>NC_140591.1:1246565319-1247777758 GCF_964204655.1 Triturus cristatus
TCAAGGCAGACGGTTTCAGATCCGACCATCGGGTCAGTGCCGAACCAGGAGTGGGCAGCACAGAGGGAGTCGGTTTTAGGATTTTCTTCGGCGCTGAGCCAAAGCTGGTCATGGTGTACGAAGTTGACTGTTGGTGCCGACCATGGAACTAAGGCAGTGAAGGCCCAGAAGCCTGCCTCTGTGGATCCAGAGCGGCTGAATGCCCTTTGTGAGGTAGAAGCCCAGAGGGGCGTCAAGGGGGAGGGGGAGCTGTACTCACAATCGGTTTAGCCGGGGGGAGGTCTTTAGTCTTGAGATCGGAGCCAGAACTCTCGTCTGGTGGGAAAGCCTCCTTGTCAGTGGATGAAGGCTCGGGCAGGTGTTACCGCTCGAGGTCCTGGGGGCCGTATCTTCTCCACTTCTGGGTGATATCTCGAGTCAACGGGCCCAGCTGTCTCGAGGGGTCTTCTTCGACCGCAAGAACCGACGAGTCACATGAGGCCTCATCATGCTCAGGTGAGAGGCAGAGATTACAGGCCTGGTGGAGATTGGCCCAGAGGTACTTCGCAAGACACCGAGGTCAGTATCAAAAGGGCATCCGTTCCTTCACAGGAAAAGCCTGTTGAGAGCAGACCAAACGGAAGGAAAGAGAAGCTGACTGGCATACTGTCCCAAACAGTAACTGGAAGCGTTGACCCGATACGAGAGAAAAGGGGCAAACGTGATTGAAAACTATACCGACAGAGAAATAGGACACAAGAAAATTGAAAACGATCACCACAATGGAGTTGATCCTGAGTATGGAAGCACATGTCTGAACCAGATAGCGAAAAAAAATGATCTAACAATGGGGCAGATGACCATACGCATTGCGAGCAAGAGGTGCAGTCACAATACCTTGTGACTCAAGAATACTTCAAAGAAAAACAACTTGCACACATCCGAGCCCCACACGAGATGGCAGGAGTATGCACAGCATGTGTATCTACAGCCACACATGCCTCAAACATATGACTTACACATGGCATTAACTCTAGATTCCAGTAGAAGGCTTACAAAGGACTCATGATAAAAAAAAAGTGATTACCAATGATCAGATAAGAGGGCGGCAGGATGTGAAAGACACCAGATAGCTGGATGAAAACATAAAAGGTAGTTGCACTGTTGGCCGAGATGTTGCAATAGTTTAAAGACAGAATTCTTGAATGGGCGAGTGGAAGAAAAATGGTTACAAGTGTGAAAGTTATTCAAATAATATAATGGAAAATGTACATAAACTCAATATGGAAGTAATTCAAGTTGTATGGTATTTTGCTGTAAAAATGTGAATAAAAGAAAAACAAAGCACAATAGCTACTTACGTGGGATTGGGTAGGCAAATCTGTCTGGATGTTTTGTTATGAGGGTGTTCTTTATGTGTCTTCTACCAACGCCATGTGCACCTAGTTTCAACAGAACAGTAAAATTAACAATTTTAGTTTGAAAAATTCATGACATCCAAATTACCTTTATATGCCAAATATGAATGTATACTCACCTAGTAAGACTAGTGTTTTCCTTTTGAAAGCTGGTAGTTTTACTACTTCTTCATATGTAACAAGATCTAATTGATCAAAAACTGAAAAGAGAAAGAGCAGCAACAAAAGATAAATACTCCAAAGCTTCCATGCCTATATACAATCTTCAAACTAATATTCTGAAACAGCAATCCTTTATTTAAGTGACACACAAACAGGCATACCGAATTAAACACAGTTTAAGGTTTCTATATTGGACTTTGAAAGTAGGGTGATGATGATCCAAAAACAGTGCCTGCCAGCTCTGTGCAGTACAGCCTGATCACGTCTTTCTTCTCAATAAAAGCAAAAGAGCCACTGCTTTCTAACTGCAAAGAAGGAGTTCTTGTGTGTGGCACTGATAGAACTTGCTATCCAGACTAGACTGGTGGCATTTTACTGGTATATTTAATACGTTTAAGGAACAAAGCCATTGAAAGCTTTAAATGCCACTGTTCTTTTTCTTAAGATTTTTTAAGACAATCAAATGCTCCCCATTTAAATTAGACATGTTTAAATGCTTCAAACTTTCAAAGTACAATTCAAAAACAATATGCGTGTCTTAAAATGACCTGCTTCTTATATAATGGTGGCATTTCACTAGTCTATTGTCGACAAAGACTAGCAATCGACAAGAATTGTAAACGCATGCAACAGACCAAGAAATTCCTAAAGGTTTGCTTGTCCCCCCGTGCAGTGCTAAGTAAATCACACCAAGCTGAAAATCGCATGCTGTTTTTGCCAACTATCAGACAATTATGAAATGTATAATGCTAGAATACTACCACAGACAATGAGACTTAAGGAAAAGAGGGCTACATCTACTGAAGTTACACATTAATATATGTATTCACAATTGGGTCGCTAAAAAAAAAAAAAAAACAGTACAGAGAGCTGCAGTCTGTGATTCAGATCCTTCTCAAATATCTAACTAGTTTACTAAACAAAAAGATAGTATTTAAAATCAAATTCTTTCTGGGAAACATTCAAGAACACAACCGATTAAATCTGCTATGAAATCTGTTTTAGCAAATTGAAACTTTCGTTGTAGTTGACTGGAGACCTTAACATTTAATTTATGATGCTTTGTCAATCCCAAATTACTATTGTTATGTTGCTTTTATGCATCTCCGCCAAGCAAGAACAAATCTAGCACTTGGCAATTTCCACAAGGTGGCTGGCTGCAGTATAATGTATTATTCTGAACTTTAACGTAACTCTGATGATTTCAGATGCATGAAGACACTGATGATTTTAGATGCATGAAGACTTTCCAGTAACTTCAGTGAAGCACTGCCACTTGTACCCTACCAGCGACTAAAATAGCTCAGGCTGAATGCTAACAAGTTACTGACCAAGTTGGGAGGACTCTTGAAGCTGTCTGACAAAGTTTAAAAAGTAAAGGAAGCATCTAATAAAATAGCGCCCCAAGGTCTAGTTCCTGTGTAATTCTGCTAATACTGTAGGAAGAAAACCCATCATTACAATAAGTCTTAATCAACTCGAGATCTGGGGTTTCAGAGTTGGCTGTACTAATTCCTGACTTATTATCGATTAGCTAGTAATCTAGATAGAGGATTTTAAAATCCACAAATAAAGTAAAGGAGGAAAAACTTGACCCCATCTTAGAACAAACCTATGAACCAAGAAGAAGAGAAAAACATGCTCTATAAAGAAGAAAACAATAATGCCAGCTGTATTAGTAGCATTGTGTGAAGGTGTATACTTTAGAGTATTTTCCAAAGCTTTCTGTGATCCTTGGACTAGGATCTATTCAGATTGTGGTAGTCAACAGAATGAAGCCCACTGCTTGTACCTCAGGTACTTCCTAAGGGTGTGGGGGTTGGGGGAAATACAGGGAGACCACACACAAGGAACATCACTGACAAGGTGGAGGACTGGTATGTGCACTAGAAGCTTGCATTTCCTCCAACTGGAGCCAGTGGATTGGTGTAGACTGGAGTAGTGTGCAGTGCAGTGAGATAGAGTGAAATATCATAAAGTGGATTTGATTTTCAATGGACTAGCAAAGAATGGAGAGGCGTCCACTGTAGTGGTGTAGAGTGGAGTAGCATATAGTGGAGTGGCATACAGTGGAATAGCATAGAGTCAAGTAGTATACAGTAGAGTGGTGTAAGCTGGAATAGCGTATAATGGAGTAGCGTACAGTACAGTGGCATTACGAGAAGTGGTATAGACTGGAGTGGCATACACTGGAATGGGGTAGAGTTTAATAGCATACAGTGGAGTGGTGCACAATGGAGTGGTGTACACTGGAATAGCATAGAATTGAGTGGGCTAGAGTGGAGTGGCATGCACTGGAATGGAATAGCATAGACTGGAGTGGCATACAGTGGAATGGAGTACAGTGGATTAGCATATACTGGAGTAGCATATAGAGGAGTGTCATACAGTGGAGTGGCGAACCCTGAGGAGGCGTAGAGTGGAGGTGCATTTAGTGTAATAGAGTAGAGTGGACTGGCGTAGAATGGAGTTGTGTACAGTGTAATAGCATAGAGTGGCATGACAGTGGAGTGTTGTACAGTGGAGTGGCGTGGAGTGTAATAGCGTGCAGTGGAGTAGCGTACAGTTGAGTTGCGTATAATGGAGTGGCGAATAATTAAAGTGTAGACTGGAGTGGCATACAGTGGCGTAGGGTAGAGAGTGCTAGCATACAGTGGAGTGGCGTACATTGGAGTGGGGCCCAATCGGATAGCATAGAAGAAGTGGCATACAGTGGAGTGCTATACACTTGAATAGCGTAGAGTGGAATAGCGTAGAGTGGAGTGGCATACAGTGGAATAGCATAAAGTGGTGTTGCATACAATGGAGTGGATTAGAGTGTAATAGCATATAGTGGAGTAGCGTATAGCGGAGTGCCATACAGTGGAGTAATATAGAGTGTAGTGGCATCCTGTGGAATAGAGTGAAATGGCCTACAGTGGAATGGCATGGAGTGGAACAGTGTAAAAGCATTGAGTTTCATGGTGTACAGTGTGTTGCATACAGTGTATTGGCACAGAGTGGAGTCTCATACAGCGGAGTGGAGTAGAGAGGAATAGTGTCTAGTGGAATGGCTACAGTAGTGTGGCATACAGATGTGAAATTTAGCAGCAATGTAGATTATGGTGTGCAGAGCAATGCAAAACAGCGAATGTGCTGCATTCTGTTTCTCCAGATTTACTAATCAACGCAGGGCCATGCATGATGGCCTTAAGTTCCTTTGTAAATCTGACTTCAGTATTTCATTGCCCATGCGACACAATGAGTGACGCAAGGGTACCACAATCTAATAATATAGTTTATATAGTTATATTTTGGGCCATGGTATACACGGTGATCACAAGCCGGAATATAACTGGGTAATGGCTGTTTTTAGAGGATGAAATGGAAGCCATATTGTTTTTACTACACTTTGGCTGTGTTCAGTGTTAGGGCCTTGGATATAGGTAAGTAGTGCATCATTACCTATTGCCACTTTATTAATGTGGCAATAGGTAGGGAAATGTATTTATATTTTTTAATTAGATTACGCCCATGTACCATAGTAGTTTTGCTAAATTTTTTGAAAATCCGCAAAAGTACAGCAGTGACAGATACCACTAAGTTTAAATGCCTTATAACTTACAAAATACTTACCTTACTTAACTGTAGTACCCAAAAAGCATCATCTCTGTGCCATAAATGTGTACACCAGCTAAATTTCAGTCAAATCCATTCAGCCATTTTAGCACAACGTCAAATACAATAGTCTATGGAAAATGCATTGGTGAAAAACAAGTTTGGGAACCACCTTTTATCTTTGCACTCCCTTAACGATTCGCCACAAATATTTCCATCATCTCAAATTGCAGAAAATGCTAAAGGTCTGGAACGTTTTGTGGTGATTCGCCAAATGGGTAGAAAGTTATTATGGAGCTAATATTCGAGGAATTCCTATCTATCCTGTACTATAACTACAGAGTGGCAATCCGATGTAATGAGATTTTTTTGTTTGTATCTATTGTATTTGTTATGTATTTGTGTTTATTGATTTACATAATCATATGAACATAAATGTGTCTTAATTCTTCATGTAGTAACTCTGAAACTTTACATATGCAGTCTAGTTTATTTTTATGGATTTCTTGCTACTTTTATTAGGATTGTGCTACATTTGACGGCCAAAGTGAATGAAAGGCAATCATTGTTATTGTTATAAAAATTTAGATTTTTTATTTTCTAGTGACCAATTATCATGTTCTTCCTATTGTTTGTGTGGCTCACAGCTAGGTCAAATTTTTCATTTTGCTGCACGGTGCATAAGAAAGATGCTTTTCGTTTGGCTTCTTGGGCTAGTTTTCTTTTGTGAGCCATGGAACATGCAAAGAAAATTTATGTAGATTAAAATGTATTCTATTTGTTCTGCATTTAGTTATAGGTTTCCATTAGCATATGACCATAAATGGGTCTTTCAGTTGTTCTTGTAGTAAACCTAAAACTTTACATAAGCAGTCTAGTTTACTTTTTGGGCTTCCTTGCTACTTTTAGTAGTATTGTGATACAAAATATCACTAAGTTGTTGGCCCTTATAATTTTATATATTTATTTACGTGATTTGTAAAGCGCCTGGCTACGTCAAAAAAGTATTCCTGCCTGCTAAAATGCTGCACTTCAATAGGTAACTGTGTTGTAGAAACATCTCAGTATTCTAATATGAATGGAAACTTGACTTTCAGGCGCTCTTCCTGATAACTGGCAATTGGGCACTTGAATTTATAACATAATAATGATCATATTTTAAATATGACATGGCTTGCTCTCAGTTACCACTTTATCGTTTTTAGTACCACTAAACAACCACCAACAATTTAGATGCAGCAAATATTTATGCAAGCATTCTGCTCCTGAAGAAACTTATTACAACTGTTTCAAAGTGCTTACTTTTCTAGTTATTCATAATATCTTCTGAACCTGACTTTTCAGGATGTATATATTTTAAATCTCACCAAGGGACACAAATAAGACTGTATAATTGGGAGGAGCCAAGATGGCGACCGGGACGGCAGCGTAGACTCCCGGCTCCGTGAACCTCCGCATCCCGCACGGATATCCTGCACGAGATCCTTAACCTGTGCTACGCGGTCGTGTTTCTGAAGGAGAGAGGCACCCGACTGTGTGACTCCGAGGTTTCTGGCTGCGGTATCGCTGGAGAAATGTGCATTTGAACTTTGCGGCCTGTGCGGCCCTGGAGCCGGGACCTCGAGTGGACGCCGTGGCCGGGTGGCAGTTCAACAACAGCGGCCTGTTGTGACTGGGTGGAGTCGGTCCACCGGAGCGGTGCCAAACTCGGCCTACATTTCGTCGTGGACGTCTCTACTGTCAAGCGTAGCGGACCGAGTGCATGCCCGGGGGTGCAATTCTCAGACCCTCCGGTGGCTGCCCCTGCCTTTGATGGTGAGCTGCCCGGCCGCCGCCCGTATCCTGCCCTGATCATTGCGGGCCGCCCCCGAATTTTTACGGGAGCTGGTCCGTAGTGGGGACGACTGTTGCCCGTGACCACGCAACGGATAACTTTTCGCCTGCCCCCGGAACCCGGTCACCAGCGACGTGGACATCGAGACGCTTGTCCCGGGGTCCCGGCCCCGGTGAGGGTCGGACATACTTAGCGGCCATCTTGTTGCGATGAAGCCTACCATCCTGTCCGCTGGGCCGCAGCGGGATTGTGAGAGTGCGACTTTCGGGAGTGTGGCAGCGCGATCGCAGAGAGCTGTGCTGGGGTACGGCGACCTCCTCGAGGCCCTTAGTGCTCTTCACTCCTCCTTGATTCATGGTGTCGGGGTCTTGGGGAGTAAGCTTGACGGTGTGGCGTCGGCGTTGGGGCAGTGGCGGCCCGCCTGTCCGCACGTACACAGGGACTACCCACACTGCGCACAGGAGGACACTTTGGCGGCCACCCCTGAGGTTAGTGCACGGCTGGACGCTCCGGCCAGTATGCTACAGTGTGTTCGTCCAGCTGAGGGCCTGATCTGCCCCGGAGGCATTAGACCTGAGTGGGATGTGGTAGCCTCGTCCCGTACGTGCCCTCCTGCGACCCAGAGACAACTCCAGCAACTATTGTCTGCTTTGGCTGCTTCTGCCTTCCTGGACCTGGAGTGCAGTGCATATCCTTGTGCAGCACTGGGAAGCCTGTTTCTCCACGCTGCGGACTGTGTTGATGCTCAGAGACTTCCACCCTACCTGTGTGCGTCGCTTCTCGGACGCTTTTGGACAATCCTCTACCTTGGAACATCGGATATGGTGCTGGGTCGAGGGGTAGGCATGGGCAGACTCCCAAAGAGTGGTCAGGGATGAGGCTGATCCTTCAGGGGTGGTCATCTAGTGGACGGGCGGGCTCAGGGGTTGCGTGCTCTCCTGGCATAGCTAACAGCATAATAGGTGCATAATGCTCCCCATTTTTCTTTGAGAAGATAGATTTTGTGCCGTTTATTGTTCACTTTGGGGGAAACTTACCGTGCGGGAGGGAGAAGCCGGGGGTATGTTTTGAAGGCCCTCCTCCAGTTTATTAATACTTTCTCTACCCCCTGTCTGGTGGGGTTCTTTTCCTACTTCTTTTTCCCTATTCTCCTATATTTCGGGTCTGGTTCCAGGGCGACAGGCACACTGCTGGGGGGGGGGGCCGTACTCAGCTGCAGAGGTGCAGGGTGGGGGGTTGGGGGAGGGGATTCTTTAGTCTTTTATCTCTTTTTCCATGGCCTCCTTTTTCTTCTCTGATTCTTTTTGTTTTTCTTTTCTGGGATCAGCGTGATACACCTCCTTTGCTATGACTCGTTGCCGCTCCGTGTGTACCACAATTTCCGGGGTGCTCTCCGGGAGTTCTGGCGTGGGACTGCAGGCGCAACTGCTTATGACATTTTTCCCCATCCTGATGTTCTTGTGTTTGCGCCATTGACCTAATGGATTGCTTTAAATCGCTTACGTTTATTACTCTGCATACCTGTAATTGCTGTTTGAAAATTGTCTGGCACCTGATCCTTCTGCCTTGTTTCATTATAAAATGAAAACCTTTTTCTCCTGGTGCCCTACCTACTTTGTTCACAGTATTAGCATTACGATTCTGCTCCCCGAAGTGCTGCCTGTGTTTACACTTGCCTTTTTTTTGCTCTGATTGCTTAGCGGCCGGCCCCGGTGGGTTGTAGGCCCATACTTGTTCTTGATTGAACTGTCAATAAAGGTTTTCAAAAAAAAAAAAAAAACAAAAAAAAAAGACTGTATAATTGTATGAGTGTGTATGCAAATGGACGTGTGACTGTTTTTATTAACCAAAACGACATAAAAGATGTAAGGACATCCCTTATGAGAGGAAAGAAAAACACTAGTCAGGGATTTCCTGTGGGGGAATACAAGGCACAGAATGGCGTTGGAGAAGCTATACTTGCCTACAGACCAAGGGGGCCTTGCGGTGCCCTGCTTCGAGCATTACTATTTGGCTGCCCAACTGCAGTGGATAGCCCGCTGGCTTTTAGACGGGATCGTGCGGATACGGCAACCACACAGCCTCCCCACTCGTTGGAACAAATAGTCAGGCTTTTTCACCCTGCTACGAAGTCTAAAACGCCAACGCCATTACTACTCGCTATGGCATACAAATGCTACCGTAGATGTCTGTACATCACCAGAGGCGTCACCCCTTATGCGCCGGCAATACCACTGGAGGGGTCTCCTACCGGGCCCACTGTGCTCACGACACAATCATTCGCGGAGTGGCTAGAGGGAGGTATTCAGACACTAGGAGACCTATACCGCGATGGAACGCTCATACCGTATACGTGTCTGGTAGACGACGAGGGGTTTCCCCCGGGACAATTACTTGCACATCGCTCACTGATAACCACATTAACGGTCAGATGGGGGGACATGACTACTGAACCACATCCACACCTCACCATACAGTACCTACATGTCATGGGGCATGGAAGGCACCTCATACGCTGGTTCGCCGCATCCCCCAGGACAATGCCGCGCTAAGCCTTGCCCGCTCCGTCACAAGTGGGAGCTAGACCTGGGGCGACAGTTAGTAGATAAGGAATGGACACAGATACTCGAGTATCCTGGTGGTTGGGAGGAACATGGCGGCGGGCTAGCGCCAGTCGCAGGAGCTCCGGGAGCAGCACAGCGTCTGCTACATGGATTCACAGCATAGGCGGCATATTGAAAGTTACCCGGTAGGAATGTGGTGTCTGCATGGGTTCCATATGGCATATTCTGTCTGATGCGGTTTCCTTTTCCCCCTTTTTTTCGAGGTTGTGTTAGCTGGGGTTGCCGGTGTTGATGTGAAGGAGGTAGCGGCAGAGCGGTGGAAGCTAGGGCCGGGAACCAGATGGTTCAGGAAGCGGAGGTGGAGCCTGAGGGAGGGCCGGTAACCTACTGTGGTTTCGGCGGCCGTCGAGCCAGGTTGTGGACACGGATACGAGCTGCGGCCGCACTGACTTGCTCTCGAGAGCTGAACGGTGGAAGAACCCTACGTATAACTTCAGGCGCCTCGATCGCACAGTGTCCCCCAGATCATTGTGAGAGTCTGGTAAGCGGGTTATCAGAGGGTGGGGAGCAGAGGTGTATGGCTCTTGTTCCCTCGGATTCAGCATCGGACTCTGCTCCGCTTTCTGGCCAGGCAATTGAATTGGCTCCGAGTTCGGCTGGGGGGGGTCAATATTCCCAGAGAGTTATGCCCCTTGGGTGAGAACAAGAAGGGGAAGAGAAAAGAAGTGTCGCTCCCTGGGACCAGCAGTGGTCACAGACTCAGTTTGGGTTTAAGATCAAGGGTACTCTGGATTCCACAAAGGGCTCGAAAAGTGTGGTACTTACGACCCCCCCGTAAGAGGAAAAACGCTAAGCCTAGGGACACTGTGAAATCTAAAGGGCCTAGGGCTGTTTGCCCCTCCGTAAAGTCTACTCCATCACTCAAATCTTATTTCAAAATAATGGAGCAAGCTGTGAGGTTAAAGGAACCAGCCACAGCCCTGCGAGGAAGCCCTCCCCCAGACTATCCTGAGAGTTGTTTCTCCCTGCTGGCAGGGATCCAGGAAATCGAAAATGGAACTGGTACTGTGAGCCCTACTAGTTTGTTAGATGCCCCTACCCCGGACATGGCTCCTGCTATTGTTACTTCTGTCCCCCAAGCACCTACTTTATCACCCACTCAATCAAATTTACAAGATCAAGATCTAGAACTTGCGGATGGTGGTTCCCCGGATATGTTGTGTTTAGAGTCAGCACATGCAGGCCCTGTAGTGTTGGCCCCCGGGGAAGAGGGAACAGGTAGAGATGAGCTACAGTTGGGGTCTTTCCGTCAGGCTCTAAGGGGCGACTTGCTCTCTAAGTTTGCAATCTCGGAGGCAAACCAGAAGGGGATACGGGAAAAATGCGAAGCACTAGAGTCCGAGTTGGATGATATGTGTGTAAGTACAGGGTCCCTGGAACTTGAGGTCAAAACCCTCTCGGAATCAGTCCAGGGGAACACGAAGGATATTGAGGCTTTGAAACTGCAGAATCGAGCACTACAGCTGGACTTGGAGGCTTGAAATGCAGGCCCGCAGAAACAACCCGAGGGTTCTTAAGATCCCGGAGGGTGTGGAGAAGGGTGATATTAAGGCCTTCATTTGTAAGTTGTTAAGGGACCCATTTAAGCTCCATCTGGATAGGAAAGCACCGAGGAAAATCTTAGTTAATTTTCAGACCTATGCGGTTAAGGAGCCGATTCTGGGGAGGTCTTTGCATGGGGCGACACTACATCATGAGGCAGGGGACTACCAAATACGCTCGGATATGGGCAGCAGAACAGAGCAAAGCCAGTGGGAGCTGGGCTCTAGAATGCCAGAACTCAGGAGTTTGGGAGCACAGGTCCAAATGAAGTTTCCTGCATTGCTTAAGGTAATGTGGGACAATAAGATTCATAACTTCAGCTCCCCAGAGGATGTAGATGCTCTTCTGCTGCAGATGAGGGGGTTGTCCCGTATAGCTTCATCTAGTTGTTTTATGGTTGGCCTGTTTAGTACGCCTCATGGCAGTAGGATTATTAGGGTCTTCAGATTTATAGTGAGTTGTGTGTGGAAAAATAAAAACCATAGTGTAAAGGGTGAGATTAAGGGTGATGGTTGTTACAAGGGAAAAAAGGGAAATATAAAATATAATACAAAATAGAGAGAATCGATTTTCAAATAAATAAATAAATAAAAATAATAATAATAAGGGGGGGTGAAGGAAATGTATGAATGCTGTGTGAACCTTGCCCGATTGCCACGCCTATTGGGTATTTGACTACGGTGAGATTTTTTTCCGCTAATGGAATAATAGCGAGACGCTAGGTTGCTTCATGGAGGGTCCCATCTGGCGGCTTAGCGCCAAGGGATGGAAGGTGGGTTACTCAAGGGTGGGCGCAGGTGGGTGGGAGGGAAGAATTGGAAAATTGTCCTCATACAAGTAATAGTAAAGTTTAATGGCTCAAGTCAGATAGTTCCTCTCTGGATTGGGCATGAGTAGTCTACGGGAGATTAAGTTCCTCTCCTGGAATGTAAATGGCCTTAGGAACCCCAGGAAGTTATCCCGGGTGTGTGAGTCTCTAAAGAAGAATGAGGCTCATATCTATCTATTGCAGGAAACCCACTTGGAAGCCCAGGAATGCAAACAAGGTTTCAATAAGCTTAGTTGGGTTCAGGAGGTGATGTCCTCAAATCAAAGGGGTTGCACAAGAGAGGTAGCTATGATCATAAAATGTAATATGGGGATCAAGGTGGAGAAATGGGGCACCGATCAATCCGGGAGGTGGATAGTGGCAACTCTCTCTATTTGTGGTATATCAGTAGTATGTGCCGTCTATTATGGGCCTAATGAGGATTATCCGGGCCCTCTTTTGAATCTCCAGGCCAGCTTGTTAAATACATCTGCTCCAGTTATACTTGGAGGAGATTTTAATTTAGTGTTGGATACTCAATTGGACCGCACAGCTAAAGTAAAGTATAATGTGCCACCCAGAACCTTCTCCACACTTAAGACTCTTGTTAAGTAGCTTAGGCTGCTGGATATATGGAGAGTGGATAAAGGGAATACTAGGGAGTACTCCTTCTATAGTAAGAAATATAGACAATATTCAAGAATCGATTATTTCTTAGTAGATCAGAGTCTTCTCTCAGATCTCAAGTCCATAGCCTACATTCCTGCGTCAATATCTGATCATTCCGCAGTTGAGCTGAAGCTTAACCTTAAGCTTAAAGGGTGCCAGAGGAGATGGACTTTAGACAGGACTTTACTATTAGAGGAGAGGGTGAGGGTTGAGCTTGACGCAAAAGCAGAAGAGTTTTTTAGGTTTAACATAGCCTCCACCCGCGCTCAAAAAATGTGGGAGACTTTTAAGGCATATCTGAGGGGACTTTTGAGTTCCTTAATGATCAATAAAAGCAGAATAGCTAAAGAAGCAGATATAGATAGCCTCAGGAAAATTAAGGAAAATGAGAAAGAACTGCAACAGGCAGCTCTGACTTCCTGAAGCCTTATGCCACAATTAGAGAGGGAGTTGGTTTCCTTGCACGCCGATCTCCAAGCCAGGATTGATTAAACTGTGAAGGATAGATAGGATGCCAGTAACCTACAGCATTTCGCCTATGGTGAAAAATGTGGTTCTTTGCTGGCCTGGAAATCTAGAGTAAATAGGGTTAGGAACCATATAAAGAGCTGGGTCCAGAGTCCTGCTGCAGGAAGATGGTGAGATCAGGGAGGAGGCTAGATCCTTCATGCACGATCTATATAAGGAGGACACTGTTTATAGACCGGATGCTGTTAAAACATGGCTGAACCTGAGGGATCTC
The DNA here is from genome assembly GCF_964204655.1 of Triturus cristatus. NCBI lineage: Eukaryota > Metazoa > Chordata > Amphibia > Caudata > Salamandridae > Triturus > Triturus cristatus. Next base: position 1,246,578,695 of record NC_140591.1, read on the forward strand.
CCTCACCTGTCTGAGACAGACAGGTTGTACTTATCAACTAGTACCTCAGAGGGGGAGATCAGAGAACAACTCAAAAAAATGAGCAGGGGTAAAGCTGCGGGGCCAGATGGGCTCCCCGTTGAGATATATTCGGGCATATCAGATAGGGTAGTGCAGGTTCTAAAAACTCTTTTTAACAAAATATATCTATACAGAGAAGCGATCCCCCCCTTATGGTCGGAAGCGACAGTGTCCTTGATCCTTAAGCAAGATAAGGATCCTCAAAAAATTGAGGCATACAGGCCTATTTCGTTACTTAATTCGTACCTCAAGATCTTTTCTGGGATTCTGGCTGCTAGGATGGCAAAAATTATTAAAACCATCATACATCCCGATCAGAGGGGGTATATACCTGTAAGCCAGCTCAATGAGCTTACCTTTCAAGCCATAGGGGCAATTGATGTTGCAACTGAAAGAAGGTTGCCACTAACTCTTGTTGCAATCAATGCCGCTAAGGCGTTTGATCAAGTCAGCTGGAATTATCTCTGGGAGACCATGCGTAGTTTTGGTTTTCCTATGAATTTTATTGAGGCTGTCAAACCTCTTTATTTAACCCCACGAGCAAAAGTTTTAGTTACCGGTATTCTATCGGAATGGTTCGGTATTTCAAGAGGTACCAGACAGGGCTGCCCCCTGTCACCCTTATTGTTTAATTTATATATTGAACCCTTTGTCTGCTCCCTTAGAGAAGATCCCCTTATTTTGCCTTTTAAGATCGCTGACCTGGAACTTAAGTTTGCTCTTTATGCAGATGACCTTTTAATGTATACATCTGACCATGTAAAAGCCATACCTAGGCTGTTCGAATTAGCTGGGGAATTCGGTAAGTTCTCTGGTTACAAAATTAATAGAGAAAAAACTGAAATAATGAGTTGGAGTTGCGCGAATGCAATACCAGGGGCTAAGGGTCGGATGAGATATTTGGGGATCCACTTAGCGCAGAAGCTGATAGATACATCTAAGATCAGCTGGGAGAAGGTTTCTAAGGAGGTGGGCTGCCTATTGTCACGCTGGGCGAATTTACCATTGAACATATACGGGAGGGTGAATCTTGTAAAAATGATAATCTTGCCGAAGTCAACTTTTCTGTTTAATTCAATCCCACTTTCTTTCAATATCGGAGATCTTGCTACCCACCCTTCAAGGTAAAATCGGGTCATTTATTTGGGCCACAAAAACCCTGAGAATAGCGTGGAAAAAGCTCAGGAGAGGGCTAAAGATAGGAGGATTGGCCCTTCCTGACCTACTTTCTTATTGCCATACTTTTCATTTTAAAAATTTTAGAATGTTAGCAAACAAGGTGGATTCTTCCTCTATGGGCCGTTTGTTTCAGGCATTGTTGCATGATGTTCCGCAGGGACAGGAGTTTTTCCTCTATAAATTTGGGGACCCCAAGTTTTACAAAAAAGTTCGACTCAAGATCCTATCAGCTGCACTAAAAAACTGGGGGTATATTAGGAATATATTGCGAATACCATATTACACATCACAGGCCCCAATCTGGGACTCTCCAGGTACTCCGGAATGCCTTCAGGACCAATTGTCACAACCACTTAGATTAGCAGGGATCAGGCTGTGGGGAGATCTTCAGAAAGATTCACAACTTATCAGCTGGGATTCAATGTCTAATATAACCAGTGGGACACTGACGAGATTCGAGTTCCATCAATTGTCCGCATGGTGGGCAACACAGTCATGGAGCAATGAAGATTTGAGCACAACCATAGAACAGGATCATGGAAACGTGAAGTGTCCTTCAGGTATGGGGCTTTTATAGATATAGGGGATCGTCTAGATTTAGAGTTGGTGAGACGATGGGGCAGTGCTTTCTCCAAAAATGGGGATGACTTACGGAAACTCTGGTGTGACTCCTTTTCTATGTTATAGGCTGTGGTTAAACCAGCTAATCTCAGGCGAAACCATTTATACACTGCTTATAGAGTGTATTGGACTCCGGGTAAATTATCTAAGATGTCTGCAACGATCTACCACTGCCCCAGATGTAAGTATCCAGCTGCTGATGACCTGCATATATTTATGGATTGCCCGAAGATCGGCCCCTCCTGGACTGAGGTATGTGATTTCCTGGAGGATGTGTTGCACATGCAGATTGAAGTAAGTGCAAGGCTAATTTTTTTCGGTCTTTTGCCGAACTATTGTATGAATGCCCCAGCCTCGAAGTTTGCATTCTATGTAGTAATCATTGCTAGGAGGGACATTTGTAAAGCTTGGAAGCTTGAGGCACCTCCTTCCTTTGTGGACTGCCTAAAGAACATCATCATGACTAGTCAATCTGATATGGCCTGTGACAACTCTAGCGCCAAAACAAATCTGGGCAGCACTAGAGGTCTGGAGAGGGAAATAAGATCAGTCCTATGATTATGCCGGAGGTCTGTCGGTCCGGTCCTCCCCAGTAACAGGTGGTGCCCCAGGTGTTGTGAACGGGAGTGGGACCAGGATACAGCCGTACCTCTGGGAAGACTCTACCCCTCCTTCAGGCCCACCATTAGGGCGGTCTCCAATAAGGGCTTGTTTGAAGGGTGTGGAAATATTCCATCTAGAGCATTTTCCGATGGCATGTATGAGGACTAAAAAAAAAAAAAGATACTTGAGTGTCCGAAGCGCATACCTAGAAATATGACATTTAGGCAAATTCAGTTATACATTATCCACAGGGCCTACCTCACGCCCGCCCTGGTCAATCGATACATCAACCGCACAGACGCGACATGCCCGAGATGTAGTGAACCAGGGGCTGAACGGATAGGTGTATACTGGCGTGCAGTAGATAGACTGCTACGCACATGCACAGGCCTTGAACTGCCTTTTGAATGGTCAGTATATCTGCTACACCAATTTAAGAGGACTTCTGCCACGAAAGGTAGTGTCTAGATTTCTCGATTTGGGGATGGTGGTTACTAAATAGCTCCTAACCAAATGGTGGAAATCAGTGGATCCACCACATGCGCAGGCATGGCGTCATTCGATGCTGGCATGGGCCAAGGCAGAAAGCATCGCCATCAAACGCAAAGAATCGTTGGCACTGCGTCAAGACCCCATAGCAGCCTGTTGGGACACCTTCTTACAAGCGCTGCAGCAGGTGGAGGAGGGGGATCTGGGGACTCAACTGACTGAGGGGGCGAGCAGATAGCGTGAACCACACACGTCACTAGAGGGTACACTGCGGTACTCCATGGAAGCGTATGAGTCAATTAAATATATGCGCAGGCGTGGACACCACCGACGGGAGATGATGAGTGATGTATTAACTAGGAAATGCGATGTAGGCATGTGCGGAGACAAGAGGAGGAGATCATATGGGCAGGTCTCTGTTATTGTTGTTATTTGTTTCATCTGTTTAAAAGTCAAATGTGACTGAACTGGAAGGACTCTTGCAGAGCACCGCAGCTGTTCCATTTACACCCCATTGTATTTCACTGTACATCTGCATAATGCGCAATGATGACTTGAAGGCAGATGTTGCAACAGCTTCTCCAATGGGGAAACTGTTGGGTACATTTGACATACCTGTTGCAAACTGTGCACCCCATACGAAATGCTGTGTTGCATTGATTGATGGCCAATGGATAGGTAAGCATTATAACCTAGGCTTTTATTATAGGAAGCAGCATCAGATGCATTTGTCACCTTTCAAAAAACTGTATAAAATCAATAAAACAGATTTTAACAAAAAAAATGAGGAATGAAAACAAATGCAGCCCGATTGTCTGCTCTTATTGTTTAACAATGTTTAGTCTCAAGCAGACGAACAGAAGACTTCTATGTTCTTCTAAAATGCACAAATTAGGCTGTAATGGAGCAGTAGGTTATATGAATTAGAAAAGGAAGGCAGACATCTGGTTGATATGTGTCCTGGATTAATACAATGAAAGGAAAGCGTTTCAGAGACCTTGTTTGCAGAGGCTAAAGCCCCTTATATGAGGAAAGTGGTAAAGTGTGTTCGAGGAAAGAATTGTTGGCTCGAGTCGTTTGTGCATTAATCTGACTAACACTGAACTCAAAGCCTGAGGAATAAAACATTCAGCTAAATTGTGACTCCAACTTATTGGGCTTCTTCAGTACGTATTGTTTTTCTTTTAACCTGCCAAAACTTAAGCAGAGAGATAAATATTACAAGTCCAGAGATACCAAATACATTTTTAAAATGGCATCGACTGTGCCTGTGTGGGAATAATAATTGGCGTCATTAACATGTTAGACTAACAGGTGCAAGGGAGACGTCATTATTTTTAGGGGAAAACTCAAAAAAAGAGTTGCTTTTTTAAGACAGTTCCAAGCAATCAAGCATATTAGGTACATATTCTGGGCTCAGGCTCTGGAGGGCAACATGAAACCGCAAATCCAAGCCTGTACAAACTCTGCTTGCTCAGAATCCCCACCAGGCCATATGACCCTTTCCAGGGGAATGGGGTGTGCATTCTTTAGTTTTGAATGCAAATCGAATATGTGCTTTAAAATGCGCAGCACACATCCCTTAAGGTATCCTGTAGATACGACCTCCTCCCCGACTTGAAACTTTTCATCCCACAAGATTAGGATACTCAGTCTTGGAAGGTTACAGGGCTAGTGGTCGGAATTAAAATGTTGAGAAACCAAGACATGGCAAATATTTTCTTTAACAGTGTAATGTTCCACAAGGCTCACTCCAAAGAGCCATCGCTCATGTGACAGGATCAAGTAGAATCAAAACAGTATATGGATCAGCTGAAATGTACTTTGATGGGCAACAAAATCCATTCAAGCTGGGAATGAGTTCTAAAACTGGACAAAGATAAATGTACAACAAGCTGCTGAAAGTGCACAAAGACCATGTCGATAACTGATGCAAAATCATGCATGGCTCCAACTATGAGGAGACAGTGGAAAGCAATAGGGCAATAATCCCCGTCTCCTCATTCACTGATGGGTTCAGTCATTCAGTTAACTGCAGAAGACATGCAGTTGTCAAGGAATAATGTGTGTACTACAGTGGAATACTGGACTGACCCAGTCCGATGTGCGCAATGTAGGGAAGATATGGGAAGTAGAGCAAACGACTAGACGTTCATAACACTATACTTCTAAGAAAACATATCACTATCAATAGACTGGAGAATACACCATGGTGAATGGGAAATACAACACACAACCAACAGTTACAGACTGAAGTGACCCTTTCTGTCACAGCAGTTCCACTTTAAAGATTATTAACAACAACACCCTTTGCACAGTACGCAACTAAATTGCACACTGTCTAGCTGGTGTTCAGTAATTTTCTAGGAACACCTGTAATGTGATTCAGATGGGAAAAACAAGTGTTATAATTGAAGCTATCAGTTCAGCAAAGTGTGCCCTGCATACTTTACACCATCCACTTATTTAGGAAGTATAAATTGGTCAAATAAATTTAAAAAAGAATAAAACTGCAACAGTACAATGAGCAATTGCCATCCAGATTTTCTCTGCAATATCATGGACTGGAAAGAATGTCAACCATTGCACGTCCCGGGGTCAGTATCAATCCGATTAAAAAAAAACTTTGGTTTAACACTGTGCAAATCAATGCGAACAGTGGATCAAGAATAAAAGACCAAAGCACGGAATGACTAATATGGCAAGATTTTAACTGTTCTAGTTAAATCGCACTTGTGTAGTCTCTAACCTACCATTAGAGTTGCATTGCAGCACCTTTTTGTAGTCTATAAATTTCCAAATACTTCCATCGCACAGTAGAGTCTGATTTGGGCCAGTAGGGTGAGTATGCCAGTTTTAACGTAGTAGAAGTGTTTGGTGAGTGAGGCTGGAGGCTTGTACCAAATTAGTGCTTGCTTCCTCAGTTGCTACGCTTGCCAGTTGCCTGGCCAAAGCATAGGTTTGTAATCACGGGACAAAACATAGCCATAACAGTAAATGCATGTACATCCAGTCTCATTTACAACTGCCACCTAAGTTTCAAAGGAAAGATCAATCTTTAGGAAGCAAATATGCAACTCTAACCACCTGACGGCTAGTGCAGATCTTGCCATAGGCGTCTCATCATTCAAATCCGCTTGATGAATCGCCAGAAAGACATTTTGTATTGTGTGGGCAGTGAGGTATTTTATTTTAACGACAAAATAAGTACACAAACTGCATCATACATTAATGACCAAGAGGAACCAGGTGTTTTTTTCTACCCTTTAGCATGTACATCTGAAAAAGGGTCGACCATGTCCTGCAAGCAAATATACTAAATCGTTGTACTTGCATTGTTGGTTAAAATCAAATGTAATGCTCCCTGTAATTTGCAGAATCAATATCTATATGTCACTCTAGTTTGCGGGAACTTCTATTGTAACCTACTTAGTCTAATCAATTTTTTGCATACTAACCTATGATGCAGCATGTAAGGCACAGTACGGCCTTGCCACTGGACATAGGTAGTCCCCAGACCCAAACGTATAAAGAATTACTGTATGAAACAGTTTTCACCAACGTGTCTTCTTTGACTACCTTGAGACACTTTGGAATCTATTAGGCAAACTTTATTATGACCTTATACAACAAAACAGAAGGGGTAGCAGTGGGAAAAGATGTAGCACCTAGTAAAGCAGACAAATTTAGTGGGCATGTAATGGTAATAGGTCAAGTAAACATTAACCGTTTAAGTAATGGTGCCACTCAGGGTAATACTACACCCTACTACCTTAGGTGTGAGTACACAATGGACAATGCCCTCAAGTTACAAAATAATTAAGGAAGTATACCTTGGCACTCCAATCATTTGATGATATTTAGTAACATGTATTTATGAGGTTTACTGGAAGAACTTGGTTTTCTTTTCGCAGGTTACAAAATACAGAAGAAAGTTATTTTCTCAATGGTTTAATAGTCCCACTGAAAGCACACAAATTCAATTTCAGTTTTTAAAGAAAGAAAAAAAAGTACAAGGACTATGCAATTTGATGATGGCATTTCCGAGTCCAATTAACACAGCAATGTTCGGTGATAGACAACAGCTGACACGTGTTTCGTCACTGAGGTAACTTTTTCAAGGCTTCAACTTATAAACGCGAGGTTGTACCTAGTGATATATGAGGTGTATGGCGTGGAAACAAATAAGTAATCCCAAGAGCCTCCAGGTGTCAATCTTGGCTGATTTTCGCTAAAGAAAAATAGTTGTCTCTAGATTCAAATGGTAGTAGAAGTATCAGTAACATGTCGTGGAGATACTCTTCGTCACTGTTCGTGAGGCTTTCAAGCTGCAGTCATTTTATGTATAAGGCCATCAGAAGCAGCGTTTCAAAATGAATGGCATTTGAAGAATTCCTCAGTTTCGAACCATGATAAGTCCCTGTTGCTTCAGTAGATTGCCGCCGCGTAAGTCCGGCTGACTGCAACTAGAGAGCCTCAAACAGTTCGACCACTAAACATCATAAATGCATGTTACTAAATTTCATCATATGATTGGGGTGCCGAGGTATACTTCCTTAATTGTATTATGACTTTGCAGGTGACACAAACGAGTTACCGATATAACTAAATGACTGCATCACTGAATGGTGAGCCACTGCACCATGAGAGTGAACAGAGCACACCGTTGAAGCATTGCAAAGAACAGGAATCTGCAGAACCCATAATGTGTTTAAGACTTCCGGGCTCTTGTCAAAAGACAACCCATGGGAGAGCCTAATTTGGTTTCTAAAAAGAATTTGCAGGTCCACTCCAGGGTTACAGAATCCCCAATAAAGGAAACTGCATTCATGGCACGGAAGTAAATGTTATTTGCATGAGAATCTGTAATGTGGCGGTGCTTTTGGCGTTGCTGAAAGGCCACTTGAGCCCTAAAAGAGTTCAATGAAATGAGGGTCTTTCTGAAATCCCAAATATGAGGGAAAGCTCAAAACCCGATGCAAAGAGAGTTTGGAAAATGTGCAATTTATGTATGAGGGTGGAGGATGAACCGATTGAGTGTTTTAAGTGGAAAAAAAAAAGCACCACCGGAAACAACTTAAATTCATACACTCCTGGAAGCTGATAGAGGAAAAGGAACATTGTGACTCTCATTCAACTTGAAGGCAAGTATGAACAGTCAAAAAAAAAACATAAAAAGGGAGAGAGGTCTGAACCACAAACAAGCAGCATGTAGCTTCACAAATGTACACTTCCGTATGACCATGTAAATGAGGCTTTCAAATGTTTTTTTCCACAATAGGTAAAAGGAAAGAAGTAAATGTGACTGCGCTTCATTTTAGTGCTGCTAGCCAATGAGAAAAGGAATAATTGAAAGGAAACAGTAAGAAGCAAATAAAAAAGGCGTCACTTGACAGGTTACTTACATGCACAGAGGCCATTGGGAGGAAGACGGCATGAAAAATGTACAGGGGGTCATTGAGATACGACTTTATATTAGTAAATTAAAAAATATAATATGCACAAAAATAAATGTTATACATGCATTAATCAAAAGCAAGGCAATTGACATAAAAAACAATCATTTACATTCATTGTAAAGCATGCTGATTTAATTAGACTGATGTTGTTTCAGAATATTTTGACAGCTACCAGGTGGAAACAGTGTGATATTTCCTTTACCACCACCTTGTATACTGATGTAAAATCTAATATCTCACCTTCTGGATGATTTTTTTACACGCTCCATTTTTTCAACCTACAAGCACTCGTTTCCTATTGGACTAATTTCTCATACTAAGAGAAACGGGCACCAAATGTGACCGTAAGCAACTATTTAAACAACAATTTGCCAGTTCTTAAGAGAGTTGCCGTAATTTACCATGAATTGAGGCGAAAACGAACCATTCCATTCACTGAATCTTTAGGTTTTTTTTTTATTACAAAAACGGAAAATAAACATTTAACGCTGTCATTTTGGATTTATTATCCCCCAGCACCACGCATGGTTCACGACATGCCAAGAGAAAGCACATTCGTCATCACAGGGCTATCTATAGCTAAACTAACATTATTAATGCCTTCTTTTAAACGCTCCAAAACATTACCACTGTGCGTTAATGGCTTTACACTGAGAAATAATTAGCAGCACAGCAGACTCAGTCAGGGCCTCGCACTGAAGGCCCAAGAGTTTCAAGTTCCAAGTTGTCAAAATGGCATCTCCTTATGAAACAAACACTACAAGGACAGACGGTTTCACGAAAACGTACCACCTACTACATATTAAAATAAAGAATAGTTAAGGGATATTTGAAAGTGCAAAGCATCGAACTGTTTCACATCATATAGCGATCACATTGCTACACGTCACAGACTTACCTGCTTCTGTGTACCGGACTAACCCGGTCTGCCGTTGACTGCTGCTGATGGGCAGAGTACTGAGGACAGTACCATGGTAAGGGAGACATAGTGCCACTGCTTGAAGAGGTTCACCAAGTGATACTTTATGATATAACTAAAAGGCTTTTACAGGGCAAGAGAGACCTCAACTTCACCATGAATGGCCTGAGATTCAGAGCCTAATTTCACATTTTGAGGGCAACACTGGGGGGTTATTAAGAACGATGGACAAAAGAAGAAAACGGACTTCAAATGGGTGTCTCTCCCCAAAGGAGGCTCCCAGGGAGATCACCTGAAACAAGCGGGTTCCATTGCCTGCTTAGAAGTTATAGGAAGATCACCTTCGGTAACGCATTATCTGGTAGAGACTCTATCTAGCTGCAGATTCCTTACCTTACCTTTGAATTTCCCAGGCATCAGGCTGCATCCGGAAACTTGTGTTGAGCAATACCCCTTGCGCGCGACGTCAGGTGGCTCAATTCGCCTCCGCGTGATGTCGATGGCATTGGTTATGACATCACGGTGCCTACATAGGCTCCACCCAGGCACGTTGGCATCAGTACTTCTCGTTTTTCCACGCCAGAAGCGCAGAGCCACGAAGTGACTGACGTAAACGTGTGCAAAACTAGGGCCCTGAAAGGGGAGAAACCCTAGCCCTACAACATCAGTCGGCAAAGCGGGATGTAAGAAACCTGCAGCTAGATAGTCTCTACCAGATAATGCGTTACCGAAGGTAAGCAACTTGTTCATCTGATAGAGACTTCTAGCTGCAGATTCCTTACCTTTGAATCAGATACCCAAGCCATACCATCCCGGCGGTGGGTTGCGGACTCATGGTCTAGACTAAAAAGTCTTGCAGGACTGAGCGGGCAAACTGCACATCCCTGCGTACTTGACCAACAAGGCAATGTTTTGCGAACGTGTGCAATGATGCCCACATCGCTGCCTGACATAGGTCTTGGACCTGGACAGCCCGAGCCAAGGCCGTAGTCGCAGCTTTTCCCCTGGCGGAATGGGCCCTTAATCCCTAAGGGGGCTGCTTCTTCGCCAAGGCATAACTGATTTTAATGCAGAGAACAACCCAGCGAGAGATGGTTCTTTTCTGCACTGCCTTTCCCTTCTTTGCGATCACATACCCCACAAAGAGTTGGTCATCCACCCGGAATTCTCTTGTGCTGTCAAGGTAGAACGACAATGCTCTTTTTGGGTCCAGTCGATGGAGACGCTCCTCTTCCTTAGAGGGATGTGGGGGAGCAATGAAGGTGGGCAAAGTAATGGACTGACCCAGATGGAATGGGGTCACAACCTTTGGTAAAAATGATGCCATGGTGCGAAGCACCACCTTGTCCGGAAAGGACATACGATAAGGAGGCGCGCTGGATAACGCCTGCAACTCACTCACCCTCCGGGCAAATGTAATCGCCACTAAGAAGGCTGTTTTGATGGACAACAGCCGGAGGGGACAATTGTGCAGAAGCTGGAAAGGAGCGCAGATAAGTGAGGACCAAATTAAGGTCCCACTGTGGCATAACAAGGGGCGTGGGTGGAAAGAAGTGAACCAGCCCTTTCAGAAATCTATTTACAATAGGAGATTGAAAGAGGGAAGGCTGGTCTGGCAGCTGCAAAAAAGCAGACAGAGCAGAAAGGTAACCCTTGAGAGTCCCCAAAGCAGAGCCCTGCTGGCCCAGAGTAAGTAAGAACATACTATAACAAACTACCAGGACGGACGTATTTGAGTGCCGCCGGTTTCTATGTGTGAAGCTATATAAAAAGAATAAATAAAGAAGTTTAGAACCGAAATGACCGAAAGAGAGACGCGGTCTAAAGAAATATTTTATTGAAGTATAGTGGCGCCTGCAAGAAGAACGGAAGTTCTGCAACAGGTCTAGGACAATTGTTTTTAAATTCAGGAATCAAGCTGTTGGTTGAATCCTTTAGCTGGGACTGGATATATATACAGCTTCAAACACCCTATCAGAGAAAGGGTATTAGAACAAATGAAAGGCAGACCAGACTGCAGTAGGTGATCACAGATCCTTTTGGATTAACATCGTCCAAACATAGGCCATTTTTGAACAGCTTACGAATTTCCTAACACAACGGGAGTACATGACGCTACTGTCTTGAAAAAAAAGGTTTAATTCAAACAGGCCTTCGAAACACATCGACGCTCTTTTTTGCCACAAATCCACTCAAACGAATGTCACCCTAGATGATGAGTTACAAGACGTCAGGGTTCATTTGTGTAATTAATGCTATTGATTATGGCGATTTATGACAAAGATTGTCTGGTTTAACTCTCGTGTTGGGCGGGTTTTAGTATTGTTTCTTATTGTGATTCATTGGGTGAGGAATTGCATTGTGTGTTTCTTAATATTGTTTTTATGATTAATCGTGTGAGGAATTGCACTTATGTAATGAAAAACAATTCTTTTGGTGTGATTCAATGGTAAAATATTCTTAACCTTGTATTAATTCTTCTAATACAAAAACAACAGTTGATGGACAGAAAGCAGAATAATGTCATACATTCACCCCAGTACAGAGATCTGGGACTAAATCCATCGTTATTTTGCTCACCATGCCATTCCAGTTTGAACCCAGCCATATGCAAATCAGTCTTGACCCTGTGCCTCATGGGACCAGTCCAGCCCGAACTGCCAAGCCAGGTCCTCCCCGGACTGGAAACAAGCATCCTAGGACCAGTTTCGGGGTTTCACCCCTCTTCAGCCAGGATAGCTTGATTCCAGTGGCATGGAGAGCACGGGACCCACGTCTGGGCATACCCGTCCCACTCGGGGTGACAAATGCAAAAACAACAGTTGATGGACAGAATGCAGAACAATGTCATACATTCACCCCAGTACAGAGATCTGGGCCTAAATCCATCGTTTTTTTGCTTCTTCTAATAAACTGCAATTACAAATTTATAAACTGTAGGTTTGTGTGCCAATACGTTGCAAACACTGGGTTTAACAGTGACCTCTTGGATAGTATGCTGAATGTAGGAGAATAGATTGTCTGATTGAAGGTGTTTTTTTAAATAAGGTGTGAATATAATATACTCCCAGAGGACACTACTTTAGAATTTCCAGAATAAGAATGAACAAAAGGAAAGTAGAAAGAGGAGCAGAAAGAGGGTCAATAGACCTTTCTGTACAGTATAATGCGAACGGCAGGCGTATACCAACTTAGAGGAGGGACGCCTGGCTGTCGGAATAACATTACAGACTTCGGGAGGAAGGTCAAAAGCCATCAACTGCCACCACTCAATCTCTACGCATGGAGGTGCAGAGTTGACAGGTTCGGGTAGAGAACCCTCCCCTGCTGCTGCGACAGAAGATCCTCCCGAAGTGGCAGCCTGGTCGGAGGATCAACACTCATGCTCATAAGCTCTGGATACCAGACTCTTCTTGCCCAGTCCAGCGCCACAAATCTAACCAAGGTTCTCCCCACTGCTGAAAGAGAACTTGCACCACCTCCGACTGGAGACGCCATTCGTGATCTGCTAGACATCGACGGCTGAGATTGTGTGCCCTGGCGTTCAGAGAACCTGCCAGGTGTTGAACCACCAGGGTTATGCAGTGCTGTTTCAGCCGTGCCCAGAGATGCAGGGCCTCTCGACAAAGGGTCCATGAACCCACCCCGCCTTGCTTGTTGCAGTACCACTTGGTGGTGGTGTTGTCCGTGAACACCTGCACCAACTTCCCCTGGACAGAGGAAAGGAAAGCTTTCAATGCCAAGCGAATCGCTCGGAGCTCAAACAAGTTTATGTGGAGCCCCGTTTCTGCCAGAGACTCCTGATCTCCATCTCTCCCAAGTGGCCGCCCCATCCCAGAAGTGTCGCATCCATCACGATTGTGGAATCTGGTTGGGGAAGGGAGAGAGGTCTGCCTTTGACCCTATCTCGGTTTGTTAACCACCACTGCTGATCTTTCGCAGCTCCCTCCGAGATCTGAACCACGTCGGTGAGATTTCCCTGGTGGTGTGCCCATTGGAACTTCAAGTCCCACTGCAGAGCCCACATACCCATCTCGCTTGTTTTACCAACAGGATGCAGGAAGCCACGAGGCCCAATAGCTTCAGAGTCAACCTCACTGAAATCCAGGCTAGAGGCTGAAATATCAGAATCATAACCTGAATATCCTGGGCTTGCTGCTTAGGAGGATAAGCCCAAAACTGCACTGTGTCCAGAACAGCTCAGATGAAAAGGAGCATCTGAGAAGGAGTCAGTGTTACTTCGGCACGTTTATAGAGAACCCCAGCGAATGCAGGAGGTCCCCCGTAGTCTGAAGGTGGAAGACGACTGCCTGGGGCGAGGACGCCTTAAACAGACAGTTATCGAGGTAGGGGAAGACTGAAATCCCTAACCTGCGCACATGAGCTGCAACTACTGCCATCACCTTGCTGCATACCCGAGGGGCACTGGTAAGGCCGAAGGGGAGCACGGTAAACTGAAAGTGGTCGTGGTCTACCTTGAACCGCAGGTAACGCCTGTGGCCCGGCAGGATGGGAATGTGAAAATATGCATCCTGTAAGTCCACGCCACCATCCAGTCTCATTGGTCTAAGGCAGACAAGACCTGAGCCAATGTAAGCATTTTGAATGTATTTTGTTTGAGGAAGAGAGTGACGGTCCGAAGATCCAAAATGGGCTGTAGCCCCTTGTTCTTCGGAATCCGAAAGTAGCGGGAATAACAGCCACTGCCTACTTCTGAAACTGGAACCCTTTTTATAGCTCCTTTGGCCAAAAGAGCTGTAACTTCCTCTTGGAGCAGCTTTAAGTCCTCCTCTGCCAGCCGTTCCTGACTCGGCAGAATAGTAGGAGGAGAAGAAAGTAAAGGAAGAGAATAGCCCTCCTGGACGATTTGCAAGACCCACTTGTCTGTTGTAATAGATCTCCAGCAGGGTAAATGAGGACGAATTCTCCCACCCACTGGAGTAGTGTGGTCCTGCAGAATCAGCCTAGGAGTGCTTGGAGGCTGCGGCTGCCGGGGGCAGTGTGGTAGACTACTTCTGGCCTCCATTCCGAGGACGGAATGTACCGCGTCCACGTCCACGCACGGCTTGGGCAGTCTGTGCGGACGGTGGCTAGGATAGGGTTGACGTGGCTGGAAACCCCTTCTGTTGCCACAAAAGGGGCGAAAGGAAGACTGGCCATGAGGAGTGGAGGAGAGGCCCAAGGATCTGGCTGTAGCTCGAGAGTCCTTGAACTTGACCAGGGCCGGGTCTGCCTTTTCCCCCAAAAAGGGTTCCATCAAAGGGCATGTCCATCAAATTGGCTTGGACATCCCCAGAGAAGCCAATTGTACGAAGCCAGGCGTGGCGCCTCAAGGTCACGGTCGTTGAAATAGACCTGCCCAGCGAATCGGTCGTATCCAAACCACACCGTATGGTGAATTTTGCCGCATCTCTCCCATCCTTGACAGCCTGGAAGAGCACAGCCCGGGCCTCCTCCTGGACTTGTAGCAGCACCTGCGCAACCGTCTCCCAAAGAGAGTGGGAGAAACGGCCTAATAAGCATGCGGTATTCACCGACCGCAATGCAAGACTAGAGGAAAAATAACATCTTTCCATCAAGGAACCACTCATTCAGCTGTTAGTGGCCTGTTTCAAGGGCTAGACCCAAACATCTGTGGTCTGTTTGCACAGGAATGAGGACTGAGTTCTGTCCAGCTTTTTGACAAAAACACTACCCTTGGGTCATCGATAAAGATCAATATCCTTATTCCACAATCCATCAAAAGGAAAACTTTCAGTGCTAGGAATACACCTTGACTCCAAAAGGCTTATATAGAGCTCTTTGTCCTTTTAGTGCCGCCACACACCTTGTAGTGCCCACAGGATTCCCACAGCCAACTTTTGAGAAGCCCAATGCTGGGGTTGATTTAAGCCTTTTTAGTGTAAGTCACTTACAGATCTATTGCCAAATCTAGATGTTCAAGAAGAAGGTTTGCAAGAAAAATGCAGAACTGATATGATAACACTATGACCAGCCAGGATTTGGTCTTATAAATCCTTCCTGTGTTTCCTAGGGAAGAGATCTCGGTCCCATGTTCATGTATGGGTGCAAAGCGGCCAACAAAGGCGCAGGATTAACTCTTTTGGCTCTTCCATGTAGCTTTGAAATACTCAGCCTCTTTATCAGGGGGCACAGGTGTAGAGAAGGATATATTATTGTCTCTATCCAACACAAAGGCCATCACATAAGACTGATCAGATGACAGCAATCCCAAGCAAGCCACAATAACCAATGGGGTCAGGTTTTTATTGTTTGTGGTTTTGAAACCGGCTTTGCAGAGGTGGCCTTTTCACAAAAAATACAGACAATCACCATATTATAGTCCAGCACCAGACAAAAACACTGCAGATGCATGCCACAGACAAAAGGGGCATAAGCCCCTTAATCATCAAAGTTACAGTTCTTTAAGTGTGGGGAAAAATAAAATGCCAGACACACAACCTTGAAAATGGTGATCTTGGCTGCTGACTTAATCCAGCTCACTCAAATTTTCCTCTATACCTGAATTGAGAGAAATGAAAAGGAGATTGTGTAGGGAACTGTTTGTAACGTTGCTCAATCTGGGTATGGAAGGAATTTCCATCTAGTGTTTTCTAAAAAGCGTGGTAAATAAACTTAAAGAGCATATGCCTTAGCCAGTAAAGTTGCGCTGCAAGAATTCTAATGAAAAAAAACCTCCCATCCTGATCAGAAATTGACTACCTGAACATGAAGGAGGCAGTTATCAAGAACCTTCAGCAATCATTAGGACACCATTGGTAAATACCTGCCAGGAGGCAGGTGGGTTTCTAGCAGCATTAGTGCCTGCCAGTGTATGCTAGCAGTTTCCGTAATAATTAAGGTCTGAGACTTCCCAAGATAGACTGGAAAGAGAGCACCCAGTGTCAAACACTATACCACATTCGTTAAACCACCCATGTGTATGCAGTGCAAGATTCCATCAACCACTGAGCATTTCAATTCGGACCAATGGTTACGAAATGTGCACTGTAAATAAATAGTTGCATAAAACACAACTGACTAAGGTCACCTATACTGAAATCGTCAGTAAAGCGACCAACCAAGCTTTCCCAAAGAACTGTAAAAGAAAGTAAAATATGAAATATCGATAAGAGGCATAGATACAACCATAGGCAAATATGGGTAAGTAAAGAAGTGCCTGAAATCACCTGATCAATCTGCGCTGCCACTTAGAACCAAGCAGCCTGGCCACTCTATGGACATAGACATACACATATAATTTGCTTTTTAGCAATTTAATAGAACTAGCCATGAGTATACATCTACATCTCTGCTCTAGATTCGACCACCAACCTCAGTGGATTCATAACAAAGTCTATTTTTCCTTTGTGCTGGTTTGGAGGTTGCCAGGAAATTGCTTTAACTACAGGATCCCCATTGTTGTCAAAAGCTTTTTTGCCTTGTCTAATTATATTTTTGCCTTTTCTCCTTGAAAGCAGAGGTCAGGAAAGATAACGAGATTGGTCTTCTCATGTTTTAGAACTCCAGCTCTCCTGGCCACATGTGCTATAACATCTTTGCAGTTCAGTATTCTAGCCACTGTGAAAGGCTGATGTGCCGATTTGACCAAAAATGCACGTTGAGAGAATAGGTTTATCCAAAATCAGCAATATAAGTCTCTCAATTAACTCTTCCATTGTCTCCATTTCAATAATCTATCTGAAAACCAGGAGGTAAATATTATTTAGTGTAAAATTGTTTTTCTAGAGAGCCAAATTTTTCCATCAAATGTTAAGTTTACTACTCCATTTGCTCATTCATCTACCATGGAGCGCCATTTTCTATGACATACATTCTGCTTTCCAGTTTATGTATTAAGAATAAACGTCAACATTTCACCCACTTGGGTTTGTATTTTGCAATAGTGAGCATATCAACTTAGGATCTGTGGCAGGATAGCCTTGCTACTAGTGAGATGAACATAGGCCGATGTGCCAAAAGCGGGAATGGGGATTTGAGAGCTTTCATTTCAGCAAAACACTTTTTTTTTCAATCTGGGTTTAACCTCTCAGAGTACTCCAAGGTTTGTTCATAGCAGACAGTACTGGTATTACAGGCATTATAAACCACCTCCACAGGAAAGTAAGGCAACATATTTAGTCTCAGTGAAACAGTGAAGTGAACTTGTGCAGCTCTGCTAAATACAGCATTCACTAGATTATCAGGCAAGGAGGGGGCAGGAGGTGAAGGAACCTGTTAGCAGAGGGAAAAACAAAAGATGAGAGGGCAGACTTCTTACGTATGTAGATCGACTTGTCTAGTTATGAGCATAGGTAGCAGGAGTACAAAAACAGGTGGCACAATGTAGTGTGTTGAGGGAGCGGTGGAACATCCAGAGATGGTCAAAGGCACTTGGGTTGATGAATGAAGCAATAGGTAGCAAAGGCGGTATGATACACTAGCTGGGTGCAATTGTTCAGCTGGAATCTCAAGAAGGGTTGATGCTAAAAGAGCTCAATCAGGAGAAGCTACCGCGAGAGCAATTCTATATCCTACTGAGCCACATAGAAAGATTCACAAGCCACTGGCACATAGCCATATTAAAAAGTGCCAGTCACCCTCTGTGGTGACAGGTGTCACCAATCTGCAGGGTCAAATGTGCAATAATTGCCACAGATGACTGCGCCATCATCCAGAAAGCCCTTCACCCAACAACCTCTCCCTGAAAAATCTAGAGCCGCCTTATAAAAGAGAGAATCTGGATGAGGAGATAGAGAGGCTGATTAAAACAGTGCCTAAAATTCGCTTTATGGGTCTGTGCTGAGTTTTGCCCAATTCACTGTACTAGCTCAGGTAGTATGGATGTTGTGCTCTGCAAGGATTGCATTGTTCCTTCCACATGTTCAACCTCACCAGCAAGTTGTCCACAAAAGGATCCATAAAAATCCCTCACTGCCTAAAATGAGGGATTACTATTGGCATACCCTTAAGTCTGAGCTGGTTCAGTACTAGATAGACTTTAAACTGAAAGCATGCCTGCCTCCCCCTTGACACCTGGGAAACTTTCATTATGAAGGACATATCACAAAATGAAAGTAAGCATTCTTAATGGACGATTGTCTTTGTAGGAAAAGTGAAATGTTAGTAAGGGGGCTGTTGTTTGAATGTTTTTTTCTTGATAAACTTGTTGATACGTTGCAGATCAAAACT
The DNA here is from genome assembly GCF_964204655.1 of Triturus cristatus. Lineage (NCBI taxonomy): Eukaryota > Metazoa > Chordata > Amphibia > Caudata > Salamandridae > Triturus > Triturus cristatus. The sequence goes on from NC_140591.1 coordinate 1,246,597,217, forward strand.
AGGTCTCAGTTCCCTAGTAAAAACTCTCCTGCATCATAAAATACTTTGAGTGTTCTCCTTGCTTTATTTGATTGACTGAAGCGTTCTCTATGGCCTCTAAAGCACAAGTTACTTACTTGTGTAATGATATATCTGTAAGAGACATTAGTTAGTGATAGATTCCTTCCCTTAGAATATCCCCAGGAGTCAGACTGGATCCGGAAAGTTTGTCAGCAGTACCCTTGCGCGTCAGTAGGCGTCATCGTGCAGCTCCGCGTATGTCGCTGGCGTCGTAGTGGCAGAGATGATGTCATCGGAGCTACTTAGACGCGCCCACGCGCGCTGACGTCAGTTCTGTACACAACTTTTCCGCGCCAGGAACGCAGAGCCATGCCAGAGACCGACTACTGGTGCAATAGAACTAGGGCCCTGAAAGGGATGACCTGAACCCTAGAGAACAGTTCGCAGAACGGGGAGGATGGGTGGGCAGTAAGGAATCTATCACTAACTAAGGTCTCTTACAGATCTATCGTTACACAAGTAACTTGTGCATCTGAAAAAGACACGTTCGTGATAGATTCCTTACCTTAGAATACATACCCAAGCAATACCAACCCCAGAGGAGGGTCTGCGAAATAAACACACCAGAAAGTCACGGAGAACCGACCGGCCAAAGAAGCCGTCTCTCCAGACTGGACTGTCAAGGCAATAGTGCTTAGTGAAAGTATGCAGCGAGGCCCACGTAGCTGCCTGACATATCTTGCAGAGGGACACCGCGTCCCAATGCCGTGGTAGCTGCTGTCGCCCTGGTAGAATGGGTGCGCAGTCCTGTTTAGCCAGAGAGTAACAGGCTTTAATGCACAAGACAACCCATCGGGAGATAGTCCGCTTGTGCACAGCCCGGCCTTTCTTGGCTCCCACGTAGCCAACAAAGAGCTGGTCATCCACTTGGAACTGTTGTGTGTGGTTGAGATAGAATGAAAGCGCACATTTTGGGTCCAGACGGTGGAGCCTCTATTCCTCTCGAAGGGTGCAGAGGTGGAAAGAAAGTGGGCAAAGTGACAGTTTGCCCGAGATGAAAGGCAGTTACTACTTTCGGCAGAAAGGAGGGACGTGGTCAAAGCACAACCTTGTCCGGATGAATTGCCAGGAAAGGAGGTTTACATGAAAGAGCCTGGAGCTCATTCACACACCTAGCGGAGGTGATGGCCACCAGGAAGACAGTCTTTAAAGTTAATAAGCACAAAGGACAGTTATGAAGAGGCTCAAAGGGAGCGCACATTAAGTATGTGAGAACCAGGTTCAAGTCCCACTGAGGCATCACAAAAGGAATAGGAGGGAAAAGGTGAGTAATGCCTTTGAGAAACAGATTGACAACAGGGGACTTGAAAAGAGAGGGCTGATCAGACAGCCTGAGAAAGGCTGAAAGAGCAGAAAGGTAGCCCTTGATAGTGCCCTGAGCAGAGCCCTGCCGGGCCAAAGAGAGAAGGAACAACAGGACCTCAGAAAGAGGGGCAGAAAAGGGATCTCCAGCTTTCGCTGTGAAACATGCCACAAACTTTTTCCACTGACAGGTGTATACAGTTTTAGTTGAGGGACGCCTGGCTACCAGATTCACATTACAGACTTCAGGAGGCAAGTCAAATGGAATCAACTGTTGCCGCTCAATCTCCACGCAAGGAGGTGGAGGCTGGACAGGCTCGGGTGGAGGACCGTCCCCTGTTGCTGCGACAGAAGATACTCCCGAAGAGGCAGTCGGATCGTGGATCCATGCTCATACTGAGTAGCTCGGGATACCAAGCTCTTCGAGCCCAGTCTCGAGCCACAAGAATGACTAGGGCCCAGTTGCGTCTGATATTCTTCAGCACTCTGGGTAGAAGTGGTATAGGCGGAAAGGCGTACAACAGACCGCAACGCCACTCGCGGCGAAAAGCGTCTCCGAGCGAGTGCCGCCTTGGAAACTCCAACGCACAGAACTGCTGAGATTGCGTGTTCTCTTCGGTGGCGAATAGATCTAACCAAGGTTCTCCCCACTGCTGAAAGAGACCTTGTGCCACTTCCGAGAGAAGACGCCATTCGTGATCCATCAGGCACCGGCGGCTGACTTCGTCCTCCCTGGCGTTCAGTGAACCTGCCAGGTGTTGAACCGTCAAGGAAATGCCTTGACGTTCCAGCCATGTGCAGAGGCGCAGAGCCTCCTGACATAGGGTCCACGACCCCACCCCGCCTAGTTTTTTGCAATACTACATGGCGGTGGTGTTGTCTGTGAACACCTGCACTACCCTCCCCTTGACAGAGGGAAAGAATGCTTTCAGTGCAAGTAGGATCGCCCTGAGCTCCAAAAGATTGATATGGAGCTTGGACTCCGCCGGAGACCAGAGGCCTCTGATCCTTGCCTCTCTCATGTGGCCGCCCCATCCCAGGATGGACGCATCCGTCACCACTGTGTGCTCCGGTTGGGGAAGGGGGAGGGATCTGCCGCTGACCCAATGCTGGTCCATGAGCCACCACTGCATGTCTTGTGCAGATTCCCCCCCCGAGATCTGGACGTAGTCGGACAGGTTTCCCCGATGCTGCGTCCGTTGGAACTTCAGGTCCCACTGCAGAGCCCGCATATGCCACCTGGCATGATCAACCAGCAGGATGCAGGAGGCCATGAGGCCCAGGAGTCCCAGGGTCTTCCTGACCAAAACCCAGGACTAGGGCTTAAAGATCGGAATCATAGCCCGAATGTCCCGAACTCGCTGTTCGGGGGGATAAACCCGAAACTGCGCCGTGTCCAGAACCGCTCCGATAAAGAGGAGCTTCTGAGAGGGAATCAGGTGGGACTTCGGCACGTTGATGGAGAACCCCATCAAATGCAGGAGGTCGGCCGTAGTCTGGAGGTGGGAGATGACTGCCTGGGGTGAGCACGCCTTCAACAACCAGTCGTCCAGATAGCGGAAGACTGAAACCCCTGATCTGCGCAGATGAGCTGCGACCACCGCCATCACTTTCATGAACACCCGAGGGGCACTGGTAAGGCTGAAAGGGAGCACGGTGAACTGAAAGTGCCCGTGGCCTACCGTGAACCACAGGCAACGTTGGTGAGCCGGCAGGATAGGGATAGGAAAATAAGCATCCTGCAAATCCAACGCTACCATTCAGTCTTGCGGGTCTAGGGCCGACAAGACCTGAGCAAGCGTGAGCATCTTTAACTTCTCCTTCCGGAGGAAGTGATTGACGTTCCGGATGTCTAAGATAGGACGCAGGCCCTTGTCCTTCTTTGAAATCAAGAAGTAGTGAGAATAACAACCACGACTTACTTCTGATGTCGTAACGCGCTTGATGGCCCCCTTTGCCAAGAGGGCCGCAACTTCCTGCTGGAGAAGCGCCAAGTGATCCCCCGACATGCGGTGGTACTGAGGCGGCATGGCAGGAGGGGTAGTCTCGAAGGGGAGGGAGTAGCCCCGTCAGACTATTTGCAGAACCCACCTGTCCGAAGTGATGGTGCGCCAGTGGGGGAGGTGATGACAAATCCTGCCACCCACTGGCATCTGGTGGGCCTGAAACACTGGACTAGGAAGGTTTTGAGGCAGCGGCAGCGGTGGAATGACCTGGCCCCGTGACCCACGTCGGCGGGCACCCCGACCCCGGCTGCGCTGAGTCTGCGCCTGCGCAGGCCGGCGGCTCTGAAAGGAACGCGTTTGGGCGTCTCGACCCTGACCTCGAAAGGAGCAAAAGGCAGACCCCACGGGAGTGCGTGTGGTGGCAAGACCCAAGGACTGGGCCGTAGCCCGGGAGTCCTTAAAGCGCTCCAAAGTGCTATCCCCCTCGTCACCAAAAAGGCATGTGCCATCAAAGGGCATGTACATCAAAGGGCATGTCCAACAAAGTGGCCTGGACATCTCCTGAGAAGCCAGTAGTTCGGAGCCAAGCGTAACGGCATAGGGCCACCGTAGTGGAAATAGCCCTGCCGAGGGAGTCGGCTGTGTCAAGACCACAACGGATTTTGCAGCATCCCTCCCTTCGGCAATGGCCTGGGAGAGCACTGTCGGAGCCTCCACTGGACACTGAGGCAACACCTGTGCGACTGTGTCCCACACAGAGTGGGTATAGCGACCCAACAGGCACGCAGTATTCACCGCTCGCAACCCGGAACTGGCAGAGGTGAAAATCTTTTTCCTAAACTGCTCCAGTTTTTTAGATTCCTTGTCTGGAGGTGCGGAAGGGAACGTGCTCGGAGACCACCAGACTCTCAGGCGTTGGGTGTTGCGTGAGAAACTGGGGCCGCCCGGGGCCAACCGATGACGTTGTGCAACACTCTTATCCACAGGAACCCCTGTGTTAGGCTTGGTCCAGGTGCTTAACAGAATGTCTGTAAGCGCATCATTAAAGGGCAGCAGCGACTCCGCAGAGGAGGTTGCTGGCTGCAGTACCTCAGTCAGGAGGTTGGTCCTGATAGGCACAGATGGGAGCTCGAGGTCAAGAGCCTCAGCTGCTCTACGCAACACAACAGAAAAAGTCCCGACCTCTTCCGTAGCCACGGAAGCAGAAGACACTGTACCAGGGTGTGGAGAGAAATCCAGATCGCCTGGATCTTCCACATCACCCTCCGGTTCATCCTTGCATTGAGCTGCGAGCGGGTGCGAGGACCCCTCCCAGTACTCCCCTTCCTCCAACGGCCGTGTAAGAGGTCGGTAAGGACAAGGGGCCTGGGGAAAGGGAATAAACTCACCACCTGGAATTGGAATCGGAGGATAATAGACTAATCCAGGCTCAACGTAGTCTGTCCCCGTAGGTAATGGCATCGTGTCGGGCATCAGGGCCAGCGCCCAGGCTGGAGCCGATGGCACCGGCGCCGAGGCCAGAGCCGATGACGCCGAGGCCAGAGCAGACGGCGCACCAGGGTATCGTGCCAGCATAGCCGGGGCTTAACGCGGCGGTACGGGTGCAGAACCACCCCACGGGTCCATGGGGCCCGAAGGCGCTCCGGAGGGATCAGACGTGGGCGCATGGCCGACAGGAATACCTGTACTTGTTCCGAAGTTGGGTGCGGGCCCGGGAAAGGCGGGTAGGCGGCAGGTAACAAAGGAGGCTCCACCGGAGCCGCGGGGGAGTGACCACCCGCCCCCTCCACCATGTCCCGTGACCGGTGAGGGGTAGACGAAGAGCGACGTCGCTTCTTCAACTTTTTATGGCGCTTAGACTTACCTGTCCCCGACTCCGACGAACGATGGTGTCGGCCCCGCGACCTGTCCCTGGACCTCCCGCGGGAGCGGGACCTTGAGCGGCGCGGAGCTGATTGCCGGGCCTCCAACAACTTTCGGGAACGCTCCCGCAAAGCCTTCGGCGCCATGGCCCGACAATCGGGGCATGCCTCGGGGTCATGAGCGTGCCCCAGGCAGAAGAGACACACGTCATGCAGGTCCGCCACCGACACGGCCCGACGGCAGTCCCTACAGGACTTAAACCCGGGCAACCCTACTGCACCAGGAGTCGATTACTCGACAAAACAAGAGAAACAAGTCTCAAAAAAACAAGTTAAAAGATTAACTAGGAGTACCGCTCTCTCTCGGATCTGCGCTTGCTGGCGCGGAAAAAGAAAGAATTGACGTCAGCGCGCTTGGGCGCGTCTAAGTAGCTCCGACGATGTCATCTCGGCGACTACGTTGCCAGCGACTTACGCGGAGCCGCACTACGACGCCTACCGATGCGCAAGGGTACTGCTGACGAAAAACTTTCCGGATCCACTCTGACGCCTGGGGATATTCTAAGGTAAGGAATCTATCACTAACGTGTCTCTTTCAGATATGGTTACTTCCTGCTGTGATTGAGTGCTTTTCTGTAGCACAAGAGCAATTTGTAGTGGCGAGATAGGAACTGCAGACTATATCCATTTCCAAGACCAGCACCCAATTATTCAAAACAATTTCTTTCCAAGACTAGAGTAAACAGCCTCTCTGCAATTTCACAAAGCTTTTAAAGTTTGTTTTAAAAGCTGTGGTGGTCGTTACCATCGGCAAAATAATCACTCAGTGCACAAGGCCAAGAAGTAGAGCAAGTTTGCAGTGCACATTTACTGGACATGGAAATGGTAATCAACCATGTTATGTGGTCCTTTTGCTTTACAGTCTGTATTAAAACTGGATTTAGGGAGGGAGTATTCGAACACAGCCACAAACACTATTATATGTACAATTGTGCTATGTTTCTGCACTGGCCATGAAAAAATCTGTTATTTTGTACACTAATAAAAATTGCTCAAAAGCAAAAACAACTGAGGTTAGGACAAAAGTGCTGACCTATTAAGTGAAATAACAAAATTCCTGTTGCTAGTGTACCAGAAAAAAAATGAAGGGACAGGGATGTCCACTGTCCCTAATCTGTCCCTAATCCAGTTGATCCTAGTCATGGAGGCCCTGGCAGCCAAAACATTTTCTGTGATTGCTTTATTTTCATTTCATCCCCTATCTCTTTTTTTTTTTTTAAATTTTTATTGAACAATAAATCGGTTACAAGCGTGGGCCTACAACCACCAGGGCCGGCCGCTAGATGCAGAAAGGATCGTACATTAGTTAAGGCAGTAGGCGACTCCTGGGGCCCAGCCCCGTAAATGGCTCCGGATAGTTCGAAGGAGGCAGGAGACATAAATTTAACATAAATAACAACTAAAAAACAAAAGGCGAGGCATAAGGGCAAAAAAAACGTGGGTCAGGCTACATCCGGGGGACTCCACTTCGGACCTTCAATTAGCTATCAAGAGGAAGGAGTACTGAAAGATCGGGGGGGGGGTATCGGGAGAGGAACATCTATATTCGATTATTACAACAAGTTGCAAGGAACTATCAAGGGTCAGGGGGACAAGGCAATATCGGTGTCCACAAGGGGGGGGGGGGAGTACAAATACCCCCCCGATACGCGTTCCATTGCCCCCAAATTCTACCCCATGCCCCGGGTTTACCACAGGCCACATACACAGTCTTCTCCCGGAACATACACCAATCCATGTTCTCCTTCCATACTGACACGGTGGGAGGCCGCTGGGAGCCCCAAAGCTGCGCTATATCCCTCTTGGCAATCATGTTCCCCAGGGCCCCCCACCGAGTCTGAGCCGCGTTATAATCATTGGGCTCCCACACATTCAGGACACAGCGACGCACCTCCGGCAGCAGCGCAACTCCGGTGACTTGTCCCATGACCCCATGAACCCGACGCCAGTATTCCGCCACCTCGCGGCACTCCCAAAGGATATGGAGAAAGGTGGCACTGAGCCCACATCCCCGCTTACAGAGCCCATCTTCCGAGAATCCCATTGAGACCAAACGGGGACCCGTCACATACACCCGGTGGAGAATCTTTAACTGGACCAGGCGGAGACGGGCTGGAATGGCTACTTCCTTAGGGGACGACAGTGCGGACTGCCAGTCCTCGTCATCTAATTCCACCCCATCCCCCGTCCACGCCTCCCGAAGGCGCACCAATAGGTCAGCCCGATTATTAATAAGTTTTTTATAGATTAAAGAGATAGTACTGTCGGGGACATGACCATCAAGTATGCGGTCCTCGAGGGGCGAAGAGGCGGGGATCTTAGTCCCCTCTCCAAAGACGGAGAGCAGGGCGTGCCGAACCTGGGCATATCGGAAGAACTCCCTGTCCGTGAGTTCGTATTCGCTCTGGAGCGCCGCGAAGGTCTTAACCGCGCCCTTCCTCCATAGGTCTCCCACTCTACTAATACCAATCGTGTCCCAACGGTCAAACCCTTTCGTCGTCCAGAGGCTTCCCAGTCGGTCGGAGGCAAATAAAGGAGTAGCACATGTTAGTCGCTCACTCCAGCCCATGGCTACATTGGCCGCCTTCAAGATCCGCACCGCAATCTTAGTAGGGCCCGTCAGGGTCCGTCCAGCCGAGCGAGAGTAAAGCGCCCTGTTATAATTCCCGCCGGGAAGCAAGAATTTATCCATCTCATACGCCGGATTCAAGCCAGGCGCATACGTGGCATGGTTAATGGCCGATAACTGCGAGGCCCAATAATACCTGCGAATGTCGGGAAGCGCGATGCCCCCATCGTACCAGGGGAGAGTAAGCTTGGCCAGGGCGATACGCGCCCATCCGTCCCACACCAGTCTCCTCTGCAGGCTCTCCACCTCCCGAAAGTAGGCCACTGGAATGACATCGAAGGAGTTCTGAAGTGCATAGAGGAATCTGGGAAGGGACATCATTTTAAACAGTGCTGCCCGACCCAGCGGGGACAAGGGCAGCCTACACCACCGAGCCGTGTCTTCCCTCAAACGCCGAAGTGGAAGCAGGAGATTTTGCTCATAGCGAGCCACCGGATCCAACGAGACGTATATCCCCAGGTATTTAAAGCCGGCCTGAGATACTTGGATCGGAAGCCGAGGCGGCAAGAGAGGAGGGCCACCAGAGATAGGATAGACACAGGATTTAGACCAGTTAATCGTGAGACCCGAATTTCTCCCATAGGAAGTCAGAACATCAAAGAGAACATTAAGCGACTGCCGCGGCGAGGTAAGATACAGGAGAATATCGTCAGCATATAACGAGACCCGATCCTCGAAGCCCGGGGCCCACCGGATCCCCTTGATCGAGGGCTCCCAGCGGAGCCAAGCAGCGAGTGGCTCCAGGGCGAGAGCAAAGAGCAGAGGGGACAACGGGCACCCCTGCCTCGTACCCCGACCGAGCGCGAAGGGCCGAGAGACCCGCCCATTAACCACCACCTGAGCCATGGGTCCCGTGTAGAGAAGCTTCACCCAGCCAAGAAATCCCTCCCCAAAGCCGAATTTGGTCAAGACAGCCCAGAGGAACGGCCACTCGATGGTGTCGAAGGCCATCGTGGCGTCTAAAGAAACCAGCACGGCCGGTTCGGAGAGGTACTCCGCCCTGGCGAGGGCGCCATGAAGACGCCGCAAGTTGAGGGCGGTGTTGCGATGCGGGATGAAGCCGCATTGAACAGGATGAATCAGATCGCAGATGACGCTCAACAAACGATTGGCGAGGACTTTAGCCAGGATTTTAGGCTCTGCGTTTAGCAGTGAGATAGGCCTGTAGGAGGCACAGCGGTCCCGCGGCTTACCTTCCTTGGGGATCACGACTATCGTGGCCAGTCGCTGGTCGACAGGAAGGGAACCTGCCTCAAGGGACTCCTGAAACATACGACGGAGGAAGGGCGCTAGTTTATCCGGGCGCAACTTATATAATTCGATAGGTAGACCGTTGGGACCCATAGCCTTGCCCGAGCGAAGGGATCGAATCGCAGTTGCTATCTCATCTACCGACAGGGGGGCGTCCAGCTGCTCACGGTCCTCGACGGACAGGCTGGGCAAAGCAATATCCCTCAGTAGAAGGCAAGAGTCTTCCTCATCCCTATCAGTCACCGGGGAGTACACGGCCCGGAGGTGGTCGGCGAAACATTCCACAATCTCACCAGGCTCAGTCACACACACTCCATCCGAGACACGCAGCTCCGGGACCACACGATTCACTCTCTCCTTCTTGTCCAGCCACGCAATCAACTTACCCGCCTTGTCCCCGGCATCATACAATCGACCCTGCTGCTCCCTATACATAGTTTTGGCAGCGTCAGTGACAAGAGACCTGTATTCAAACTGTTTCAAGCTGAGGGCATGGAGCCCGTCCGGAGTGACACCCTCCTCCAAGGCCGACTCCAGCCCCGAGATGTCAGTCTCCAGCTTCACCACTGCCTCACTATTGAGCTTCTTAGCCACCACTATCTGGGAGAGGGCGTGTCCGCGGATTACGGTTTTAAAGGCTTCCCACAGGGACATTGCAGACAACACCGACCCCTCGTTTTCAAGGAAGTATTGGTCCATAGCCTTAACCAGGCTGTCGCGAGTCGTAGGGTCTCGCAGGTACCACGGGTTAATGGGGGCGATCCGCCCCGCAGACCGCGACTCGGTGTCAAAGAGCAGCCACAGCGGGGAATGATCAGAGATACCCCTCGCCAGGTGCCTGACCTCTCGAATTCGACCAGTCTGCGCCGCGGGCATAAGGAAATAGTCTAACCTAGAAAGACTCCCATGTGCCCCAGAGTGAAAGGTGTACTGACATTGGGTCGGATGCATTAATCGCCAACTATCCACCAGGCCGAAGGTCTCCAACAGACCACCTAGCCATGCCTGGGCAGCGGGGAGGGCCCTGGGTGGGTGACGATCCAGGTCACCCGAGACCACCGAATTAAAGTCCCCGCCCATAAGCAAGAGACTGTCCGGAAGTTCAAGCAGCATTCGACCCAAGTCCGCGAAGGTGGAGTTCTGGAGGCCCGGGGGGACGTAAACTGAGACCAGGGCAAGGGAATGCCCCTCCCACCTCCCAGTCAGACACACATAACGCCCTCTGTCATCTGAGACTACCCTGGTGATCTCCAACGGAAGTGAGGATCGCAGGAGAATGCCCACCCCCCTGGAGCCAGTTGTGAAACCAGAATGAGCCACGAGGCGGTATCCCCCCCCTATTCATTGCATGGCAGACGTTACCAACCAGATGCGTCTCCTGGATAAACACTACATCAGGAGTCAAACGACGCAAATACTGCAGTACTACACCCCGTTTGATACGGTCCCCCAACCCATTGACGTTCCATGACATCAGCTTCAACCCGTCCCCCCCCATCCCCTCCAAGAAATCAAAGGTCCCCCAGTAAGCAGCACAGTTCCCGATGGTGGACAAAAATCAATACCTCGCCCTGCAAACAAAAAACACACAACAAAACAACCCCTCCTTCCCCCCCACCCCCCCCAACGTCCAACTCCCCCCACCCTGCACCCCTGCGGGCCAAAAAACCCCCCCAACTTGCAGTGTGCCTGTCGCCCAACTAACCCCATTCTACGAAAAGACCCCGGAGGAGGAAAGGGACCCGACCCCGCCCGCCCCCCACACAGGTCCTAGCAAGACACAATGAACCAAAGAGGTACAACCCAGCTGAACAGCACAAGATGGCAAAATCAAGGACCAAAAGTCACTCCAAAGGGGACCCGTCACCGTTGGCACCTGCAGAGGGCCCGGGACGGCCACCTCTGTCCGGCAGCGAGTCCAGCCAGTCACTCACGGCCACAGGAGAGTCAAAAAAGGCAGTCCGATCCTCATGTTCCACTCGGAGTTTTGCAGGGTAGAGCATAGAGTACTTTAGGCCCAGTTCACGAAGACGACGTTTCACCCCCTGGAATCCCATCCGCTGTTTCTGGACAAGTTGGGTAAAGTCCGGATAAAAGTTAATGGATGAGTTCTCATGTCGAACCGGGCCATGGACACGTGAGGCCTGCAGAATCGCATCCCGGTCTCTGTAGTAAAACAGCTTGGCCACGATAGGCCTCGGGGGGGCCCCCGGCCGTGGTCGACCGCCCGGAACTCGATGGGCCCGCTCCACGGCAAAGAACTTACTCAAGCCAGCAGGGGTCAACTGTTGGAGGATGAGCTCCTCGACCAGGAGGTCAACCGGGCGGTCGTCGGAGGACTCCGGTACGCCTATGACACGGATGTTGCTGCGTCGGGCCCGTCCCTCGAAGTCCTCCAGCCGCCGGGCCATCTGATCGTTGACCACCTTGATGTCACCAAGCGCGGCCTGCAGGCCCGACACATCCGCCCCAAGGGTAGAGGTCCGCGCATCGAGAGCCTGAACCCTCTCGTTTGTTTTGGAGAGATCCGCCCGTATTAAGGTGACATCAATTGCCACCGTGTCGATTTTACGGGCCAGGGCCTCGTATTGCGTGGCGATGGTTTCCCTGATGCCATCAATGGCGCCCATGATATCCTGTAGGGAAAGTTCCGAAGAGACGGACGTGCCACCACCGGTGGCGTCCGGGGGGGGACCGGCCGCTCCAGGGGAGCCTCTGCCCTGAGTGTAGCGGTCCATGTTGTTGGTCTGGACCGATCCCCCACGGAGGGAGGCCTTAGTCTTACGCCCCTCGGGGCCCCCCTTGCCCCCCATGCGGTCACGGACACCGAGGGGGACCGCCGATCAAAGTAGCAGAGGCACCGGCACCGGAGACTAGCGCCTCATCCGAGACCACAATATGGCGGTGTGGGGGGACCCAAGGCGATAGGCACTCTAGTGGCAGGTGGAGACAAAGCCTTGTGCAGAGGCCAAGGATACACCCCGCCACCTCAAGCGCTCCACCGGCCAGCCCCCTAATCCGAAAGTGAAACCGAAAGTGGTCGAGCGGCCCCTGGCACCGCGCCGCCGCCGCTGTTGTTCAATTGCGACACGGCTCCACGGTTCACCTTCGCCCCGGGCACCTCCGTCGGGTGGGTCCCAAAAGGTCTAACAACGATAACTCAGGATTCCCAGGTCCGATTCAATTTCTGAAAAGAGATACGTGCTCAGCCGTTCTTCATCTCCCAGATTCCATAGACCACATCAGGATATTATCAGGATAGATTCCGAGGAGCAGCGAGGGTCCGGGGAGCCCTGTGCTCACGCGACCATCTTGGATGCGCGCTAGGCTCCTCCTCCCATCCCCTATCTCTTTGACCGTAATTTCCGTAATCGTATTCTTAATTTAAATACAATACATTTCAATAAAAAGACTGAATTCCACACTTTGAAAAATTAGATTAATTTATGACCCCATCCCCAACCCTAAATGAAATTCACACTTTATCCTACAATAGTAAACGTAACCCTATATTTTTAATCTAACTAAATGTATCGCTTTATTGTAATCTAATCCCGAGCAGGAAGTCAATAAGTAATGAGATTTAAAAAAGACATCAAACAAAATTATATTCGGCTAAATTAATTCTTACTCTAGCCTTAAATTAAACTACTCCAATCCTTTCTCTATTTTAATCCTAATTCCTACCCTTTTACGCTCTTTCTGGTAGAGACTATCTAGAGATTCTAGATGTAGATTCCTTACCTTTGGAATATTCCCCGGCATCAGACTGGATCCAGAAACTTTCAGCAGCACTTCTGCGGGCTGGTATGTGGCGCGTGCAACTCTGCAATAATTTGGTTCCGCTCTGTAAATGATGTGGTGAGACTCTGTGCTACTCCTGTGAACTGACGTTAGTTGCTTTGAGAGTGCCCGCGTCCCCAGACGCAGAGTCCCAAAAGCAAATTGGTGTGACCAGTGTGCAGAATCACATACTTGGGATCTTATTAACGGATAGAGTCCAACCACAGAACGAACGGGGAGGGCGAGGGGGTCATTAAGGAATTTGCAGCTACATAGAGTCTCTAAAGATAACTAACTCTTTCTGATTAAGACTTCGAGACGCAGATTTCTTCCATTTTGAAAAGATACCAAAGCAGTACCTACTTGGAGGTGGTTCTGTGGATGGACTCAAACAACCAAGTCCTGCAGGACCGAGTGGGAAAAATGACCCCCTCGACGAACATGACTGTCCAGACAATAATGCCTTGTGAACGTATGAAGGGAGGCCCAAGAAGCTGCTTGGCAAATGTCCAAGATAAGGACTCCGCGAATGCCAATGCAGAGGTAGCTGGAAGTAGTAACACGCAGTGATATCTGGGGCTGCTTTTCAGCTAATTTGTAGCAGATCTTTTTGCATAACACAATTTAGTGGGAGATGGTTCTCTTCTGCACAGCTTTGACTTTTTTTGCTCCAGAGAACCACACAAAAAAACTGAATAACCACCCGTGTCCCATAGTACCATCTATGTAAAAGCTCAGTTCTCTCTCAAGGTCCAAGAAATGGAGTCTCTCCTCCTCTTTAGAGGCGTGAGGTGAAGCATAGAACAACCGCAAAGTGATGTTCTAGTCGATGTGGAACAGCATCACAACTTTAGGCAAGAGAGATGCCAGCGTCCGTAAAATCAGCTTGTCTGGGAAGAAGGTGGTATATAGCAGGTTGACACAAAGCGTATGAAGCTCATTGATATGCCACGTTGATGTTATGGCGATGAGCAGAACTGCCTTGCGGAAGAAAAGCTGCAAGGAGAAGCTTTGAAGTGACTCAATGAGAGTGAACATCAGAATAGTAAGGGTGAAGATAAGGTCTCGCTGTGGCATGACAAAGTGAGAGAGAGGAAAGAAATATTGTAAACTTTTCAAAAAGCACATAATTGGGGACTTAAACATGAGGGCAGATCCGGCAACCCCAAAAAAGAAGAAAGAGACAAAAGGTACACTTTAACCAGTCCCAGATCAAAGCCTTGCCGGGCCAGGGACAAAAGAAAATAACAAAGTGTCAGATAACTTTGTCTGGAGGGAGTCTATCTGCCGAGTACCACACCAAGCCACAAATCTGTCTCACCAAGAGGTGTGTACAGTTTTTGTGGAGGCACACCTGGCTGCCAAGATGAAATCAACCACCTCCAGGGGAAGTTTGAAGGTGCTCAGCTGTCGACGCTCAATCTCCAAGCATGAAGGTGGATAGTGAGAAGGCCCGGGTGCAGGACCCTGCCCTGCTGCGATAGGAGACCCTCCTGGAGGAGCAACCTGATTGGAGGACAGATGCTCAAGCCGAGTTCTGGATACCATACTCTCCGTGCCCAATCCGGGGCCACTAGGATGACTTGTAGCCAGTCGTACCTGATCTTCTTGCAAACTCGGGCAGGTATCACCTGAAATGCACACAGGAATCTCAAGTTTCTGTCAAGCCGCAAAATGTCCCTGAGCAGCCTTGGAAACTCCAACACACAGAAGTGACACTGAGTGTTCTCAGTCGTGGCGAACCGATCTAGCCGAGGAGCTCCCCATTTGCAGAACATACCTTGCACCACCTCCAAGTGCAACTGCCACTTGAACCAAAGGCTGAGCTTATCCATGCTGGCACTTTAATGATCCTGCTAGATGGTTCGCCACCAGGAAAATGCCTTGGTGGTCCAGCAATTTCCTGAGACTCAGGGCCTACTGGCACAGGGACTATGACCCTTCTTCACCAAGCTTGTACCACATGGCAGTGGTGTCACCAAGGAGCACCTGTACCAGCCTCCCCTTGATAGATGGAAGGAAGGCATTCAATGGCAAATGGATGGCCCTCAGCTCTAGAAGGTTGATATGGAGCCGAGACTCCGCCGCAGGCCAGAGGCCTTTGATCTCCACCTTTCCCAGATGGCCACCCCAATCTGGAAGCAATGCATCGGTCACCACTGTCAGTTCTGGATGGGGAAGACAGAGGGGTCTTGTGGTGACCCAATTGAAGTTCAGTAACCTCCACTGCAGGTCATTTGCAGTATTCTCCAAAATATGAACTAAGTCAGAGAGGTCCCTTTGATTTTGGGCCCACAGACTTCAGATCCCACTGCAGAGTCCACATATGCCACCTGGTGTGCTCGACAAGCAGGATACTTAAGGCCATCCCAGCAGCCTTAGATTCGACCTCACTGAAATCTAGGACTGAAAGATCAGGATCATAGCTTGAAAGTCCGGAATCTTTCTGGGGGAAATGCATGGAATGGTATACAGAATGGCTCCGATGAAGGTGAGAATCTGAAAAGGAGTCAGGTGTGACATTGGCATGTTAAAAGTAAACCCCAAATATAAAAGGAGGTTTGTGGTAGCATGGAGGTGACGGACTGCCTGGGGCGAGACCGACTTCAACAGCCAATCGTCAGGGTGGGGACCTCTGACACCCCTGACTTCTGAATGAGGGCTGCAACCACTGCCATCACTTTCGTGAACACCCGAGGGGCACTGGTGAGACTAACGGGAGCACATCGAATTGATAATGCTCCTGTCCCACCACAAAGCGCAGGTAATGCCGATGGGCCTACCAGACCGGTAGGAGATAAGCGTCCTGCAGGTCCAACACCACCACCCAGTCCCCGGGGTCGAAGCAGACAAGACTCAGGCCAGAGTGAGCATTTTGAACTTCTCTTTCCGGAGGAAGGCGTTGAAAGGGCATACCTCGCTCTCAGACCACCCACCGAACCCTCCAACACCGACGACGCTGCCCACAGCCTCAGACGCAGGATCGACAACTGCGCCAACACCCTCACCCCGCTGAAGAAACCCTCCTACAGAGACACCAGCAAGAGGGCCAGCTGGTTCACCCCAGAACTCCTAGTCTCCAAGCGAGCCTGCCGGAAACTAGAGAAGAAATGGCACAATGAGCAGACTCCGGACAGCCACGCAGCCCACAAGGACGCCATCCGCAACCATCATCACCTCATCAGGACTGCCAAGAGGATCTCCTTCAAAGACCGCCTCGACAACAACGCACACAATAGCAAGGAGCTCTTCAACATTGTGAAGGAACTTTCCAACCCCAGCTCCAACACCAACGACATCTCACCGTCGCAAACCCTGTGCGACTCTCTCACCACTTTTTTCTACCGCAAGATAGCAGACATCCACGACAGCTTCAACACCCAGACAGCTCCAACAGACATCAACACAACTGACTCTCCGCACACCATCGACCACAACCCCCTGCTAGCCTGGGCCAACGTGAGCATCGATGACACCATCAAGACCATGAGCACAATCCACTCTGGCTCCCCGTCAGACCCATTCCCGCACCACATCTTGAACAAAGCCAGCAGCTCCATCGCACCCCATCTGCGCAAAGTCATCAATCTCTCCCTCGAGACCGCGACCTTCCCAGAGAGCTGTAAACACGCTGAGATCAACACCCTACTCAAAAAACCCAAGGCGGACCCAAGAGACCTCAAGAACTTCCGGCCCATCTCTCTGCTTCCGTTCCCGGCCAAGTTCATCGAGAAGATCGTCAACAGCTAACCCGATACCTCAAAGATAACAGAATCCTGGACCCTTCCCAGTCAGAGTTCAGCAGCAACCAGAGCACCTAGACTGCCCTCATCGCCGCCACCGACGACATCAGGACCCTGCTGGACAACGGTGAGACCGCGGCCCTCATCCTCCTGGACCTCTCCGCCGCCTTCGACACCGTCTGCCACCGCACACTACACGCACGCCGTAGGGATCCGAGACAAGGCTCTGGAATGGACCACCTCCTTCATCTCCGGCAGAACCCAGAGCATCCGCCACCCCCCATTCCGATCTGAAGCCTCCGAAATCATCTGCGGCGTACCCCAGGGATCTTCCCTCAGCCCCACACTGTTCAACATCTACATGGCCCCGCTCGCACACGTCACCCGACAGCACGACCTCAACATAATCTCCTACGCCGACGACACTCAACTGATCCTCTCCCTCACCAAGGACCCCATCACCGCCAAATCCAACCTCCACGAAGTAATGAAGGCCGTCGCCGACTGGATGAAGATCAGCCGACTGAAGTGGAACACGGACAAGACGGAGGTCCTCATCCTCGGCTCCAACCCTTCAGCCTGGGACGACTCCTGGTGGCCGACGGCACTGGGGGCAACCCCGACACCCACCGACCACGCACGCAACCTGGGAATCATCCTCGACTCAACGCTCTCCATGACCAAGCAAGTCAATGCCGTCTCCTCCTCTTGCTTCAACACCCTCCGCAAGATCTACAGGTGGATCCCGACAGATACTGATCAAACGACTGCAATGCATCCAAACCGCATCTGCACGACTGATCCTCGACGTACCTCGCCACAGCCACATCACCCCCCACCTGAGAAACCTGCACTGGCTCCCCGTCAACCAGAGGATATCCTTCAAGCTCCTCATCCACACACACAAGGCACTCCACAAGACTGGCCCAGCCTACCTCAACAGATGACTTTCCTTCTACATTCCCAACCGCCAGCTCCGCCGACCTCGCACTCGCCACCGTCCCTCGCATCCGAAGAACAACCACCGGCGGGAGATCCTTCTCCCACCTCGCCGCCAAGACCTGGAACACCCTCCCACTGAGCCTACGACAGACCCAAGACCTGCTGACCATCAGGAGGCTACTCAGGACCTGGCTGTTTGACCAGTAGTGCCCCCCCCCTCCCAGCACCTTCAGACCCTCGCGGGTATGTAGTGCGCTCTACAAATGATTGATTGATTGAAAGGTCTACAATTGGACAAAGCCCTCTGTCTTTTTTGGGCACCAGAAAGTAGTGGGACTAACAACTATGTACTACGTCTGTTGCAGGCAACCTCCTGACAGCCCCTTTGGCAAAAGTCTTACACTTCGTGCCATAAAATAGAGAGATGATCCTCTGTCAGTCGTTTTGGGGGATAGGCGGCAGCGCTGGAAGATGCGTAATGCGAGAGAATGAAAGGTAGGGCATATACCAGCCAAACAATTTGCAGGACCCTCCTATGTGCTGTTATGGCCTGCCATCTGGCAGGAATTATCGGATCCTGCCTACCACTGGGTGGCTGTGCTCTGCTTAAAGTACACTAAAGGGATTTGGCAGATGTGGCAGCGAGGATAGCAGACTGGCCAGCCTATTGACCATGACCATGGAGCGGGGGAGCACCCCCCCCCTCGGACTTAAAAGATGCTGAGTGCCAAGAGGGGGTCAGATTGGCTGGCAGTATGGGGTACCTCTGCTGAAGCTGCCAAATGAGCAGTAGAGCTGATGTGGCTGGCAAAGTGGGGCAGATAAGCCCAGGGAAAGTGCCTTTGCCCTGCACTCCTTGTACCGCTCAAGAATAGAGTCCATTTTGTCTCCAAACAGGCAAGTCCCGTCGAATGGCATGTCGTTGAGAGACGACTGGACATAGCCCGAAAAATCGCAGGTCCACAGCCCAGCGTGGCTGCAAATCGGGACACTGGTGCCAAAGGTCCACCCGATAGAACTGCTGGTTTCCAAGCCACAACGAATTGTGAACTTTTTCATGCAACAACTATCCTGTACAGATGTACAGACTTGGCAAGTACAGATCCGAGATCTCCAGGAACAAAAAGGAGGAATTGAATCACCGAAACGCAAAGGGTGTAGGAAAAGCACCCCAGCAGAAAGCTGACACTTACTGACTGAAGTGCCAGGCTCTATCGGTTCTCAGTCTGCACTGGGGGAAGAGGATGGGGGGGGGGGGCAGGTGTTGGAAACATGTTTGGGTTAATCTTGTTTGCAAACGCCTGCACCATCAAGCTTAAGTATTCAGGGGAGGGGTGAGTAGATGAAAATTCAGGGTCGCTTGGGGCAGCGCGGTGTGGATTCTGGTGGTTGACTGGGGGAGGGGGTTGAGGGGGCAGGAGGGATGGGGAAACCAGAGCAAAGTTTGGCCCATGCCCCCAACAAAGTATCTTTAAGTCCCTCGTTAAAAGGTAAGAATGGCTCACTGCATGCTGGATCAAGTGAAGGAAGTGGGGTCTGTACGGCAGCCAAGCTTGATGTCAGCTGAGCACAGAAAGGGGTCAGAGAGGACAGCGGGAGCCTTGTCTTCCTGCGTTGATGGAGTCTGCAACAGTGTTGCAGTACCGTGAACTGACATGGATCGTGGCATCAGAAAAGAGCTGGCGGTAGCCTCTTTGTGGGCTCATAGGGTCCAGCTGGTGCTGAAGGTGAAGCCTCTGGCAGTAATTCAGGTGGAGAATTTCTTGGCTCTGTGGGGCTTGCAGGTGCACCAGAGGGAGCCTGCAATGATCCAAAGAGTCAGAGCATGGCCTTGCAGACCTTTTTGATCTGTTTAGGCGTGGCGGACAGCAGCGGAAACGCAGGATGTTCCAGAACAAGCTGCGAGATCGGTTCAGAAATCAAATGACTTCGGGAGTGAGATCGAGGTGCATGGTGCCGACCCTGTGCCTTCTCAGGGGAGTGTGAATGGCAAAAGAGGCCAAGTCCCACTTAGATTTTTGGTGTCTTTCTTTGACTTACACAAGCACTATGATCGAGATGAAGACCGACCTCACAAATGACTTCTGCGACTTCTGGATCTCGAAAGGGGCCAAACATTTGACTTGCACAGGTTTCATCACGGAGTCCTCTGGTGATTGGAGGTGTAGAGTTTTGCATCATGATCTCGTATGGCCTAAGGGTTCATCGACGTGCAATCACTACAGGTATTAAGACTCGTGATTTCCACCCCAGGCAAATCTGATGAGGATCTGTCACAGACATCTGATTGCAACAGACACTACAGGGCTTAAAACTAGGCCTGGGCAGTAAACTCCGCTCTGCGGGTGGAGATTATTGAGTTTTGCCACTCTGCTTTGAGTGCGGAGTTCAGCAAAAAATCTGCCTACGCCTTGTGGCGGAGTTTACCTGCACTCCTGCCTACAAACAACCTCGTAAACCAGCATTATGCTGTCATTCTTAAACTTTAGAGGCATGGGCAGCCCTCGTGTGTCCGAGTACAGAGAGGGTCTGTTATTTTGTGACTGGGCAGACGGTTCAGCCTTTTAAGAGGAGACCACACACGGTACACTAATTTTTTACTACTACCTTTAAAATTAAAATGAAGGTTCTCGTCATCTACCCCGAAATAGAAGTAAACAATAAATAGTGAGTGAGGAGACATTCGCCACAAGACGGCTCTAAGCGTTTCAACATTCGCTCAGTGTATTTCTAGATGCAGGCTTATTATTGGTGCACAGAAGGCACTAACTATGTTCAGTGGCTCCTTCTGTTGCTACAATAAAGACGCGGATGCTAGAAAATAAAGCAACATGGGCAGGGTTACTCGTTTTTGTTAAGGGACGCCAGGATCAGAATTTAAATCTACTCATTTGCTGGTCAACAACTAGATCAAATCTCAGTTTAATGTTGCATCCCGGACTCTCATGATGCTAGTCAGTACTCGGAAAGAAACCTTAATGTGTCTTGGGAGGTGTGCTACTAGATCTACATGACCTGTGTCAAGGTCTGCCAGTGATGACATTCACAATCTACAGTGAAATAAAACTTTCACACTTCTGTATTTTCCCTCATTCCCTAATCTAATATTCAATGAGGCCTCCATAACCAATAAAGTACTTACAATTGTTGCGAAACGCACTTGGTTTGGCCGAATTACCGCAAGCGCTACAATCGTAGGCTACTTTACAAAAGTGTCTCCAATACAAACCTCACAGATTATGAGTTTCATCACTATGTGTCTAAAGATAAATAACCGTCAACGGATATTAGGCTGAATTTGCATACTATATGCCCAGGCCTACCATTCAGCCTGAGTCAATCCTTAGGAATGGTGGAAGAGGTTCAAAATCGGGTCAGGCGCTCAGACTCCGCAGCAGGAGGCAGAAGCACAGTTCTGGGAGTATTCGTCTGTGAGAGAGCTCCTTCAACCAGTCACCGGTCTCGCTCAATCACAGTACCATTCTGCTAGTGAAAGAAAAGGGGAAACCGAAAACTATGAGCAACAGTACAGTTGGGACAGAATGCCACAGTACGTGGTTCTCCCAGGACCTGCTCTGTGGGGTTCAGGTAGGAGGGATCGACTTTAAACAGCCATTGGTTATTTCACAGTTCGGTTTGTTTTCATCAGCATGGCTTTTGCCTTACAGAGGGTAAGTTTCAGCTGTGACAGAAGCAGGGGGTGAGGAGCACAGTGAGGATGCTACACACTGATAACAGGGACAATGAGGGTGGATGTATAGAGCAGCAGTGAGGGCCATGCTTGGTACAAATATAGCCACACGGAGAAGGGCAGCACAGATGATTATGTACGCATATGATTGAGATTAATTGTGACCCTATCCAAACTGGAGATTGCTCAGGGTTCGAAGCTGACGGCAGAACTCCGCGGAATGTAAAGAAGATTTTAAATGACTCAATGGAATTTTGCGGAGTGGAACTCTGAGTTCCGCCCACCCCTACATAAAACCTGTTATTTTAGGTGTCCCTTGCACACTGAAATAGACTTCTTTTTTTATCGAGGTAAGGTCTCAAAGAGACTGGCGGAAGCTCCAGATCAGCATATGGTGTCGTGAAAATAAAGGAACTGAAATCAGTGCGCTAAAGAGTGCCAATATATAGGCTTCGCACGTCATTTCTGGCGAGAAGTGTCAATGCAGAGCCACACAGTGCCACCTATTGGAATACAGTGGCACTGCTGAAAAGTTTCTAGATACAGCCTGACAGCTGGGGAATATTCAAAAGGTGAGGACTTGGAGGTTAAATCCCCATCAGAAACATATTTCAATTTTCATTTGTATTCAATTATTTTAATACTAACCCTAATTCCATTCTTATCCTAATGTTAAAATGATATATAATTATTTTAAATTACCTATAATTATAGTAATACTAACGTTAGACTTAAATGAAACAAACAATACAAATTACATACAAATAGTTTTATACTTTTTTTACACTAAAGCTAATTTATACTTGCCAAAAAAGCCATAATATTGTTGAATACATCCAAGTGATTGCATGACTCAATAAATGCATACAAATAACTCAAAATATAACGGAAGTAAATAATAAATAAATTAAAGGGCGAAATGGTTGGACAAAGCCTGGCTTAGATTTGATGAACAGCAGAAGTGACTCCGAGTGGGCTGAGGAGCACGAGACTTGGCTATTCACTAATGTGGTCTTTTCTCTCAATGAGAGAGGGAAGAATTACAATGTATTTACAAAGAGTTCTGCATTCAAGGCCAACAAACACAAATCTGAATTTGTAAACCTAATCTACAGAAGAGTCATTTGTGGACAAAAGGTGGTTGAATTCAGATGGGGCCACTGAAGATATTGAATATTTTTGGTTGCCCTTGGAAAACCATTTTAGATGGAATCATTTGAAAGTTGTCAGTCTGTGACAAAACCTTAAAAGCATTACATTCGGAAAGTGCATTTTAGGTTCAAGCGAAGTTTTGTAAGACTTCCACAAGGGTACAACAGTCTCTATTGTGAGGGGGCATTCAGCAGTTTGGTAAAAGCTTCAATTTATGAGACATTTGCTGAATGGATTAGTTGAGAACTAGACAAGTAAATTCATCTCCTTTAGAGAACTGAGATACATTTTCAAGTACCTTACTCTGAAATTATTGTTTACAGTCATTTGTCTAGGAGTGGAGATGAAGCATCTCTATAGATGGAGTTCTATTTGAACTGTGTTATTCTACTAAGCATGATGGAATGAACACCTAATGTGTATCAAACAGTAATTCCATATAATTCTCAAGAATGTTTTAAATATTTATAAGACTTGAATGAGCAATTAAAAATGAACATCCTCGTTTCTGAATGAAATGCAATTCCGAAAGATAGCTCTAAAACAGCAACATATATCTGGGTCTTTACAACAAAAGAACTGTAAGAGGACAAATGTGTACCCTGTGATCTTTGATCATTTAACATTACTAGAGTTTTAATATTTTTGGTGCACCAGGGGAGCTATGGTTTCTTGATTATAGTAAAAAGGAGAGAATATTGAGATCAAATTGTTAAGAGAATAAATGTAGTTGTGGAAATTAATCCAAATAAGTACATCTTGTGCTTTGGCTAACATAAGCAATTATCATATGGTATAAAAAGATACTGAGGAGAAAAAGTCAGAAAAGATAATGTTGCTAGACTGTAGCAGAGCTTTTAAGGAATGGAATGGCACTGTTAATTATCTTACTGACAAAAATATCAATTAAGTCCGCCGCTTATAACTCTTGGATCTGAAAATGTCTCTGTCTCTGGTAATACTCTTATACTGTGTTTGTTTAAGATTCACAATATTTATAATGGATTACAACTGGTTTGTAAGTTTCTTTTTACTATCTCTGATTAGTACAACATTATATTGCGCCTGACTTCTGATTAAATACTTTTCTTCCATACGCTTTCAGTAGGTGTCTATACAAAACAGATTAAAATATATTTGAACAAATATCTGTGAATTGGGATTACAAGCATATTAGTTCATTACATTTTAATTATCCAAAAATGTTAAGGATTGTTGAAATAGGTCTTAAGGAATAAATACTTTATTCTTGACTCCGCTGAATACTCATGGTCGAAATGAAAAATCTCCAGAAATTGTTACACTATTTTCAAACATTTCTGACAGCAGTCCTGAAAGACAATTTGCAACAAATCCAGGAGATTGCTGGTATATTGAAACAGATTTGTCATAAGGTTACAGTATAAAACAAGTTACTTACATGTACACTGTGGTTCTCCAGTATTGATATATTTTATAGAATCAAGCATGTAAATCTATAAAAGATACAATACTGGACAACCAAGAATATACAACGGCTCCCTTTGTGATGCTGTTGGCAATCAAGAAAATGTAAAGAGAAAGCTTGGTATAATGGATCCCAAGGGAGCACACATTTACAGACAGTGTCACAAAGCTTGGATCTCCCGTGCAGCCTGCTTCATAAATACTAGTTCTGAACTTTAACTATCATTTGTGAAGATATTTAGCAAATGAAGGTAGCTGCAGGATGATCAGAAATGCATTTGAAATATGGATGGTCAACCGTAAAAGATTCTCAAGTTACAAGAGATAAGCAGCTGCAACATTGTCCTATCAAGGTACTGTATTAGTAACAAGGCCATCAGAAAGGAGGCCACCAGGAACATCACACAATTTTATTTGACCCACACTAAATAGAGGGGCTTTTTTGCAGCCATGCATAAAACAGATACGACACTGGCAAGAGGATAAAACACTCACACCAAACCAAAAGTCAAGCCAATCTGGGAGCACAATAGTGAATGGAGATGAATACATGCAAGAACCTCATTTATAGGATTATTGTGTAGGGAGCTACTACTACTGATGGTATTACACTTTTCAAACTTAAGTCATGGAATCATGTGGATTGAAGGGCAGGCGAAAGACACGCTGCACATTTGGTGGAGTTATCATCATGGGGTTTGGGACCTGGGAGTAAGTGTGTGCATGGTAAGATGGAAGCGAAAAGAATGGATGGTAAAACATCAACTAATGTAGGTAACTGAAACACATTTTTAAGCCTAGTAGTGCAAGAGGGTGAACTGGAGGGTCATATCTGTTTATTTATTATTTTCACATTATTCCAGGAGTGTTTAATGACCAGTTCAATACAACAAACTGTTTGAACATAAAAATAAATGCCATAACATTAAAACATGAGTTGGACAAAAAAGATACATCTGGATTAGAACAGATTTACACACATGCAACAATATGGAGTTTAGGAGTAAAGGCTGAAGACTATTATGTGGAGAAAAATGAACAGGCAGATAGGATCCCACAGTTTCCCATGAAAATGGTGGTTACCATTCTACCTGAGAAAATTAACTTGACTTCAGGTGAGGAAAACCTGGCGGCTAAGAGTCTGCAAGAACAACAAAACATACCACACTCTCCTCCAAAAGGTGAAAGGGCAGGATAAATGGTAGCCAATTGTTTGTGCTGCTCATCAAGTTAAACTGCATGATCCTCCTATTCTACATAAGGGTTATGGGCTTATAATAATAATAATTGCAAGCTGCATAACCAACCAGCTCATGGTTGGCTGTGTGACTTGTCAAAGCCGGCATGTCTAAGCTTGCCACCTTCCTCAAAAAGAAAAAGCAAAACATGAATTTATTCTCACTCAGATGAAGACAAGCAAAGTAAAATAATCTCCTAAATTAAGTTACCATAAACCACGTGTCCATAACATTGAATAGGAAGCCGCAATAGACCTCTGTTAATTGCAACTTTAAAACATACAAATCATAGTTGTGAAATAGAAGAGGGGGTCTAGGAAAGTACCCTTTTCGGATTTAGAACCTTCAAAGTTAAAATGCGTTTTAAGTGGATTAAGGTTTCGTATGGATCAAATGCAGTGACACAATTGGCCATTTTTGGACCAATTAGATTAGTCTTTATGGAATGCTCTGGCTCAGCTGCTGGTGTTAAACAGTAGATTGAGAAGCTACAGTTTATCAACTGGCAGAGGTGGATAGTTGCAGAATATATATCACTCTGACCCTGCTGTGACAAAGTTGCAGTAAGAAGCATTGAGCACAATGCAAATCACAGGCTGTTAGATGGGCTGAATCTTCTACCCAGATGTGGGGCATCACTACTGAGACCGTGAGACTTTAGAAAGAAACCAAGAGGGAAGCACTTCTCACACCAAAAATTAGAAACTGCTTGTGAAAGGTTAAGCAGGAATAATATGAAAGTCAAAGCCAAATATGTATTCAAAATGAAATTTTAAATAAACAATGACTGGTGCAATTTTCAAGCAACCCTAAGGGCTCCGGTCTTTATCTGACACATTAGCAAGGAGTCTTCTGTAGGTCAACACAGCGTACTAGTGTGGAGGGAGAAAGAGGTTCCGCTCAGATAAGCACAATTGGGCCAATTTATTTGTGTCATTACTTGGGCAAGTTGCTCTCAGCTGATCTTTCACTTTATGATTTAGGCTTTGTAAGTGAATCTTCCCAGAGCACAATTAATCTAAAACCATATGCATTTTGACAAACAATGAAGTAACAAAATCATGAAGATTTGCAGACTGCATCTTAAATGACACTACTGCTGTGTACAAACTTATAACTAAACAACTTTGAAGAGTGCTGTAATAAATAAAATTAGACTACATTGACATCAAGGAAATCAAAGTTGAATGAGACACTGGGAAGTTTCAATTCACAAATGATGTTATAAGCCGGGATTTCAGGATACCACAGTGACACTGGCCCCTAGCTTAATCTACATTTGTATTCAACAGCAAATGTCATCTTCGAAGTGTAGTGGTAGGGCTATATTGTCCAATATTTTGCTATCAGCATCTGATCCCTATGCAAAAGACAAGGTCAATCAACGTGGACAGCCAATATAAAGCGATCTAACATCACTGAATACCAGCATGACTCAATACATTTTTATTTATAAACAGGTGTATTGTGTACACAATGTATTTCTTAACACTTTAGCTTAACTGGTGAAAAGTGTGCATGCATATTAACTTGTCTCTCTATGTAGTCTGAAAGGAGTGTCACTTATATATAATACTTTCATACCTGCATTGTGCTTTGCCAAGTATTTGTCTTTGTACTGCTTCTTCTTTTTGCCAAACCAGGTGCAGCTGGCTTGCTGTTCCTGCTTAGTCTTCTCCATCGCAATACAAGCCACTCGCCTAGAAGACACAAAAATGTAGGCTACTAGTAAAAACAGAAATACTATGTCTCAATGTCAATGTAATTTGTCAATGCATTTTGCAACAAAACATATGGAATACACATTCCCCTACGGTACATTATAATGATATTCTTAATCACAGAGACGTTCTGAGACCAAATGAAAGAATAAAGACACTTTTCTTTATTAAAGTCACAGAAATCTGAGGGACTTGTAATATTCATATAACCAATAGTAGAGGGAACACTGTTGCTTATAATGCAAGGTAAAACCATTAGCATTTCCTCCCACACAGTTATAAATATTTAGTCTTTTGCTCCCTCTCACAAAAGTGATTCTATGGTTTCAGATGCGTAGAATACATCAAATGGCAGATTAATCACCTTGTGAATATTCCTCAGGCATCAGACTGGATATGGAAACTTTAAAGCAGTACTCCTGCGCGCCAGGAAGTGGTGTTGCGCAGCTTCGCACCAATGTCATTCTACTCCAGAAGTGATGAGCAGAGCCACATATAAGCGCCCCCAACACCCTCATTTCAGCTGCTTTCTTAGGTTGTCCGCACCGTCAGGCGCAGAGCCCATCTGCATACTGATATGGCAAGTGTGCAGATCTGTAGACTGGGATCTATTTCAATGGAAAACAGCCCAGTCCACAGATCGGTGAGGTGGGAGGGTTGGTGAGAAAAATGCGATATTTTGTTGAATTTGGATATGATGCAATTAGTTAAATCATTTACACACCAAGCAGGCCATACGCTCAATGGTATTTTTACCAATGACCTCAATTTGTCAATTGAGAAGGTGAATCCCCTAGCCTGGACTGATCACAGGGTCATCATTTTTTTAAATTAAACATTCAATCTACCAAACCTCCAGCTCACATAGCCTCCACATTATGAAATTACAGTCAGTGGAACTAATCAGATAGTCCTGATGGTCCAACTGGAAAGCCAGTATATGCCATCTGGCATGCGTCACCAGCAGGGTGTAGTAGACCAACAATGTCAACAGCCTCGGAGTTATCCGCACTGAGATCCAGGACAAAAGCTGAAAGATCAGGATCATAGCCTGAATGTCCTGGACACTTTTTCCCAGGGGAAAGGCAAGAAAACAGACCATGTCCAAAATAGCTCTCATGAAGGTGAGCATCTGAGAAGTCAGGTGTGACTTCAGTATGTTGACAGTGCGCCCCCCCCCCCCGCCAAATGACAGGAGGTTCTCCGTAATATGAAGGTGGTTGACAAAGGCTGGGCCAGGCAGTCAACAGCCAGTCGTCAAGTTAGGGGGAAGACTGGTACCCCTGATCTCCAAAGGTGTGCTGCCACCCCTGCCATCACTTACGTGAACACCTGAGGGCACCTGGAAAGGCCAAAAGGGAGCACTACAAACTGGAAATGCTCCTGCTGCTGGCCCACAATGAACCGCAGGAAGTGCCTGTAGACCTGCAGGATGGTGATATGGAAATAAGCATCCTGCAAGTCCAATGCCACCATTCAATCTCTAGGTAGACAGGGCTTGGACTAGTGTGGACATCTTGAATTTGTTCTTCTGCAAGAAGGTGTTGAGAGGGAATAGTTCTAGATACTTGCCTCCTTCTGCACCAGGAAGTAAGGGGAGTACCACCTAGCTCCTACTTCAGATGATGGAACTCTCTCTAGAGCCCCTTAGGCCAAAAGGGCCGGCACTTCCTACTGCAAGATGGATCGGTGGCCCTCTGTCAACCACCCTGTTGGTGGTGGAGGGTGGGTGAGGTAAAAACATAGGAGGGCTTAGCCCTGACGTACAATTTGGAGAATCCACGTATCCAAAGGCGATTGCTTGCCACTCATGGAGGAAACATTGGATCCTGCGTACAATAGTGAGGTTGCCTGCCAGATGGATTCACTTTTATGGTGAGGTATGACAATAGCAAAACCATCAATGAGCATCAATGAGCCTTGGCAAGCTCAGAGTTCTTTTACACAAAAGGGGGGCCACTACAATAATACTAGTTCTTAAAAAGATTGCATGGTTCATTTAGATCCCACTGGTAATGCCGTTGAGAGAAAAAATATCAGCAACAGTTACCAGACCTTTCTTCTGCACCATCACAATACAATTTTCCCAATGTTACCTGGGGAAATCATGGCAATAATGCACTCCTCACGTTAATTCTTTCCAATGTTTTTGCTTACCTTGAGTAACCAGAGGGGAAATATGGACATCTTCCTAGGTGCGGACTAAAATGGGTGAAAATGGCTGATTATAATGTAACACTAATGCACTGGTTTCCACTATGCGTGCGTGGTGCCTGTATGCGCACCCCCTCAGCCCGCTGACAGTTTCATTTTGCAACTTTACATGCCAGAAGCGCAGAGCTACAAATGGCACTGACCACTGGTGTGTGAAAACTAGGGTCCTGAAAGAGGAAACAGCTTCAAGTCAATAATACGTTCGCAGAGCCGGGAGGACGGGTAGGTTGGTAAGGAATCTGCAGTTAGAGTCTCTACCAGATAAGGCGTTACCGAAGGTAAGTAACTAGCTCATCTGATAGAGAAGTCTAGCTGCAGATACCTTACCGTAAAAAAGATACCCAAGCAATACCTCCTCAGAGGAGAGTCTGCAAAACGATTTCATGCAAAAATATTCTGCAGGACCGAAAAGGCAAAATGCCTTACCTACGGGCCTGACTGTCCAGGGAGTAGTGCTTGGTAAACAAGTACAATGAGGCCCACCTTGCTACATGATGTCCAGGACAGGGACTCCGCATGCTAACGCCCAGGTTGCAGACTTGGCTCTAATGGAATGAGCATGCAAGCCCTCAGGGAGTTGCTTTTTGGCCAATATGTAGCAGATTTTGATACAGAGCACGATCTATCAGGAGATGGTCCGTTTCTATACTGCCTTCCCTTTCTGGGCTCCAACATACCCCACGCAGAGTTGGTCGTCTACCTGGAACTCTTTTGTGTGGTTAAGGTAGAACACCAACGCTTTTTGAGCCCAGCCAGTGGAATCACTGGTCTTCCTTAGAGGGATGAGACAGAGCATAATAGGTAGGCAGGGTGATAGACCTGCCTATGTGAAAGGGAGTGACCACCTCTAGTGCAAAGAACCAGCTGAGTAGATGTAAGGTATGGAGGCTACGATGACAAAGCCTGGAGCTCACTGACCCCCTGTGCAGATGTTAGTGCCACTAGAAATGCCGTCTTTATAGTAAGGTGCTTGATAGGACAGTTGTGTAATTGCTCGAAGGGAGTGCCCATTAGAAAACTTAAGAATACATTTAGGTCCCACCGAGGCATGATGAAGGGTGAAGGTGCGGACAAGTGTTGGAGACCTTTCAGAAACCTATGTACAACAGGGGACTTGAATAGGGGTGGCTGACAGCCTTTTAAGGGGCCCAAAGCAGAGCCCTGCTGGGCAAGAGAAAGAATAAACAAGAGAATCTGAAAAAGGGGAGCAAAAAAGGGGTCAACCTGTTTTTCTGCACACCATGCCACAAACTTGCCCCACTGACGGGCGTATATGAACTTGGTGGAGGGATGCCTGGCTGCTAAGATCAAATTACAGATGGGCGGATGGTCGAAAGCGGTCAACTGTCGCCGCTCAATCTCCATGAATGAAGGCGAAGTGTTGACAGGTTTGGATGACAAACCCTCCCTTGCTGCTACGAAAAGAGATCCTCCAGAAGGGGCAGTCTGATGGGAGAATCAATGGACATGCTTAACAGCCCAGGATACCAGACTCTCCGTGCCCAGTCCGGAGCCCCAAGGATGACTTGGGTTCAGTCGTTATTTATCCTCTTGAGAACTCTGGGCAGGAGTGATATTGGCGTAAAGTGGTACAGGAGGTCGAAGCTCCACTCGAGACAAAAATCGTCTCAGAGTGACAGCCACCTTCAAAACTCCAGCATACAGAACTGCTAACAATGCACATGCTCAGCGGTGGTGAACAGATCTAACCAAGGCTCTCCCCACTGCTGAAAGCGATCATGCACCACTCCCAACTGGAGACGCCATTTGTGATCGGCTAGGCATCTTCGGCCGAGTTCGTCAGCGTTTATGGCCTTCAGAGAGCCCGCCAGGTGTTGAACCACCAGGGAAAAGCCCTGATGTTTCAGCCATGTCCAGAGGCACAGGACCTCCTGACAAAGAGTCCACGACCTCATCTCTCACTATGGTTATATCTGATTGGGGAATGGAAAGGAGTCTGCCACTGATCCAATCGTGGTCCATCAGCCACCACTGCAGTTCTTTTGCGGTACCCTCCGAGATCTGGAACATGTCGTAGAGATTTCCCTGATGCTGTGCCCATTGAAACTTCAAGTCCTAATGCAAAGCCCGCATATGACAATGGGCATGCATCACTAGCAGGATAGAGGAGGCCATGAGGCCCAGCAGCCTCAGAGTCAAACTCATCGAAACCCAGGATAGAGGCTGAAATATCGGCATCATAGCCCAAATACCCTGGGCTCACTATTCGGAAGGACAGGCCCAAAACTGCACTGTGTCCAGAACAGCTTCCGAAGAAAGGGACCCTCTGAGAAGGGATCTGGTGTGACATATGCACGTTGATAGAGAATCCCAGCGAGTGCAAGAAATCCTCCGTATTCTGAAGGTGGGAGACCACTGCCTAGTGCGAGCGTGCCTTTAACAGCCAGTCGTCAAGATAGAGGAAGAGTGTACCCTGATCTTTGCAGATGAGCTACAATCACCACCATCAGTGGTGAACACCCAAGGGGAGCTGGTAAGGCCAAAGGGAAGAACGGCAAAGTGCTTGGGTCCAGCGTGAACCGCAGGTAACATCTGTGGGCAGGCACGACTGGAATTAGGAAGTATGCATCATGCAAGTCCAACGCTACATTCTAGTCTCCCGGGTCCAGGGCAGACAGGACTTGAGCAAGAGAAAGAAACAAATTGGGCGGGTGCAGGTCTAGAGTAGGACGACTTCCTCTGTCTTTCTTGGGCCCCAGAAAGAAGCGGGAATAACAACCACAACCTACTTCTGATGCTGGCACCCTCTCTATGGCTCCCTTGGCCAAGACAGCCACCACTTCCTGGTGGAGCAAAGAGATATGATCCTCCATTAGCTTGTCGCCAGTAGGTGGCATGGGTGGAGGGGTAGTCGCAAAGGGGAGGAAGTAGCCCCTTCAGACAAACTGGAGAACCTAGCGGTTGGATGTAATACAGTGATGCAGGTGATGGTGAATCTTGCCACTCACTGGATGCCCATGATGGTCTAAAGAGGCTTGGAGGCTGTGGCTGCTGAGGAAGTGGGGTCTAAGGGGGAGTAAAGGGGTGGACTGGCCAGACCTCTGGCTACCTGACCCACAAAGTCTGTGGGTAGCTCATCCTTGCCCACGCAGATGCTGGGAAGCTTGCGTGACATGGTGGCTGGGCAGGTAGACACGGCTGGAATCCCCTTCCATGGCCACAAAAGGAGCGAAAGGCGGACTGGGGTTGGCGAGGGGCCATGTGAAGGCCCAAGGACCTGGCCGTAGCACTGCTGTCCTTGAAGCACTCTAGTGCCGAGTCAGCCTGATCTCCAAAGAGACGGGAGTCATCAAAGGGCATGTCCATCAGCAAGGCCTGGACATCCTCTGAAAAGCCAGTGGCAATCAACTAGGTGTGGCAACTAAGGGCCACAGATGATGAAACTGCTCTTCCCAGTGAGTATGTCATATCCAGTCCAGAGCGAATGGTGAACTTAGCTGCGTCCCTTTCATCAGCAATAGCTTGGGACAGTATGGCTCGGGCCTCCTCCGACCTCAAAGCAATAACTGCGCAACCCAGACCCAGAGTGAATGGGAGCCTCGGGCCAAAAGGCACACTGTGTTCACAAACCACACTGCCAGGCTGGCAAAAGAAAACTTCTTCTTTCCCAAGGTGTACAGTCTCTTGCATTCCCTGTCCAGTGGTGTGGTAGGGAATGCATGAGGACTTACACTGGAAGTGGAGGATTGGACCAACAAGCTCTCCGGGGTGTGGTGTTGGGTGAGGAAATCGGGGTACCCTGAGGCGGGGCGATGCAACGGGCTATTGTCCTATTCATAAGAGCCACGGTGTAGGACTTCGACCAATGCCCCGAGTAATACGTCCGTGAGGGCTTCATTAAAAGGGAGAAGCTGCTTGGATGGGGTAACACCTGGCTGAAGCATGTACGTCAAGACGTTCATTTTGACAGCCACGGAGGGCAAGACCTCAGCCACCCTCCTCACCACCATGGCAAATGAAGATCCCTCCTCTGTAGCCACGGTGGGAGGAGAGACCAAGCCAGTATCTGGGGAGGTGCCCAGTCCACTTGCATCCGACAAATCATCACACCAGGTGTCCTCAGTGACGTCTAGAGGCTGGTATACCTCAGGGTGCAGTGGCAAAGCACAATCTCCAGCCTGGATGGAATGCCAGAGCTGGTGTTTGATGGCGCCTATCCGGCTCTGCGTCAGAGTCAGGTATGAGAATGGGAGAAGCGGCACCGGGGATGTCGGCAGTGGGGCCGGCGCCGGGAAAGATCGAGGTGTCTCACCGGCGGACGACCAGTAGGGGACTCTACTGAGCCTGCGGGGCTAGGCGGCCAGTCAAAAAGTGACTGGGGGTAGCTCTCTCCGGATCTGCGCTGACTGGCGAGGAAAGAAACAAACTGTGCTAGCTGGGGTGGCGCCTATTAAGGCACCGTGTTTAGGAAGCTGACCTTTTTATGTAGTAGTGGTAACCTAAGGACACACCAAGCAAAAAGTACAGCGACCCTTATTTGTTTACAGGGCTTAAATTAATAATCCTGAGTGATCTATTTGTGGTAGTGTGGTCAAGAAGCTTAGGCTGAGCAGAGGGTAGTGTTAAGCATTTGCTGTACCCACAGAGTCAATAAATAAGGCACACACAAATCTGAGAGCAATTTAGAAAAATAACACATTTTTATATATTAGACACCAAGATCATCGGAATCAGGTAAGTACTTTGGGAGTAATAGATTTTTGTAGCAATTAAAAAATACAGATTAATGTTTTTTTTAGGTATGAGCCTCGAACACGGTAATCTTATCCTATGTGAGGAACATACACTGCATAGATATTTGCAAACGTTTTTGGAGGATGCCTTCTAGGACTTAAGGTAATTAGGTGCCAAGGCCCAAGAAACCACCAGCAATTCAGTTTTACCTGCCCTGGTGTGTCCGAGTGCAGAGGTCCTGGTCGCGTCTGCAGCCTCAAGCGCTACGTGTTAAAGTATCTTCAAAAGAAAGGCTGCAAGTGGGGTCTTGTGCACAAGTCCGGCAGAACGCAAAGGGGGCTCGGCTCTTGAGGGTCTCTGGAGCACAGGAATACAGTTGGCTTACTTGAACCCAGGCTGGGGGCTCGTGTGCAGAGGGTCGCTGTAGTTAGGGCCTCTCACTTGGCTTTGGAGCCCTGAAGAGGGGGAGAAAACCGGGTAAAAGGCCACTCTGGACGATGGCCTAGTGGATCCTGAAGTCCTTCAACAGCAGTGCGGTGTTGGTGTCTGTATTTGCAAGGGCTCCAGTACCCAGAGCTCTTTCTCGACTGTCCACTTCAGGTGGCCCACCTTAGGGTTGTGCCTAGCCGGAAAGTGCGACATGCCTTCTGACACTCTAATTTTCCCACCTGCCAGTGGCCAAATGTGCCTTAGGGCACGGGGTGGCATTCCTCAGGTCTGAGGGGGGAAGTCATGGCTGCATATGCAAGATGGAAGAGGCTTAGAATACGCTGATTTCACTAGCCTTCCTGCTGGAGGGGGTGTGAACACCTTCTTTACGGAACAGGCATTTTTTCCGGCCTTTGAGAGCGCGGCCAGGGGGTCAGAAACTCATCTGTGGTGGCTGGGTGGGCGATACTAGTCAGCCAGCACACTAGAAGGCTAGTAGGTTTTCAGGGGGCACCTCTAAGGTGCCCTCTAGGTGTGGGTGCATGTCATAATAAATCTAGCACTGGCATCAGTACAGATTTATTAAGACAAAAGTGTTTGATACCAAACACTAGTGTTTTAAGTGCAGCCATCATATAGCTAGGCAAGTTGTAATACCCAGTAAATGTCCTTAAGATGGCTGCCTGATCACTTGCAATAGGTAGTAATGGACCTAGACATCACAGGGGCCTATCTGCTCATGCAGATGGGCCCTAACATATAATATAATGCACCCTGCCTTAGGGCTCTAAGGCCTGCTGTAGGGGTGCCTTCCATAAAGATTATGCAGTGTACCTAGGCATGGAACACAGAGTGTGTGCCATGTTGTGATTTCTGAATGGTATGCAGCCTGCGATGGCAATCTGTATGCAGTTTTTGTGCGGGTCCATTTGGGTGGCATAATACATGCTGCAGCCTATAGGGACTCTCTTTAGTACCCAGGCCCTGGATACCGGGGGTACCATTTACTAGGGACTTACAGGGGTGATAAAATCCTTGCCAATTGGGTTATAATTCGACATTTACCTTGTTTTAAGAGAAAGAGCACTGGCACTGGGGGCCTGGTTAGAAAAACCTGAAGCACTTTAGGTCAAAAAGGATCAGTACAAGGGAAAAGGGGTGGGGGGGGTGGGGGGGGGGTGACCCTCTAAAAAAGGGGCACTTCCCTACCCTGCACACGTCACTTCTGGCATGATTGACGCTGACGACGCCATGCGGAGCTAAACGACACCACCTACTGGCACGCAGGGGTACTGCTCACGAAAAATGTGTGCATTCAGCCTGACGCCTGGGGATAATTCTAAGGTAAGGAATCTGCGACTAGAAATCTCTATCCGGTATTAATTTTAAAGTGTATAGTCCTACATATATTATGCTGAGTTTGAGTCCTGACATGAGAAATGTTTAGAAAACTTTATACTGCCCCATCATAAGAGAAGTAATGAATGCAATAGCCCAAATAAAATCAGTATTTAACAGGTGTGCAATTCCTTGTACACAGCACTATCTCAGCTGGCTGAAATGGTTTAAAACAGTGGTTCCCAAACTGTGGTCCGTGGACCCCCAGGGGTCCGTGACACATTCCCAGGGAGTCCGCAGGCACAGTTGTAAAAGCACTGCAAAGTTTATTGTATAATCAGCAGTTTTCTGGTAACAATAAAAGTGTCAAGATTACTCCAGTGATTAATGTACTTTCTGGAGAGAGATGGGAGTTTTGTCCAGGGGCAGCTTTGAGTCATCTAAGGTAGCGTAGAGGGTGCATATGCCTGCTGCAAAGAACGTGTACCATACATTTCAAAAACAATATTTTATGTGCATAGCTCAGAGGTTAACTGCTTTTGTCATTGAGATTCTGTTGGCACTATGAAGTTCATAAGTTACAATCGTAATCTAGCATAGTGTGCTATGAACTGCAATCAAAGAGCAGCATGCAAACTGCATGGTACAAGTTAGAAAGTTATGTTTTTTCCTAGTCTTTCATTTTCCTGATGCTGCTAAAAATGGTTTGTTTTGGGTATAAAAAAATTCCTATTATTAAAGTCCATGCTAAACACTGTGTTATGTTCTGAATCCTGGGTTTTTACTTCTCCAGATCAAGCAGTCTTAAGGAAAGCCTACCAGTATGTATGACATGTGAATCATACACATTGAAGTCCTCTTTACCTTATGTAACATTCTCTATACACTGATTTACACATGTATTATTCATTGTTTCTTTATGTAAGTGGTGAAAAGTGCTATGACACCGTACACTGGTGTAAGAGGTGCTATGAAACCAATGAAATACATGTGACAGAGGGACTGTGGAGAGAAGAGAGGCACTGTTGGCAGGGTGGTAGTGAGGGAATCATTAAAGAGCCCCAACAAAGATCGTCATATCCTGGTGCACA
Organism: Triturus cristatus; assembly: GCF_964204655.1. NCBI lineage: Eukaryota > Metazoa > Chordata > Amphibia > Caudata > Salamandridae > Triturus > Triturus cristatus. Next base: position 1,246,633,810 of record NC_140591.1, read on the forward strand.
GTAAGGTCATCATTTGCTATGCTTTGAATGCTAATACAATTCAATATATAACGACAAATGTGTTGTAGAATGCACCCTTTTTCCCTAATGTTCTTGGGGGGAGGGGCCCTCAAAGCCCCCTTTGTAATGGCTATGCTCACTCACTGCACTTGGCATGCACTGTATGGGGACTGGTCTGACAACATTTGCCAGGGCTGCTTTGGGTTTCCAGTCCAGCCATGTCAGGAGTAGGAGCCTCATACCGCGAAATAAAACCAAACATTGAAAAGTTAGTCGCCGAGATGTAGCACCAACCTTCCCATTAAAATGTTGTGATTTTTGCAATTTTTTTTTCAATATTTAGTAATTCGAGTATTTGTTTGGTGTGCACTTCTTTGTGTATGTTATTTGCGAATGGCTATGTAAATGTTTGAAATTTAAATACTACAAATTGCTTCGGGGTCCCCGGCTTCCAGTAGTGACTCAATGGGGGTGCTCAGGAGTCAAAAGTTTGAGAACCACTGGTTTAAAACATGCACATATCTTGACTGTATTCTCTATAACTTATCACGTATAATGCAAATTATGAAAAATAATGAATAGTTATTAAAACAGATCCCTAATAAGACTCATATGATGAGGGAGTGTAGCTTGCGAGCCGAAGATGGCGGACGCGTGAGCCTGCTGCTCGGCGCTGGCCTATTACAAATCGTACGCCATCCGCTGCCTGGGGGCGATGCTGACCACGGTACTGACCCATCGATGGTGGCGGTCCCTAGGGCCACTTCTTAGGGGCAGAAAGTTTCCTTTCAGACAGTCTGGCTGTGTGGCACGTGTCAGCCCCGGCCTCCAAGATGGCGACTGGTGATTGATGGAGCTACTTCCTCTGGTCTTAATGGCCTGGGCTGAGAAGGCTGTGTGGTCTCCATTGCCATCAGACAGCACGACCGTAAATTGGCTCCAGTGCGGCTCCTGGAGGGGTCGGCTCTGAGCAGCTCAAAACCGGTGAGTGTTGTGCAGGATCCCGACAAATGGGCTCCATCTCCTGGGGCGCCGCAATTCTCGTGCCTGTGTTGAGGCCTGGTCGAGACGACTGAGGCCAGTGTGAGGCTGGGGGACAACCGGACGATTCCTGCTTGTGATCTGAGGCAACTGAGGGACCTGGCTGGAGGCCCGCCTAAGCAGCACTGGTGGTGCACAGTAGCTGAGTCGGTCAGCAACAGTGAGCACTGAGTTTACCTGTCGGACCTGAGCAGACATGCTGATTACAGCGGAGACACTGAACATTTAGACCCCCCATCCCCTGACTGCAGGCACCAAGGGGGCCTCGGAGATGGCTGGGAGATCCGGGGGGGGGCCACTAGTTTGCGCAGACTCCGCCCTGTGATTTGTGGGACAAGGGCGGCCCTTGCCTTCCCCCTAGAAATGGTCTAGTTTTAAAGAATTGTTGCTGGGGGCCTGTATACCCTCTGGAGGCGGAGACTAGGGCCTGGTCTGATGTAGGTCTCTCCGGTGTGGGGGCCCTGATTTTGCCTGCTCTTCATGTCCCAGAATCCCATGCTGGGAGCAACAGGGTGCGAGTGATGACTGGTGGGCCTAGTCGCCATCACTGGTGATTGACCTGGCTTGAGGCATGCTTTGACGCCTCAAGTACTTTTGGGGAGAGGATTTTGGCCCTGCCTACTCGCTGGGGTGCCTACATGGGCATCAGACAACATAGGCTTGCATCTCTTACGGACTTGGAGAAGTGTCTGTTTCTCTAGGGAAGGGGTTTTAGCCACATAGCTGAAATTAGCTCAAGCGAACCTGGGGCTGGTGGTTCTGAACTTTATTGTGGCCATATTGTCCTTATGGGGAAGCCTAAGGCCAAAGCGGTGGCGCCCAGCCTGGATGGTGGGAGCCCTCCCAACCCTCACTTGTGTAGGCTGAGGAGATAGATGCCTGTCAAACTCCATACATCTCCACCTAGATAAGATACTTGCCGCCATAGCAGACACAAAGACATGGTGACATCTCGAATGTTGGCTTCAGTCAGAGGTTGCCCGAATCATCTTACTCCCTTCTTCGCCCTGGAGCACGCCCATAGAGCGCGGGCCTGCTAGCACCAGCCGCCTCCTGTGGTGGTAAGGTTACTCAATATTTTTGTTTGAATCGGTTTACTGTTTTTCAAATTGGAGCATAAACATGGTATGGGGTAAACATTTCAGTACCAGTATTTTGCTAAAGATGTATCATAATTTACATGAAAAAACATGTTGGGTTGCAAAATGATACAAAATACGTTTGATATATAAGTGGCATATGCCACAGTGAGCATCCGCAGGAGAACGTATGTAGACCACAGGTATCGAATTAACAAAATGCAGGAGTCGTTACTTGGTGCGCATATGGTTCCCAATACGTGGCCTAATACATGTGTGATTGGTGTGGGCGAAAACCTGCAATGAGCTCATCAACAATAGTAATCATCAGAGAGAAAATGGGGTGGAGAGGGAAGGGGAGACAAAAGCTGGGGGGATAACTAGGGTCTCCCGTGGCAAGCTAACTCCATTATAAAGACAGAGCTATTACACTTAAAAGGGCATGAGCGGGGGGGCCTTCACAGAGGACAACGGTAAACCATTGGTGTTCCTCAACTTCACGGCTGCAGTGCAAGCTATGCGCGCTTCCTTCCTGGAAGTAAAAAAGGCCCTCCGAGAGGAAGGCTTGCAATATTCTTTGATGTTCCCTGCCAAACTCAGAATCATACTTGGTGAGACTACTCACTTCTGTGACGAGCTGGGTATGACATGGGACTGGCAAGAGGCCTACAGAGCTGGGCCAACTCTGACGGCGGGCCAACCAAAGACTGAAGCGCCCAGTGGTAGGTCCCTGAAGCACTCACAAAGGGCCCTAGGTGGCTGGTAACTGAAGAAACCACCCCCTTCACAGACTGAACAGGTGCAGGCAGCCGCACTCCAGCCTGTAGCTGAGATTGCGGCAATGCAGGAGTCTGGCACCCCTGTGGGCCGACAGTCAGTTGTCTCGGAGTCAGTGACTTCACTGGAGGATGGTGCTGCTCTGCCTTTAGTGTCTCGCAGTCAGTGGATGACAGGATCTGAAGTGCTGGGTTACTGGCAAAATGGCTGACTGGTGGCTGTGGGTCGGGTGGCGCTTTTTCACTGCTGGGCAGGGGTTTGTGGAAGTTCAAGTTTGGAGGACACTGTCTATGTATGCTTCTAATGATTATTTTGTGGCCCGGAATCAAGGGTATCCCTAGAAGCCGAATTTGAGCTAGGCCAAGCCCCCAGAGGGTAATCAAGTGTGGGGCCGGCACGGAACTGGCTTAACCTACACATCTTGGCCTACCCCTCCCGGATTGGCCCCTGCCATGAGACTGGAGAGACGTTCTAATGACACTGTGTTCACTTTACATGTTTGGGTGGCCAGCTGATGCTGGGCTGCTGCTGGGCAGGGAAGTTCACAGTTGGGGTTCTAATGGCTTGTCTCGGCAATCTGCATTATATGTTGATACGTGAGGGTTGGTCCCTGGGGTGCAACTGAAAAGCACACATGGGACACACACGGTTTGATCAGATGCGTGACCAGCGTCGTACCCTAACGTTCTTGTCCTGGAATATCCAGGGGATGGGATCGGCATCTAAACGCCATAATATTATCAGGTATCTGTGGTGCATGTGGCTATGTTGCAAAAGACTCATCCTGCCAGGGGTGAAATTGAGCGCTTGTGACAGATGACGAGGCCAGTTGTATGCTGCCTCCTATTCTGCCTATGCATGAGGGGCACTAATCTGGATTAGAGCAGGGAAGCCCTTCTAGCTTATCCACACCACCATCAACAAGGAGGGACGCTATGTCCTACATAAGGGTAGGTTGCTGGGTAGTGATATCACTTTAAGGAGTATTTATGCTCCAAACCAGGACCTGGTGACCTTTCGCTCACTCTCGGCTCCATTAGCGATTTTGTGACAGATGACCTCATGTTAGGTGGGGATTTTAATTGTTTAGCAGATGTCATGCTTGAATGCTCAACCCCCTCCTCCCCAATTGGCAGGCGCAACAGCACACAAGTCAGCAGAGGGCCTCCAGGACTGGCTGGATCGTTTGGAGCTGTCAGATCACTGGAGAACCCAGCATGGAGTGACACAGGATTACTCCTAATCCCACATTTACCAGCTCCATACTCAGACAATTTCTGTGTTCAAACAGGCTCAGCTAGTATGTGACACACACCAAACACCTGGGGCATACCCTCTCAGACCACAGTCCCTTATTGTTAGGTTTCTGGCTGGTTGAGGAGCAGCCATAGATTCCTATGTGGCGTCTTAATCCACTGTTTCTGGAGGATGACTGCTTTCGGGACTCCTTGGGGTGACTATTACTGGGTACTTCGAACTTAACCAGGGTTCGCATCCTCTGGCCTGGTCAAGTGGGACTCCTTTAAGGTGGTGGTTCATCGTCACAGTCTAAGCCACTCGGTCAGAGTTCGGAGGGAGCGGGATGGGGAACTTCAGTTGCTGGATAACAGGCTGCATGAGTTGGACAGTGCTCTGGGAACGGACGAGGCCCCATTAGATAGACTTCGGGAGGCTCGGCAACAGTATAATATCATTTTAGAACACCTGCGGTGTCATGATTATCTAACAATATCGCTAATGCGCACGATGAAGAGGGGCGGCCGGGTAGGCTCCTAGCTTGGCTAATTAGGCCGGAGTCCCAAGGGGCCTCTATCACACAACTCCTAACAGATGATGGTGTGTCACTTTTGACTCCCAGGGCCATCAACACCTCGCTTTGAGAATATTATGAAACATTGCATAGGCATACGGTGGCTCTCTCGCCGGGGATACAGGGTGCCTTCCAGCAATGAATGCCACTGAGAGAACTTGCAGGTGAGGCTTGGAACGACCTGGAGGGCATAGTGATGATCCAGGAGATTCAGTTCACCATCAAGGAAATGGCTACAGGGAAAACCCCGGGTCCTATCGGCGGGGTTCAACTCCGCTTTTGCAGGGACCCTGGCCCCGAAGTTGGCGTCGATATGCACTGACTCTTTAAAGCAAGGAGCACTGCCTGTGTCCATGCCGGACGCTGTTGTGATCCCACTTACCAACATTAAGGTTCAGGTTGCCCGTGCCACGGCGTATCATCCTCTGTCCATACCCAACATGGACTTTCAAATTCTTAGCAAGGTTCTGGCCCTCCGGCTACTCCCCCATATGCCCGCACCAATGCATGGTGACCAAAACAGTTTAATTCCAGCCAGCAGTACCTAATTTAATCTCCGGAGTTATACCACGCCCTTTATGATCCAATGGTGCCGTCCCAGCAGAGTACCACGCTTATGTCAGTGGACCTTGAAAAGGCCTTTGATTTGTGGGATTTCTTGTTCGAGGCTATGTGTTGGATGAGACTGGGGGAGCATTGGATCAATTGGGTTAAGTTGCTTTACTCTGTGCCGACTGCGTGGATCAGAACAGACATGACCATCTCACCGCAATACAACATATATAAAGGTACCAGACAGGGGGGTCCACTATCCCTCAGTTTCTTTGCTCTGGACTTTGAGCTACTGGCAGAGCTCTTTCCACAGGAGGGGTTGGGCTCCAGTGAGGTGGTGGAAGGTCGGGAACATATAACCTCTCTTAATGTGGACGACCTCCTACTTTACTTGGTGGATGGCCCTACGGGAGTTGTGACCACAGTACACATTCTGGGGAAATTTGAGACTCTTTCGCGCCTATGGGTCAATAAAACCAAGACTGGTCTGTTCCCCATGTCACCAGGAGTTCAGTAACCACTGGATATTTTGCAAGACTTGACTTGGTCCCTTACATTGTTTAAGTAGCTGGCAATCAAGTGTCCCACGCATCAGAAAATCTACATGAGGGCAACTTGGGGAGGGCCCTCAGATCACTCAAAACTTGCGTCCCTTCTGGAGATCTCTCAAAGTGACAATTATGGCCAGGATTTCATGTCCAAAATGGTTATGCTCCTAAGATTATTATACTTTTTTTTAAATTCATTTACCGGTTGTGGTGCCTGCTTCTTGGTTTCAGCAAACGGACACACTGCTTAGGAAATTGATAGGTGCCGCCATAGGGTGTTCCTGGAGGTTCTCTGGTACTTGCCTGACGAGGGGGGCCTGGGCGCCCCAGATTTGGAGCTGTATTTTTCAGTGGCGCAGCTCCACTGGGTCACTCAGTGGCTTGACGGGACCCAACAGGAGGAACTGGGTCAGATGGGGCTAGCCCACCATTAGCGTGCACTGCTGGCAAAGCTGCTCTGCCCAGTAATGGTAATTCTAAGACCAGGACTGTTATTAGTGGTGGCCTTGAAATGTTGGAGAAACTGCGTGCTGAAGACTGTGGGGTCGTCCCTTTATGCCCCTGCCCAACTGTTAGTGAGTCTCCCACATGGTGACCCTTCCTCTTTTTTCACAGCTTGCAGTTGTCGGCCTGGACGGATGTCGGCCTGATGGCGGTTGGCGACTTACGAACTGGGAGCCTTGCTTCCGTGGAAGAGTTACTGGCCCAATAAGACCTACCCCCGGGTCAATTTCTAACCTAGGAGCCCTGACATGTACATTTAAGGACTTGTGGGCTGGAGGGCAGGATTACACGATGACATATGCAGTACTACAGCTATTGGTGTCCATGGGCATGGCGAGGCATTTGGTGGAGTGGTTTTATTGGTCACTGACCGAAATGGTACGGAAACCCCAGTTGGCACTTCGGTAGAGGTGGGGAGAGATATTGGACGAGACCTTACAGATCCTGAGTGGCACATGGGGTTGGCATATCCTAAGAAGATCTCCAAGAATATGAGATTGAAATATACTCAATTTAATTATGTTCAAATGGCTTACCTAACACCCCACAGACTTCAGGTCATATATGGCAGTGAACCGCGTGGTTGCCCTAGATGTACGCCTCTGGATGCAGATTTCTGCCACATGACCTGGAGCTGCCCCCATTTACGGCCATACTGGGATGTGGTGATTCATACCCTGAATGCCACCCTGGGCTGCGCTCTTGCTTGCACTTTGGAGTGGTGTCTACTGGGATTGTTTCATAGACCTCAGATTTGGAAAGTGGGCTCTAGGTTCCTCGACTTTGCTCTAGCGCTGGCTAAGAGAAGGATAGCAAGGCCTGGAAGTGGACGAAGGAGTCGTGGTAGGTACGTGGATGAAGGATGTCACCATGTGGGCCTGGGTTGAGAAGCAGGCCATGTTCAAAGAAGACACTTGGTGGGTGACGAGACGACCGATTGCGGTGTTTTGGAGGGAGGTGTTGGCGGTAGGGAGCACCCAGAAGGTGAGGCGGAGGAGGGCCCTGACAGACAGACTTGGCCGGCTGAGGAGGACAGGAAAAACTACTCATGAGGCACCAATGAGGAGAGGAGTAGGCACTAGGTGTGGCTGTCTGCCGTCCTCTTGGGGTGCACTGTTGACTCCTTTTGTTGTAGTCCTCTGACGTACGCCCCAACCCTCCCTCTGGAATTTCTTCATGCTGCTCCTATCACCCAGGATCCTCCATTGGCTTACATGAGGCTATTCTACCTCTCCCTCTCTGATGTGCTAGTTTTCTCTTTTTTGACTTACTTGTGCAATCCCTGAAAAAGTCTGGTTATCTTTTTGCTTAGTTTTTCATATATTACCTTCCGCGGTTTCCCTTCCCCTTGCTCCTGAGTTCTAGTCTACATGACAATAAAACTTGGAATGAACAACAAACCCTTACAGGCCTTGCATATTCTGAGCTAGGGGGTCACACAGTTGGTGGGACACTAAATAAGGAAAATAGGGCGGCATGATTCAGTTATCTCATCTGTACTAGACAGCACGCCACTACGGTCACATGGCAGCCTCCACGGGTTGAGATTTGATGACCATTGTTTGTAAGCTGGTTGGGTCTCCTGGATATGCCATGTTTGCTGTAATGATGCTTATTTTCTGACATGCCATTACTCAAGTGTATTATTTATCATAAAAATGCCAATGAACTTAAAAAAAAAAGACATATGATGACTTGGGCTATTAAGGCCCCATCAATAAAAATCAAATATAATATCTCACTGACCGATAACCTGAAATCTTCTAACAGAAAAACAATGGAAATACATCTCGCAAGGCTGAACGCAAGCTACTTATATGACCATCTTTCCAAAATATAACTTCTCAATTAATGTCCAAGTTATGTAGTTTGGCGCATTTGTGTAACTGCAGTTGCAAATTATTTCTGGGCAACCAGAGCACCATAATAAGGCGGCTTTCTGCATAACCACTGGGACGCACAGTTGAAGAAAGCTAGCAGAATTAATTAGGGTACAAATGAATGAGTTATCCGTTGTAAGAAACTGGATTATTATTTGGGTGGGGCAACTACCCACTTCCAGGAATATTCACAACTCTTGTCATGGTGAACCTTCGAAATCACAAAAGTAACCTAAGCTCGGGACCCTGGTAACTACGGCATAGAGAAGGTAGGCCTAATTTATGGCAATGCAAAGTATTTAAGCAGTACCAAAACAGTAATAAAGTCAAATGCAAAACAATAAAAACCTCAAACCAAATTTGAAAAATAGAGTAAAATGCAATAAACAAGATGACACCTAAAAGACAAGGGGAACCGGAAATATGAACATTTTAATGTTTCAAGTAGAAATAGTGCCAAAAGTGTCAATAATCGTCAATGGTTGTGGTATACCAGAGCCTCGGTGCAATTTGAAGCTCATTGCAATGGAGTGCAGGTCGGATGCACCAACCAGGTTGACCTGGTCAAAGATTTTACCTTCTCACTTAGTTTTTTGAGTCCCAATCCACCACAGGAGTACACGTCTAAAGCCTTAGTGACTCACAGGGTGTCAGGCAGACCCAAAAGCAGGTTCTAGTCCGGTTCCAGTTTTCACTGATCAGTTGGGTACTTCCAGAAAAAGGCCTCTACCAGCTTGTTGCCTCTGTAGACACACTGCTGGTCAGCCAACTAATCCTTGAAGTCCACATTTTTGTACTGGGTACAAGAGGAAGCAGGTTCAGTCTTTCACCGCTCTTCCCTGGTCACAGAGAGCATGTCCAGTCCTCTTCTCATCCTCCCCAGGTCCAGAAGGTGTTCTAAAGCGGGTGTCTGGAATGAGATGGGGGGGGGGGGTTGGGGGTGGGATAGGGGTTTGGCCAGAGGGGGCAGGAGTTTGGGGGTGGGGTGAAAGTTTCCGGGCCAACTCTAGCCACTTTTTCAGTAGTTTTTGTTCCACTTACTTCAAATATTCCCAAAATGCCATAGTTTAGGGCATATTCAAGATGCCAAAAGTCTTCAGTCACATTAAACTTCAGCTCTGATGTCTGGGGAGTGTGTGTGGCGGGAGTGTACTATGGCAGCGTTTCCCAAACTGTGGTCCGCGGACCCCTAGGGGTCCGTGACACATTCCCAGGGGGGGCGCAGTACTTGACTGCCCACCGTCGTTGTAAAAAACGAAATGCCCATGCGCCCTCACAGCACATAAGAGGTGAGAATGTTGTTGGCGCCAGGGTGGCAAGACTACAATACAATCTGGCCAATCACCATTCAGCTTTAGGTGCAAGCTGAAGGATGATTGGCTTTGTTTTATTATTTGCTTCTGCCGGTCACCGACGTTGCGCTCGCACGGCAGTGCGTGCGTTTCCTCTTCTGTTTGTGGACAGGCCCAGGGCATTTGGCTACCATATGTCCCCATTTGCCCTGAAAGCATGGTACAGCTGTGCCTCGTGTGTCGAGATTGAAGAGCATTGGAGCACCTTGAACGGGCAGGAGGGCTCTTCTCCGTCTGGAACTGCATGTGAGTGTTTAATTAGTGTGGACGTATTTACAGTAAAAGCGCGCGCATGCTTCAAAAACGTGTTTCCTTTCATCAGCGCCTCGTGTAACACAGCTGCCAAGGTTTCAGATTGCTGTGTGTGACATTTTCATGATTTAAAGTAATTATGAGTAACATTTCAATGACTATGGGTGATACTTTCTCCCGAGTAAAATGAAGCAATGGGAAACATAGAGACTGTATTAATTATTTCATAATGACTTTTAGCTCACACTGATTAAATTCTTTAATAGCTGAGCAGCTTACCGCCCAGGGTCCACCGTGCTGCCCGCTACTTGCAAGGTCAGTGGCCCACATCAGTGGCGCTAAGTCACCCCGGCCAAACAAGTTACTGCGCTTATCATAATGCACAAAAAAAGACTGCACAGTTCTCAGTGACACGGCCGCAGGCAGCACTGGATGACCGCTGTGCGCCTTTAAAGGCATAACAAGTTAGTACAACTAGGAGAATCAGGCATAGTATCGTACTTCTTAGAAAGGTGAGCCAGTGCCGCGGCAACAGCCCGGCCCGCAGTCATGGACTCTCACTCCCGTGGCAATCAACGCCAGGCCTCATAATTCTGGCAGGCACACACATTGGACTGGTGACAGTGCTCTGGGCTGAGGACAACCACTCCAGCCGCCGCCGCTGTCCGTGGTTCTCTCTCAGCCTGGCCGCCGGTGCCGGGTCAATCCGGTCACAGCGGGATCAATTTAATTAATAATTACCGCCGCTGTGCGAGCGGCTCTTCCAACATCTTGCCAGCAGGAGGTACTTTTACGAGTCTGCCGCTGGTAGTAAGATCGGGCCCAGTCACGGATCATAACTGCCCAGGTACCGTGATTACTCCTCACTGCAGTGCAAATTTCATAACATGCCGCCCATTTGCACCGCAGCCGATTTTGTTCTAAAAAAACACAGTGCTTGGGAATGGAATTAGCCCTGAGGCAGCCCCGGCACGGACTCTTTACCTCTTTACGCCAGTCAGTGAATGTAAAGAGCCTCGGGCCATACCTTCTGCAGTGCACACACTCAAGTGGACTCTGCTGGTGAGAGCTCAAATGCCTTCTTAGAGCCTGTGCCTTTACAACGTGTCCCTGTGTGCCTTTTGAGCACCAGGCTGCAGCTCACACCCCTCTCCCCCAGCAGCACAACACAGAGCACTTTGACACTGACATACCAGTGTCCCAAAATCAGATGGCACGGTTGGTATAAATAAGAAAAGGATAGGAGGAGGCGTATAAGCACCTGAGAAAGAGGCATGTTTTATCTTTGTGTTTAGAGTCTGTCCGAACCACAGCAAGACTTCAAAGTAAATGTGACACTTCCTTTCTTTACATTTCAATTGAGAAGGACACTTTTAAAGAAATGCACTGTAAAAACAGAGGCCTTTCCTTCTTTTCATGTCTGCGTGCAAACCTGCTTGTCCTTTCTGCTCAATTGAAAGGATTCAAACACGTTGCTACGCTTGCTGTGGATTTGCTACAAGCAAGCGTGAAACTCTTGTTCCTTCCTTCCCCTCTTGGTTACTTTCCAACAAGAGTGGCAGCTGGGCATTGAGTCTGATTCCCGAGGTGGATGCACGTGACGTCATCTGATTACCCCGGCCTAGCTGTCATATCTACAGGCTGCTTTTCATTAGGTGCCAGGCCATTAGATTAAGCACACGGAGTCACCGCGCTGCTATATTCTCCAGCTTTCACTCAGTATCGTCCATCGAGCCTCCCGGACAGCTACAGCAGGCAGCAAGCTGGTCGTGTGGAAGGGGTGCTGATGTGTGTCCATGCATTTTAGTGCGGTGATTACCGTTTTAATCTTTTGAAATTTAAATTGGACAAATTGCTTGGGGGTCCCCGGCTTCCAGTAGTGATTCAGTGGGGGTCCTCAGGAGTCAAAAGTTAGGGAACCACTGTACTATGGTAATCCTAGTCTCCTTTCTCATTCCAGATCCAAAGCTAAATTCCAGTTAGAGGCAGGCATTTTACCCGCAATAAACACAGAGACAGTCTGATAGGACAAAAGCAGGGTCCTCCAGCACCCAGACAGTGGATACACGAGAATTGTCCTGGCATCCTCTTCCCTCCTTTTCAAGTATGTCTCAAGCGTTACGTGTGGCTTAACAGACCTATCCAGCAGGATTTGAAACAGTGTTGTCGAAAGAAGGCCACAGCCCCCACCCTGCATTTTCTGTGGAGTTCAGAGGAGTCACCTCTGCCAATTCAAGTCAGCTTCTTGGAGGTTCTTCACACCTTTTTCACCCCTATTCAAGGCTGAGGAGCACAGGCTGACAGCTGGCAGATTATACTAGTTAGCCTTCTGACAGTTCAGATAGGTAAAGGGCAACTCTCTGAAACAGGGGTATTCAACCTTTTCTGAAGTGAGAGCTAGTTCTGATGAGTGACAATCACAGTGAGCTACCAAAGGCTAAGCAACTCAAGCATTGTTACCAGACGCCTCAACGCCCAGCTTAATTGACCGTAAGCCCATAAGTCCATAGAACCAGATACTATGATTTGAACAAAATACTTTGACTAGGGGCACTATAACAGGGCTGCCATGTGTGTCAGTGAGAGTATGGTCTTTGGGGTTATATGAACATGTGTGCGTATGAATGGGAGACATGTGTACAGGTGATTGAGAGTCTGTATTGTACGTACTTGTGGTACAGGACATACCTTTCGCCATATGTGGCACATGTATAACACAAACATACAACCATTTTTGTTTTTTAAATGGGAGAAATGAACGAGTTACTTACCTTTGGTAAGGATGTATCTGGTAGAGACACAGTCTAACCGCAGATTCCTCAACTTTGAATATCCCGAGGCGTCAAACTGGATCCGGAAAACTTTCCACAGCAGCACCTCTGCGCGCCGGGGGCAGGGCCGCACGGCTCCGCCCTGGCGTCGCCCACGGACGTGACATCACCGGAGCCATATAAGCCCATCCCGGCGCGCTGACGTCAGTTTTCGGCAGAGAAACCTTTCCGCACCACAACGCGGAGCCACCACCAAAAACTGTGAGAGTATGGGAGCAGTGAGCAAAAAAGATTAAAAAGAAAAAGAAATTGAATGGTGAGACAGCACCATAAAGGACAGTGCCAGGCACTGTATACTGAAAAACAGTGAAGGGAAAGAGCAGAGCACCGCTCTGAGAAGCAACCATGCAAAAGTGAAGGCTAAACCCTCCCCGGAGGCAGATGAGAAAAACATCACGGCAGACGACAGAAAGTCTGCAACCACAATATATAACTGTGAAGGGGAACAAGCCCAGAACACATGAGCAATGACAATCCACCACAAGTCGGCACCAGAAAGGGACGTTGTATCCCTTGTAAGAGACCTATAGACTGAGGCAGAGCCAATAGACTTCAAACCAATGGACAGCCAGGGAGGTAAAAGACCCCAAGGCGATTGAGAAGGGGGGGGGGGGACATGAGAAGACCCCACACTGGACGACCCAGGTCATAGGGATGTAAAAGGACACATGACACATGAGTATACCGCCCAAACACGAGAATGGGTGTCGTAGCAAGCAAAACAGAATGAAGCATCCTGTGGAGAAATGAAGTGAAATATGTCACCCTGTAGAACGACAAAGCCACCCAGAGGGAGGGGAATGCATAAAACCTGCCCTGAAAAGGTCCTTGCAGAACGGGGAGAATGGGTGGGCGTTAAGGAATCTGCGGCTAGACTGTGTCTCTACCAAATACATCATTACCGAAGATAAGTAACTCGTTCATCTGATAGAGACATCTAGCCGCAGATTCCTTAACTTAGAATAGATACTAAAGCCATACCCATAGAGGAGGTGGGTCTGCGACTGAACCCCACCAAGTTCCAGAGAGAACTTAGCCGTCAACAAGGTGAAGAAACACAGTGGGGACAGCAATGGCGGCGCAGCCAACACCTGACCACGAAGCTCTGAAAAGAGCGGAAAGAAATTTGAGGCAAAGGCACCACAAGCCATGAAAAAACAGCACGAAAACCCTCGTGTGTATACCGGGTTGAGAGACAGAAGCACAGAGACAGAAATGCCGGTGCAGGAGTGAGAGTTCATGGCTTTGTAAAAGAAGATGAACTGAGCCCAGGGTCTGATGGAACCGCAGGATCCGATGCGTCGACAGGAAGCAAGACCCAGACAGAGGACAAAACGGTATGACAGTCAGTGCATACCGGTAGAGAATGCACAACAGTGGAAAAAGCACTGTTGAACCTGCACCAGCTAAGATACGCGGGGCAGCATTGGCAGAACGCCGACCCATGGCCAGAACGTGTCGGCATTACCAGAAACACAAGACACTCCAGTACGCAGCGGCTCCTTCACAAAGACATGTGAGGAGGCAGAAGGCAACAAGCAGAAGCACCCAGAACATGACCACAGTAAGACTGGTATGCATGTGGAAGGTAGGAATACATATAAGCATACCGTGTGGATGCCAGAACCACATCAAGTATAGGGAAATCCCTCTGTAGGGTAGCATGAGCAGCCTAGATGTGAAGGACTCGATACCAGGCAGGCAACTGGCAAAAAGCGTCGTCCGGCAAGACGGACACACACAGAAGAGCTCGCACCACGAGCAGACTGGGGCGAAGACCACAGACACTGCAGCAAGGAACGTTGCCTGCGCGACTCCGTTGTGGGAAGAGCATAGAGCAGATATATATTAAGAAAGATACACATCTAAAAAGGGTGTGTTGCATAAAACAAGACAAGGGCACGCCATAAGTACCTATAGTCATGGTGAAGTAGAGTTGGACAGGACAATGTCCAGATCCGTAAGCGACCTCAGCCACCCATCCCGGGGGAGCCACGGTCCCCCGCCAAACAGATGAGGAGATTGAGCAGGACACAAAAGCGGAAACAGTTAGGACCAACGTAATGGCCTAGGGATGTACAGACAAGACCAGCCAAGAAAGCGAGTATCCTGAAGAGAACACTTCCCCTGAGAGTGTTACGGCAGGAACCCAATGCACCTGCGCGGAAAGCAGCAGGGAAATAGGAAAAAACTCCTGTTTGGGATGTGCCCAGAAAATGAGGGCACAAGGCAGTGGACAGCATAGACTTACATGGTGAAGACGCCACCGCCTATAGAAAAGTTCAGACAGGGCTGAAGTACGAGAAATTATTACCCATCCCGGAGAGTAGAGGGTAGAACTAGTTACCGTGGAAGAAAGAACGCAGGCACCCCATGATAGCGAACATACCAGGGTGCACCCACACTACGCTCAAACACTGAAGAAGTGTGCCGCGCAGCGGCTCTGCCATTGCGCTATACGATGGCAGGGCATCAGCCACGGAAGAACTGTACCGGAACGGAACAGAACAAGGGAAGCACAGCAAAGCTAAATAACGACCCTGGGCAAGGCAGGCGAGACAGAAGCCTCACGGTAGGGAACCTCTGCTGATGCTTCGAAGTACTACGGACAACCGTAGACCCCAACCCTAACTGAAAGTGCAATAGAGTGAGGTCAACCTATGAGTCGCATAACAGCAGAAAGAGAGGACAGACTGATCCACAGAAGAACCTCTGTGAGGAAGACTCCACAGGAGCATACCAAGCCTTCCTTGTAGGAAGGCAGTTACATAATAGCCAGCAAATACCCGACATAGGGTAAGTCTTAACCCCGGAAAGGGGGCTCCTCTTGAGACAAGCTCACCGATAGAGAGAGGACTGAAAGGAAGGCAGAACCAGCTGACCAGTTGTACTGAACAAAGGTAAACACGGCGGAGTAGCCGCTAGACAATCTGGGTATTATGTCATGAACCCAGGGTCCCAAACAAACAAGGCAACACTGCCTATGCACAAGAAAAAGATAAGCCAGATGGACGAGAAAGGCAGGCCGCAAGGGCCAGACAATCACGGAAGACCAGGCATGAGGCGGGAGGCCGCTGAATCAGCGGGACAGTCAAAAAGGTCCACACCATTGAATGGCATATCCCTAAGAGCGGCCCCAACACTGTCGGGAAAACGACTATCGTATAGCCATGCGGCGCAAAGCAACCGACTGGGCCATTGCCCTACCCACAGAGTCTGTAGTATCCAGGACCGATTGAAGGGAAAATTGTGCCATTCCCCGGCCATCAACAAGAAGGCGATGCAAGACAGCCCGGGGCCCTTCTGGGAGAGAAGGAAAAAAAAGCTCAACCAAGTCCCAAAGGGCAAAAGATGCACGTGCGAACACGCAAGATGTGTTCAAGGCACGGATGCCCTCACTGGCGGAGGAAAAAATGTGGCGACCACATGTCTCCAGCAACCGAGACTCCCTAGTGGGAGTTAGCAACGGCAGAGTGGAAGAAGGCTGCAAGGTGAAAGCTGCATGGACAACCAGACCCTGAGCTCTAGGGTAAAGGGACAAGCAGACAGGATCGTCTGGGGCTGGGCGATGCCAGCGAGCAATGGCCCGATCAACAGGGTCACCAGAGGAGGGCCGTGCCCTGGTACCAAGCAGGATGTCAAACAAAGACCCACCAAGGGGCAGCAAAGGCACCACGTCCACAGGCTCCATGTGGAGGAGATGCAGTAAAGGATCAGAGGGCAGGGAAACCACAGGGGGCTGCAAGTGAAGAATATCCGCAGCCCTGCGAACAGCCCTCGCGAAAGCCACACTAGCCTCTGTTGCCATTCTGGGGGGCGACAACAAACCATCGGTCGGGGACAGCTGGAGGCTAAGCCGTCCACTAGACAGTAAGGGTGGAGAAGCCTGAGGTTGATCCGAAAACCATGGAGCGCTAGGTACCTGTACCAAAGGGCACCGAAACTACCCCGGACATGGTGAGCCCAGAGGGATTTTATCCTCCTGTAACAGAGGAGCCATAGGCACCGGCACCGACCGACGCCGAGACGGCGTTGCATCGACGTCGAGAACCTCCAGAGGGGACACGATATGGGCGCCGCCCCACGGCGACTTGACTTTCACCTGCGGGGAGGAAAGAGGTCGACAGGTCGTCGAACTCTGTGCCGCAGCTGACGTCAGCGCAGGAAGCCGCACACGGCTATGCGGTGACTGGACAGGCTGGGCTGGACAGACAACTGGGATGCCCTTCCGGGCCGTGTCCCGCCGATGTCATATCTACTCCGGAACTGGATTTGATTCACGCAGCCGAGGACGAATCCGCTGGCGAAGACCCGGCATGATTGCCTTCCTCCTCTCTGGGACCCAAAGGCACGACAGGGAGAGGGGGTGACCTGAAGAAAGACTGGAGAGCCCTTGAACAGGCCTCCATCTGGGTCCTCGTCACTCCGACACCCGGAAAGGGTGGGTATGGGGGAAGACGACTCCTGGGCGCCTGTGCCTGGCAAAGACCGAGAGCAGCGGGCCCCAGCTTCACGTTTACGGGAGGGCGACCTCCGTGACTTATGCTTACCTGTCTCCAAACGACGTCCGCAGGAACAACCCCGTGAACGGGCCCGATCCTGAGAGGGGCGGCGTAAAGGCGCAGGACCAGACATCCGGGCGGCCAGCAGCTTCATAGGATGCTCCCTGATGGTTTCATCTGCTGACATGCGTCGCATTCTTCGGAGTCGTGGTGCACTCCCGGGCACCACATACATATTGCGTGCAGATCCCTGACAGACATTTGTCGCGTACAGGTCTCACACGCCTTAAAGCCCGAAGGCATCGCACACTGTTCCGTGACGCCGAAGGCGTCGAGAAGGCCTGAAAAACAGGCCAAGGAACCGCTGATTTTCCTGGACCCGCATTGGGATGCGGAAAAGAAGAAAACTGACGTCAGCACGCCGGGAGGGGCTTATATGGCTCCGCTGACGTCACGTCCGTGGACGACGTCAGGGCGGAGCCGTGCGGCGCTGCCCTTGGCGCGCAGAGGTGCTGCTGCGGTAAGTTTTCCGGATCCAGTCTGACGCCTGGGGATATTCTTAGTTAAGGAATCTGCCGCTAGATGTCTCTATCAGATTTAAAGTGCAGAAATATATTCTGCAAAAATTTTCAGGTTATGGAAAAATGTTTCTGCAGTTTAAATTTCTCCCACTTAAAATAATGGCTGTATTTTTCACTTA
Organism: Triturus cristatus; assembly: GCF_964204655.1. Taxonomy (NCBI): domain Eukaryota; kingdom Metazoa; phylum Chordata; class Amphibia; order Caudata; family Salamandridae; genus Triturus; species Triturus cristatus. The sequence continues at coordinate 1,246,651,638 of NC_140591.1, forward strand.
TAAATATGGCAAAGTGACAAGAAAATTAAACTGAAGAGTTAATTGTGTTTATATGGATTCCATGAAACTCAATTACATAGTCTCCCATTTCCAAGTGCCACATTTACAAACACCAGGCATCTTGCGCCCAGTAGCCTGTAGACATGGTGTCATAATAATAAATGAGAAATTCATCTGCGTAAATGGGTGGAATTTTAAGTGAAGAAACATGCTTCATAAAACATGGAGACGTTCTTGGCTTAATTGAAAGTGCAGAGAAACATTAAGACTAAGGGCCTGATTTAGATTTCGGCAGACAGGTTACTCTGTCACAACAGTGACTGATACCCTGTTTGCAGATATATAAATCCCCTAGGATATTATGGGATTTATATTTCGGCGGACGGGATATCCGTCACTGTTGTGACAGATTAACCCGTCCGCCGAAATCTAAATCAGGTCCTTGACGTTTCATAGGAAAGTTTTCCCTCACTTTAAATTTCTCCCATTTAAAATGACTATTTTTCAGTTATAAATATGGGACAGTGTCTACTACCCACTAGGCGCAAAACGACTGCTGCTTATAAATGCAAAAGTTTGAAATGGGAGAAAATTAAATGATGAGGTATTCATTAAAGTACCTTCATTTGAATGTTCTTCAATTTAAAAGCATTTATAAAGATTAAATTCTTCAGTTCTTCACCTTTGTGCCCTAGCCAGGCGAATAAATCTGACAGAGCACTGCTCATTATCAGGCTCTGCTATCTGCAGTCTGATAATAATGTAAAGTAAACACAGCCTTCCCTTAAACTTAAATGAAAAACCAGAACCTGTGAATGTTAAAAAATAAACTCAAGGCTGCCAGCTACTCAGAAGGTGTCTGGGAGCTACTGGTAACTCCCAATCAACTGTTAGTAGACACCTGCTCTAAAAGTTGACTGTTAATATTTATTGTAAATCCTACTCCACCATTGAATAGGGTTTTAATAACTATTAAAAACAGTGGTTTAATTATATTTCTAGGTGACCCCTTTCCCAAGATACAGTATTAGTACTAAATATTGCCTACCAGTGTTATTCTAAGAGACAGCTAGCCTTTCTATAATGAAAATAGCTTTCATAAGATAGTCACTGTAAGGAAGTACTAACTTTACATTTCTACATGTCCATGAAAACACAGTATAGGGTCTGCATCACTGTGGTAGGGGAAAGATCCAGAGAGGAAGTTTTTGGGACATGACTGGACAGGTTGGTAGGGATATAATTGATTAAATGCGGTACATACTGTCATTAAAAAAACAGCTTGAAAAAGGTCAGAGCAAATCTTTTTTAAGTTAAACTGAGCACAACATCAACAAATAACGAGCAAACTATGTTTGGTAGACTATGATAAAATAACAAATAATAGAAAATGAAATACACTGCCCATATGGAAATGTTGATTGAGAATTTGTAGCTTATTTAAGACACGGCTTACCATTCTTGAAGCTCAGGAGAAGGAATGAGGCCCGCCGTACCGTTTTTCGAGTTTTCCAGTTTACCCTGCCACCAATTATGATCATCCTTACTAATGATCTGGATTATATCACCCACTCTAAATCTGATGCCAGCTTCTTTGCAGGGTATGAGGTCATCTTTTGCTGGATCATATTCGAATTGTGCCCTTACATATATCTAGAAAAGAGAGATGTTTTCAAAATAAACTAATATCTGAAATATTTGGAGAACAACTGAAGACTAGATCTAATTTAAACTAGCATGCCAGGTGAGAAGAAATGAAATAATGTAGCTTGGAGGGGAAACAAAGAGGAAAAAGAAAGATTAACAAAATGCACCGTAACTCTATTTTCAAGTGACTTCAAAAGGATAGTGTAACATATTTCAACCATAAACCGAGCACCCCAAGTCTCTGATTTTGGATATTAATGCTAAAATGCAAACTATTTCTTTGGTGTCCATTCTAGTTCTTCCACTGTGTCAATTGCTCTCTTGAACACCATCCTGAATTAACTTTGCAATATGAAGAGCAAGTAAACTGTTCAAGTAACTCCTGAAAGGAAAGTCCAATCACATAGCCCTGAATTTTGCTGTTGGATACTATTGTGCTCAGCCCAAATGAGAAGTGATTAAAGCCTAAAGCTTGAGAAGGAAGTGACTACAGTAATCCATGAAACACACAGTAGGGGAAAATGACCACGAACCATGTCCTGGACAAAAAACGGGCTGAGCCCTTTAAATTCCACAAAAAAGCTTTAGCTCTTCTGCTTGCCCAAGTACATACATACCTTACCAATATAATTTTCTTAACCGTACTGAGGGCTCATCTACTTGCTTCCCTTGATTCAGAGACCATGCTGGACCAGATTCATCTCTGTATATGGATATGTTCTATTTCTTTCTTATTTTATATTTCACGGAGAGGGAATGCTTCGGCAAGCTTGCTTTAAGCACATACGAAAGCCAACTTTGTATTTTATTTCTAGCTGTTAGAAATGGCTCTATCAAGCAAGCTCCCCATCTGTGGCCAGGTACTGGTTCGGGGGGTTGATTGAGACACCCAATGTCTGTGCTTCATGTGGATTATGCTGCCTGCAACTGGTTTATCTCTGCCAGGTCACCCTTTTCTGTCAGCACAGGTAAGCTTGTTGCGTAGGAGAACTGCTGTACATTCATATTGCCTATGCTTCTTGTCTTATTCCACAGATACTCCCTCCCCTTTCTGGGCAAGCAGGGCAATTAATTCTAATTGCTTTTAAAGTCTACAAGCCTGAGGCCGCAAAAGCTTGGCACTTTTTTTTTTAAGTCTGTACTTAGTAAAGGAGACTGTTACCCCATCTAATTTTGATTGCCAGGAGTAGTTCTTATCTGACTTGGTAGATGGGCTGCATCTGTTTAAATCTGAAGGTCTTTCTCTCCTCATTTAGTAAGGGAGTGCAGCAGAAAGCTTCATTCCTTCATGGTAGTTTTGTCGGGGGGTGAGGGAGGCTGATATACCATCACTGGAAAACATTCTCAGAAACTGGAATGTCAAGTAAGAATGGTAGAGATTTTATGGATGAGCATTTGAGAAGGAAGACAGAAGGGTCCTCTTTCTTGGCTGGGTCTTCATAGGCGTATCTTTCTCTGAGCAGCCTTATTTCCAGAAACTGTTAATAATATAGTATGATTTAAGGTGTGATATGTGGATGATACTCTTTCAAGTTTTTTGTGAAGTCCCTTTGGTGGCAGGAAGAGTCGTGTTAACATAAGTGTAGGGGCCAGTATACACTCATGTTTAGAGCCTGCTGCAGTTTTCTTAAATAATTGGCTTTCTTTTCATAGTAATGAAATTATGCCATTTTTTGTGTTTAAAATTGTGACAGAATTATTTTCAGACAAAGGAAAATGATACCTCTTTGCATGTAGATTGTGTGACAGAAGCGATTTGGCATTTTGACACTTCATACTAAAAGCCCCACATTTTTGTCATTTGCTACGATTATATTTTTTCTTACATTCTGTACTCTGCAACAATTTTTCCATAGTCAAATAATTCCTTTGGATGTACAAAAGTAGTAAAGATCTTTGGTAATGTGGGAGGTTGCTTATTATCTTGCTGGCCAACCCAATGACTGGTTTGCTTGTTTTTTCTACTCGTTTACTTGATTTCAGAGGCATGGTATCTTTATTGAGTTTTCTTATTTGGAGCCTCTGAATCTTTTTCTATCGTTTCAGTCCGTCAGTGTTTAATCCTCTGATGGGGTTGTCTGTATGTTTGCTCTCATTCTTTTCCAAGCTCTTTTCTATCTCAGGCTTACTTGACTCTCTCTTGGCTGTGTGCTGTGTAAAAATAGAATTGCCTGTGCACAGTGTGGAGATGTACTACTCTTGCCTTCCTCCTGACAGACTGGTAATTGGAGTAAGCAATACATATTTCATAATATATATTTTTTGTCTTTTTAAACATTTTTATTGATTTGCTGTACACTTTTCCACCATTAGTGCAGCAGAGTGGTAACACTGTACACTGTATAACAGAAGAAAAATAATTTACAAAAATGGAAAAGAGTCGTCCTGTTGCAGGAAACCCATTTGATCGACACCACTAGTAAAGCGATGGACAGGTGGGGGTACAAAATGGTAGTACATTCGGAGTTTACTTCCGGATCTAGAGGGGTGGGTATTTTAGTACGGAAAAGCTACCCACTTACTATACACAAACATAAAACGGACAGAGCGGGGCGGTTTGCGGCTATAGCCATCCAGTGGGAGGGACGGCCCCTTAACGTAGTCTCCGTTTACATCCCCCCTGCCATGCACGCCACCGCGTTGCCGGCGCTCAGCGAATTCCTCCTCGACCTACCGGAGGGAGAACTGCTCATCGGCGGTGATTTTAATGCAGTAGTGCACGAAGCACTTGATAGGCACCCTCAGCGAGCGGGTGGGGCGGGACTGTCTCGGTTCGGAGGTTTTCTGGAGGCCATGGGCCTGCTGGATTTGTGGGGGTTGCACCATCCAACGACAAAGCAATACACGTACCACTCGGGGGTGCATAACAGTCTCACTAGGATTGACTACTTCCTGGGGTCCACTGAATGTCCTCGCAATATCGATAGTGTTGAGATTCGACCTAGAGGTATCTCCGATCACTCCCCTATACTTCTGAAATATGATTGTTACGGCCTCGCACGTCGCCGTATTCCGGTGATACGCCCAGGTTGTCTCCAGGTCCCGGCGATACATAAAGCGCTGTCGAAGGCGACGACCCTCTTCTTTACGGAGAATGCCCCTTCTGCCGCTTCGCCGACGATATTATGGGAGGCGTACAAAACAGTCCTCCGTGATCAGGCGCTCACTACCATGGCGGCGCACAGGCGTGCGACGCTGGCGGAGCTACAGTTGCTTGAACGGGAATTGCGCTTGGCGGAGGCTCGACAGGCTCGGGACCCGACTCTGGAGTCAGCCGCAGCCCTGAGGGCTGCGCAGACCAAGTATCGGGCGCACCTTACGGAGCATACGAAGCAGCAACTGCTGGCCACACGGCACAGGATATATGACCTGGGGGATAAGACAGGGAAGCTCCTGGCATGGCTTGACAGGAGGGAGGGTGGAACCAGGTGGATAGCGCAGCTCACCTCTGAGGCAGGTCAGGTGCTAACAAAACCTGGCGAGATAGCGGACACTCTCGCGCGTCACCTTCGGCGGGTCTACTCCTCCAGCTCATCTATGACAGAGGAGGAGGCAGGGACGTATGTGCAGGATCTGGCAATGCCCCGGCTCGCCCCTGAGGCGGCGGATGCCTTGGAGGCTGACATTACCGCGGAGGAGGTGCAAATGGCAGTCCTTGCGCTGCAGTCGGGTAAGGCGGCGGGACCTAATGGAATACCGGTCGAGCTATACAAGCGAATGGCCGGGACGGTCGCCCCTCATTTGCTCAACATGTTTACGGATAGTCTCCGAGCGGGTGTACTCCCGCAGGATCAGCGGACAGCTACTATTGTGGCTATCCCAAAACCTGGCAAGCCGGCGTCAGAATGCACATCCTATCGCCCTATCTCTCTGCTGAACGCAGAGGCGAAGATCCTCGCGAAACTCTTGGCATCCAGGCTCACGCCGCATTTGCCGGACATTGTACACCCAGACCAGTCGGGCTTCATGCCTGGCAGGAGCACGGCCCTTAATCTGCGGCGATTACACGGAGTATTGGCCCGTGTGGGGCAAGTGTTGGAACCAGCGGTGCTGCTCTCCCTGGACGCGCGAATGGCATTTGACATGGTCGAATGGCCCTTCCTCTTTGCCGTCTTGTCGCACTTGGGCTTTGGGCCCAAATTTAGGGCCTGGATCCGGCTCCTCTATGCCCACCCACTGGCCCATGTGGCCGTGAACGGACACATATCGAACGACTTTCCCCTGACGCGTGGCACCCGACAGGGATGCCCCCTGTCGCCCCTGCTCTTCGCCCTGGTGCTGGAGCCCTTGGCGGCTTGGATCCGCTGGGAACCCCAGATACGGGGACTTAAATGGACAAATGACTGGGAGGATCGTATCTCCCTCTACGCGGACGACGTGCTACTCTATCTCTCCTCCCCGAGACGCTCCATCCTTGCCCTACTCAACATTTGTGATATTTTCGGGAGAGCGTCCGGTTATACTATCAACTGGTCGAAATCGGTGCTCTATGTGCTGCGCGGACCCGCTCCCCGGCTCCCCGTAGACTGCCCATTGCAGACGGTGACGGAGTCGTTTAAGTATCTAGGTATCCACATCACGGCCAACCCCACGGACTTCCTACAACTAAATCTGCACCCCCATTGGACCGTCTCCGGCGCGATGTGCGCCACTGGGGTACGCTACCGCTTGCGTTGCTGGGGAAGGCGGCCCTCTTTAAAATGATGGCTCTTCCCCGGTTCGTCTACGTGCTGGAGAACACACCGTATCGCGTCCCGCCAGACTACTTCCGCGCGATAGCAGCGCAGGTGACTACCCTTCTGTGGGGTGGCAGACCGCCGCGCATAGCGCAGTCAAAATTGACTCGCGGCTGGTACGACGGGGGGATAGCGCTTCCCGACATTCAGCTCTACTACTGGGCGGCGCAGCTCAAAGTAATTAACCAATGGCTTCATGTCCCGCATACGGACCCGGCATTCAGAGCAGATAGGGACATAATGGGGGAGCGAGGTGTGTTGGCGACCCTGTATGGTGGTGGGCTGACTCCGGCTTTCTTCGGTCCTCTCAGACAAACGGTGGCCATATGGCATGCAGCGCAGGCCAGATTAGGGTGGCGCGGGGTGCTGACTAAGCTCACACCGCTGTGGGACACCAGGCAGCTTGGGAGGCTCCGGCACAGCAGGGGATTTGACAAGTGGGACGCTATAGGGATCTCTACGATTGGCGACATGTGGCATGGGAATGACGTTATCACATTCGACCGTCTCCAACAGCAATATGAACTGGCGCCCTCCGAATGGTTCCGCTACACGCAAATTAAACACGCCTTGCTGGCACGGCTAACACCGGGTGTGGCGGTACCAGAGGCATCGCCCTTGGAGGACCGGTTATTAACGGATTTTATGCCGAAAAGGGCCACATCGTTTACATACCGTAAGCTGATTAACAACCTGCCGGACCCAATGGGCCCTCTCCGTGAGAAATGGTCCCGTGATCTGGGGGAATTTGACGAACCGGAGTGGCGAGGGGCGCTGGCCTCGCCACGGGAGGCGGGTATACCGTCGAGGCTCAGGCTGGTGCAGCTCCGCATCTTCCACCGCTCCTATTACACCAGGCGCACATTGCATAAAATCGGCAGCGCGACACATCCTTTCTGCCTGCGTGGTTGCGGGGAGGTGGGAGGCTTCTTCCATACTATATGGGACTGCCCCGTGCTTCAGGAGTATTGGCGGGGGGTGATGAACATGCTGTCACAGTCGGGGGGAGTCACGCTGGTGCCAGAACCCAGACGCTGCCTGCTGAATATCTGGGAGCCTAACGACCTCTCGCGCCTGGCGCAGGGCTGGGCCACGTTAGGATTTATGATAGCTAAACGCAACATAGCTCAAAAATGGGGGACAGGGGAGCTGCCGCGCCTCACTGCTTGGGGCACGGACATGGACGAAGCCATGTTTGCAGAGAAGTCGGCCTTTATTAGACGGGGCTGTCCTGGCAAATGGAGTAAAGTATGGGGAGCGTGGAACTCCTATAGGGGTGACATCTGTGACCCGCCCTCAGACACTGAAGATGATGCCTCAGACACAGACTAGGATGGGGGGGCCCGGGGGTGGGGGAGTGGGATGGTGGATGTTGAGGAAATGTACCGTTGTTGAATTGTTTTCTGCCATCTTGCCGCATTCAGGGGCTACTGCGTTGCTCTACATTGTGGAAAATTATGTGCCTGATTACTGTATTGTGCTGCTGCTAATAAATACAATAAAAACAAGTTTAAAAAAAATGGAAAAGAGGCGAGCCACTAATTAATCCAAAACCTGAGGGACGTCCCCACATTTCCCTGTCACTGCATCTATATCCACTTGGGACAACATTTGCCTGAAATATTTCCTTGCGGAATTCCTCTTGACAAGGGCCAGCTCAAACCCATATATATATAAATGAACTGCTTGTACCAACTGATAACGATGGTGATTTTGGTTCAAGCCAATGTTGTGCAACTAGGATCCTAGCAGTTGAGATCATAAAGAATGTAATACCTTTCACTTCCAGGGAAACTTCCACTAAAGTACCAGGAATAATCAGCTGAGCGGATGGAAAAATAGAACTTCGAATAACCCTGGAGATCTCATAAAAAAACCCTTTCCATTAATAATGCAGTGCCCTACATGAGCTGACAATATGCACAGTATCTGCATCCAACTCACCACAGTTAAAACATTGAGAGCTCATTAGACAAGCCCACTTGAATAATCAATCTGGGGGTATAATAGATATCTTGAAGAATCTTGAAATGATGGACTTTCAACCTGGATATATTCACAAATTCATAATTCAACTGGAGGGATTCAGTGATTGTTTCGATGCCTACTTGTATTGACAATTTACGAGTCCATTTAGAAGCTATAACAGATGTATTGTCTGACTGTTCTGAAATTTAAAACTTAGACAATTGACTAATCCTACCTCTGCAGCAAGCTCTGCACAACAGTTCAACATATGTTATATGATTCAGCATCCCTGATTCTTTAAATTAATTATGAAAGACATTTTTAATCTGTAAAAAACTTTTTAAAGCCTGTGTTCGAAACTCCAAATTAAGGGACTAGATCTGAGAAGGGTAGATAACCTGGGATTCCCCCAAACAATTGACCAACAGATTGCAGTTGTGATCTAGACCAGTCTAACAAAAACTAATCAAAATAACAAAAAAGGAAAATCTGGGTTATACAATAGAGACAAATAATGAGTAAGAAGGGATATTGAGAATTTATCCTCGAGTCTTCGGCAAACTTGATAAAGCACCAGGAGGGTCTTAAAGTGCGCACGCTTGAAATATGATGGATCGTGAAACCGTACCCGCGGACCAGATTCAAAATATAAGGACCATAAATACCAGGACTCATGAAAGATCATCACTTGAGACATGCGCTCACAAAGAGAAGCCTAGAAATAATACTTTTCACAATGAGGGCACTTATATTGCCAGAAGAACTTGGCCCAGACCTTTCTATCCGAGAAAAGAAAGCAGCTGTTAAATATAGAGTAATGGCCCTAATAGATATATAAAGGGTATATAAATAGGTATCAAAATTTAGGAAGGATCACTATTTTGATCAAATTGCGCCAACTGAGACCTAAAGGTAACCTATTCCAATGCTAAGAAACAAGCCTTGGTTTCTCTATAACAGGTTCAAAATTAAGTATCACAATGTCCTTTACCGCCGGAGAGAGCCAAACTCCCAAACATTGTGTAGAGAACGATAAGCTTGATGGCCCATCAACACTAAATCTTCCCAATGACGCTCCGCTTGAGACCACTGGTGCCCTAAGCACTCCTGCAATGGGCACATGTGTTAACTTGGGGGTACTATGGCAATACAGGAAGCCATCATGCCGAGGAGAAACATTACTGTCCTCACTGTAACTTGTTGGCCTGGTTGGAACAGATGGATGAGTGGCTGTATCCTGGTGGTATTTGGCCATTCCCACCTCTGAGATCACAATTGCCCCAGATAAAAGTTGAATCTAGAGGGGTTGGAGGTGTGATTTTGAGGCGTTGATAGTAAAGCCTAATTCGTGATGTAGACTGATGGTGACCTGAGGGTGTTTGTGGTATTTCCTACAGGTGGCACTCTTGATGAGCCAATCGTCCAGAAGGGGGAGGACATGGATGTCTTGCCAGCGTAAGTCAGAGGCCACAGCCGCAAGGCACTTGGAATACCATGGGAGGGTATCGACTCCGAAGGGGAGCACTTTGAACTGATAATGTTGTCTGCTGACTACAAATCTGAGGTACCGGTGATGTGCCGGATGGATGGGAATGTGGAAATTGGCGTCTTTGAGGCCGAGTGCGGCCATGGTGCAGTAGCAGGATGACATCCTGAAGACTGATCATGTGAAAGTGCTCTGAAAGAATGTACTTGTTTAAGAGCCTGCGGTCCAAAATGGATCTGTGACACCCATCCTTTTTGGGGATCAGAAAGTATAGAGAGTAAACTGTGCCCGGTTTATGTCGAGGGATGGGATCAATGGCTCCTTATTGGAGGAGAGCTTGTACCTCCTCCCTGTCTCAGTGTCATCCTTAATTTTTTCAAATATCTGGTCAACCTGCAATCCAAAGAGATGTTGCCCATGAAAGGATAGGTTACGCACATTTTGTTGGACCTCCGGTTTAAAAACGGAGATACGGAGCCATGCATGCCTGTTTGAGATTTGTTATCCCTCAGACTATCTTGAATCCCCTTTTCTTGTGCTCCTCTGGGAGATATTGAAGGAGTTCTTCCATTTCATCAATGGTTGACTTATTGCACAGATACCCTTTTACCAGCTGCATCTATCTGCTTACTCTCTATATCTGGTGGAGGGGCATCACTAGTAGTGTGAGAGTTGGACCTTGCTATGGGCTGTAGTGACCACTAGGGAGTCGGGTGAAAGCTGGCCCTTGATGTAGAGAGGGTCATTTGGGGAAGCCTTATATTGTTTGTCCACCCTTGGTGTTATGAGATTGGCACGTATTGGGTCATGAAAAATGTCTGGGGTGTGACGGAGCATGCCTTTAAGCATATGGAGATCCACTTTGTGGACTGAGGCAGCTCTACCAAGGAGGTTGTGGTAGGAGGTAGCATCATCAGGTGGGGAGGGTTGGGCAGGGTACAGATCAGGATCTTTGTCCACTGGAGGGTCCGTGTCATAAGCGTCCTAGGGATCCTCGTGTGGTGGGATATCAAGGGTATTCCCTTCCCCCTCTCTCTCCAAATCTGACTGAGGGAAACCCTGAGGTGTATATGGCACAGGGTCCCCTGGGGAAGAGGGTGAGGCGTGTCAGTGTGGTGGGGTAGGCAGGGGTGGTGGTGGAGTAGTGAGAGGGAAAGGGATTGTAGCCTTGGACACTTTTCTTTCACTGCTTTGGTGGAGGTGGAATGTCTAAGGCTTCTTTAAAGGACAGCTGCCTTTTGGATGGTTGAGCAAAGGATCCCAGAGGGCGTGAGTATTCGGCTCATATAGGGATGTATTACCAGATCTTCTTGCAGCTTGTGAAGAATTGGTTAAACAGTCCCTGATCATGACCTGACTTGCTGGTTGGAGCCGAAGGTCTCGGCTCCGACTGCGCTTTTTTTTTCTTCGATGTCAAAGAGGTCGGCGCTAACAGTTATCTCAGCTTCAAGGCAGGTGCGGTCCATGCCTAAGTAGTCAGTCTCTGTTGTTTCTTCGGCGCCAGGGCTGGGAGTTAAGTCCAAAGATGTTGGTAGGTGCCTTGAGGCTAAGGGAATCGTCTCAATAATAAAGGGAGTGATTTGACCAGAATTGGACTCCTGACCAAATAGTGGAAAACCCCATGCAGGGACACAGTGGAGATTTATAGAGAACACTGAATTATTGGTGAATCATCCCCCAAAAACTTATGAAGCAATCAACAACTGAGTGCTCCTGCACCGGTGCTTAAAGAATCAATTGTATGTGATATTTGCAATCACAGAAAGGAGTGAATCAAACTTTTGTCCTGAAGAAGGTGGCTTGATTGAGGCTACTCCACCGAAACGCGTCTACGCTTGAGGCTTGGTTAGATTTGACAAAAGACAGTAGCAATACAAAGACAGGAAATTGGCATTTTTTAAATTGTTCATTTGTATATTTCTAATGTATCATTGCAGTATTGTCAATTAAATATCTTTATAAGTGCTTTAGCTTCCTGAGTGGAATATTAACTGGACATAGTGCGATAAATGGTGAATGCTTGTGGTGAATAAGTGTGCGGATACTATGTAGAGCATTTTCAAAGGGAACATTTTTTATTTATTTTTTTTTTTTTTTAACTTTTAGGTGCCGATCATGGCCCGAAGGCAGTGGCGGCCTGGCAGCGTGTCTCTGGTGCTCCAGAGTACTGGACGACCCTTTGGAAAAGGTTGTTCAGTGTGGGATCAGTGTCGAGATGGGGTACTGTACTCCCAGCTGGCTGTGCTGGTAGAAGATCTTCCATTTCTAGCTCAAAGCCGGAGCGGTCATCGGGGGAGAAGGTCCAATAGTCTGCAGCCGACGCTTGTGGGTGGTATTCCCTCTCTATGTCCTTGGGGTCGAAAAGTTCTCGGGTGTTGCTCCTCCGTGACATCTTGAGATGTCAAGCTCAACAGTCGTACAGTGCTTTCTTCGAACGGAAGAAGCATCAAGCGTCACAAGCAGCCTTGCTGTGTTAAGGGGAGAGACACAATTTGCAGCACTGACAGAGGTCAGTCTGAGGATATTTTGCATGACAGAGGACAGCAGCAAAAAGATGTCCATTCCATCACCGTGAACACACTGTGGGAGAAGCACGCTAGGGCCCAAAGTCAACAGAAGCTGCCCGGTCAATACAGGAGTCAGAAAACCGAAAGAAAGGGAAATAGAAACAAAATTTAATATCTAGGGAGGGAAGGATTTGAGTAAACCGAAACAGTACAACACAATGGTTTAGAACTGGAGTACAGGAACACACGTCCGAACCAAACGGTGGAAAGAAAACAATCTAATAATGGAGTTGATGACCATGTGCATTACCAGCAAGAGGAGTCACAATACTTTGTGACTGGAATGGCTTTCTACCAAGAAAAACACACACACATGCCACAAATCTTTTTTGTGCATTCCCAAGTAACCAAATGTTTCCAATTCTCCTTCATTACATATATGATAGTGGGTCAGTAACATCTGCAATTTTGGTGCTTGCTCAAGAGCATGGGGTAGCTCAAAGTCATTTGTTCTACTGTGGGGTTCAAAACCATCTCAACTTGTGAAACTACAAGTGGTCAGTCTACCTTATGGTTGAAAACTGTGGAAGACTGCTCTCCATATCTACATCCTCAGAACCTTCTTACAACAATGTCCTGCCAGATTCTGATGCTCTACTTATCAGTATCATGGTTGGCAAGCTTTGTAAATGTCTCTCAGTTCTGAATTGTGCTAATAATCAATCTCCTGGTATACACATTCCTGAAGCTGTTGATTTGGTCTTTGTGGAAAATCATATTCGTGTCACCTCTTTAGCAACACTAGATGTTTGTGTGCCTATCATCTCGTTTTTCAGTGGCAGTTTTTCCATTGCAGAATTGTCAATACAGCCTTCATTCAGATACTTTCCTCAAGTCTGTTACATATTAGATATTTTTCATGTATGCCAAGGGAATCTGGCTGAAGACTTCACAACAGCTTTGTATTTTGGCTTACTGTTATCGCAAAGACACAGGGAAAAAGTGATAGTTGGAGGTGATCATCACAAAGAGCTCAATTCTTCCTAGTCACAGTAATTGTTTGTATTGCTACATTCACTGTGGTTGCGGGTTTCAACTGTTCCAATATTGTTGAGCAGTAGATGTAGGATTCCCAGGAGAGATGTCTGGTATGTAGGTCTTTAGGCCAAGCACAGAGGCTACAATTATGTTGTAAAATTTAAGGGATAGCTGTGCAGTTGTACTATGAGTAATATGACAAGAAACAGTAAATCTCTGTGTTATGAAAACTGTTGTAAGTAATGAGAGCCTTAGAAAGCATCTATTACCGCTCTTCATCAAGGTTTTAAACTGGCAGGAAATACAAAGAAGTATCCAGATGGGAATGATGTGATTTGGTAAAGTTAAAGTTACTGTCAAGGGGGCTCTGTTAATTTTAGTCCACATGCCCACTCGCTTTACCAACACTTGGGTATCATGCCACATGGATGGGGGGGCATAAATCCTGCTACTATAATGGTAAAAACAATAGCCTGTATCCCTGGTATTGTGCATATGACTGTGCATATGAGCCATCCTCTGCATGTGCACACATCCTTACCTACTCCCTTGTATGTACAGGGAGCCAATCAGTCGTTTCTCCTGAATGATGATTGAGGCATTAGCAGAAGGGTCTAAATAACGGCAGGCAGCATCAGGACTCCGGAGTACAAAAATCAAAATGAAGCTATAGTTATAGTACTCCTACATCACGATTAGCTACCATTCTGAATGTGTGCTCAGATTTCACAGTATAGAGAAAATGATGACAGTAGTAGAAGGCAGTTTTGAGCAGCTAGTCAAATAGGTCTACTGAACCTTTTCAGCAAATTATATATTGCTTCAAATGGAAGGATCAACAGCCTAATGATTGAAGGATGTGTGAGAAGGATAATGCACGAGGATAACCCACAAAGCTGTCCTACATGTCTCTTTGACAATTACATAGATGGAAAAGGCCACAGGAACTGCCTTATATGTGGTGGGGTGTGCTGACACACCAGATGGAGGGTCTCCCCAGAGCAGAGAGCAGCAATGGGTGAGTCACAAAGTAAAGCAACGGACAATGAAAATATCAACTGCATCTCAGCCAGAATCATATCTAATCTGTAAAATGCAGAGCCATGGTTCAGTCTAGATAGAATTTAGAGTGCACAGTTCATCCAGATGGAAATCAATCAAAAGCTTAGTAACAATCATAATTCGAGTCCATTTATTTGTGGAGTACTTTGCATGGTGCATAGCTGCAAAAAGACTGCAGTTCACTGATGCGTCTTAACAAAGGTGATGGCAATCTAGATGGCAGTTCTACTTGAGACCAACAATTTACCTACATTCTGTAAGACTCCTGAAGCATACGCTAACCGCATATTCCTCACCTTTAGAATATTCTCACCCCTCCTGCAGTAAAATAGATAGGTGCTCCTCTAAGAACTGCGCTGTTGTGGGGGGAAGTTGTGGTGGGTCGTAAAGGAATCAAAGGGCAAAGCCCTGCTGGATGATCTGGAGGACCCATATTTTGAATGTGATGGCCTGCCATGCTGAGAAAAGTGTCAAATCCTGTTGTGCACCTAAGGGAAAACTCAAGAGACTACGGGCAGATGCTGCAAGGAAGATAGACTGGAAAGATTGGTGCCTCTGGTTGCTTTTGTGCTGTCTATCTGATCCCGGTCCTCTGCCACAAAAGGACTGTGGTAACTGCAGTGGGGGTGGTGGGGTCTGGCTTGGTCTGTATAGAAACGTCTGGAGCAGCCTCAGAAGGACCAAATCTGATAAGAAAACTGTCTGGCAGGGGCCGAAAGGCCCACAGACCAAGCAGTGGCCCAGCTTACCTTGATGCGCTCCAGGACGGAATCAGCTTTTTTGCCAAAAGGGCAGGCTCCATCAAAAGGCATATTCATGACCGTCCTGGGGGGACCATAGCTAGCCATCAACTATGAAAATAAACATGTCTATTGTATATTGTTGACTGATATGATGGCTATCACCCTTGCAAGGGAAGTGAGGGGATTATGCCTATTGTTTTCATTTGTTATTTCTTCTTCACAGGAGGACTTTCTTTTCCTTTTTTCTGGAAAATTGTTATAGAACTCTGTATGTAATCGTTCCTGTGCAATCCATCACTATAGAATTGAGAGATAAAAAAAAGGCATATCCATGTGGGATGCCTGCAAATAGACAGAAAAGCTAGTGGATCCCCATCTATGCATGGTGACTGAGCACCCCACTAGTGCAAACTGCTCACCCTAAGCAATCAATAGTGTCCATCCCAGGGCAAATCAAATAATCAGCTGCAACCTGACCATCTTGAATGGTATGAACCAAAGAGGCCCTAAACTCTTCTGGGATTGCCAGCAATACCTTGCTGACCCTGTCCCAGAAAGCATGCCTATACCGGCCTACTAGCAAATGGAACTGACCGACCTCAAGGCTAGGCTGGTCAAAGAGAACAAGCATTCCAATTGAGACATTGTAAACGTCTCAATCCATTTCGACTACTAGTAAGGGGGGAGGCGTCAGACCAACCGTCTGTTTACTGGTGGGCAAGAGCAAGATTTATACCAAATGCCAATAAAGGTGTCAGTCAGGTCTTCATTTAACGCTAGTAAGGGCTCTGAACAAGCCAGCTGAGGATAAAGGACTTCAGTAAGTTCATTTGTTTTAACCTCAACAGAGGGAAGTTACAGATCCAGGACTTCAGCAGCACATCTGATGACTACTGTAAAGGAAGCACTCTCTGCCGTTGGAAGCCCAAGAGGGGGAAATCAAACCGATTTCAGGGGGGAAGTATCAATCCCACTGGCCTCTTGCAATTTTATATACAGACTCATCATTATAATGTAGGGGTAAATCACCCCCAGTCTGAACCAAATGGCTGGTATAACAACTGAGGACGGCTCTGAGGTAGAGGGATTCTTTTGTCAGAATCACACTGAACGGGAACTGGGTGCACTGTAGTGGAGTCAGGATGTGACCTTTGATAGGGTCCAGTTCGATTTGGCTCTGGTCGAACAATGGCTTAGTAGAGGATCACCCTGCAGCAACGTTCGTACCGGCGTAGACGAGGAAGGGACCAGTGCAGGCCTTGAAACCAGAATAGAAGTCACCACCGTATCCTGTGTCAAACACGAAGCAGGTTCGATGCCCAAGATGGAGCAGAGTACGGATCTCCCTGTGGAAACCCGAATGGAGGCCCCTGGGGATTGCGGAGACCAGAAGTTGTGCCAAAATGAGCCGAAAGAGTGCCAAAAATTAGAGTTAGTAAAGGACATGGCCTTCTGTGGTCTCTGTGATGGCCTGGCAAACACAGGGAGCATCATGATCAACTGTGATTGGCTTGCCAATCGGAGATCAGGAGCGAGATCAAGTGGGACCTTGACACCCTTATGACTTCTCTTTAGGTAGAGAATGGTGAATTAGGCAGAGTCATGCTTTGCGTTCTTGTGGTTTCCAATTTGATTTGGAATTCAACTTACCAGATGACCTCGACTGTAAAGAGCACCGTGGTGAGATCAGCCTCAAGACTGGGAATGGGTCTGCACCCTCAACTTGGAGCAAAAGTGGGACTCACTAGGCTTCTTTTTATGTTTGGCGAAATACAGCTTTGCTCCGAGGTCCCGTGTCGTCTTCCGGTGCACAAGCGCACATCCCTCACACAACTTGAACTCATGCCCAAATACCAGAGTCATATCCCTTACAGGTCAGTGACAAACATCTGTTCGCTAAGTCACGGCATGGTTTGAACCCTATTGTCTTAGGTGGGGACATCATTCCCCTGCAGACTGGAATTCCGTTGGGAACACCTTGTCAACCCATGAAAAAAGGGAGCAAAGCTCCTGATCAGAGTTCAAAGGTGCTGAAAGAAAGGAAGGAACTGAGGTTGGCGCACAGGGGTGGTGCGGACATGTGGCTCAGTTCTGTCGCTTCTGGGTCGGAAAGAAGTCAATGCAGACCAGCCTAGTGTTACCTGGTGGCACGCAGGAGCACGGTTTTAAAAACATCCAGATAAAGTGTGGCACTCAAGGAATATTTTAGAGTTGAAGAACGTGTGGTTAGAAGTATCCATCAGAACAACTTCATCTTATGCAAGATCATGAGCTTTAAGCGTTTCGCATCAACCTGACCAATACCACAATGTAATTCCATGTAGTGGCATATCACCTTCATGGGGACAGGAGACACAACAAGCTTGTCAGATTGTGTTTTGGGGCTTCACTGACTGAAGGAGCGTTTTTTTGGGTTGCTCTCTGTAGGTGCCGATGAATTCAAAGTAGGTGATGTATGTAGCAGCTTGGATTGCCAGACTGAAGCAGATGCCTTACCAACGTCCTACATTATACAGCAAAAGGATATATCACCCACCCAGCAGGTGAGTGGCTTAATGTTCTAGGCATGGCAAAGGAATCTGTGGTTGAGAGTCCTCAGCACTAGAAGATCAAGATAAAGCCTTCTTGGAGGAGGTTACACTCTCTGGAGGAGTGGGGTCTCGCTGATGCTGTTTGGTCACGGTTTGTGACCTCAACAATGCAGAACAAACATAACTTTGGGTGGCACCTTGCTAGGTGGTTGGCATGTCTTCTACCAGACTGCACAGATGTAGTGAGTGTCTGTTCTTATGTAGAAAAGGACCATGGTGTTTTCTGTGTCCACCATCATCGTCATAGACGTGACCAAAGGAAAAAATATGTTTAAGCCAGAAAGATCACCTTCAGCAAGTGCACGTGGAAGAATATATTGGATCTATTTCATAAAGAGTTTATTTAAGTTGTCTAAAGTAACTCATTCATTCCCCTCCCAAATCTTCTACAAGACAGCTACAGTAGGGACATCCAGATGGTATCGGGTGGTGCAAGCAAAGAGTAGACCATGACGGAGTTAGACTGACTGTCCAGCAAGCTGTCCCACTGCTGTGCCAGGTGGATTTGCCGGGGGTGCATATGTAGTATTGCAGAGGAAACCACCCACATATCGAGGACTGAAGAGCTAGAAAACTCTTGAACCACTAAGTGTAATAATGGAATGCTGCAAAATTAGACTAATGGTTTGTGTGAAATGGCAGCAACACTCTTCAGGAGACCGAAAATCTTTTGAGAGCCTAAAGCCAAGAATCATGCTGAAGAGCTGGATTCTGTGTGTGAACCATCCACAATACTCCCTGGTTCCATGAGAGAAGGTAAGCTTAAAAATAGTAGAGGACGAGAGCCGAACTGAACTGTGCTTGCTTCCATAAAAAGCCTTAACTAAGCAGTCACTAAGGTTAGAGGAGTGGACACATTCTTCAGTCCCAGAGGAGGTACCCGGTTGCGCACTTTGTGGTACTGCATGAACTTCCAGTGTTTTTCTAGGACAGGTATCAAAGCAGCTTTTATTTTAAATGGTTGAGATTCAGCACTTTGAACTTCTATAGATGGAGGAACTGATGGCAAGATACTCAAGTGATTAGGGCATTGCAGAAAACTTTAAGGCCGGGGGAGAGGTTCCAACTTCCCCCTCAAGCATGCTGCGGAAGAGGATGCAGGTGCTCAAGGTTTGGGATGAAAAGTGGCCCAGCGCCTGAGGACAACAAGACCTTTACATGCTTGCAATATTATTGCGGTCAGGCTGGCATGACTTTATACACTCAGCTATTTGATCATAATGTACTCATGCTGTGAGAGGACCTCATCAATGGAGGGATTGAACAGGCTTGTGTCAACAACAGGCAAATCAATGACCTTTACTGGACATCTCATTTCAGGCCTGAAGACACTAGCCAAGCTTCTCAGCACACAAAGGCTGGTGGGCCCTAAGACTAAAGACCCTTTCCCTCCTTGCCAAAATCGGGATGGCTACTTGCCCATCAGGAAGGCTGCAGAGAGGAAGACAGGACTGTCTTTGGGCTCCTGGTAGTCGTTTACCAAAGCCTGAGCTGGAAAGGTCACAGAGTTGCTCATTCCACCTGAAATGTTTGAGCACATAAGCCCTAATGATGAGAGCTGATTTGGGAGAGAGGCGGAGATGGTAAGCACCCAGATGCCTGCAAATGTGGGTTGTCAGGGTCTCTAAAAACAAAGCCTAAATAAAGAGCTTTTGCCAGCAGCAAGAAGCATTATTTGATAAGTTCTAGATGAATTCAAGTATGGAGTTTCCCTGTAACATTTTCCTGCAGATGAACACCTTACAACAGGGATGCCTCCAACCCACGATTTCCCATGCCCAGTAAGGCCACCACGAAATACACTGTTACTCATTTCTCACTTTTCCTCACCGTAGCTGTTCAGTTTTAACTGGGGCAGTAGCTTGCAGCTTCCTTTACCATCTCTATTACTGGCTCTTGTTTATTCCTGCTTGTTACTTTGTGCCCTGGATGCATTGCTACCAGAAGGCTGTTGATGGAGGTTTTAAAACCACCTGTCATTGGCTGGCTACAGATCAACTAATACTGCTAAGGAAAACATGCAGCGATTAAGTCATAGTGTCTTATATGGCAGAGTGTGCTGCAGCCAATTAGTTTTACATGAGTGGAATGAAAGTCTTCATGCTCACTGGAGCTGGAACCTTTCTCTGTGCCAGAGGAAACTAATTATGAGTTTGTTGTAAACAGCTGGCTTGGGAAAAGGTTCTGTTGGAGCATCTCATGTGCTTGGTTATCTTGCTGCAGTGACCAGGAGCAGTAGTGGTTGTTCCAGAAGAGGCAATCACATCGGGGCTAGAGCACTTGCAATTAAAAAAGAAAATCGGTGCTGGCAGGGGGAATGGACCTGCACTGACACCACAGGGGACTTGTTATCCTAGGAAACATGGGCTGCTTCTTCGGCTTACTGTTTGATACTCATGACATCCAAAAAGGATTCTGAAGCTAGGAGGATGACAGCATGTCTGTGAGTGCCTTATCAGCGTCATATCAAAATAGGGCACACAGAGAGAGGTGAACAAGTTGCTGTTACACATGAGACCTCGTGAGACGGAACCCTGGAAATGGCTTGGAATCTTGAAGCCGGGAGCCAAAAATTGAATTTAGAGCTCCAGTGAAACCATCTATTCCTCCAAAATCTGATTCAGTAGTGAGGAGGGCAGTTTTCTATTCCTAGATCTTGTGTTGCTCCAATGCAGGAGCTAAAATCACGCACGACTGCTCCCTGTGGCAAGGCAGAGAGTTAGATGAGCTGGGATATAGCAGCTTGGTGTACGTGCTGTCTCTTGCATTTAGGGAGGGTGAGAAGCATCACCCAAGCACTAATATAGTTTGGCAAATTCATGTAGGTGGCAAGAACGGTCCTAAAAGAAGCAAGGTGAAATTGTACCAATAAAGATCAAGAAATTCCGCAACCTAGTTTGTGAAGGACTGCACAGACAGAGAACCTTACTTCAATGGTTTCCTTCGATTGAAGGTGGACGTATTGTTCCCACATCTTGTGCAAAAAGCACAGACATAGTGCCTATTACAATTTCCAGTTACAATGTTGGTGACATTAATTTTAAACCAATCTGTAGGAACAATGACAACTTGACAGCCATATGAGGGTGACCTGGTACTTTATCTCACTAATTGCACTATGTTAAAATGCTGGCAGGTGTTGTCACCCATGTTGTTAATAAGCATGCAGACTCAGTACTTTATTCAGCTTTTTTGACATTATAAGACATTCGATTAAGTTTATTAGAGTGGCTGTCTCTGATGTTAACACAAAAGTTTCAATGAAACTTTGTGTTGATTTTTGCACCTTACTCTGTTTCTCTCGCTCAGCTGCATGAGGGAGACCCTGGCAGAGGGGTATTCACCATCTTGCTTAGAAGCATGCAGACCTTGTACTTTATTTTGCTCTTTTGCACACGTTGATGTCCCTTGACTCCGTCCCTTAGAATGACTGTCTTTGCGGTTAATGATAGAAAACCTTAATGAAATTCAGTGCTGACAATTGCACTTTATTATGCTCAACTCTTTAATCCGCATGAGGGTGATCTTGCACTTTACCTCATTAATTGCACTGTATTAAGCTGCTAATGGATGCTGTCACCCACCTCGCCTAAAAGCATGCAGGTTTTGCACTCTATACCTTATTTTTGCACACCTTAAGGCACCATATTCGTTATTTTAGTAGGGTCATCTTCAATGTTAATGATATGAAAGTTTCATGAAATTTCGCGTTGAACATTGTATTTTACTATATTTAAAAGTATATCTCCTGTTACACGATGTAGCACTGTAGAATACAATGGATACGATCATGTTTAATGATATTTTGGGTCACGTTTTATTGTTAAAGTATTTTTTATGCACATATATGCTCTCATAATTATATAATAGTAATATAGGAATTGTATGAAAGTACTGTAATATATTGGCTGCATAAATGTGTTTTTGTTATCACTGTTACTATTGCATATAGTCAGAAGGAATTGCAATGACTTTAATCATGCAGTAAAAATGATTCCTTCATTCACTAGTAGATGCTAGCCCTCATCTTTTCCTGTAGTGACAACATTTATCTCAGCATCCTTGTGCAGAAGGTAGGATCAACAAGTAAGGAGAGGAGATTGGAGATGAATGGGCTTTGAAAGACTGAGACAGAGAGCTCCCCATGAAAAGTTAAGTTGTTTCATGGAGCCCATTGGTGGATAATGAAGGACATTAGTAAGTTTTTTTCTGGGGAGCCACCAGACCTGGTTAGTACATGGTCCCAAACAGTCTTACATAGAGGGATCATGCTTAAACACTGCATGCCGTGGATCAGAATATCTGCATCTAAAACAAGAGACTTACATGATTTCAAGGTTGAATACTTGCTTACTCACATATGAGAGTGGGAAACAGACTATAGAGCAGATAAGAATTTGGTCCCTAGAAGGCCCTTGTATCCCAAATGCCTGATATTCCATACTTGAACCAGAAGAAATGGATCTGGTAGAAAGAAAATGTATGGGACATGGTCAACTAACAGGGTTAGCAGCAGCTTTTGGCTATTGCCAATGAGGATGACCTCCACAGTAGACGAGAAGTCCTGACTCCTCCTCTTAGTGATTAAATCCAATGTCTTCAGTTAGATAGTATCACCCTTTCTGTGCATGCATGCGAGGTTGTTATTCTAGGAGCACACAAAACGTAACTATCCACCAGATGGATTTTCTCCAAGCAAAAGATGTAGGGGGTATGTAAATGCACATTTGCACAACATCCATAGCTTAAAATTGGTGTTCTGAGGTATAAGGTAGTCAAACTAAAAGAGAAGGAAGGAGGAGTTAAATAACCAAACATTTTGAAAAAAAGGGGAATTAAACCGGAGTTTCTTAACATGAGAAAAGCATGATCCAACCTACACCAATGGGTGGGGAAAAATTAAACTACAAAAAATGCTCATCATCAGCACAGAGGAAGGGGTGTGACTTTGTATGACGCACATCATAGTCCATGCAACTGCGTGCACACTATTTAGTTTGAGCAACCCTAGAAACAGTTTCCACTTAGATAGAAAATTAGATCTACAGACCTGTTCAAATTCTCAATTCAATGTTCACAGAATGTATAAGAAGTGGACCACGTTGCAGTCATGAAGGTGTTTTATCCTTGTCTTGGAAATAATACTTGAGACTTTGCCCTGACATTTTGACCTGTATTACATTATTGACTTCCTAGTGTAACTTCTGAATGCAACACGATACAAGTTACGGTGGAGTAGTTACATTAATTCTGTAACAGGCTCACACCTTCATTCTGGATTACCAGAATGATGAGCAGTTTAATGTGAATCCCTTGCTCTGGAGGTCAAACCAGTATTTTCTACAATGATTTACAGACATTAGTCTTTCTCTGGATAAAATCCATAATATATGTAGATAACTTAAGATATTTAGTTTCAGGTCAAAACGTTATCCACGTAAACACATTTCCTGAAAATGGACATTTAAGGTGCAATATAGTCTGAAGTTCATACTACACTGTATGAAAATCAAAGGGATACTCGGGGAAAACAGATCTACATATTTCAAAATGTAAAGAGTTCTGTGTTTTAAATAATTTACTCCATTTACAACATTATAACGAAAAATACTCTTTGCATTCATCAAGCACGGATGTCGCCCCCCCCCCAAAAAAAGAAACCCTACTCAAGAATCGGATAAGCCGCTCTATTTTCTCTGACAAATGGGGAGTTAGATTGTAGTGTCCTGTCAGAATCACAGATTTTAAAATAGCCACTTATCATATATAAACTGCTAGTAAAAATGAGCTGCATTTACAAGACTTGGCACTGACAGCTTGCGGGAAATGCCTTTGAAAAATTGCTAGAATGCTTAATGGAGTTACTGAGAAAATAGCATGTTGTATGAATCACTACATAGTCAAAATTAGGAATTTAAACAGATTTCATTTTTGAGAGAAGGTTGTTAAGTAACTTAAATGGAAGATGTAACATAGGGACTTATGATTGGCTAAAAAGTTGGAGCAGAAGTGCATTTTCAAATTAAGATTATAGTGGCCATAAATAATACATCAAATTATTCATGGTGAATAAAATCAAGTTTAAGAGATGAGCATGCTAACGCCCAGACAATAGGAGGTAGTTGAATAAATGATTATGCTCATTCAATGTTTAATCATTTATCTAGGTTTCTGTGTAAGCCTGAAGATAAAATTGTGCTTGGAGAGGATGAAAGGTAAATAAAAACTAGAGAAAAATATGAAATTCTAAACTGAGACAGATGTCTATCAAACCTGATGAATTGCCAATCTGTGCTGAAGGAAGAGGCCACATATCAACAAGCTTTCCTGCGTTCAATTCTAAATAGATTTTAGAGTGTGATCTGCGAAATTAAATTAACCCATGCCTGCTGGGTTCGTAAAATGAATTTGAACATCAACAAAATTAGGTACTTTTTCATGAAAACAATTGTTCTGTGGCAGCGGACAAATAATGTACAAAATAAAGGCATTTATTGTCAATTTCATTCTTTTTAAATACTGAGTGCAACAACATTTGTACTTTTAGATTTTTTTTATATATGGGAAATGCTAACAAAGAACATGCTTATACCCAAGAATGCACGTTATTTCTAAAGACCCACTTTTTGCTGTTAATATTTGCACAAATCGCTAATATAAGTGATGGTCCTAATGAGACAACACTCCAAAAGCTTAATTGTTAACTGTAGGATAATGCCATGAGAATAAAATTACAATGAGTACAATTTTCTCTTACGAAAAGAAATAAACAAGAGACGGAGTACACACAGAGCATGTTGGGATGCTGAAAGGTTGATTGCTACAGACTAGCACACAGATATGGGAAGCAAGGACAAAGGGAGGGATGGATACTAATAAAATGTGTTGAAGGGATCTAGTCACCTGTCGTCCTTTTGGTTGGGTTGTTGACGGCAAGTCCTGTAGAATAAAGCCAACCCAGGAAAAAACATTTTCATTTTTTTTTTTAAAGTAAAAGAAACATTTTAAATAACATTAGAACCTTTGATAATTAAATAAAATGCAACGCTCAATCTGTACAATTTTTGAATACAATTAAATTGTAAAATGTTACTTAAAAGTCAAGGCCAGGCTCTTTTTGCAGCAAGCTGATGTAAGCAGACACATTCATAGCAAATATCAGAAAAAAAGGATTTTACAATAACAGCATCTTCAACACAAAAGTATCTGCAAATGAGAAATCCACAAAGTGTGGTTTGATTTTTTTTGAATGAGAAAGAATAAAAGTAGTGTTACAGATATACATCTCCACATCAGGGGGACACAAACAAATTAAGACAACTTGCAATCCTTAAGAGTATTTTCTCGAACGTTATGGTTCACACTAAACAATTTTCACAGAAAAAGGTAGTGAAGCAAATGGAGCTTGTGTATTAATGAAGCCATCTTTGCAAGCAGGTACAACTTGTGCCTTGATGGCTGTCAAAGTTTCTACATCGCACTGTTTCTATACAAGTCATGACATTTGCACTTAATGAATGTTGCTAAGGAATCTTCTAAAAAATGTGGTCTTATCTTGATCTATACACTTTACGGAATTGTTGGTCTATAATATTAAACAGATTTTACAGTCACAGCAGATGAGTTGCAAACATAACATATCGTTTATGAGAATAACATTTTTCTTCTAAAGAGAACAAAGTTCAAGTGCATTGAAAGGAAACCAATGGAGAAAAGGAATGCAACCATTTCAAGTATTCAACCGTAGAAATATTTAACAGGGAGAGACATTCCAGACAGCAATTACTTTGTGTTAAAGATGTTATGAATAAGCGCATTGCTGTAGTGCAGGGTCAAGCAGCTATATATATTTTTTGCTCTGCATATCCAGCCCAAACTCGTGTTCCACATACTATGTGCAGCACATACCACCACAGCAGAAGACACACCAATTTGTTAACTCAGATAGCGGAAACTATTGCAGTCCTCTGACATATTGGTCTCAAGAGGGTCTCAATGACCTGCTTGGATGACTTTTGGTTTCTTTCATTTTGCACTCTTTTGACAATATTTTTAAGGTCTGCATTTATCAACTAAATTTTATGTTTGGATGTAGATGTATTATGAAGCTCCCAGTCATTATATAGTTGATACAGGTAAATATATTCTCCCCAGCAAATAAAACAGCTTTTACTTAGATCCTAAACTTGCCGTAATGAGCAGTATACCAATTTCCACTGGAGATATGGAAATTGAACAGTAATGTTAGATGAGAAACACTTATTTTGTGTGCCCAACTGGTGGTCTTACCATGACAGAACTGTTAATGCTGCTATGACCATTAGCTGGGGACTGTCTGGATGTAGAGGGGGAATCTCTCTGAAATAAGACACAAGGTTCATTAACACACAAAATGACTAGAAGAGGTACATAGTAAAAAATGCATATATATGATAATAGCAGCTGTTAAATTCCCTTGCATGTACATTTTTTATTGACCCAATATGCCTTCTCTAAAGATGGTAGATTTATTTTAAGGTAACATCAATTTATGACATTTTTAAGAAGTAGTTTGAAGTACAGTTATTTGAGATTCTATGCAGTAGAATACAAGATATGAGAGTAAGACAGCACTGATTGGCCTTGCATAGGGATTCTGATGCGGACACAGCAAACAGGACTTTAAACACTAAATATGCATAATATCCATATATTTGTATAAGCTATGGCATGCTGAATATATTGATTTTTTAAATAACTTCATATGGGGCCACATGTATCAAACAATTCTGCAAACGGTGCGATTCTGTATTTTCGCGTGTTTGCAAATGCAAAATAGCCTTTCAAGATGTATGAAAGGCTTTGTGGTCACAATTTTAGGTAATGGTTAAAGATTTGATTACCTAAAATTGCGACTGGAAATAGGGAATGACAATTTGCGATTCCCTTAGCACACGTACCAAGCATCTGTGCATTTAGGAAATGCTATTACCATCGACCCCAAGTCGATGGTACACGTGTAAATTTTGAAAAATGCACATAAATTCATTTTTAAAAGTGCCATGTAGTGCACACATGCCCCAAGGGCTCGTGTGAGCTTTACATGTGCACATTCTTTTTTGGGGGGTGCTTCGGGGGACCTTGGGCAGCCTAGTTATTGCATTACCTAATTTGAGATTAGCAATTAGGTAATCACAAATTAGGTAATGCAGAACCATTCACACCTATAGGCCTTTAGGCCCATACGAACGAATGGAGTAGTATTACCTAATAACGATTGCCTAATTGTGATTGCAAATATTTAGGAATCGCTGTTAGGTAATCGCTGTTTTCTTACATACCATTTTGCATTCCGTGAATAGCAATTTCCTAAAATTCGCTATTTAAGGAAGGCAAAATTGATTTTTGATACATGTGGCCCATAGCTTGGAATTAAAAGATGACCAATGTCATGAGTATGTATTGAAGATGCTCTCAAGATACCATTTAGTAAATTATTTCACCTAGCTCAAGATGTCATAATAGGTTTCACAACCCACCCAGCTTTCAATAAAGGAAAATTCCAGAACGATTACTGTTCGCAATTGTTGATAATTTGAACTCTGTTAAATTGGAAAAGAGGACAATCTTTGTATATTTTACTGGATGGTGTTTTTAATATGCAAAAACATAACTTTCTGCTGCCATTCACTGAGAAACATGTTTAAAATACGTACTGTGTAAATTGAACGTATACCTGAATACAGTATAGCCGCAGGTTAATAGGTCTGTGATGCACTTTAATTCCGACTCATTGACAGCAACATTCTGAACTGTAAAGTAATAAATGGCAGTTCTGCTTTTTGCTACTGGTGAACACTAAAATGTCACCATTATGCTGGAATAAGGAAACATTTTGATAAGGGAATGATAGTGAATTAGTGTGTGTGTGTATAATATATATGCAGAGCGTGATATGATATTTGTGGCACTGTTGAGGGAGCGGAGAGACTAGATCCTGATGACAAGTTTGCTAACTCAGCAATGACAATAAAAGACATCACACTTGTTGCAATTACAATTTTTGTCATTCTCATAAGGGTTTTCTTTTTTTTACTCCTAGAAGCATAGTTACATAGAGAAAAAATATGAAGGCTAATTTGGGTATTCGTCCTAAAATCACACTTAAGAAGAACAAATCTGCTACACTTTGAATGCACACAGCAACATTTCTAAAAATTAACTGCGGCTAAAAATGCATTTGTAGTTGCTGAAGCATTTGTTTGGTATCTTTATGAACTAAAAAGAAAAATTTATTTTTTAATTTATGCACATTTTTTCAGGATGAGTTTAGATACAGTGAGTCAAAGGAAAATGTTGTGATGTTTCACCGTTCTAAAGATGCTGGCTGGATACATTTGAACAGATATGAATGTTAGCAGACATTTACTGCAGGATGCGCGAAAGAGCAGTGTATATTATTTTTGAGTTTGTCATGCTTTACATTGGTTCTGTGGCTCCTAATAACAAGTTTTATTATGCCACGTTTATATATATATATATATATAGTATAGTATACAGTAGGTAGTTATAGTTAGGACCTATTCTCCATAGGAGAACCGCAACATTCTATTTGGAATAACGTTAGCACCGATTGACGAATCTTCTGGAAATGTTAAAAACTTTTGGCCAGCTCCAGTCCGCTCCTATCCTGAAAATTTCACGGTGATTCATCAAGCGGGGGCCGAGAAAAAAGGGGGGGTCCCATGCATTTTCCCATAGGACCTGTTGACGCAGCTACAGCCCGAACTGCTGAACGGAATTACACCAAATTTGGCAAAGAGGTAGTCCTCAGTTCAGACTTGTGCCCTTTGCTTAAATGGTGTAAATCCGTTCAGTAGTTCCTGGGAAAATTAGAGTTAAAAAGATAGATATATCTGGGCAGAGCCTAACCACACATCTCATCGTGAGATCTGATTGGCTGTCAGTACTTCATCCAAGAAGTGTTGGCAGCCATCTTGGGACCAATATACATGATAGCACCTCATTAAAAAGCATTGCAGTTAATAGAAGGTTTTAAGACTTAAGTTACATTATAAATAATTTGTTGATGGTACCATACTCATTTTAGGAATTGTGGTGTGTTCTAAGGTGATTATACCATGTGAAAAAGCCTTCTGCTGTGATATCATGAATCATGTTTGAGAGAAATCTTTTCTCATGCTTTTCCCACAGAGGTTTGTAAGGTGATCTATAAGCTAAACTGAGAGCATATTTTCTGTAAATTCACATTATCCTTCTCAGTCATGTGAGAATGAAGTCTGAAATTCTCAGTAAAACATGTACATCCAAGAAAGGTAGAGACTGTCAGTTGATTCCTTTGTGTTCTACTGCAGCTTCCCAGAGTATTCTAAAGAACAACTAGAGCACTAACAGTCCTACTTATGACAAACGTATTGCACACCTGAAGCCATCTTGATTGGAATAAAGTGGTAACTCTTAAAACATTTAATTTAAATAGGAACAAAATGAGGGGGTTCACTTTGTCATAGAAAATATGATTAGTGCTGCAGAAAGAAAAATAAGGGCACATTTTGAGTGACTTCTCAAATCCTCTTTTATTTCATTAAAACATTCTGACATGCAGACTGAAACATGCACTTTCAATACCAGCAGCAGACTTCCCTAGTGAGCAGTAGCTTTACTGCAGTGATCTAATAAGCAACTAGAGTGCTAACATTCAGAATGTATGGCAAATGTGTGACACATTTTAATGCCTTCTTGATGGAATCAAAGTAAAAAACAAAGTATTTCCTACTGAGGAGACTGTAGTAAATGAGGAAATTAGGAAACTTCTTAACAAATAAGTCTCCCAAAATGGCCACCAGAGACAAAAGAGCCCAAATGTAGCCCAAATATTACCCAGATGTAGCCCAAGTATAGCCCAATGACAGAATGTCCCAGAGTGTTCTTAAGAACAACTAGAGCGCTTACTGTCTTACTTATGACAAAAGTATGGCACACCCAAAGCCATCTTGATTGGAATAAACTGGTAACACTTAAAACATTTAATTTAAAAAGGAACACAATGAGGGGGTTCATTTTGCCTTAGAAATTATGATTAGTGCTGAAGAAAGAAAAATTAGGGAACATTTTGAGTGACTTCTCAAATCCTCTTCTATTTCATTAAAAAATTCTGATATGCAGACTGAAACATGCACTTTTAATACCAGCAGCAGACTTCCGTGGTGAGCAGTAGCTTTACTACAGTGATCTAATGAGCAACTAGAGTGCTAACATTCAGAATTTATGGCAAATGTGTGACATATCTGAATACCTTCTTGATGGAATCAAAGTAAAAAACTGAAAGCATTTCCTTCTGAGGAGACTGCAGTAAATGAGGAAATGAGGAAACTTCATAACAAATAAATCTCCCAAGATGGCCACCAGAGACAAAAGAGCCCAAATGTAGCACAAATATCACCCAGATGTAGCCCACATGTAGCCCAATGACAGAAGTGTGCAAAACACTTATTTTTTGTGTATTTGCAGTTTTATATAGTGCAGACTTGTCAGGTATTGGAGTGCTTTACATGAGCATTGGTTACATCACACAAGATCAAATTCATTTTGGTTGTAGACATGGGGAGATCAAGTGATTTGACCAGAATCACAGAATTTTGAGCTGAAGCAGAATCTCCAACCTGGTTCCCCAGTTGCAAAGTCTGCAGCTCTGGAAGTAACACCACATCCTCTCCCCTAAGTGCAACATTTAATCAAGTGGTCAACTGGATAAAAAAACAAAGATTACAAATAATTTAAAAGTTCTTTGTCGCTACTTGAAAACTCAGAAAATATGTCCTGATTTTAGTTTTTTAGAGCACTAACCATAATTTTGCTGCAAATAAGACCCTCTCATATATGTTATTTCTAAAGGAAATGCTCTAGGTATTACAGTTTTGATTACATCAAGATGACGTCAGGCGTACCACACTTT
Organism: Triturus cristatus; assembly: GCF_964204655.1. Taxonomy (NCBI): domain Eukaryota; kingdom Metazoa; phylum Chordata; class Amphibia; order Caudata; family Salamandridae; genus Triturus; species Triturus cristatus. The sequence goes on from NC_140591.1 coordinate 1,246,682,371, forward strand.
TGTAATAAATATAGAATGTTAGCAATCTAGTTGTTCATTGGGATACTGTTGAGAGGAAGAGGCCAGGGGCACGGACTCTGAAAATTGAAGGCAGGTAGGAGAGTACAGAGGCAACAATTTGACCACACTGGGCAGGCAGGAAGGGCAGTGGCAGCACAACAGACTATGGAGGGCAGTGGAAAGGGGGGCAGGTGCAACAAAGCAACAATACAGGACTGGCAAGAGAGGCTGTGGCAATATAATAGGCCATTGCTGGCAGAAGGAAGAGGCAGTGGTAGTACAACCATACATGCCAACAGACCCGTTTCAGCCAGGAAACGTCCAATGTTTTTAAGCTCAAATGGGCTTTATTTTATCTGTCTACAATCTCCTCGTTTTCAATGTAACTCAAAGGGGAAAATCAATACCCCAGTTTTTTTTCAAAATCTCCCTCTGACCAAGTTCAAAATGTTCGCAAGTATGGTACATTGGATCATGGTAGGCAGGAGGAATTGGGGTAGGGACATGGACTTGGATAACAGAGGACAGGAGGGACATGGAGAGGTGCACCAAACTGACCCTACAGGGCAGGTATCAGGGTTTGCAGCAGCACAATACACCACACAGGGCATGCGGGAAGGGAGTGCAGCATAACAATACATAGAAAGCAATAGGGAGGGGACAGGACCATGCACATGGACAACAGAGAACAGAGGGGAAAGAGGCAATGGTAGCTAGCTGACCATAATGGACAGACAGGAGAGAAAGCTGCAGCATAACAGACCATAAAGGGCAGGAGAGACGGATCAGGGGCATTACAATGGAACAGACAAGCCAGGAGGGAGGCAATAGGGGTCTGCACATGGAAACAGAGGGCTGGGGGCAAGGGGGCAGGGCAGGAGCAGCAAGATGACCATGGAGGTCAGGCAGGATGGGCACTAGAAACAAGACACACCATGGAGAGCAACAGTGAGACTATGATGGCATACACACAGACCATGGAGGGAAGGTGGGAGGGGGTCAGGGGCAGCTAGCTGACCACACAGAGAAGGTGGGAGGGGCCATGGCAGCAAAGAAGACCATGCATGGCAAGTGGGAGGGTTAGTTGCAGCACAATGGCTATGATGGGCAAGAAGGAGGGTGCAGGGAATGCACAAAGGACCATGGAGGATAGAAGGGAGGGTCAGGACCTGGGCACAGACAAGAGAGTTCAGTGGAAGGGGCCTCACAACAGACCGCGCAGGCAGGCAGGAGGAGCAGTTGCAGCACAACAGACCAGGGAGGGCAGAAGGGTGTGGCAGTAAAATGGACCATGGAGGACAGGAGGAAAGGGATAGGGGCATGGCATGTGGACAGGCAGGGTGGAGGTGGCAGGGACAGGTTACATTCATCTGACAATGCGAGGCAGGTGGGAGGGGAGTGGCAGCTCAACAGAACACTCAGAGTAGATAGGAGTGGCAGGTCCATGGAACATGGTGGGCAAAAAGGATGGAGCAGGGGCAAGCACAAAGACATCGGAGAGCAGGGGGAAGGAGAATAGGGGCAGCAAGCTAAGCACAGAGGCTGAGCAGGAGGTTAATGATGGGCCATAGAATTAGGCAATGGAGGGCAGGAGGAGTGGACTGGTACATCATGCTAAATGGAGGGCAGTGGCAGCACATCAGACCATGCATGGCAGGAGGGAGGAGGCTAGTCCATGGATTCACACAACAGAGGATAGGGAAGAGGTGGATGGGGCAGCAAGCTAACTGCTCAGAGAAGGTGGGTATTAGGAACTTTATTGTTTTTAAAATGTGTGTCTGTGCGAACTACTTAAAATATGAACAAGTATGCAGCATAATCTCACTTTTATTCAGGATGAAGAGGACGTTTGTGACTCCGGGCTCACTTGGCAGATACACCCCCTGATCCTCCACCCCCCCATCGCAAAATGTAATGCCCGTGAAAAGGGTAGGTGGACGCAGTGTTATATAGAACATAGTCCTGAGAGCACGATTGAAAATGAAAACTAGATATAGTATATGGTATAAACTATGCACCAAAAAGTGTGATATAAGATTAACCGGGCGTGAAATATAATATGCAATACATTGAGCGGATTGACAGATTCATTGGAGAGCGTGAGATAGCACAGGCACTAGCGCGTGCTATGCGATATGCGCCTTGGAGTGTAATATGCACAGGGCAGTGTTGTGTAACCGAACTAGTCTCTAAAGTTGTAATATAAAATATGTGCTGGGGAGTGTAACGTTGCATATGCACTGTGACAAAGATATGGATCCCAGATTGTAATATGTATGGCATAGCGCTGTGCGTTATAACATAGGCATCGAGGAAGTCACGTTAGATGGGGTAATATAACCCGTGCGAAGGCAAGTGTGACATGACATTCACGGGGTGGTGTTACAGTGCACATGGGCTAGAGAGTGTCATAGCATACGCACTAGCTGGTGGAATACAACACAGAGGTGTGTGGCACTCGGCGGGCACTGGTGTGTGTAACACAGCATTGAGCTCAGCCAGGACCACGCTGTGACTCTCAAGTGAGGTTTGTCTCCTTTCCAGAGAGTAAAATAAAAAGTATTACACATCCGGAGGTGGATGTGTATTTTATTAACCATGAGGGGGGTTTCTTGCATAGTTTGGTCGAATTTTTGTCGAATCCCCTTTGAATAGCTTGGCGTGCGTGTGTATTAAATGTGCCAGTCAATAGCTACCCATGTTTGTATAAATAAACAAGGGTGTCTACTTGGAGAGTACCCACCGGCGGGGGCGCCGGGATTAGGCACGGTAGGGCGTCAGACACGTCAGAGCTTCACTAGTGGTGTAAATACATTCCACGTGGATACATTGTATGCATAGTCGCCTTTTAATGAATATCACGCAAATCGTCATGGTGATAGGTACATACGGTTTATCCAGCATGTCTTAGGTGTTTCTATAAATACATATTTTTTTAAATAATAAAAACAAAGGCAGGCCCCGGGGGATGGGGTCCCTGGGGCCATAAGTGGCCTGAGGAGGGGGGCAACGCAGCCCCCTCCTAAAGATTTTTTTTTAAAAAGGCCATGACCCGGGGGTTGGGGTCCCCGGGGCCGATTAAGGCCTTGGGAGGGAGGCCACGCGGCCCCCTTCCAAATTAATTTTTTTCAACCAAAAAAATTAGGTTGTAGGCCCTGGGGGATGGGGTCCCCAGGGCCAATAAATTAGAAAAAGAAGGGGGGCCACACAGCCCTCCTTCTTAAAAAAATAAAAAAAATAAAAGACCGGCATCGCGCCGCAGGCCATGCCCCCTCCTTGCAGCACTCTGCAAACGCGCCCCCTGGACAGTTGTAAGTTGGGGAATTAATTCCCCTTCAATACTGAGGGTCCCTGAGGGCCAACTAGCCCAACAGGTAACTCCAGTATGCGCCATGGAGCTGCGTTGCAAACAGGTGTTCTGAGGCTACGCCCCTTTTTACACCTCTATGCAACGCAGCTCTGTGGTGCTTACTGGAGGTACCTAGTGGGCTAGTTTGACCCTAGGGACCCTTAGGATTCAAGAGGACTTAATCTCTCAACTTAGAACGGCCACAGGGCGCGTTTACACAGTGGTGAAGGGAGGGGACGGGGCCCGAGGTGACGTGTGCAAACACGCCCTGAGGCGCGTTTTAAGTTGGGGAAGTAATTCCCTTTCAATTCTGAGGGACCCTGGGGGCCAACTAGCCCACCAGGTGCTTCCATTAAGCACCACTGCTCTGCGTTGCAGAGAGGTGGTGCAGGCCGTGCCCCTTTTTACACCTCTCTGCAATGGCGCTTACTGAACGTACCTAGTGGGCTATTTTGCCCCTAGGGACCCTCAGGATTCAAGGGGACTTAATCTCCCAACTTAAAAAACGGTCACAGGGCGTGTTTACACAGTGGGGAAGGGAGGGGACGGGGCCTGAGGTGACGTGTGCAAACACACCCTGTGGCACGTTTTAAGAGGTAGTTTTAATCCCCTGCCCTATTATATACTAGGGGCTTACAGAGGAGGTAATGCTAATCACAGGGGTACGAATAGTTTTCCCTAGTGTATGTAGGTGTTTTCACTGTATTCTGAGTGTCTTTTAACATAGCACTGGCTCTAGGACTGGTTAGTCAGACTCAGTTACCACCAGTATCCGTCTGAAAAAGTTGAGGGTACAGGATGATTTTGCAACAAGGCTTCTTTCTGCTCTTCTGTTTGTTCTTTCTGCACGTTATCCTTCTTCCTGCACTTTTCTTCGTCTTTGAGGACTTCTGTTGCTTCTTTCTGCATTTCTTTTTTTTCTTTCTGTGCGTTTTTTCTTCTTTCTTCACATGTCCTATCTCTGTAGGCATAGTTAGAAATTAGCATTTAAAAAACCTTTGAAATTCACTGAAAAAAAACATAGGTTTCAGGCACGTTCTAGTTAGCTGGACTTTTCACTCATACAAAACCATTGAAATTCCCCTGTTATAGTTAGTTCAGCTAACGATAACTCGCGCGCCCGCAATGCACTGCTGATGACGTCACATATTACATCACTCATGACATGGTCAGTGACATCACTCATGACATCACTGATGACATCTCAAATGACATCACTGATGACATCATCCTTGTGATAGAGTGGCAGACCTCCTCTCCCCCTAATATAACCTTTGATACACACATTCAAAAATAGAAATTAAAATTTTCAAAACAATGGACATACCAATACCAGTTACAACAACCTATTCAGTAATTCTAAGATCCACATACACAGCCACTCATTCACCAACAGTCCTATACAGTCACTCATACATGTACTCACTCATCATATGTACTCATACACCTATACATCCTGTTACACAACGCCACTCATCCATAGTTACTCACACAGTCACTCATGCTAATAAAGAATCAAACATCCATTTACTTGCATATACAGTTATACACACACCACCACACTTACTTCTACAGAAACTTACACATACTTAGTCTTTTAAACAATCACTTATAGAAACACATACTTATTCATACAGGAACTCTTCCAAGCTCTCACTCTCACATATACTCACTTATATACACCAATAGTTACATATACTAGTTTAAAACATATGTAGTTACTCATGAAGACACTATTGAGACAGTCATTCACTCACTAACACACCCATGCACACACTCATCCACCCATACAGTCCTGCACACATGCTGTCTTCAACACATACAAACAGTGAGTCACTCATTCATGCACCTATGCACTACGTTATACCCCCTACCGAACCATACAGACACTCAGACTGATACTCAAAAAACCAACTAATAACCTATATAGACACTCATGTAGCTACTCACCAACCCATGCAGCCACTTATACACAAAGTGAGAGACTGATACAGATATTTACACATTTAAACATTACTCACTAAGCCATGTATTCACTAAGATACATTTAATCAGTCAGTTATACAATCAATCTTTCAAAAACAAATCATCCATTTAGACACTTATATACCCATTTATTCTTCCATCGACCTTGAGATATACATATATAAAACATATGTAATTTTCAGAAAAACACACATTCACTGGATGATGTCATCAGTGATGTCATTTGAGATGTCATCAGTGATGTCACTGACCAGGTCATGAGTGATGCAATATGTGATGTCATCAGCAGTGCATTGCGGGCGCGCGAGTTATAGTTAGCTGATCTAACTAGAACGGGGGAATTTCAATGGTTTTGTACGAGTGAAAAGTCCAGCTAACTAGAACGCCCCTGAAACCTATGGTTTTTTCAGTGAATTTTTAAGGTTTTTTTAAATGCTAATTCCTAACTATAACGTGCCTGAAACCTATGGTTTTTCTCAGTGAATATATATATATATATATATATATATATATATATATATATATATATATATATACATACATACACACAATACACTATCGATCAAGTTCAAACTCTATATAACACCCATGATAATATATTAACTTGTTTTATAAACACTTTATTTTGAAAAAGACATTATCAGAAAATATAGTGTCTGATATTTTTAATATAACATTACAAAGGGAGTCCATTTATTGTCCAAATTATGGTCTATAAGTTGAGTACCACAAATGCACAGTCTTGGATGTTTGATGTTTGCAATTAACATGTGTTTTTGGGAGTTCCCTCATCTTAAGAGCAAACAATTATGAACTAAGCTGTCTATTTTTTCATGGCAATCCACATAGACCACAACATCACTAAAAAGCCAAAAGGCTTTTCATTTCTGACTTTACGCTAAACAGAGATTTATTGTGAAAACTCAGCTTCTGGAGAAACTATCGGATGGAATTCAGATCTGTGGAAACGAGAGGAAATTATCGAAAACACCCTACTCTTCACACTATATATTCGTGATAGTGTGGCCTATTGAGATTGACATGAAAAAATAATCAAATACTGGAGTTGCTGATGATCTAGGCTTCAGCAACAACCTTCTAAACCCACTGTCCAAGGGAATCTGGGTGGTGCTTGAACAACAACTCCATCTCCTACCAGTGATGACAATTTTAGTGGGACAGGAGGACCACGGAATTAGCAATACATCAGTAGGTAGCGGACCCGAGCTTGGCCGCAGCGCCCAATTACTTAGACTCTTTGTCAGCATAAGGGGCGTCCCCAGTTGCCTGTGTGGATGCTCTTTTTCATGCGGTGTGCACAAACTAGGGGCAACCTGGCCACAGATTTGGACATGGTCATAAGACACAGATTTAAAGTTCTTTTCAAACCTGGGTGATATGACACTACCAGTTGTGAGCTCCTTAAAGTTGTTGGTAGCCAACCTCAACTTTCTCTTTAAAGTGGACAGTCAGTTCTGTCCTCAACAGAGCCTCTAAAAGAAAAACAACCTCCTCTTGCACGGAACGCATTTTGACCTTTTTATTCTGGGCAGTCGGCTGGATCATTGCATTGCAGGTGGCAGTATCATCGGGTGGCGAGAGTTTGGTGGGATAAGTAAGGTGGCGGAAAAATGTTAACAGGCACCTTTCTGAATTCCTCGAGGCGAATCATTTTACACCACACACAAACAGGTTTTCGACCTAAACAAACCACGGAAACCACTCTTTTAGAGGTGGTGGTGGATACAACAAGGAGACTGGATCATGGGGCCACAGCTGCTATCATACTCCTTGATCTTGACACTGTGGATCACCATTCCCTCCTAGACAGGATTCGTCAGGCCGGTGTTGCAGGAAAAACCCTGAACTGGCTTGGTTTCTTGATGGACAGATCCTTACAGGTTTTTGATAAGGCTAGTGTTTCTGCCACTTTTCCAGTTACCTGTGGAGCCCCGCAAGGGTCCTCCCTTGGTCCTATGATATTTAATGTGTGCCTACAAACCCTTGGCGGATATTATAACTCCTCTCGGGATTTCTATTATCTCCTACAAGGATGATACCCAGCTGTTTTTTAGGTCTCGCGCCTAGCGTTGCAGTGTTCAGCACTGCTTGCGCAGCGAGAGTGCTCTTGTACGGGGATTGAAAACGGACCTAGGACTCGCACACACTCGTGCATGTGCTTTTCCTATTGGCCTTTGCGTGCGTCTTTTTATCAAAGACAGCAAGCAATTGGCCAAAGGAGGGTGCATTGCTCCGCCAATGGCCTATTGATGTCTGTTACGCGCAGCAGCATATGTTTCCAATTATCGTGCCCAGACACGGGCGCGATAATTGGAGACATATGCTGCTGCTCGCAACCGCGTGCGCACACCAGCAGCTCCCACATCTCGTTCTGCTTGGATTTGCTTCTCCCTGTGTCATTAAATGTATGCAGCGGTGCCGAGAAGTGTCGGTACTCTCACATTAAATCTAGTGCAGCAGGGCCGAAAAGTGCCGGTACTCTCTCGTTAAATGTATTGTAGAGGTGCCGGCACTCTTCAGCTCAAATGAAAGAAGTGTAGGTAGTCAGTACCGGACAGCACCAACCCATTTAAAGCACTGCCTTAAACACATTCTTAGTTTCAAAGGTCCATGTGTGTAGCTTCCACACGCGCTTATTTTTCGACTTTAAAAACATCCCAGAAGTAGTTACTGTCTGCCAAGCTTGTGTGGTGCCGGGGAAAATCCCCGGTTTAAAGCAGATTTTTGCAAACACAGACACACACATCGTGCGCACTGCGCACCTCTCGGAGCAAAACCCTCCAGAGAGCCCGCCTGGAAATCCGTGCCCACCGCATCTCAAAGGCGCTGCCCGCATGCGATGCCAGGTCCGCGGACAGGTGCTTCATTCAGAGCCTTTTGCGCATTAAAATGTAAAAGAAACGAGTGAGTCCAAACAGCCCCCAGAAAGTAATTAGTTGTTTACACCGACTTCTATTCATTTAAGAGCTTTACCGCACTTGTAACTTTCTCCAACATACAAACATCGAACAATTAGCAACGAGTTAAGCTGGGGCCGCCTTGTTTAAACTTTTTGTTGCGTTTAAAAAAAACGTGGTGCTATTCTAATTCCTGGAAACACGTATTGGGGAGTCTTTTAGTATTTTGCTCCCCTGAGTGTGGTTGAGCGAAAGGACACGTACGCTCAGAAGAGGTTGGCATTTCTAGACTGACGCTGGATTCGTAGGCAGTTGGAGCAAATGATGAAATGAATCTTACTAGTGTGTGTGCGAAGGGGAAATCCCACCTTGTTACCACTGCATCGAGAATTTGTCGATACCACATATTCTTCACTGCATCACACTATACGTCAGTACAATGACACTGTACTCTGAGTCTGCTTAGGTGGCTGTATTTACAACTAGCAGGGGAGAGGATGTGGCCTAACAGCAAGGGCGGTCGACCCCCAATCTGGAGAACCGGATTCGAGTCTCGGCAATGAAGCTGAACATCCTCTGATTCTGGGCAAATTACTTAATCTCCCCGTGCCCAACAAAAATAAATGTGTCCTTGTGTAACGCATCTGGTGCTTATGTAAAGCGCTCTGATACCTTCCGGTCAAGTTCGCGCTATATAAAACTCAAGAAAAAAAAGAAAAAAATGTGCCTTGTAACTTGTCATGGCCCACCTACACATTCAATAAATGGTATATACATATTTGTTTTTTGTCTTCATATTACTTGTTTAAGTGCTTTAACTGCAGAAACACTGTGGTATAAATCCCGTATTTCACAGGGCCCGTGAACATGGGCACATATTTTTAAGGCCTGGCCACGCATTCAACAATGGCAATAAATAATAGATATATGGTTTCATATTACATGTTTAAGTGCTTTAATTGCAGACACACTGTGGTATAAACCCCGTATTTCACAGGACCCATAAACAATGGGACATATTTCACAGGTCCCTGTATAATCTGGTAACTATTTAATTGGGGCCTTTGAAAGATGGGGTTAATCATCATAATAAAAGCACCAGGCCGCTGCTTCAACATTGCGCACTGTTTAATCGACATTCTATTCATGAAAGGTAAGCAAAGCCTGAGCAGTCTAATTCCAACCGGTGCCTCTTGTCAGCAGCACCTCGCAGAGAACAGCCTCAGCATTCTAAAGGGTGTTTTTCCTTAACTACATCATTACATATTTTCTTAAAGAGTATAGCCCAGTATTTCACGTAATGATTTCAATAAACATTTTACCATTTGCAAAAATGAAGAACGTTGAAGCCACTATCGGAGAAAAAAAATAAAATAAAAAGCAGCATATCCAATATTTATTTTGTAACATGTTAGATTGGATCTTGGTGACTTTACAATCCACTTGACGTCGGCCTCCTGGTTTATGATATGGCCCAGAACCCTCAGCGGCTCTGTGGGACCATATTACATGCTTACATCTTATGCATCTTCTCCCATTCTTTATCTGCAGTTGTACCAGGTGTAAGGTGCAATTTTTCCCATTCTTGAGTGCGGAGGGACCGTTCATCAACAGAGTTGAAGCCTCCAGTAATTAATGATTTCTCTCTCCTACCTTAAGAATGGTAAAATACCACACTTACTGCACCCGGCTGCTACCTCTGCATGTATGGCCATGCCGCCGTGTGTCCGTTCTAAATAGGTGCATGCACAACACCAGAACACGAGTGCTGACATCTGTTCACTGTGATGGAATTAGAGAAAACAGACTTCACGACTATTTGCAGGAAAGTTATTGTAACATGCATTCTATGCAGTAAGAAAACTTTTTTTTCCCATGTCATTTTCTCTGCACTTTGATAACATCGTAGGATAGGATCTTTGCCTTGTATGAATAAGTATGTGAATATTATTAAACCTATTTTACATAATTGTGTCACTGGGCCACATTTCACCGATATGGCGGCTCTCTATCTGTAATCTATCACCTTACCTGTATTTGTCTGTCTTTCTCTACATCGAACATGTTGAACACATGTACTATAAAACCTACACTCATCCACATACCTATGAAGTGTAAAAGTCAAATTCTAACTTATTGCCATAATACAGCCTAACTATTGCCATAAGGCACGGCTTATTGGATCAGCGGCTGCAACTTACAAATCATAAGCCTATCACTGCTTGCAGGGGCTATTTAAGAAATTTGCATTTCGTTGGATAGATTTAACCATTTGTGCACTGATTCTGGTTGAATACATTTGCTTATAACTACCACTCATGAAAGAAATAGCATGGCATAAACCACGGAGGCTGACCAGCAGAGTAAAGTGTTTTTATGGCCATTATTGTGGGACCAGTGACCTGGATACCCATTGCCTCTTGGGAGGCAGAGCCTTCGTCGCACTTAAAACAAGCATTTGCAATGCAATTGGTCTCGCTTGTACGTGAGTTTAAGCTATTGGCATTGTAAATGACAATGCCTTTTATTTATGTTTTAAAAACTAAAACAAAAATAAAAGGCATTATTTGCAATGTCAATAGCTTGAACTCGCGTAAATGCGAGACCTATTGCATTGCAAATGCTTGTTTCACTTGCACCAGACATGGATCCCTCAGTGCCCACCTTGGTAAACTGTCAGGAGCAGGTATCCAATTGGGTGAACAAATCTCGTTTTGAGTTAAATCGTTAGCCAGAACTCATGATCCTTAGGGGTAATCCCCACCCTCAAAGGACCCTTGATTAGCCGGTCTGCCTCGACCGGCCCCCAAATCAACTATAACGAGTCCGGGGGTGTGGCTGGAAAAAAAAAAAAACTTGTACTATGGAAACACATGGCTACCAAACTGTCTGCTACCTGCTTTGGAATCATGCATATGTTGTGAAAGATTCTGCCTTTGCTCCCTCAGCCCGCAAGGAGCTGGTAGTCCAGGCCTTGATTCTCTCGTGCCTGGGCTACGGCAACTTGCTTTACCTAGGTGCTCCCATGGCAATTATTTGAAAACAAAGTCATGCGAAAAGGTTGCAGCATCCTTGCTATTAGGGATACCTAGGTATAACTCAGCCAGACTGTTTGATTGATCTTCATTGGTTACCTGCCCCCAAAGGATTTAATTAAAATCCTTGCACACAGTATACAGAGCCTTCTATGTGCATGGCCCTCACATTTTGCTCTAACTAGTTAGCCCCTAAAGGCTTCTTAGATCAACCAATGTATACTTAGTTACCGTCCCCACTACAAATAGAGCTAGAAGTGGAGGAAGATATTTTCGCGGCCAAGTTCTGGAATGCCCTTCCCTTGGCCATTCGGTCCATGAACAATGAGTTGACTTTTCAAAACTCTCTCAAGACATGACTTTTCAAAAATGTATCCTCTGTACCTCTGGCCTAAGTGGAACAGTTCTCTTTCTCCGTTAGCACTAGGATGCCTTCGGGTCACTATGCACTCTATAAATGTACTAGCATAAGGTTCAAGTTTGGGATCATCTGGGGGTGTCAATTATGTAATCCTCCCAAAGTGCGTGTCATATGGGTCTTGTAGGAACTGTCTGAGTCAGTGAGTTTGGTTCTACACATCGAGGCTGGGGATCCTCCTTGGACATGCAGGCTATTGCTGGAGTGGGCTTAGATGAAGGAAACTGCTTCCTCATTGGAATCCGTAGGTCATATTTTGGAAAGGCTTACGTATAGGTTAGGGAATGTTTGTTTCTAATGCGTTCAGATGACTGAATTTTTATTACCATTTACTTTTTTGGGTACATTTTGACAAAAAAAATCTACATTTGTTTAATAACTGATTAAAGCTGAAGATGAGATTTTATCTGATGTGGAGTCTGCAATACAGTGAATGTGCCACTAGAACTTCAGATCTTATAATCCACATACTGAGGATACCCACATTTCATATTACTGTGTCAGGACTTCAACTAACCACCCTCACACACCCTCTCAACCCTGCTACAGAATTATGCAGGAGCAGCTGCAATGTCCCATGCATCTGATTTGTGAAGGTGGTCTTTCCACTTTACAGTTAATTACTGGGTCATTAATAGGGTCACTGTGCCATGCTACAAATTAAGTGGGTTATGTTTTGTTATGTAATAGTCCATTGTGGAAGGGAGGGGAGAAACTCCAGCAAGAGACCTGGAAAAATCTTGTATAATGTTACAACATGTCCAGATTGATCCACAATTGATGCAACTGTGGAGCACATGAGATTACTAGAACTTGACAATCAACAATAATGTGAGAGACACAGAAGAGAAGACTTGCAGGATCCAAGATGCATGAGAACTTTATCTCCTCTTCTGGAACCTAGCAGGATGCCTCTTTGAACAGTGAATAATATTTGTAATTGGTGTTAGAATGCTTGCTTCCTATGGCTATCTGTTTTATCCTGCCATCCTTATATGTTTGCATCATACAAAACAGAGCATTAAAAAATTAGCATAGTGGAACTGCATTCTTCCCTTGTTCACATCAGTCTAGGCATTACTTGGCCTTGAAACTCCAGTTGCGTGAATACTTGTAGCACAGCTTAAGAACTGTGGACAAGGAAACATCAGTTGGCGAATTCAGGATTGGTATGGCTGATCTCAGCACTTAGCTAGCCCTTGCAGTCACAACCATCCTTCCATTTCCTCACCCAAGTAAGGGTCCTTTCTTAGCTCTCTATAGCACTTAAGATGCACACAGGTAGAACAAAATACATTCAGGCACTACAATATTGTGACCAGTTATATGTAACATTAGTAGCTGTATTCCTCCTCCTTTCACAGTGTACTCACCAGGTGTCCCCCCACCCTAATCTCCTCCATCATTTCCTGCTGCAGTTTCAATATATTCTAAACCACTGGAACTGGACAGGTAATAGGTGGAGGAAGACTGCTTACTGGTCCTGCATTTTACAAAGAAGGAGGCTTAAGTAGAGATAGCCTACACTAGGGTCAGTTACAAAATGTTTTAAGACATTTGAAAAAAAGAACTCGGCTGGTTGACCTGAATAACCACCACTACTTCCGTCAGACTTGAATGCTTTGTACTAAATACTATTTATTCATAGAAAAACTAAAAAGTAGATCCGCCTCAAATACTTGCAGCTGTCTAGTGGATGCTCTATCTAACCGCAGGTTCCTCACCATGCGAATTTCCCCAAGCCGCCAGATGGATCCGGAAAACTCAAAAGCAGTGCTACTATGTGCCGGTAGGTGGCACCGTACAACTTCGAGTTGACTGTTCGAATTCTAAAGTGATGAATGGAGACGCATATAAGGGCCTCCAATGCACGCTGACATCTGTTTCCACACACTCAGATGTGAAGCCCATCCATAAATTGAAGGAATCAGTGTGTAGATTTATAGATTCGGAATTTGTTTATTGAAGAGGCCATACACAGTTCAGGAAGATGAGAGAGTGATGGAGGTATATGTGGTTCAACAGAGTATCCACCAGAAATAGCGCTATGGAAGGAAAATATCTTGTTCTTCTGATGGATATATTTAGCTGCAGCTACCTCATCTTGTGAATAGATATCAAAGCAGTACCTCTCACGGTGGTGGGTCTGTGGAATGGCTCACACTAAAAAGCCCTGCAGAACGAAGCTAGAAAATGTCCACCTGGACAGAACGGACTGTTGAGGAAGTAAGGTTTCATGAATGTGGCCATGGATACAAGCGTAGCCGTCTGACAATTATCCAGGAAAGGCACTCCACGTGGTGGCAACACAGTTGTGATTGCCTTGGCTCTGCTAGAGTGAGCTTTTCGGCCTTCTAGAGGCTGCTTCTTAGCCAATGCATAGCAGATTTTAAATGTTAAATGCAATGGACTACCTATTAACAGATAGTCTGTTTCTGTACCGCCTTGTGGTGCTGCGCATCAGACAATTCTGCATTTTATATCTGACCATGGGCAGTGGGGTTTGCCTGCAGGGCGTGGCCTGTGCATAGGCCTTGCACCTAACTGAAAGTGAGCACTCCCTTCAGACATTTGACACCCTCACCCACGAGCCAGGGGGTTCCCATGTCCTGAATGGTGGTTGCAACATTTTTCTTCAACATGCAGCCTGCCAGTCAGTACATTTTGGATCCATGAATCCAGCTTTGAATTCACAGAACCAAGATAGAGGACAACAACAAAAAAAAGGTCTAGTCAGATTTTTTTTTTTTGTAAAAATAAATTGTGTTTCCAAGCAGACTAACGGCCAAGATTGCTCTATCTTGATTGATAGTTCTCCTAAAGTTCAGGCCTACAAAACCACTTTTTTAACACTAATTTTTCCAAAACTACTGTATGAACTTTACACCATACCAAGCAAAAGCACTTCCTTGAGGAAAGTTCTATTTTTAAGCCAAGTGTAACATCATTCTGTCAAGTTATTTCTTCTGTATCAAAGAATGATGGATCCAATTAGCATTTATTAGAGGAATCTCATTTCTTTGATCTCCTGCCCCTTTATTTTGACCCCTGCTTGACGAATCAACATAAAACTTGCATGCTGAACTATAACCTCATGAATGTTTTGTTTTTGGAAGTTTAGTGCAGAATGGTCAAATGGGAGCAAAGTTAATAAGAGCAGAAAACTAGCTTTTTCAATGAACAGTTAGGACAATAACAGTCGCTGCCTCTATAATGTACTTATATTTAAGACCGAGATATTCACTAAGCTTATAGTTCGCTTAGGCAAACCTCAGAATATAAATCCTACTAATCTTAATTAAACTTTGCAAAGTTAACGGTGACACATGTAACTTTATTTGAAAGGCAAAAATGGGGAAGAAAAGGTAAGCAGAGAGACAACTAAAGTGATTCAAGACAATCCATTATAATATAGAACTTGAAAATACCCCTCAATCCTGAGAAAGTACCCAAGAAAATAGTGGCTCCTCTATTCTCTGTTACCACAGGCATTAAGACTAGGGTGACGCAGCCAATAACCAGGGTTGGGAACCCTGTGATCCCACCTGGATAAAGACAAAATGCTGTACACCATGTTCCACTTATGGCTTTGCTGTGAATTCCACAGAGCAACTAGGCCTTTGGCAACCATATCATCCTTCAGCAAATTCCTGTTTTTTTACACAGTGTCAGAGTTTAGAAGTGGAAAATAACAGCAATCGGATGTCGTCAAATTTCGGTCTTTTTGCAGACGCTGCACAAATAATCCTTCTCCTCCAATCTGATGAGATGGAAGTCACCACCACCGTCCTTCCAGGTGTGCTGCCCCCTGAGCTATTATCCCTTTTTTGCTTTGGGGGAAATGGTATGCATGTTTCATAATTTGTTGAGCTTGTTTCTCCTGTGAATCAAACAATTTCCCCAATATTTTCTCAATCTCTTCTGACAGCAAGCCTGCAGGTAGCCACAACAATACCCTCAACACCCAAAGGACTGCCCCTCTCCAAAGATTATCCAGGGTTCCCAAGTGTACTTTCAACTTTAGGATACTGTTGATTGCGCAAAGCCCTAAGAGTTGCCAAGTCCGAAACGATGGACTCAGTCTGTCAGTCAAGAATTCACTGTATTCACCCGGTCTGTTACATCCGTGCCCAGATCCTCACTTTTTAAAAAAAAATTTAAACTTTATTCGTATTCCAAAAGAGGCATACATTTAGTAATATAACGGTACAATAAGTTGATAATATCTTACTGAAGGCGGCAGTTTGACACATTTGAGGCAATATAACGCATAATGGTACATATAGCTTTCTTTGTGTAGTTGAGATCAAAAACGTATGGAGGCAGTAAGTTTCTGTGCACAAATATTGCATATCTTAAGATATACTGGCCTCATGTTTGTTTACGCATAGTGCCTTGGTGTGGTCTGATCACTGTGATGCACAAGGGGAGCGTGCATGCTAGTTGGTGCGGTCAAGTTGGTGAAGGTATGACGTTAATGGGTCCCAGATATTGTGTGGGCGATTTGCTGGGGGCATTAGGTCCTAGTATGTGGACAATTGTGTTTGGCAGTATGTGGCGTCAGCAAGTCACGTTTTAACCGATGGGGCTGGTCGGTGACCCAAGTGTACCGCCACCCTGCCTTTGGCCAGCAGCAGCAACATCGCTACTAATCGCTGGTGTGTGTATGGGAGATCTCTAACCTAACCTAATAAACACTGAAGCAGGTCTGGCGATAGAGGGTCTTGTGTAATGGCACTGATTGTTTCACAGATAGTACTCCAGTAACCCGCCACCCTCGGGCATGACTAGGCAAGATGTGTGCATGTGGCCTCTGGCGCAGAGCACCGTAGGAATCTTGCGTCGTTGGTTATACCTATACTGTAGAGGCTCGCAGGGGAGCATTATAGTCTGTGTAGGTATTTGAAATGTAATAATCGTAATTTGTAATTTGGGGAAAGCTGCACGGTTTGGCAACAGCAGTATTGCCATTGTTCTTCAGTTACATCCAAGCCTGTATCTGGTTCCCAGGCCCGGAGAGCTTGTGCGGTATCAAGTGGGTAGGCTGCTAGTGTTAGTGAATAGAGTTGAGTTATACGTTTGCGCAGCGAAGCAGTTGTATGTGCATATTCAAGAGGCATGATAACTGGCAGGGGTACTGGGAATTCTTCGTTTGTATTCTTGCAGGTCGCCCTGATTTGATAATACAATAGAGTATCTAGTGAGGTGATTTCGCGTGTGGCTGTATTTGTAAAGGGGGGAGGAACTGTCCACCCGGGTATAAGTCAGCAAATGTTGTCAGGGCAAGTGTCTTGGTGCAGGGTGCTGGTCCTTTGTTATGCAGTGGGGGAAAGAAGGATCCTCTGCCAGTGCAGCAGATCGTGCGTAGTGTATCTGAGCCAATGGGTCTCCAGATGCCTTCTCAAGCCCACCACACGCATTCCACCATAACAATTTAGTCTTTAGGTGCTCTATACTGCTGGAAGAGTGCAGTTGTTAGCAGCCAGGGTGATGTCAGGTCCGTTTCCACTGCCAGGTGCGGCTGAAATGGTGTGGGATGTAGCCAGAAATAACGGAAGCTTGCTAGGGAACAAAGAGCATATAGTTTGATATCTGGGGCTCCCATATCTCCGCGTGTAGGGGGCAGTGTCAGGGTTTCGTAAGCAATCCTTGGCTGTCAGTCTGGTCATGTCAGCACTATCCTGTCGGAGCATCGTCTTTCAAAAAACTGCGTCGAGAGGCGGGAACGGGACATTAAGAAATATAAGAATTTGGGTAGGACCACCATTAATGCGCCCAGCCATTGAGAGCGGTAGTTAATTCCATACTTGGGTCCATGATTCGAGCCAATCTACTGCGCGTCCGTAGTTCTCCCTCCAGAGTTCTTCTAGGTCTCTACTTAACCATATGCCTAAATATTCGGTTGGCCCAGTTGCCCACTTTAGTGGGTCCCTGCTCCTCACTTTTCACTCTCTTAGAAAGTCTTTGCAACATGCACTAGCCTGACTTTACTGCTGCCTTGAGGCACAGCTCTGTACTCCAGCTGTGGGGAGCAGTGTGGGAAGACCACTGAGGCTCTGCTTGCTGAAACAGGCCACCAGCAGGGCACTGACTGCATTCACCCATGCCAGTATCCCAGGTCATGCTCCAGCATGGGGGAATTTTGGATTCCCAAGGGATAGGCTGGCGAAAGAGGGCTTGGCACAGTGCTCCAAGACTATGCGGCAATCTTGGGCCCAAGCAGGCTGTGCCCCCTTATAATATATTTATATATAGAGAAAGAATACATAAATGATAAACCTGTGGTCTAAACCTATATTCCCATTGAGGAGCTGTGGGGATATCGTTAACCATGAGGCCAAATGCAGAGTGGTTTGTAAATGTCATCAAACCCTGAGAATGGCAATATATACAACATATTATGCAAGAAACCTGCTACACCTGTTATTTTGGTGCAGCTTGCACGAAAACAATGGTTTTATTCATAAAGGAAAAGGCTTGTTTTAAATCCTCAGTGAAATATTGGCCTATACTGGCAAAACTAACATTGGGCCCTGATTTAAATTAGAATATTCTGCATTCATGGACAAACGGATGACTAAACAAAATACAGTACTATGCTCAGATTTCCGAATCTACTACAGTTGAGGGTCAGCCACCAATGGGTCCTGATTGCTTTTATAGTGTTCAGTTTAAATAATGAGCAAAGGGTAAGATCAATGATGTTTGAAGCGTCTCCTGAAATGTTCGGCAAACTATTGGCCCTGATTGCAATTTGAATGCTTCAATATTGCTGAAGTTTTCATGAAGACTAATCATCATAAATAAAAAGTCAGCATTGTCGGGCTTCAGCATCAGTGAATTTAAACCTCTTAGTTTACTTAACTATTTTTTGCCAATAATGTGTTTCCACAACCCAAAACAGCCAGTACTTGTTTCAATATATCCCTATTACTGCATCAGAGATGCAATTACTTGAATGACTCCAACTATCAGTTACAGCAAAAGGTACTTAAAATGACAAATTATTTTAATTAGGATCTTTTTTCCCCAAGTTCAATAATGACATGTTTAGAACACAAAACCCAAATATTTTTTATATTTCTTTTTCAAAGATGCAATATGAACAAAGTTACGTAATACCTTATTTGAAATTATAGTACTCTGTGATTCAATACAGAAACCAATTCTATAACAAGTGTTTACTACAGAATACCATTTTATTTTCTGGCTGCCTACATCTTAAAACAAAACATCTATTATTTAAAAGTAAAAATACCATTTGGTATGCTGACTTCAAATGTTCACAAGCAGCTAGATTTCAGCAATCTACCTTCTTTATATTTTTCAAAAATAAAAAAATATTCACAGATTCAAATCGGAATGTTAATAAACTTTTGAAGGGCAATTTACCAAACTGTATTTTTATTGTATTTATTGTTAAAGAATTTATGAGCTGAGGCGTGCTATAATTTTTCTGATGAGACAGTCCACACATATTTGTTCAGATGGTGGTAAAAAGAAATAATAGAAAATATGTTTTGTGCACATGTACTTTAAATACTGAAACTGGAATGTAGGATACGAATTCAAATGGTTAGTCTTATTGATATGAAGTTACTTTATTAATTAATGGTCATAAGCAGCGAAACTTGAGCTAGATAATTTGGATTGTGACATCAAATGACTGGAGAAAAGACATTCAATAAAAGGTAAGATTTAAAGTTTATTACAACAACTTACCTTTCACTTATACTGAAGATCAGTTTAATTTAAACACTAAATTACAGTTTGGAGAAATAGAAGATTATGCCTCCTTTAAATCTGATCTTTAGAAGTTCACTTAACTAGGAAAACAAAGCATTAAACAGCACCAAACAGTGAACTCCTCAAAAAAATTGATTTCCATTTCAGTACTAACATTTTAACTACAGTTCATTCCTCTAAATGATTCTCATTTTCAACCAACCTAGTCTGTTGGATGGCAGTTCTTGATTTCAGTATGTCAAAATATCAAAAGCGTATTTACAACAAAGCCTGTAAGCACAATTTAGAAGATGCATGTAGGACTGATCTGATAAAGCAGACCAGGCCCTCGAGCCAATAGTCACATAATCTATATTCATTTACAAAAAGAAATATGAATTAAGGCAGACTTTAAGTGCAAAGCAACTTGTAGAGTGTAAATATGGAGGGTAATAGCAATCCCTCAACAGGGATGAGCCGCACTTAAAGTAGGTGACATCAGTCAGTATTAACAATGATTATTAGCGCTTTAACAATTTTCAAAAATTAGGGTGCTGTGTAAACTGATGGCACTGATTACCCAACAGTGCTAATAACAAGTCAAGAAACCTGCATATACAAATGAAAATTATTCAGTAATAGCACTCCCATGTACAGTTACATTTGGCGCTCTTCGCCCAAAATACAAATAATGAATGATTGTATTCTCAATAATTTATCCACTATCGATGTATATTCGTCTTCTTTATTCCTTTATAGTGAATTTCCCAGCAAATATTAGAAATCAAGCCAACACGTGTTTCGTCTGTACCACAATGCGTATTCAGACTTTTTCAAGGCAATTGCGCAGATCGAAGCAAGTCACAGTGATCATCTAGTGATCAAATCACAGATTTCACGAAAATACGGAATAGAAAAACACCGTAACGTGGGGACCGACCAAGATACGATCAATTATTCAGACGAAAGCCTTTGAATCAAATATGTAAAACAACAGGCGATGGCCGATAGTATCTTCGGTCCTTCAGTAGTCATAAAAGAGCAAATACCCAAACGAGTCGAGTGTCAGGTACGCGTCATGTCTCACAAGGAGATAAAAGATCATCAAATCCTCAAGTAAAACTTGCAACAGGAGTTTACTGGGCGCACTGTTTTCGTGGAGCTAAGAACGTTACCAGGGAGCCGGCTTATCATGGTTAGGCTGCGCGTTATGCGGTTTTACTTGAGGATTTGATGATCTCTTTTATTTCCTTGTGAGACATGACGCGTACCTGACACTCGACTCATTTGGGTATTTGCTCTTTTATGACTACTGAAGGACCGAAGATACTATCGGCCATCGCCTGTTGTTTTACATATTTGATTCTAAGGCTTTCGTCTGAATAATTGACGGTACCTTGGTCGGTCCCCACGTTACGGTGTTTTTCTATTCCGTATTTTCGTGAAATCTGGGATTTGATCACTAGATGATCACTGTCACTTGCTTCGATCTGCGCAATTGCCTTGAAAAAGTCTGAATACGCATTGTGGTACAGACGAAACACGTGTTGGCTTGATTTCTAATATTTGCTGGGAAATTCACTATAAAGGAATAAATAAGACAAATATACACTGATAGTAGATAATTTATTGAGAATACAATCATTCATTATTTGTATTTTGGGCGAAGAGCGCCAAACGTAACTGTACTAGGGAGTGCTATTACTGAATAATTTTCAATTTGTTGAGTGTCTCAGGAAAAGCTAGAGGAACATTGGTGTAAATTGAATAAGCAGTAATATATAACACATTTACTGTTGTCTCTCAGATGTAAAGTTATTGGCTTCTGGAACCCAGTATTCTGGGAACTGTTTCCCAGGGCATTAAGGGTTCAGTCTCCTGTTTGATTATGCATTCTCCACTCTTGCCAAGTGATCTGCATTGCCAATTACCAGATTTTAAAGGGTTACTCTATTAAGGGTATGGTTTTTTGTACAGTAAATAGTAAATCACTCTTTCATACTTCCCCTAAAAATAAGGCTGTTGGCCCTGAAGTAAAAGTTACTTACCCTCGGTGACGTAATATCTGGTAGAGACACAGTCTAGCTGCAGATTCCTTAACTTTTGAATTCTCCCCAGGCACCAGTCTAGATCTGTAAATTTGTCAGCAGTACCTCTGCGCGACGGGGGACAGCGTTGCATGGCTCTGTGATGATGTCGACTCCGGTCATGATGTAAGTGGAGCCATAGAAGTCTCCTCTGGCACAAGGACAACAGTTTCTTCTGTGAAACCTTCCGCGCCAGAACACAGAGCCACTCTAGAAACTGGCTGTGGAAACAGTGTGCCCAAAAACGATCAACAAGGGACCGCAATCAGTTGAGCTTTTCCTGAGCAGAGCGTCCTGCTAGGAGAGTACAGATGAATTCTCTTTTTTAGGTATTGAGGGCCTACTCCGCGCAGGGCACGGTGAGCAAGATATAGGGCTTTGAAGGTGATTCCTTTGCTAACTGGTAACCAGTGTAGATGTTTTAGAGATGAGGATGTGGAGGTGTGTTTTGAAAGACTGAATAAGAGACGCGCTACTTGCAAACGCTGAATCAAGAGAGCAGGAAGGCCTAATTTTCTGGGATTCCCAGAGAGTCTTCTTTTAGGCCTTCATTATCCATAAAACAAACATTTACTAAAGTGTAGATTTCGCCCTTAAAAGAACGCTGGTCATCAATTACATCCAAGAGTTCTTCCAGATCTCATGGGTGGCGGGGGGGGGGGGGGGTTTGGAGGGGGGGGATGGGCTGGTAAGGGCCGTACCCACGACACCAGCCAGACCAACCAGGAGACGGTTGGGGCCTAAAAAGTAGGATTTCCGCCTTGTCCTGGTTGTATTGTAAAAGATTCATTTTCAGCCAGTGGATAACCATCCTTATACAGGCTGAGAAAGATTGTCTAGCCACATCGGAAGCCCCCTATTAAGCAAAGAAAAGATGGGTAACATCGGCATAAGAAATAATGCTGATACAATATGAATCCACTAGAAAAATAATCTGGCCATGTGAACATTAAACAGCATAGGGCTTAATACAGACCCTTGCGACACTACATACTTAAGAGGTTTTGCATTAGAACAGTATGGTTTCATCCATACCAACTGTTCTCTGTCAGCCAGAAAGGAGATGAGCCACTTCAAGGCTTCTACTCCCAGTCCGAAATCTGCTAGACGTAAGAGCACAGTATTGTGACTAACAGTGTTGAATGCCGCTGAAAGAGCTAATAAGATTAAGGCAGCATTCTGGGCCTGCTCCAATGTCAACGTAATGGAATCTGCTATTTCTAACAGTTGTTTCAGTGCGATGGTGTACACGAAAGCTGGACTGAGAAGGTTGGAGAAGGTTGTTGGTTTCAATAAACTCCAAATGTTGTTGGTTGATAACAGATTCTAAGATTTTGGAATCCCGTGGAAGGAGGGAAATTGGTCAAACGTTTAAGAGGACGGTGCTGTCAGCTGTAGGTTTTTACAAAAGGGAACAGACACTGGCCTTTTTCCTCATAACAGGGACAATACCCATCAGAAGGGAAGAGCAAAATAGCTGGAGGTAAGTTGGACAAATACTCTCACTGATCTGTCTCAGGATAGAAGGAAGACCTGGATCTAGTCGAGTGCCCAATTTACAGTTCATAAAGAACAAGTTACTTACTTTTGGTAATGATATATCTGTAAGAGACATATATTAGTTATGGATTCCTTAACTTAGAATTACCCCCAAGCGTCAGACTGGATCCGGAGAATTTTTTAAGCAGTACCCTGCGCGTTAGTGGGTGGCATCGCTCGACTCCGCGTTCGTCGTTGGCATCGTGATCGCCGGAATGACGTAACCGTTTCTACTTAGACGCCGCCCCTGCGCTCTGACGTACGTTCTTTACACGACATTCCACGACAGAAGCACAGAGCCATACAAGACACTGACCACTGGTGCATAAAACTAGGGGCCTGAAAGGGAGTCCCTTACTTTAGAAGTCAGTTCACAGAACGGGGAGGATGGGTGGGGCGGTAAGGTAATCCATAACTAATATATGTCTCTTACAGAAATATCATTACTGAAGGTAAGTAACTTGTTCATTTGAAAGAGACTATTAGTTATGGATTCCTTCCCTTAGAATAGTTACCCAGGCAATACCAACCCCGGAGGTGGGTCTGAGAACCAAGTAAACACCAGAAAGTACTGAAGAACAGAGCGGCCAAAAAAGCAGTCTCTCCAGACTTGGCTGTCAAGGCAGTAATGTTTAGTGAACGTGTGCAATGAAGCCCATGTAGCTGCCTGGCAGATGTCATGAAGGGGGGACTCCACATCCTAAAGCAGTGGTGGCTGCCGTTGCCCTGGTGGAATGGGCGCGCAGCCCTACTGGAGGCTCCTTTTTCGCCAAGGAATAACAGATTTTAATGCAAAGAACGACCCATCTAGAAATTGTTTGTTTTTGGACGGCCCGATCTTTTTTAGCGCCCACATAGCCAACAAAGAGCTGATCATCCACCCGTAATTGTTTTGTGCGGTTCAGATAAAATGAAAGCACATGGTTTGGATCCAGACGGTGGAGGCTCTCCTCCTCTTTAGAAGGATGCGGGGCGGGAAGAAGGTGGGCAAAGTGATGGTCTGTCCTATGTCGAAAGAGGTAACCACATTGGGAAGAAAAGAAGGTCTAGTGCGAAGGACAACCTTGTCCGGATGAACAGCCAGGAAAGGAGGTTTAGAACAAAGAGCCTGAAGCTGACAACCACAAAGGCAGTTTTGAGGGTCAATAATCGGACAGGACAATTATGCAGCGGCTCGAAAGGAACGCACATAAGTTAAGTCAGAACAAGGTTCAAGTCCCACTGGGGCACTACGAAAGGAATAGGAGGAAACAGGTGAGTAATGCCCTTAAGGAAGCGATTTACAATAGTGGACTTGAAAATAGAAGGATGATCAGGAAGGCGAAGAAAGGCCGAAATGGCCGAAAGATAGCCTTTAAGAGTGCCCAGAGCAGAGCCCTGCTGAGCCAAAGAAAGAATTAAAAGGAGAACCTCTGAAAGAGGGGCAGAAAGGGGACCCACAGCCTTTGCTGTGCACCATGCCAACAATTTGTTCCATCTACAGGCTTATACCGTTTTGGAGGATGGATGCCTGGCTGCCAAGATAACGTTACAGACTTTGGGAGGAAGGTTGAAATCTGTCAAGTGTCGCTGCTCAATCTCCACGCAAGGAGGTGGAGGCTGGACAGGTTTGGGTGAAGGACCGTCCCCTGCTGCTGCAACAGAAGATCCTCAATAATCTAATCGGAGGATCGATGGCCATGTTCAAGAGCTCAGGATACCAGACTCTTCGTGCCCAGTCCGGAGCCACAAACATTACTTGGGCCCGATCGTGCATAATCATCTTCAGCACTCTGGGCAATAGTGGTATAGACAGAAAGGCGTATAGAAGACCGCAAATCCACTTGTGATGTAATGTGTTGCCTAGCGAGTGCCGCCTTGGAAATTCCAGCGCACTGAACTGCTGACATTGCACGTTCTCTTCGGTGGCGAATAGATCTAACCAAGGCTCTCCCCACTGCTGAAAGAGACCTTGCACCACCTCAAAGTAAAGACGCCATTTGTGATCGATCATGCACCGGCGGTTGAGTTTGTCCGCCCTGGAGTTCAGGGAACCCGCCAGGTGTTGAACCACCAGGGACATGGCCTGATGTTCTAGCCACTTCCAGAGACATAGGGCCTCCTACAGAAGGTCCACGACCCCACTCTGCCCTGTTTGTTGCAATACCATATGGCGGTGGTGTTGGCCGTGAACACCTGCACTACTCTTCCTTTGACAGAGGGAAGGAATGCCTTCAGTGCAAAACGAATCGCCCAGAGCTCCAGAAGGTTGATGTGGAGACCGGACTTCGCCGGAGACTAGAGGTCTTTGATTTCCGCCTCCCCCATGTGGCCGCCCCACCCCAGATGTGATGCATCTGTCACCGCTGTGAACTCTGGTTGGGGAAGGGAGAGGGATCTGGTGCTGACCTAATCCTGGTTCGTTAGCCACCACTGCAATTGGTGTGCAGTGCCCTCCGAGATCTGGACGCAATCAGAAAGATTCCCCTGATGCTGTGCCCACTGGAACTTCAGGTCCCACGGCAGAACCTGCATATGCCACCTGGCATAATCCACCAGTAGGATGCAGGAGGCCATGAGACCCAGCAGCCTGAGGCTCATTCTGGCCGAAACCCAGGAATGAGGAATCATAGCCCGGATATCCCGGACTCGCTGTTCGGGAGGATAAGCCCGAAACTGCGCTGTGTCCAGAACCGCCTCGATGAAATGGAGCTTCTGAGAGGGAATCAGGTGTGACTTCGATATGTTGAATGCAGGTGGTCCGCCGTAGTCTGAGGTGGGAGACAACAGCCTGGGGCGCACTCGCCTTCAACAGCCAGTTGTCGAGATAGGGGAAGACTGGAACCCTGATCTGAGCAGATGAGCTACAACCACTGCCATCACTTTCATGAACACCCGAGGGGCGCTGATATGACTAAAGGGGAGCACGGTTAACTGAAAATGCTCGTGGCCTACCGTGAACCGTAGGTAACGGCGGTGGGCAGGCAGGACAGGGATGTGAAAATAGGCGTCCTGCAAGTCCAACGCTATCATCCAGTCTCCAGGGTCAAGGGCAGACAGGACCTGAGCCAATGTCTTCATTTTGAACTTCTCCTTCCGGAGGAAGCGGTTGACGTCCCTGAGATCCAAGATAGGACGCAGGCCTTTGTCCTTCTTGGGTACCATGAAGTAGTGGGAACAACCACGACCTACTTCTGGCACAGGGACTCGCTCAATGGCTCCCTTGGCCAAGAGAGACGCAACTTCCTGACGGAGAAGGGCCAAGTGATCCTCCAACATGCGATGGAAAGCAAGAGGCATGGAGGGAGGAGTAGCCTGGGGGGACGGGACTATCTGCAAAACCCATCTGACTGATGTGATGTTGTGCCAGTGGGGGAGGTGATGGGGGATCCTGCCGCCCACTGGCAACTGGTGGCCCAGAAAAGTCAGACTAAGAAGGTTTGGAGGCTGCTGCAGAGGGGGTGCTGGTGGACTGGCCTGCACCCTGGCCCACGATGCTGGGTCCCACATCCCCGGCCGCGCAGAGGCTGGACATCTTGCGCAAGCCTGTGGCTCTCGGTGGAACGTGGTGGGGCAACCCTTCCGTAACCACAAAAGGGGCAAAAAGCAGACGCCACAGGGCGAGAGGTGGTAGCGAGGCCCAAGGATCTGGCCGTAGCCCTAAAATCCTTAAAGTGCTTGAGTGTGTTGTCCGCTTTGTCGTCAAACAAGCGACGGCCATCAAAGGGCATGTCCAAAAGAGTCGATTGGACATCGCCCGAAAAGCCAGTGGACCTCAGCCAGGTGTAGAGTCGCAGGGCTACCGACGTTGAAATCGTGCTGCCTAGCGAGTCGGCGGTGTCCAGCCCACATCATATGGCGAACTTCGCTGCATCTCTACCCTCAGCAACTGTATGTGAGAGCACGGCTCAGGCCTTCTCCGGACACTGTGGCAGCACCTGCGCGACCGTGTACCACACAGAGTGGGTGTAACGGCCCAATAGATATGCGGTGTTCACCAACCGCAGTACTAAGCTGGTGGAAGAAATCATGTTCTTCCAAAATGATCCAGCTTCTTAGATTCCCTATCTGGGTGAGCAGTAGGGAACGCACCTTTGGACGTTGAGGCTTGGACCACCAAGCTCTCAGGGGTAGGGTGATGGGAGAGGAAAGAGGGGTCACCCGGGGCCGGGCAGTGGTGTCGGGCAATCATCCTATCAACAGGAGCCCCTGTGCTAGGCTTGGACCAGGTGCCCAGAAGGATGCCTGTGAGGGCCTCATTGAATGGCAGTAGGGGCTCCGAAGAGGCTGCTGCTGATTGAAGCACCTCAGTCAGGAGGTTAGTCCTGACTGCCACCGTAGGTAGTTCAAGGCCCAAGGCCACAGCCGCCCTACGCAACACCACAGCGTAGGAGGCTCCCTCTTCCGCAGCCACAGCGGGGGGAGAAAGCATACCACGGTCTGGGGATGTATCCAGACCACTGGTCTCACCCAGTTCCTCTCTCCAGTCCGGCTCTTCTAGCTGGTCTGCTAGATGGTCAATAGACCCCTCCCAGTCCTCCTCACCCTCCTCTGGCTGCCACTCAGGGCGATGAGGAACGCCAAGATATAACTGAGGTACAAAAGTACCTGTTGGCGCCAGTACAGGCGTCGGCCGACACCGATCCGGCTCCGTGTCCATGTCGAGGAGGAGGCTGGGGTCAACCCGGCTGGGGACACAACCGGCGTCGGAAGGGGCAAAGGTGTCGCCAAGAGATTTGGCACCGGATGTGCAGTAAGGTCGACCGGCACCAATCCGGATCCAGGACTGGATCCCTGGGGGTCCTGCGGCGCCAGGGCCTAAGCCGCCAGCATCAAAGGCCTTGAACCCCCAGCAGAGTTAGCGGGCCCGAAGGCACGCCAGCAGAGTTGGGCTGCCCAAAGATCGAGTGGAGGGCTTTGTAAAAGCTACAAAGCTGGGCATGTGTTGACCCGGCTCCTGGGAAGGGTGGGAAGCTTGGAGCCGACCCAACAGTCTCCGCGAGCAGAGCCGGACGACTACCTTCCGCAACCCGCGTTGCGTCGGCCGACGAGAAGGCAAAGAGCAATGATGCTTCTTCTCCTTCTTGTGCTTCAACTTGCCTGAAGACAAAGACTTCGAAGATGAGGGATGATGGTGACTCCGCGACCATTCCCGCGACCTCCCTCTTAACCGGGACCTCGAACGGCAATTGGAGCACGACTTCGGGTCGTGGTCGCACTCCAAGCACCAGATGCACACGAGATGCGGGTCCTTGACCGACATCAACTTGTGACAGGAGTCACAAAGTTTGTAGCCGGTCCGTCGATGTGACATCCCTTGCACCAGGAATCGAATGACTCGAAAAAAGAACCCGACAAAAGTAAAAAAAAAACTCTCGTCAAAAAAGACTAAGGGTACTGCTCTCTCCGGATCTGTGCTGGCTGGCGCGGAAAAAGAAAGAAATTACATCAGCGCGCAGGGGCAGCGTCTAAGTAGATACCGCAACGTCATTCCGGCGATCACGATGCCAACAATGAACGTGGAGTTGACAGACGCCACCTACCGATGTGCAGGGGTACTGTTGAAGAAAAATTCTCCGGATCCAGTCTGACGCCTTGGGGTAATTCTAAGGTAAGGAATCCATAACGAATAGTCTCTTTCAGATACATATTATTAGCTGCTCCCTTTCCGGAGGTGTGAATTTTAAAAGCGTACATTTAGGGGAGAGAGCCATAGTCGGGGGGGAAACATTCCCAGGAACATCCAAATTGGGGATGATAAGTTAGCCTATATTTTGATACTTTTTTTTTTATATCACTTAAAACTATGGCATATGGTTGGATTAGCCTCAAGGGCCGTACATCGTCTTTTAGGGTCCAGAAAATGAGAGAAAAAATCTCCATTGGACTGCTATTAGCATCACTTATCTTCTGAGAGTAGAAGATACTGCGTGCTGCTTTGATATTAATGTGATATTTACTTGGGGCTGTTTGTAGGCTATCTTATCTATATACTGAAGCTGTTGTCTCCAGACTCTTTGCAGTCTTTTGCAATGCTTTCTTTATATTGAGAGTTCATGGGAAAACCAAGGGGCAGATGGTGCAAGCCTTTGTCCCCCTTTAGCTTTAGTTGGGGCAACTGCATCCACAGGTGTGGACAGCCATTGGTTCACTATTATGGCATCCTTACTGGTTTATCCAGAAAGTACTGGCGTGGAGAGTTCTATTCTTTCCTGAAACTCGAGGATCGGCACTTTGTGCCAAGCGTTGACAAGAGAGGCCCTACTCAAAAGTTTCTTCTCCGGCTGTGTGGGGAAAAGGCCAGGCCAAAGGGATAAGAAAGTTATCCGGCCAAGTGATCTCCACAGGGGTATTTGTTCTAACTGGACTGTTAGAATCAAATCAATTGTATGCCATACCTTATGGGCAGGTCTCAAGGAGTGCAGTGGCAGATTTAGGGAGGAGGCTATCTCTGAGAAGGATGTTGCCAAAGCATCCGCAGCAATGTTCACATGGAGATTAATGTCACCAAGGGCTATAAAGTTTGCTAAATTTACTATGTTGTGAGTTATTGCCTGGTCAAATGATGTAACAAATTTCCCAGCATAACCTGGGGGACGGTATATTAGACCACCAGCAAAAGACAAACTAGCGGATGAGGATAAACAGAAGCCCAAAGATTCTGTCACCATTAAGTTGTCTAGCGAAAAGGTGTAACATCTGAGATTGTTTATATGGGCAATGGCAAGTCCCCCACACCTGTTTGACCCAGTCTATCCTGATGTATGCACACATAGTTTTCGGGAAACACCAATTCAATATCTGATGATACATCTTCTCTCATCCAAGTTTGTCATAATAGGACATTAAGTTGCAGATCAGTTAAAAGCCTTTTTCAGCCCGTTTTTCCCCGCTGCTGCTGCCCCCGCGGCCCCTCCCACCCAGCACGACCAGTGCGACCGGCCCAATCCAGCTCCCCTCCCCGCTCCCGCCTCCCAGCTGTCCAGCACTCCCCAACCCCTACTTAATGGCGGCCACTGCGCGGCCGCGCCATTGGGGTGCCAAAGGCAAGCTCGTCTACTCCAGTCCGCAACTCGACTGTGACCAGCACCAGGAACCCTGGATCTCTGCACCACCAACGCTACGACCCAGTGGCACTCCACGCTCTCAACCCAGGCCGCAACAACAACTGCAAGCTAGCATCACC
The DNA here is from genome assembly GCF_964204655.1 of Triturus cristatus. NCBI lineage: Eukaryota > Metazoa > Chordata > Amphibia > Caudata > Salamandridae > Triturus > Triturus cristatus. The sequence goes on from NC_140591.1 coordinate 1,246,712,593, forward strand.
AGCCGACACCCACGGACCCTTCAGCTGTCACCGCTGCCGGCACACCTGCAGCACCGCCAAGAGCACTGACCCAGCGCAATCCGCCTGCAACAACACAACCGAACCGAAGACCCTGCAATACATCCTCCTCAACGTCCGATCCCTCCACAAACATGCCACTGAAATCTGGTACCTCCTCGACAGACCTACCCCGGACGTACCATTCTTTACCGAAACCTGGACCAACACCACCTCGGGACCGGACATTGTCATTGCCATTCCTCAAGGATACAAGATCTCCAGGAAGGACCGTCCTACCTTACCGGGAGGAGTCACCATTGTCCACAAATCCACCCTCCGCCTGAGCACACTCCCCGACGAGCCCACAGACCTGATGGAACACCTTCACTTCAAGATACTGGCCAGCCCTGCCTCCACCCTCCGAGGAACCCTCATCTACCGACCCCCTGGACCCCGCAGACTTTTCGCCAATTCTATCACTGACAGCATCTCCCCGCATTCCATCACGTCCACCAACTACACCCTACTGGGAGACCTCAACTTCCACCTCGACGCACCAACTGGACCCCAGCACGACATCCCTCCTGAACAACCTCCACAACATTGGACTCCACCAGATCGTGACCGAACCCACGCACTTAGCAGGACACACCCTCGACCCCCTCTTCACAACAGGAAACTCCATCACCTTCAGCCACACCACCGAACTCCCATAGACTGACCATCGATGCGTCCACTTCACCTTCAGAACACCCACCATCCACAGACACAGAGAACCTGCTCCCACGAAGAAACTGGACCAGAATCACCGACGACCAGCTAACCTCATCACTCAGCAACTCCACCACAACCATCACGGAAAACGACACCGCCAACACCGCAGCCCGAACCATGCACAGATGGATCTCCGAAAGCGCCAACACCATAGCCCTCCTCAAGAAAAACAACACCACCCACGCCAAGAAAGCTAGATGGTTCACCACCGAACTTCGAGAGTCCAGACGCATTTGCCGCCGCCCACAACAACTCCAGAGTCGCCACCAACGCCCACCTTCAACTCATCAGAAAAACGAGAAAAAAAGCGATTGAAGACAGAATCTCCACTCATGCACACAATAGCAAAGAACTCTTCAACATCATCAAGGAGTCCGCACAACCCACCAGCGAGTCCACCGACATCCCTCGCTCACAAGACCTCTGCGACAAACTCAGCACATTTTTCCACCACAAAATCAAGAGCATCTACGACAACTTCGACAAAGACACCCAACACATTGAACCCTCACCAACCACCTCCGACACCCTGAAGCCAGCGATCGACAACTGGACAGCCCTCACCACCGAAGACCCACTGAAGACCCACTGAAGACGATGAAGTCAATCCACTCCGGGGCCCCCACGGACCCCTCTCCCCACCACATTTTCAACGCCGACACCATAGCACCCATGCTCTGCCAATCCATCAACCGCTCCCTGGCAACCAACTCGTTCCCCGACGACTGGAAACATGCTGAGATCAACCCCCTCCTGAAGAAACCCTCGGCAGACCCCACCGACCTCAAAAACTACAGACCCATCTCCCTGCTCCTGTTCACAGCGAAAGTCATCGAGAAAGCCATTAACAGGTAACTCGCCACATTTATCGAAGAGCACAACATCCTCGACTCCTCCCAACCCGGCTTCAGAAAAAACCAGAGTACGGAAACTGCCCTCCTCGCCGCAACAGACGACATTTGTGCCTTACTGGACAAAGGAGAAACAGCAGCCCTCACCCTCCTCGACCTCTCAGCGGCGTTCGACACAGTCTCTCACTGCATCCTAATACGCAGACTCCATGACGCAGGGATCCAAGACAAGGCCCTCGACTGGATCCGCTCCTTCCTCTCCGGCAGAACGCAGCGGGTCAGACTCCCCCCATTCCTCTCGGACCCTACACCTACCACCTGCGGAGTCCCCCAGGGGTCCTCCCTCAGCCCTACACTCTTCAACGTCTACATGGCTCCGCTCGTCCCCATTGTCAGAATCTACGAACTCAACATTGTGTCATACGCAGACGACACCCAACTCATCCTCAGCCTATCCAACGAACCAAACACCGCCAGACACAACTTTCGAGAAGGCATGGAAGCCGTCGCCAAATGGATGAAAAACAGCTGCCTACAACTAAACACCAACAAAACGGAAGTACTCATGGGCCCAAACCCAGGAACGACACCTGGTGGCCCCCCGCCCTCGGAATCCCCACGGACCATGCACGCAACCTAGGAATCATCCTGGACTCAGAGCTCAAAATGGACCGCCAGATCAACTCCGTCTCATCGTCCTGCTTCCACACCCTCCGCCTCCTACATAAGACCTTCAAATGGATCCCCCTCGAACACAGAAAGACCGTCACTCATGCCCTGGTCACCAGCAGGCTCGACTACGGCAACGCACTCTATGCCGGAATAAACAAAAACCTCACCCGCAAGATACAGAACATCCAAAACGCCGCCGCAAGACTGGTCCTCAACCTGCCAAGACACTGCCACATCTCCCAGCACCTGCGCACACTCCACTGGCTCCCCATCGAAGCTAGAGTCACCTTCAAGATGCTAACCCACGCTCACAAGGCCCTCCACGACACCAGACCAGCATATCTGAATAGCCGACTCAAATTCCATGCACCTCAAAGGACCCTACGATCAGCCCAGCTCTCCTACGCCATGGTCCCCCGCACCAGAAAGACCAGATCGGGAGGCCGCTCCTTCTCCTTTCGCGCAGTCAGAGCCTGGAACGACCTACCGCTCCACCTCAGACAGATAACATTGCTCCCCATCTTCGCAAGAAACCTCAAAACCTGGCTCTTCGAAAGACCCCCTCCTTGATGGACTGGAACCTGCGAACCACCCCAGCGCCTTGAGACCCTTACGGGTGAGTAGTCGCGCTTAACAAACACCTGATTTGATTTGATTTGAAGCTGTGGACCTGCCATAAGACAGAATCTGTGTGACACGAATATTGTTTTGTTTCTCTTGTATAAATCCAAGTTGTTTCTGTCATCAGTAAGCAACTGATGGACACCACAAAAGTGTTCACATTACATGGAAGAATACACATTTAGGAAAATAAAAAGGCTTCCTTATAAGACATGGAGAGCTATTTGTTACGACTATTTCTTTTTACAATGAGATTTTAAACAATGAACACTTTCCCCTTGTTAAGTAATTACCAACAATCACAGTGGGTTTCACTGCTCATGTACACACCCATTGGCTGATCTGAGTTCCAGATGTTGATGAAATGATCATGGAATATGCAACCTACTTCTTCTGTTCCGTTATCTTTGTTGTAAAATTGGTGTGCATGATCTAATAGCAGAGGCGGAAACAAGATTCCAGAAAGCAGTAACATTCAGCCATCAGCAGACAAAAAGTCAAAGATAAGAAAAAGTTTACAAATATTATGAAATGCATTACCTCACAAGATGATGACTGAGTGCGATAACTTGGTACTATCTTAAAGGTAATACTCCCCCGCATTTCCCTCTAGAAGAAAAAAAAAGTTGCCTTATACGTGAAATTCTTCATGCACCAACTGATCTATGCAGATATCATATTCACTCTGAATTAAGATGCAAGGAATAGTCATAAAATAGAGTTTATACAAGGACTACACATATAAAGCAATGGAAAATGCACTATTATATAGCTACTGGTTTGTGGATAGCATCCCTAATACAAAGGTATGATCAAAAGGAAAGTATTAATAATGCTTACACATTATTTAATTTCAACCCTACACTTTTTCATGAAGGATTTCCGATTTGATTATTTGAATTGAGTTTATTAACATGAAATTAAGTAACTACTTGTGCAATAATGACCAATTTATGTTTCAGAAAAATGAGTGCATTTTAGATGATGCTAGCACAGACGGCAAATTTTCAAATCTCAACCACAGCTGCAATTCACGAAGTACAGTCTCAAATGCATCCCAGAGGTGTAGTCTCATAACACAAATGTATAGTCTCATTCCCTATGGGTAGCTTAAGATGCGCAACATGTTCAGTTTCCTAATGTAGCATCGCAAAGGTCAACATAGCTATCAAGTGACTTCCTTTCAAATTTGACACAGTGAGCCAATTCTAGCTTTTTATCCAACAGCCCTTTGCAAGCTTGGGCTTATATGCCCATTTCTGATGAATATTTAAAATCGTATATACCTCACCTTTAGACTATCACAGGCTCCAGACTGCACCAGGAAGCTTCTCCCACCAATGACTCCCACACCCCAGAAGTTAAGGTACGAAATGCATATAGGTGCCACCCCTGCATGCTGACATCAGTGCCTTTGTTTCTGTGTACTTCAACACAAATTTGGTGCTCATCTCCTAACTTTGCCAATTCTCTGATAATTCATAAAGAAGTACAACATTTTCAGGCAGTGTGTTAGGGTTATGTTCCCTAAAGATGCTGGATTCAAGCTGTGCAGCAAAAGCAGGAAGCAAATGACAGTTAAGAGTGTGTACTATGTATGCCTTGGTGGCTGAGCTCTGGTCTGGATTGGTGTCATAGTCCTGTGAGGAATGTGTCTTCATTCACCAGAAGGAGTAAAAAACAGGAGGCAACATTATACATCACCAAGCAGTTGTACTCAAAACTGCAGTCTCACTCCTACTCAAAGTCATCGGGCAGCACTCAGTAAAGGGGATGGTCCATCACAAACTTCTGTTCTCAATCAAAGTCTTCAAGTAAGTAAAAACACGCTATGATTGCAAGAATGCCAACCAGGACTTGACGCCCATCCCTCCACTCAATATCAGTCAATTGGTTATGTGGGCTACAGTTGGAAGGCTCCTTGTCTCAAGTGTCATCCGATGTAGATCCTGTGCCAGAGATGGTCTTGGTGAACACTGAATTCTACGGGCCATTGTGGAACCTGCAGCAAATTGCTTTCGGGGGTCCATGGAACTGCAGCGATCTCTAGTCACAACTTTCGCCAGCGTGCCCTCCCGCAGTGCCGGCTGCCCCTAAGGACCCGAGTCTCAGCCCGAACAAACACTGGTCTAGGCTACTACTTTGGCTTTAAGGTTTATGCCAGTGTCCCCTTCCAGGCTATTGCTGGCTCTGCCAGTATCAGATCTTATCCAGACACACACTCTGACCCCCAAAACAAAGTTAGCCCATGCCAGCTCTATTTTGCACTATAATACGCTGGACGTCCTATTTGGCTGTGATACTAACGCCATCCAGGGCCTACAAAAAAAACAAGTCACTGACCATCAAAAATACTCTTTCTGGTGGACACTCCACATAACCGCAGATACCTCCCCTACAAAATATTTCCCAGGCACTAGAATGTTTGCAGTAGTGCTCTTGCGCACCTCCATGTTTATTGTGCTCCACCCTGGAAGTGACAGAGCGGAGCTGCTTATAGGTGCCACCCCTGCACGCTGATATCAGTTTTTTTGCTAGACTTTCTGCACCCTCATACGCAAAGCACAAACAACTAGAGCTACCTGTTTGCAGATCTCTAATTTGGGACCGTTTTAAATAGTAACAAGAGACCACTCCACAGAATGGGAAAATGGGACGGCAGTGAGGAATCTGCGGTTAGAGAATCCACCATAAAAAGTGTTACAGAGGGGATGCAACGTCTGCTGCATACTTCCAACTACACTGAACTCCCACCTTCCCATTCTGCGGAGTGGTCTCTTTTTACCACCTTTTTTCCAAGATGGAGGGGTTGTGCATTAGCCTCAGAACTAAATGTCCTGCAGGACCAAACACATGAAATGTCCTTCCTATCAGACCTGGCTGTTAAGTCAGTATTGCTTTGTGAACCTGTATACTGATGCCAACAATGGGGCCTAGCATATATATCGAGGACAGACACTCCATGTGCCAACACAGTGGTAGCAGCCTAAGCCTTGCTGAAATGAGCCCTCCGTCTTTTGGAGGTTGCTTCTTTGCCAGTGAGTAGCAGATATGAATGCAGAGGGCTACCACCTTCACAAATTCCTTTTCTACACCCCCTTACCCTTCCTTGCCCTTGAGAACCCCTTGAACAGAGGAGTGTTCACCCAAAGGTCTTTGGTGTGATCAATATAAAAAAGTAAGGCTCTTTTGGTGTCCAGCCGGGTCTCTCCTTATTCAAGGGGAGAGGCAGGACAAAGAACAATGGGAGGCTGATTGATTTCCCAAGGTGAAAAGGCGTCACAACTTCAGGCAAAAAGGTTGCCCTGGTCCTTAGCACCAGCTTGTTTGGAAAAAAAGTGGTGTAGGAGGATGTAGAGACAGCATAGAGCTCTCTTGCACAACGATCTGAAGTGATCGCAATGAGGACGATTGTTTTGAGAGTCAGTAGGTGCAAGGAGTGGCTGCACATCACCTCGAGAGGGTGGGGGGCACATGAGGAAAAGATCCCATTGCGGCATCACAAACGATTTAGGGATGGTAAACATGTGGGTAAAACCTTTAATAAACCACATCACAACAGGTGATTTAAACAATGATGTCTGGCTGGAAAACACAAGAAGGCTTTAAGTGCTGACACAGGAACACCTTGCTGGTCCAAAAATAAAATAAACAAAATATCCAACAGTTTGGCTTGTAAGAGAGGCTGTATGTGGAGCCAACACCAGGGCACAAATTTGTTCCAGTGCCCTGTGTAAATGTTATGTAAATGTTATGTCTATTTGTACACTGTTACAGGCGAGTGTACCATGGTGCTGTTGTAAGTAGATTTTCTAGAAGGGCTCCAGGCCGCAAGGATGACATCCACAACCTCAGTAGGCAGATTCAATTTAGTCAACTGAAGCCGCTCAGTTGCCACACATGGAGGGATAACGCTACCCGGCTGCTGCAACAGATGATCCTCTAAAGGGGTAGCCTAATCAAAAGACAGATACTCATGCCCAGAGAGTCCAGATACCACACTCTCCTGGCCCAGTTTGAAGCCACGAGGATGACTTGAGCCCAGTAATTCCTGATCTTTAGAATCAGAGGCAGGGGTAGAAAGTTGTACAGGAGTACAGTTTTTTTACTCTAGGTAGAATGCCTCTCCTGGAGAGAGCATTTTTGGGAACTCTGTGTGCAGAAGCTTTGACACTGCATATTGTCGATGGTGGCAGAAAGATTCAGCCAAGGCTCTCAACATGTCAGAAGACGTCCTGTGCACCTCTGGATGCAATTGCCGTTGGTCATCTGCAAGGCATTGCCAGCTGAGCTTGCCCACCCTAGCTTTTCAAATTTCCGCTAGGTGGTTCAAGATCAGGGAGATGCCCTGACTCTCCAGCCAACTCCAGAGGTGCAGCACCTTTTGCCACAGGATCCATAACTCCACTCAGCTGTGCTTGTTGCAATACACCATGGCTATGTTGTTGTCTATGAGAACCTATACCGACCTTCCCATGATGGATGGCAGGAAAGCCTTTAACGCCAGACTGATTGCCCGCAGCTCCAACAGATTTACTTTGGTTTTCAGTGGGAACCTGACTCAGAGTTCTTCTAATGTCACCTCTCCCAGATGACCACCTCAGCTCAGCAGAGATGCATTCATCATCACTGTCAGCTCTGGCTGGGAAAGGGGTCTGCCGCTAGTCAGGATGTCATCGAACTTGTGCCTTTTGGTCTGAAACCTGGATGTCTTAATACAGATTTCCATGGTGCTGGGCCTATTGAGACTTCAGATCCTACAGCAGAGACCATATATGCCGCATGGCAAAGTGGACAAGCAGGATAAATGATGCCAGCAGGCCAAGAAGCTTCAGAGCTGCTTTCACCGAGAACCAGGATTGAGAAGGAAAGATTTGGATTATAACATGAATGGCATAGACTAGTTGCAAGGGAGGAAAGGGCCAGAACTGCACTCGGATTAGAAAAGCTCCAATAAGAGGAAGCCTCTGGGAATTCTTCTATGGGAGTGTTGGACCTAGAGTCCTAGGGTAGCTTGGCTCAGGTAGAAAGGCTTTACTCCAGAGGCACATGTCGTGCTTGCATCACACTCACTTCACACCCCGGCGCTCTTCCACTTAAAAATGACGCTACACCAAATAATTAGAAAAGGTAGAAAAGTTTTATCTTTCCTTCAAGTGAAGTCAATCAATTTTTATCCATTGCATTTCAGGTTCAAAACATATAATTTTGTCCAACTTAGCAGTACTATTCTACTTCAGACTGGCAAGTCATTAAGCGCCACTTGGTGGTTCAAACCAGCGCAGTAAGCTCTAGAGCGCATTGAATAAAGTCACCAAACGTAGCGCTCCGCATACCATTTACATAGCACTGGAAATCAGGTGATTACCTAGCCTACAAGATGCTTTTCAAAACAGGTCAACACATTAAGCACTGCACCTAGAATTCACATTGCGCTTCAAATCAGGTTATTACATTAAACGCTATACTTGAAACTCACAATGCGCTTGAAATCAGGGTGTTACACTAAGCACTTATACTTTAGAACTTACAATGTACTTGAAGAACAAGTTACTTACCTTCGGTAACGATGTATCTGTAAGAAACATTAGTTAGTTAGATTCCTCACCTTAGAATATCGCCAGGCGTCAGACTGGATCTGGAAGATTTTTTCGTCAGCAATACTCCTTGCGCGTCGCTAGGCGTCGTCTGCGGCTCCGCGTCCGTCGTCGGCGTCGTGCGCCGGAATGACGTCGGAGTACTTAGACGCCGCCCTCACGCGCTGACGTCAGTTCTTCTACATAGCCTTCCGCGCCAGGAACGCAGAGCCATGCAAGAGACCGACACTGGTGCCAAAAAGTTCTAGGGCCCTGAAAGGGATAGCCTTAACCCTAGATGTCAGTTCGCAGAACGGGGAGGATGGGTGGGTCGGTGAGGAATCTAACTAACTAATGTTTCTTACAGATACATCGTTACCGAAGGTAAGTAACTTGTTCATCTGAAAGAAACACGTTAGTTAGATTCCTCACCTTAGAATAGATACCCAAGCAATACCAACCCCGGTGGTGGGTCTGCGAACCAAGATCACACCAGAAAGTCCTGGAGGACAGAACGGCCAAAGAAGCCATCCCTCCGTACTTGGCTGTCTAGGCAATAATGCCTGGCAAACGTGTGCAGCGAAGCCCACGTCGCCGCCTGACAGATGTCCTGCAAGGGGACTCCCCGTCCCAAAGCAGTAGTAGCCGCTGTGGCCCGAGTAGAACGGGCACGCAGCCCAACAGGCGGTTCCTTTTTTGCCAAGGAATAACAGATTTTTATACACAAAACGACCCACCGGGAGATGGTCCGTTTGTGTACAGCTTTTCCCTTCTTTGCACCCACATAGCCAACGAAAAGCTGGTCGTCCACTCTGAACTGTTTAGTGCGGTCCAAATAAAAGGAGAGCGCACGTTTTGGGTCCAGACGGTGGAGCCGCTCTTCCTCTTTGGAAGGATGCGGAGGCGGAAAGAAGGTGGGCAAGGTGACAGATTGCCCAAGATGAAAGGGGGTCACCACTTTCGGTAGAAAGGAAGGACGAGGCCGAAGGACAACCTTGTCCGGATGAACAGATAGAAAAGGAGGCTTGGACGATAGAGCCTGGAGCTCACTCAACCGTCTAGCCGAGGTGATGGCTACCAGGAAAGCAGTCTTAAGAGTGAGAAGACGAAGAGGACAATTGTGAAGAGGCTCAAAGGGAGCGCACATCAGGAATGTCAGGACAAGATTCAAGCCCACTGAGGCATTACAAAAGGGACAGGAGGGAACGTGTGAGTAATGCCTTTAAGAAAGCGTGACACTACAGGGGACTTGAAAAGAGAGGGCTGATCTGGAAGCCGTAAGAAGGCAGAGAGAGCAGCAAGATAACCTTTCAAGGTGCCCAGGGCAGAGCCCTGCCGGGCCAAAAAAGAAGACAGAGGAGAACCTCAGAAAGAGGGGCGGAGAGGGGATCCACAGCCTTTGCTGTGCACCATGCCACAAATTCGTTCCACCGGCAGGCGTATACCATCTTAGTGTAGGGACGCCTGGCTGCCAGAATGATATCACAGACTTCAGGAGGCAAGTCAAATGGCATCAACTGCCGCCGCTCAATCTCCACGCATGGAGGTGGAGGCTGGACAGGTTCGGGTGGAGGACCGTCCCCTGCTGCTGCGACAGAAGATCCTCCCGAAGGGGCAGACGTATCGGAGGATCGGTCAACATACTGAGTAGCTCGGGATACCAGTACCTTCGTGCCCAATCCGGAGCCACCAAGATGACTTGGGCCCGGTCGCGCTTGATCTTCTTCAGCACTCTGGGCAGAAGTGGTATAGGCGTAAAGGTGTACAACAGACCGCAACTCCACTCGCGACGAAAAGCGTCGCCGAGCGAGTGCCGCCTTGGAAATTCCAACGCGCAGAACTGCTGACATTGCGCGTTCTCGTCGGTGGCGAATAGATCTAACCAAGGCTCTCCCCACTGCTGAAAGAGACCTTGCGCCACCTCGGAGTTCAGACGCCATTCGTGATCCATCATGCACCGGCGGCTGAGTTCAGAGAGCCCGCCAGATGTTGAACCACCAGGGTGACGCCCTGGTGGTCCAGCCATGTCCAGAGGCGCAGAGCCTCCTGACAAAGGGTCCACGACCCCACCCCGCCCTGTTTGTAGCAATACCACATGGCGGTGGTATTGTCCGTGAACACCTGCACGACACTTCCCCGGACAGAGGGAAGGAAGGCTTTCAGTGCAAGTCGGATCGCTCTCAGCCCCAACAAGTTGATGTGGAGGCGAGACTCCGCCGGAGACCAGAGGCCTCTGATCTAGGCCTCTGATCTCCGCCTCTCCCATATGGCCACCCCATCCCAGGAGGGACGCATCCGTCACTACGACATGCTCCGGTAGGGGTAGGGAGAGGCTCTTGCCCGTGACCCAATCTCGGTCCGTGAGCCACCACTGCAACTGCTGTGCAGTGCCCTCCGAGATCAAGACATGGTCGGACAGGTTGCCGTGATGCTGGGCCCACTGAAACTTCAGGTCCCACTGCAGAGCCCGCATGCGCCGCCTGGCGTGATGCACTAGTAGGATGCAGGAGGCCATCAGCCCCAGAAGCCGCAACACTAGCCTGACCGAAACCCAGGATAGAGGCCGAAAGATGGGAATCAGGGCCTGTATATCCCGGATCCGCTGCTCCGGTGGATGGACCCGGAACTGCACCGAATCGAGAACCGCTCCGATGAAGAGGAGCTTCTGAGAGGGGCTCAGGTGTGACTTCGGCACGTTGATGGAAAACCCAAGCAAATGCAGGAGATCCGCCGTAGTCTGGAGGTGGGAGACGACTGCCTGGGGCGAGCCCGCTTTCAACAACCAGTCGTCGAGATAGGGGAAGACTGGAACCCCTGATCTGCGCAGATGAGCTGCGACCACGATGAGCTGCGACCACGGCCATCACTTTCGTGAACACCCGAGGGGCACTGGTAAGGCCGAAGGGGAGCACGGTGAACTGAAAGTTCTCCTGACCCACCGTGAACCGCAGGTAACGCCGGTGGGCCGGCAGGACGGGGATGTGGAAATATGCGTCCTGCAAGTCCAACACTACCATCCAGTCCCCAGGGTCTAGGGCAGCTAGAACCTGAGCCAAAGTCAACATTTTGAACCGTTCCTTCCGGAGGAAGGCATTGACGTTCCGGAGGTCCAAGATAGGGCGTAGGCCCCCTTTGCCCTTCTTGGGAACCAGAAAGTAGTGGGAATAACAACCACAACCTACTTCTGGGCTCGGAACGCGCTCGACAGCCCCCTTGGCCAAGAGGGCCGAAACTTCCTCGTGGAGAAGATTCAAATGATCCCCCGAGATACGGTGGTGCTGCGGTGGCATGGCTGGAGGGGTCGTCTCGAAGGGGAGGGAGTAGCCCCTTCGGACGATTTGCAGCACCCACCTGTCCGACGTGATGGAACGCCAGTGGAGCAGGTGATGGCGAACTCTGCCGCCCACTGGCGTGGAATGGGCCTGAAAGCTCGGACTAGGAAGGCTTTGAGGCGGATGCTGCCGGGGTGGATGTGGACTGACCACGTCGTCCTCCGGTACCGCCTCGGCGGAAACCACGTCCGCGTGCAGGCTGGTTGTGCGGCCGGTGGCTAGGCGGACGTGAGGAGGTGCCCCTTCCTTGGCCACGAAAGGAGCGAAAAGCGGAAGTTTGTGGCCGCAGGGCCGAGAGGCCCAAGGACGTGGCCGTAGCCCGGGAGTCCTTGAAGCGAGCCAGCGCACTGTCCGCTTTGTCACCAAAAAGGCGAGCGCCATCAAAAGGCATGTCCATGAGGGTGCTCTGGACATCCCCTGAAAAAAGACGTGGACCGCAGCCAGGCGTGAAGTCGAAGCGCCACCGAGGTAGAAATCGCCCTACCCAGCGAGTCCGCAGTGTCAAGTCCACAACGGATTGCATGGCGCGCTGCATCTCTCCTATCGGCCAGGGCCGAGGAAAGTCGTGTCCAGGCCTCCTCCGGGCACAGTGGCAGCACGTCCTCCACCGCATCCCACAGAGAGTGGGAATAACGGTCCAAGAGACAGGCGGTGTTCAAAGACCGCAGGCCCAAACTGAGCGAAGAGAACAGCTTCTTACCAAACTGTTCCAGTCTCTTGGAATCCCGGTCCGGAGGAGCGGACGGGAAGGAGGATTGGGAGGTAGAGGCCTGGATAACCAGACTCTCGGGGGTGGGATGTTGGGACAGAAAACTGGGGTCGCCCGGAGCAGGGCGGTGGCGCCTGGCAACGTTCCTATCCACAGGAGGGACTGTGGAGGGCTTGGACCAGGTGCCCTGCAGAACGTCAGTGAGGGCCTCATTGAATGGCAGCAGAGGCTCAGTGGAGCATGCGGCAGACTGAAGCACCTCAGTGAGGATGTTAGTCCTCACAGCCACGGCAGGCAGCTCAAGCCCAAGGGCTTCGGCCGCCTTGCGCAGCACCACAGAAAAAGCTGCACCCTCCTCCGAAGCCACAGTCGGAGGAGAGATGAATCCAGTGTCCGGAGAGGTATCCAACCCACTGGCCTCCCCCAGTTCATCTGCCCAGTCCTGTGCAAGTTGGCTCTGAAGGGCCATAGGGTCATCAGACCCCTCCCAGTCGCCCCCGTCATCCGATTCCTGGTAAACAGGAGGAATGATCGGAGCCGGTCGATAGACAATATGTGTCTCTAGCGGCGTCGGATGCAGCGTCGGGCGGCGCCGCATCGGCGTCGGGACCGGACAGGGGCTGAACAGGGGATCGATGTCGACCGGAGTCGGCGTCGGGGGTGGTATCGGTGTCGGCGCCGGCGGAGGAGGCGTAACGAGGTCGACCGGCGTTGACGGGGGCCCAGGCTCGGGCCCCTCGGGGACCTGCGGCGTCGGGGCCAGAGCCTCCAACGGCGCCGGGGTCGGAGCCGCCGGCATGCGAGGTCGCCCAGTCGAGTCCGCGGGGCCCGAAGGCGCGCCAGCGGGCGTCGACGGCGGGTCCAGGCTCCTCATGGCCAAGAGGAAGGCACTGACCTCCGCCGGCATCGCGTCAGTCCCAGGGACCGTCGGGTATGGGGACTTGCGCGGCACCTGCGGCTCCTGCGGAGCCGCGGGGGTGGAACCACCCGGACCCTCGGCCGAGTCACGCGACCGGCGAGGGGAGTCCGAAGAGCGGTGTCGCTTCTTGGACTTCTTGGAGTGCCTCGACTTACCCGAAGACTTCGAGCCAGACGAGTGACGATGTCGAGTGCGGCTCCGCGACCGATCCTTGGACCTCCTCCTGGACCGGGATCGAGAGCGACGCGGAGCCGAGTGGCGAAGCTCGAGAAGCTTGCGGGACCGCCCCCGCCTAGCTTTCGAGGTCAGGGCCATACAATCGGAGCACGACGCCGCGTCGTGGTCGAGGCCCAAGCAGTACAGGCACCGGCGGTGATGATCGGTCACCGACATCAGTCGGTGACAGTCGTCGCAGGCCTTGAAACCAGGCATCCTACTGGCACCAGAGTCGAGAATTGACCAAAAAGAGTCAAAAAAGTTAGTCAAAAATTGACTAAAGGGGTAGCTCTACGGGATCTGCGCTTACTGGCGCGGAAAAAAGAAGAACTGACATCAGCGCGCGAGGGCGGCGTCTAAGTACTCCGACAACGTCATTCCGGCGCACGACGCCGACGACGGACGCGGAGCCGCAGACGATGCCTAGCGACGCGCAAGGGGTATTGCTGACGAAAAAATCTTCCGGATCCAGTCTGACGCCTGGGGATATTCTAAGGTGAGGAATCTAACTCACGTGTTTCTTTCAGATATCAGTTTGTTACATTAAGCGCTATACTTGAAACTCACAATGCGCTTGTAATCAGGGTGTTACATTAAGCACTTATACTCTAGAACTTACAATGTGCTTGAAGTCAGTTTGTTACATTAAGCGCTATACTTTGATGCATAGAATATAATCTCATATATGCTCACGACATCGGTCTGGTGTTTACATCATATAACATGGCTTTCCCATGAAGCCGGCAATCTGGTCCGTCAGGACATCAAACTGGCATTTGTCTCACAAACTCCTGTTTCCCCCAAAATGCCCAGCTTACTAGTTGTGTATCACGTCTTCCACACGGGGAGCTTGGAGTGGCCAGGACAGGACAGGGGGCTCGCCATGCTCAAAGGGAGATCTCCTCGGGGAGGGGCGAATTCAGGGCACTACCGCCTTCCGCCCTCCTCCCCAAAGGTTTCCCTACTTGCAGGATTTCACAGTTGGTTGAGGACTCGCTCCTCAGAGCCCCACACTCCGACAGGCCCCAATCTTTGGCGGTCTCTTGGGGAGTTGCAGCGCCGACGTGGAGTCGTCCTCGGGCCCCACATCGACCCCTCAGGCCATGCGCTATCACATTCAACCTCCGCGACTGCCGGGTGGCGCGCCCGCCGCCAGGAGCAGCACGGCCTGCGGGGGCGCGGCTTCCTCACTCTACCGGCAACGGCGGGGGCGGCGCTCCACAGTCCGCCCCCTGCACGTGAGATGGGTGATGCGGCTTCCCTTCCCCTGCGGTGACTTCCTCACACTTCTGGCTGCGCCGCCCGTTCGTATACAGGCACAATGGGGCCCCGGATTTCCTCACAGTCCCCCAGGTGACAGTAGACGATCTTCTAACCCCTGGGCTGCGGCGGTGAGTGTTTCCAGATAGGGACTCAAGACAGGGGTGGCTAAAATTAAGGAGGCGATCTGCACCCCGGGGCAGTCGAATCGGACAACCAATTTCCTGGGTCTACGACGCAGATCACCTTCCCTTCACTCGAGAGTAGTGGTCAGTCAATAGAACTGGTTTATTCCAGAGTTCCAGGCAACAGCAGGGAGGTGGAGGATGTGGCCCAGGATGGTGACTCTTTACCCTGACTTCCTTCAGGGGTCCTGACTAAACAGGAGCGCTTAGGGTAAATGTGACCCCAGAGTCAGTGGCCGTGGACAGGGACAGGTCAAGAGGTCGAGGGTGGTATCAGCTGAGGAGGAAAGTAAAGCAGACCCTAAGAACTGTCAATTTTCCCTCTCTAGCGCATCCACCTTCCCACTCAGGTGCCTTACTCCTGACTACCTCACAGCACACATTCTTCTAAAATGGCCGACGCACCTCACCTCTATTTATAACCTGGGCCCTGACTGGCCAGAGTGGTCCAGAAGGTTCTGGAACCCCTCATGACAGTCTATGGCCCAGGTTCTGAGGTGACAGTTTAGTCCACCATTTTGTGAAGGAACTCTCTCCCTCCCTCCATTTTAGTGAAGCACCTTGCTCCTCACCCTCAGTTAGTGAAAATGGGGCACCCAGAGCCTCTACGTCAACACCCAAAAAAAACTAATGGACAGAAAAATTCGAGGGCAAAAGGGTGAAAAGGAAGATAAAAAAAATGAGGAGGGGACAGCCAAGGGCTGGCAGGTCTAACAGGGAGCTTCTTTATAAACCAGTTACGCCTGAGTCCCTCCCTCTCCTGTTTCATATTGTACCTTCGAATTTCAGGGGTACACACACACGCACACTAACTGCCTCCTTCCACGGTCAATTACTCTAGAGTTGAGTACATACTCAGATGTATGCCCCATCACTAAGAGACCCTAACGGCATGGTCAGATTTACCACCATTCATTTAATAATTCTCATGGATGCTCGGATTTCCAAAACATCACTTAGTAGCCCTCAGATCAAGTCAATATATGCACCCATCACTGAATGAACCTTAACAATGTTCAGATTTCCCACCCATCACTTTGTCAGGGCATTTCAGATTAGCCACCCATAATTTAGTACTCATGTGAGTGACTCTTGACTGCAGACTAAATCTGCTAGGTTGATGGCACCAATTTGAGTTTTGGGGTTGTGATGGGTTTACACTGTGGGTCACACTTTGTTTCACAAACGTCTTCTACAACCTTCTTGTGGGGAAGAGAAGGGTAGAAGTAGAAGCTAGTGTACCGTACCTCTGGTGGTGATGCTGTTGCGGTGCCTTTTGTTTTTCTTACTCTCCCACTTACATGTCAGAGGGTGGAAATCCACCCACCTTTTGCTTCACATTAATTGTGCAGCATAAAATAAGAGTCAGTATAGGGGTTAGAAAGGGACTAGGGGTAAACAAACCCATTTCTTGTTTACCTGTGCACCTTTGCAATGCAGCTCCCATGGGTAACAAATGGAATACCAGGTGTAACAGCTACTACTCTTGGTGATTCCTACATAACTTTTAAAATAAATTGTTGGTGTGCATGCCTCATCAGGCATTTAGAGCTGGTTATGGAACGAGGTTGGAGAAGATCACATGGAGACTGCATGCACAATGCACAGCAAGACATATGCAAAGATGGCTAATGTGAAAAGATATCAGCCTTCTTAACATTGGTTCCATTTCAGTGCCTATGCATTGGTCTATATGAAAGTAATAAAAGCTGATAACAAGTTTGCTGTCTCAACTGCCTTCTCTCTCCCTCCATCCCTCTCAAAAGGCGGAGTGAACATTGTGACCACAGAAATTAATTTTCAAAGCAACATTATATCAATTACATATTGGAAGGTTTATTACAGGACGGTGTGGTCTGAAAATTTTAAGTTCAGTAAAGTGAAAAATATATATTTTATGGTGACTCACAAGCATCTTTTGAAGTTGTTCCACTGTTTGGTTTGCTACACTGATGCCATTTATCTCTCGGATTTCATCTCCTACGTGGAGCGTTCCTGAACAAAGGAAACAAGTTTTATTGAGCACAAAAATGACAATACAAGCATTTTCCCAATTGTTTACATTTATAAAGATCTTTTCATATTTTGTTGTAGTAATACTTATCCTCCACTAGTCCATCTGTTCCATGTAAGCAGAAGGCTGTTAATTTTTTTTAATGTCAACGGGGACTAGCAGTGCCTGTGGAAAGTGTTTCGGACTAAGGCAGATGTGCTTTATTGAAAAGCGGGGCAGGGAAAATCTCAGATGAGACATAGGGTATTAGCCAACAGAAGCAAGTCTCAGTGCCTTGAGAATTTTAAGGGACTACATCTTTTCCACAATAGGTTCTGAGAACAATGTAAATTAACAACGACACACTGTACTCGAAGAACCCGATTTCACCCCAAGTTCATGGGTCAAAGAGTGACAAGAACAATTCACTGCTGAAATGATTTAAATTAAAGCTCCTGGTATCCATATTAGAAAACCTATTTAATTTTCAACCTGTATTTCAATTCCTATTTCAACATCTACCAACGTTTTCTATACATCAATATATATGGTATGGACTGGAGGCTCTAATTTTGCAGGCATCAGGCTTCGATTTCAGCCCTCTCAGACCCAATTTGTACTCAGACACACACAGGGTGCATTTTGCACAATCTAGCACTGTGTTCACGCTTTGCATGTTTTTGAACACATGCCATGTTTAAGATTACATTTATAGAAAATAAGCTAATTCCCGGGATCTACGTGTATTACTCCTGCAAAGCTAAAGATCAATGTAGGTTTTAACAGGCTTCACTTGGCTATTTCAGACATTAGAGTTTATTTCAGATATCACAATTCTAAGCCAAAACCGATGGCAAAGAGTATGCTCTACTTTATTTTTATTTATAATCCAGCATACTTCAACAAGCACATATAAACTACCTTTCCCAGAAACCACGGGAAAGGAACTACAAAACCTTGACCAATAAACAGTCTCTCTTGTCCCTTATACCTAGTATCTCCACATGTAACTTCCTCATTCTTTCCTGCTCTAGCAGGCAAATGAGTGTTTTTCATTTTCTCTTGATATTAACTTGTTTGAATGTTGTATTTACTTATTGTTGGTTAACACGCATGGTGTTTCATTTTGGTAGTGGTGCAGCAACGAGAACAGTTACAGCACTCCTTTTGCGACTGGTTTTAGCTCCTCTTAATATCTGGAGACCGCGTGAGTGCACACACGTGGGTTGGATGTGCTACACGCCTCTCGCTGCTCTGCAGAAGACACGCTCATTTTCTGAAGTCTTCCGACAATCCGGCAACCCAACGGAGCCTGTATACACATCACCCCATGGACACTTGGAAGCTAGAGCACCCTGCAGAGCCTATATTTTTCCCTTTGATGTAAGCAGCACGACGCCCGTGTTTCAAATGGGACTGCAATCACTTTTCTGGACTGCAATCGCGCTTTAATTGCTGGCTCTAGCGGGCCGGGCACAGGGGATCATAAATTAACCTTTCTAGACCTTAAAGTGTCAAGTGGAAGTACTATGCCTGGTTAAGATACGCCATTTTACATGCTCACGTTCTTAAGTTACCTTTTATCCCTAAACACTGTGACATTTGACACACATTCATTTACGTGCACATACGGGATAATAGTCTTCAAATTCAGTTTTGCTTAAAATACCACTTTGTAGGCACCCTATCCAAACACCTTGAACATTCTGTACAAGGGCTAAGTCCAGCATGCAAGATGTTATGACAGAGCTATCACAATAGAATAAA
Source organism: Triturus cristatus (assembly GCF_964204655.1). Lineage (NCBI taxonomy): Eukaryota > Metazoa > Chordata > Amphibia > Caudata > Salamandridae > Triturus > Triturus cristatus. Next base: position 1,246,731,468 of record NC_140591.1, read on the forward strand.
CAATAGCGGACTGGCAGGGGCTTCGACATGGTAACATGGAGGATGTTATTATATATATATATGACATTGAGCCTTTGTTTAGACAGAGGAGCATTTCGCTGGCACTGAGAAGTCGGTCCCTGCTGGAATTGCAGCTCAGCTGATTCCTGTTTACCTCATGAAAGATATGTTGTCAACTCTACACCAAGACGGGCAGCTTTCTGACACTTACCCACAGGTAATGGGGAGTTGGACCACCTTATAGGGATTTGGCAGATCCACTTACCCTAGACACGACAGGGTAGAATGCAATAGGTTGGAGAACTATATATTTCAGTAATTATATGAAGACATATTTTCTGTAATCCACAAAATGGTTTAACTGTATCTTTTCCCCATTCTTGCAATGCTAATCACATTATTTTGTTTCCTTCTATTGATTATTGTAGCACATGTATTTTACTCAAGAATCAGAATGCTTCAATAAATATTGAAACACTTTACTGTGTATTTCTTGTGCATCTCTTTGGGTATGCATAAGTGGCTGAGCAAAAGGGTTCTAGATCTGTCACCACGATGTCCTTGGGGAGTCATGGTTGTCATGTTCTGAGGTTGCACATCCATTTGTTACACTGTTAGGTTAGGGATACAGATGGGTTACTGCGAGTTAGCAGGACTATAGCCCAACATATACTGAGGAGTGCTCAGAATCAGTCTCACACCAGTCCAATGTTAATGTTGTCCAACAAACGCATAGTTTTACTTGAAAAAGTATAAACCGTATGACATGGTGCTGCCAACGTTCTATGGATGGGTTTTTATTTAATGGATTGCCAGAGTAGTTTTCTTGTGTGTACCCAAAGAACCCTAATCACCTATTAACTGGAGACGTCTGTGGTGTTAGGGAAAATCCTCGGCTGAGTAGGTAAATCCTATGCATTGCCTGCAGGTTGTTCAAGCTTGAACCTTTCAAAGGATCTCCCCATAGAGGTACCCTCTCTGATCTATATAGTCAAATGTCTGAGGATGAACCAGCAATTAAAATACCAGCTAATTGCAGACATGCACTTACACAATTATGTTATCCAACAAACGCACAATTTTACTTGAGAAAGTATACGCCGCACAACAGTTCGATTGCAAGTTTTAACGTGCCCAAAATCCACTGGTGTCGCCCAGTGCCACAGTGACAGCCCCAAGAGGTGCTTTACATATAAAAGCAATTACACATTGCTCATTCAATGGAGGCCGAATACTTTGAAGAGGCGTCCGTCTCAATACTATCTCTTGATGAGTTTTGTGAGGCTGTAGACGCGACGCCTCAATACATCAGGCAGTAGCCTCAGCAATTGTGCCACTAGAATGGCGCTCGATTCAGATCACTTACTCATGCCCAGTTCCTTTGAACTTACCTGTGGATACACCCCATCGCAGGGGTTCCCTCTTAGAGCCCAACGAGCTCAACAAGGCTTCCCACCACCTGTCCAAGCGCAAGGCTGATAAAGCGGTTTAGTTGAGCGCGTTCAAATGGCTCAAAGAGGCCTTCCTGTCTAGGCCCCCTCTTACAGTCCTTGACGAAGACTCTGGGATGCTACTTGGCCTATGGCAATCTACCTCACCCCTACCCCCTTCTTCCTTGATGGGGATGATGACTCGATGACTCATGGTGATTTGAACGATGAGGCGGCCCCATAGAGACCATGGTGCCCATCCTATTGCGCTACTCCTGCCCCTCAATGGGGCATGTTGGATCCGGACGATCATATGCATCTAGGGGCAGTGGAGTGGTCCCTGTCCACCAAAGTTGCCAAATATGTGGCGGACCAAATCCGCAAATCCCTTAAGAAGAAGGTGCGAGAAAGTCTGCGTCCCTCCCTGCCTAGCAAGGTGGCTCTGACGCCAGATATCAATTCTAAAATGGCCACTTTTCAAGCAAAATACATTTGTGACCCTAAAAAGGGCATAGATAGACCCTGGCAGGACAAACTGCTGGCTGTATAATTAGGGCATTTGACTAAGATCCTGGACCGAGCAGAAGAGGCACAATCTTTCGGTAAACTTATCTTACTGGGAGTCCTCTCTGGGTGAGTACAACACAAAACATTATTCCTGGGCAATGCAAACTGCGATTATCCACAGAGATGCAACGTTTCCTTTTAATTAAGGTAGATCCACAGAAGCAGGGGCAGTGGCACAAGGGAAACTTTTTGGGAAACCATTTGTTAAAGAATTAGGAATGTTTGAATCCACTTTAACATCCCTTGACAAAGCAGAGGCCTCCCTTAACATCTTTCACCCCTGAATTTTTGTCGGGGTCATTCGTGACAGGGGGCGCTCACCCGGCCACTTCTATACACAGTCCCCCTTCAGAGAACAAGGCTACTGCAAGAAGCAGAGGCAGGACCAGTCCTGCCCCTGGGAATACTTCGCCTCCAAGAGAGGGGCCAAAGGGGTTAAGGCCAGGGCACCTGCAGAGGACAATTTGACAGAAATCAATCAGGCGAGTGTTTGCTTTTCTTCCTGTCAAAGATTGGGAGGCGAGCTAGCACTGTTCCTAAAACAATTGGGAAAGGTTGACTTCGGATTCCTGGGTACTACAGACAGTCCAGGGGCTTCATATCGACTTTTATGGATCTCCTGTGCAACACTACTGGCCACATCAGTGTTTTTTTTCTGAAGGCCAAAATATCCTGATATATCAAGAGGTGACAGACTAGTTGTGCAAAGGTGTCATCGCCCCAGTCTTTCTCCACCTGCAGGGCTTCCCCAGAAACATTTTTCTGGTGGAAAAACAGGATGGAGGCCAATGCCCGGTGATAAACCTCAGGGAGTTCAATAGGCGGTTGGTATACCGCCACTTCAAGATGGAGAATAGCCATCTACTGCACTATCTATTACAACTGGAAGACTGTATGGTACGTCTCCATCTTAAAGACGCTTATCGGACCTTCCTCATAGTCGAGCCACATCACAGGTTTCTGCAATTCCTATGGCGTGGTTGGGAATACAACTTTCAAATTCTACCTTTCGGTCTCTCATCGGCACCGTAGTGTTTTACCAAGGTGCTCAAGCCGGCAATGGAATTCCTACAGGTCCAGGGATTCCGGCTGATCAGCTACTTGGACGACCTTTCCATGAATCAGTGTTCTGCCAGATTAAAGAAACAACTGCCAATGACAATCCTCTTGCTGCAAGGCCCGGGTTTTGTCATAAACAAGAAGAAATATCTTTTGACCCCATGCAGACAAATGACCTTCCTATGTTTTGTCATTAACTCAACAGAAAATACCCTCAGCTTTCCCTCGCTAAGATTTGAAGAGAGCTGAAGCGTACCCTGTCCCAACCATCAACTTCACTGCGCCAGGTGGCTCAAGTAGTGGGACTTCTATAGTCTTCCATCAAAACGATCTTCTTGGGCCCATTGCATTACAGGGCCCTTCAGAGGCTCAGGACCTTTTACCCCACAGAGGGCTCTAATACTCAGAGCAAATTCCTATGACAGAGGAAGTCCAAGAGGAAATTAAGTGGTGGCTGGCCTACATGGAAGCATGGAATGGCAGTGTCATCCTCAGTACCGCGTGTGGATGAAAAAAGATATCGAACTAAAGAAAGCAATGAATATTGTCTAGTATTGGCATTAGTTGGATTATAATTAGAAGTCATTAAACGCCGAATGTGGCGCAACTAGCAGTGCAACTGGCACGGGGCAACAGGTCGCCCCGCTCCTTACTACTGTTTACTCGGGTGTCTTTGGGCAATGGCACCATTCCGGTGTGCACGCATTCAAGGAATAGTTGGATTACGTTGAAGACATGGTGTGCATCCTACATTTATTAAACTTGGCCTACATGGAAGCATGGAATGGCAGTGTCATCCTCAGTTCTGACCTGGATATCGTCGTAGAATCTGATGCCAGCAAATCCAGATGGGGGGGACACGATGTGGGTACTCCTTCACAGGAGGGAAGTGGTCCGTAGCAGAAGGGGGGCTCCACAACTACCTGGAATTAATGGCAGGATCCTTTGCAGTTGAGTGCTGGACCAACGAAAGGGTGAATTGCTGTGTCCTCCTAAAGATTAACAATATATCCTCGGTCTGGTACATAAATCACCTGGGATGTCCCCGATCCTAAGTTCTAGAGGATCTAGCCCAGGGGTTCTGGACGTTTTGCTTCTCTAACAACATATTGGTCATGGCAGAGTATGTCCCAGGAGAATCCAATGAAGTGGCAGATTGGTGTTAGAGGGAATTGTCGAATATGAGCCTGTGACAACTGGATCTGCAGATTTTCAGGACGATCAACAAACGGTAGGGTCTGTTTATGGTGGACCTCTTCACGTCATGACTGGACCACCAAGTGGACAGGTCTCTCAGTTGGAAGCCGTATCCTCTGGCGACAGCGACGGATGCTTTCCTGTAGGATTAGTCTGGGAAATTGGGATGCTCTTCCCCCATTGCGATGATCATGAGATTGTCTCAAGTGAGGCGTCCGCAGGCTCGAGTAGTTCTCATCACACCGTTTTGAAGGTCGCAAGTGTGGTTTCCACTTCTTCTGGAACTTTCATAGGATTTTCCAATCGTTCTATCCAACGATCCAGGCCTTCTCCGGGATCCTCACCCGTCAATCCTTCAAGGCAGGTTACCCATCATGGCCTGGAAGACTACTAAGAAAGACTAAGAGTCCTTGGCTTTCAGAAGAATCTGAGAAGATGTTGGCCACAGATGGGCCAACAGTACTACCAAGCGGTATAAGTCGGCGTGGTCCAGGTAGGTTGACGGCGAGTACAAAGAGATAGCAAACTCTAGGGGTCAGATGTTGCCAAGTCATTACCTTCTTGTCATCTTTGGCATTGCAAGGCCTGGCCTATAGGACGGTGAATACCTTTAGGTCGGCCATTTCAGCAGGTCATACCCTGATACAAGGTTACCAGGTAGGTGAACATCCTCTGGTATGCAAACCGATGAGACATCCGCCTCGCGCTACCACCAGAACTTAGGTATTCGGCTTTATGGGATGCCAATCAAGTTCTAAACCTTTTCAAGTCGTGGTAATGAAATACATTTTTATCTCGTAAGGAGATTTCTGGGAACTGGCCATGCTGCTATACCCAATTTCTTGTTGTAGAGTCACGGATGTTAGGGCTCTTGATCCAACGGGAAGAGTTTCACCCCGGAAGGAGTGACTTTCCACATTTCCAGACGAACAAAATCCATAACCATGATAAACTTTATTTCAGCAATTGTCATAAAAACAAACACAGAAACTGTAAAATCATACATAAAAACACTAAAACATGGCTTAAATAAAAAGAAAGAAGTAGTTAAAATATTTCTAATAAACCACAGTTAACACCAGCAGCATTAAGGAGAAGCACAATCTTGACGCCTAGAGGCTCGAGTGTGTCCATGTACCTTTCAAGAGATAAGCATCTTTAAACTCCAAAAAGGTAGAAGTTACGATACCTGCCCCCCCCCATGCTGGTGCCATCTGCCATCTACGGGTCTTCAATACCGCTCCTTGAGCGTAGACATGGAAATGCCAGGAAACTTTTCTGAGTGAGCCCACATATCACCACACCCTATCTCCTCAGGAGGTTTCTTAATGTGCCTCAACCATGGGATTCTGGGAGTCCAGGAAGTTTCCTTAACTCTTCCAAGCCCAGCCGATAGAAAAACTAAATCTGCTGAGAACCAAATCCTCCTCCAGCACATCAACGGTCGGAGCTTTATTTTATGGGCTAGTGGACAGATGCCAAGATCTAAGCAAGGTGGCAGAAGTGGAGTGCTAGGGGGAGATTGGTGAGGAGTCAGAGGAAACTGTTTGCTGTCAGCACCAAATCGTTGACATAGGCATGCCCTCAGAGTTCCACACCATACAGGACCCCCCCCCCCCCCCCTTGCTTGCGAGTTGTACATTTGCAATGCAGGTGTCATTGGACAAAAGCTGGATCCCTTCAAGGCTCTCAGGAAGCTATCACTATAGTGATCTAATCAAAGTCTAGACTTATGAATCTGGGGTGACCAGCCAAATTGCTCATTGAGAGTGAGCCCCAGGTATTCAAAGGTGCGGACGCTCTCCAATTGCAAACCATTGAGGACCGGGTACGATCTTGCCATCTTGCAAGGGTTCTATTCCATGTATTTGGTCTTGTGTGTATTGATCTCCAGCACACACACACAATGAATGCACCACAAAAAGACTACACACAGATTTAGAAAAATAGGTTACTACATTCTGAACAAAACAAGACCATAACAAGAAAAATCTAATATATAGAGGGTGAGCCATGGTATTTTAAAGAAATAAATGCAGTAAATCGCTTAGAAGCAAGGAACAAGATCCAATTCCAAGGTGGTCTCCTACCCAGCATTTAATAAATCACCAAAGTTGTGTGTGGTGAGATGCTTGACGGTCTATGTGAATATGACAGGAGTTTCGCCCTCCTGGGGAGAGGCAACTGTTAATATCCCTCAAAAAACCTTTCAAAGCTGTCTCTTCTCCAACAATTGCATGATGGGACTGCTGGGCCATGCAGGAAGTTAGCATTAATGTGTCGCAATTTGGAGCTCACTCTGTGAGAGGTGCCATGGACTTAAAAGCATTCAATCTGGGTGCCAGTCTGAAGGATATTCTAAATGCGGCAGATTGTTCGTCGGACTCCATGTTTAAGAGGTTATATTTTAAGCCTGTTTTGGATATGGCGTCCTTGGTGGTGGTCACGATTTGAACAAGCAAGATCCTCGCCTCCGGTCCAGACATAGAATTAAAAGTTTCCTACTATTTGTAAAGGAAAGTTTTAATTCTATTAAGGACATGGAGATGAGGATTATCCCACCCAAGGTTTCAGGGGACACTCCCCACCCTTTTTGTGGAGGAAAACAAGCCAATCATGCGCCAGTTAGTAAATATTTTCGATGTGATGTATAAGTATACAGTGTTTTTTCTGTGAATTGTTCAGTTTTGGGATATCTGCCCTATACTGTGATTTTCTTATAATGATGAATTCAAAGACTGCATCGTTTATTAACTTCTGTTGTTTTTCCTACTGGCTGGATATAATATATTTTGTATACCAATTTTTTTTTCAATTTTATATTCTAGGTTCCAATTCAACTAAAGGAGAATAGAGAACATTTAAGGAATATCTCCTATAGCAGGAATAAAACATTAAGTTACAAGGGGAGGGACAAGCGAGACTGTTTATTGGTCAAAGTTTTGTAGTACCAAAGTTATGTAGTTCATACGTGCATGTTGAAGTTAAAGTCTGCTGGAGTATAAATAAAGAGAGAAAGTAGAGGGAAATACTCGCCTCTGTGTCCTTAATAGAATTGAAACTTTCCTTTGCGAATGCTAGGAAATTTTTCATTCTCACTTAATGTGCCAAAGAGGATTTGTAAAATAATCTTGCTGACACGGACTATGACCACAAACCTTACAAAATTGCATCAAAACTCCCCGCCCGAAAAACTATAATCCCACAAATTGCCACTGTGAACCCCATACAGCCTGAAATAGCTTTTCACATTGCCAATAAAAACACATTTGTTATGAATAAATTATGTACGTAAACTATGTCAAACTCGTTTCAACAATACACTTCTTTAAGAGATAAACTATCAATTTTTGTGATCCATAGTGCTATTTAAGTGATAAAAGTTAAGAAGTTATCTAGACTGTTCACCATAAATCCCACCTTTCAAATTTGGGCTGGCCCTCGTTTCCTTTCCCAGAATTCTTTGCATCTAATGTTGTTGAATCTACAAACTTTTCAAACACTGCTCTCTATTGGTAGAAAGTCCATAATAATCCGGTCAGATGACTTTCTCTTCAAATACAAACATCCAACCCGTCTGAAATAGCTAGGTCGTGTTGCTCGAATAGGAGAAATTATAGAACTTACTAATGGTGCCCAGACTCACAAGTGCACTGAGCCACTCTAACAGTTTTCATCTCTTGTTCAATTTTCGCTACTAAGTTGACAAGCCAATATTTTAACAAAATCACATATATAGAATAAGAAACGTGATGTATGATTTACCTTGCCTGTGAATCATCCCACCATGCATAATCCTTGCAACAATGCAATGATTTAGCTCATTCATTTTTAACGTGATTCCCTGGGGAAACAAAACAATAAAGACATGCTTGAAATTATTTACAAAATTGTATTTTTACATTTTGTTCCACCTGAACCAGATCTGTCACCAATACAGCATTTAAAGGTCACTAAATATCACAGTTCTTTAATTCTGTCACCCGAGCGTTTCGCATAAATGCTTCATGAATTTGAAAGATAAAAACTCATTTAGCAATTCACATGCATAGAATGTGTGAAAGTGATTTTATATATAGGCGGGGACATTTTGCCATGTTTTTATGCTTTATAGCACGGATCGTGCTCATTATACATTGCCATCGTCTTACCTTAATTTTTGCGCGTTGTTTTATCATTGGGCTGGGACATTTTGTCATGGTTTTATGCTTTATTGCATCTATCGTGCTCATTATACATTGCCAAGGTCTTGCCTTAATTTTCTCTTAGTTTCATGTTTGTCCCTGAAATGTGACTAGAAATGTGCGCACCATGCTACAGACGTCTCAAGCCACTGGGCTGGGAAATGTTATGTTTTCACTTTCTATCGTTTTGTTTTGAATCTATTTTCTATTTGCAATGCATTTAATGCTTATTGTATTTTCTTTAGTTTAATTCCAAATTGCAACCTGTATGTTTCAGCATTGATACGGGCATCACTAATAGTAAACATTATTGGCTTGAACTTTTAACATGGTTGCCAGCACACTTCCCATACGAGTCAATTTGGTTTTCTCCAATTTGGGGGATATTCAGCCTTTACTCTTTCAAAGGGCACACAATGACAATTATTATGTTTACCAAGGTGAACACTTCTGACACTAGATAATCTTCCTCCTCTACGAGGATGATTAGCCCCTATCTTGCTTATATTTAGCCTGCTTTCCCTTCATTCCCTGATGGCACACCAGATATATGTGGTGCGTGTTAGGTGATTAAGTTTTAGTTTGAATGTATCTTCATTTTTAACACTTATGTCTTTAGACAATTTGAAGATTTTTTATTTTTTTTGTAAAGCTAAGCACAAATGGGGCGTGCAAGTTTCCTATGTCTATGGTTTCACGTTTGATTTATAAGGTGATTGAGCACACCGCTTGTTTAGGTCATGAGCAAGACCATCTGTGGTTGAAACGGGTTGCCGATAAAAAAAAATGTATATATATTGATATATATATATATATAGATAAATATATATATATGTGTGCGTGTGTGTGTGAAGCACAGTATATACAAAGTATTCTAATGTAGCGATCCTCTGCTGAACTGAAGATCGTGCATACATTGTTTTAGAATGCCTATGAGGAATGAATTGTCCTCCTTAATTTACGGACATTCTAAAATGGCCCCATGAGAAACACAAGAAATTTTGATGTGTATATGTGTAAAACGCGCAACCTGCCCTGAAACCTAATCATGTTTTTTTCTTGATATAATTGGTGCAATATCTGTGAAAATCTTTGAGGATTCCACGATGAATTTGCAAAATTGAAATATGCCCAATGAAATAGAAAAAAATCTTGTTTGCTTGATGGAAAATAACCGTTACAATATGGCCGCTATTCAAAAACGACCATTTTTACTCCTTTGTTGATTTTAATGATGTACACGAAAGTACTGCCCCTTTACTTGTTTTCTGAAATGGCTAAGGATAACGAAGCCACACTGACATTAAGGAAGGTGAACGTGCCAAAACGAGTCTGTCCGGTCTTTTACATGATGGCAATAAAAATCTAAAAACTTGGATACTCCTGGTGTGCACTTTATCTGTTCATGGTCGCGACGGAACCACAGTTGTGGAATTGCATGGCCAAGCCGGCCACACGGCACTGAGGCTACGCCAGCGTCTTCCCATACATACTGGGATAATACCACACCAGGGCCAGTACATCGGACTGACAGCTGTCCTGAGTGACTGGGGAAGGTGGCCCCCTCACCCCCCCCCCCCCGTTCGGGGGGCATGAATGAGGCACACCAGCTGAGGCAGCACGCTGGGCCTGGCACCCCTCGGAGGTTCACGGCCACAGGGGTCACGGGTGAGGCTGGGACCACCAGGTCCTGCTGGGCCGCACAGTTCATCCCATGCTGCAAGGCCCTGCTGGGCTGGTGTCCAGACCCCAAGGCCTGCTGCACCAGGCGGTGATGCAGAATGTGATGGTGCTGCGGCACGGCTGAGTCAGGCCTTGTTGCTCTGATCCTGTCGGCGGGAGGTGTGGGGTCGCTGGGGCCTGTGCTGCCAGTTGAGTCATTAGGAGCCGGCGCAGTTCCTCCCTCCCCCTCAATAGGTGCTGGTGCTCGCTGCGGGTGTTCCCTGGAGCTCGGGCGTGGCCCTTGGTGCGGCCGGGGCCTACACCGCTGTTGTTAGCTTGCTCCTGCCCCTCTTGGGGCCTACCTGCATGGAAGGTCTCCGAGACCCTCAGTGGTTCTGCAATGGGGACGCCATTGGAGGGGGAAGTGTGCCCTGAGCCCCCCTGATGTACTGTTGTGGACTTCGGCCATACCCCGAGGCCCTTGGGGCTCCCCTCCTATTCACTCAACATTGTCTCCACATGAGCCACACGGACCCCAACAACACAAGCTGCCCTTTGAGCATGCTGGGTAGCGCAACAAGACAGACACACTTGCTAAGATGGTGGAGGCAATGGGCGCCGCACCTGTGCTGACCCAGCTGAGCACGGTGGAGGCCCTTATGGTGGAGATATGTGTGGGCTTCCGAGCTCTGGATGCGCAATTCAACGCACTGGTGAGCAGACTGGACAGCGTGGGCAGGCGCTTGGATCGCCACCAGACCAGGTTAGAGAGCGCAGAGGAGCAGGTTTCTACATTGGAGGACAGCATCGCTGCTGTGACGAAGCGTCTGGAGAAGCGAGAAAGGCAGGTCAAAACAGTGGCAGCAAAAAACTAGGACTTCGAGGGCAGATTCCACCGTAACAATCTCTGCATAATTGGCACTGCGGAATTAACAGCTACAGGCAGGATGGATACATTTGTTGAGAACCTCCTGGCAGATCCGTTTGGACTCTTCTGTGGCCTTTAAAAAAACACCTGAAAACATGCCTCTTCACACCTTAGTACTGCCCCCTCTTGGCCGCCTTAATTCTGCTGATCCATTTGCTATGCTATAGCGCCTTGACACCCACGGGTAATAGTAGGCTCTACAAGTTTTATTATTATCCTAAAATGTTATTTTTGGAGCAGAATAGAGTAGAGACTGTGGGAAACCTGGAACCATTGCATCACCCGTATCATTCCACTTAATATATCGTTATAGCGCAGGAGCCCCGCAATCACTGCCAGCATTCCAGAAGCCACTCTACACATTTCAAGCGTTGGTGCCCCGTGTTCATTGCCATCATTTCAGAAGCGGTTTCCAATTCCTATGAGAACAGCACATATGAAGTCTAAGTGGGACAACGCTGGCGGCCATCTTTGGTTGGTCAGGAAGCTGTGTGCACAATACTTCCTTGTTACACGGCGATACGTACGCCTTCAGGAAGAAATTCGAGTGCGTTTCTCACCAGTTTTGGCAATGGTTCCTGATTACATGGCGATCTGCATGCCTTCGAAAGAAATTCTTGTGCATTACGTCACCAGTTTTGGCAGCAGTGATTCGCACACAAGTTATGCAGCGGCGATACGCACACCTTCAAGGAGATAATGTTGTGTCATTTGTGTATTCACATCGGTGACACACACACACCATATTTCAAAGACGGTGATATGCACACCAGTGAGAACTTTTGTTCATTTAGTGTCATAGTTGTGGTACGTATGTTTTACTGCTTAAACTACATGGGTAAGATTGTTTACTAAGGCATTAATTCCTTATTATTTATAATTACAATTGGTTTTTGTGTGTGTGTGGCTCTGAAATGACCGGGAATGGGATGGTGGAGAACAGCTGTGGAATGGTTGAAGACAGCATAGGCAGGATGGAATGTGAACATTGCAATGAAAGATGCAAAAGTAGCCAACAGAAAATGGTGCAATTTCCCTCCACCTCTTCTGAGTTTGGGGATGTAAGATAGGGGAGGTTGAAATTTCATGACTACGTATGCAATTGAATTTTTCTTTCTAAAGTTGCTAAGGTAATGTATTCTTTCTCTATTTTGAGGGGAAGATGTGTTGTATTGTGTAGCAGTGTCGTTATTATGGTCTTATCCTTATGAGTCCTTAGTGTGATCTGTTAGGGTTCTTTTAGTTTACAAGAGTAGAATTGGAATTGTATAATGTAATGTAGAATGCAGGTAACAGCTTCATTAGAGAATCGGCTGCTGTTCTTACAAGCTGACTGATGCGGTTGCTCCATTTGCTTTACTTTAACACTACGTGACATTTGGATTACTACACACACAGCTGCAGAAAGGCCAAAGGAGAGTGCTGTGGCCCTGCTTTCCTTGAAGTGCTCCAGGGCCAAGTTTGACTTATCTTGTTAGAGACACTTGCCAGCAAATGGCATGTCCATTAGTGACACCTGAACATCACCCTAGAAGCCTGTAGATCCCATCCAGGTGTGGTGCTGATGCCCCACACTAGTACCAACTGCCCTGCCCAGCATTCAGTGGTGTCCAGCCAGAGTGAATGACATACTTCACTGCATCTTGAGAATCTTAGATGATCTTTACAAAATTGGGTTGGTATTCTTTGGGCAAGATCTTGCTGACCATAAACCACAACACATGCAAGTACCACCATAGGAGGCAGTTGCCATTTACTGAGAAGAGAGTGAGGCTAGTTGAGGAGAACATCCTCTTCCACAATACCTTCATAAATTTCGATTAGCTACCAGAAGGCATTAGTAGGGACTGAGTTAGGTTGAGCCTACTTATGGAAGCCTGGACCACCAAGGTGTGCATGAAGAAAGGAGGATCACCAGAGGCAGGTATGTGTCTTCTGGAAACCTTTCTGTTTATTGGTGGGCGCAAACAAGATTTGGCCCACATTACCCTCTATGTGTCTGTCAAAACTCCATTAAATGGGAGAAGTGATTCTGTAGAAGTCTGCTCAGGTTACAGGACTTCCGAATGGACATTAATCTTTTCTTCAATGGACGGGAGTTGCCAGTCTAGACCTTCAGCAGTTGATCTGATCACCACAACAAAATAAGACTATTCCTCAGTTGATGGGCCTGGAGGAGAGCTCAACCAAGTACCTGGGAAATGACTAGCCCTCTAGTATTGTATAGATCCATGAAAAGATTGACCTCCTCATAACAATTGTATGCATTGTCCCTGTCATTATCATACAGACTGTGTTGTGAGTCTGAAGCAAAAGGAATATGAAGTGTTGTAGGTAAAGGCAGAGTTCTATCCAAGTCAGAATGAGGGTGGACCGGTTGTGCCATGTGTTGTGGCGAGCATGGCATCAGTTGAGGTTGTGTTCTCTTCATTGTCTGATAAGACAATGGGTTCTTCCTCCGGCATAGGTGCAAATGTGGACACTCAAGGGAACAGAGAGGATTGAGGCGTCTGATTCGAAGAAGGGTTGGATATCAGTGCTGGAATTTGGTCAGACCCCGCAGCAGACCTAATAGGCATAGAAGATGTTAAGGGCGGATCCGCCCATGGCAGTTCACCTGTTGGCTGCCTTGGATCCTTGGGGCACAAGGGCATGCCAGTGGGAGTCAGAAGGGTACTGAAGATGTGCAACATGATTTACATTAAAACCTCTACTTGTTGCGGCGTGGTTGATGAACCTTGGAATTCAGGTTGCACTGGTATGAGCCATGGAATTGGTTCCTCAGTGGGAGACTGAGACCGGGAGGCTCCTTGACATTTTTGTGACGTCTCCTGATGGGGAGTGGTGGGATGAGGGAGAGTCAAGCTTTCACAGCTTGTGTTTCTTTTTTGATTTGGACTTAGCTGACTAAGGAGTGTGAAGAGGACCTTTCACAGGAAAAGCCTAGAGATCGGGACCGCGTCCTAGACCGCAACCGGGACTGGCCCTAACCTAACTTCTGAAAGTGTTCAGCGGGCATATAGCTTGGCTTCACAGCTCTGTATAACCTTGGAATTCTTCCGGGCACAATCCCCACAAGACTTGGAGCCTGGCGAAGACCCTAGCCTAGTTTTTTGGTGCAGGTACACTTAGACCTGGCCCGGACAAATGCCCAAGACTGTCTAGCTCAAAAGAAAGGGCAGAAACATGTTGGTAAGTTCATTCAGCAGCACATAATGGCCATAGTAACCATATACGTCCTCTGACAACATCTTATGGTTCTTAAATAAGGCTAGGATGCCTCCTCAATAAAGCATACTTTGTGGTGCATCCTAAGGCTTTTCTATCTATATAACTGGGTCGAAAGTTCCAAGCACCAGTAGAGGATGTCACGCCTATTTTTGTGTTTTGATGGGGAGTATCTGTCACAGACATCTGCTTGCGACAGTCCCCACTAGGTTTAAATTCTGTAGTTTTCGGAGGAGACATAAACCTTTCCACACTGAGAGGAAATATTAGACAAACACATCGAAAGGATGAGAAAAGTTGAGAGAGCAAGAAACGGATCCGCATCCGAAAGCTCAGAACAAAAGGAACAGACGTCAGCAAGAATATGTGGCTCCAGCATCACTTATGGGGAGAACCAAGGCTGACGAGGAGCCGCACAATGTCACCTGCTGGCACACTGGAGCAAAACAAAGAAACATCTCTGGATCCAACCTGGTGCCTGGGGGTATTCACAAGGTGTGGAATCTTTCGGTAAGAAAAATCCATCACAAAACAACCTATTTTTCTTTTAGAACCAGCATGAAGGTTTAAGACTACATTTCCCTGTGTATGATTTATTGTTGGGGGGAAAAAAAAATCCCATGAAATTTTTCATTGAGGTAGTGGATCTCATGGTCTCACGGTCTGAAGGGTGAGGGGATGGGGCTTCAACAGGAAGAATCTCAGGTTTTTAAAAAATTCAAATTGAGGCAGCTCGCTAAGACGTTGTCTACAAAAAGATTTTTTTTTAAATAGAATGTACTTAACATGAGCAACAATGCTGCTCAAATTAAAAATGTTTTTTTCTCAGATTTAAACCGCCAGGGTTTTTCAGTCACCTGATAAAGAAGATGAAAGCAAAAGAGGCTCAACCCTTTTGTTTTTGGTGCCTATTACGTGCATGCTGGCAACTAGGAAATTAGACATAGTGTAAAGAGAACTCCAGGAACAGCTTTCAAAGGAGGCATGATTGATGTGCTGAATACATACATGTTTATTGCCCGAAATATTCAGGCCTCTAATTAGATTTTGCATCCAAATCAAACCAATGATGAAATTCAAGACTATCAGAATTTATCTATTAGTTCCTTGTTTGAAAAAAGTGTATGCTAACGGTGCAAGGACAGAATTATTTGCTTGACTTGGAAACCTTCTCCCACGCTGATCTGTTCATGCTGTCTGGCCTTCCTTAGGGTTTGCCCTAGCGGACTTGACAAATCTGTAAGTCCAATTGAGGTACTCAAATTCCAATACAGACTTCTGATCTAGAGCAGGGCCAGCATTCGCATCGATCCATATTTAAAGGCAGGATATGAGGCAACTGGTGCTTGATGAAGAGGATTGTTTGTTCAGTGGTAGAGCCCATAGTACCTGCACCCCTGGCAGAAGTGCCACCTATTCATCCTTGTCTGCAAAATTAGAGCAGTCCTGCACAAGTGAAGTCCTTGTTCCTCTGGTGTGTGTGTAGGTATGGTGCATAGATCTGCAGGTGCTTTGTGCTTGTGTGGAAGCAGTAGTTTATGTGCACAATTATGGGCATTCATTTGGGACATATATGCGGGCTGCAGAAGATTGTGGTGTCTGTCCAGTTTGTCATCACCCTCATCAGGCATGACAACCTGCCACCTTGTTATTTTGAGTCCCCTTTGTAAAAATGAAGTTGGCCGGGTGAAAGATCATCAACCTTGCTATATTAAAACAGTTTTTTTACCTTCCAAAATGAATCCCACTCATCACCCTATCATGTGTTGTGCTGGTTGTTGTATAACATCCAGGCCTACTTAGCTCCGTTTATCTGTCTGCAATATACAAAGTGCCTTGACCAGGTATTACAAGCGTAACCTTTGCCGGTTTACCTGAAAAGCCTGGCCAAAAAACACAGACGATAATATCAAGATGCAATTTCTCATGACTGGAAGAACATGTCGAAGGAAGCTGAAACATTGATTCTCATGAAGTAAAATAAATACAGGTACTTTGGGGATGCTCTACCAGACACAAAGCTCATTTTTTTTACCTTCTGTAAAGGGCTAGGGATACCCTTTGGTAGTGAAAAAAGTGCTTGTACTGTAATTTTCTTGGAAGACACTTACCTGTTCAGAGGAGAAGTGCAGGTTCCTAACCAAGAAGATCAAGAGCAAAGCCCGGTTAGAGAAGACTGCATTAAAGTAATCAAAGGCGGTAAGCACACCCAGAGGCAACTAGGACAAATAATATATATATATGCAAAAAGAGAACTCTGGGTAGTTCTCAAGTTTAGGTGGAAAGCAGCTCCTGTATAGAGCACTCCCAACACTAGCTACACCTAAATTTGCTCACCACAAATGTCTGCTTTTCTATCAAAGTCTTTAAGCATAGGATTAGCACAGTGCCATCCATACTGAGATAGAAAGGGACAAAGTCATTTGAGGTGAGCTAATTTAGGGTGTTGCTGGTGTTGAGAGTACTCTATAAAGGAGCGGCTTGTCACCTAAACTTGAGAACTACCCAGAGTTCTCTGCTTTGTTTTGCATAATTTATGTGTCACTCTATGCCTGAAAGGGTATTGTTTTGAATTATACTGGGTGCTACCTTGTGTCTGGCCAAAGCTATACCTCTCTGAAGAGCTCTAATGAGATCAAAACACATGTCAGTGGTTGCTTTTATTCATTTCAGATTGACTTGGTAGGTATTTTACTAATTCAAAGCTGTAATACTGTGCCTGGAGTGGTAAAAGGCTTTTGTCATTTTACAGTTTGGCATGGATGACACTGTGCTAATCCTATGCTTAAAGACTCTGATCGAAAAGCAGACATTTGAGGTAAGCAAATTTAATGTCTCGCTGGTGTTCAGAGTGCTCTATACAGGAGCTGCTTTCCACCTAAACTTGAGAACTACCCA
This sequence comes from Triturus cristatus, assembly GCF_964204655.1. Classification (NCBI taxonomy): domain Eukaryota; kingdom Metazoa; phylum Chordata; class Amphibia; order Caudata; family Salamandridae; genus Triturus; species Triturus cristatus. The sequence goes on from NC_140591.1 coordinate 1,246,748,621, forward strand.
GAGTTCTCTGCTTCTTTTTTGCATAATTTATGCATCACTCTATGCCTGAAAGGGTATTGTTTTTTTTAATCCTGTCCCTTCGGTTTCTTTGGAGTGGTGAGAGGCCTTTTCGTGGATATAGATATATATATATATATATATATATATATATATATATCCACATCTCAAGGTTTCCCATTTAGGAGAGCCACAAACAGGTAGGTATTCATCCGTTTATTTTAACAAAAGTTGCAGCGCAGTAGATGGGAAAACACCAACAGTTCAAAAGCCTGACGCGTTTCATGCGCTCTCGCATTTCTTCAGAGGCTTGGATTCAGAACAGCGCATGTTTGCAAAAGGCACCACTTGATTTAAAGTCTCACCACCTGCCCCAGTGGGCGTTGGCTCTCCCAGAGCCTGCTGGTCTACGTAGTGCCTAAGTGTTACTTCAGTGAGCTGCTTTGCATGCGGTGCACAATGTCGAACATAAAAAACCCCAGTGGGTCTGGAAGGAATTCCTCACATTACCAGGCTGCAAATTCCTCTTTTGTAAAAACGACCTCTCTGCCCTTCGCGCTGCGTGCCGGTTGACACCAGCTGGTCCACTTTTCCGTGGCAGGGCTCCCCCACGACCGGGGTCAGCCGTTTACAAATCCACATCTCAAGGTTTCCCATTTAGGAGAGCCACAAACAGGTAGGTATTCATCCGTTTATTTTAACAAAAGTTGCAGCGCAGTAGATGGGAAAACACCAACAGTTCAAAAGCCTGACGCGTTTCATGCGCTCTCGCATTTCTTCAGAGGCTTGGATTCAGAACAGCGCATGTTTGCAAAAGGCACCACTTGATTTAAAGTCTCACCACCTGCCCCAGTGGGCGTTGGCTCTCCCAGAGCCTGCTGGTCTACGTAGTGCCTAAGTGTTACTTCAGTGAGCTGCTTTGCATGCGGTGCACAATGTCGAACATAAACCTTGAGATGTGGATATATATATATATATATTTTGATTTTGCACAGTTAGTTGTTTACATGTCATCATTGTGAATTTTGCACATTTAAGGGCTAAATTATTTTAGTATCTTCATGTTTTAATTCATATATTTATATATGTAACATGTTTGTGTCTATCTATTTATTAATCATGCATTTAAGCCCAACATATTCATAATATGAGCTGCGACACGCTCTATTTACAAATCAAATTTTAACTTCTTAATTTTGGAAGGTTTATTTGTATAGATCGTGAATTTTGAATCGCATTTTAAGCATTTATGCAGCCATATGATAGGATAGCAGAATTCTGGTGAATAATTATGTGAGTTTAACGTGCATGCTTAGAAAACAGACTTTTTACTGCAAGAGCATATGGTGCCAGTATGTCTTCTATGTTAATTAATCACGGGGTGGATACACAATGGCACAGATATATATAAAAAAATGGCGAATGACGTTTATGTTGACCTGTGAGCAAGGAAACTAGGTGTCCGAAACGTGTCAGTTTTGATCATTGCAATAAATTAAGACCTGCCTCATATTGCTGGGTTCGTGTCTCTGTTTGCTGGATGGAAGTGCAGAGAATAGAAAGGGGGGGTGGTGTGTGTGTGTGTGTGTGTGTATATATATATATATATATATATATATATATATATATATACACATATATATATATACATATACACACACACACACACACACACACACAAAACCAACTAACTCCCACAGAATGAACCATGGGAGGAGACACGGACTCCAGGCAGTTAGGATACGGCATCTGTTTAATCAGAACAGCCTCAATCCCATAGTTAAAAAGAGAGACGTGTCGCCTGCGCAGCAGGCTTTGTCAATATAGATATACATGTCAAACAGCATTCGCTCACATAATGGGGATACAATGGCACTCCAGGGTGAGTTTAAATGATTTATTGGCACCAGTGAAAACTTTTAAAACTCACCTTGGAGTGTCGTTGTATCCCTATTATGTGAGCAGATGCTATTTATGACGTATTAAAAGGCTTGGCAGTGAGTTGCAACAGGACGACAACACCGACAGTTAGGAAGCACTGGTGTTTGGTATATATCAGAGAAACGTTACCAGGACTACAACATTGGTGAGTCTTTACTATACTGACATGCTCAGTCCTCCCCAGAAGGCTGTTTGTGCCACATCTGTCAACAAAGGGAGAATGCAGTTTTCCTAAGAACAATTTCCTGTCCCCACTGACTGACTAAAAGCTGAAGAGATTGCAACCCCAAAGGTTTGAGAACATCTCAACACTTCCCCGAAGGTAAAAACTGGCCATAGTAAACAATAAAGTGCCTAGCCTCTAAATGGCATTTAAACATTTGGGACTGTATCTATGTCCCAGAATATTTTTTGCCTTCTGATATTTTGTGTAACAAAATTTTTTAACTACGCGTTCCACTTGTCATCAAATAAAGTTAGTCTTTTTAAATTACATCACTGACATTGAATTTATTGTACCATGCTGTCTGAGTTTGTAACCTAGATCCTACACTAAGCCTTTATTGCTAGGATGGACTGGAAAGATAAGCACCCAAAAATATTTAACTTGGTTATCTAATTGGGGTGCACTAGTAATGGCAGATCTGGGACAACAGTTGTAAAATGGCAATACACCACACAGAGCCTACCTAGTAATAAGGGCCACAGTATTGAATCTTCCTTTAAAAAAACAAAACAAAACAAAAAAATTATTTATAGGAATATATGAATCTTCATTCTTACCATTGGTTCATCTGTGTTCTTCTGAAATTGTACAAGGCGGACCCGTGTAACATTCTCCATGTCCATGTCACCGTTGGCACTTTCTGGAGAATCACCGTTTAGATAGGGAGATGTGGGAGGTGGCGTAACTCTCAGTGCTTCGTCACTGTAAACTTCATGTGCCACTACGTCATGAGTTTGTAGTAAGGCCTGCAGGAGTTTAAGATCAACCTCATTAGCTGCAAATAGCGTGCTGATTAACAAGCAGTGCATCATGTACGTTAATCCTTGGAGTTGGGCACTGACCTTAATAAGCAGGCACAGTCACAAGCTAGAACATTTCCTTTCACAGGATAATTCTAGACTAGACAGTCTAAAAAATTGGAAAGTGCTTTACTCTTGACACTTTAATGCATATAAAGGGGTGCACTGTCAGCACTGCAAATGCTTCCTAAAACTAATAAAACAGGCCAGACTAACAAGTCGCTTTTCACTTTAGAGTCAAAACAGGGCATTAGGATGGCATACTCGCCTCATACAAGACAAGAGAGACAGATCAGGTGCGACTATGGTGAATCACCTGAAATGCTGTTACGGCGTGACAAATGCGATATGACCATCTCTTTCAATTCTGTCCACATAGCTGTGTCTTAAACTGAATCAACAGTGAAAATACGAAAACTATTTGAGTGACCAAACGAAAATGCTTTGTCAGACTGCTCTGCCAGTTTCAGTGTACCTGTAGGAGAAGTTTATGAAAGAATGCATTACACACCAAGATGGCAAAGATAAACAAATAAGGTTTCATTGGCAACTGACATCTAGAGCTTTACAGCTATATCTAAACATCTTTTATTCTTGGATTTCTGTAGTCTGCATGAAAATAACAAATGGAAATTTAATATGAGATCATAGGTTGACTTACCTCCATGCACCTATCCACCAACAACCCCAGGTGTGCAAGTTTGTAGTGGGGTTTACATTCCTGGTTTTGGAACAATCTCGGTTTACAGTGCAACATACTGTGCTCTATGGCAAAACTCATGACCCTTTTCAACTTTCTCAATGTGCACTCCCAATATACCTGCAGGTGTCCACACCCTATGTGGGAATGTAGTATCTAGTTCGCCACACAAAAGGGCAAGAGGAGGATGTGTCACTCTTGCCATTCATTTAATAGTTATACCAAGGGGTTGCCATTTAGGGCGTGTGAGTCATTCATTTATACTTTGTGTCTGCCCTTTTTTACTTGTTGAACAGAGAAAATGCTTCAACCCATTACTAAACAAAATTGCTGCTAAGTGTTAGCCGCATTGAGATACGTACGAAATGACCAGGAACTTTACATGATCGCAAATACAATAACATTTATGGGCGCCGCTTTGCCTTTGAAAAGGAAACTTTCAACAAAATATGTTAACCTGGCTCATCACAGAAACAGATTTGAATGTTTTAATGTATACCATACTATGGTTATGTTGGCATTTTCTAGAGAACAGCTTTTTACAACTTGTTTCATGCAAACTCACATGTTATTTATGTAGAGTTTTAGAATTAATATTGACACTGCAAGTTTGTTATGCTTCTAGTATTAAGTGGCTTTCTTTTATTGCTGTATCTTAGTAGATGTGATGGCTCTTCAGTTACGTCTTTATGTATCATTTTAATTAATCCGCAATAAATATTAATGAACAAATACATTGTAAGCATCAGTGTCAATCAATCCTTATGTTTTGGTGATCAAAGCAGCAGAGCATTCAAGTGAGCTAACTTCTCCTGGCAAGAATAAGCGCCGAGCTGGCAATTTATTTTATTTGATATTTTCCCGGTGGGCTGGAGTCTTCCGGGCTGTTTTTGAACCCAGAGGGCCTGCTGCTGGCACATCTGTTAATTTTTCCAGCTCCCCAAGTAATTACATGAGGCACAACAGGCGCTTTAGGAGAAGTAGAGGAAAGAGAGGGAAGACATTTAAAAGGAGATCGAAAGAGATGAGAGAGGAAGAAGAGAGTGGGGCTGGCTTGAACATTTGTGACAGGGCTGCTTTTGGCCTCCAGGCGGCCTTGGTAGGAAAAGTGAACCTTTTTCTCCCACCACAGTCTTATTAGAGCTACTCTTGAATAAACAAGAGCATTCCTGGTTAACCCCAAAACAAATCTTTAAACTGAAACCAATCCTAACAGACGTCTGCCTAATTCTGCCGCAGAGCCCACGTAATCACATCAAGGCAGGATTTTTGAACCGACACTTGTTAACTTTTAAGAGCTGTGGCATGCCTAAGGAATGTCCTTAGAGCCTGGAGGTGTATGATTCTAAGTGGAACAGAGATAAATCCAACAAGATATATGCCAAGGAAACCCCATTGAGATCTAGCAACAACTTCACTACAAACAATACAAGTTAGCAACGAGGAACTTGAGGTTTATCATTTCAGTACATGAAGTTGAGGTTTGTGAATGTCCGTACATGAGATAATCTCCACATGCCCAATTTCATAATTTTTATGAAAATTGATTAGAACATCTATTTATTAAAGTAGGCTAGTATTAATCGGCTCCTGGCTTTCTGAAGCACATACTTATTCTGCAGTTATAGTTAATACCATCACAAGTGAAGGAGCACAAATTCCTTTTATAAGAAGCTTTCAAGTGCTAGTTAGTGGCACAGCGCCATAACATAAATGGCAGCTTTCATCCTATTGGACCACAGTGTTGCTTATGATATAGTACTACTTTATATGTTTAGGTCTGGTTTTAGATGGGACTTGTGCCATCAATTCTTAAAAAATTACAATAAGCAAACCAGAGAGTGAGCTATGGTTCAGCATCCTTTACTCATTGGTTTTCATATTTTCCTTGTGTTTTACCACTGCTTGGATGTGTTGTCCATCAAGGCCATAGCATTTCGGGATGGTTAAGATGTCCCATTTATGTTCCCATTAGGCTTTTGTGATGGTGCAAAACAAGTCTTTTTGTTTCACTATAGCCAATGTGTGCCCTTTGATGCATTTACCTTGCTGACACAATGAAATTTTAATTGCTGCCTAATGGCTGTTTTTTGTTACTTAGGAAGTGTTTGTTGTTTGGATGCCTTAGCCTGTATATAGTGCTATTAACAATCACCCTTCCACTTTTGTTCTACATTGTGATCACATTACTGCTTGGGTGCTAAGGACATGTTTGACACGTCCTCAGTACCAACGCTCGGGAGCTGAGGATGTGTTTCTTAGCACCCCCCCCTTACCACAGGGGACGCGTTGGAGCTCCTCCCGTGGGGCCCACCTCATGCTCCTACCAGGAATGGCAGCGGAAGAGCTTCAGCTGCCACCGCGGGCCCCTCCCTAGAGATCTGATGACATCAGCGCTCCTCAACGCACTGGCATCAGCAAAAGCAGCTGGGGGGACACTGGAAGCCGGATCCAGGAACGTTTTTGGTCAAAGGAGGGACTGGGAGCACAGAGAGACACCGGGGTAAAGGAAAGAGTTTTTCTTTTCCCCTGGTGTTTCTCTGCAGTTAATTCCTGCCACGGGATCGTGAACGGGACTGCAATCACCAGCAGGAATGCACCCACTAACCACCAGGGATTTTTTGTTGTTGCGGGGAGGGGCCCCTTGGGCAAAGTCACTCCCCATTACTTGGCAGATGTTTTGGCCGCGCCCCCCCCCCCCCAAAAAAAAACCCGGGGGCACATTGGCAATTTTGTAGACCGATCTGCCCCGAAGGGGGTGGGGGGGGGGGGGGGGGGTGAAGTGGAGAAAACCACTAGACACCAGGTGGTGCCATATTTGCAAATGTTGGAGAGCGGCCCCTAGGGAAAGCGTTGTTTCCCATTCTTTGGTACAGGTTCTCTATTTTCCACCCCCCTCCCCACCAGGGGCGGCAGAAAACCACTAGACACCAGGGATCATATTTTTATATGTTTATGCATGTAGAGGAGTGGTCCTTTGGACAAGGGTCGCTCCCCATTTTCAGGGACCTGTTTTGGCTGCTCTCTGCCCTCTGCCGCAGATTGGAATTTTGTCTGATTTGCCCCCAGGGAGTGGTAATGACCAACCACTAGACACCACAGATTTTATTTTTATGTATGTTAGTGGAGCAGCCTCTTGACCAGTATTGCCCAGACATCCTTTGTTTCCTGCTATCCCTGGGGGTGATCAGACTTTTCTTGGGCCATGGTGGGGTGGGTGTGTGTGTGTGTGTGTGTGTCTCATTTAGATGGTGGTGCATGTGTGTCAACTGGTGTTTGACTGGTGGCTGGGGTAAGGGTCACTCTCCTCTAGGGAGCCAATTTCTTGCCTTTGCTTTGTGCGCCCCCTAGGGGGCAGGACAAACATTTGGTATACCGATCTAGCCCCAGGGGCAGACTTCATAGTGTTTCATAATGTTACATATTTTATTTTTTGTCATCATTTGCATTTGTGATCTTAATGTTTTATTTCTACTTTTAATGTGCAAAGATTTTGATTCCTTTGGTGGCGACTCCTGCTTGTGGTTTCAGCACTGGTAGATCTGCAGTTTGCGTAGTTGCATGTGTTTGGTAAGGAAACGTTTTTGTAATGTTTATTTCAAATGAGTATTATTGCCCTGCTTGATTTTCTTTTCTTTTCTTTATATAATTGTAGCATATTTAACTTATAACTCTTTTTTTTCAAATTCACATTTGGATACGTCACATATGTGCAACATCTGTGTTGTGTTATCTTGTGTATCATTTTTTTGTTTTTCCTTTCTGGTGGGACATCTTTGGTGCTTGCTCTGTTTGTGCACACTAAGTGCAGTTGATCCTCAGTCTAGCTGTCTGTGGCAAGTGAAAGGTATCTTTTCAGAGTATCAAGTTCATTGTGTGGATTGTATTGATAGTTTTATCCAGATGTCAATGTTATATTTACTGTTTGTTACAGCTGAGTTTTTTGCGTTCTAATTTGACACAGTGTTTATTGTTCTCTTGTTAGTTGTTTCAGTTTCATAAGTAAGCTTTATGGCTGCCCGCAAGCTGACCGCCCAGCAGGTTGCAGGTTTGCTTTTTGAATCTGCCTCTGAACATGGCTCTGCACCTGAGGCAGCGGATCAAGTTAAAGATTCTGGCAGTGAATTTTCTGTTCGAATGGAATCATCTGATGATGAATTCACTACTAGAGCTGATGAAGTGCTGCTTTTAGAGGAGGACAGTGATATGCCAGGATTGCAGCAAGAACAAGCTGGACTGCAGCCAGGGACTGGAAGGCTTCCCATTGTAAGTGCTGGAGCCTGGGGTGCCTCTAACATAGTGGAGCTTGTTCTGCCTGCCTTTAGTGGTTTTTCAGGGTGTACATTCAATACAAAGTACTTTTTGCCTATCAATTCCTCCCAGCTGTTTACTGAAGATGTGTTTTTGCATGATATTGTTGAGCAAACTAATATGTATGCATAACAGTTTTTGAGGGACAACAGTGGCACATTAAAGACCCACTCCAGTGCTACCCCATGGACTCCCACAAATCTCCATGAGATTAGCAGTTTTGGGGTTTAACTTTCCTGATGGGATTAATAAGTAAAGCAAACACAAGGAGATGATGGACGGAGCGCTGAAACTTTTCAGACACTCTCAACATGGTTGCACATATGTTGAACTTTCATTGGTATTTTCCACTTTCTTTGCTAATGGAATGGTGCAACCCTTGCCAAATTTCCATTCTTGAAGTTAGCCAGAAACTGGGTATTTGATGGTGGATACTTTGGATAAATATTAGCATCATACTATGGCATGTAGAGGTTTTTTTTTTAAAATTATTTTTCTACTGCATAAACATGGCTACTCCTTAAGCAGTTTGAGCAGGGTTGTTCTACTCATGGTGGATTTACTTCAATTGTTAAGGCAGCCATCCATCTGCCAGTTTTGAATGCCCTGTCTCAGGGCTGCCAAATTACACAAAGCTTTAAACAGTTTTAAACGTTTGAGCCATGCCAGTTTTATCAGATTTCCAGCAAGCAACATTTGTCTGCATAAATGGCAGAGCTTTTCTAGCCACGTATATTTAAAAAATATTGTACTGAGTTTTTGCATCCTCAGTTTTTACAATTACAGGACAGGATTTTTTGGGCTCTCAGCATACTGGTCTGATAAGGACTGCCACAATGAAGGGGAAAAAAGGATCCAAACTCTCAGCTCTGATCAGAAACTCCAATAGTTGGCCTGCAAAACCTCAACTGCTTGAGTGGTAATGTAGTTGTAATGTAGTTTCCATGCTGCCTCATGAAATGACTGCTAGTATGGCATACTACTTTAGTTTTAGCTATAGATAACTGGATAAGTAGTTTCCAAACCGAAGTGTTAAATATCCTTCTACTAAATAAGGAATTGTTTTTCTCTTCTATGTATAACATGTTAAGAGTTGTACATGGGGAGTGGAAAAAGGCCTATAATAGTACCCAGCAGGTATCATTCTATCTGAATATCTTAACTTAGCCCACAATTTTCCTTGGTTTGCAATATCGAAAGCAAATTAAAAGTCCAAACATGCTACATAAAGTTGCATGCCCCATGCAATAGATAATTTACTCTCCATCTGGTACAAAACAAGTCTGTTCAATAGTAGATAACCATGACAGAAATGTCCTTGTATAGGCAACAAAAAATCGTCATCAGCGAGTAGCTTCTTCAGAGCTTTATTTTCTAAGAGGAGATTTTTAGTTAGACAATGTCGATCAGGATAATGGACAGATTTCTTACCTTTGGCAGATGCGGTTTCTGTTGGATACTCTAACTAATTGCAAATTCCTCACCTTTAGAATATCTCCGGGCGCCAGACAAGATCCAAATGATTTTTCGGCATTGCACCTGCATGCAACCAGGTGATGTCATGTGGCTCTGCATCCATTTCGCAGTGCCCCTGAAGTGATGGCAGGAGCTGCACATAGGCACCATCCTAGCGCGCGGACATCGGTTTCTTTCTGGACACCGTCTGCACCCTCAGAGCCCAACAACTAACTGTTTGTGCCAGTTTGCATATCTCTAATAATATAGGATTATTTCAGATGGAACAGATTACATTTTAGATCTTAATGCAGAGGACTACTCACCAAGACAAACTCCTTTTCTGCACTCTTGTCCTGATTTGTCTCAATGAACCCCACAAAGAGCTGCTCATCCACCAAGTCATCTATGGTGCAATCAATGTAAAACCTGAGCGCTCTTTTGGGGTTCAAACAATAGAGTCTCTTCTCCTCTTTAAGTTGTAAGGCGAGGCAAAGGACGTCAGACGGGGGATGGAATATCTGACGTGAAAGGAAGTCCCAACTTTTGGTATAGAAGCTACTTTAGAACTCAGCATGGGTTTGGCTGGATGAAGGTGGTGTAAGGAATCTGGTCTGAATGTTTGAAGCTCACTCACACGACAAGCTGAGGTTATCACGATGAGAAGGACCATCTTCAGGAGATGGAGAGAACCGCTGTGCAGCGGCTCAAAACAGGTACACATGAGGAAAGTAAGGACCATATTAATGTCCCACTGTAACATCACAAACATTTTAAGAGGAAAGATGTGGATCAAATCTTTTTGAAATTGCATCATAACAGGTGATTTGAACATGGACTATTGGTCCGGTAAACACAGAAAGGGTAGACAGATAAACTTCAACTGTGCCGACTGTCCTTGAAGGACAAAACAGCATGATATCGGACAGTTCAGCCTACAGTTGGTCCGAACTGCGGGTGCCACAACAGGCATAAATTTGTCCAGCATAAACAGGCTTAGTAGAAGGACGCCTGGCCACAGGAAATACATCCACGACTTTGGAAGGGAGATCAAATGTAGTCAACTGACACCACTCAATCTACACACAAGGTGTAGACTGCGTAGGTTCATATACAAGACCCTGCCCTGCTGCTGCAACAGAGGATCTTCCTGAGCGGCTGCCTGATCGGAGGACAGATGTTCATGCTCAGAGGTTCCAGGTACCACTCTCTCCTGGCCTAATCAGGAGCCACTAGAATTACTTGGGCCTGGTCATGCCTGATCTTCGAAACTCGTAGCAAGCGAGGTAGTGGAAGGAGGGCTTATAAGGGTCCTGTAATGCATCATAAGCGAACTGCATCTCCGAGAGAGCATTCTTAGGAACTCCAGTGCGTAACATTGCTAGCATTGAGTGTACTCGGCGGTGGCGAATACATACAGGCAGGGTTGTCCCCATTGCTGGAAAACACCCTACACCACCTCCAGATGTATCTGTTATTTGTAGTTCACTAAGAATCACCAAGTGAGTTCATACATCCTGGCTTTTAAAGATCATCCCAAGTAGTTTACGACCAGGAAAATGCCCTGATGATTCAGCCAGTTCTAGAGATTCAGGGACTCCTAGCACGTAGCCCGGGACCCTACCCCACCCTGTTTGTTGCAATACCATGTGCCAGGGGTGTTGTCGGTGAGGATCTGAACCAGGCTCCCATTGATGGATGGCAGGAAGGCTTTCAACACCAATCGAAGGACCTGCAGCTCCTAAAGACAAATGAGGCGGGCCTCTGTTGGAGACCAGAGACCTCTCCAAGATGAACTACCCAAGACAGTAGTGATGAAGCTGCTTTTCGTATAAATGCAGCCGAGCAGCCACCACTGCTGATCTCATGCAATCTTCTCTGAAATCTGGATAGAATCTGACAAGTTCCCTTGGTGCTGGGTCCACTGCAACTTTAGATCCCACTGCAGAACCTGCATAGCCACCTGGCATGGTTAACGAGAAGGAGGCAGGAGGCCAATAGCCTAAGAAGTCTCAGCGTCACCCTCACTGAGACCCAAGACCGAGTCTGAAACATCGGGGTCATAGGCTTAATATCCTGGACTTGCTGATCAGAGGGAAGGTCCTAAAGTTCCCTGTATCCAGAATGGCTCTGATGAAAGTGAGCCTCTATGAAGAAGTCAGGTGTGACTTCAGCACACTGATTGTGAACCCTAGTGATACAAGGAGGTTTACCATCATCTGGAGGTAGTCCACGACTGACTGTGGTGAGCCCACCTTCAACAGCCTGTCGTTAAGGTAGGGGAGACTGGTACTCCCAATCTCCGAAGGTATGCTGGAACCACTGCACTCAACTTTGTGAACACCGGAGGGTGACTGGTGAGGCTGAAAGGGAGCACGTCAACTTGTAAATGCATGTGGTCTACCTTGAACTTCAGGAGGCGCCTGTGGGCCTGCAGGTTGGGGAAATGGAAATCTGCATCCTGCAGGATGAACACTACCATCTTCTGGATCCAGGGATGATCGAACCTGGAGCAGCAAGAGCATCTTGGATTTTTCTTTCTGTAGGAGGAAATTGAGAGGTTTAAGATCTAAAATAGGATGACGGACTCCACTCATCACCACCACTATGAAATAATGGGAGCAACACCCATTTAAGATCTCTAAGGCCAGGACTCTCTCCAGAGCTCATTTCTCCAAAACAGCCTGGACGTCCTACAGCAAAATGGACAAATAGTCTACTGAAAGCAGATCTGATGTGAAGTCTGATTGGACTATCAGCAAGACCCACATTTTGAATGTGATGTCTTGCCATACACTGAGAAAATGACTGATTCAGTCTTCCTCAGGGTGGTCATGTGCCTCTAAGGGCAAACTAAAATGGCTTGGGAGGTTTGCTGTCCCTGTGGTTCTGGACTTTATTGACTGGATCCCCGACCCAGAAAGGACGGGGTATCTGCTGCTGGGTTGGTGAGCAATGACGGTGCCAGAAGAAAAAAACCCTAACGATGCCTCAAAAGGAGCAAACATATTGGGGAAATTGCCTTGTGGATTTGGAAAGACTAAGGGAGCGCTCAATAGTTCTAATTTCTTTGAAGTGCTATTATGTGGAATTGCCCTTTTCTCCAAAAAGGCAGGACCCATAAAAAAGGCATACCCATGGGTGATGCTTGATCACCACCTGAAAAGCCAGTGGATCTCATCCACTCATGGCGCTGGAGCACCACACTAGTTCTGACTGTACTTCCCAAACAGTTGGTCGTGTCCAGGCCAGACCATGTGACGTACATTGGAGCATCCTGGACATCTAGAATGGTCTGTGTCGAATTGGTACGAAATTCTTCTGGGAATGCTTGTAAGATCTTTTCCATCATGTCCCATAATTCACGAGAGTACTAGGCCAGCAAACAGCTGGCAATGACTGACCTAAGGGTGAGGTTAGCTTATGAAAACGTCCTCTTTCCAAATGTCCAAGCCCTTTTCCTCCCTTCTTGATGGCAGAAGAGGGATTGGGGGAGGTAGCAGGATAAAGGATTGGGTTTAACTCTGCTAGTAGATACTTGCACTATCAGGCTCGCAGGAGTGGGTTGCTGCATCAAGAAGGCAGAGTGATCTAGAGCGAGTCAGTGGCGCGAAGCCACATGTCTGTTCACAGGCGCGGAGGAGCAGTGTCTAGCCCAAATGTCCATGAGAGTATTCATGAGAGCTTTGATGAATGGCAGTAAATGTGCGGACAATGACATTGTCAGGGTTGTAAAACCTCTGTGAGGATGTTGGTCTTCACCACAAGTGAAGGTAACTGTTAATCAAGAACTTTCACAACTCGTCTGATGACAACAGCGAATCAGGCTGAATCTTCCACAGAAGGGCCAGGGGAAGAACCCAGCCCAGTTTTAGGGGAAGTGTCCAAGCCACTGGCCTCTTGAAGATATATATAGATATATATAGATATATATAGATATATATATATATATATTCATCATGATTATGAGAGAAAAGTTCATCCCCACCATCATTGTTAAAAGCTGGTGAACTTTAGTCTGATTCCATTCTGAAAAGTTGCTGGAGCACTGGATGGCAGCTTCTAGGCAAAGGCACTGTTTTGAGAGAATTTTTGGTTCCGGCATGTGGGAACTGTGCCGGGAGGTGACTTCCGTTGAGGCCAAGATGGGTTTTGTTTGGAGTCAGACAAGACAATGGGCCTGACATCAACGCAGTAGGAGCCTGCATGGAACATGGTGCAGGGCATGGAGTCTGCTCCCAAATCGGAGCTGAACCAGACCGAATGGCACCTATGGCACACATGGGCTATGGTGAAAGGTTTTCTGGACCCAGTCTGACATCTGGGGGCATTCTAAAGATGAGGTTAGAAGTATTCCTTAGAGAGCTGGGGAAAGGAAAGGTGGGCAACAACATTTGAAACATACATCTTAATTTCTGCTGCCCATCAAGATGATAAACATTGAAAAATCTTTAAACCATAAAGGGCACTGAGACTTTCCCAGTTGGCAATGACTTTGTTGATGATCTTATCCATGAACAGTTGCTATGTTAAATCTGCCATTATCATGGCTCCCAGTTCTAGCCTGCCCATTGGGGAGACTCCAATGCAGAACATCCTCAAAAGTGAGACCCAGAGACACTTCTGTAGGAAAGTGCCCCTTTTTGCATGGTTGCCCCCCACTTTGCCCTGACCTCTGGTCCAGGTCAGCATTCCCCAGCAGCTCAGGTCAGCAGTCGCTCCGGCTCGAAGCCCTCGCCAGCAGGAGTTCGCGCCTGCAGCACTCTCCAGGTCGCTCTCCTGTTTTTTTGCCCGCCGCTGCAGCTCCGTCTGTGCTTTATTCCCTCTCCCCCTTCAGTTACTTGCTTGGTCCCTGTGTTTTTTGCCTTATACTGTTTATACCTTTATACTGTTATTGTACACTCATTGCTTCCCTGCTCTGTGTATTTTTCCCGCCGCTGCTCCCCCGCCCCCCCCCCACACAGCCTCCGCTCACGACTCCCTTACCTGGTCCATCCCCCCTCCCCTACATAATGCTGACCGCTGCCCGGACAGCGCCCAGCGCCAGACCCCCTGGTCCCCGAGAGCACCAGGACGCCAGACGCCGCTATGACGCCAACCTCCTCCACGCACTCAATGCCTGCAGATCTACCGACTGTTTCCAGGCCACCCCGAAGCACACCCGCGGACCATTCACCTGCCGAAACTGCAGCTTCACCAGCCAGCGTACACCAGCACGTCCTGCCCCCCCCCCCCACCAAGGCAGGCAACACCCACCTCAGATGTATACTAAACACCCGCTTCGTCCACAGGCACGCCATCGAACTCTGGGACCTGCTCGACTCATACTCCCCGGACGTCGCTTTCCTGACAGAGACCTGGATGAACACCTCGTCGGCGCCCGGCGTTGCCATAGCCATCCCGGATGTCTACAAGATCACCCGCAGGGACCGCACCAACAGACCGGGAATCGCCATCGTCCACAGAAACACCCTCAGAATCTCAACCAACATCGAAGACACCATCAGCACCGCCGAACACCTACACTTCCAGATCCACATCGATCCCAACACCACCCTCAGAGGAACCCTCGTGTACAGACCCTCCGGGCACAGTTCATCGACTCCATCACAGAAGGCGTCAGCTCGCACACCCTGGCCTCCACAGACTACATCCTCCTCGGAGACCTGAACTTCCGCCTCGAGAACATCAACAACAGCAACTCCACCACACTACTGGACAACCTCGGCCTCAAACAGCTCATCACAACACCCACCCACTCCGCCGGACACACGCTCGACCCCATTTTCTACTCCAGCAGCCACATCTCCGTCAGCCACACCACCACACTCCACTGGACTGACCACCACTGCATCCACTTCTCTATCATGAAAACCACCGCACACAACCACCAGCAAAGAATCCCCCACCGCAGCTGGAACAAGGTCACCGAAGACCAGCTAATCACCACCCTCGCCCGAAACCCACCAACCGACCACACCGACACAGACACAGCCGCCCACAACCTCAGGCAATGGATGGACTGCGCCAACACTCTCGCCCCGAACAAGAAACCCTCAAACAGACGCACCAACAGAAGAGCCATCTGGTTCACTGCCGACATCCAAGCAGACCTGCTGAAGACTAGAGAAGAAATGGCGCCACAAGCAAACACCGGACAACCATGCAGCCCTCAAGAACGCCAGCCGCAGACACCACCAACTCATCCGAACGGCCAAAAGGACCTCCTTCAAGGTACGCATCGACAACAACGCACACAACAGCAAAGGGCTCTTCAACATCGTGAAGGAGCTCGCCAACCCCAGCTCCAGCGACATCCCTCCGTCACAAGACCTCTGCGACTCTCTAGCAACCTTCTTCCACCGCAAGATCGCAGACCTCCACGACAGCTTCAACTCCCAGACCTCTTTAACAGCTGCCGACACCCCAGACTCGCCGCTCCCCCCAGTCACATCAGCCGTCTGATCTCCTGGAACCACGTCAACGACGAAGACACCATCAAGACCATGAACACCATCCACTCCGGCTCACCATCAGACCCCTGCCCCCATCACATCTTCAACAAAGCGAGCTCCATCATCGCACCCCAACTCCGTAAAATCTTCAACAGCTCATTCGAGACTGTCACCTTCCCAGAAAGATGTAAACACGCAGAGATCAACGCCCTACTCAAGAAACCCCAGGCAGACCCAAAGGACCTCAAGAATTTCCGGCCCATCTCCCTACTCCCATTCCCGGCGAAAGTCATCGAGAAGATCGTCAACAGACAACTGACCCAATTCCTCGAATAAAACAACACCTTGGACTCGTCCCAATCCGGAATCGGCAGCAACCACAGCACCGAAACTGCCCTCATCGCCGCTACAGATGACATCAGGGTCCTGCTGGACAACGGCGAAACCCTGGCCCTCATCCTCCTGGACCTCTCAGCCGCCTTTGACACCGTCTGCCACCACACCCTTCGCACACGCCTCTACAACGCAGGGATCCGCGACAAAGCCCTGGATTGGATCACCTCCTTCCTCACCAACAGAACCCAGAGAGTCCGCCTCCCTCCATTCCGATCAGAAGCCACCAAGATCGCCTGCGGCATACCCGAAGGAACATCCCTCAGCCCGATCCTCTTCAACGTCTGCATGACACCGCTCGCCAACATCCTCCGATCGCACGACCACAACATAGTCTCATACGCTTAAGACACCCAGCTGATCCTCTCCCTCACCATAGACCCCGCCACTACCAAAACCAACTTCCACGAAGGGATGAAGGCGGTCGCCGAATGGATGAAGAGTAGTCGCCTGAAACTGAACTCGGACAAGACAGAGGTCCTCATCCTTGGCTCCACTCCCTCCGCCTGGGACGACTCCTGGTGGCCGGCCTCGCTGGGAACTGCCCCTACACCCACCGACCACGCACGCAACCTGGGGTTCCTCCTAGACTCGTCTCTGTCAATGACCCAACAAGTCAACGCCATCTCCTCCTCCTGCTTCAACACCCTCTGTATGCTTCGCAAGATCTACAGATGGATCCCCACCGGAACCAGAAGAACGGTCACCCAGGCCCTCATCACCAGTAGGCTGGACTAAAGCAACGCCCTCTACACAGGAACCACGGCCAAACTCCAGAAGAGACTCTAACGCATACAGAACGCCTCCGCCGCACGCCTCATCCTCGACATCCCCCACCACAGCCACATCACCACCTTAGAGACCTGCACTGGCTCCCCGTCAACAAGCGGATCACCTTCAAGCTCCTCACCCACGTTCACAATGCACTCCACGACGCCGGACCAGCATACCTCAACAAGCGACTCACCTTCTACACCCCCAAATACCAACTCCGCTCCGCTGACCTCGCCCTCGCCACCGTCCCACGCATCCACCAAACAACCACCGGCGACAGATCCTTCTCCCACCTCGCGGCCAAGACATGGAACACCCTCCCCATCCACCTACGACAGACCAAGGACCTGCTGACCTTCAGGAGACTTCTCAAGACCTGGCTGTTCGATCAGTAGCTTCTCCCCGCCCTTCAGCGCCTTGAGACCCTCACGGGTGAGTAGCGTGCTTTACAAATGATTGATTGACTTTTTGCCTGATGTTAATGTCCTTTTGACTAAGTGTGCCCTGGGTTCCTGCCAACCAGATACCCAGGGCCTATGCTCTTTCCCTAAAACTGCACTGTTGCACACCCAGCTCTCTGGCCACATGCAAGTCCCTTGTAAAAGGCACCATGGGGCCCGTGACCAGGGAAGGCCTCTAAGGGCTGCAGCACATATTGCGTGACCCTTAGAGGCCCTGTACCCTGGTACGCAAGTACACGTACACACACACACACACACACAACCTCCCCCCCCTCCCATTGCAGGCTGCGTTTTGGTGCATAACAAAGTGAAGAGTCGACATGGCACACATGCCTACAACCACTGCCATAGGTCAGCCACCCCTGTAGCTGGGTGCCCTTTGCCACTGGTGAGGGCACAGGTGCATGGGCCATGTACCCCTACAGTGTCTAATGCCATTCTTAGACATTGTAAGTGCAGTAAGCATAAAGAGTATATGATCTAGGAGTTTTTCATTACGAACTCCACAGTACCATAATCGCTTTACTGATACCTGGGAAGTTTGGCAGCAAACCTATCAGCAAATTAAACCCACACTGTTGCCAGTGTGGGATTTAATGCAAAATGTACGTAGAGGGCATCTTAGAGATGCCCCCTGAAAAATGACCTGTGTCCTGGCTGACTGCCTGTCCACCCCAGAGATGTTCCTGGACTCCTGGGTCGAGAGCCTCCCGCTCTTGGGGTCCTAAAACAAAGCACATCCTGGGCAGAGGTGCCAAGCCTCCTCCCCCAGGATGGGCAGGGTCCACGAAGGGGAAGCTTCAAAGGCTTGCCGCCGTTGTGAACTGACCCAGCCATTTGTTGCTTCCAGCAACTGGTCCCCACAGGGTCTGACTCCCACTTTGGGTGGGAGAATCGGTGGGAAAACCAAGATAGGAGGAAAGGTGCGCCCACCTTTGCCAACCTCACCCCTCAGTTGGGGGAAACGAGGCAAAACACAACTCTCAGTCGCCGCCATCTTGAAGGTGGGGGGACCCTGCCAACTAGAGTGAGGCTAATGCCCCCCTCCCACTGGAGGGTGGCATAATAGGGGGTGTACCCACCCCAAGGAAGGGACCAATTGGTCCCAACCTGTACCTACCTGAAACGCCCCTAAATTTAGTATTTATGGGCAACCCCGAACCTTGTATCCTGAGAAAGGAAAGAGGAAGGACCAAAGAGGCATGCTGAAGGGAGGAGGACACCAACTGACTTGGCCCCAGCCCTACCGTCCTGTCCCGCCCACTACTTGCTCCGGCGGAACCCTGCTGTTTGTCCTGAGGCCCCCAACACCCAAAACCCAGAGGACCCGCCCAGCCTTCCCCAACAAGACTCTCTCCTGTGAGCACCGGATTTGCTCACCAACAGACTCTGGCTAAATCGGCGAGTCTGCACCACTCTGCACCAGACGTCCATGTCCCGAATTTAAGTGGCCCAACACCACAAGGACATCTCCTCAACTGGGATCTGGTGATCCCTGTCCTACCTCAAGTCTCCTGACAATGCCTGCAGCCCCTATCTGGAGGATCCCCCCCGGCCAGAGCCAGTAAGGAAAACCGAATACCAAAAGTTGCCCGTGCACCCGACGCCCCACGGCCTTGGGTGGTCCAACCGACTGTGTCCCGGCACCCCACGTCATCTCAACTTACTTCTCCCACCAGTGGTTGCCGCCAATAGATCTTCGTACCCGAGCCTGTAGCGTTTGTCTTGACCGGAGCTTCCCCATTGAAACCAACAGGGCTCCAGACGTCGATCCAGCACTCTGCACTCTGGGGGCACCTTGTGTGCTATCTTGGATCCCCCTTTGCCCTGAGCTAAACCCCAGGAGCTATGCTCCCACATCCAAGTGGCGTGCTCGTGAAAAGCTACCAGCCGGAGGCCCCATATTTACCACTGGATAACATTGGGCCTCAGCACTATGCACCTGACCGCCCTAGTGCCGCTGTGGGTGTTCTGTGAGTGCATCCTTGACCCTGGGGGAACCCTGGTTCTAACCCTAGAAACCCAACTCCCACAACCAAGTACTTACCTTTAAACCGATAACTTCATTTCCTCCCATAGGATTGCATTGTCTGCTTTTTTGTGAAAATAGTTTTGTGTGGAGTTGGAAATTGTGAGAGAACTTAAGAAACTGTGTGTTTACAAAAACTGACTTACTTAACTTTGATTTAGGAAATGTACCAGTGATATCTAGGCAATACACACTGAGTAGAAAAACTCATCTAAAAAGTAATCAAAAAGTAATTGCAAGTAACATATTGTTTCTGAACATTTGACCTACCTGTATCTACCTTTAACTGCATTCAAGTGTATTATCAGAAAATAACTATTTTACTTACCTGCACCTAGTCTGGCTTGGTTCTAAAAATAACATGCAACAAAGAAATATTTTGATACAAACAATTGGTCTGAGTTCAGTCTTTGAGTGTGTGACATCATTTCCTATCACACAAACAGAAGGGGGGAAAGGCAAAATCTCACTACTCCGGTCTCCCCAATCACAACTGTAACGCACATGGAGGAGTAGCAAGTGTAATTAGGAAGGTGGCACGTGCTCAGTGAAAAAATACTGCCCTCACTCACAATATTGTGACATGCTTCACCATTGGGCTTCCTTCAATACACCCCCGTGCAGACCAATGCCTGGGGTGGAGCAAAGGGAAGACAATACAAATATAAAAAAGAAAAAAACAGATATAATTCTGGGATCACCGAAAGAAAAGTGCAATGAAGGTTAAAACTAGTACGGTGGTGTCTCCGCTCGACAGTTTATTCCTGGACCCATCGGCTAGATCTAAAAACGTGAAGGATGGTGGTGATAGGAAAGAATTAGGAGATCCTTCACCCCTCCATACTGCCAAAGCGTCTACATGTTTCTGCCTTGTATAGGGTGCCCAAAGTGTTGGGTCATACCGCATTCCTCAGGACCTTTCTGATCCCAGTAACTTGTTCCCCCAACTCTACCTGGAATTAGGCATCTCTGAAACCAGTGGCTTCCAGAGAGAGGGTCACCCTAAGTAACTCACATCCGTTAATCTGTGGGTGAAAACACAAAGAGAGTGATGTCAATTACTTGTGCATGGGATACCAGCTGTGTAAGCAACCTTTAATACTCCAAGTATCCATTCATGACTCTCGAACACTATGCGACACGTATTTTCCACCTCAATATTTATGCAGACCCAATTGGTTTTGACAATATTTTCAAATGTCCCTAGTAGGACATATCATACATCCTGGGGAAACTTCCCCTTTGAATACTTTCAGGAAAATCGTACTTAGTAGGACAGCAATCCATAACGCTCTCGTAGCACCCACACATTCAGCACAATGAAAAGTTTATTAGTGATCATGCTAAAACTGGTGAGTAAATGGGAGACACCCCCTGTAGTCAAACTCTGGGGGAGAATAAAAACATGGAGAAGGAAGGGTTAAGCAGTAGCATGAGACATAGATTGGCCTGTAGAAAACCCAGAGGGATGTAGCGATAAGAGGTTCCTAGACCTTTTGGGCTTTTTCACCAGTTTTAGCATTATCACTAATAAACTTGGTGAGTTGAGCTTTTCGTTGCGCTGGATGTGTGGGCGCTACAAGAGCGTTATGGATTGTCTGTTCTACTAAGTACGATTTTCCTGAAAGTATTCAAAGGGGAAGTTTCCCCAGGTTGGATAATATGTCCTACTAGGGACATTTGAAAATATTGTCAAAACCAAATGAATCTGCATAAATACTGAGGTGGAACATACGTGCCGGATAGTGTTCGGAGGTTATGTAAGGATACTTGGAGTGTTAAAGGTTGCTTACACAGCTAGTATCCCACGCATACGTAATTGGCTTCACTCTCTGTGTTTTCACCCACAGATTAACGGATGTGAGTTACTTAGGGTGACCCTCTCTCTGGAAACGACTGGTTTCAGGGATACCCAATTCCAGGTACAGAGGGAAAACAAGTTACTGGAATCAGAAAGGTCCTGAGGAATGCCGGTGTGACCCAACACTGCGGGCACCTGATACACAGCAGAAACATGTCAACACTTTGGCAGTAAGGAGGGGTGAAGGGACTTCTAATTCTTTCCTATTACCACCATCCTTCACGTTTTTAGCTCTAGCCTGTGAGTCCAGGAATAAATTGTCGAGCGGAGACACCACCGTACTACTTTTATCCTTCATTGCACTTCTCTTTCGGTGATCCCAGAAATATATCTGTATATTATTCTTTTTATGTTTGTATTGTCTTCCCCTCCCTTTGCTCCATCCCAGGCGTTGGTCTGCGCGGGGGTGTATTGAAGCAAGCCCAATGATGAAGCATGTCACAATATTGTGAGTGAGGGCAGTATTTTTTCCACTGTGCACGGGCCAACTTTCTAATTACACTCGCTACTCCTCCATGTGCGTGACATAATTTCTTGCCTGAGTGTGTACAATAAATGCTTAACACTACCCTCTGAAAGCCTTACTGCTCGCCAACACTACCACAAATAGAGAGGAAGGTATTATCTACTTTAACCTCTGTAGGCCTTTGGGGATCCACTCAACACCTTACTTGGTATAGTATATTCAGAGCCAGCTTCCTACAACTACTTCACATGACATCTTGCTGAAATTACCCTTTAACACCTTTGCACAGGTGTTTACTTTAATCCATAATCTTTTATAGTACATGCCTGACCCTAACCACCCACAATGGTTTTGTGATCATTCTCTATGGCCACTGTCTTGAGCTCCTTTCATCTTTTCCTCTACAGCTATTTTTCTTTATAGTGATAAAGGATTTATGAATAAACTCCAATTGTTAGCACAAAACTGTCATTTCACTGACTGCCGCATACTACTTTTCACCTCCACCTAGTATTTATCAAACCACTTCACTGCCTCAGTTTCAGGGTCTTCTGTCTTTTTTCATTTGTTACAAACAGGATTCTCTCAAACAGATCCCAGCATTTAGGTAGAAATTGTCATAGTTTAACCATGAATGCGAGTGCCACTCCTATCCATCTCCAGAAATGCCAGAGTAGGAACTTTAGGTTCAGTGCACCGACCACTGATGTTCACTTATTTCAGAGTTTTATTTCCCCCCTACTGTATAGTTTAAGTGGCGCTTGTGTAAAGTGGTCAGATGAAGTTTTCCATTATCTTTCTGCTCAGGACACACAACAATGCTAATCAATGTCAATCCTTCAGATAACTTCAAAGTGTTCACATTTGTGTTGCGCCTCGCTTATTATCATCAGAATAGTCAACAACAATATGCATTTGTGGCCCTGGTGATGATGTGGGAGTAGCTAGGGGTGGTAGTTTGTGTTAATTTTGTCCCAACACTAGATGCTCATTTACTCAGAAATGGCTCAAATGGTGTTGGAAGGAGCTGGAAAGCTATGCTATGCCCCACAGTAAGGTAAATAGTTTTTGCCTTAAAATATGTCTGACTCACCTTTTGTAACATTGCTTGAGCAGTAATGCTTTACTGTAGGGGAAATGCAAAGGGTAGGTGTTTACCAATTAACAGAGTAGCACCATCAAAGAGGATGAGATACTGAAGGTCTAGACTAAGTTTAGATAAAAAGTAATTAATGATTATTACTCAATAAAATAATCAAAGCTAAACCACTAGTTTAGCTTTGTAAGGCAGCAAAAATGTACCCAAGGAAAATAAAGTTTGCTGGTTGCTAAATGTACTTAAAGCTCGAAAAAAGGTGATAGTCGAGACAGAATCCCACAAGCAAATTGTGTAGAATTCCCCAAATAAGCTCCTTCCCGCTCTAAGGGTTAAGCGAAAAATGTTCAATAGGACATGTTAAATGTGGGTCACAGATTCAGAAGCAATAACCCCAAACCGATCTGGAAAAGAGACCAGTGAGAACAGGCCTAAGGAAGGAGTATTGCTTAATCATAGTAACAACATTAAACATATTACTGACAAATCCAGCATTATTACGAGCAGTAGACATTATGTTCCACACATTTGGTCAGGTAACCTGTGACAGAGGATTTTTGAGGGAATTATATGACAGAAAAGCAAGGCAATAAATGGGGAAAGAGTGTTCGAATCTGAAGGCAGGTATTCTGGAATAAATATCACAGACACCTCATTAAAAGAAGGAAAAATGTGGTAGACACAGAGTTTAAGTGCCTACTAACTGACAGAAGACGATACACTGGAATATGAGCCATCCTCTATTATAAAAATCATATGGTTTTGTAAATATACAACCCATGCACCTATAACCTGTACTAAGGTCATGTGTAATGCCCAGCTATCTGCAAAATGTTTTGCTACCCCTGTGGTGACGTTATATAATTTGATGTCAGGACTGGAGGCAAGGATTATGCATTCTCTTATCCTCTACACCAACTCCTGCGTGCCCCA
The DNA here is from genome assembly GCF_964204655.1 of Triturus cristatus. NCBI lineage: Eukaryota > Metazoa > Chordata > Amphibia > Caudata > Salamandridae > Triturus > Triturus cristatus. Next base: position 1,246,772,519 of record NC_140591.1, read on the forward strand.
GAACACAAGCACAAAACAAAGCATGTTATCAGTGATTCAACAAAAACTGATTTTCCGATAAGCATATGGGCAAATGATGTCATCAACCCTCTGAATATACCAATCCCAAATCAAAGAACATAATAAAGCAGTCTCAGAGACCTCCTTCCTCTTTTCTTCCTGATCCCTTCAGATCAGTGATGGGCTTTTTTTCTCCCCTTTTGGGGTGATGTTATTTCTATATTATTGCTTTATCTTTGGTTATTTCTTGCTACGCAACTGTATTGTTGTTAACAGCATTCTCATCTTTTTGCCTTATACCGGATCCTTCAGACTTGCTTGAGCACCGCGACCTGAGGCAGGTATTTTTTCCTGCAGGTGTCATTGCTGCTTGGTTGACAGTCTCTGACCTTTTCTGGGCCAAGAGCACAGTGGCGGCGTGGTGCTAGTAGATGGTGCTGCTGCTGTGCTGCTTGTTTTTTGGCAGATGCAGGACATGCTGAGCAGATACTGCATGCAAGCTGTCCTGCATTTGTAATTTTCAGAGTCAAGGTGCCAGTGCCATTTAACCTGCAACTTACCACTTGACACCCCTTGAGCAGGGCATCAACACTATGATGTAATCGGTGTAGCTGCACCCTCAGGGCAAACCTGCCCCAAAAGGAGGAGATCCTTTACACCATAAGGAAGGTTCTCCAAGAGGCTATTGACATCTGTTAAAAAGTTGCTCACTGAGGCCTTGAAATCACAGGGAAGACCGCTGCTAATATGGGCTGCAAAACCACCCTGAACTCATGCTTCTGAGGGAAACCTCTCCAAGCGTCCTCAAGACCTCTGAACCAGGTACAGGAACCTCAAATCACTCAGAAGTTAAGGCAACGCGTAAATGGAAGAGTTCCAATACTCATTCTGATGCCCTTAAATGCCCTGGGGAATGTCTTTTTTCAGATCTGATTGCTTTCCAATGCCATTACCTCCTGGGATGGATATCAGACCATGAGATCTACCCTTACACAGTGAAAGTACCACCAATGGGTCAAACGGGGAACCTGGACCCAGCCATCCTTTGCGTTCAACAGCAAAATACAAGGCTTCCGATCCTTTGGAAGAACCAGAGTTCTTAGAGGATAAGCTTGGCCTGAATGATATGTACAACCCAAGGTCAGCCACCAGGATACCGGGGAAAAGGTCTGCAAATCTCTGGACGAAGAGGTCAGGGGTTGTCGCAGGCTCAATGCACCAGATCTGCCATCAGGGGCAAGGTAACCCAAACACCCGAGACAGATGGCAAAATGGCGACCTTTTTGTAGAAGTTCATTAAGGACTCAAAATTCGATATTATCTATACCAAAATTGTAGACATGCTAGAAGAAGAAATGGCCTGTGGGACTCTGATCTCGCCCGACATTCTTTCAGGATGGGCTCGATACATCTTTTGTTTCCTAGGCAATGCTAAATGTGCTCTTCCTATGGAAAAGAGGAGCTCATGGCTCATCAAAATGGATCCTAAAGTGGGAGAATTTGCAACCTCAGAGGCCGAGCTTATTGTGGAAGCGGAGCCCTTTGGGGAACCTTTCTTGAAGGAATTGAGTTCTCTAGGTTGGCCATAACTCGGCAGATTTTCAAGGTCTTTCGCTATGAGTTTTTTCAGAGGGGCCAGATGAGGGAGTGGGTGCCTTCTCAACATGCAGAGCTCTAAAAAAAAACTGGCCCCTTTAAAACCAAGTGAAATTTGGGTGCTTCTTCCCCAACCAAGGACGAGGGGGCAGAGTTTGTGCAGACTACAAAAGGGCAGTCACAGCCCCCAGAGGTGTTACAGGTAAAGATTATCCCCTTTTCCCCATATAAAGTTGGGAGGCAGACTAGTGCAGTTTTCACCAGCATGGAAAAATATAACAGATGCAGGTCATTTAACCTGTCCTGGGTTTCCTTATAGAATTCTATGGATCCCCAAGACAGAAAAGAAGACCCTGCCCTTTAGGTTTTCCCAACAGGAATCTGCACCTGTAGACTCAGAAGTGCAAGAACGCGAAGTCAAAGGGGCCATAGCCTGCTCTACCTTTTTTTATGCAACTTTGTTCTCATCCAGAGGAACGAAAAGAGGATTGTCCCTTAATAGATCTCAGGCAATTCAACAAGTGGCTGATTTATCCCTACTTTAAGATGGAGGGCAAACATATGTTGTAGGGCGTTCTCCGTTTGGGTACCTGGATGGTTCACATACGAGGATGTGTAATTCACGGTCATGATTTTCAAACCCTTTCAACGGTTTCTACAGTTCCGTTGGCAGGGCCAAGTCTTCGAATTTCAAGTCCTTCCCCCTGGGCTATTATCGGCCCCTTGGTGCTTCACCAAACTTCTATATCTAGTGGTGGAGTTCCTCAGGATGAGAGGCCCAAGACTGAATCAATCTAGACGACATACTTCATATGGACCAATGTCAGGTTCTTCATAAGGCCAATATAAGAGACACAATGGTGCTCCTGCAGCAAATACAATTTGTGATCAATGCACAGAAATCAGAACTCCCTCCAACTTGTTCTATCTCAGCCTTCCTCTGCAAAAGATGGCCAATATTAAGTAGAAATTGTGTAGGGCTTTACTTAAGGATACAATTTTACTGAGTTTTCCAGCCAGAACAGTGGAGCTTCTCTCATTCTCTATCAATACCATCTTCCAAGGGATCCTACATTATCAAGCTCTTCACAACCTGAAGGAATTACACCTCCAGAGAGGTCTCACATATTCAGAGCGAACGCCTATCTCGGAGGAGGCCAGGATGAAACTCTGGTGGTGGATTGACCATATGGAGGCCTGGAATGGCCATGCAATATTTGATTCCAGTCCAGACCGGATCATAAGGTTGGATGTCAGCCAAAAAGGCTGGGGAGCATGATGTGGAGTGGTTAACACAGGTGGGCAGTGATCCACCAACAAACATGGACTCCACATAAATTTCTTGGATCTTCAGGCCAGGTTGCTCACGCTGAAGTGTTTGACGAGACACAAGTTTTTACTCAGGATGAAAAATGTCTCAGGAGACAAAAACATCAATTGCCAGAGGTACAAGATGCAGGCTCCTGGCAGATCTCAGAGGTTTCTGGCACTATGCTTCGACAGGCAGAGAACCAAGAGCACTGTGGCAAATTGAAACTCCAGACATCTAACTGATTCAAGCAATTGGATGCTGGATCAGAGGGTGTTCAGACTTCTGATGGATAGATCTTGTCCTTGCAAGGTGGACCTCTTCGTGTCTCAATGAACCCAATTTTCAGCTGGAGACTGGACTAAGAGGCAGCCAGCATGGACTTGTTTCTTCAGACCTGGAGTCAGGGCTGCAGCTACGCTTTTTCTCCCTTTGCCATACTTACCTGGCTGACAATGCAAGTCAGAAGACAACAGGTGCAAGTAGTTGTAATCACTCCCCCGTAGAAAACCAATGTGTGGTTTTTAGTTCTTCTGGACCTTTCCTGGGATTTTCCAATTATTCTGCGGTGTCATCTGAATCTTCTGAGCAGTGCAATCGCACCCATTACGACTGATGGAGTGTGTGGAGGATTACAGAAATAGATGGGAAATATGGGTCCTAGGAGTCTGGCGTTGAATTCAACAACTGGGCTTGGGCAGACAATACAATTGGGAGATACTAATCGACTTAGGGAAGATGGTCCAGTTGGTGTCTAGAATGAGATCTAGATCCCATGGGGTGGAACCTTACCCACCTAGCTAACATTTTAAGAGTGCTCGATGAGGCGGGGTTAGCCTACATGATCATGTCCCCATGTATTCTCATCTTTGGGATGTTAAACAGGTTCTCAACCTATTCGCATCTTGGCTTTAGACTGATTATCTGTCCCGGAAATAGCTTTCAGTAAAGCTGGAAATGTTTCTATGCCTAGTTTCCTGCAGAACGGTGTTGTATGTTTGTGCACTGAATTGATCGGGCAGAGTGTTTACTCCTGATATGGTAACGTTAACCATCGCCAGCGTGACAAAACCTGATACATGATTGGTTACTTAACCTGCCTTCCCAGACTCCTACAAACTTTGCTATGATACTTGAAGTCGTATGAGGCCATGACAGCATATATGAGACCAGCAGAGGTCCACCAGTTCTTGATAGCCATTAAGAAATGTATTTGGACTGTGTCACTGGCTACTATTGCCCAATGGGTCCATTGGGCTATGGCTGCGGCAGGTGTAGACACTTCTTTCTATGGATCTCATTCTTCAAGAGATGCTATGGCTTCTAAGGCCATCTCCTTAGGGGGACAATTGGGGGTGGGATAGAACGCTGAGGACTGGTCCTCAGAATCAACTTTCTAACAATTTTATTTCAACCGGTGTCCAGATGGATTCTGTGGTGAAAGGTAAGCTTGGAAAATGCACAGTTCTTGCCTTCAGCCTTGACACAGAATGTAAAATGTCCTAGTGTTTATGACAGAAAGTTTAAGTTCCATTAAGGACAAGACTTATCCCATCTAGTCACCCCTAAAGGTTTTGTGAGGGTTTCCTTTTTTCCCCACCATCTGAAAACATTTGCATAGTGTACAAATATATTCTCTGTATGTCTTGTTGATAAATATACATGTAAAAGACTGATTAGGCTTTTGTGATATTTACCAGAAATGGTCACGAGTTTCATTATTTTTACTTGGGTGGACATGTTGTCCTTGAAAGGTTTGAAGTGATATTTTATTGCTTTTTTCCTCATTTCTTTGCTCACAGGCACTGACCAGAAACAAGAGTGATTCGTTTTGGAGGATGAGCTCTTCATAATCACAGTCAAAAACAAGCACTGCCAATGCCAGTGGGTCAGGTTTTAAAGGAATGCTGTTTGGTAAAAGCATTACAAGTAGATAGCATGGGAAAAGATATGTATAGAAGGAAAGAACTGTAGAATAATATTGGTGTAGATTAGGTCAGGTGAATGTTACATTGTCAAACCAGACCTAAAAATTCTTGTAAGGTATTGACTGCCCTCCTCCCATATGTGCTGCTGCCCGAGAAAACACCATAAATGGTGTTGTTACCTAAGCCACTTTAACAGCTTTAAAATGTCATGTGTGTGCCCCTGAAAGTTGGATAAATAAACAAAATTATCATAGCTGTGGAGATGGCAAGCCTTTTTTTGTGTGAAAGCACACAACGTCTGTCCAATCAAAATATGTACTTGTGGCTCCCAACATGTGAAGCCAGACAATAAAAAGGAAGGAGGATTATGAGATTGCTTTATAATTATATTCTGTGTATTGGGATCGGTCAGTTGAGGAAGATCGATGACATAATGTGCCATGATGGGTAAGGGAAAAGTAGTTTGTTCGCCTTGATTTGCTTAGAACTTCTTTTATTGCAGTTTTTTGTGTTTTTGTGTGAAATGCTAAAGTAGGAATCAAGGATAAGAGAATGAATAATTCTCGCCTTCGTGACCTTAAAAGAATTGAAACTTCCGGTCACAAAAGCTATGAAATTTTTTATCAGCCATCAAAATAAAACAAATATTTATTTCAGATCTTTACCACAAAGAAAAAAATCTTACGTGAAAAAGATCTCCTGTATTGCTGATAACCTTACTGTCAAAATATCTGTTAGAATCAACAGTAATGAAGATATACATTTTCATGAACTGTGAATGATACAAGAAGTGGGTGATGGTAAAGCAAATCTTCACTTGTATCTACATGGACGGACCACTTAGGGCCAGATGTACGACCCTATTTTGCATGCGCAAACGGGTTTGCGACCCGTTTGCGCATCCAAAATCTAGTAGGGCCATGTACAATCCCTATTTAGCGAGTCGCAATTTTGTTGCGACTCGCTAAATAGGAATTGCTATTTTCTATTATTAGGAAGGGGCGTTCCAAGGGCGTCCCTTCCTAATAGCGAGTCAGTCGCAAAACACTCACAATTTACCGCACTCTTCAAGAGGGTGGTAAAGCACTCGCAAATGGGAAGGGGTCCCCTTCACCTTTGTGAATGCAGGGGGAAATAATTTTTGGGGTCAGGCAGTGGTCCCAGGGACCACTACCTGCCCTTTAAAAAGTAAACAAAAATGTTTCATTTTTCCTTTTTTTAAGGAAAACGCCCTGCATTTAAAAAAACTAAAAAAAGGAAAATGCTGCTTACCAGTGTGCATCTGTTCTTGGCATGTAGAGGTGCAGAATATCATACTGTTGCATAAATCGCCATCTGGTGTTGGGCTCGGATGCTTGCACCTTGTTGGTGTCTTGGAAGAAGTCTTTTGTAGTCACGAGATAGGTGACTCCTCCCTTGGATGATAGTGCTCATGGGCATCGATTCCACTCTCAGATTGTTTTTCGCCATGATGGGAAATGATTGAGTTTGTAAGAAACAGAAAAGATGTCCATGTGAATGTATCTAAGTAAGATAACACTGGAACAGATACAGGTCCTGGGGAGGCGGGTGGGCGTATAATATTCTGCAGCTCTACATGTCAAGAACAGATGCATACTGGTAAGTAGCATTTTCCGTTCGAGGCATAGGAGCTGCAGAATTCATACTGTTGCATATACTGTACAGCAGTGTCTCCCCTAGCGGTGGTCACCTGTATCTGTTGCAGTGGTTTGGAAAAGTGTCATAAGAACAGCCTGGCCTACAGAAGCCTGTTGCTTCGCCTGCATGTCCACACAATAGTGTTTGGTGAAGGCATGTGTCGCTGCTTTACAAATGTCCTCTAGGGGAATGTTCCCTAAGAATGCCATGGAAGCCCCTAGTTTGGTGTTCAAGGCCCTCTAGAGGGAATTGTTAATGTGCGTTTTGCCTTTTGGTAGCATATTTGAATGCATTTGACTATACACCTGGCGATTCCAGCTTTGGAGATGGGATTTCCTTTACGAGGTGGAGAGAAAGCTACAAACAGTTGGTTTGTCTTTCTAAAAGGTTTAGTAATGTCAATGTAATAAAGTAAAGCTCTCTTGACATCAAGTGTGTGAAGAGCTCTCTCTGCTACGGGGTCTGGGTTTTGGAAAAACACTGGTAACTCTACAGATTGATTAAGATGGAAAGCAGAGATTACTTTGGGAAGGAATTTTGGATTTGTTCTAAGAACCACCTTGGTACGATGTATTTGTAAGAATGGTTCTTGTATGGTTAAAGCCTGGATCTCACTTACTCTTCTAAGAGAGGTGATTGCGACGAGGAAAGCTACTTTCCATGTAAGGAACTGCAATTCACATTTGTGTAAAGGCTCAAATGGGGGACCCATGAGTCTAGTAAGGACAATGTTTAGGTTCCACACCGGAGAGGGAGGCAATTTGGTTGGAATTATCCTTTTAAGGCCTTCCATAAAGGCTTTAATTGCAGGTACTCTAAACAATGACAAATGTTGTCTGGTTTGCAGGTTGGCGGGGAGGGCAGTCAGATGTAACCTTATGGATGAGTATGCAAGATTACATCTTTGTAAATGCAGTAAATAGCAAATGATGTTCCGAATGGACATCTAGCGGGGCAATTTTGTTGTTGTTGCAGTAAATGACGAATCGCTACCATTTGGCTGCATAGCAAGCTCTAGTAGTAGGGCGTCTGGCTTCTTTGCTAATGTTCATGCACTCCGGTGGGACGTTAAGGTAACCGAACTCTAGGACTTCAGGAGCCAGATGAACAAGTTACTTACCTTCGGTAACGCTTTTTCTGGTGGATACAGTATCTGCCTGTGGATTCCTTCCTTTGTGAATATCCCCTGCGCCAGCATTTTCACAGAATTTTTTCCCCAGCTCTCCACGCCGTCATAATACCACGGCTCCGCTCGCGACTCCGTATGACGTCACCGGAGCCATAAGAGAGCCATAAGAGAGCCACGTCGGCGTGATGACGTCAGTTCCACCCATTTTTTCTGTGCCTCCGAGGCGTACAGGTGGACCGACAACAGATTCAAAGTATACATAGTATACAACATTTGAACAAATATACATAGTACATATACAAAAGGAAAGCTAAAGAACATAAGCATTTCCTATAAGTGTACCAGATAGAAAGAAGATACTATGCAGAACAACATGTCAAACAAAGCATCCTTTAAGGTATACAAAGGTGGACAACGGGAAGGCGGGTGGGTCAGTGAGGAATCCACAGGCAGATACTGTATCCACCAGAAAAAGCGTTACCGAAGGTAAGTAACTTGTTCTTCTGATGGATACATCTGCAAGTGGATTCCTCACCTTGTGAATAGATTCCCACAGCAGTCCCGCTCCTGGAGGAGGGTGTCCACCTTCCTATACCAAAAAGTCCTGCAAGACAGAGCGCGCAAAATGGCCCTCCCCCTCATCTCAGAGTCTAAGCAATAATGCTTTGCGAAAGTATGGAGGGAGGCCTTACAAATGTCTGCAACTGGAACACCCCTGGCCAAAGCAGTGGTGGAAGACTTAGCTCTAGTTGAATGAGCTCTAATACCCTCAAAAGGAACCTTACCAGCAAGGGCGTAGCATAACTTGATGGTTAAGATGATCCACCTGGACAGAGTGCGCGTGTGCACAGCTTTGCCTTTGAAGTGTCCAATATAGCCCACGAAGAGCTGATCATTCAAAACGAAAATCCTTTGTTCTGTCCAAATAAAAGCTCACTGCTCTTTTAGGGTCCAAGCGGTGAAGTCTCTCCTCCTCCTTAGAAGGGTGAGGGGAAGGATAAAACACAGGGAGAGTAATGGACTGTCCCAGATGAAAGGGAGTAGCTACCTTAGGTAGGAAAGCAGCCCTGGTCCTGAGGACCATCCTTTCAGCATGTAAGGATAAAAACGGGGGTTTTGAACTAAGAGCTTGAAGCTCACTCACCCTCCTTGCCGAGGTTATGGCTACAAGAAAGACCGTTTTAAAGGACAACAGTCTCAAAGGACAGCTATAAAGGGGCTCAAAAGGGGACCCCATCAAAAAAGTTAAGACAAGATTAACGTCCCACTGTGGCATTACAAAGGGAGTAGGTGGAAACCTGTTAGTAAGACCTTTGATAAATCTTAAAACAATAGGAGATTTAAATAACGATGGCTGATCTGGAAGACACAGAAAAGCCGATAAGGCTGACAAATAGCCCTTAAATGTGGCCACAGCACAACCTTGCTGAGCCAAGGAAAGAGCAAACTGAAGCATATTAGAAAGATGGGCTTTTAAAGGGTCAATGGATCTCTGAAGAACCTGTGCAAGGGTTACCATCTTGAATTTCTCCTGCTTCAGGTAAAAATTCAAGACTCTGAGGTCCAGGATCGGATGCAATCTGCCATCCTTTTTGGGAATCAGGAAATACCGGGAGTAGCATCCCTGACCCCTTTCCTGCTCCGGAACCACCTCTATCGCACCTTTTTGTAGCAATGCAAGAACCTCCTTCTGCAGAAGAAGCAGATGGTCCTCTGAGCAAAAACCTTGGCAAGGAGGGTAAGGGGGAGGAAATTCCCGAAAGGAAAGGGCGTACCCATTCTCCACAATGTTTAAAATCCAAAGGTCCGTCGGGACCGATTTCCAACCTCGCAGAAAGTGGGACACCCGACCCCCAACAGGCCTCACATGATCCAGGATGGGGATCTAGGGCTGCTTCCCTGTAGCATCATTGGGAGAAGAGGAGGCTGAGGAGGAGGAGGGATTGCGGCCAGAACCATGCCGACCCCTTTGTCTTCCTCTATTGGATCTGTAGAAAGGATTTTGTTGCTGCTGCTGTGGTTGACAGAAGGAACGAAAGGATGACCTTCCAAATCCCCTATACTTGCTGAAGCCAAACCATTTTGACTGCGTCTGAAAACCTAAAGATTTCGCATTAGCTCTGCTATCCTTGAATCTTTGCAGGGCGGAATCCGCTTATCCCCAAAAAGCTTTTCCCCATCAAAGGGTAATCGACCAGAGTGGCCTGAACATCCGAAGAGAAACCGGAAGAGCGAAGTCAAGCCTGCCTTCTAGTGGCTATAGAAGATCCCATAGTTCTGGCCACGGAATCAGCCGTATCTAGGCCCGATTGAATAACTTGCCTAGCAGCAGCTTGAGTGTCTGCAACAACCTCCATAAAGGAGCCCTTCTCCTCATTAGGCAATTTAGGAGCTAACTGCTTCACAGAGTCCATCAAAGCATGAACGTAGCGGCCCAATAAGCAAGTGGCATTTGTTGATTTAAGCGCCATACTTCCAGATGAGAAGACCTTTTTAGTCGAATGCTCAATCTTCTTTGAGTCCCTGTCAGCTGGAGCTTGTGGAAAAGCACCTGAAGATTGTTTTGAACAGGATGCCTGCACTACAAGACTCTCTGGAGAACGGTGCAAGGAAAGGAAGCTCGGATCCCCCAGAGCCACTCTATATCTTCTCGCCACAGTTCTGGAAACCGCAGGTGAAGAAAGTGGCTTGCGCCAAACATCCATAACAGGCTCTAAGATAAGCTCATTAAAAGGCAACAGAGGCTCGACAATGGAAGAAGGAGAATGAAGGACTTCAGTCAAAAGGTTTGGCTTATATTCCGCAAAAGGCAACTGTAAGTCTAACAGCTCTGCAGCCTTCCTGATTACCAAATGGTAAGGAGCCAACTCTTGAGGAGGAGAAGACCTGGAAGAAGATTGCTCCCATTCAGGAGTGGTATCCAATCCACTTGCCTCCTGAATACCTTCAAATTCATCAGTGGAGTCACCCACTTCACCTTCCTCCACTTCCTCTGCCCGATATTGCTCTTCCTCTATAATCCTCTGAGCCTCTCTTCGAGAGCGGATCCGAGGCCACGGCGTCGCCGGCGCCGTACGCGGAGTCAGCGGCACCGTACGTGGAGTCGGCGGCGCTGGAGTCGGTGGTGTCAGACGCGGTGCAGCTGGAGCCGGTATTGAGGGAGGCTCCGGCGAAGGCATGCGATCCAGTCGAGGCCAGGAGGAAGGCTCTCCAGACAGCGCCGGGAACTGCCATGACGGAGCCATCGGCAAGAAGGGCATAAAAGGTGCCCGAGCGTAGTGTTGCGACACGCCCAAACTAAACGCCATTGGACCCACGGGACCTGAAGGTGCACCGGATGGGAAGGCTGCACTCTGGAAAACACCATACATAGCATTCAAGAAATGCGTCGGATCCGCACCCGGAGTCGGGAAATGCGGGTATGGGTTCGAACCTGAATCTGGCCGAGGAGTAGCTGGAGTCGGAGCCGAATAATCCTCTACTGGAGCCACAGGTTCTCCTTCAGGCACAGGCGAAAGATCAACAACCTGATCCGGCTAGGCGTCGGAAGTTGGAGAATCCACCGGCGCCGGAGACTGCGCCGGAGTTAACTTGGGCGAAGGTGACTTCTCCGGAGAAACACGAGTAGAAGGGGAAGGAGAGACAAAGTCCTTACTTCGACATCGAGGCGATGGCGACCTCGAAGCCCTACTCTTCGACGACCGGCGCCGAGAGCTGTGCTTCCTCTTCTTCTTGTGTCTTCTCGACTTCGACGAGTGCTAGTTCGACGACTCCGGCTTCGACTTGTCTCTTTTTTGACCTCTGTTTTCCTTCTTCGCCTTAGCCATGAACAGCTCGCTTCTCTTTCTTTCAGTGCTTTAGGATTCATTTTCCTGCAGCAGGAACAGTCCTCCACGTCGTGGTCCGACAAAAGACACCATAAGCAGTCTTCATGGGGGTCAGTAATGGACATGTGACCCCACATTCCCTACATGGCTTGAATCCTGACTTCCTCGACGAAGACATGAGTATTCCAGAAACAGTAACTCACAAGGAGACTACAAAGTAACAGGAGAGTGCTGGAAAACCGGTACGCGTCGACGGCACGGAAAAAAGGGAACGGACGTCATCACGCTGACGTGGCTCTCTTATGGCTCCGGTGATGTCATACGGAGTCTAGAGCGGAGCTGTGGTATTATGACGTCCACGTCGGCGTGGAGAGCTGGGGAAAAAATTCCGTGGAATGCTGGCGCAGGGGATATTCACAAGGTGAGGAATCCACTGGCAGATGTATCCATCAGAATGCTAGATTCAGTTGTGCTGGATCTGAGTGTCTTATTTCTCTATGGTTCTGCGTCAGAAGTCTTGGGAGAGATGTAGCTTTTGGTGTGGAACTACTGAGAGTTCGAGGAGTGTTGTGAACCACGGTTGCCGCGCCCATTTGAGAGCAACTAGGATCATTTTGAGAGCCTGTTGCTTGAGCTTGCGTACTACTAGCAGAATGAGTGGGTATGGCGGAAAAGCGTACGCAAATCTGCCTGACCAGTTCATCCATATCGCATTGCCCTTGGACAACGGGTGTGGAAACCTGGCGGCAAAGGTTGGGCATTTTGCATTTGCGTGTGTGGCGAACAGATCTATGTCTGGGTGACCCCACGTCGAAAAATGGTTGAAGAACTTGAGGATGAAGTTCCCACTCGTGCAGCTGCTGTGACTGACGACTCAGCAGATCCACAATCTGATTGTGTACTCCTGGAAGATGTTCTGACAGAAGATAGATGTTTTGCGGAATGGCCAATCTCCATATGCTTTACACTAGGTGAGACAGCTGCAAAGAAAGTGTTCCTCCTTGTTTCTGTATGAAGTAGATTGCTGTCATATTGTTCATGAGGATCAGGACAGCTTTGTCGAGGAGATGTGATTGCAATGACTTTAACGCTAGAAATATTGCCAGTAATTCTAGGTGATTGATGTGTAGCACTTTTTGTTGAGTGGTCCACCTGCTCTGAGTTGTGTGGTTTACGAGATGGACTCCCCAGCCAGTGAGCGACGTGTCTGTTAGCACTATCTGTCAAACTGGCTGTAGGAACGGCCGCCCTCTGGAAAGGTTTTGTGTGTTCCACGACTGCAGAGAGTGGTATGTGCAGCTGTCCACCAACATCAGATCTTTAGGTTGAGTCTGATTCCACTGACGTGCTAAGCATTCCTGTAAGGGGCGCATGTGAAGTCTTGCGGGAGGTACTATGAAAATGCAAGAGGCCATCATTCCTATGAGCTGCATAAACACTCGCGCTGGAAGGGAGTGTTGGGGTTGAAACTTTGTGAGGAGTCTGCATACGGGCTTTCCTGACTGGATTGGGGTATGCTAGAGCTTTGAACGGGTCTATTGTGGCACCTAGATACTGATGTAGGTGGGACGGCTGTAGGTGTGACTCGGAGTGGTTTATTGTGAACCCCAAGTCGTGTAGCAGCTGAATTGTTTGGGGAGTGTGATGAACACACGGTCTCTGCGATTTGGCTTTTATCAGCCAATCGTCTAGGTATGGGAACACATGGATTTGCAGCCTCTGTAAGTGTGCGCAAAACACTTGGTGAAGACCCTGGGACCTGTGGTTACCCCGAATGGGAGAACCTTAAACTGATGGTGTTGGCCGTCCACTGTAAACATCAGATATTTCCTGTGAGCAGGGTGTATGGAAATATGGAATTAGGCGTCCTTGAGATCTAATGTGGCAAGGAAGTCGCCTGGTTGGAGCAGTGGAAGGACCTGTTGGAGAGTGATCATGTGAAAATGATCCGACTGTATATAGAAGTTGAGAGGTATGAGGTCTAGTATGGGCCTGAGCCGCGGAATACCACGGCGGGTATTCGCAGGTTAGTGCGGATCATGGGGGACCGGGAGGAGGGCCCATCGGAAGCCGTAGTACTGTCGGTGGATATCGAAAAGGCATTCGATAGCGTGGAGTGGCCGTATCTGTTTCGGGTGCTGCAGGGGTTCGGCCTGGGGGACCACTTCGTGCGCTGGACCAGATTGTTATACCGCTCTGCCACGGCTAGAGTCCGCACGGGGCGTACTATCTCGGCTGCTTGTCAAGTAGAGAGAGGCACTCGACAGGGTTGCTCGCTGTCCCCACTTTTGTTTGCTCTGGCGATCGAGCCCTTGGCAGCGCATGCCCGTCAGGGACGGTTTTATGAGGGGGTTCAGTTACGTGGTGAGCCACACTACATCTCCCTGTACGCGGATGACCTCTTGCTGTATCTAGCGGATGCGCGGGACTCTCTGCGAGGCGCTAGACTCCTGCTCCGGGAGTTCGGCTCCTTTTCAGGGTTACACGTTAACTGGGCTAATACTTGCCTGTTTCCTCTGTCTCCTGGGGTCCGGGCTCCTATGGCGATTGCCGACCTCCGCTGGGAACCTGCTTGCCTGCCTTACCTGGGTGTCCGCATATTTCACGTTCCTGCCGATCTTTGAGGGCAATGTGGGGGGAGCGCTAAGGGGGCTCAAGGGGAGTATGGCGTTCTGGCGCACCCTCCCGCTGTCGGTGGCCGGTCGAATAGCGCTGCTGAAAATGGTAGCGCTACCGCGCTTGCTTTATTTCTTCCGCACCTTGCCAATCTGGATCCCGGCCTCCTTTTTTAAGACGCTTCGGGCGTTGATGACAGGGTTTCTTTGGGGCACAGGCAGGCGTCGGGTGGTGTTGGCCACCCTGATGAGACCGAGGGTGGAGGGGGGGCTGCCAGTTCCGGACTTCGAATGGTGTTATCTGGCGGCACAGCTGTAGTGCCTTACACAGGACGTGGCACGCGAGTTTAGAGGCCCGGAGGGCCCGCAGGGTAGGATTATCCCTAGACATGTATTGTCGTACATTATGTTGCAGCAAAAGCTCCGGTTGGATCAGCTCACGCTCGAGTAGCGCACGCTTCGGCTCTGCTGGCTCCGTAGTCAGAAACGAGCGAGCTTCGTGGCCACATATGCCCCGGAAATTCCTTTGGGCATGTGCACGGCTCTCCCCCATGGCGGAGACTGGTCGGCCTTGGCGGGCTGGGAGGACCGTGGGGTTCACATGCTTGGGGATCTATATAGGGACGGGGTTTTGTTGCAGTTCCACGAGTTGCAGAGGGATTTCGATTTGCCGGGGGGGGCATTATCTCCTTCATTCTGCCCTGGTGGCTGGGATTCGGAAACACTGGAGGATGGGGCTGTCGGAACCCCCAACGTCCTTGGGATGTCAGTACGTCGCTATGGCGGCGGGCACCGTGAAGGCCATCACCTGTCTCTATGGACGGCTGTCCACGGAAGGGCTCACGCCCCTGGCGACCCTACGGGAGAAGTGGGAGGGGGACCTTGGTAGGCCTGTCCCGGAGACGACGTGGTCGCAGCTGTTGCGGCGACCCTGGAAGTGCACGCGCAACGCTAGATTTCAACTGGTCCAATTCTATACTCTCCACAGGGCCTACTTAACCCCGGCAAAGATTCTGCAATATTTTGGAGGCTCCTCGTCGGGCTGCCCTCGGTGCCATACGGAGGGGGCTGACTTCGGCCATATGTTCTGGTCCTGTCCGGGTTTGGGCTCTTACTGGACGGATGTGGTGGCGTGTCTGAATCGAGTGACTGAGCGCGTGCTGGCAGTGGACATGGAAGCTTGCCTTCTGCTTTGGTTTCCACACACCACCCGTACAAAAATCACGAGCAAATTTATCTATCTGGGGCTGATAATGGCGAAGAGGGAGCTTACCATGCACTGGAAGGCAAGAACGGGGCCGAGCATTCGGAGGTGGAGGGCGAGCTTCCTCGTTTGGGCAGGGACTGAGGGGACACTTCGCCTACAGTTGGCCAGGCGCGCTTCCAATGACAAAGCGCAGGATGCTGCTGGGGCGTGGGGGGGCTTTGGTGGAGGAGCTTCGTCTCTGGGGGAACAGGAAGAGGAGGGTGGGGATCAGGCGCGAGTGGCCCGGACTGAGAGGAGTGTGGAGGGACCTGCTGGGACTGCCGGGGAGACTACTCAGGAGGAGGCCGCTTGAATATTCTCTGAGAATAATCGCTGTTTGTGCAACTTAATTAGGATGTACATGGTGGTCGAGCTCCGGGGTGGTATGCCTATGAGCGGTAGAGTGCAGCCTTTGGTACTTTTGAGAACGCTGATGGGGTTCATCCCATGATTCTGAGTTCAGCTCCCTGGCTACGTGGGGCACTCTACGCATTACCAGGGGGGGGGGGACCGCTGTGGGCACACTGACAGGGGGGGTGGGGGTAGAGGGGGAGCGGGGTGGGGTGTTAGGAATGGCACTGTTGCGGAACTACTTTCTCCTGTATTGTCGTTAATTGCCTAGTTCTCCTACACGGGCCTACTGTATGTAACGCTGACCTCACGATGCTGTTGTTGGGGACAAACTAATAAAAATTGTTTTTTTTTTGTATGGGCCTGAGAGTACCGTCCTTCTTGGGGATGAGAAAGTACAGGGAGTAAACCCCTGTCCCTTGAAGCTCTGGGGGAACTGGTTCTATTGCGTGCTTCTGAAGCATGGAGAGAACTTCTTGTTTGAGAAGCATTAGATGTTCTGTGGACATGGGGTGCTGTTTGGGTGGTATGTTGTGGGGGAGTTGCAGTAAGTTCCAGGCAGTAACCATACTGGATAATTTGTCGTACCCACTTGTCTGTGGTGATGGAATTCCAGACAGGTAGGAACTGTGAGAATCTCCCTCCGACCAGAGTGGAATGGTCTGGAGATAGTGGAGGGAAGTCACTGTTTGTTAGTGGGGGAGGTGCGAGTGTTGTTACCTCGGCTCTCCCTTTGTTATTATTTCCCATGTATCCTCCTCTGAAATATCCCTTGTTGGGAGATGTTTGCATGGGACTTTTATAGGAGGAGGAGGAAGCAGTGTCTGTGCTGATGCTTTTGGATGCGCCCCTATAAAAGGAGTGACAAAAGGAGCCTCGTGTAGATGGAGACTGTAATGCTCCCATTGTTTTGCAGTCTCAATATCTTTTTTCATTTTCAAGGCTGTCTACAGCTGGGCCAAAAAGTTGTTCCTGATAGAAGGGCTGATTCAGGATTCTGGTTTAAACCCCGAAATGCACAACCATGCATGCCTCCGTAATTACACACTAGTGTCGGTTGATCTATATGCAGTGTCTGAGGGCACATTTAATGGATGCGTTTGTTATCAACTTGCCCTCCTGAATCAAATCATTGGCTTTGGCCCTGTATTGGTCAGGTAAATGTTGCATTAGGCCCTCAAGCTTGTCATAGTGAGCCCTATGGTACCTGGCAAGTAATGCTTGTGCATTAGCTATCCATCAGTGACTAGCTGCCTGGGAGGCAACTCTTTTGCCTGAAGCGTCTAGTAACTTAAGACTCCTTGTCTGGAGGTGGAGCACCACCGGAGGTCTGAGAGTTGGCACGCTTTCTAGCATTGGTCACCACTAGGGAATCTAAGGGGAGGTGGCCTCACAGGATCTTTGAGGACGTCTGGAGCATGTTTGATGACACCTTTCAGCATGGGTAACGTGTGTACTGTCCTTTGTGACTGTGCAAAAGTGTCTACCAGGAAGTCTTCCTCCGTGGGGTCTGAATGCATTTGGACGCCATGATATTGGGCAGCCCTATCAATGAGCTGGCTAAACCCAATGTTGTCATCTGGGGGAGATGGCCTTGTTGAGAATGTATCTGTCAGGAAGATCTGGAGGATCTACAGGGTCATTGTAGTCGTCCCATGTATCCTGTGGTATGGTAGTGTCATCATCAGGATCATTGTAAGGGTCATTATTTCCACCCCCAGGTCATCATCCTGTGGTGGTGGTGAGTATGGAGGAGTTATGGGAGACTTTGGAGGAGAGGGAGGTTTAGTAGGAAGAACAGGAGAAGAGGGTCTTAATGGTGAAGTTGCACAGTCTTTTTTCTTCACAGGCACCTCAGGGATATTTGGGGTGTCCAATTTGCTCGTTTTCTTGGAACGGAAGGAGGCGCAGGCTTGGCAATCCTTTACTTCGTGTTCAGGCGAGAGACAAAGGTTGCAGACCTTGTGTTGGTCGCTGTGTGGGAATTTAGCTCAACACTGGGGGCATTTTTTGAATGGGGTCCTTTCCATTAGCTGTAGGCCCGAATGTCGTCGATAGGCCCAGCGGCCCACGTCGACGACCGGAATGGAGTATTTAGAGTTAGCACGTTGAAAGGCACGCGAATGAAAACAAGACCGTCGAGTTTGCGTGTCGAAAAGGTTAGGAAAACACGGTACCGAACCGGAGCGCTGAAGTTACATCCGAACCCGATGGCGGAAAAAAACAATCTGAGGATGGAGTCGATGCCCATGTGCACAATCGTCCAAGGGAGGAGTCACCTATCTCGTGACTACAAAATACTTCTTCCAAGACAACAACAAGGTGCAAGCATCCAAGCCCAACACAGATGGCGATCTATGCAACAGTATGAATTCTGCAGCTTATATGCCTCGAACACTGCTTCATTTAAAAGCAGTCCCAGACATGGAGGTCTGCCAAGCCCAGCAGGCCACCATACCTAGGAGGGCCAGCCATTCCTAATGGGGTCACAAATTGCGAGTGCCTCATTAATATGCATGAGGCATGCAATTTGCGACCCCATTGGGAATCGCTAACAGTGTCTCAGACACTGTTATACATGTCATTTAGCGACTCGCAAATTGCGACTCGCAATTGAGCGCAATTTGCGAATCGCCTAAATGACAAGATCGTACATCTGGCCCTAAGAGTATTAAATAGTGTTCTATATAAATAAATCTGAGATAAGGGTTTTAAAATGTTTCAGAAAAATACCTAGACTGAAGCACAACTGCCAATTTATTTAACTATAATTTAAACACATTTAAAGAGGACCTTCAAAGACACTCAATCAGCACACCTGTACCTTTCAATTTTGTAAACAAAACAAAATACAGATTGACATCTCCTTGACAAGTAGTCCAAAATATGGAAGACTTCATAACTTATCTCACTGAGGCAGGGACAGTCATTATTCATTTATTGATGCTTTTTATGAAGCATATACAAGGTGTGAAATAATCAGAGCACATTCCAGATCACTGTCCATACATAGGGCACAAAAGAGCTTCTGAGAACTTTACAAAAAGTCAATTATGTCTGGTGGGACAAGATAAATCCTAACAGATCACACTATTATTTACATATATAAGAGGATGAGAGCGAACAGATAAAGAATATATCCAGATGACAAAATGCATAAGAGCTCTTTAAAGAGGGCTCTTTACAGAGGTCAATATACATGAGCTAAAAAGTCAAAGTCTACAGAATCTGCAAGTAAAAGATATACATAAAGTTCACCAGTTTGTGCTGGATGGGAGAATAGTCAAGCCTTATGAACTCTGTATTATCCATACTAAGTACATATAATTACAAGAAACTGTTTGGTCAGTTGAAACATTTATCAAATGAATCAACAGAACAATCCCCTCCAAACATCTAATCAATTACAATGTAATACAAAAGAACTAGTTACTTGCCTTCAGTAACACTCTTTCTGGTGGATACTCTATTTACCCGCAGATTCCTAACCTTTAGAATGGTTCCCAGGCACCAGACTGGATCCAGAAATGTTCACAGCAACGCTCCCGCTAGGTGGCGCCGTGCGGCTCCGCATAGGTGTCGTTCTGTCATGGAAGTGACAGAGCGAGCAGCCAATAAACACCTGGTGGGCCAATGTCAGTTTCTGTATAGACTCCTTTTGCGTCCTTGGATGAGAAGAACAAAACCATTGTCTGCAGGAGTGTGCACAGATCTAATTTGGGACCTTTTAAGATGGACAAAGAGTCCACTTTAAAGAACAGGGAGGTGGTAAGGCAGCGAGGAATGTGCAGGTAGATAAAGTATCCACTAGAAAGAGCATCACCCTGAGGTAAGTAACTTGTTCTTTTGATGAACACTTGTAACTGCAAATTCCTCAGCTTTAGACAAGATACCTCAGCAGTACCTCCCAAAGATAGAAGGTCTGAGAAGTAGAGTCGGGTGTGCACGTCATGCAGGTCTGAGCAGCAAAATGGTACTATTGCCAGACTGGACTGTGAAGGCAGCAGGATTTTGTGAATGTGTGTATGGACGCCCATGCTACAGCCTAGGAGATGTTCAGAACTGGCATTCCCCTTGCCAATGTCATCATAGCGACTTTGGCCCTGGTGGAATGAGTCGAGGGGGGGGGGGTAGAGGGGGGTGTCCATCCTAGCCAGGGCAAAGAAAATTTTAATGCAGAGGACTACTCACTTAAGAGTCCTCTTTTGCACCACTTTGCCTTTCTTGGGGCCAGTGAACCCCACAAAACCTGATCACTACACAACGGTCTCATATGGTTTATGTAGATACTCAAAGCTCTCTTGGGGTGAGGCAGGGGGAAGCTTTCCTTTCAAGAGAAGTGGAGGAGCGAAAAACATTGGCATGTTGACGGATTAATTAACATGGAAGGGTGAAACCACATTTGCCAGGAAGGCAACCTGAGCCCACAACACAAATTTGTCTGGGAAGAAAGCGATGAAGGAAGGTTGCACAGAGAGTTTCTGTAGTCACTCATGCGGGGTGCAGAAGTGATGGCGATAAAATAGACTGTCTTGATCATCAAAAGTCGTAGTGAGAAACTATGCATAGACTTGAATGGCGTACACATGAGAAACATCAGGACTAGATTTATTTCCTACTGAGGCATGATGAAAGGTTTTTGGAGGAAAGATATGCTTTAGGCTCTTCAGAAAATGCATCACAACTAGTAATTTCAGGGAGACATAAGCCCAAGAGTGTCAACAAGTAGCCCTCAACTGTGACCATTGCAAGCCCGTGCAGTGCCTTTGATAAAACAAACAACACATCCACACCACACCCTCACTAGATGACAAACTATTCCCACCACTACATTAAGATGGATTTTATGGATGGGATCTGGCTACCGGAAAGAGATCTACCACTTCAGGCAGCAAATCAAAAGAATTTAGAGGTTGCCACGTAATCTCCACGGATGGAAGTACACATTGCGGAGACTCAGGAGCAGGACTGAAGGGGTAGCCGGTTTAGAGAATAAATGCTCAGGCTCAGGGGCTCAGGGTACTACACTCTCCTGGCCCAGTCTTGGAACATCAAGATAACTTGGGCTCGGTCTGTACTGACTTTCCTCAGGCAGGAGAGAAAATGCTGGGAATGCATACAGGTGACTTATGTCCCATAACAGTGGAAATGACCTTCTTGGAGGAAATGCCAGTGTGCAGGTCTTACACTGGTTATTCCCTAGTGACAAACAGTTCTAGCCAGGGCATTCCCCACTAATCAAAAACGCTCTGTACCTCCCCGGAATGGAGACGCCACTCATGGTCTGCCAGCTGACGTCTGCTCACCACGTCTACTTTGGCAAACCCCACCAGGTTGTAGTCTGCCAGAAAGTTCTTCTGCTAGTCCAGCAACCTCCAGAGACAGTCTCCTGGGACTGTTGCATAACCACATAGTGACAGTGTTGTTCTTTTGAACCAGTACCAGCATTTCTATGATGGCTGGAAGGAAGGCTTTCAGGGCAAAACCTGGGGTCTCCAAATTACAGCCTGCGGGGCAACTCCAGCCCGCTACTGCATTTTATCTGCAAAGACCAAAGGAAATGATGGACGGAGTGTTGAACATTGCAAGCACTCACCCCCAGTCAACTGATCTGGGTTTAATCCATCACCGTTCTTTAGCCCACTCTGCCACCCCAGTTCAGACATGGCAATATGCAAATCAGTCTGACCCTGTGCCTCATGGGAACAGTCCAGCCCGAACTGCCAAGCCATGTCTTCCCTGGACCGGAAACAAGCTTCCTAGGACCGGTTTCTGGCATATCAGCCGTCTTCAGCCAGGCTTGCTTGAATCCAGTGGCAAAGTGAGCAAGGGACTCACGTCTGAGCATACCATGCCAACTGCATTTTATCTGGCGCACTGTGTCAGCCTGCCTGCAAGATGTCATCTGGCCCACAGAGTTAGCCTGGCTGCAATATGCCACTGCTCTCAGACGGGGGCTTCACTTGCAAGTTTCCAGCCTCCTTGGGGAACACTTCACACTTGCACTTTAATGATTCTGTTTTGAAAGCGTTCTAAAATGTAACACCACCGTTAGCCTTAGAGGTGCTGTTAAATTTTATAACGCTTTCAAAACAGCAGCAAACTTCTACCGAGAAAACATGAGTCGCACATCGTTCCTATTTGCCATCATTAGGCAATATTACATTCAGTATTTTGACATTTGTAACATGCGTACATTCTTCACATTCATACTGGCTATGCAGGCCTCTCAACATCACCAGTTCTGTTTGCTGCTTTCCTTGCATGCATTTTGTCTTGCTCGGCAGTAGTATACCCAAGCTTATTCAATGTCCATAGTGCGTGAAGATGGTTACCTCCTTCTAACCTGTTTTAAGCCTCTGGATCATCGTGTGCTTGTCATTCTCTGTCTCGCCCTTTTAGAGAGAGTGTATTAATGTAGTCCATGGCAACTTGGGGTGTTTGAAAAATCTTTACTGTGCCCTTATATTCCATCTTTAGCCTTGCCGGATAAAGCATAGTGTATGTGATTTCTGCTTTTTGGAGAGGCTTCTTTACTGGTAGGTAGTCTATCCGTGCCGCCTGCACTGCTAACATGAAGTCCAGAAAGGAGGTTATGGTATTCCTCTGATAATTTATGGCTCTTTTTTCTAGGGCCAGGCGTAGGACTGCATCCCTAGTCCTGTAAGTCAATAGTCTTGCAATGATTGGCTGTGGCGTCATTCCCTGGGGTGGTCGCAGCGCCAGGGGCCGGTGGGCGCGCTCCACCACCAGCGTCTGTGATGGGGAATCCGCACCGAAGATAGATGTCAGCCTGTGTTCGACATATAACTCCATTTCCCAGTGTTTGTTGTTTTAGGACTTCCCATGATATGAAGATTGTTTCTCCTGGAGTGGGCTTCCAAATGTTCATTTTTGGCTTGGATAAGGGCGAATACTTTTTCCATGTTGAGACATTTCTTATTTAGAGACTGTGTGGTATCCTCAGAGGTGGATATTCTTTGCTCCGCTTCCGTCTATCAGGTTGCATGCTGATCAGGTTTTGCAACTAAATTATCCATTCGTAGGTTCAGGTGATTAATGTTGCCATCTATTGATTGCAAGCTCTGTTGCATCGCAAGCAGGGTAGCCTCCAACGTGCCAGAACCTTGACTTTGATTCTCCATATCTGGCTCACCCACCGCCTCCCCCACACCATGTGCGCCTCCCCTGGCCTCAAATGTGAGTTTGAGCTGCAATTTGTCTGTTTTACCCATGGGGTCCATTCACTCAACCTAAAGTGTATTGTCTCGAGCTGACAGGCTCACTGCACCCCACCTGCCTTCAATTCCAAATACACAGCTGTTGTGTTGCATTGTAGTCCGTTCGCTCCCAGACTTGGTCCTCCGTGCACGCCAGGGCCCGAGTCGCAGTGCAGCTGCAACTCAGATAATTGCGGGGTGCCACTCTTGTGTAATTTATACATCGCTCTCCCGCGGTCTTTAACATGTGCCCCAGTTGTTGCATGTCACTACCTGTTTCCTGTGCAACATGATCGTTTTGGCTGCTGACACGTGGGCTCCTCTTTGCATATACAAAGATGAAATTCTTGGCCCCACCATGCCTCGTTCCTGCACCCCTGCCGTCTCCATGGCTAGGACCGGACACGGGAACTGTAATGATCTTGGGGCGACGAGAGCAGAAGAGTGCACCCGTATGGGATCCTCAGGGCATCTCTGTTGGGTGGCTCAGCCCAGGCTGCTTTATCCCGGCCCCCGCCTCGTGAGATTCTGTCCGGGTACAGCTCTGGACCTCTTGCCCCTGCGCTGAGCAGGGCGTCCTGAGGTTATCTCGTCTGGATCACGCCCGATGGGCATGGCACCTGGAACAGTCTTCTCCCAGCACCTGCATTCACAGTCTGAAAGCACTCACAGTCTAAAAGCGCTCACAGCCATCGGGCCCTGCTCTCCGATCCAGACAGGGCCCTCGCAGACATCCACCCGAAGATCCACATTCACAGCAGAGCTTCACCGCAGCCACTCCCGCACAGCGTCCGCAGTAGCTTCCTCAGGTAGCAAGCGCCATCGAATCGCCTCTGTAGTTTCGGGTGAGTGAGCGCAGGCCTCCCTGGGGATCTCCCCGGCACTGCTGCTTCTTTGTCTGCCACCAGCAGCTGTCAGGGTGGACAACACTATCCAAGGCCTCATGAGGCCGGCCGAACACCGGGGCCGCCTGCCGAATAAAATAGTCTAACCCGCTTGGTGCCGGGTTCTAGTGCCCCCTTCTCCGGGGCCTCAGCCAACCACTGATGCTGCCGCCATCTTGACTTGCGCAGCCCACTTCGTAACTCAGCCCCAGAGGCCTTAAATCTGGATTGTCAGTTTTCCTTATGAACTTACACCATCTGACAGGCATATTACCGTTCAGCAGCTATCATCTCTGCAATTCGCCAAGTTAGGTCATCAGATTGCAGGACTTTTGACGGATGTTTGGTTCACAGCCGGCAGTGCCGCACTACAGTGTGGTCATCTTGCCGGACCTCTCCAGCGCCCAAGTGCCAAGTTATCTCTAGTGAATAATATTCCTGCTGGAGAGGAAATCAGAGTTTTGTCTAGTGAAACTTTTGACTCATTTAAGCGCAGAGGGTTAGCATGCTGCTGCAAAACACACGTATGATGCAGATCACAGAACTGCATTGTATGTGCACAGCTCAGTGGGTTACAGCTTTTGTCGAAGATACTTTCATTATTGTGCAGTTCATAAAATGCAATCGTAATCTAGCCCAGTGAGCTATGAACTATCATCAAAGAGCTGCAGGCAAACTGTATGGTACAGGTCGTTAGAATCTTGTGTTTTTGTGCCCCAGTCTTTCAATATCCTAATGTTGCTTAAACAGGGTTTGTTTGGGTAGCAATACATTTTGATAAGTACAGCTAACCCTAACCACTGTGTTATGTTTTGAACCCCGAGTGTGTTGCTTCTCCAGAACAAGCACTCCTAAGAATGCCTACACCTCATAGTCCCCTTTGTCTTCTGTACTATTTTCTTTATATGTGAGAGGCTATGGCGGGATGAGGGGCATTGTTGGAGGATGATAAGAGAATCCTTGAAGGGCCCCAACAAAGACTGTCACATCCTGGTACACTCCAAGGTCATTATTTGCTAAGCTTAAAAGCTAGTACAATTGAATGTATAGAGAAAAATGTGTTGTAGAATGCACTTTTTTTTGCCATTTACCTCCATATTTTCCTGGGGGAAGAACCGACAAACCCCCCCTTACAGTGGACAGTCTCCCTCACTCAGCTCCCTTGCTACACAACATACAGTGGCTGGTCTGACAAAAATTTGCCAGGGCTGCTTTGGGTTCCTAGTCCGACCCTGTTAATAGGTGCTACCCGGCTTTAGATATAAAACGGATTCTTTTTGGCCCACAAATATTTGTAAAAATTTTACGATGTGGCCCTTGTACTGGAAGGTTTGGAGACTAAAAAGATCACTTGAAGCTCCAAAAGGCTGAAGACCACAGTCCCTTATCTCCACCTCCCGCACATATCCCCGCCCCAACCGCAGCAGTGATGAGTGTCACAACTGTAAATTCTGGATGGGCAAAAGAGAATGGCACTCATTTGCCACCATATGAGGTCCTGAACCATCTCTTGTGAGAAATGAACAGAGCCAGAGGCAATCTGGGCCCAGTGAAACCTGAGGTTCCACTGCAGGGCCACATGTGCCATCTGGCGTTTCGGAAGAGTAAGTTTCACAGGACTATGAGCATGAGGAGCTTCAGACCATATTGGTTTTCCCTATGGGTCCTCTAGAAGATCCGGTTGCGGTTGATACCGCGCGCTGATGGCGGGGGGGGGGGGAGGGGTTTTCCTGGGATTGGGGTGTTTGGAGGGTGGGGGGTTCTTTTGGAGTTATAGGCTTGTTTAGAAAAGCAGATGAAGGACAATGGATCTTCCGGGCCAACCTCGACATCCTCCGGAGCCCCCATTGAATTTCGCCGCCCGACCCCAGGGTTGTGGGCTGAATGGCTGTGTAAGCAACACCCGGAGGGGGATGGAGGGCTGTGTTTCAATGCTTTGGTTTGAGATATAATGTTGGCCGATCATGTAACGATTTACTGATTCCTGCAATAAAAATAATTTAAAAAAAAAAAAAAAAAAAAAAATTAGGAGCTTCAGACCATCCTCACCCAAACTTAGGACTTAACCAAAAAGTCTGGTTCATATTCTGAAGGTCCCCAACTCCTTGCAGTGGTAGAAAGGCCTTGAGCACTACCATGCCCAAGACAGCCCTTATGAAGCGCCTATGAAGGGAATCCACCGGTTAAGCTCAGATGGGACTAAAGCTCGTTGAGGGAAAATCCCAGAGAATTAAAGAGACAAGTCCTCGTCCGAAGACAGTCTGTGACTGACAATTTTTAACACAATTAGAGCAGCCAATCATCGAGGTACGGAAATACATGCAACACCACTGTGAGCGGCAGTTAACGTCAGTGGGACCACAGATAGGGCCCAGAGACACCATCCAGTCCCTAGGATCCAGAGCAGAAAGATTCAGAGTCAGAGTGAGCAGTTTGAAACTGTCCTTCTTCAAAAAGGGCTTCAATAATCTGGGGTCCATTATAGGCCTGAGGTGTCTGCCCTTTTTTGGGATGAGAAAGTGGCACAAATAGCATTCCTAGCCCTTCTCAAAGTCCTGCACCTACACAATGGCACCTTTGGCCTGTAGGACATCAAGATAGCAGCATGGTCCTTTGAAATCACTTTGATGTGGGGTGGGGTTAGGTTTAGAAGTGCGAGATGGAATGAGAGGCAGTGGCTAGCCCTTTTGAACAATTGGTATGAATCATCAGTGACAGATCTCCAGTTGGTGAAGCAATAGCATATCCTGCCCCCTACTTGCTAGTCGTGGGCCTAGGAGGGCAAGTCAAAGATTCTTGGAAGCTTCAGCAGTAGGGAAGGAAAAGGTAGAAGATAGCTGCCCCTGCAGGTGTGAACGGCTTTGGCAGGCACTATGCCCACTGTCCCGAATGGTCTGCGCTTGCTGCTGCATCGGCTGAGAAGGCTGGCGATGTCAGTAAGCTAGACCTATGAAATAGCCCTAAACTTCATGTACTGCTGGTGAAATTGTCTGGCTGGCGACAAGAACTCAAATGACTGAATTGTGGTGCAACTATCTTTGAATCACTTGAGTTTTGAGCCTGTCTGGTTCTTAACCTTTTGATTTATGTGGACCATCACTGAATCATTTATGGAATCCGGGGACCCCCACCTACTCATTACTGGAAGCCGAGGACCCCAGCTTGAACAATATAGATGATCTGAACTATAATATAATACATAAATGATTAAATACTAAACTTAATTTACAAACAAATAAACAAAATCAAAATGTACATTTTAATGGGAAGGTTGTAGCTTTTCTAAATTCAATTGAGGTTACCCATCATGCATACTATATTCTGTTTGATTCACTAGCATTCTCCCATTAATAAATCTGGGGATAATTAATTTTTTTTGTCTCCAATTTCAAATTCCTTCACATTTACAGAACATTTTAAAGTTTAAAATGTTAAATTTTGCGTCTTTATTTATATATACGTTATCAGTTAATATTAATTAACTTTCTAAGCAGCTACAATCCCTCTGAGTAGGCGTCGCAGATATATCCCCCCCCGCCCAAACCGGATCTTCGGACCACAGCTTAAGAACTTCTGGTCTAGCTCCATCGAAGGGCATGTCCATAAGGGACACTTAGAGATACCATGAACACAGTTTCAATCGCAACCAGGGATGCATTTGTAGCGTTACACTGGTGTCAATAGCACAGCCTACGCAGTCGGTGGTGTCAACGCCTGTAGGCAACATATACTTTGCTGTGTCCTAGCCATGTTCGATTATTTGGGGTAGTGAGTTCCCGAGGTCGTCCAGAACAGCTGGCGCGATCCTGCTGGCCAAGTCCCATAAGGTATGGGTGCACCTACCCAGAAGGTACACAATTTTCAAAGAGTGTAAAAGTCAGGAGCGCTGAAGAAAACATTTTCTTTCCGAATGTATTGCTAAGTTTTGACCCACTACATTGGAGTTTGAAAGAAAAGTACTCGGCTTGACTTACATTTTGGATGCTTTCACCAAAAGACTCAGGTATTGAGTGTCTTGTCAAATAATCATGGTCAGCAGAGGCTGGTCTGTGTCGTATGACCTTAGGTCAGCTGGCCAGAGAAGCTGAGGATGGCTTAGGCCAAGTGCCCATTAGATTATCTCACTGAATAATAACAGTCTCAGATGAAGTTAGACCATGTTGGATTATTTCAGTCAACAAATCAGCTTCTGTTTCCAGAGTAAGTTTGCTAGTGTAGCCCATTCTTGTGTTCTACACACTACTACAGCAAAAGATGCACTTTCTTACGCTAGAGAACCAGGTGGTGTGTCCAGTTCAGTCTCTGACGACCTATCTAGCCCACTAGCATTATGCAACTCCCAACACAGCCCTTTATCAGTGAAATGCAGCTCCTCATCATTATCAAAGTTGTAAAGGACTGTGCCTATGCCCTGAACAGCACTGGCTGGAGACAGGGTTTTCTATCAACGAGGATGAAGATCTGACTGCATAACCACTGATTATCCTTAGTTATTTTCATAGAATAACATAGGCCTGACGCGGATCGACATAGGCTCAGGGTCACTAACTGGCAATGCCGGAACCAGTACCAGCACGGATGGAACTGCTGTGGAATCGGGACCTAAAGTGGAAATCTAGACTAGCATAAACACGGGCCCAATAATGGCACCATGGGAAGGCCCCCTGGCAGAGGTCAACCTGAGCTCGGTGGAACAGAATGTGCCCCAGAGTGAGCACTTGTAAGTGGAAAATTTGTGGCCTGGACTCTCTGAAGGCCGCTATGTTCTGCGAGGTGAATGATGGCATAGGGAATTCCAGGTGCACTGGGACCAAACGTAGAACTGTTTAAAAATAAGAAGATGCCACACACTTCGAGTAATGCCCTAGCAACATTTGCCAGACTATGAGCTGCAGGATGGGACGAGTTGCACTTGGCTTTCTTGTGCTTATGTCGAGAGGTGACAGATGGTTTCTAGAGGGAACAAGACTGCCCGTGGGACTGACTTTGTGATCGCGCTTGAGTAGGAAGCTGCGACTTGGAGCGGGACCTTTGTTTTATACATGACCTCTTATTATGTTTGGCAGATTAAAGCTTTGCCTCACCCTCCCTGATTGCCTGTGGATGCATGAGGAAGACCTTCGTGCATGAATTAGAGCCATGACCGGAGCTCAAGCACCAAACGCATATCATGTGGGTCCAACTGTTCCACAGGGAGCATTGTTGAAAAACTTTCTGGATCCTGGGAATATTTTAAAGGCGATGAATAAGCAACTGGAAGTAGCCATCAGAAAGATCTTTTTTTCACCTGTCAAGTAAGAATGGGCTTAACATTCTAAACTTTAACCAAATAAGGGGGGGGGGGGATACATATCTCTCCACTGGCTTAAACAAAAGTGTAATTAATTTCAAAATCCTGTGTTTAGTTAACAAGGCCATTATTGGCAAAGTAAAGAGTTATTTGACCAACACACTGTTAACTCACATAAGATCTCCATGGTCAATCTCCATAGTCAGCAGGGAAAATCTTAATAAAATCAAAAATCACTGTAAAAAAATGCATTGGGTCTCAACTTTGGGACCAACATTTTTATATTCTCCCAGAAGTGATCAGGCTAGAAGACCATTACTTAAGATTTTGTCACTAATTAAATGCACTTTTAATAATGTCCAGTGCGAGAATGTTACTGTAATTCATTAATATTTTCCCAACTATATTGCAGACATGGCCCCACAGCAATAAAATACATTTTGTAGAGTACTCTATGCAAATGCATTCAACCAATGAAGCAATCAATATCAATATTAAGCAGGAAATATGCCTCAATAACAAATGGCAACGTATTAAGGACAAAACAGCTGTTCTCACATCAATGGAGTTATCTGATGACATAATTACAAGTCCTGTAATGGAAGCTTTCCATATGCAGTAAAAATGGTACAGAATTCTATGATCCACTATTGGCCCAGGGTGTTTTGAATTTTGGTCTCTTTCTCCAAGGGTGGGTGGCAGAATCACAAAATGAAAATCATAACTTTACAGGGTAAGGAGAACCCATCATTCTCCATTTGTGATTGGGCGCTGAGGGTCTTCAATAAGGTAACCAATCATGAATTTTTGAGGACTGATAATTTAGTATCCATGGAGTCTAAAATAGGATGCAGGCCATGAAACCTTAACTTTTTTTGGGGTATCAGTACTTTAAAAACTAAGGGGCTCATTTAAAGTGTAGTGAGTTTGGGAATCTGTTGTAAACTGGAGGATGTCCCACTCTGCAACACTCTTGGTTACCCCACCTTTTTTCTAGATCTGGGAATTGCTAGGTTCCCAAAAGGAGAGGCTCAGTTAGCTCTGCAGTCAGACATCCTAGAGGAAGGGCGTCTCCCAAAGGGTATCCAACTAAAATGTAGGAAGCACTGCATTGTCTGAGACAGGCTTTCTTATTAATATTTTTCAGGTTTTCAACTACAATGCTAGCCACAAATGTAATAAATGTAGAAATGTCCCCACACATTCGTGGTGGGAGAACATTCCCAGAGCACCAGAAAAAATTCGATTTGTTTTCCAAACACTTTTGGTATTTATTTTAAAGAACCAAACCAATTGCGAAACGTCACAGACTGCACCTTCCGCACAGTTCCATATATCAAGGTTCGGTGCACTCTTCCCTCAGTACCAGCCACTGAATTATACTCCTGCAGTTTTAATATTCCTTGTGTGCGTGGTACCAAACACTTTAGCAATTGCAACACTCGCTTTGTAATTTATGTTATTGGCTGTAGCTGTAATATGATATATGTTGGGAGCATAGCACGCAGCCTGAAGCTGTGAATACAAGAGCATGCAAGAGCTCTGAAGAATGGCGACAGCAGATAGCATTTGTCTGACCATTATAGGAGGGTTCATCCAAACGACTTCTGTTTCTGTTTTCATGGGATTGACCAGTTCATAAACAATGCTCATGGTGGCAACAAATAACTGATTCTCAGGAAAACTGAGGCCAAACGGATCTGACACCGTAAAGCAACGCAGTTGGGACATAACATTGATAATGCGTTCCATAGTTTTTCTGGGTTGATACCGAAATGATACATCTGTGCTATCCTTATTTCTTGTCCAGCTGTTTTGTCTCTGGGCACCCATAATCTCTTGTTATTATTTTCTCAGAACCCATAGTCCTGAAAGTATTCTAGAACAGGTAAAAGGACTGTGAGATTGTTTATCCTGGTTTGCTTTGTCCCTCTCATTACTCTGTATAGCTGGTAGTGCCCAATATTCAGATATAACAGGGACGTAATTTGTCTGGTTTGCATGCTATATCACCGAATTGCTGAGTGAATAGCTCACAGATACATGTAGCATCTTGGTCATTTTTATTACATTAGAAACTAGTAGACTGCTCAAGATCTCATTTTATATTCACATCTTTTCATGCGAAGGATTTGTGTGGGATTTGTTTGAATTACATGATTCTTTGCTGTGTCACTCTTATTACCCTATAGAGCTGGTAGTGTCCAGTGTTCAGATGTAATAGGGATGTTATTTGTCTGGGTTGCATGCTATATCACCGAATCGCTAAGTGATCAGCTCGTAGATACTTGTAGCGTCTTGAGGCCATGACTTATTACACTGGATTGCTCAAGACATCATTCTACATGCACACATTTACGTGCTGGGTTTAGGTGTGTGATTTGTTAAAATTATATGCTAAGTAGCCGAGTGATCAGCTCGTAGACACTAGTACCTTCTTGAGGTCAAGGTTTATTATATGGGATCCTAGTGGACAACTCTAGACACAATTTACTAGGCAGTATACTGTGAATAGAAACAATCAGCTGGGTTGTAGATGACTGCACTGCCTAGACAAGTCACCAAAAGTTGTAAAATATTGCCCGCCTCAGATGGCCAGCTGCCACATGACCATAAATTATAATAATCTTCACAGGGGTATGAGAGGCAATATTATAAGCAATTATTACAGTATATACATCAGGTATGAAAAAAATAATGAGTCCACGTCGTTGCTTGTATTTCTTTGTTTTTTATTCATGATGTGTTCAAGGTGCAATACAGCCAACGCGTTTCACCCAGACCTGGACTTCTTCAGGGCAAGGTAAGTAAAAAGTAGCAGCGCCTCAGGCGGAAGTTGCCGCCAACGAAAGGTCTGGTCCAGGTCGTGATTGTAGGGTAAGTGTAAGAGATGCCTCTCAGTAGTATGACTGAGGCGATGCGGGGAGACTGTATTCTGCCTCCTGTGGGCTGACCCATGTCTGGGCGAAACGCGTTGGCTGTATTTCACCTTGAGCACATCACGAATAAAAAACGAAGAAATACAAGCAACAATGTGGACTCATAAATCTTTTTCATACCTGATGTATATACTGTAAATAATTGCTTATGATATTGCCTCTCATACCCCTGTGAAGACAATTTACTAGGCACACAATTGTGTGCTGAGGACTGGTGATGTTTGGGTACGTTTTTTGTGGCCCCCCTCTCTTTGATGGTGCATGTTTTGTTGATAAGGTGGAAGTCGTTGTGACACCTATGTTTGCACTTATTGTGTACTAAGGAATTGTGATGATTGGGCCTCTAGGTTGTGGGTGCTGGGTGCGCATCTCTTTGGTGATATGCAGTTTCTTAATAAGGTGGCAGTCGTTGTGATGTCTATGTCTGCAAAGCCCATCGGCATTATAAATCTGCAGGAAACTAGGGAGCCCTTTTTGATCCTCGATCCATCTTGCCTGGGCCCTGGTTGGAGGTCAGAAGGCAGTGGGGTAATTGGTCTCAATTCAATTTGAGTTCGCTCCTAATATGAAGAGTAACATGAGGCATTCTGGTCCTTTGAGTCAGTTTCCTGAATCTTTGTACTTGATGGGTAACTTATGGGTGGTGTAATGTTTGACATGAACCCTGGTATGACTGCGATAAGTGCCGCCTTCTCTGTTTCTGCGCTCTTTACATATATCTTGATGGGTGCCATTCAGGGTATGGGCGCCTAGAAGCGGGTTTTGCGCTGCAATGGCTCGGTTTTCGGAAATTGTGTGTACCGCTGGATGTAATGTCTGGCTCGTTTCCTGAAAGGTTTCAAGCTCATTGCCCGTTCATCTTTTCGTGCGGTGGCCGTGATGAGGGATGGTGTTTGACTTGTTTTTGCACGACTGAGCAAACTGTGCTGTGCAAAGGCATTTTGACTTTAGTTTTACATCATTTACTACTACCATTATGCACGT
Organism: Triturus cristatus; assembly: GCF_964204655.1. Lineage (NCBI taxonomy): Eukaryota > Metazoa > Chordata > Amphibia > Caudata > Salamandridae > Triturus > Triturus cristatus. The sequence continues at coordinate 1,246,805,496 of NC_140591.1, forward strand.
ACGGGATGGTCTTTCCAAGATGTCTGTTCACAATGGAGGGCTTTTACGTGCCTTTTAGGGGGAGGTCACACTAGAACACCTTCCTGCTCAACCTTACCAGCACAGGTGCATCATTTTACAATTGGGCGGTGCAACAGGGTAATACAAGTACAACGGCCGTTCAGGATGTTCATTTGCCTTAAAGCTTTTTGTCTGGATGGGACGCTGGCCCAGCAGCTCAGGGCACAGATTGTTGGTGAGCAGTTTTGGCTAATTGATCACACTTCTTAACGCCATATACGGGGGGAACTTTACCTTTGGAACACAGCTCGAACTCATTTGTTTCCAGCTATACTTATCAGGTGCATTCTCTATGGACTGGAATGTGACACTGATTATGATGCAAATGTTGTGATGTTTATGGTTTTGGGCAAGTGTATTGTGGGATTAAAAGGGCCGAAACCTTTTATGAAATGGGTGATGGGATATGATTAAGGTTCCCGGATTTCCATTTTTACAGATTTTTACAGATGAATACAGACAGACAACCATTTATTTTCCTGTCTGTATTTATTTTTATGTGATTAAAAACGAAAATTGTGTTGTTTTTGAGTGATTCTAAATGCTGTCAATCATGACTGCCAGGCCAATAGCTGTGCAGATTGACAGGCAAGGGGATTAAAAAAAAATAAAGGAATTTTAGTAAAGAGCCTTAAACAGTTGTAGATTTGACAACCCTCCTACTAAAATTTGCATGTTCTCTTATTAGTGTATATTTTATCATCTGTATGTGTATATATCATTGAAACCTGCCAGGCGTTCGGGCAGGAGTGTACATTAACTGGTTGAATAAATGTAGAAATATACACATTTCAGCTCAATTTTTTCACAAAACCTAAAATAAATATGGATAAATACAGTCAAAATTAGCACAAAAGAATTTGGAAAAAAAAATATGAGAAAAAAATAATGGATAAATACTGACAGAAATTACAAAAATATAAATACCATAAAACTGGGAGCCCTAGATATGATCCTTGGCATATCTTTGTCATTGATTTGTCTATGGCCAATTCACAACCACATTTAATATACGATACTAGTTGCATTGAGATGCATTGGGTCCCAATGCTTGGGCTAATTTTCCTTCATAATGTAGCCCGTACAACTATGCCATTTTCTATGCGGCCCTTATGCCTCTTATGCTTCAATTATTTAAGTGGGCTGACGTTCACCTTCCTCGTGCTTTGTTTTAGTTAGGAGGGGTTTCGTGAAAGGGCAAAATCACCGACCTACGGCGGCTTATTCGCGTCAGTTTAGTATGCCAATATAAGAAGGTCTCTAGTTGGAAATATACCAATAGGCTCAGTTATTGACTGCGATACCAGGCGCTGTAAAAAAGGAGCGTAATATCTCACATTAAATGCTAAATCCTAAAAGCATAATTTATGCTACATGGGGTTGACAGATTATGTAATAGAGCAGCGAGACGCTTAGACAGTGGCAACAATGTAGCCTTAGAGGTACAATTAGCAGATTAATTGATTATTCTGACCGCCTACATGATGCTTGACTTGTCACATTGTTGAAGTGGTAAATTATAGACATATCAGTTCCTTAGCGGTCAGCCATTGTGATACTTGAATTGTTACAATGCCAAAATGCAAATACATCATACCAGACAGGACGTTTTTTTTTTTGCAGGACACCAATATGAAATAACAAATTGAAGCAGTATTTTAGTTGTTGCATTGGCTAGTTAATCATGTACTCGAGTAATGAAGCGCAGGTAAACTGGCAACAATGTAGCAGTAGGTGTCCAATAAGCAGATTTATCAATCAGTCTGCTTTACTATATAATGTTCAACTTGCCACAATGTCAAATAATCAACGTATCCAGAAGGAGACCCTCTCTGGGTGAACGTGGGTCTGCTGGGACTGAGCCTGATGGGGTTCTGCCTGCCGCTGTACCTCATTTGCTACCGCCGGTGCCTGGAGCGGCAGAGGCAGCAGAAGAGCGAGGATGCCAAGCTCTTCCTGAAAATCAATGGCTCGCCCAATCACGAGGCATTTGTGTAGCACTGGCGAGACTGCTATCTTCCTTTTTGGGTGCTCCCCACGGCCTTCCACGCCCAGGCTCTGTCGACCTGGGATCAATAGCACACAAGTGGTCCCTAGAAGTGGAAAACCTGACCCTTTATCTACCTTCTTCTCTTTGCCAAGTGTTGTAGGGTCGTTTTTTTCAACTTGAATTATTTGCCAATTGCTCGAAAGAACTTTCTTCATTGAACTGCACTCCCTTCATTGGGGACCACCATTGGAAGGTCGCCAGCAGAGTCCAGGAAATCTGGGTCACCGACACCACAGACTAAAGCTCAGCTTCCTGAGACTCTGTACAACTTGCCGCGTTGTATGAGGCCTTTCCTTCTGTATGGCTCCTTGCCCATCTGTACAACTCTTGCCCTACTATACCAGCACCACCATACTGCACCACTTCCTGCAGATCTGTCCATCTGCCCACCCTTCTGTAGGACTCCTTACCATGGAGGTATCCATTCTGTCCTATGATACTCTGGTGCATACCTCCTCGGCCTGTGCAACTTGCTGTTCCATCACACGTGCTCTGCCACTGAATGACTGTTCAGCTCTACAACTCAGTTCTGTTGTAGAAGTCTCTGCTCTGCTACAGGACTCTGTGCCCTGAGATGACGCGCCCCAGTGTATGAAGTCCTTTTATCTACTGTGCTTCTCCAAGCTCCGCAATAATGTCCTGCCCCACTCGGCCTCCTTGCCCATCTGTCTGATACCTTCCTATCAAACACCTTGCCTGCTGCATGTCTCGAACTCCACTTTATAGCTCTGTGCCCAACTGGAAGATAGCCTGCTGTGCTGCATGCCTCTGCTTGGCTGCACGGTTACACACCCTGAAACACCTTGCCCCTCCGTGCCGAGCCCTGTCCTTCTCTAGGACTGTGTAGCGCGCTGCACACCTAGTCCAGTTATATTGCACCAGTCTCATCTCCACTACAGACCCCTGCTTTTCTGTTTGGTGACCACTATGAAACGCTTACCTGCTCCATCACTCAGTGCCACACTGAGTAAGATGAGACCCCGTCATTTTCAACATTATGCAGTCAGGCACCATGCTGTGAGAGCAGGGTGTGGACTTGAGTGCGTGTTTTGTTTCTGTTACTCATGTATCTGTTTAAACTACACCTGGAGCCCTACCAAAATCAGCAGAGGGGTTTTGTAAAGGGAAGCAAAAGTATAGGAAAACAGATACCTACCCCCGACCCCTACTAATAACTGACCAAGGCAGCTGGGTTTAGAATGTCCCATTAGAGCGAGGATGCAGACTAGAGGTTCCCCCACAGCCCCCCAGCAGAAGGAGGCAGCCACTCAGCCCAGGGTTGTATGGCCACATGGGGCAATGGTACACCCCAAGGAGGCCAGAGGGCATTGTGGTTCTTTCATGGCTCAGAGGCCCTATCCATCCTTTCACACCAGCAGCACTGAGTGAGCTGTATAGTTTTAAAAGAAAAGTATATATCACCTGCTGATTGAGAGAAATAATGTTGCTTCTTTCTGTCCCAGCCCTCAAGTAGGTGAATATTTCATGAGTCTTTAAGAGCCAAGTCCAGCCCTACCTATGACGCTCTCCAGCTTGCAATGTCAAGTTTCTTATTCTCAGAGGACAACACTGAGGCCCTCGGTGTAGCCAGTGCTGTATTGCAGCAACCAGGGCCGTCATCTGACATAGTCTGACTGGATCCATGACTTTCGGGTGTTGGCTATGGAATCTTTGGTGGGCCAGACATCACACTGCTGGGGAACCCGACATAGCACTCCACGGAGAAAGCATGTAAATGGCAGTTATGGTGTTAATGAGAATGACACTTGGCTTCTAAAGGTTAGAAGGGCAGACATATTTTTGGGGTGAGCCACTGGTGCACTGCCTCTAGAATTCTAATAGCGCTTCTACCTGAGCTAAGCCTTCCCTGGGTGGAGACGAGCACTTTCCGCAGAATAATGCACTGTGTCTTTCTCAGGTGTGTACAGTTAAGGTCATCAGGGTCTACCACAAAGCCTGCCCATAAGAAACACATACAGAGAACTTATCACACAGACACGCGGCAATGGGAAAGGACTGAATGGTGGATATACGCACAGAGTAACAGCAGCAAAGTATAAGCAACATGCATTGGCTAAATGTGCATCTTTAGCTTCAAGTCTCAAGTTTAGTTGCAGCAAAGAAGGGTATTGTGGCTGTCTTTCATGAGAAGATCCAGGGCCATGTAATGCCTCATCTTTTGTGCCTTTTGGGAGTACAGTTTTCTGTGTATTACCCAGACTGAGACTGGATAAGCCCTTGAATCCTTAGAGACATACTGGTCTGACAGCAGTGTTTTAAGTACAGGATTCTGGGCTAAGAACCTATTGTAGCAAACTCTGCCTCCTGTTGTCCCAAACTTTGGATAAAGGCTTGCCCCCCTGCCTGGCTTTCATTAGTGCATAGACAAGGGGCAAGGCACCATTCTCTGGAGTCACTTGCATTCTTCTGAGTAACTACAGTGAGGAGTCTCCAATACCTGCAATGGGATCCCTCTTTGACTCTCAAAGGAAGCAGCTGGTTTCTGACTCTCGGTTAGAAAAAAAGTGATAGCGAACAGAGTAATAGCTTCCCCAGATTCCTATGCAGACCCAGTCTTGTGCACTCCAGTACCAGATGGATGGGAGCTAACGGGAAAGGCAGAGGGTTTCTTGGCTCGTGCAATATATTAACAAGGCCCAGACTAGCTACGCTACCTGCACACATATCCTTTTCCCACCCTCTCTTTCAACACCTGGCATCCTTAAAGTTATTTTGCTTTGTTTCTCACTGTCAGGTAAAGGAATCCCAGACACTGCAAAATCCATATGCGAGCACTCTGTGTGATCTTGTGCAATAAGAGACTTGTTCAGTTCTTCGTTTACCAAGCCTCATGACAAAAAGCATCTTGACACATTTTTGAACGAGATTCACACAACAGTAAAGCATACACACTACCAAAACAAAATTGAGTTACAAAGTAGTTCAATTTTCAGAGCACTTTTTGTCATAGCAAATATCGGCACTTTTTAAAGGAGGTGGTCAGAAATTGCACTTTTGTTGCCAGAATCCATCCCTCGGCCCAGCTTGAAAGACCACTGAGGGGTGAGGGAGTGCTGAAAATGTTGCAGAGCAGGCACGAATCATCTCGGGGGTACCACATCATCTCTCGAGATGTCACATTGTCAGGAATGTTAAGTAACTATTTTATCTCACAGAAGGACAGAAACAGATATTTGAGGTGTTGGAAGCCTCTTTTTGGGGATTCGACTCAACTGTGTGGAGAACAGAGGAGGTTTGGTGATTAGGGGCTTGAAAATGTCTCTTTCGGGGCTAGTATTTACCCTTATTACTTTGCACTGTGTATAAGAATCTTCCTTTTCTGACACCATTCCGTGTTGATTGGTGTCCGACATGGCACATGACGGAGGACTCCACACTTTATTTGGATACCTGACAAGGCTGACTGTCAAGTAACCCCTGAGCAAAGGGGAGGGGATCAGCTCTTCACCTGTTTCCCATCCCTGGAATTCTATCCAACCCTTTAGCAATTATATTTCATGGAACATTATGATTTCATTATCAAACAATTTCTTTTTTTTTTACTAAGGCATTTATTAAAAATGTAATTTCAGGCATTATTTAAAATGTGGGGGGATTTGCTTTGTTCTTTTATCATTTCAGAGACGTTCCCCACACAGTACTTTACTTTGTTTTTTTTTTATATATATATATATATATATATATCTGTGTGTTTCACTTTCAGGAATTTTTTTATATGATTCTTTTGGAATGTTTCAAATATAATTGTGTGATAATTAAAGCCACTTTTGGATCAGGAAGAAACTTTATGTTGGATTTCTCTGATGTTTACCCTGCACTCAAGAGAAAATTAAAACTGAAAAATCATTACAAAAAAAAAAAAAAATAATAATAATAATCAACGTATCCAAGACAGGGTGGTTGGTGGCAGTACATTATTATTTTATTGGCTTCCCTCCAATCTGCATGTGTTATAATAAAATATGAATTTGTGTGACCATTTTCACCATTATTGTGTTGATGCCCCCTTCTTTAAGTTTTGTGTTATAATGATAATTGAATCAATAAATCTTTTTAGGTGCCACTGCAAGAGTACCCTACACCCTTCTGTGATAGAGATAACTTTCCTATCTAGTGATGATGTGTATGGCAACTTTACCATAACTGCTGACACATTTGTAACTTTTTTCACACGTTGATAAGGCATGTTGTAAATACAACATCACGCATGTTGTCATTATCCCTTTCTCACTTAGTATGCTAAATATAGGGATATTCTTTTTTGTAATCTGGTGGTTGGCTTTAATATTTGCTTGTTGTGCTATTCCTCTCTTGTTTTTCGGGTTATATACATGTAAGAATATAAAGGATGTTAGACACTTCTGGCTTTGGGATCATTAACTTGCTTATGAGGTGTTCTGCTGCAGGACCTCTATCATTTTGAAACTATCGGTGCACATTTCGTCATGTGTGGTATTTTTAGTTTTTAGTTTTTACGTTGTTTTGTGTTTTTAAATGTTTGTGTACTAATTTGTTTTGTTGTATATAAGATTTATGATCTTTTTCACTGATACAGGTTTTGTTATGCATCACTTACAGCCCTGAAGAAGTTTCTTTTCATGAATGAAAAGCGTTGGCTGTTCTTTGGCAGGTTTTATCAAATTGAATAAAGTAAAGGACATTTCAGGGGGGCGCTAGGTGGCGCAAGTGCGGAATGGCTGCCTTTAGGTGAAGCTCCCGCAGCCCGGTGCCTGATAGCCGATAAAAGATCCTTCCTCTATGCTAATACGGAGACGAGACGGAGCGAGAAGGAAAGCTTGAGTGTCCCTGAATAGTCGGTGACAGTTGGGGCAGTGGCGAAGTAACGGACAAGCAGAAAGAGGCGATTGAATCCGGACCGGAGAGGAGGCGGGTCCTGCTGGAGGCTGGGGAGAGCGGACTCAAGCGAGGGTGTGGCGCTCACGTGGAGAGAAGGCCCTGCTGGCTCCGGAGCTGCGGCGGAGGGAGGGGGATGTGATCCCGAGCCTCACACAGCCTGTCTTGACGAGTGAGGGTGCTGAAGGAGATAGCGATCCCACACGATATCGAGGTGGGACCTGGAGGAGATCGTGGACGGTCTGGAGACGGCGAAAGCAGGGGGCTGAGCTGTCACCCGGGCGTGGACCCTGGAGAGTCAGACGGGACGCGCAGGAGGCGCCTGGCGGCGTGAAAGGCCTGCAAGCGGATTCGCGAGAGGAGCGGATTGGAGGACGCCCGTTGGGGGAGCGATCATCGCTGCGCCCCCAATACTGACGGGGAGCTCCTGGCAGTGCTGATTGGGACAACGAGGCCTGCAGGAAAGAGGCGAATCGCCCGAGTGGTGAAGCACCGCAGCATTAGCGGTAAGACTATCCTGGCAGGTGGCTCTGCGCTGTGTGGCCTGAGACTGTGAGGGAGCCTGGATGTAGAGCTGGAGTACTCCTAGGGCATGGAAAGACTGGGGAAGCCCGGCATGGAGGGATAGCCTGGAACTTCACTCGAGAGCGCCTGGCTTGGCAAGGTACGAGAGAGCTGGATGGTGGGAGCAGCGAGAGGGGAGGGCGGCTCTTCCCATTAACTACTTCCAACGAAGGCCCGAGCTGGAACGCTGGTGACTGGAGGAGAGGGGCCACTGAGACGGGTGGAAGGCTGCTGAGGATCCTTGTGAGGATAGCGACGCTGTGGGGACACGACGCGGCGTGGTTGGCTGGACACCTAGCTGCGACCTGCTAAGGAGGAGGCGAACTGCCAGAGGCCACAGAGCGTGGAAGACAGGGAGCACCGTGCACCTTGGGTGTGGGGGCTGAGCCAGGCTGTGGCTGATTCGGGAGAGTTGGAGGCAACAGAGAAAACTAGCTGCAGGCAGCGCAGGATGGGGAAGACGGATGCGCGGCAATCGCGGCTCCCATTTGAGGCCAAGAAGAGCTCCAAGGCGGTCTCGGTGGGCGATGACGGAGCCGCAGCATCGAGAACTCAGGAGACGCAAAATGAGTGACTCAGATATGAAACTTATCCTTTTGGAAGTGCGACAGGGCATAGCGTCAATCGCAGCCAAGATGGACGATATGAATACGAGGATGGACAACATAGTGCGCAAACTAGACGGTCATGAAGATAGACTCAAGGAAGCAGAAAAAAATATCTCTGATTCGGAAGATACCGTCGCGCAGGTGCAAACAAAAATAACCCAGATGGACAAGCTGCTGAAAGTGATTGCCGCCAAGAGCGAGGACATGGAGGCGCGGAGTCGACGCAACAACATCCGCCTCATAGGTATAGCGGAGAGTACAAATATGGGCAAGATGGAATTGTACCTAGAAAAATTGCTGTTGGTGGGGACGGAATTACTGTCCCCTCAGTTTGTCGTGGAAAGAGCGCACCACTCTCTGGGACCCAGGCCCCCAGTGGGGGGAGTGCCCCGACCTATAATAGCTCGCCTCCTTAACTACAGAGACCGAGACGTAGCTCTTAAGGTAGCGAGAGAGAAGAAACAACTAAACTATGATGGCGTCAGTTTTACTATTTATCTGGACTTCACCGCAGCGGTGCAGGAGGACAGACGGCGATTCCTTCCCGTAAAACAGAAACTGAGCCAGGCGCACATAGACTACGCTCTACTCTATCCGGCACGCTTGAGAATCACCCATCAAGGGCGACAGATGTTCTCTACCAGACCACAACAAGCGGAGGAATACCTGAATCAGGTGAAACGCCGTAGTAAACTGGACCACTCTGCTGCGGACTCGAGGACGCCCACCACATCGGACGTTGAATGACTGCGAAATACGGAAGGGGCAATGGTGGGCGTGGGAGTGCTCCTAGAAAAGATTGTGAACCCTCTGTCAACAGGATATATAGACAAGTGATAGTATGTAATTTGCATAGTGGAGTAGATATGGAGCGCACCGGGCACCCTTGCATCTTCTGGGGGACGCGGAGAGTTGCCTCGCGCCCCTAGGGGAGGTAGGTGTTCTTTGTAGCCGCCTGGTGGTAAGCCCCCACTTGGGAGAACCCCTGCTCTGTTTTTGTTTGGTTAGCCTCAATATGGCCGGCCTACTGGCCAAGTTGAAGAGGCATAGAGGGGCTGGGGAGGGGGGGGGGGGGGAGGACGACGTTACAGTACTGGCATGATTGGGATGTTTCAGTGGGAGGAGGGGGGGGGGGGGAAGAGTTGAGGGGACTACGTTTCAATATATAGCACAGATAAGACACGCAAGGTCAGTCTACACGACAACAAACACCGAAGGCACGTTGGCGGTTACAAGGATAGAACGCTACAACACTTATACCCAGATAGGGCAGCATGACGCAGGCTAAATGTATGGGGATTATGTCCTGGAATGTACGAGGGCTGGGGGACCCCAGAAAAAGAAGACAGATATTATCGTATTTGGATCGCCACCATATTAGTGTGGCGTTTTTGCAGGAGACTCACTTCACCCCACAGCGCCCTACATTATTTGCTAGTAAGTGGGCCACATACCGTCTATTTGCTTCCTATTCCACTTATTCCAGAGGGGTGGCCATCCTTATTAAACGCCATGTGCCCTTCCAGCCCCAGGGGGAGGTGATTGACTCACAAGAGAGGTACGCCATAGTGTGAGGGAGGTTGGGAAATGATACGATTACATTAGTTAGTTGCTATGGACCGAATGTAGATGCGCCAGACTTTTTCTCAGTCCTTTGGGGGAAGGTGCTGGCATTGGATACCACACACGTCATCTGGGGGGGGAGATTTTAATGTTGCCTTGGATCCCCAGATGGATAGGTCCAGGGCACAGCCACGAAACTACACTCGCTCGCAGGAAATGCTGCGAGACATTTTGGCAGAGGGAGAGCTCATAGATGCATGGAGACACAGACACCCACAGCACAGGGAAGGTACTCATTTTACGGCGGGAGCGGCGGCCTGGGCTCGAATTGATTACTGCCTCACGTCGAGGGGGCTGGGCCCGTGCATTGAGGGGGTGAGCCACTTAGCGCGCACATACTCTGATCACTCGCCGGTGCACTTAACGATAGATATACTAGGAGGTGGAGGATCGCGGCCTCTATGGCGATTACAGCCTACGGCATTGCTGGATAAAGTGTTCCGAGCGGAACTGGAAGAGGAGATCCAAGGTTTCTTTCAGAGAAACAGGGGCTCAGTAGAGTCGATAGCAACAATATGGGAGGCCTTTAAGGTCACAATTAGAGGGGTGTGTATCTCCAAAAGTTTCGGAGTGCTTCGGGATATCAGAAGACAACTCCATAAACTGGAAGAGGAACGGAGGGTGTTGGAGATGCGCATTTCGGAGGGTGATGGAGGACAGGCTTCGACCGAATTTAGAGTGCGACTATCGGAGTATATAGCTGAGGCGAACCGGGAGGCAAAGTTTATGGGAAAATACTGGCAGGCTCGGAGATACGGAGAAGGGGAACGACCGGGGAGAATGCTTGCCGATATGGTAAGAAAACCCAAGAGCGCTACCGCTATTTTAGAGATCAGGGGCGAGACAGGAGATGCGCATAGGAACACAGCAGACATACAGGCTGACTTCAGGGACCACTATACTAAATTGTACGCTACACAGCGCGGGGATAGTCTAGAACTTGATCCGTTCTTAGGAGACGTTGCACTGGGGTGGTTGGAGGACCATCACCGGGAGTTCTTGTGTGCCCCGTTTGAAATGGACGAAATACGGGAGGCTATTATGCAGCAGAAGTCGGGCAAGTCGCCGGGACTCGACGGACTTCCTCCCGAGTTCTATAAAGAATATATAGACATCATGGCCCCGGCTCTACGAGAGGTGTACGGGGAATCCTTGGAGGCAGGACTGCTCCCCCCCTCGATGAGAGAAGCATTGATTATATCCATCCTGAAACCGGGCAAGGAGCCCACGCTTTGTGATTCTTATAGACCCTTGTCGCTCCTGAACTGTGACACTAAAATATTGGCGAAACTCATTGCAAATCGAGTACTCCTTTTGATAGACAAACTGGTGCTGCCAGACCAGGTGGGTTTCATCCCTGGGAGGGCGACGTCTCATAACCTCCGTACACTGCTCTTAATAGTACAGAATGTGTCGCCTGAGCTACCGATGGCCGCTGTCTTTCTAGACGCCACGAAGGCCTTTGATTTGGTAGAATGGGATTACCTATTTAGTATCTTAGGTCGTATGGGGTTCCCTTTGGGATTCATCTCCTGGATAAGGCTACTGTACCAACAACCCACGGCTAGAGTGTCCATTAATGGCGGAGTCTCAGCTGCAGTCCCCATCACTAGAGGGACCAGACAGGGATGTCCCTTGTCCCCCCTTCTTTTCGCGCTGGCGGTTGAGCCCCTGGCGTGTCGGCTGCGACAACGACATAACGATAAAGCACTCCGATGCCCTTTGAGACCAATACTAATTTCGCTTTATGCGGACGACCTGACACTGTATGTTAGAGACCCTCAGAGTAATCTGAACCCGCTGCTGCGCGAATTCATAGTATTTGGGGAAACTCTCTGGAATCTCCATAAACTGGGAGAAGTCGCAGCTCTGGCCCCTGACGCCGGCGGTGCGCAGATTACCCCTTGATTACCCGCTCACATGGTGTGACATGGATCTGAGATATTTGGGGATCCGGATTTCTGGAGATAGGGAGGACATAATCCGCCTAAACTATGGAACGGCCGTGTGCCGTCTACCTTCTAATATTACACGGTGGATCACCCTGCCGCTATCAATGGCGGGCAGGGCTTCGTTGATCAAGATGGTGATACTGCCGCAATTTTTATATTTGTTTCTAAACATCCCTTACTATCCAGGCCGGGTTTTTTTTTCGAACGCTGCAATCTGAACTTACGCGCTTATTCTGGGGCGGCAAGCAGCCGAGAGTCCAGTGGAAGACACTTACGAGGCCTGTAGTGCAGGGGGGCTTTGATATCCCGGACTTTGAATTGTATTACGCATGCGCCCAGGCTAATTATATATACTACTGGGTGAACCCGCCAGCTTGCATGCCGCAGGTGGCGGCGGAGCACTGGTTGGCTGACCCGATACCCCTGAATGGGGTGATTTATGAACAGCCCCGCCCCCGTAGTGTAGAGCTCTCCACAATAGCGAGTACAATAAGGGCGTGGCACTACATTCTGAAAATCATAGGAGTGCCGTATATCTATTCAGCGGCATTGCCCCTGACATACCACCCTGACTTATCGCTGCTGCAGGAGACAGGATTCCGGCAGCTCTGCGCCCGTGTCCACAAACAGACTTGGGGGGATTTGTTCTGTGGGGGGACCTTTTGCACACCCGCTCAGTTCTTTGGGGTCGTACAGCCTACACCACTAGAGATGTTCCTTTACGTGCGACTGCGGCAGGGATTAAGGGCTATTTTCCCGAGGTTTCCATGGGAGCCAGACTCCCTCAAGCCGTTGCAACACATGCTGCAGAGCACAAGCCCTGGACACTTGGTGTCTAACCTGTATCGGACGATTCGAACAGAAGAGGATCACCCCTGTAGCGCCGCACGAGCTCAATGGGGAAACGACATGGGTAGGGAAAAAACAGATGACCAATGGCATTATTGCTGCCTGCAAACTGCAGAAATACCGGGAAGTGCCCAGCTCCGTATTATTCATTACAAATACTTACAGCGTATGTATTATACACCGGCTAGGCTGTGTCGCCTTGGGTTACGAGACTCGGACAGCTGCGATAGATGCGGCGCACTGGGGGCTGGATTCCTACATCTGGCCTGGGAGTGCACGACAGTCCTGGAGTACTGGACAAGGATCTTTGAGGCGCTCGCTGAGATGATAGAGCGGCCAGTGGAGAAGGACCCTTTAATCGCGCTGCTGGGTTACACAAAGCACATTCCCAAAGGGAGACGCAGATATGTTACGATATCCTTGTTGCAAGCTAAGCGCAGAGTGGCGTGTAGATGGGGGCGAGGGCGGGCCCCCAAGTTTAAGGAATGGCTGAAAGACATGACATATTGCCAGGACCAGCTTACAAGATATGCGGAGACATTGCCCAGGGCCTCGAGACCTCTTGATATATGGGATCCCCTCAAACGCTACCTGCTGGCCCATACAGAGGATCCTCAACTAGAAGGTGGGGACACTGCTCCCCCACTCCCCTCCCCCGAGCTACCACCGCCTTGAACCCTAGACAGGGGACAAAATTTCCCAGATGACACATGGGTTGACCTCAGCCTTCCTTCGCATGGCGGAGGCTTGCACGACACACTATAATGGCAAGCTTTAGCATGCAAAGGCGAAGGGCACGACATACCCCAGGATGAGTTGAAAGCCTTCTGGGTCTGTTTCTTAGGCATGGCAGAGAAACTTGAGTTTGTGGGTGTAACTGTGATGTGCATGTACCCAAAGGAATTATATAAGTGTTGAACTGTACCTCTCTTGACCGAAATGCAAATACTTTTTCTCTTTCTTTGTCTTTGTGTGAAAAAAAAGCATAAATAAAGATTTTTTTTAAAAAGGACATTTCAGGATGTACACAACTGCGGACTTTTTATTCAATGGGTGCACCATCCCATACTACACTTTTGGGACTTATGTCTGTATAACAAAAACAATTCTGAGTGGGCTACCATGACATGGTTGCCTGACTGGCTTAACATTGGTGCAGAACGTGCTCCAATCTGTCAGCAGAGCACTTTTGAAAAAAATGCTCTGTCACCGAGGTGGAAAACTAAAATACAGCATGCAATTATCCACTGCACTAGCAGAGGCAGGGCTTCCACCATACTGGCTTATTCACAAATGATTGGCCGATGTCTTTTTGACTCCTTAAGTCTATGTAAAGCAACATCACATCTCTGCTTTATCGGTATCGCGTTGGGCAAGACCTTTTGATTTCATGAAGATTATATAGTATACTTACCAATAGAGGCTTTCAGGCAGACTTCTTCATCCACAGGTTTGTTGTTGTATCATTCACACTTTTCTTCCACCCACTACAGCATATAGTGTGGAGCACTGTTTCAACCCACTTCTGCCATTAGCTATCTTAATTGGGAGTAAGAGCATTTTGCCTTTCCACAAGAAGTACATCCCCAAAAAAACAAAAAGAAGTTCCCTTCAGTACCAGGGACTGCTATGGTAAAATGTGACTTGTAAGGCTAACATAATAGGTTTGCCAATGTTTAGTATTTTGTATACTCGTGAAGGTCAGGCTGCTCCTCAAAAATAAAGTTTTACAAAAACCATGACAAAGTCAAAGGCTTGCAGCCAACTACAGACCTTTCGCTTTGCCAATGCTTAATCATTTGGCGGTAGACCGCTTCAGTGGTTGGATAGGAGTATGGCTGGATGGTTAAATTAGGCTTCTCAGCCAAAAAATAGTACAAAGCATTATCTATGTTACCATATAAGGGTATTCTACAGTGGCAACATTACTTCTTTTGCTTCAAATTTTGTGTGAGATGATACAAGCACAGCAGTACAAGGAGCAGCAGGACATTGTGCGCTCAGTTTCAGATTGTAGAGCATGATTAGCTCCACATGTTTTCCATCACTGTGTGCATTATTTTGCTCCCAAAAAAATCATAATAGATCTGTCCACATTAACCACTCTAGTCATTGAAATGATTTTATGGCAGGGAATACAGATCATTCCCTTCAGAAAATACCCTATTTTAGATTTATAACTGTATTCATTTTAGATATTTTTCTCGTATTGATTTCTGAATCATTTATGCATTGAACAAAAAGCAGACTATGAAATACTCATACTGAACAAAAGTGAAGTCCATTACATGAGAATCTTCAAATCATATAGGGTTTCTTGTGAGTGCGCTATACAGATATGCAGCAGCTGGTAGTAATTTCTACCCTCTGTGCCAGTCTCAGCCCAAAAATTTGCTTGTCCACTTTTTTTGTGTGCGCCTCAATGTAAGGAAACAAAAAACACACAACTTGCAAAACCAAGTATACAACTCCCAGCTTTACTGCTTAGTTAAATAATCTGACCAACATTTATGGAGTAAGGAAGCTGCAAACATACCTGACAGAAAAACAAGAGTATAGCAGATGCATAGAGAAAGCTTTTTCAAGGATAAACAGAAACATTTGAACAACTACCAATGTAACTACCAGAACTGCTATCCTGGTCACAAAAGAGAATTCTGGTTAAACAAGCATTGGCATAGCCAAAAGGTCTCGCTTTACCTTTTCTTCATGCTGTACAGCATCAAAACATATGAGATAAAAAAACAATAAAAAAATAAGGACAATGACCCAGCAGCTGGGCAGTGCCATTTTGTAGGCGACTGATTGCATTAAACACGGATGTGCATGCCCCCAAAATGACACAGCCCAGCAGCCGTTTCATGGCACATTTGTGTTTTTTAAATGTTTAATGGGACCTGGGTCGCGAAAGATGGGGTCAGCAATGCAGGAAGTGTGCGGAAACTGGAGGGCGGTAGTAAGAAGCACACAAATGAAAAATAGCACCACAGAGAAGAGTCAGGAGAAAAGAAGCAAGCGAATGAACGAAAGCAACATGGGGGATGGGATAGAAGCACGTCGACGAACAAGATAAACATGGATGGTACAAAAAGCACACGGGCGAGTGTCTGAAATGAGTGCAGATGGCAACATGAGCAGGTGTGGGGGCCAGAAGCACACAGGTGAAAGAACAGGACACAAGGGAGACAGTTAAAAAGAACACATGCACTCGCACGGAGTGCTGTAACAAAAATAAAATGCAACTTCCAAAATGTAAGCAGTGGAGGGCCACAACTACATCAGCCATGCACCATGGTGAGGGTCAAAGCAAGAAGAGGAAGGGAATTGAGAACGGCAAGACAGCAATGTCACTCATCAGAAATGTCCGAAAGAATTTCCTCTCCTTAATAAGGTTGTAAATCTAGCTATAAAATATCAAAGTTCTCTGACAATTTTCCCTGACTTTAGTGGCTAGAATTTCTTACAAAATACGTATTTACTGCAAGACTCATTTTTTTGGCACAGAAATACAGTTTTAAGCACTAACTATCAAAGGACATAGATACGGAAATATTTAAAGTGGCAAGACTACAAAATAAAGGGTGCATAGAGAGAGAACTCATAAAACACTCTGGAAAATGTTAATTCAGACATCATTATAAGGTCACCATCAAATATACACAAATGTTTACATAGGGGTGTGCCTGGTACTAATATGCTTTGGTGATAATAATAATAATGATGATGAGCATGATAATAATATTGGCCATGCAGGATTTACAATACATCTTTTGCCTGGCAGAGCTTGGACGCGAGTGCAACTGTTGTAATTCTTCAGGGTTCTATATATCAACACTGACTTTTGACTACAGGAGATCGCTTGTGGAACTTAGTGGACCTCTGGCTACACCTCTGCAAAAATACAACAGATGGGTATCTATTTGATGGTGGTTCACTGATGGAACCCATGGTTGGTGAAGAAAAAACAGACGTGATTTTGCTGAGAAACAAAGAGTAGTAACAAGAGGGCGAGTTGCGGTTGAATGGGAAGATTAGAATGTGGGCACTAGTGGTGAAAGCTGAAAGGTCTCCCCAATATTCCATCGATCCTCAGGTGACCAGAGAGGCATCTTCAGTGACACAAAGATCAGATGAACTGAAGCCGATAATGGTTTGTGGTAAAATGTGCCCCCGGTGTTTGGAGGAAGGGTTGACCAAGGAGGTGACCCATAAGAGGAATGCAGATACCATATGGACCTGGGAAAGATATCGCTGTAAGTTGGCACAGGTATACAACAAAGCTGTAGGGCATACAGTGGAGAAAAAGAATGGGGCACATGACTGACTACTTTATGCCCACATGTGTAGGAGAGATTGCCAAGGTAAGGAAGAGGGAGAAAGACAGAAGAGCATCCAAAGAAAAAATATTGCAATGGAATCTTGGTTGGTTAGAATGGAAGGTCATTTGCTGTAAAGTTGTCGGAGAATAAAGTGCCAGGTCTTTAGGGTCAGTTGCCCAGCATGGCTTTGGAGCTTCAGGTGGACTTTTAGAAAAATATGGCATATACGATGATCGTGGTAAGGGGCAAGATGGATTCTATTGCAAATGCTAAAATAGCAGCACAATGTGTTGGGATTTCCACTGATGGCCTCAGGGGGGAGCTCATTTATACAATAGAGGCTCATCTTTATAAAGTCAGTGATTCTGATGATTTTTTTTTTTTTAAATGCAGCACGAGAATACTGTGTTCCCTGATTGAAGCGCTCAGACCACGCATACATGGGGAAACACATACAGGCATTATGTAAAGAGTTTCTGAATAGGACGCCTGGGATGCGAAGAGTAACTCACAATTAAAGGCAAAATATATTCTTGCACAGTGAGCTGGCACTTATTTCCTTTGTTCGCATAAAAGGCATTGTAAAAGTGGCCCACCATTGGGTGGCTACGTTCAAGTTAAGGACACAGCTCAAACCTCTTGCTAGTCACAGACAGATGTGACCCATGAAGAGGGGAGATAGTCTGTGTGAATGATAGTGGGAAGGGTTTGTTGTTTTGCCATAAAGGGCTCCCCTCTCTCATCCGTCCCCCATCCTCTTTCATTTTCCCTCTCCTTCCCTCACTTCGGTCTCCTCCTCCAGTGCAAGATTTGTTCAGAGAAGCTTCAGTTTTTTTATTACATGTTTATGGGGGCCAAATATAGTGAATGGAGTATGTTACTTACCCTGTAAGAAGCTATTCGTAGCGTGTAGTGCTGCAGATTCACATGCAATGCACACACCTGTCATCTAGTGTTGGGTCCGGACTCTACAATTTGTTTTTTTGAGGAAGTTTTATGGTCGGTGTTGTGAGTCACATCCCTTCCTCCTCAAGGTATTGCACATGTTCAATGGCTCCTTTGTTAGACTGTAATGTTTTTTCCGTGCCATATGTGAAGTGAGGTTATATCCTGCTAAGTTAGCATTTGCTGTTGAACATGCTGAAAGTTTTGTGTATTTATGTCACCATCTAATACCTGTTGGAGTGGTGGGAGGGTGCCTGTGAATCTGCAGCACTACACGGTATGAATAGATGCACACAAGGTAAGAAACCTACTCCATTCGTAGTGTGAATTGGCTGTAGATACGCATGCTATGCATAGACTGTGAAGAAGTACTCCTCTTGCGGTGGCTTTAAGCATCAGATGGTGCATTTGCTTGAAATAATGTAAGTAGAACTGTTTGCCCCACAAGGATATTTGGTGGTTTCTTTAGCTCCAGGCAATATCCATAACTGATAATATCTAACACCTATTGATCTCATGTTATTTCTGGCCACAATGGATGGAACTGTTGTAGCTTTCTTCCGACAGATGATATGTGATCGGGGGAAGTGTTCGGGAGTCACTGTTTGGTGTTAGAGGCTTCCTTTGAGGATTTAGCTCTACCCTTTCCTCCGGATTTGTAGCCACCTCTATAATAACCTTGGCCTGTTTGTTGGCAAAATTGTTGTTGCTGATGTTGGTAGGCGAGACTCTGTGGTGGCAGTTTTGGAGGCCCCTATCCCTTGGTAGCGGCAAAAAGGCTGCTGCTTTTGTGGTGTAGAATGCAAAGCCCCCATTGATTTTGCTGTGTCTGTCTCCTTTTTTATTTTCCCTAATTGTGTGTCTACTTCTGGCCCAAAGAGATGTTTTCCATCGAAAGAGATGTTAAGAATGTGCTGTTGCACTTCTGGCTTATAGCTGGATATGCATAGCCACACATGCCAGCGCAGCATAACGGAACTGTTAATGCCTCTTGCTGCAGTGTCTGCACTCTCCAGTGCACAACTGACGGTTGCATTGGAGATCTGTTTTCCTTTGGCTACTAACTCCTCTCCTCTCTTTTTATATTGTTATGGGAGAGGATGCATGAGTTCTTGGACTTTGTCCCAAGTAGCCCTATTGTAGCGAGAGAGCAGACTCACTGAATTTGAGATTCCCCAGTGGTTAGCGTGTCCCGTAGCCATCCCTTTTCCAGCAGCGTTAATGCGCCTACTCTTCTCGTCAGGAGGTGTAGCTTCCACTGTGTCCTGGGAAGCTGTTTTTTTCTTTGCAGTTGTGATTACTAGGGAGTCTGCTGGAGGGTGACCTCTCATGTATATTGGGTCTGAAGGTGGTGCATGTATTTCCTTTCAATGCATGGAGTAAGCACCCTGGATTTTACTGGGACCTTAAAGATGTCCTTTGAGGCATTTAATATTGAGCCGATCATAGGAAGATATTGCACTGTGCGCTCAGTGCGGGAGAGTCTCTACCAAGAAATCGGTTGGTTCCTCTGTGGTTTGCACAGGAAGTATATGCTAATCTGCAGCCCTCTGTATGACATTATGGTAAGGTGAAGTGTCATCAGGTGGTGAGACTTTGGTGGAAACTGGTGGTTCCAGATCGTCGCCAGAGAGATCCGAGTCATAATCGTCTCACGGGTCTGGGGTGTGGCGGGTATTCCCCCCGTGAATCTGAGTCATAGTCCTGTTGATGTGTATTCCCGCCTTCCTCTTCTTGTGTAGGTGAGGGTGATCTTGATTCTGGGTATTGTGGTTGGCTAAATGTCATGAGGCTTGTGGCTATGTTCAGCTGCCACTCTCTTTGGTGGTGGCTGTAGCATTTCCAAATCCTGTGCCTGTCTTTTGGAAGTATCTTTAAGTCTGTTTTGTATATATTTGTGCATTCCTTCAAAAACATTGCCCTCTTCTTGTGGCACTTGTTTTTGGGGTGCTTTTGCGTGCTTCTCTGGCATTGGAATGGCAAAGGAAGGGGTCTCATGTCTTTGTGGGACCGTGGGTTTTCTTCGGCAACAAAGAGTGACTGTGTTCCTTTTCTTTTGTCGGTGCCAATGTATGTCTGAATTCTGAGTGGCTCAAGGTAGAGCGTTTCTATGGATCCGATCACTTTTCCGGCATCTAAGCCGGGTTTGTCTTCTTCAGTACAAAATTGCTGCTGGTGCTATCCCCATGCTTTGGTCTTGTTGTCCGATTGGTATCAAGAACAGTCTCGTCCCTTCTCGGCTCCGATACATGCTTGCAATGTTGGCCAAAGCCCAAGGGCTGTGGCACACCATTGCGTGGAGGGAGGGGGAGTGTATGTAAGATTTTCTTTGCACAGAGTGGGTCAATAGTACTCATGGCCCGTGGTGTCATCTGCGTTTTTGGTCCCAACCCAGGTAACGAAGTCTTCTGCGTGGGTTCCTCAACCTTCTTCCACACTGGATTAATCAGAGGCGATATAGGGGGGGCTGGCGATGACTGCCCCACCTTGCATTGTCATCTCGGTGTCGATCTCACCCTTGGTGTATGATTCGCCGAGCGAGAAAGCGGTCTCTACTGCCATCTTTATGTTATGCGCTAGGCACCGATCTCTTCTGCTTCACAGTGTTTTCTTACTTTTGAAGAGGTTGCCTGCTGCACAGTTCTGTTCCTTGTGTTCTGGTGATAAGCACAGGTTACAGACCTTATGAGTGTCCAAACAGGCATATTTGACCCCACACCGAGGGTACAGTTGAAATAAGCTTTCTTTTTCTGCCTCCATTACCCAGAGATGGACATTCTCGACAGGTGTGGATACCGACGAAGTGAAAGTTTGGAATGTATGCTTTATCTGTACGCGGTTCCAACATGTATCAGAACCCTGTATTATTGTTCTTTGTCGATCTTCGATCGCATGTACCTTCTTTTTTTTTTTAGACCGCAAGCCGCGTAGGTGTCCAAACTGTAGAGCTCTGATGCAGTCCACCTGAGCCCAATGGCGGAAAAAAATTATCTAACACAGGAGCCATTGAACATGCGCAATACCTCAAGGAGGAGGGCATAAGACGATGACCATATAACTTCCACGAGAAACTTGCAGAGTCCGGGCCCAACAGTAGGCAGGAGTATGCATTGCATGTGTATCTGCAGCTAACATATGCTACGAATACATTTCCTGCTAATACTGTTTTTTTTAAAACTTTTTTTCTAATCCATGTGGCATTGGCCCTGACAACTTGAATGGTGTCAACTTTCTTAAATAATATTTAAAAGTAAAACACATAATTGGCAAAACAGTAACACTCATCTTCCATATCTGAATCTTAATTAACTGTTCTTACATTTATTAAGTTTTAGGGATCACTGGACATAAATGTCCACACCTCTACAAACATATTCGAATATTATTCTTTTCAATTCTAAAACAACATAAGGTACAAAAGTAAGGGATTACAAGGATACTTCGATTTTCACTGGAGCAACGTAGACAGTTTGGCTACAAAACAACCACCTCAGTTACGACTGCAGGAAGAGGGCTGATTAAATCAGACAACATGACACAATAACGGTATTGTAAACAAAAACAAATTTAATTGTTCAAATACCTTTGTTGTGATTAACACTCTTTTTGCTAATAAACTAATTAGGGATGGCTTCTGAAACGACATTTAAAGTTCAGTATTCTATGTCCTTATGAAAGAATGCTTTACGTTTAGCCTGAATTTTTAGAAAGTTGTTTTTCAGAAATCTGTGGAATGGATCTTTAATCAACCAACATTTCTGCTTGAATGCAGCTACATTTTAAACTTTGAAACCTGTTGAAACCCTTCATCAGGAAACCTATGAAGAGCTGGATTACTTTTTTGACAAAGTCTAGTGAAAAGGACCAAAGAATTGAGAACGGCAACAACAGCAATGGCACTCATCGGAAATCTCCGAAAGAGTTTCCTCTCCTTAATAAGGTGGTAAATCTAGCTATAAAATATTAAAGTTGTCTGACAATTTTCCCTGACTTTAGGAGAGAATATATGGGGTATTTAGTGCTTAGAAGAAAAATAAATGATTGCAAGATTGTTAAGAGGATCTTGCTAACTAAATTTCATGGACCAAAAACTATTTCCACACTAACTGGAAACTAAGACATCACACATACATAGTCATACAAAATGTGTATGCCACTACAAAAGTCTTGCAGACTCCTATTGTTTAAACTAATGGTACAAGAACAAATTCCCCAAATCAGAACCAAAGGTAGAAGTGGACAATATTCATCCTATTACCGCTTTCAGAGCAGACAGTTTACAAAAGGCTACAATAATTTTACTATTAAAATGACCCATCCAAGAAGGCTGTCAACATGTTTTTTACTGCAGCTCTTGTACTCTGCAAATTCTTTTTCAGTGCCTTATGGGGCAGATTAGATTCATCTCTTGACATGTGCATTAGGTTAATGCACTCTTCCTACCAAACAAAGCCTACTTACCAGTAGTGCTAGTACACACACACTGCCTTCATGAAAGCCTCCATGTAAATGAGAACACGAAGTGGCATCTACACTCTACCAATAAGTGGGAGATCCATATGCAAGTCCTCTACTCCATCTTCCGGACATGGGGTCACGTTGGAGTAGACGTCATGGCTACCCACCTGAATAGAAGATTCAACCACTTCATCACATAGATAGGCAGGGTCACTGGTAGGCAGCTTGACAATGGACTGAACAGGGACTTGTGTATAGTTTCCATCAAAGTCTCTGAATTGTAAAGTGGTGCAGAAAATCAGAAACAGCCCAGAGTACTGAGTCAGCCTGGTGCTGTCAACTTGGCTTGTCACATCTGGTTCTTCAACCAACTCCATTTACTTCAAAGGGACCCCATACCCCAGAAGAAAGACCTCTTTGTTCATGTCTGCTGGGAGTGTGCTCCATAACTCATAGTATCACAAACTGAGCACATAGTTCCTGAGAAGTTACCCTTAGTCTACTTGGTGTTTTTTGCAGAGATCCAGGATACCCTCATGATTGTTAGGGGATGCTCAAATGGAGATCAGTACAGGAACAAATTGTGGAGGTTCTGTTGAAGGCCCTAGCCACAGAGATCAATCTAATCACTTGTTTCTTGGATGATGACGAAATATTCTGGCTGACTTGGGCATGCAGGTGCACATACCTGCTAAACCTACATAGCAGCCCTACAGGCTTATATCCGAACAAGTCTGGGTAGTATACTCCATAACCAATTAAATAAAATGATACCCAACTGGCAAAATACAGCTATTTACTCTAATTAGGCACCTCAAAGCTCCTTGGACCCCAAAACTGGCGCTGACAAAATGGATATATAAATATTTTGATTAAATTACTTTCATAATGTACATATACATATATTAGGACAGTAATAGGATTATACTAAAAGGATTTTATAGGCATAAAAAATGGCTGCAACAAAACTCATTTGCTTATGGGTTACTATTCGTACATTTCAGATCAAAATTCATGAGGTGGCCTTACCATGAAATGAGGTTGTGTTAAAATGCGCTTAAGTTCTTTTGCATCATTGTTCTCTGGGTAACATGAAATTTCTTCCAATACCTGCAAAAAGGATGCTATTAGTCGACCTTTCTGCAAACAAATGGCATTCAGTGTGCAAATGAATTATGATGCACATTTCAGCACTCACCACTTAAATCTGAAAACCATATGCATCAACTTTTTCAGCTGGTGCTAGACACAACTGGAGCAGGGGACTCATTAATAAGTGCTAAATTTACAGACAACTCCAATTATAATCTATTGTATTGTGAACAGGATTACACTCAATTGTATATTTGTGTCCATGTCATAGTGTATGCAATCCTGAAAATGTTCAGTTTTAAAAAAAATTGGAACAAATGTCACTTTGTCATCATTTATTTAAAAATAATTAACCAACATTCAGTTGAATATTAGTACAATAAAACAACTGCTTCTTTGTCCCATCGAGACCACACCAGAGTATTATCTGGATGCCCTACTCACTGCTGATACAGTTGAATACCATTAGTGTTCCTCTATTATGCCCAATCCACTTAGGCATTTAAAAATAAAAATGGGTTTGGGAGACTGGTTTGAAATCAGTTGCACAGAGGGGGGCTGCCACTTTGAGGCTCCAGGGCAGACCTTCATATCTGGACGGATTTCATAAGCAGGGTTGAAGCATGGGGCCCAAAGCAGAAAAGGACAAGGCTTCCATGTACACATTCATGATCTGAGCTGAAGTATTGTCCCATCACATGCCGAAGGAGAAGCTATTCCCTGCTGGGGGATATCAACTCCTTGCTTGTGATCGAGAAATGCTGAAGAGTGAGGGTGAAGGCTGCAGTGTACCAGTTGTGGCACTTCCTTAGTGAAGACTGCTGTGGTGCTGATGCATTAAGAGAGAGGACTTCCTTGAATAGGAACTGTGTGGGATTGAAGACCTCGAGGTGAATCCGTGCAAAAGCCCTGAAGAATGACAGTAGTCGGTGCTCCATCAATGTAATTTGCAGGGTAATTCCAAGACTTTGAGAGAAATTGCTGTAACCATTTCCAATTCGACTAAGGACAAAAAGATGTTGGCGGCATGTGATAACTATGAAGTTAATCCGGTTCTTATATCAGCAGCAAAGGTGGAGCACCTGAGAATAGGTCTTGTGTGTCTAACGTGTGTTTTGAGGTTTCTCCCTCCACAGAAGGGCGAAACTCTCTCTGAGCTAATGTAACAGTACTGGAGAAGGGAGGCTGCTGAGGTACATATTTCTAAGGACATTGGACTCCCTGCTCAGGTGTCAGCAGGCCTGTCTCCAAATGAGGAGGCTAAACAAAAGGGCTAACACACAAAGAGCTGCAAAAGAGTTATGGTCATGAATGCGGCAGTTATTAGGAGTGAGATCACATTTAGTGGCAACAAAATTATCATCATTGCAGATTTGAGCATGGAGACACAAATTAAATGCTGTGAAATGCAAGGTTTGAGGAAAGAGGTTGGGTGTTTAGGCTTAGAAGCTGCCCTGTGGCACACTTATGATGGTACATAATTAGAAACTACATATACAGAGCATTAGAATACAGTACAAGCAATAATAAAACACAAAACAATCCCTTTAATGCAAATAAAAACTTTCAGAGCGCTACTCCGGCATCCACAGAGATCATTACATGGCATTCTGATGTATAGTTACACAATCTTTCAAAAACCTAAGTCTCAAATACTTAACATACACAGCAATAACTATTTGACTGCTAATGTGAAACAGTTGTTTTCTTGTAAGCTATAATACATTGTGATTGTGACTCACACAAGGTATTCCTATCCTTGGAGTTAATTTATTTTACAGTACAGCCCAAAAGGACAGGGATAGAGTTCTATAGAGTCAAACAAATGGCAATCACTTTTGCCAATTTATATATAGCTGTGCCTTATCATTCATCGTGGATTTTAAAAGTACTTAAGATCGCTTCAGCCCAGGTGACCTTGGCACCCTAGTCAGAAAACTGGTAGCTCTTGATTTAGAAAGGTATTCCCGCACAATGGATCACACTTACCTTCTTATTTCTAGAATCACTGCACATTGAGAGAGACCAAGGGCACTTCTGAAAATATTTCCTCAAATTCCTGCATGGTTACTCTGACCATCCAATATTTATATTGAGCTACTATAAAAGATCAAAAGCTCAATTCTATCCTGTATTATTCTCAAGGGGACTACAAAAAACCATTGCATATCCTTTTAAACTTAAACAGACCTGCCAACATGAACATTGATTTAACATTTATATTCTTCGTATGGGAATCCCAGAACAATGTTCTGGTAAATAATGTGCTTAAATACTGGTAGGAAGTACAACTTCCAATTTTACATCTCCAATCCCCCAAGATGAATGGACTGTTCTTTTTTCAAAGAGTAACAAGTCAAGTCAAAAGATTATTTATTCGGCTAATAAAAGCCATAAGAGCACATAAATAAATATAAATGTATCAAAGGCAGTTATTATGACAAGATATTTAAAAGCCATAGATGCGTGATGGGTACTATGTGCACATATACATTTTCCTAAAACTATATTTACAGAAGATAAAATAAAGATAAGAGTCATTAAAAACAAAATACTAGGACTATTTCACATATAAAATTCATCAGGTAAAGTGCATATACATTTCATCAAACAAGGGATAAATTTGACTAAACAAAAAGCATCTTTCTCCTCATCTTTAAAGCACCTGAGAAGATGCTAGCAACTCCAAGGCAAACTATAGGCGAGGCAAGCATCTGCAAGTATAATAATGCTGGCCTTGACTGGTCAAAATGACGTGGGCTCAATAACAGAAGAATGTATTCTTTCCGCAGGGAGACAAAGTTCACAAAAAAGAGTTAAGGGCAAAGTCTTCTGGTCAGAGAAGTTGTCACATGGATATGGCCTTGAACCCAAAGGCTTCAAAAAGCCTTTCGGAATGGCTAGTAGCCAATGAATAAGACTCCATCTGAATCTGGTTAGCAAAAATCGCTGGTGAACGTTATTGACAAGAGACAGATAGGGGTGCACCTGTGGGCATGGACTAAGGGTGATGTAAATTCTCACTGTGGGTTTAGCAATTTCTACACCCTCCCTGTCCTCTTATAGTCTGGCCAGAAACTGATGCTTAAACTTCCTGATGTCAATAGGCCGTGCAGGTTTAGGGTTAGTGTAAAAGTCGGAGCGGCCTAGCCCTCTCATCTGCTCCGATATGTACCTTAGCCATGGAAAACGCAAAGCCCCTTCCAGAGCCATATAGTTCGCTATGACAAGCTGGTTCAGTGTAGAGACTGGAGAAGACCAAATTCACAACCAGCGAACTAAAGGTGCAACTGTGATG
Source organism: Triturus cristatus (assembly GCF_964204655.1). Taxonomy (NCBI): domain Eukaryota; kingdom Metazoa; phylum Chordata; class Amphibia; order Caudata; family Salamandridae; genus Triturus; species Triturus cristatus. The sequence continues at coordinate 1,246,832,189 of NC_140591.1, forward strand.
TAATCAGAGCTATATTCTATGCCAATTTTTTTTGCACCACCTGCAAGTCTTTCACACCCCTATACCCCCACATGTCACATCCATAGGTGGCCACGGGGATACATTTTTCTCTATATACTTTTAGCAGTGCAAGAACGGGCTTTGACCCCAGTATTTTTGCGAAGTCAATGGTGACCCCCACTGCCCTTGCCAATACGTTCTTTTTGTGCGCTCTTTGCGCGATCCACGTCCCATTTTCGTCAAACAAAACACCTAAACAGGGAAAAGTTGCTACTTTAGATAATTCTGCCCCCCTGCAGAAAAGCTTACGCCTAGCAGCCTTCAAAGTGCCAATTGCCTTGCTATGTGATTTGGAGAAATTGGTTGCAAGGTCAAGCAAGTCTATAAAATCTATAAAAGAGTCTAAGAAATTTTGATGGCCTACACCTGTCCTGGCAAACAACACCGCATCAACTGCATATAGAAGTGCGGGTATGAGTTTAGAGCCAGCTCTCGGGATGTCTCTTTACTGGCAGCTGATTGAATATCCCCTAGCTTGTTAATATACAGCGTAAACAGCAGGTGAGCCAGGATGCACCCCTGCCTGACCCCTCTCGACATCCCAAGAAGCGGATACACAACCATTCTCATTATATCTCACTGCAGCCTTGGTGTTGTTACGGGCAAAATGTAGAAAAGCCACTAGGTCAGTCTCCAGACCCAGCTCCAGAAGAATCGAACATAGCTTGGATCTATTGACGCAATCAAATGCCAATGTTAGGTCTATAAAGGCCATATGCAGGGTTCCATTCTTAGCTATAGTATATTTCCCCACCAACAAATGTAAGTTAATGCACTGATCGATCGCCCCTTTGCCCTGTCTAAAACCGTATTGCAGATCTGAAATAATCTTAAACTTATCTAACCAGGAGGTTAGCCGATCCAGGACCACATTCCTCATACGTTTTGCAGCCAAATCTAAGCGGGAGATTGCTTGGTAACATGCTGGATCATCCCTCAAGCTCTTTTTAAAGATGTGTATAATAATGGCCATTGACCTTGAAGAGGGGAGGTCACAAGAACAGGTCGCATTAAATATTCAAGTCAGTATCCTGGCCCAGGTCAGGGGGTATGCTTTGTACAGATCCACCGGGACCCCAGCCAGGCCCGGCGCTTTCGCACCGGCTGTGGCCAAAATAGCTTTGTGTACCTCTTCGTCATTAAAATGCAATGGAACACTATCTGTACCAATGTCCCACTGTGAGTTGGGCCCCCCAACTTCATCGCCACTGTACATTCCTTCAAAATGGAGAACCCATCAATCAGCAGCTATAGTACAATCTTTAATAGCATTTGCTGTGACTGAAAAAAAGGGGCTATTAACCACTTCCCAGAACTTTGTACTGTCAGCACGCTTGCTTGATCAAGGGCCTCCCAAGCCTGGGCCCTAATGGTATTCTTCATCTGTTCCATTGCAAATTTGTAGGCCTTCTTAGAGGACCTAACCATTGCCTCATCTCTCGGGTATTGCTTAAGGGTATTAATTAAGTTCTTCTGGGCCCTAGAGCATGTCCCATCGAACCACTTTGACTCCTTAAAGCCTTTAGACCGTCTTTTAATAGTTAAGCCATTGGATATATGTTTTGTTAGTTTGTCAAACGCATCTAAAACCGCTTTATCCTGTGATCCGATATCCAAACAAAGCTGGATCTCATCTGCACACTCTGCATATAAGCTGCTTAAGAAAGTCTCTGGTAACACCTTTGCCCATTTTAGCCTACAAGCTTGATCTTTTGTAGTAATAACAGAATTTGGAATGCCCCTGCCCTCCCCTCCGTGTGCTTCAGTGCAGTGAACCAATTCAAGCGTTAGATGTTTGTGATCGCTGTGGCTGGACCAAGAGACACACATCTTAAGGACTGCTGTTATTAGGGGAGCAGAGATCATTATAAGGTCAATAATACTAGAGAAACCCCTACCTATAAAGGTGGGGACTGGAGCGTCCGTGCCCAACTGTTCTAAACAAAACAATTAGCTGCAAGCAGCTCTTCTAAAAGATGGCCTGATTCCTTATGTTCAAAACGGGCCACTGAGGGTAGAGCATCTGCGTGCCCCATCACAGAAGTACAACCCAAGTGACAAAGATAGAATTTTAACCTCGTAGTAGGAATGCTGCCTCTCATCATACTGGTCTAGAAACCTCTCAAATGCTGCTAAATGTTCGGTGACAAAGTTTCTACAATAAGAATTGTAGAAATGTACTAACAGAGGGGGACGGTTAGTAAACAGCAGCTCTACTGCTAACAAGTGAGCTGATTGACACTCTACAGTTCTAACAGTACAGGTGAGTTTAAGTGAGACCAATATAAGAAGACCTCCCTTAGGTCTACCCACTATAGATGGAGCTGCATATTTATAAAAAGAAGTAAAACCATCCAGATAAAAAGGCTCAGCGGTATTCTGTGTTTCCTGTAGGGCAGTTATAACACACATGCAACCTCTGCCATAATACATCATTGCCTTTAGATCCAAGACCAGCTATTTTCCAGGATGAAATCTTCATACAGGAGCAATCTGGAAGAACGGGAGTTGGTTTAGGGAGGGGGGGTATGAGTGTTACCTATCTGGGACACAGACCTTGGACCCTGCAGCTCTGCCCCCGCAGAAGATAGTCAGTCATTACCATCTAGTCCATCTGATCCATTTTGATCTAACAGGGGATCAAATCTATTGGTTAGGGGAAATAAAGGCCTACCGATCTCCACCAGTGACACTCTAACTGGCCTTGGAAAGGGCTGTCTGGGGCAATCAGGGCGAGAAGAACAAATTACTTACCTTCGGTAACGCTTTTTCTGGTGGATACAGTATTTGCCTGTAGATTCCTCACCTTGTGAATATCCCCTGCGCCAGCAACATTCGTAAACTTTTGTAGCAGTCCACGCCGATGAGGTCGAAGACGACGTCACAGAGACACGGCTCCGCTCGAGACTCCGCTGACGTCACCGGCTCCATAAGAAGACCTAGTCGGCGTGATGACGTCAGTTCCGCCCTTTTTTCCGTGCCTTCGAGGCACACGGACGGACTGACAGCAATATATACACAGTATACACAGTACATAATATACAAGCAACACACACAGTGTGGAGAATAAATAGAAAGGCAAAAGAAATAACACAATGCCCTTGACAGTAACAAATACATCTTGAAACACCATCATATACTGAAGGTATACACGGGTGGACAACGGGGAGGCGGGTGGGTCAGTGAGGAATCCACAGGCAGATACTGTATCCACCAGAAAAAGCATTAAAAGAAGGTAAGTAACTTGTTCTTCTGATGGATACATCTGGCAGTGGATTCCTCACCTTGTAAAAAGATTCCCACAGCAGTCCCACTCCCGGAGGAGGGTGTCCACCCTTCTATACCAGAAAGTCCTGAAGGACGGAACGAGCAAAGTGTCCGTCCCTCCTCACCTCGGTGTCTAAGCAGTAATGCTTTGCGAAAGTGCGAAGTGAGGCCCAAGTTGCCACCCTACAAATGTCCTCCACAGGAACACCTCTAGACAAAGCAGAAGTGGAAGACTTAGCTCTAGTGGAATGAGCCCTCAAACCCTCTGGAGGTTCCTTAAACACCAAAGAGTAGCATATCTTGATGCACAAGACAATCCATCTGGAAAGGGTGCGCTTGTGCACCGCTCTGCCTTTCCTGCAGCCAACAAAGCCCACGAAGAGCTGGTCATCAACTTGAAAGTCTTTTGTCCTGTCAAGGTAGAATCTCACCGCCTTCTTAGGGTCCAAGCGGTGAAGTCTCTCCTCCTCCTTGGAAGGGTGAGGGGGGAGGGGGGGGGGGGAATAGAAGGTAGGAAGGGTAATGGATTGCCCCAGATGGAAAGGAGTTACCGCCTTAGGCAGAAAAGCAGCCCTGGTCCTGAGTACCATTCTTTCAGCACGAGTGGTCAAGAGCGGGGGTTTTGAACTCAGAGCTTGAAGCTCACTTACCCTGCTTGCCGAGGTGATCGCAATGAGAAAAACCGTCTTGAAAGACAACAATCTCAAGGGACACTTGTGCAAGGGCTCAAAGGGAGAACCCATAAGATAAGTTAAGACAAGGTTTAAGTCCCATTGAGGCACAATAAAAGGAGTAGAAGGAAACTTGTTTGCAAGGCCCTTTAGAAATCGTAAAACAATAGGTGATTTGAACAAAGACGGCTGATCCGGCAAGCAAAGGAAAGCCGACAAAGCTGATAAGTATCCTTTAACAGTGGCCACAGCAAAGCCTTGCTGAGCAAGAGAAAGGGCAAACTGCAGAATGTCAGATAAACGAGCCCTCAAAGGATCAATTGACTTCTCTCCACACCAGAGAACAAATTTAGACCACCTATAGGAATAGATAGATTTAGTGGAATGACGTCTGGCAGACAAAATTACATCTACCATATCTGGCGGGAGAGAGAAAGAATTCAGGTTGCCCCGTTCAATCTCCAGGCATGAAGGTGTAAGCTCTGGAGGTGGGGGTGTAGAACCCACCTCGCCGACTGCGAGAGGAGGTCTGCCCTCAGAGGGAGACGGAGCGGAGGGCACGAGGAGAGGTGGGGGAGATCTGTATACCACACCCTTCTTGGCCAATCCAGGGCGATCAATATGACTTGGGCCCGGTCTTGGCTAATCTTCCTCAGAACCTGAGGAATCAAGGGTATGGGAGGAAACGCGTAAAGGAAAAGCGAGTCCCACCTCAACTGAAACGCGTCCCCCAAAGCTCCCTGCAACGGATACTGGAGACTTCAGAATGACGGGCAGTGAGCGTTCTCGTGAGTGGCAAACAGGTCCACCCGAGGAGTTCCCCACATCCGAAAGACGTGACGAACCACCTCCAGATGAAGCCTCCACTCGTGGTCGGCGGAGAACTGCTGACAGACTGTCTGCACGTACGTTCAGAACCCCGGCCAGATGATTTGCCAACAGACAAATCTGATGATCCTGAGCCCAGGACCAGAGACGCAGAACTTCTCTGCAGAGACAACACGACCCCACTCCTCCCTGCTTGTTGACATACCACATCGCGGTAGTGTTGTCCGTCAGGACTTGAACCGACGGACCGCGAAGGGAAGGGCGGAAGGCCTTGAGCGCCAAACGTATCGCCCGCAATTCCAGAAGGTTGATGTGAAGCAACCTCTCCTCTGGAGACCAAAGACCCTTGATCTCCAGATCCCCCAGATGCGCACCCCAACCTAAAGTGGATGCATCCGTTATTACTGTGGCCACCGATGGAGGTAGATGGAAGGGCTTTCCTTGGGACAGATTGCCCTTCACGCTCCACCAAGACAGATCCGCTGCAGCTTCTCTGGAGATCCTCACCGACTTCCTGAAATCCCCGCTGTGCTGATACCACTGCCTGCGGAGGCACCACTGGAGCGCCCTCATGTGCCAGCGGGCATGGTTGACCAACAGAATGCAGGAAGCAAACAGACTGAGCAGACGAAGGATCTTCAGGACTGGAACGACCGCTCCATTGTAAAATAAGGGAATCATTTCCTGTATGTCGAGAATCCTTTCAGGAGGAGGGAATGCCCGACACAGTAGTGTCCAGTACCGCCCCTATGAACAGGTTGCGCTGAGAGGGCACCAGGTGAGATTTGGGCACGTTTATCGAGAAACCCAATTTGTACAACAGCTGGGTTGTAAGCTGCAGATGATGAAGCACCTTCTCCTGCGACTCCGCTTTGATTAGCCAGTCGTCAAGATAGGGAAAAACTGGAATCCCCGATCTTCTGAGATGGGCTGCTACCACTGACATAAGCTTGGTGAAGACTCTAGGTGCAGTAGTAAGACTAAACGGAAGGCCTGCAAACTGATAATGTTGTGACCCTACCGTAAAACGGAGATACTTCCTGTGCGACTTCAGAATGGGGATGTGGAAATACGCATCCTGCAAGTCGATCGACACCATCCAGTCCTCCTGTTGCAGCGCTTGAAGAACCTGCGCACGGGTGAGCATCTTGAACTTCTCCTGCTACAGAAAAAGGTTCAAGATCCTGAGGTCCAGGATTGGACGTAGTCTGCCATCCTTCTGTGGAATCAGGAAATACCGGGAGTAGCATCCCTGACCCCTCTCCTGCTCTGGAACCACCTCTATTGCACCTTTTTTTAGTAATGTAAGGACTTCCTCCTGCAGGAGAAGAAGGTGGTCCTCTGAGCAAGCACCTTCGGAGGGAATTCCCGAAAGGGAAGAGCGTACCCATTTTCTACAAGATCTAGAACCCAAAGGTCTGTAGTGACCGATTCCCAATCTTGTAGAAAATGGGTAAGCCGGCCCCCCACAGGACCAACATGATCCAGAATGGTGGATCAAGGGCTGCTTTGCAGTGGTTGGAGGGAGGGAGGAAGAGGAAGAGGAGGAGGAGAGCTGCCGACCTCGAGCACGACCTCTGATCCTGCCCCTGTAGCTCTTATACAGGGTATTCTGCTGCTGCTGTTGCTGCTGCTGCTGGGGCTGCCTGTAGGTCCAAACCGACGACCTCCCAAAAACTCTATCTCCTATAAGAAGAACCTCTAGGCTGTGTCTGCAGACCCAGAGATTTGGCCGTGGCTTTGCAGTCCTTGAACCTTTTCAAGGCCGCATCAGCCTTTTTCCCAAACAGCCCAGAACCGTCAAAAGGCAGGTCCAGAAGCGCTGCCAGCACATCAGGGGTGAACTCAGAAGATTTCAGCCAAGCACTCCTTGTGGCGACTGAGGAGCCCATAATCCTGACGACAGAGTCCGCAGTGTCCAGGCCACATTCTGGATAACCTGACGCGCAGCCGCCTGAGTGTCTGACAGCACTTCATTAAAGTTCAGCCTGTCCTCCTCAGATAACTTAGGATCCAGCTGTTTAACAGAATCCATGAGAGCGTGGATATAACAGCCCAACAGACATGTGGAATTTGTTGACTTTAAGGCCATACTCGCTGAGGAGAAAACTTTCTTGGCCGACTGGTCGAGCTTTTTAGAGTCCCTGTCACTAGGTACCTGTGGAAAGGCCCCGGAAGACCTCTTTGAGCAGGCAGCCTGAACCACCAGACTTTCCGGAGAAGGATGGGAAGTTAGAAAGTCTGGATCACCTGGAGCTGCCCTGTATCTTCTAGCTACAGTTTTAGAAACCGCAGGAGCTGAAAAGGGCTTAAGCCATACCTCCATGACTGGTTCAGTGATGGCCTCATTAAATGGAAGTAAAGGCTCTGTCACGGTGGAGGGAGAATGCAGAACCTCAGTAAGGAGGTTAGGTTTAAATTCAGCAGTTGGTAGCTGTAAATCCAAAAGCTCCGCTGCTTTCCTAATGACCGTGTGGTAAGGAGCCACATCTTTAGAGGGAGTATCAGTTGGAGGAGTAATCTCCCATTCTGGTGACAAATCAAGCCCACTAGCCTCCTTCAGTTCCTCAAACAAGTCATCTGACTCCATAAGCTCACCTTCTTCCATCTCTTCAACCTGGTACCTTTGTTCCTCCAGAACCCTTTGTGTATCTCGCCTGAACCTAATCCTCAGGACCGGCGTCGGCGGCGCCGACTCCGACAAAGCCGGAGCCGGCGTCGAACACGGATTCGGAGGAGCAGCCGGAGTCGAACGAGGTCGAGCTGGAGCCAGAGAAGATGGAAGCGGCGTCGACGTCCTCGGCGCCGGGAAATGCCAAGATGGCGTCGCTGGGAAAAATGGCATAAATGGAGCCTGAGAGTAGGCTTGAGGAACCCCCAGATTAAAGGCCATTGGACCCATGGGACCCGAAGGTGCTCCAGAGTGGTACATCGCTCTCGTGAAGACGCCATACATTGCATTTAAATAATGCGATGGGTCTTGACCCGGGCCTGGAAAGGGGGGATAAGGCTCAGAATGAGGCATTATGAGACTCGGACCAATCGGCGCCGATGGTGGAGCCAGCGGAGTCGAAGACTCATCAGGAGCCGGGGCTTCTTCAACCGGAGCCAGAGAATGCGTCGTCGTCGGTGATGGAGCCGGAGAGTGCTCCGGTGAAGCCGCAGGCGAGGTCAGGCAAACAGGAGAAGCAGGATTTGAGACAGGAGAGGGAGAAACATAGTCCTTACGACATCAAGGAGGCGAAGTCGATCTCGGAGCCGCCTCCTTATCCGAACGGCATCGAGAGCCATGCCTCTTCTTCTTTTTATGCTTCTAGGACTTAGAAGCATGACCCAACGTCGACTTCGACCCAGACCTCCACCTCGAGCGTCTTCGACCTCTCTTCTCTTTTTTCATCCTCGCAATAAATAACTTAGCTTCTCTTTCTTTTAAGGCCTTTGGATTTATCTTGCGGCAGCAAAAGCATCCCTTGACGTCGTGATCCCACGACAGGCACCAGACAGTCCTCGTGTGGATCCGTGATGGACATGTGCTTACCGCACTCCTTACACGGCTTGAATCCAGACTTCTTTGTCGACATCTTTGAGCAAGAAGAAAGAGAATCACCAGCAGAAACACAAAGTAACTAGCCAAAGCTATGGAGAGTCCCAGAAAACCGTTCGCGTCGACAGCGTGGAAAAAAGGGAACTGACGTCATCACGCCGACGAGGTCCTCTTATGGATCCAGAGACATCAGCGGAGCCGCGAGCGGAGCCGTGCTTCTGTGATGTCGTCCTCGTCGGCGTGGAGAGCTACAAAAGTTACCGAATGTTGCTGGCGCAGGGGATATTCACAAGGTGAGGAATCAAGGTGAGAACCACTGGCAGATGTATCCATCAGAAAGTAAGGACTTACTAGAAAGAGGTTTGTGTAGTTACTATAATGTTGATCCTTACTGAGGTAGAGCTTATGCCCATTCTTTATTCTTCATTTTGCAGCTCTGTGGCTTACTGTGCATGAACTAACACATCAATGAATTAGTACGTTCTAAAGTGATACACATCAGGTACGAAGTTTGCCACAGTAATAATATCTTCTGATCTTTTAGGACAAATACACACAATGGTTTAGAAATTAGTATAAAAACATGTTTTTAGACTTCTCTGGGAAAGCGGAACATTTCAACTTATGGGGAACTTGTTGATTTTGTATATAGGGCACTACTGAATGAGAACACACTGGATTCTCAGAAATAGAAACTGGCCTTCAAGGTGACTCCAAGCGGTTTACCTTCAGCTTTTAGGTTCACTACATATGCTGTGCACTTCAGTGCAGGTTATTATTAGCCAGGATTATGAAAAGGTAATTTCATAGATATAACATGTTGCATAACATGCTATTATAATAATTACTCTAAGTTAATTTATTAGTGCTAAACTTCTTTTAATATCTGCAACGGAAAACCCTGTAGCTTTTGGACAGGAGTCATGATCAGAGCACTGGTACCTGCGCCACAGCCTACACAGTTTGTGTCAAGTAAAGCCCTCAAAACATATTGTGAAGCTTGCTGCCTATCCTGAATTTTTTTAGGAAAATGTTGTCCTGAATTCGTCAGGGACAGTTGGTACAATCTTCCTGGACCTGTCCTAAAGAGCATAGATTTTAATAGTCCAGTAGACAGACCGCATTTAGGGACAAAAGACAAAGTACAAAACTTAAGAAGGAAAACTTTATTTCCCATATGAGTCAAAGTGCTTCGAATCCCAAGCTGATGGAACACAAGGGAACATGTTAAGGATGACTTAGCTCATAGATGCCTGGACCGTTATACTTTCCGGAGTCAGATGTTGGGTGAGAAAGACTGGGAGACAGGGGCTGGCCAATGTCTCCTAGTCACTGGATGACTGAATGGGAGAGTCAAGCACAGCTTCATTCAAGCCGCCATTAAAGTACAAGTTACTTACCTTCGGTAACGATGTATCTGGTAGATGACGATTCTAGCCGCAGATTCCTTAACGTAGAATTATACTCAGGCATGAGACTGGACCTGGAAAACTTTCTTTGCCCCAGCATCTCTGCGCGCCGGGGGGTGGTACCACGTGACCCCACCCTGACGTCGTCCGAGGGCGTGACGTCAGCGAGGTCACATAAGCCCCACCCCGGTGGGCTGACATCAGTTTCCTTCTTTTCCGCGTGCAACGCAGATCCGGATCGTGTCCCTGCCTGTTTTCAGGCCTTCTCTTTTCACGCTTCTCGTGGTGGGACAGTGTACGAATGCCTTCGGGCTTTAAGGCGTGCACATCTTGCGCGCATCAGTTTTCGGTGAGGGACCCTCATCCGATTTGCATGTGGTGTTTGGGCGAGCACCATGATACCACGAACTGTGAAGCCTAAGTATCGGCGGGAGCGCCGGATGAAGCTCCTTTCGGTCCGGTTGTCCAGGTCGGTGTCATCTCAGCGTCCGTCCTCCGCGGAAGGGTCCACGAATAGACGCTTTCGCTTCCGACATCGCCTGTCACCGAGGCCCCTAAGGCGTTGCTCGCCCGTCGGTAAGTCATACAGCTTGTCCCCGAGGCCTGGTCCCTGCTCTGCGGAGGGCGCAGGTTCTCCGCGGGATATGCGGCCTCATTCGTCGCCACCCTACCTGCTGTTTCCCGGCGCCGGGGCGACTAGGGCCCAAATGGAGGCCTATGCTGCGGCTCTGCAGACTTCCTGGGACGCCCGCGGATCCCTTGCCACGTGCGGGGCTTTCCGTGGCGTCGCCGGCAGCTCTGGCCCCGGCGCCAACGGGTTCGGCTTCAGGTGTTGGAGGTGTGGTGTCTTTGGGGTGCGGCCCTGCGGGGTTCCCCTCTTCGGCCCACGGCGCCACTGCCTTGCCGCAAACCCCCGAGGGGGTCCCTGTGGTGTCGCAGGAGGTTGCCGGGACTCTGGGCTCGTCCCCGGGTTCCCCCTCGGTCTTCTGGACAGGCTGCGGCCTTGCCTGGAGCAGAGCCAATGCCGCTCAGGTGCCAACGGCTGTCGGCCCTGGCAGCACCACGGGTGCTGGCTAGGGGCCGGGGTGCGTCCCCGGGTCCTTCTCGTTTCTCCACGCAGGCTGCTACTTCGTCAGAGGTCAAGTCGGCGCCTTTTCGGCGCCGTTCTTTCGCCACACTGGAGCCGGCCCCACCCCATTCTCCTGGGGCGCAAGTGGTGGAAGAGGTCATCTCGGCGTCCCCTCCGGCACCGCTCGACGTCACGCCGACACCTGTGGCGGACTCCACGGCGTCTGGCCGGCGTCGGGTCGTCGATTCGTCTCCGGAGGCACCCCCCTCTCCGGTAGGTTCGTCAGCTTTTTGTTTCTTCTTCCCCAGAGACAGGATGCCGTGTCGTGGCTTTTTCCCCGGCGTCTTCCAGGGAGGGCTCTTCGCCGTCCCCGCGGCCTCAGCCTTCACCTGAGGCGCCTCAGGTACCCCACTTATCTGTCAATCTTCGCCCGTTCCGGGGCTGGCCATTTCTTCCTCCAGCTGGATTCGGGGATGACAGGCTTAGTTTACAGACGTCGCCCACGGAGGAATTGCTTTCCCCCCTCGATGCCCTACGGAGGCGTGTGCGGCCTTTGCCCGGGCCATTTCCAGGGCTGCTGGCATTTTGCACATGAGCGACCCTGCCACTCCGTTCCCTACGGACCATTTGCTGGAGGTTCTCCATCAGGGCTCTGGTGGACGGGAGCTGCTTCTTCCCTTCGAAGCTTCGCTCCATAATTCTCTTCTAGGGACCTGGGGGCGTCCTGCCACGGGGGATCCGGTCCCCCAGTTGGTCCTCCACCATCCTGCTCCGCACGACCCAGTCTGCCTTTCTTTCCACCCTTCTACCCAGGGCCCTCTTCTGCAGACTGCTTTTCCTTCCCTGCCTTTGGTGGCGTTTCCTTCGTTACGGGAGGCCCGGTGGTTAGATTCATGGGGCGGAATCTCTTTGCTTCCTCTAGTGCTGCTTTACGTGCTCTCAACAAGCTTTGTGTGTTGGCCAGGGCTACTTCCAGCTTGTGGGATTCCGTGGAGTCCCTTATGTCTTCTGCCTCTTCGGACGATGTCTCCGCCGACCTGCGACGCCATGTGCTAGATGGCCTGGAGCTGGCCGCGTTCATTCTTCGTTCGGTCCTCGATGTTTCTGATGCTCTTGGCTGCACAATGGCCAGTTCAGTGGGTCTCCGTTGCCATGCTTGGCTGAGGGATAGCGTTTTTCCTGAGAATGTGAGGGAACGTCTCGTTGACCTGCCCTTTGATGGGGTGCTCTTGTTTAACACCCATGCGGATGCTGCCATTCAGCGGCTCCTTGCGGGCCTCCGTCCTCCTCCTCCCCCTCCGTAAACTTGGCTTGTCGGTCCTCTGCTGCTTTATGGGGAGTGTTGTTTGGTTGGACCGTCTGTCTGTTTTGGTGGGTTGGCGTGCCTTTGGGTCCTTAGGTTGACCCCTTTTGTGCTGTTGGCTGCTGGTACAGCCCCTTTTGATTTTGTTTTTTTTGGTTGTGGTCCACCCATCTGTGTCCTCAGGTTGGGCCTTCTGTGTGTTTTTTCATTGGCCGATTGACAAGCCGTCTGTGGTTCTATCTGCAGGTCCTTTATGTTCTGTCCTCTGCTGCGGGATTTTTCCCTAAGAGGTGTTCCCATGTTTCTTGGAACCTATCATACTCTAACCTTATGTTCTGGTCCTCTGCTTTGGGTTTTTCCCCAAGAGGTGTTCCCATGTTTTAGTGGGACGTATCATGCCCTATGTTTGGTGCTTGTAGCTATTGCATAGCTCTGTCCTGCGCTGGGGAGGTATGGTTGCCCCTTTTTCGGGATCCCTACCTTTCTTGACTTCACTGTATTCCGCTGGTGCGGTCTCTTGTGTTTTGTCCGGGCGCAGCTTGCGCTGCTCCGTGTGCCGTCGGTCGGTGTCCACTACATCGCTTGCCAGTTTGCCATGCTGTCTATGGTGTCGTGTTGTGGCGTTCTCGCCTTCCTGTCCGGCATTTCAGCCTGGTCCTCTGCCTGGTGTTCCAGGGGGGCTGGGTTTCTCCTGGCTTTCCTGCATTATGGCTGGTTCCATTTCTCTTCGTGGGTCGGTGTGTGTCTATTGCACGATCCTCCCTTGGGGCTTGTTCTGAAGGGGAGCTTCTGAGAGGGACTCAGGTGCGACTTCGGCATGTTGATGGAGAACCCCAGCAAATGCAGGAGGTCGGCCGTAGTCTGAAGGTGGTTGACGACTGCCTGGGGCGAGTCCGCCTTCAACAACCAGTCGTCAAGGTAAGGGAGGACTGGTGAGCTGCGACCACCGCCATCAACTTCGTGAACACCCGAGGGGCGCTGGTAAGGCCAAAGGGGAGCACGGCAAACTAAAAATGCTCCTGTCCTGCCGTGAACCGCAGGTAACGCCGGTGGGCCGGCAGGACGGGGATGTGAAAATATGCGTCCTGCAAGTCCAACGCTACCATCCAGTCTCCAGGGTCGAGGGCAGCCAGGATCTGAGCCAGAGTGAGCATTTTGAACTTCTTCCGGAGGAAGTGATTGACGTTCCGGAGGTCCAAGATGGGGCGCAGGCCCCCTTTGTCCTTCTTGGGGACCAGAAAGTAGTGGGAATAACAAGCACTCCCTACTTCCGGCCCAGGAACGCACTCGATGGCCCCCTTGGCCAAGAGGGCCATGACTTCCTGCTGGAGAAGTACCAAGTGGTCCCCCGAAATGTGGTGGCACCGAGGTGGCATGGCCGGAGGGCTTGCTGAAGGAACATGCATGGGCGCCCCTGCCTTGGCCACGAAAGGAACGAAAACCAGGAGTGTCCGGGGTCTTTGTGGAAAAACCCAAGGACTTGGCCGTGGCCCATGAGTCCTTAAAACGCTCCAGAGCACTGTTGGCCTTATCGCCAAACAGGCGAGTGCCATCAAAGGGCATATCCATGAGCGAGCTCTGGGCATCGGGCGAAAACCCAGTAGATCGCAACCAGGCGTGGCGACGCAGCGCCACAGTCGTAGAAATCACCCTGTCCAATGAGTCAGCAGTGTCCAAACCACACCGAATGGCAAACTTAGCCACATCCTAACCCTCAGCAACCGCCTGGGAAAGTACAGCCTGGACCTCCTCAGGACACTGAGGCAACACCCGAGCAACGTTATCCCACACCGCGTGGGAATAGCAGCCCAACAAGCAGGCGGTGTTCACCGACCGCAGCCCCAAGCTGGCCGAAGAGAACAACCGCTTACCGAACTGTTCCAGCTTCTTAGAGTCCTTATCCGGCAGAGCCGCAGGAAAAGCACTCTGCAGCATCGAGGCCTGGATGACCAGACTCTCAGGCGTGGGATGAGTGGTCAGAAACGCGGGGTCACCAGGCGCCGGCCGGTGACGCCTGGCGACATTCTTATCCAGAGGGGCCCCCGTGGCCGGTCGCGACCAAGTGCCCAACAGGACGTAGGTGAAGGCGTCATTGAAGGGAAGCAGTGGCTCCGACGAAGTAGACGCCGTCTGGAGCACCTCATGAGGAGGTTAGTTTTGAGGGCCACCATAGGAAGATAGAGGTTGAGGACCTCAGCAGCCCGACGGAGCACCATCGTGTAGGAAGCGCCCTCCCATTGTAGGTGGGGGAGAGGCAAACCCCGGGTCAGAAGAGACATCGAGGTCGCCAGCGTCCTCTAGATCGTCCACCCAGTCCTGCTCGGAGTCACATTGACGGGCAAGAGGGTCCTCGGATCCCTCCCAGTCATCCTCCACCTCCATTGCAGAAGGAACCAGTCGCGGCGGCAGAGCCGGAGCAGGGACATACGGCGTCAGAAACGGCCGGGGCCAGGCCAGCGCCGTCTCCCAATAAGGATCCCAGGTCAGAACGGAATGGTCCTGGTACCGGGGCAAGGGTGAAACGAACGCCACCCAATGCGGCGCCAGAAGCGGAGCTGAGGGGGGTGCTTGGGCCGGAGCCGGCAGCGCCGGACCTCGTGGCGCCGGGGCCGGAGCCAACGGCGTAGGATCCTGTTGCGCCGCAGCTTGATCCGCCGGTGGCACCGACGGGCCATCAGGATCTGGACACAGGACCGCGGAGCCCGAAGGCACGCCGGCTGAAGCCCGAGGCCTAAAAAGGCGGTCCTTGGTGGCAAGAAACTCTTGCACCTGTTCAGGAGTCGCTGATGGATCCGGGTAAGGCGGGTAGGCCGCGGGACTCCCAGGCTCCAAGGGGCAGAACCCCTGTCCCCCTTGTCCGCATCCGAGGACCAACGGGGGGACGTCGGAGTGCGAACACGCTTCTTCGACTTCTTTTTATGTCGTCGCTTACCGGAATCCGAGGGCAAAGACTTGGAGCACGAGGAGCGGCGACTGCGGTGCCACGAGCGGTCCCGGAAACTGGAGCGGCGTTGGGACGAGTGCCGGACCTCCAGCAATTTCCGGCGCCACTGCCTCAAGGCCATGGCTCGACATTCCCGGGAGTCATGTTCGGTCTCCAGGCAGTAGAGGCAAACATCATGTTGCGACGGCAGGCCCCACAAGACTTAAAGCAAGGTATCCCTACGTGCACCAGGAGAAAAAAGGGGAGACAAAAAGTCACAAAAAGAGTATTCAAAAAGTGACTAAGGTACGTGCTCTATCCGGATCTTTGCTTGCTGGCGCAGAAAAAGAAAGAACTGATGTCAGCGTACATGGATGGTGCCTAAGTAGTCTCCGTGACGTCATCTCTGCGCTTATGACGACAGTGACAGACGTGGAGCCGCACGATGCCAATTACTGACGCGCAGGGGTACTGCTACAAAAAACTTTCCGGATCCAGTCTGACGCCTGGGGATATTCTAAGGTAAGGAATATATCACTAACGTGTCTCTTTCAGATAAATGTAATAAACGCCGCTACGACGCCAACAGCCTCCACGCACTCAACACCGGCCAAAATCCCACCTGCTTCCAGGCCACAGACCTTTCACCTGCCGAAACTGCAGCTACACCAGCCGGCGCAGACCAGCATGTCTGGCCCACCCCAACAGTGAAGGCAACAACCACCTCAGCTGCAAACTAAACACCCGCTCAGTCCACAAGCATGCCGTCGAACTCTGGGACCTGCTCGACTCCTCCAACCCAGATGTAGCCTTCCTGACGTAGACCTGGTGAACACCTCCTCGGCGCCGGACATAGCCATAGCCATCCCGGACGGCTACATGGTCACAGGCAGGGACTGGAACAACCACCAACCAGGAGGAGGCATCGCCATCATCCACAGGAACACCATCACAATCTCAACCAACACCGAAGACACCCTCAGCATGGCCGAACACCTACACTTCCAGATCCACGTCGATCACAAAACCACCCTCAGAGGAACCCTCGTCTACAGACCCCCGGGACCCCGACCACAGTTCAGTGAATCCATCGCCAACCTCATCAGCACGCATGCCCTCGCCTCCACAGAGTACATCCTCCTCGGAGACCTGAAATTCCACCTCGAGAACGCCAACGACATCACCTCCACAACACTGATCGACAGCCTCGCCAATCTCGGACTCAAACAACTCCTCACAACACCCACCCACTCCGCCGGACACACGCTCGACCCCATCTTCTCCGCCAGCGACCAAGTCACATTCAGCCACACCACCGAACTCCACTGGACCGACCACCACTGCATCCACTTCTCCTTCAAGAAACACACCGCGCACTACCAACCGCAACGGACCCCATACCGCAACTGGAAAAAAGTAACCGAAGACCAACTCATCACCACACTTGCGCGAGACCCTCCCCCAAGCCCACCGAAACCGACGCAGCAGCCCACAAACTCAGACAATGGATCGACGACTGCGCCAACAGCCTCGCCCCGATCAGGAAACCCTCCAACAGGCACACTGACTCAAGAGCCATCTGGTTCAATGCCGACGTTCAGAACTCCAAGCACGCCTGCAGAAGATTCGAGAGGCAATGGCGCAATTTACAGACACCAGACAACCAAGAAGCTCTTATGAACGCCAGACACAAACACCACCAACTCATCCAATCCGCTAAAAGATCCTCCTTCAAGGAACGCATCGAAAACAACGCACACAACAGCAAAGAATTCTTCAACATCGTGAAAGAACTCGCCACCCCCAGCTCCAGCGACGTACTGCCGTCACAAGAACTCTGCGACTTCCTGGCTACCTATGCCCAGACGCCGACAATAGACGCTGACCACCCCGACCCAACACCCACCAAACACACCAACCTTCTGCTCTCCTGGAACAACATCACCGACGAAGACACCATCAAAATCATGAACACCATCCACTCCGGCGCACCATCCGACCCCTGCCCCCACCACATCTTCAACAAGGCAAGCTCCATCATCGCAACCCAACTCCGAAAGATAATCAACAGCTCCTTCGACACCGTCACCTTCCCTGAGATCTGGAAACACGCCGAGATCAACGCCCTCCTAAAGAAGCCCAAGGCGCACCCAAAGAACCTCAAAAACGTCTGACCCATCTCCCTGCTCCCGTTCCCGGTGAGTCATTGAGAAGACCGCCAACAGACAACTGACCCACTTCCTAGAGGAGAACAACGTCCTGGACTCCTCCCAATCCGGCTTCCGCAGCAACCACAGCACCGAAATCGCCCTCATCGCCGCCACGGACGACATCAGGTCCATACTGGACAAGGGGGAAATCGCGGCCCTCATCCTACTGGACCTCTTGGCCACCTTCGACACCGTCTGCCACCACACCCTGCGCACACACCTCCACGATGCAGGGATCCGAGGCAAAAGCCTGGATTGGATCGCCTCCTTCCTCACCGGCAGAACCCAGAGAGTCCGCCTCCCCCGTACCGATCAGAAGCCACCACGATCACTTGCGGCATACCCCAAGGATCATCCCTCAGCCCGACACTCTTCTACATGACACCACTCGCCAACATCGTCCAAGCACACCACCTCAACATCGTCTCGTACATCAGCGACACCCAGCTGATCCTCTCCCTCACCAAGGACCCGAACACTGCCAAGTCCAACCTCCACGAGGGAATGAAGGCCGTCGCAGATTGGATGAAGACCAGCTGCCTTAAACTGAACTCTGACAAGACGGAGGTCCTCATCCTCGGCTCCACCCCCTCCGTATGAGACGACTCCTGGTGGCCGACCACGCTGGGAGCTGCCTCGGCACCCACTAACCACGCACGCAATCTGGGGTTCATCCTGGAGTCAACGCTCTCTATGACCCAGCAAGTCAGCGCTGTCTCCTCCTCCTGCTTCAACACCCTCCGCATGCTCCGCAAGATCTACAGATGGATCCCCACCGAAACAAGGAGAACGGTCACCCAAGCACTCGTCAGCAGCAGGCTGGATTACGGCAACGCCCTCTACGCAGGAACCTCGGCTACTCTTCAGAAGAGACTCCAACGCATACAAAACGCCTCCGCACGCCTCATCCTCAGACTCCCTCGCCACAGCCACATCACCGCCCAACTTAGAGATCTGCACTGGCTCCCGGTCAACAAGAAGGTCACCTTCAAACTCCTCACCCAAGCTGACAAAGCACTCCACAACGTCGGACCAGCATACCTCAAAGAACGACTGCCCTTTTACGCCCCGAACCGCCAGCTTCGCTCCGCCGACATCGCCCTCGCCACCGTCCCACACATCCGCTGAACGACTGCAGGCAGAAGATCCTTCTCCTACCTTGCCGCAAAGACCTGAAACACCCTCCCCGCCCACCTGCGGCAGACCCAGGACCTGCTGACCTTCAGGAGACTCCTCAAGACCTGGCTGTTCGACCAGTAGCTGCCTCCCCTCAGCATCATGAGACCCTCATGGGTGAGTAGCGCGTGCTACAAATGCTTGATTGATTGACAGGCACCATGTGTACATGTATGGGGTAGGTTAATTAATATGTTGATACTGTACCCAACAGATAACTCTTCACTATTGTAATACTGTTAATTAGGCATCAGAAATGCGAGAGGCTTTTTGATTACGTTTTTAAACACTTTAATGGAGACCCTAGCAGAAAATGAATGGGAAAAGATTGGATAGTGCCTTGAAAAGTACATGTGGTAGCGTACTGATTGGCTCTCTGCTTTTACATACCATAGAATCTGTGAGATGTCAATATGGAGTGTTCTGGGCCTGAGGGTTTGTTAGTGTTTGAGCAGGCAGAAGGGAGCTGTGTAGGTGTTCTCCCTATTTTAGTGTATCCTACACTTTCTACAAAAAACACAAAGTTACCTCTTGTTTGTGAAACTGTCCTCTGATGCATCTACCGAACACAGGGTCGCAAACGTACTTTTTCTTGTCTTTAATGTGCAACAGAGGTTGCTAAAAATGTATTGTAGATAAAAGACTAAAATAAAGACCTTTTAACAAACATGGGAAAAAAGTGATAGTAAAGCAATTCTGTCTTAACTCAACTGGTCACAAACAGGCTGAATTTGAAGATAGCTTTGGGGGTCACAAACAGGCTGAATTTGAAGATAGCTTCGGGGGGGGGGTTAATTCATAGGCTACATAAAAATATGTTGCATGGAATAATACTGATAAGGTAACTTAGGTGGTTAATGGTGATACTTTTAAGATGGTTAATGCGCTTATTTGAGAAATCTGTGCACAAACTTCGGACACAGGTTTGAATCATAAATTAGCTCATACTGCTGATGTGACTGTTGCAGAGAATTACATGTAATGTGCAGGCCACAGAATTCTATTTTATGTAAGAAAGCTCAGTTGGTTCATGCTTTTATTACAGAGCTCCTTATTTAGACACCATGAGTTACAATTGTGTAAAATGGCTCAGTAAGTTACGCAATCACTGTAAACATCATCACATAACCTGCAAGAACATTTGGAACCCTTGCAGCTTTCACCTGGTTTTTTCTAAGGTTGAATATATGGGTTTCGGATGGGTAGTGATGAAAAATAAACTCACCTTTGGTAACAATATTTCTGGTGGATACCTAATATTCCTGAAGGGTTGTTACCTTATGAATACTCCTTTTGAGCTTTAGACTGGCCGGGAAAACATTTCCCTGGCAATGTTTCTCCAGTGCTGATGTGGTGCTTCGACCAGGATATATTAAGTGCCGACTGACAGGCTAATGTGAGTTCCTGATGCACATTCTGCACCCTACTGAAGATTGCGGAGTGGAACCAAAAGAGCCACAGCAACAAAAAATGCAGCACACATGTCTGCACACTGTGGGAAATTATTGGTCATAGCAGTAGCTGATCTGAGCAGAGGAAGCGAGGTGAGGAGCTGCAGGAAGATTAAATATCCACTAGAAATGCCAATAAAAACCAATACACAAAGGAGATATCCACCAGAATTATCACTGACAAAGGTAATTACTTTTTCTTTGGACGGATACGTCTTCCCACAGATTCCCCAACTTACAAATGAGTCCCAAAGCAATATCTCCATGAGACGTGGGATTGAGTAGTGCCAGTTACCAAAGTAATTCATGCAACACAGTCCAGGCAAAGTACACATCACTGTCTTTCAGATACGCGAGGAAGTTGTGATTTGCAAAAGTATGCAATGACTAACACAGAGCTACCCAGCAGATGTCAGCATTTGGGACGCCTCTGAATAGAGCTGTAGAAACAGCTATGGATCAGGTGCAATGAGAAGGGATGCCCTCTGGAGGTTCATCCTTGGACGGGGTATAGCAGATCTTCATACAGAAGATGACCCGGCACAAAATAGTACATTTGGTTACCACATTGCTCTTTTTCCCCTCCCACAGAGGAGCAATAAACTGAGTGGGAGGCAACAAGTAAAGAAAACCGTTCAGAAAACACGATACTAGTGGCGATCTGAAACAGGAAAAGTTGATCAGGCACACACCTGAAAATCGACAGGGCTACTAGATAGGTCATAAGTGTAGCCACCGCCAGGTCCTTCTAAGTGAGGGACAGCACTCATTGAACATGCTAGAAGAGCAAGATTTAAAGGGGTCGATGTTTTCCGACTTGCACCACTGAATGAATTTAATCCAGCAGCCTGAGTAGATGAATTTAGCTGCAGGCTTCCTGACTGCCAAGATTAGGTCTGGGATCTCATCAAGAAGACAAAAGGCTGAAGTATGCAGCTGCAGTGTTTTGGAATTGGGGTGGAAGAACTGGTCATCCTGCTGCAAGCATAGGTCCGCTCAGTATGAAAGAGAAAGGGGGTGACGACAGGATGAATGCCAACAGATCGACATACCAGTCCTCCTTACCCAGTATGAGGCAGTCAGCTGTGCTCG
Source organism: Triturus cristatus (assembly GCF_964204655.1). Classification (NCBI taxonomy): domain Eukaryota; kingdom Metazoa; phylum Chordata; class Amphibia; order Caudata; family Salamandridae; genus Triturus; species Triturus cristatus. The sequence continues at coordinate 1,246,853,192 of NC_140591.1, forward strand.
ATCCTCTCGCGCTCTCTGCTGTACTTTTGACAGAAGCGGATTTAGCAAAGAAGGCCTGAGACCTGTTAAAACTGAAGGGGGTTTATGGCAGGACACGGAGGACACTTCCTTCTCCGGGCTGTGGTGCAGAGATCCACGGATGGAAACCCCCAATCTGAAAAGTTCACCTACATCCCTTGGGGGTAGCTTCTGCGTGTGGCCCTCCAGTCAGAGGCTACAGGGAAGATTTCTGTCTGTTGATCTGACAGCTACCCTTGAGGAGGAAGCCGGGGGTGTCGCTCCTTAACTTTAAAAAAATTTTAAACGTGCATTTTGCACATAGCTGATTTTAACTACTGTGTTGTGGTTTACTGTTTCTTACCTTGCTTCTGTTGCTTTTGAGCTTGACACTTCCCCGTACAGCGGAGCCAACGCTGGTGTGGGAAGGGCGAGTCCTCAGCCGCCATCGCCACCCTCGAGACACCGGGCCACGCCCTTCGCAGCTAGCCACGCCCCCTTTCTGACGCTTTAAACGCCGTGCTGAGTAACAAGCCGGTGTTGATCTGACAGCTACCCTTGAGGCGGAAGCCGGGGGTGTCGCTCCTTAACTTTAAAAAAATTTTAAACGCGCATTTTTCACATACTGATTTTAACTACTGTGTTGTGGTTTACTGTTTCTTACCTTGCTTCTGTTGCTTTTGAGCTTGACACTTCCCCGTACAGCGGAGCCAACGCTGGTGTGGGAAGGGCGAGTCCTCAGCCGCCATCGCCACCCTCGAGACACCAGGCCACGCCCCTCGCAGCTAGCCACACCCCCTTCCCCTCTTCCATAACTATGCACACTCCTTGGAAGCGCAGCGGACGAGCACAGCGGGCACGCCCTCAGCACGCCGAAGACACGCCAAAGACCAGCCCGTCTGGGCCAGTACGGGGCATGGGGCAGTAGGCTATGTTCCCCCCGCCCTCAAGAAGCTGGTAAGATCCTCGACGGAACTACGAGCGCTACGCCCAATTCCTAACTCACGTTGCACCACACTCAATCTCCATAGTACAGGAGTTGCCTCCTGTAACAAGTGCAAACTCACCACTACCATCCTTCAACCTTTCCCGGATGCTGTTAGGAGACATAGGAAACGCAAACAACCTCGCATTGTTGAGGACAAGAAATACGTGCTGTACAGTACGAACTGCCGCTCACTATCCAAGCACAGATTGGACATCTTCAACCTCCTACTGGAGGCAAATCCTAGTGTCCTCTTTTTGACGGAGACGTGGTTGCACGAGAGTGCGGGCCCCGACGTTGCTACTGCCCTCCCCGCAAATTATGCTATCACTAGGATTGACCGACATAACCAGTCAGGAGGTGGAATAGCTATCATTTTCGATAGAGACTTGAAGTGTGCTTTAGAACAAATTACCATCCCTGACTGGGAAGCCGTTTTTTTTTTTTAAATCTCCCTGAATCCGAACTTCACGATGTCCGGCATATTGTTATACCGGCCCCCCGGAAACTCATCCAAATGGGCACCCAATTTAGCTAACTATATTACTCCTTACCATATTGCATCTAAAAAAATTTCACTCATTGGAGATTTAAATTTACATTTGGAGGATCCTTCCATTCCCGTTTGCGCTAACTTGCTTGATGAACTGAAGGCCCTTAATTTGACCTTAATTAATACTGGACCGACTCATAACAAAGGCCACCTGCTTGACCCAATTTTTTCTAACATTACCGAGCTCAATGGCACAATACTTCTCCTATCTGTTGGTCTGATCATTATTTAATAAAATTGAGTATAAATCTTCTACCTACCGCCTCCACGAAACCCGACGTTTCTGTTATGTCGAGGAAAAACTGGAAGTTACTTGACATGACCAAATTAAACGCGGCACTTCAGGAAAATCCTCCTAGGAAGGTCCATAACATGGACAGCCTGGCGGAAGCCACTCACAAATGGCTCAGCGATGCCGCTGACCACTGTTTATCTACCACTTCTATCAAAGGAAATAGACATCGTCACCCTGCCCCATGGTTTAACGATCTTCTAAAAATTGAAAAATCAAGATGCAAGGCACTGGAGCGCAAATGGCGTAAAGACTACGCACCTGACGCTAAAAACATTTATCATGAGGCCAGGAATTTATATTACACTGCCTGTGCTAAAACACGTGCATCTTTTGTTTCCCATTCTATCACGGAAGCAACAAACAAGTCGAAAACTTTGTTTAACCTAGTCAAGGATCTAGCTGGCGCTCACACCACAGCCCTGGCTCCCCCACTAAATTCGCAACAATGCCAAGATCTTGCATGTTTCTTTTCTGAGAAAATTGAGAAAATCATTAGGGACATAAACACCAACAAGAACGCATCACCCCCTTTTTTCGACTTGGAACATGCCTCCTTTGGTGAAAATACCTTGGAAGCCTAGCCCCTCATTACGTTCGAAATAATGAAGACCATACTTTAAAAACACTAAGTCCGGTTCTCCCAGGGATCCCATCCCGATTAAAATTATTAAACAACTTGACGACCAAGCCCTGGGAGTTATCGTTGATATGCTTAACGCTTCATTTGAACTCTCCTCAGTCCCGACCCTCTGGAAACACGCTATGGTTACGCCTCTGTTAAAAAAGCCTACAGCTGATCCGGAATGTTTGGCAAACTATAGACCCATATCCTTGCTCCCTGCCTTTTCCAAGTGGTTGGAGAGACATGTCCACACAGCTTTATCCACCTTTGTCGAAAATAACTCACTTTTGCACCCCTCACAATCTGGCTTCCGAGTTGGTTTCTCGACTGAAACCACTCTTCTTGGAGTCACGGAACACATCCGCAATCTCCTTGATAAAAGTCAGACGGTCGCGCTCGTGCTCCTAGACCTGAGCGCGGCCTTCGACACCATATCCCATGAAATTCTCATTAAGGCATTGTATAGGAATGGTGTCCGGGGTAAAGCGCTTGATTGGATTTGTTCTTTTCTGGCAGATCGGACTTTCCAAATAACATCTTCTATGGCCTGCTCTGACTTTTTCAATGCCCCCCACAGCGTGCCACAGGGATCTATACTGAGTCCTCTATTTTTCAATATCTACCTCAGACCCCTAGCTGATCTAGCCGAAGAATCCGGACTCTTCCTTATGACTTACGCCGATGACTCCCAAATTATTTTCTCTCTATTCGAACCAGGTCCGTCTTCTTCATCTCCCCTCAAACTCGGGCTTCAAAACATCCTTAATTGGATGACTAGAAACCAATTAAAGCTCAATGGAGACAAGACAGAGATTCTTCTCTTAGGAAAACGGCAAGAACTTTGGAATCCCTCACACTGGCCAGACCAGTTGGCCACTTTTCCTACCCCAGTGACGCAAGTTCGCAACCTGGGTTTCATCTTGGACAGTGCCCTTTCCATGAGTAAACAGGCCAATAAAGTCGTTGGTCTATGCCTCACCATCATCAAATGGTTGAGGAAAATTATCTTGATGCTGCCCTCTTCTACTCAGAAGACTGTAGTCAATGCCCTCATAACATCCCGGCTTGACTATGGTAACATTCTGTATCTCGGGTCAAATAAAGCGGTAGTCAGTCGACTGCAACTTGTTCAGAACGCCGCTGTCCGATTACTTTGCAAAATCCCTAAAAACTCCGGGGTCTCAAGCTATCGCCGGGAACTCCACTGGCTCAGGGTTGAAAGCAGAATCCGCTTTAAAGCCCTGTCCTATATGTTCAGAATCAAGGTAGGTACGGCGCCTAAATACCTTCTGGCTTTGGCCCATCCTTACACCCCCAAGCGCAGTCTTCGTTCACAATCACATTCCAACTTCTGTGTACCAAGATTTAAATTGGCAAGAATGGGAGGAAGATCGTTTGCCTACCTTGGTCCGTCCCTCTGGAACGCACACCCTCCTTTCATTCGAAAAGAGGAAAACTATGTCAGGTTTCGAAGAAATGTTAAGACCTGGCTATTCGAACAATAACTAGAATAGCTAGTAATCGCCCCTGACATTCTTTTGCTGTATCTCGGCGCCGGGAAACCCTTTTTGGGTAGCTGTTGCGCCTTACAAGTTCAAAAAATAAATAAATAAATAAAATTCCATTGCAGAATCATGTCTCAACCTAGAATCCACGACCCGAAATTACCCCGTCCGTTGATGTAAAGGACAGAGGTGGTGCTGTCTGACAGAGTTTGTAAATTGTCTCCTGGGATGTAAGGGAGGAAAGCCCTCAGGACATGACACACTGTCTGCAGCTTGAGCACATTTATGTGCAGACACTGCTCTAACAAAGACCAGAGGCCCTATGCTGTTAAGTTGCATTGATGAGCACCTTAGCCCAGACAGGAAGAATCTGTGACCATGGCAGTCTGAACCTGCAGAGGGAATTAATGGGCAACTATTCAGAAGGGTGGAGAGGCCCGCCCACCCACCACTGCAGATCCTGATGAAAAGACTGGAAAATTTGAAACTTCTTTGCTATTGCAGCCACCGCCGCCTCAGACATCAATACAAGGCTTCCATTCCTGATGTGGCATGAAACATCAAAAAAGAACGCAAGGACATAAGGCCTATGGGTACAACACCTGCAGGAGTGGGATATGGGCTCAAGTCAGACATCAGACTTTTTTGTCTAATATCTGGGAGCCTCTGAGGGTCCGAAGATTGACATCTGGAATAGGTTTCTAGCCTACATCCTTCTTGAGGACCAAAAAATGAAAGGTCAATCAATCAATCAATCACTTATAAAGCGCGCTACATACCCGTAGGGTCTCAAGGCGCTGGGGGGGGGGGGGGGGGGGGGGTGCCGCTACTGCTCGAACAACCAGGTCTTCAGCTTCTTCCTGAAGGAGAGGTGGTCTTGGGTCAGGCGCAGGTCGGTCGGGAGGGAGTTCCAGGTCTTGGCGGCCAGGTAGGAGAAGGACCTTCCTCCTGTAGTCGCTCTTCGGATGCGGGGGACGGCGGCGAGGGCGTGGTTGGCTGATCAAAGGTGGCGTTTGGGAGCGTAGAAGTTGACTCGGCTGTTGAGGTAGCTCGGGCCTTGGTCGTGTAGGGCTTTGTGTGCGTGGGTGAGGAGGCGGAAGGTGATTCTCTTGTTGACGGGGAGCCAGTGAAGGTCTCTCAGATGTCCGGAGATGTGGCTGGATCGTGGGATGTTGAGGATGAGTCTGGCTGAGGCGTTCTGGATCCTCTGGAGTCTCTTCTGGAGCTTGGCGGTGGTACCGGCGTAGAGGGCGTTGCCGTAGTCCAGTCGGCTGGTGACGAGGGCCTGGGTGACGGTCTTCCTGGTCTCTGTGGGGATCCACCAGAAGATCTTCCGTAGCATGCGTAGGATGTTGAAGCACGCCGAGGAGACGTTGTTGACCTGCCTGGTCATGGAGAGGGAGGAGTCCAGGGTGAAGCCCAGGTTTCGTGCATGGTCCGTCGGTTTGGGTGCGGTGCCCAGGGCGGGAGGCCACCAGGAGTCGTCCCAGGCGGAGGGTGAGGAGCCCAGGATGAGGACCTCCGTCTTGTCCGAGTTCAGTTTCAGGCGGCTGGACGTCATCCACTCGGCTACCTCTTTCATCTCTTCGTGCAGGTTGGCTCTGGCGGCGGCGGGGTCGTTGGTCAGGGAGAGGATCAGCTGGGTGTCGTCGGCGTAGGAGATTATGCTGAGGTTGTGTTTGCGTACGATGGCCGCGAGGGGGCTCATGTAGACGTTGAAGAGGGTGGGGCTCAGAGATGATCCTTGGGGGACGCCGCAGATGACTTCGGAGGCCTCTGACTTGTACGGTGGTAGGCGGACTCTCTGTGTTCTTCCGTCGAGGAAGGAGATGATCCATTCCAGCGCCTTGTCCTGGATTCCGATGTTGCTGAGGCGCCGTACTAGGGTGCGGTGGCAGACCGCGTCGAATGCCGCGGAGAGGTCTAGGAGGATGAGGGCCGCTGTTTCTCCATTGTCCATCAGGGCTCGGATGTCATCGGTGGCGGCGATGAGGGCGGTCTCGGTGCTGTGTTTGGCTCGGAAGCCGGACTGTGAGGGGTCGAGGGATCCGTTCGTCTCGAGGAAGGCGGCCATCTGCTTGTTGACGGTCTTCTCGATGACTTTGGCTGGAAACGGGAGAAGCGAGATGGGGCGGTAATTCTTGAGGTCGGTGGGGTCCGCTGTTGGTTTCTTGAGTAGAGCGCTGAGTTCGGCGTGTTTCCAGCTCTCAGGGAAGATGGTGGTGTCGAAGGATGTGTTGATGATGTCTCGCAGGTGGGGTGCGATGACAGCGTCGGCCTTGTTGAAGACGTGGTGAGGGCAGGGGTCGGTCGGTGATCCGGAGTGGATGGAGTTCATCGTGCGGATGGTGTCTTCAGTGCTGATCGGGGTCCAGGCGTGGAGGGTGGTGGTGGGGGGGGGGGGGTGGTTGGTCGGTCATGGTGTGCGTTGGTTGGTTGTTGAAGCTACTGTGTATGTCCGTGATCTTGTTGTGGAAGTATGAGGCGAGGGAGTTGCAGAGGTCTTGCGATGGGGTGATGTCGTTGTTTCCTGCGCTGGGGTTGGAAAGCTCTTTCACGATGTTGAAGAGTTCCTTGCAGTTGTGTGCGTTGTTGTCCAACCGGTCCTTGAATGCTGTTTTCTTGGCGGCGCGGATCAGCTGGTGGTGTTTCCGGGTGGCAAGTTTGTAGGAGGTCCTGTTGTCCGGTGTCGGTTCCCTTCTCCAGACTTTCTCGAGGGCTCGGCAGTTCTTCTTGGAGCTCTTGAGTTCGTCGGTGAACCATGGGGCCTTCTTGCTGCCGGGTCTGCTAGGCGGGGTCCTCAGCGGGGCGAGTTCGTCCGCGCAGTTGCTGATCCACTTCGTGAGGTTGTCGGCGGCCTGGCTGGGGTTCGCTGAGCTGGCAGGAGGGTGCTGGCTCAGGGAGGTGGCGAGCTGGTCTGCTGTGATCTTGTTCCAGCTTCTGCGGGCGGCCTGTTGCTGGTGATGGTGGGTCGTCGTTCTCTTGAAGGTGAAGTGGACGCAGCTGTGGTCCGTCCATTGAAGCTCTGTGGCGTGGCTGAAGTCGATGTCTGTGCTGGATGAGAAGATGGCGTCGAGTGTGTGTCCGGCGAGGTGGGTGGGGGTGGACACCAGTTGCTTAAGTCCCAGGTTGGCCAGGTTGTCGAGCAGGGTGCTGGTGTTGTGGTCGTTGTTGTTCTCCAGATGGAAGTTGAGGTCTCCCAGGAGGATGTAGTCAGCGGAGGGGAGGGCATGCGGGCTGACGAAGTCGGCGATGTCCTCGCTGAATTGTGTGCGTGGTCCAGGGGGTCGGTAGATCAGGGTGCCTCTGAGGGTGGTGTTCGGGTTGGTGTGGATCTGGAAATGCAGGTGTTCGGCGCTGGTCAGGGTGTTGTCGGTGCTGGTCGTGAGACGGATGGTGTTCCTGTGGATGATGGCGATGCCTCCTCCCATCTGGTTGGCATTTCGGTCCCTCCGGACGATCTTGTAGCCCTCTGGGATAGCGATGGCGATGTCGGGAGCTGAAGAGGCGTTCATCCAGGTCTCCGTGAGGAAGGCAACGTCAGGGGCTGTGGCGTCTAGGAGGTTCCAGAGTTCGATGGCGTGTCTGTGGACGGAGCGGGTGTTGAGCAGGATGCACTTGAGGTGGGTGCTGCTGGTGTTCGACATGGCGGGTGCTGGTGCGGGGCTGGTCTGGATGCAGGAGAACTTGCAGGCGTGGCAGCTGAAAGGTCCGTGGGTGCGTCGTGGTGTGGCTTGGTGGCATTCTGGGAGTCGGCCGGTGTTGAGAGCGATGAGGGTGGCGGCGGAGTACGTCAGGCAGGTAGGTCGGGGTCTTCGGTAACAAATTCCTGTGCACTGCCCTTTCAGAGACACCACCTATATGGCACTCTTGTCGAGCAAGGACAAGTTGTCTGCATATATTATTGAGGCATGCTCTGAAGGAAGGGGTTATCTTGAGGGGGAGGGTAGGAAGGGAATGGAGGGGCTTAGACCCACTTGCTCAGCTGGATGGCCCAGTGGTCTGTTGTGATTTGCTTCCAAAGGGTATCAAAATAGAAGACCCTTGATGCACAACTCTGCTTAAATCTAAACTGCGTCAGCCATCACAATGCCTTAAACACTGCCGGCACATCACCCAGACCTGGATGCCCAGTGCCTACCTGAAGCCCAGCCAAGAAGAATTCCTGTTGTTGCTAAGAACAACAAACAAGAATCAGTACAAATTTGAAGTGTTGACATGAGCCTTGATGGCTTCAAAACCTCGTTTTCCCCAAGTATCAAGTCCACTGGATTCGCCCTGGACACCAACTTTACCCTCAAAGAACACTTTGATATAAAAAAAAAAAAAGATGACCTGGAACCAGCTCTCGTCTCAAGAAAGTGAAACTTTTTGTTCCAAAAAGCGACTTCAGCACTGCTGCTCAAGCCCTTGTACTTTTGCATCTTGATGGTGGTAATGCCCTAGTCCACGGCCTCCCAGACTCCACACTGGCACTTCTTAAGGGCATCCTACATGGTGCAGCACTTCACATCCAGGGTCTGAAGAAATATGGTCATATGAACCCCATCTTGATGGAATTCCATTGTCTCCCCACGCTGCTGGACTGCACCATCTTCAGAACCAGCTGCATCATTTATAAACCATCACAGCAGTACCAGTACCCTCAATTTTCTTGAAGGCAAGCTCAACATTTTTGGTTGTTCCAAGTACATCAGCAGACTAAGAAGTATGAAAAGAACAAACATGGCATGAAGCCTTTTCCATATATGCACCCAGGACCTGGAACAACATCACAATGGGCATCAGGACCACCCCAATGCTGCTCCATTTTAGGAAAGAGTTGAAGATACCTCTTTAAAAAACACTGCATCCCTATGTATTAACCGTCCGCTCCCCAGAAACTTCTTTCATCACTCAATAACTTTATGCTCGTCTTTGGCCATGTACAACACCACAGCCTTCTGGCTAGGTTTGCACTATAGAAGTACCATGTACATACATATATACATACTCTCCCTCCCACCAACAGATGATGGTGTGGAGGGAGGAGTCAAAGCGATTTTAACCCCTTGAGTGCCCCGCCCTTTCCCCCTCCTGTGCCGGGCATTGTATTAGCGGGCGGGGTCCATGACGAGATAGTCTCGTCATGGGCACAGCGCAACCGCGCTCCATGACGAGACTATCTCGTCATGGGCACAGAAGGGGTTAAACCAAAACACAGAGCCCATAGAAGACAGTGGGAACTTGATCTGCTGGCAACGCCTCATATACCTACCGTGCCTAGAAAGAAGCAATACATATGCTGAGGTATTTCGACAGGCTGAAAAGACTGTTGCTGTCTGGACTTAACAGCCCTAGAATAGCCACAGAAACTCCAATAATGTTGCCAGGGAGAGTAGGCCAGGCCTGAGGCATGAGCCGTAGCCCTGCTGTTCTAGAAATTCCAAGGAGAAGTCAGCTTTCTCTCCAAATACCGGCCTCTGTCAAAAGGAATGTACATAAATGTAGCAAGGACAAATCCAGTGGAAAGTACCAAAGTATGTTCAGGTAGCAGGACAGTAAAAAACAACGGTGTCCGTGAAGTAAAAGCCACATTTCAGTATCTTAATCTGAATGTCTATGGTAAGCTGACAAACCACTGTGCCCTGCGGAGGCCTTGACCCTCACAAACAGGATGATACTCTTCCCTATTGACTCCAAGGGCGGTGCCAGGGTTGGCGTCTTGAGCTGTAATATCAACTTCAAAAGCGGCACTGAAGAAGGGACTAAACGAATGGGGGATGTTGCCCTAGAAATTAGAGCCACTGGAGAAGTCAAGCCAGCAGGAAGGGACCATCCAATGGAAAGTAGCGCAGAGGGTTAGAGAGCTGCCCTGAAAAGATCCAGCATTGCTAGTTGGACTGCTTGACCTGAATAGATTCCGCATAGGATCTGGAAAAATTGATTTTCTTTTTAGGGTGTCACTTGACATCAAAGAGGAGTCCAAATTCAAGGAACAGCCGTGCCTAATTTGCAGCAGAGGTTGCAGGTTGCGCCCAACTGAACTTATTTTTGGGCACTGGCAATTATTTTTCCTTATCACACTGACACCGAACAAGAGAGAAAAAAAACACAAAAGGGGGAAAAAATTGAGAAAGTGAAGGACAGAAAAACAGAAACAAAGGAACAAAGCAGAGACGAAAACAATGTGCACAAGTGAGCTAGAGGGGCAGGGAGTGTCGGATAAAGGGTTATAGAGGAACTAGGTGGATTCAAGACTATACAGCTATGTGAGCAAAAGCTTGGGCCCGGCACTTTTTATTTTACATATTAGGAAACTAACAGCATCAAAACTTCCAACGGCCTCAGGAACATAACCACTTCATCGATAAAGAAGAAACCTTCTCCTTCCTATGGCACTTTTTGTGGGTCTGGGGGAGGGGGGAAGAGGGGGAGGGAGATCTCTTAGGCGTATGTTCCTTGGAAAGTGACTTACCTTTGGGAGATTAAATCGGCTTGGGAGTCTCCCTGCAGGCCATAGCCACATATGACTTGGCCTGCTGCTCCCAGATACCTTATGGTCAATCTAATTGCCCTTGTCCAGCTAGGTCAATACTAAGCAACACTGTAAGACCTTTAGATGACACTGCATGATATTTCTATACCCATAGCATAATATGAGACATATATACATGGTACAAATAGAAAACTTATATGCTATTATATGTAGAATTCACAACATATGCTTTTAAGAAAAAAATTGGTTTTAGAGCAAAATGATTGCCTATTGTTCTTTCCAATCAAATTATTACTTCTACACTAGAGTGTTATGTCCATGTACTCTCTTTGAATTGGTTTGGTCATTTACTACATACTTGTTAGACTTGGGGGTCTCTAGTTGGCACAGGTATGCACTTGTGACAAATAGGGACCCTCTCCTCTAGTCAGGGTAGGGGGGTACACTCTTAAAATAACCCCTGCTCACCCCCTTGGTAGCTTGGCATGAGCAGACAGGCTTATCTCAGAGGCAGGGTGTAAAGCATTTGTGAACACATACAGTAACCAAGTGACAACACTACAAATGGACACCACACAGGTTTTATATTAAGAATAAGTATTCTTTATATAGATTTACCACAAGACCTTTAAACCACAAAAACACACAATACGGTTACTTTAGATGGTAGAATGTTGCTTAGTTCTCTTAAGTTCTTAAATGCGACACTTTAGGTCAATGTACCTTTTAGATGCGTTGCGCTTCCACGACAAGCAATGTCGCAGTGATGGAAATGCGGCAAAGTTCTGGTGCAAAGAAATAAAGACGTGAAGATCTTCCAGATGCTGCACGCTTCTGCGATGTTGCGAGAAGACTCGACTCGATGCGTCAGCTGCAGCGGCGACACCCTTTACGCGATGCGACGACAGTGGCCTTGGCAGCGACACTCTTCTCCGACGTTGCGAGACGCTTCCGCTCGATGCGATGCTGCAGCGGCGACACCCCTTTACGCGATGCGACGACAGCAGCTCCGACGGCGGCACGCTTCTCCGTGGATGCGAGGCGCTTTTCTTGATGTGGTGCAATGCGACAACTACGATGGCTGCGATGGCGACATGCTTCTTCCTCGATGCGAGACACTTCCTGGATGATGCGAGACGCTTCCGCTCGATGCGATGCTGCAGCGGCGACACACTTTACGAGATGCGACGACAACAGCTCTGACGGCGGCACACTTCTCCTTCTTGAGTCGCGCTTCCAGCTCCTTGCAACTTGCAGTCCCTTAGAAGGCCCAACAACAGCAGCAGGCACGTCTAAAGAACTCTGGGGAGCTGGGGGTGAAGTCTGTTGTTCCTGAGACTTCAGCAGGAGGCAAGCTATTTTCCAAGCCCTTGGAGATCCTTCACAAGTTGAGCAAAAGTGAACACAAAGTTCCTTTCTCCTCTCTTTGGCAGTAAGGCAACCACTGCAGGCCAATCCCCCAGTTTCAGGGATAGTTTCCTTCTCAGCTTCTTCTGGTTCCTCCCTCAGCAGAGGTTCTTCTTGTTTTCCCAAAGTGATCTAAATTCTTGGGATCAGGTTCCCAATATTTATACCCAGAAATCCTTTGTCCTCTGAAGGCAGAGGGGTCTTTGCCCAGTCCAAACCAGTTCCTGAGCACTCTGTTTACCAGAACTCTCCTTTCCTTTCACAGTGCAGGGCAGAAACATTAGTCGCCCCACAGGAGGTGGAGCCAGCATTGTGGAAGGCAAGTACAGCACTGGAGCACTTTGTTGACAGGATTCCTTCTCTTCATTCACTGTGCAGGGCAGAGACATCAGCCGCTCCCCAGGAGGTGGAGCCAGCATTGTGGAAGGCAGGCACAGCCCTATTCAGATCCCAGGTGCAACTCCTCCCATCCATCTGGATGCAGATCTCTCTATTCACCACTGGGACACCTCACCCTGTCTCCTGGAATTCCCCAGCCCTGTCACTCAAACTCCAGACAAAGGAATACACACAGCCTAGAAGAGGCAGGTTTGAATGGTTAGACACGAAAATGCCTACTTTCTAAAAGTGGCATTTTCAAACACAGAATGTTAAAACCAACTTTACTAAAATATGTATTTTATCATCCTGAGTTCAGGCATACTAAATTTGAATTTCTACCATGTTCTCGGAGTCAGTTAGGATTATAAAATGTAATAACCAAACTGCCCATTCTGGCCTATGGAGAACAGGTAGCCTTTGTAGGAAGGTGGATATCTGACTATGGTTACCCCCAACTTTTTGCCTAGTGTCTAGCTGGTTTTTCGACTTAGTTGGCCTGAGATCCTGCCATTCAGGGTCTCAGGCTGTCTGCTCTCTCTTTAAAATGGACTCCATGTACCCTAGGTACATTCCCAATTGGTAAGGATCACCTTATTGGACCCTGTACAGTGTACCCTAGGTACCCAGGGCATAGGTGTACCCTAGGCCTCCCAGGGGCTGCAGCATGCATTATGCCACCCCTGGTCTGGCCTTCCAATCAGACACAACTGGCTGATCACTCAGCTGGGGCAAGGTCGTGTAATCACCCCTTGCTTAGGTATAGTATGCCTATATCTACCCTTATATATAGACACATGTGTACCTATCAGTCACTCCTATGGCAGGCCTTAACAATCCTGGAGGCAGAGTGCTTGGTAACATGTGAGATGGTGCTCTAGCATGAGCTGAGCCTGTCTGCAGCTTTCGGAACCATGTCCTTATAGCTGTTCTATGATATAGCCTACCATATACTATTAAAGTACCTTATAATCTTAAACGGTTATGGTAACTATGGTTTGGCTTTATCGAAACATGTTGTGTAAGGTGTCTAACACTGTGGAATAATACCCCCATACCATTTCATGAGGATATTATTCCCCCCTTCTAGAGGGAAAGACATGTTAAAATCATACTTAGGCTATTTGGTTTTAGGTTTAAACCTATAATAACTGATAAAGCCCCACCGAAAGGAAAATAGCCATCACTGGTGTAATCATATAAACACTGAAAAAACACCTTTGCAACCACAAACTAAGTGCCATTCAAAGAAAGGAAAAGATGAGTGAAAGAGTCATTTTTATTTTGTCCTTACGAGGCCAATACAATGTAACTTTGTTATACAAGGTAGTATCAAGAAAGACTGGGCTAAAAATATTCTGCTTGAGTTTTGTTGTTTAGGGATGTCACTGAAACATTGTCTCTTCTTCCTTCTGCTTTTTTTACGTTTGTGATCTTTGGTCTAAAGATGCAGTGTTTAGATGCATTTTTAGGTCTTATTTAGTTATTTTATAAACTGTAGAGAATTGGGAAATATCAAAATCATATTTGAAATTTTGGCTACATTTGACTTCACTGATCGGTCAAATGGCTGGTTTCATTAGAATCTTTCCTAATATGTAGCATCACATTTACCCACAGGCAGAGAATGGGTAAAATCCTATGATGCATCTGCCCCTCCTCTCTAGTGAGTCAGTATTGATTGTAAGGGAATAGCCAAACACCCCAGTTTTCAAACATTCAATGCAAGATGTACTGACAGGTATGTGTGAAAAGAATGTTGTCACCAAGCATCTGAGTTAGTGGTGAAAACATGACACCAGGCATTTGGTAAACATGGAACACAGTGCTGCTGAAAAAAGTTCCTATCAAGTTCAATTAAGATTGGAGTGATATTGTTTGTATTTGCAGTAATTCAGCTACGTATATGAACAAGTTGTATGATGGCCTGTCAAAATCGATACCTGAGCTGAAGTGATTCCCTGGAAGAGATCCTTGTCACTTGCTAGATGGTATGCTGAAAGCATCTTTACAATTTTCAGAGTTAATGAAGAATGCTATTGACTTAGTAGTTCATTCTGGTGCACTAAAAATGTATTTGGTCCTCAGATACCCTGTGCACACACTACCTATACACATGCACTATCAGTGCAGAAAGCACGCAATAATTAACACCGGAAAAACACTGTTTCTGTTGTTTTTAATGGCGCAAAAATGTGTAACCACTGATAACCACTGTTTTTTAAGGAATTGAAAAAACTGAAAAAACCCCACCAGAATTTACAAAAAATAGAAACTGAAAACAGGAAAGCCTAATCATACTTTACTGTTAGCCTCTGACCAAAGCCTCAGCATCACAAAATGGATGCTGCTTCCACGACACAAGTCTGACCTCTTGCTGCTGGGAGTGATCCCAGCCAGGGAGGCATGGACAATAGGTTTCCTGCTTGGGGAGGTGCTAGCACCTCCCCAGACAGCCTTTAGTGTATTGGGGCAGGGTGGGCTGAAAGGAATGAGACATGCCTGGGGCACACAAGGTGTTCCTTGCATAGTCCAGTTCAAACCGGCGCTGGGGCACTCCAGCCCCAGCTCTGGCGCGAAACTGGACAAAGGGAAGTGGGTGTAACCACCCCCTCCCAGGCCCCACCCATAAGGCGTGACCTAGCAGGTATCCCAGCCCCCCAGATTAGTATAAGAGTGGGAGTTGGGCCCCAGGACTTTGGATTATCCTGAACCTGCAACTTGAACAGAAACTCTGGACCTTCGACATTCGACGAAAGAAGAAGACTGAAGAATCTCCCTTGTGGCCAAGGAGTGGCTACCCTGTGCAAACAGGCACCATCAAGAGACTACCCTTTGCTTTGCTAAAGTTCTACGAGGGACCGACTGCAGAGCCCGACCAGAGCCTTGACTTCCAGACTTCTCCGACCCTGATCCACATCCACAGCCGAGCTGAGATCCGTGGAGGCGACGAGAGACGTGGGACCGGCTACCTGGGAAAAGTGGCTAGTATCTTCAAGCGCAGCTTCTGAGGCACCCTCGAAGTTGTGCACCGGGGATTGAGAAGCCCCAACCCCAAGCACCATCTGCACCGAAGATCAGCCCCCCACACTCCACGAGTCCTGCGTGGGGCCCTTCTGCATTTTCCTGCTTGCCGCGTCTGTCCGGTTGCTTGCCCGCTGGCTAGTGGCCTTTGTGACGACGCATCCTGAAATCTTCACCGCTGGTTTGGCTCCTCCAGACTGGCTCCTGCTTCTTTGAAAAAGAGAAGCACCCCAGACCTTCCTGGTCTGCACCAGAAGCAAGTCCTCCGTTCTTCGTGGGTTCCGCTTGCCAAGGCTTGGTGAGTCCTAGTCCAACTTCGACGCCGCCGACAGCAAGAGCCTTCGTGGGACAGCTCGCCTCCTGGTCCTGGTCGTCCTCGACGTTCCCTGGTCCTCGTGGCTGCAGCGACAAGCTTCACCTTCACCTGCAATCTTCACGACATCGCCTGGTTCCTTCCTGGTTCCACGTGGTCACTGGCTAGTGACCTTGACTCTGTCCCTTCTGCTTGCAGGTCTCCTCTCTTCTTGATCCCAGCCTTGGGATCCACCGGACACTCTTCACTGACTGCCTGTCAGCAACTTTCCTTCAGGCATCCATAGAAGTCCACGACGAAAACCGACGCAAGTTCACACCTATGCACCCGCAGCCTGTGGGCTAGGTAACTTGGGTACTTCGGTGCTCACAAGGGTAGTGACTATCCTAGGGTCTAGTTTCCGAGTCTTGACTCTCTAGCTGCTTCAGAAGTGTCCTTAAACTGTTAATTTCTAACAACTACTATTTCTATCGACTTTTACGCATTTCGCGCGAGTGTTTCCACTCTGCACCTGAATCCCGTGGGCCTCCCACTTCCTAACTGTTGCTAGTGTAGTGTAGCCCCAGCGATTCCCTAGGCCTAGGCCTATCCTATTTCCGTGACAGTGGTCCTTATACCACTTACTTAGTATATGGTTTGCGTGGCCCCTAGGGCCTAACTGTATTACTTACCTGTGTGACTTAATGTATGCTTAAATAAGACTGTGTTGTACTTACCTCTAATCTCATAAAGAGTGCTGAGGGTTTGACTAGAATAAATACACTTTATTTTATATATATATCTGTTGTGGTGTCCTTTCATTTGGTATTCAAGGGATTATATATGGTATCACAGCTGGCTTCACATGCCATTCAGAGTTTAGCCTAAGACTGCTCTTGTCCATGCTACCACTAGGATAGCTGGTCTACAAGGTTGACTTTACAACCAATCACCATAAGGGTATTTGGACTGATATAAGGTGTACACTAGAACTAGTGACATCATACATCAGACCAACTTCTCACAGCCTTGTAATAGTGAAAAACGAAAATGGCTGTAATTCACTATGAGAACATGCCACACACACCAGGGCATGTCCTACCTTTTCCTTAAAATGCACCCTGCCCTTGGGCCTACCATAGGGGTGCCTGATATGAAGGAAAGGGAAGGTTTAGGGACTGGCAAGTGGGTGCACTTGCCCAGTCAGCATGACAGTACCAGACTGCACACAGGCTCTGCAATGGCAGACCTTAGACACATGTTTACAGGCTGCTTCTGTGGGTGGCACAACCAGTGCTGCAAGCCCACCAGCAGTATTTGGATTACAAGCCCTGGGCACTCCTGGTGCACTGTACTAGGGTCTGACAAGTAAACCAAACCAACCAATCATGGAATCACAAATCATACATCAATTTACAATAGGGAGCACTTGCACTGTGGCACTGGACAGCAGTGGCACAGTGCCCTGAGCAGCTAACACCAACAAAAACATACATGAGGCACAACGAAAAATGGAAGGGAGACTCACGCCAATGTGCCAGGTCTAACAATACTGCTTCCAAACTCCGTTATCACTAATTTCCACCACTCCCCAGCATGTCATTTTAACACGCCTCACATTTTCAGATGATCTCAGCTGGCTCAACCGTTCAAGTTCATTCAGTTTCAGAAACAGAAGCTTAAGGTTGTTGTCCAGTTTGCATGCAAACCAATTTCTGGCCCCAATCCAGTGTAATACACTACATTTTTAGACTAATTACTCCTACTTAAACAGTAAAACCATTAATTAGAATCTAAAATCTTTTCAGAAACTCAATCCTACGGTTCAACTTTATGTTACTGAATGCCTCGCCCTTCCAACTGCAAGTATCATATGGAGGCTTTTTCTAACAGCTAGTTTTCACAGATTTCATTCTGCAATACATGTATAATTTTACAGGCTACTAATGGATGACAGACCAACCCTTTTCAATGAGTATATCAACTGGGGCATGCCAGCTCATTTGCATGGGATAGTTGATCCTCACCATAACCTGTCCATCAGTTCTTTAATTATTGCTTTTAGACATTCAGGGACAAATCTGATCCTGCCTCTTGTCTGGATAGCTACTCTAAGGCTATATGTAAGTAACGGGTGGCCATGCCCCTTCCATTATAGTGGTTTTAGTCCCTTTGAGCCATGATTTTTGTAAGCAAATTCCAGTCTCCATTTTTGTAGCATATGCTTGTCTTGTTCTAAACTTCCTCTGCTGATGATGACTAATTAATAATGAAGAGTTGTAGCACCACTGACACAGCTGGCAATTAGACCAGCTCATTCTTGCCTATACTAGGCTGATCGGACGACACACTCTTTTGGGTTCCATCAATTTCCTTTCTTATAATGTTCTTTTGCTTTTTTGTACATACACACCCATTCCCCTAATTTGTTAATCTGTCACAGTATGCTAACTTGAGCACCAAACACCTGTGCACATACTGCATTTACCAGTTTGATCAAACAAGTTTAATACATTATTTGATAAATATGTTCCATGGGTCAGTTTCTTTTTCATAAATAACCTGACCTTGCACGTCTTTGTTATGACCTGGGTAACATGGTTGCTTTGTAAACCAAAGAGCATACAAAACATACTGCTAGCAGCTACTGTTGCATATGTTTATTGCCCCAGTGTCCTGGTAGCTCAAGGTTGGCCCTGTATCCGTGACCTCAGATGCAT
This sequence comes from Triturus cristatus, assembly GCF_964204655.1. NCBI lineage: Eukaryota > Metazoa > Chordata > Amphibia > Caudata > Salamandridae > Triturus > Triturus cristatus. Next base: position 1,246,871,448 of record NC_140591.1, read on the forward strand.
GAAGGTGCAAGAGTAACAGGAAGTGACATCATGTTCTGAAGCCAGACACCACATATATTTGTCGAGAAGGACCGAAAAGGACAATTTTCTTGAGAACCGTCCGCAATATTTGAACATGGAGTCCTTTTAGGAGGCTTAGGACCTTGTGGCTGGGGAATATTTTGGTGAGACACAGAGAGACCGCGCTCATATCACGACGATGAGGTGTGTAAAAACAGACATTTACTTCATTGTGATGGTTGGAGTCTAGTAAACCTCTGTAACATCACCTCCGGAGTTGGCACTGCAGCTGGTGCCTCATCCCACCCACTGGCAGTACTGGAGAGTCATTGTTGGGGAAAAGTAGGAGTATTCATTAGGTGGGGAATCTGTGGGAAAATGTATCCAACAGAAATATAATAGTTGAAAACATTCACCTTATATTCTGCGCTTTGTAAGTGATTGCGAGGGTAATTACAAACTTGTACCCAACATTGTTAGGAATACTGAGCACTTGGCCAAAAGAAACTTTTAAAACTCCCTTTAGCTCTTGGAAACTTGGGATCTGAGAAGAAAACCATTGATAGCTGATGATCTGGAGGAAAGATTCTAGCTGTGCTGCTCCATTTAACCAAGGTCGAAGTCAGCCAATTACTGCTGGGTTGTTCAACCCTGAATGCTGCAAACAGTGTGTGAACTACCTGAATGTGTCCTGGTGGCAGCACACATCTTCGAGACACATTCGGGAAGATTCTGTGGAACGAGTAGGATAGCTGCAGGAATCCAGCTGTTCGCACTCTAACACAGCACTGCCTGTGGAACTCAAGTCAGAAGAGCATTAAGCTGGCAGCACTAAAAGGCAAGTATACAAGTAAGGGAAGCTCTTAGAAAATAGGACTACAACTAGTTAGAAACCACACAATTTGGGTGGGGATAAACAGCACAGACGACCCCTCTGACATCTGGGAAATAATAAATGAAACCAAAAACAGGGTTTTGATGCAGACAGCCATCAATATAAGGTTCCCAATTTACTTTAAATACTTCAGTTTGCAAAATGAGCTATAGATGAGATTCTGAACATCATACTGTTGTGAGCCAGAACTTAGGTGGTTCTATTATGGAGTACAAAGTTTCACATCACAGCGCCATGTTGCCATGGTAACTGGGTGAATTTTAATTAGAAATTAACAGTTGCCCTTGTTTCACATTTGGCAACACTATACAATGAGGAAATTGAGAAGGAATGCCTCCTATCGTCAATGAGAATGCATTTATGACTGTTCATCAAAAGCCAGGCAAGGACCACATCACATACTTATTTTGTTAACTGTCGCTGTTAAACTGTGAATTTAATATCCCTCCCAAAGTACTAGCTAATTGGTAACAGGGTGTACTCCCCACTTTGATTAACCAACATCATTTAACCTTTATGACAGCCAGGAACATTGTACATAGCTAAGAAGGCTTATTTTGGATCAAGGGACTGGAGAGGAGGATACAACTACAGTAATGCTAGCTATAAAAGGGTCTGACTCCTTGATTTGGTTTTGGCTTATCAAAGGTCATTAGTATGAACAGGTGTTTTGAGGTGCTGTGCAACCAGCAAATAGCTGCAGTGAGCACCAATGCCAAAGTATTCCCTGGAGTTGCCATGGGAAAAAGCACTCATGAGGGTTTATCTGCTGTCAGATACATTAGCACTGTAATCGGCAACTAAAAAACGACTTTCGAAGAATGGTTAATTAGTCATACAGTGACGCAGTATTGCCTAGCAAGAAAAGTTTTGCTCTAACTGTAATTGTTAAAGAGCCCATGGAATCTTTCCCCCTTATTTTGAATGTCAATCGTAAGGTTCAATAAGATGCTTGACGTTAAGCATACAATCCCAAGCCTTCTGATTAGCTGTAAAAGGGGAATACGATGAGCTCAAAACAGAACCCAGCAGGGCTTTTGGAGATTTGCCTGTTTGTGGATGTCCATCATCATCATCATCAAGCGCAGCTATGTTTCTGCAATGTAAAGTACTGAGATATCAACAACTCTCCCAATCAAGGTTGCTAAATGGAATTAACTCTTCATTAATGTTACAGTGCTTCACTAAACTGCTACATATCTCACACACATGCACATCTTTTTCAACCCATGGAAAACATGATTCAAGAATTTGCTTGGGTCAAGAAACTGCCTAGAGTGTTTTTGCCATTACGGACTAATGAGTAAAAGAGAGAGGGTGGACAACCAAACTGTCTACCACTGGGCCCAACAATTACAAAATATCCCAGTCAGGTTTAAATGTGCATATATCACTCTTATCAGGCCAGTATGAAGTGGGTACATTGCAGAGGTCTGATCTTCATATGCTCCAGTTCCAGTCTCTGTTCTGAGGTGCTTAATTTCCGACCTTTACCATTACTGCTTGCTACCCAACGGAGACAGCTAAACATAAGCTTGGGCATGGCAGTTTCATGTTTTCCTTATCGGCCAGAGCATTTACTGTTGAAAGTAAACTTGGCTCTGGACTCAGGCTCTTGCCTGCTTTACAAAGTACCACTGTTTCCAAGTTAGGTTTGAGTTAATATGTACACATACATACAAAGTGAACAGGCGCCTGAGTGGAACTGGGATCTTTAAATGTAGAAGTTATTTGTTTTCAGGACAAATGTATTTCATTAGATTCCCTTATCTGTGAATGAACGCTTGCATCTAAGGTATACAAACCACTACATCTAATTGCATACTGTCTTGAATTCCTTAACTTCAAGGTTCCTCAATATGCCGCTGGTTTAAACACTTCTAATCTGTTATTGCCTGTAGAAAGGAAGGTGGTAAATATTAGGCCTGGGCAGAATTTCAATTGCGCCGGAGTAATTTTAGTAATTCTGTGTTACTCTGACGCATAATTACCAATAATTATGCAATCATGCCCGCTCGCATAATTAAGAGTAATCTGGGGGAAATAGATCCCACCACAAGAGCCCATTTAGCAAGCATGAGCAGCTGCTATTTGTGTTCTGTAGTGTTTAGTGCTATTTCTTAATGCAAAATGCATTCTCACGTCTACTTTAGACACAAGGGTACAAATGTTGTGCTAAGAGACTAGTGCTAAATTACAGGAGTAAGTTGGGGGGGTGGAAATCATATCCCAAGTGCACATTTAGCGAGTGTCTGCTCACACTCGCTATTACAGTTCTGTAGTATTTAGTGCTATTGCTTAACGCAAAATGCATCCTTGTGTCCATTTTGGACAAGAAAGGGCATTTTTGCACTAACAAAATTGCGCTAAATGCAGAATTCCCTCTTTTTGGCATAATTCCATGTAATCTTGCAGACTTTTAGGGTAATTCTGCGTGATTTTGCTACACATAATTACACCCATCCCTATTAAATATACATATTACACAAAATACTGCAAATGTGTCCAAGTAAGAGTAATAATGAAAGCAGAATCAAATGACAGACAGACCTTCAACCGATCACTGCCTTTTAAGCTCGTCTTTACTCATGCCAAATAAAAAATTATTCATTAGGTGTTTGCATAGAGCGTACCTTACATGTTTAAAATGACACATAATACACAAAACAGTGTATGAAAGGTGGGTCCGTTCCCATTCAGCGACAAGCACCTACGGTGCATGTTGCAGGACTGGCAAGGTTAGCAGGTGAGTTCTGGAAAGACACATGTTTATTTTCTAAACTGCAGCTGAATTGTACATTAGAAACATGTGTCCTGGTATATGCTGAAGCGATTTGAAAATCGCTCAATTGCTTTGCTACTGGCCAAAGATAGACGGCCAAGGTTAGGATGGTCAAGGTGTCACTGAGGAAAACTGGGTGGTATAAGGGCATGTAAACATCAACGAAAGAGTGTATTTATACCTGCTTGGAAAGATGCTGTGACAAAGCTTTTTTATGCTTGTATGAGCAGGATGTTGTGTGCTTCGACTGTGAACACTTAGCAAATTAGATGAATAACCACCATTGACTAACATAAGCTCTGGTTTTACTCCCAGCTGGGAAAGCAAGTACAACTGGGTGCACTCATGGTGGAGGCCAATGACAGATTTGGAATTTGACAGTGCTGTGGTCATCAGAATGCTTTTAAAATGTTAGGGGATGAGTTAAAGAGGACCACACATGAAGCAAAAGCAGTCCAATATCACAGCAACTTGGAATTGCACTCTAGCAAAAATAAATAACTGTTGGTGGACATGGTAAATGTAGATAGTGACATTAGCACTTTCAACTGGTGCTTTTTAATAATGAGGTGAACACCAAGTAGAGGTCACGTAAAAGTCTGAGATACTGAGACCATGCAAAGGCAGCAGAGTACAAGAAAGCAACCCCATAGCTACCGAGGTGTCTCAAGTAACTTTCAACATCAGCGGATCCCTGGGCACACTTAGAACAATGGGAGGTAAGCTGTGCTCTCACAAAGCAATAGGCACAGAGGTGAAGCAGCTCGGGGAAGTATTACCTCTTTGGCTCTCTGTACAGCATCACTTGGTGGATTTCGGATTTGAGGAGACGACTTTGTGTTTATTTTATCATACAGCTGAAACAAAAAAGGATTAACAATCAATTCAGACACAAATTGGAAATATTAAAATATATTGTTACATTTAATGTGACAAGATTCGTGAAAAAGAAGAGCGACGTTCTACAAAGAAATTAAGTACATATCTTACATTTGACTGTATGGTAGAATTCCTTTTACAAGGCTTTTAACTCTGTCAATGAATGTCACAACAATGTCAACTTCGAATGTATACAATATATTTAAAAAAACATCGAATAAATAACCATGGTAGCTGGGCACCTCTACTTGTCCTCCAAGCAGCATCAAAGGGTTTATAGGTCTATGGAGGGCTGACCGATGATGTACAAGCAGCTGACACTTTTTAACGCAACATATATATGCTCATCAATCAATCTCCTGAGGCAGACCTTGGGCTGCAATGGTCAGAGCTGGGTAGGTTCTTTAGTGTAGAAATGAGTTTTCCAGGCAGGAAGCGGAAATGCTAGGATAAAGCTGGAGAGGAGCACTGGAGCATTTCTTGAAGAAACAACACTGCTCGAGCTGGAGGTCCACATTGGCTTTCGCATACTGCAACTATGTTCCTAACCTACTACCAGTGTCTCGCCAATAAAGAAGTTTGACGTCAGTGCCCTGGGAAGCTGCTCATGAACAAGGATGAGTCGCCCTGCTCTTTTGTGTCACTTTTGGTGGTGAGGAGGGTTGGGCCTCACTTCCTATTTGGTTCCCAAAAGTCTAAACATTTAAATGCTAAAACCTCATTAACACCACAGGAAGAAAGCATCAACAACCTGTCTTTCACACAACACATTACTAGTGTGTATGGTCCACTTCACATCACCCTTTCCCTCTACGTTGAGTATCCGCCTTCAGTCTGAAGGCCAGCATGAAACAGAAAGAGAAAAGATTATAACTCTTTGCTCTTAACCCAGAACACTTGTCTGAGCTCTGAGCGTATTGTGACCTTCTACAAATATTCGGCTTGCAAAGAGTGGTGCACTGACAATTTACAGGCAGAAGGCAGCTGCTCGGTTATTTCCAAAGGGATTGTTTCACTGTAAAAGCTGCTAATTCAACGCAAAACTCTCCTTCTAAAATTCTTTACCAGGTTAAATCTCAGTGGTTGTTTCAAATTCTCAACCACGAACAACTGTGTATTACAGTACGATTACATTTATTCATGGCTGATCGCCTCAAGAAATCTGTTTTACATGGCGGTGGTGGAGTTATCCTCTTAATCAACAGAGGAATACTGTGATGAGAATAGATTAAAAAATGGTTGCCAAAAATGAACAAGTGTATACTGTATAAGGTGTACTTCTAAGGTCTGAAATTCACGCGCGTTTACTGTATAATGGATTTTCAATCTATTCCAAATCATGTATTTTTCAATTACAAGCTTAATAGTGTGGCATATATCCCAAAATATATTTAACTACAAATTGCGTAAAACAACTACTGGAATACTGTGAAAGTAAGATACATATGATCTGCGCTGCAACGAAAAAATAGCACTTATTTGGGTAGGCAACTACAAATGGTTTTCAAGAGCTCTCCATCTCAAAGCAGAGAATAAAAAAAGCTGTAACAATGCTACAAAGTAAGCTTAGTCAGGTCAAGAAATAGAAACTTCAAGTAACACTGTTACAAAGAATCAACTTTATATCTGGAAGCGCAGTTTTGAAGACAATCGTGCGGGAGAGTAAATTAATTAAATGAATATAGAGGATCTATCATATCTGGTGTGCATATGGAAATGTATACAGACAGTACCTTAAAGATAACGAAAAAGTTACTTACCTTCGGTAACACCTTTTCTGTTAGAGACTCTAGCTGCAGATTCTTTACCTTAGATTCATCCCTAGGTGTCAGATTTTAGCTGGAATTTTTTCTTGAGCAGTACCCATGTGCCGATAAGTGGTGTCGTTCAGCTCCATGTATAAACAATGAACAATGTCTCAACCGGTGATCATTTAGAAGGCAAATTCATAGGAAAGAAACAAATCAATAAGAGAGACCGTAAAAAGGGGAGACCACAAGGAATTGTAAAGAAATGATAAATTGTTATTGCGAGTAGTTATATCAGCACTACATTACAGTGTACGAATAGGTAACCCAATGGTGGGCGTGCACATATATGCTTGTGAAGGTGAACGGCGCAGTGACAACGTGGAAAAAACTATGTGGACGGCACAAAACATTACAGTAGAATTGGAGGTCAAAAACACAACGGAAATTGTGTCACTGCGCCGTTCTATGCATTTGCCTTCTTAATGCTCACCGGTTCAGACATTGTTCAAACACGACAACCCAGATCTCGACTGGGTTAACGGGTTTTCTCATGTTTCTTGATTCCATGATTTCAGCTCTGTGTGGCGCCGTCGGCGTCATCAGTGCCAGAAGTGTGTTGTACCTATATATAGGCGCCACACAAGCATGCTGACATTAGTGACTTTTCATGCGTTTCTACGCTAGAGGCTACGAAGTACACTGACCACTGGTGTGGAATACTAGGGCCCTGAAAAGGGACAGCCCTGTCCCTAGAAATCCGTTCTCAGAGCAGGGAGGATGGAAGGGTCGATAAGGAATCTGTGGCTAGATAGTGACTCTACCAGATAAGGCGTTACTGAAGGTAAGTAACTTGTTCATCTGATGGAGAGTTCTAGATGCAGGTTCCTTACTTTAGAATAGATACTCAAGCAATACCTCCCAGAGATGTGTCTTCAGATAAAATAACCATCCCAATGGACCTGACTGTCCAGGGAGTAGTGCTTGGTAAACATGTGCAGGGAAGCCCAGGTTGCCGCCTGGCAGATGTCCAGGACCGGAACTCTGCATGTTAACACAGTAGTTGCAGCTTTTGCTCTGGCGGAATGAGCACGCAAACCCTTAGGGGTTGCTTCTTAGCCAATGCAAAGCAGATTTTGATAGAGAGCACAATACATCGTTAGATGGTCCTCTTTAGTACATGCCATCCTTTCTTCCCTCTGACATACCCCACAAAGAGTTGGTCGTCCAACCAGAACTCGTGTGTGCGGTCAAGGTAGAACAAAGCAGCTCTTTTTTGGTCCAGGCAGTGAAAGCTGCTCCTCTTCCTTGGAGGGACGCGGCTGAGAGTAAAAGGTAGGCAGAGTGATGGATTGGCCTACATGAAAATGAGTGACTACTTTTGGGAGAAAGTAAGCTCTTGGACGACACCCCAGTTTGTCTGGGTAGATGTTCAGGAGGCTTTGTGATGATTATAGAAACTGAGAGGGACCCCTTATGCCAAAAGAATAGGGTACCATATAAATATGTAATCGCAAAGGTTTTCTTTGAACAGCACTTAACAGCCCACAATGTCTATTACAGGACCAAGGTCTCCAGTTTCAGCACTCAATCACATCCATTACATTCAAAATAGAAGAATATATCTGTATACCCAAGACTACTATTATGGACAATACTAATAACAAAAGATTAAAATTATATTATTCGTCATGAGACACAAAATCAGATAAAACAATTCTAGACACCTAATAGCACTGTATCCTTAAGCATAAAAAACAGAACAGATTCCATAAATTCATTAAAAAAACACAATAAAAAACATTAAACGACATAGATTTAAAATGTATGCGAGAATACAAAAAGTAGACCAAAGACTGTCTTAAGCTGATCACATCCGTAATAATTATTCCTCACAGACTGAGACTGGGTGCAATGCACTCTAAAGTTTCAGTGATAGTACGGATTGTGTTCCGAACAAATCAGGCGTTGACGCGTTTATCAAGACCAACATTTTATGACTCTCCCAAGCTGATAAAAACTGGAACAGTTAAAATCACCTCATTAGTAATAGAGGTTTAGAGGGATATATCTATATACCTCTTGAGTACTAGATAGTTACTATCTCTGGACTCAAGGGGCAGACACCTCCTGTTCTCCAGGTTGCAGGTCCGTGTGTTGACCATAGGATGTATCACGATATTCAGAAGTCACCAGGAGGAGTACATGAGGCGGCTGCCCGCCAGCAAATCCTAATTACTATAGGACTGGTGCAAGAAGCTCTGTGATTCCTGGATTTCCACCATAAATGGAACAGAATTGTAGGAAGAATTATTTTCTAACAAAAAGTGGAAAGTTGAGGACATTCTACGCAGAACTTGTGTACCACGTACATGAGAAGTATAGCCTCTGTCATCAACAGGATTCCCACACCATTGAGCCGTAGACTCTTATTTATACTTTGGGGTCCTTGAAGATCGGAGAAAGATGCATCCTGTGGTCAACACACGGACCTGCAACCTGGAGAACAGGAGGTGTCTGCCCCTTGAGTCCAGAGATAGTAACCATCTAGTACTCAAGAGGTATATAGATATATCACTCTAAACCTCTATTACTAATGAGGTGATTTTAACTGTTCCAGTTTTTATCAGCTTGAGAGAGTCATAAAATATTGGTCTTGATAAAGATGGCACTATAAATTTCCCCATCGAAACGCGCCGACGCCTGATTTGTTAGGAACACAATCCGTACTTTCACTGAAACTTTAGAGTGCCTATAGAGTGTATGGCACCCAGTCTCAGTATGTGAGGAATAATTATTATGGATGTGATGAGCTTAAGACAGTCTTTGGTCTACTTTTTGCACTCTCGCATACATTTTAAATCTATGTTGTTTAATGTTTTATATTGTGTTTTTTTTTAATGAATGTATGGATTCTGTTCTTTTTTTTATGCTTCAGGATACAGTGCTATTAGGTGTCTCGAATTGTTTTATCTGATTTTGTGTCTCATGACTAATAAAATAATTTGAATCTTCTGTTATTAGTATTGTCCATAATAGTAGTCTTGGGTATACAGATATATTCTTCTATTTTGAATGTAATGGATGTGATTGGGTGATGAAACTTGAGACCTTGGTCCTGTAATAGATATTGTGGGCTGTTGAGTGCTGTCCAAAGGAAACCTTTGCGATTACACGGCTTTGTGATAATGCCTGAAGCTCACTGACCCTCCGGACAGATGTTATTGCCATGAGAAGAAAAGTTTTATGGTAAGGAGCCTGATTGGACAATTGTGCAGGGGCCTAAAGGGAGTGCACATAAGGAAAGTGAGGACAAGGCTAACGTCTTACTGGGAAAGGAGATAGTGGGAACAAATATTTAAACCTTTCAGAAACTAATGTACAATAGGGGATTTGAAGAGGGGTGGCTGATCAGGCAACTGTAGAGAAGCTGAAATAGCAGAGAGATAATCCTTCAGTGCCCTTCGCGGAGCCCTGCTGGGCAAGGAGCCCGGAGGAGGCTGGCCCCCCCTTCTAACGTCCTGCATCTGATTTAAGGTACTGGTTTAATTTCTCCTTCTAGTAGTTCTTTGTCAATATGGGGAAACAGAAAGTCACCATGGAGAAAGCCAGTGGAGGACTGTATCAACACTTGATGCATTCTTGACCAGAGCAGCGAGTGTCCTCACTCATGAAGTTGAATTGACAGAGAGGCGATTATCCATTGAACCCCTTCTTTTTTCCCACGGGTCACCCAAAGAGACTGTCCATGAGAAGGTTTCACATACTCCGTTGACACAACTGGTAACATCTGGCGACCTTCCACCTGGCCAAGGGGAACCTTCACCTGCTATTTCAGCCTTACCCAACACTAATTGGAGGGGCCCTGTGCCTTCACCCCATAATGTCTCAGCAGGTGATCCTCCAGCAAAGATACGTAGGGGTGGTGGGACCGCTAAGCACAAGCCAACCAAAACCACTTGTGCTCCCAAATCCAAGGCCACTCATTCCAAGGCAGTCATAGTGAGTCCACTAACACCATTGATGCCATTAGTTGCAAACACCTCACCCCCACACGTAGTACTGGATGACACATTTTGGGCAGAAGCAAGCCAAATGATAACCACCTTCCCTGACCCTATCCTATCCAAACTAACACAGATCAAAGAGCGATTAGCCAGCCTAGAGTCACAGGACACACCTGCACCATCTTCAATGGAGCCTCAGATTGCTGTCCCTATATGTTCAGTTGCTGATAAAATTCCATCTCATGTCCGTGGTGACCTGGGCACGACTGACAGCCAGTGAATCCATCTCCACAACTTTTGGACATAAGGGGCACAGCACACCAGGCATCACTAGAGCTGGGGAATTAAGAAGGGGTCTTCAACCATTAGGAACACAAGATACCCCTATTGCTGTTGTGGATAACCATTTACACCAAGTCCTCCACCTTCCACTGGCAGCCTCCCCCTTAGTGCTTGTCCTGGCAAATGTCCCTCCCCTGCGGGACAAGCCATATGAATCCACTTCGCAATTAATGGACAAATGCCTGTATTGGCTTTCACATCATCTTATGGATTCGGGAATGAGAAGCCATCAGCTGGCTAATAAAATTATTATGGCTAGGAGAGTGGGGTGGGTAAAATAGCTGACAGAAATCAAATTAGCCAAGCATGTGGCAGGAATTGCTTCGAAGGTAGGCAATGGCCAGTTGCATAACCTCTGGCAATCGCTGGAGATTATTCACTTCAAGGAAACATGGGTTAAGGAGCCAGTTTCTCTCCCAGGGTACCGCACCTTTCACACAGCAGCAGTGCCCTCAGCATCAGGTAGAGCGAAAGGGGGACTAGTAACTTTAATCTCCAATACCTTACCCTTACAAGTAAGGCTGGCTGGCTCCCCAAATAATCATTTCCACCTTCTCCAACTGGAGCTCATAAATGAAGGACATTGGATTTTAATTAATTATTTTTTAATAACAAATTTGGGAGAAATATTAAGCTAGTGGCAGACAAACTAAATAATGAGTTAGAAACAATGAACTTACACACACAAAAGAGCCCACTCAGTATAATCTGGGCGGGGGATTTTAATATTCACCTGTGTAAGTATAATAAGGCTAGGTGTGTGGGCTGGACAATCCTCCGGGTAACCTTCTTCTACACTTTTCACATAATGAATATGGTGATAGCCTTAAAAGACTGTTATACATGAGACACTTGAGTATAACCAACAGCTTAAAGACAGGTCAGATAGAGAAAAATGTAGGCGGAACTATGAGTCCATGATTTACTTCATTCTAGCCTCCCCTATGATAGGCGAAAGAATGGACTACATAGACAACCTATTTACATGTCACAGTGATCATGCTATCTTACTTATCCATCTAAGCATCCCCCGCAAAGTGGAAAAACACCAATAGGCAGTAGATAACATTGTGCTAAGCAGAAAAAATGGTTATCAACTAAACTGGGCACAGATTGAGAAGCAGAATTTGGCACCTGTAATAATAGCACAAGTAAGGGATGACATCTTATATTCCCTGGCCGAGGTGTCCTCTCTCCCACTACTAGTCACCCAGTTTAGAGCCCTTATAACTAAATTAAAAGTTACGCTCACTTGTCATAAGCCGGCAAATGGTATACTACCTAGTCGCTGATTTGGTCCCCAATGTTCCTCAGCTAGAAGAGCCCTTATCAATGCTTTAAAAAACCGCCCCAGAGACCCAGCATTGATAAGATTGTTAAGTAGCGACTATGAGCACGCCAGCGGTAAACAAGTGAAGAGTATAAGGGAGAAGGCCTGGGACGACCTTGGGCAAGTTGCCAGCTCAGGCAATAGCAGGTAGTTTTGTAAAGTTATAAATGCGCCTTAATTTAAAGATTCCAAGGATCCGTCCCTGGATACACACGTGGACGAGGATGCATGGGTGGGACACTTTGAAAGTATCTTCGAACTAAATACCCCCCTGCGTTTCCACCACTTGATTTAGCTCCCCCACCTCAAGGCAACTTGACATTTTTATTACACAAAGTTAGAAGAGGGCTGGAGGCTTGTGTCCCAGGAAAGGCTCCGGGCCCAGATGGGGTCCTGATCGACCTTTTCCAGGGTAACTATGACAAGAAGGTACCCCTACTAACAAATGTTTTTAATAGCATAGCGGTAGAGGGCCCTCCACCGTCCTGGAATTATAGTGTAATAGTCCCAATCTACAAGAAAGGAGATAGGGACAGTCCAAAGAACTACAGACCAATCTCCCTTCCGGACACCACTGCCAAGCTCAGGGGCCGGCTCTTATTAGCTAGGTTGGAGGAATGGGCGCAAGAACACAACATCTTGATGCAAGCGCAATATGGTTTGCAGAAGGGTACAGTGGATCAAAGTCTCGATCTCTTGCTCTGCATAGACAAATACACTAAAGCAAAAGGCGGGGAGATCTATATGGCCTTTATGGACCTGTCAGCGGCCTTCGACTACATGTCCCACCAGAAGCTGTGGCCCATGAAGGAGGGGATGGGGATTGACCCCCTGATCATCCGCTTCCTTCGTCAGTTATATGCCAATGCCACTGCCTGCGTTTGGTATGGCATAAATGGGGAATGTACGCGTTTATTTAAGATCGAGAAAGGAGTCAGGCAGGGATGCGTCCTCGCCCCGTTTCTTTTTTCCATCTACACGAACGGGGTGGAGGCAGCCCTGTCTGGCTCCCCTTAGACGTGTCCACATTTGACAACACCCCCCTCCCAATATTGGCGTATGCTGACAACGCAGTCCCGATCGCTAGGACAGGGGTAGCACTCCAAAGCCTTATAACTTCATATGCTTCATTTATGGCCTCATTAGATCTTGGGAGTGAATGAAACAAAATCTTTCATCATTATAGCCGGAGCTGCCAGAGGAGAGAAATCCCCTGATTTTCATCTGGCCTCAAAGAAAATCAAAGTGGTTGAGTACTTCTCATACCTGGGAGTCTTGTTCGACAAAAAACACTCTTGGACAAACCTGGTGGCAGCAAGAGTCCTAGGTATGGAAAGAAGTCACCAAGCCATAAAGGGCTTTGCCAAGAAGCTGGGAGCCTGTCCTTTGGACACGATTAAAAACATCTATCATGCAAAAACAAAAGCTGCGGCAACTTGCGGGATGGGAGTCTGGGGGATGGCCCACATTGATCAACTCCAGAGAATGGAAGATCGCTTTTTCAAAACCAGGGTCTCGATACCACATTCATTCTCCAACTACATCTTACACCTTGAACTAGGGCTGCCTTACTTTTCTGACAATCAGATTGGCGCCAATCTTGTTGTGGCTTTCGATTTGGAGCAGGACCACTGTAAACCTAGCACAACGCATAATTGGTGACTGCCTGAAGCTGGAGGGCCACAGCAAGATTGGCTGGCTCAGATATGTAGAGGCTGAATGGAATCGGGCTGGGAGAACTATGCAGGGATCCTGTCTCTTGCAGCAGGGTCCCAAAACAGAAAATTATTGAGATATATATGCAGAGGGCTAACTTCACCCGTGGGGAAAAGAACCACCGCCAAAAGGCCTCTATTGCATATGACCTCATCCTGCCAAGACCAAGGGAAGGCCACTCACATCCCTCCCGTACTACCATTGCTCAGCACAGATTTATCCTGCTGCGCTTCCGCCTGAACCTTAGTCCCTTGATGCTTGGGTTCCCAGAGAAGAAATTCAAACATGCAGACTTGAGTCCATGCCCGTGTGACAACTATTCGCCCCAGTCGGATCTACATTTAGTATTGTTCTGCAAGTTTTATCAAACTGAAAGAGAAGCTTTTACTCTCCCAATTCTAAGGCGCCATAATTTAATCCAATGTAGGGTGGCGCTGTATTTTTTAAAGGCTATCTCTGACCCTTTTGTTTGTTTTTTGGTAGCATCTTTTTTGTGGGCTTGTTTGAGAAAGAGAAAGGTGAGGGGTCTGTTGCTTCAAATTATTGTAACTAGTTACAAAATGCATGTGTATTAAGTGACTCTGGTCTAGGAGACACCTAAAGCCCAATAAGATTTTAAATGTTTTTATGGTTTTAATATTATTCGTTAGATTATGGCCTATTTAATGGAATTGTGATTTTATGATCTGTTTGCATTTAGATCGAATAAAGATTTTAGTGATTGATTGAGAACCTGATAAAGGGGGACAGAAAGTAGATTGGTAAGTCTTGTTGGAGGGACGCCTGGCTGCCAAGATAGCGTCACAGACTTCAGAAGGAAGGTCGAAAGCTGTCAATTGTCAACACCCAATTTCCACGCAAGAAGGCAGAATGCTGACAAGTTCGGGTGGAGAACCTTCCCCTGCTGCTGCAACAGAAGATCTTCTTGAAGGGGTAGCCTGAACAGAGGACCGATGGCCATGCTCAACAGTTCGGGATACCAGATTCACTATGCCAGGTTTGGCACCACAAGGATGACTTGGGCCAAGTTGTTCCTGATTTCTTGAGAACTCTGGGCAGGAGTGGTATGGGCGGAAAGGGGTACAAGAGGTCTGAGCTCCACTTGAGACAAAAAAAAATTCCAAGCGGGAGCCGCCTTGGAATCTACAGCAAGCACAACTGCTGACATGGTGTGTTCTTGGCGGTGGCAAACAGATCTAACCAAAGCTCTCTTCACTGCTGAACAAGACCTTTACCCACCTCTAGGTGGAGATGTCATTCGTGATCTGCTAGGCATCTTCGGCTGAGTTTGTCTGCTCTGGCATTCAGAGAGCCTGCAAGATGTTGAATCACCAGGGAAAATGCCCTGACTTTCCAGCTATGTCTAGAGACGCAGAGCCTCTTGACAAAGGATCCATGACCCCACCCCGCCCTGTTTATTGCAGTACCACATGGCAGTGGTGTTGTCTGAACACCTGCACTAGCCTTCCCTTGATGAAGGGCAGATAGGCTTTTAATGCCAGACGGTTTGCCTGGAGCTCCAAAAGGTTGATGTGGAGTTCGGATTACGACGGAGACCAAAGGCCTCTGATCTCCACCTCTCCCAGATGGCTGCACATCACAGGATTGACGCATCCGGCACGACTGTTAGATCTGCTTGGGAAAGGGAGAGGGGTCAGCAGCTGACCCAATCGCAGTTTGTTAACAACCACTGCTGATCTTTTGCAGTTCCCTCTTAAATTGGAACCATGTCGGAGAAATTACCCTGATGCTGTGCGCCCACTATAACTTCAGGTCCCACTGCAGAGACCGCATATGCCAACAGGCAGAAGGCCATGAGGCCCGGCATCCTCAGAGTTAGTCTCACCAAAATCCAGGATAGAGGTCGAAAAATTGCTATCATAGCCTGAAAAATCCTGGACTCGCAGTTCGGGAGGATTGACATGAAACTGCAACGTGTCCAGAACAGCTCTGATGAAAGAGTGTCTAAGAGGGAGTTAGGTGTGACTTCAGCACGTTGATGGTGAACCCCAGCGAATGCAGGAGGTCCGCCATAGTCTGAAGGTGGGAGACAACAGACGGGGGCAAGCCCGTCTTCAACAGCCAGAAAACGAGTTAGGTGAAGACTGGCACCCTTGATCTCCGCAGATGAGCTGCAACCACCGCCATCACCTTGAAGAACAACAGAGGGGCGCTGGTAAGCCTGAAGGGGAGTAAGGTGAACTTAAAGTGCTTGTGACCTACAGTGAACCGCAGGTAACACCTGTGGGCAGGAAGGACAAGAATTTGGAACTATGCAACATGCAAGTCCAACTCTACCATCCAGTCTCCTGGATCCAGAGCAGACTGGACCTGAACAAGACTGAGCATCTTAAACTTCTCCTTCTTGAGGAAGAAATTGAGAGAGCATCAAGGATAGGACAAAGGCCTCCATCCTTTCCAGGCACCAGTAAGTGGCGGGAATACCAACCACGACCCACTTCTGGAATGAGCACTCTCTCTATGGATCTTTTGGCCAAGAAAGCAGTCACTTCCTTGCATAGAAAGGATAGGTGGTCCTCAGTCAGCATGTCATAAGTAGATGGCATGGAGGGAGGGGCAGTCTCGAATGGGAGAGAGTAGCCCCTTCGGACGATCTGTAAAACCCACCTGTTTGATGATATGGACTGCCAGTGAAGCAGATGATGATGAATCCTACCACCCTCTGGGTGTCCATGATGGTAAACTGGCAGACTAGGAGGGTTTGGAGGTTGTGCCTGCCGGAGGGGTGGTGTACTAACCTGACTGCTGGCTACCTGACCCACTGAGCTGGTAGGTACAGCATCCACAGCAACGCAGAGGCTGGGAAGCTTGCAGCTGTGGCTGGACAGGTAAGGATGTGTCTGGTAGCCCCTTCCTTGGGCCATGAACGGTAGAGTGAGGGTGACGAGAGGACATGGAAAGTCCCAAGAACCTGGCCATACCCCTGCTGTCCTTAAAGCATTCCAGCGCCAAATCCGTCTAGTCTCCGAAGAGACGGTAGCCCTCAAAGGGCATGTTCCTTTTCTCAATGATTTTGAGGCAGCAAAATATTTGTGGACTGAGTAAAACCAGATAGGACTGTTGCCCAGCCTCTACTTCGATTTTAAATATTATCTTGCTTTTCTGCCAGGACAACCTACTTTCCACCCAAAACATGTAAAAAAAAGAATTTTTAAAGAGTACAAACCGCACTTCATAAAACGTTTACATTTTCTTTGCAGTACTTTACTAATATATTCTAATATTTAATTCTAACTTGTTTTGATATGATTATTGGACAGTTTTGCAGGTTTGTAGTGGCATATAATAAATAATGGTAAAACACTTCCTCTTAATGATGGCGGATTAGTAAGACCTGCTAACTTGGCAAGAGACTCGCCTGTGATGAGAACGAAGGTGTGTCATTACAGTAGACGAAAAATTAAAGAGGGCAATGTTTGGCAAAAATGAAATGTTTTGGTTCTTTTCAGATGTTTTAACTACTGCATTTTTTTGCAAGTATTAGGATCTCTTTCAATGAATACCCTACATTCAACCAATGAAATAGGAAGTGACAAGACAGGAGAGGAACAAAAGTCTTCACAAATGCCAATAAATGCACATACTTAGAAATCTTGCTGCCCCCACCCTAAAACGTCCTATCATTTTTACCTTTTGTCTCTTCAAAATCCTACATACCCAAAATCCTTTCTCTTGTCTTGAATATTTCTCAATTCTGCCCTGATCTCATCAACATGTATACTTTACGATCCAGTCCCACAACGCTGTTCGAACAAGTACTACTAATCCATCCAGTAGAGTTACTTTCGGGCTAAATTTACTACTGATACCATACTACAGGTCCTACTATTACAAATACCATGACTATTACCACTACTGATAATAGTGGCCATTTGTCCCACTGTCGTCACCCCCACTAGGTGTTATTACAACAGGTACTGCTAGTAGGCTCCTACAAGTGGCATTAGTACTCATTATTATTAACAATTTTTCCATTCTACCACCAGTACTAGTAGCACTACCATATTTACTATCACCTTAAAGGAGAATTTATAGGCTCTGTGCTTACTTGTATCAGTGTAATGGTCCCGGAGTATGAGCGTCAAGAGACCCAACTGAGTACCTCACAACAAGTTTTCAGACAGCACAAATAGCACCAAGGGCCTGCTCTTTGGGACTTGCTAAATAATTTGGTCTCCAGAGCCATCCTGAAGTTAAGATAGTTATCCTACTTTTTGAGGGTCAATAGGCCAGCAATTTACAGCAGCGTACCAGCCCCACCGCAGCTTTCAAATAGGAGGGCACACCATTTCATACCGCTTTGTGTAATCCAAGGCTACCACTCCCTTTTACTATCACTTAGACTACTGGTATCAAACCCCTGAAGGATAGCTCCAAGAAATAAATGCTCGCAACTGGCATGCTGTTATCTGAAGGTCCTAAGTTCAAATCCCAGCTATACCGATTTATCTATTTGTATGAAGCTGATAACCCGAGACCTATTAAACCGAGTAAAAGTAATTTATTTTCTTTAAAATGCTTAGGAATCAAAAGAGTAGCATGTAATGCAACAGGATACGGTATTATTACTACTAGTGATTCAACAGTAGCCCTGTGGTGGTGCTATTAACACTTACAGTGCTAAGTATTGTTACTAGTAACAATACTGTCAGGTTTTTTCACTCTCTATACTACACCTGCACTGCTTGTGGTTTCATGGCGTAATCCTGAGAAGACAGTAGCTTCTGCAAAAAGGGCTTCAATTGTTTTCAACCTCCATAGTTAGGTGGGGAGGGTCAAGGAAGACTTGGCTGTCAACTGAGAGAAATCTGTGTCCGACCTGCGCTTTCCATACTCTATGTAGCTACTAGGATTGCTAACAGCAGACTCGTTATCAGTACTGCAACTGCTAGAGAAGTTCTGCAAGTCTGTGATTAGAAAACGTTACCCAAATCTCTCTACATACCCTAATATAAGACTAGCAGCAACAGATAAAAAAAAACAGAATTACATGCTATCGATGGAAAAATATATTTTGGTAAATATGCAAGGAGATATCCATGACTTCTTTTTTTAATTCAGGAGGTTCATTTCGGTTACTTTACATACATGCTGGAGTAAGCCCCATTTACAGGCACCTGCCGTTGGTTGTGCTTGTTAAAACTGACATCGGTTTGATTTTATTTCTAATCAAAAAATCTCTTTCCAAGTTTAAAACTTCGCTAAACTAGACATCTGAAACAATGTTTGTGGGCCGTTTGATTCTGAAGCTTTTCCATTCACTCAGTATGCTGCCGGTGCGTCCATGGGAACTGCAGGGCTGTCGGCATGAATTGGTGTAACACAATGAAGTGGCAGCAGGCGGTGTGAAGCAGGCAGCAAGGGTTGTTACAGCGCGTGCCTCCAAGAGACTTTCACACGCACAGCTGCTTTTCCGAATAACGTTTCCAGCACACAGAGTAAAAAGCAAAAAATACGTATTTATTTTTCCATGCGCGGGGGTTATGAACACGCTTCATTTAATATCAGCCGAGGATCTAAAACTTAACAGACTGGCTTTTCCAGCTCCGAGCAAACGCTGCATCTCCCAAAACAGCATCCCCGTGTTTTCCAAGACCGCGAAACAACTTTTAAGCCAGGGCTGCTGGGTCCACTGCAGAAAGATGCTAAACACTCACCTTGTCTGCGAAAGTGACGTGTGTGTTTCATTTCGCGCCGCCTTAATGCCAGCCTTCCTCCCTCGTGGCATGCTGCTGACTGGCTCACAAGAGCACACGTCTGGACATACGGACAAAGCTAGCAGAAAGCCCGGGCCCGGGCACACAAAGGTCTATATTGTTCTCCCGTCGAGGGGGATTACTCTTGTAAATTGAGCATCTCCCACGGAAACGGTTCCCCGAGAGGTGACCGGTATGCGTGGCCCACAAGGGACAGCTGAGAACAGGACAGAGGCAGTGGAGGCTCTGGGTGGACGGTGCAGTATACCCCGGTAGGCTGGACCACTGCACACACTATTTTTTTGGGGGGGGAATTAAAAGGTGTGCGTTTGTGGAAAAATTCCAAAAATGGGAGCAGAAGTGAACATTAACATCGATTACTCTGCTCTTAAATGAGGATTACGCATCATTTGGGGGTAAATGTGTTTATAAATATGAGACCATGGAGAAATTATTATTCCTGGACGAAAATGTAAATTTCTGATAGAAAGTGTACATGGAGGCCTTAGAGAAAGTGTTATGCCTAGATGAACATTTGCACTTCTACCGAAAACAAACTTTCAACTTGCAATCTGTCAGTAGATTTCACGGTCACCCGTGACGGTATCCAGGTAAACATAGTTTCAACAGTTTTGTCATCTTATGCTTAGAGGGCTCAAAGGGACAGAGAACCATGCCCAAAGAATCACTGGCAACGCTAATGATCTGGCGTTGGCTAACGCCCATGCTTATTTTATTTTGTCCTGGCTCTAGTACAAGGTATTGTTGGGGTAAAATACACCAGAAGTGTATTTGTGAAATTATATTTACCCTATTATTGGGGTCTCCATAAAGCACAGCTTTGTAGAGAGCCATGCAAACGCTGGTCCTTATTCTTCCACTTTAGGGGGTCAACAATTTGAACGCTGATTTCGCTGGTTGTGTTCTGACCCTCTAATGGGCAAAGCATATTATTGGAGTACTTCTCCAGTCCAGTGGTCATGCTGCTGATGCCAACAGGTGGTTCTCTACTTTTCTTCTTTGTGCTAACTGATCTTTCAGTGTCAGCTTTCATTTATTGGTTGTAATATGCCCCAGAGTAGTTACTCTGCAGTTTAATTTGTGCGAGCAGTTCACTGTTTAGGAACGGCGTCAAACAAGGACATGATAGGGTGGGAACCTGGAAAAATGTATTGTGCGAATGCTTTAATGTAAAATTGCTAGCTGATCTGCGATTCTGTGGATAGTTATAATCTCAAGGCACGCACAGCAAATCAATACTCGTTGAACTGTGAGAAAACATACTTAAGCGACGGTACCTATGCAGCCTCTTAAGCATTTTCTGTTTGCTCAAACCAATATTTGCACCAAAAATGTACATTCCGAAGCCAAGCAAGCTACGATAACAGATGAGCAAACACCACTTATGAGCAGCAAAAACAGACTGCAAGTGGAATAAAAAAAACATTCAGGTTGGAGCGCAAACATTTGTTTTAACTGCAGAAGGTAACATTCACATAATCACCAATGGTTCTGATCACAAACGAGACCATGGCAGAACCGACAAACGACTGTGGCAAAAAAAATATTTATGTTTTGCTAAACTGATTTAGATGGTTACATACAAATTAGGAAAGGTGTCTGGGTGATAAGTCCTTAGGATATTGGAACGGTACTAAACATACTCTAATATTAAACTATCAAAAAATGACCCTTTCGAACGAAATCTTCTTTGATGCCCCAAGTATTTACAGCTTTGTGAACATTCCTTGACTTCAGTAGAAACAGCATTAAGGAAGAAGACAATCAAAGTTCATTTAGAGTTAAAGTAAGCGCACAGATCGGCAAACATCTGATGGCTGATCCAATGGTGAAAGACTTACATCTAGGAGCGTGTGTAGATGCTGATCCTGGAAAACACTATGTAGAAAATCAAGGTCCTTCTCGCTGCAGTCGGTGAGTGCATGAATCTCCTCCAAGCTGTCCAGTACCTGAGAGACTGCTCCTGAAGGCAAACGAGAAACACCACTTAGAGCAAAGGCTTGTGGGAAAACGACCTTTGGAACAAAAATGTCTGCCTTCCACACGATTAATCTAAACAGAAACAGTCAATGTCTCGCTACAAAAAACCCTGTATCTGGGATTTCAAGTACTATAATCTTTTACCTTGAACGCTGCATGATTAATTTGTTTGATTAAAAACAGGTACACATGGAAAATAACGTTTGTTATGTACACCACAAAAAACTCTCGGATCGGAGTGCTCATGTCGATCGAGGGCACTGTGCCAGGC
Organism: Triturus cristatus; assembly: GCF_964204655.1. Classification (NCBI taxonomy): domain Eukaryota; kingdom Metazoa; phylum Chordata; class Amphibia; order Caudata; family Salamandridae; genus Triturus; species Triturus cristatus. Next base: position 1,246,893,136 of record NC_140591.1, read on the forward strand.
TTTTTTAATGGTAATAAATTAAAAGCAATTTTTGGCTACCTTGCAGACTGCTGGATTCTTCTTCCGCGATGGACACCTTGTTACATACAGTAGGTCTGCACTGTTCTTTAGTAAACACACTGGTGAGTGTTGGTGCAGTGGCCCTAATATCGACGAAGCCAAGGTCCCTCTGATCATTTACGTGTATTTTTGTTAGGTTATCACAGAGGTCTCTTAAGCTGAGGACTGCAGACCTTCGAGGGGGCGTGGGGATCCAAGGCGCCTACTTAGTGGTCCGTAATTGTTTGGAAAATTAAATGATGTTGTCAGATCAATAAAGTACACATACATAAAAAAGCAAAATTGGAAGTTTTAAAACGCTCTATAAATGTGAAGGAATATGAAATTGGAAGCTAAAAATCATCCTCATCTTACCTTTAGTCATGGGAGAATCACATGTTGCAACCCGGGCCCGGGAAGGCGAAGCCAGACCCGATGGGGGTCCGGAACAAGCGCCGCCCGGGTGCGGAAAACATGCCCCCCCTCCCCCATAGGAAGCCCCCGAAAAGGGTTGACCAGGATTTGTCCCCCTGGGCAAGCTACAACACCCCCAATCTGGGGCCGAGGTGACTAGCGACTGGGGGGGGGGGGGGGGGGGGGGGTGGGGGAGGGTGGGGGGAGGGGGGGGGTTAAAAGAAGGGTGCAAAAATTAGAAAAAAGAACTAAAAATACAAGAGGTAGATGGAAGGCTCACACAGTGACCTTGGGATGCCTCACCGCAGGGGCATTGAGGGAGCTAAGGACAGCGCAAAGCCGATGGCAGAGAAGTTGTGATGCTTCCACAGGGCCCTTGGGATGCCTCACTGCAGGAGACTGATGGAGCAGAACGTCAGGGTGCAGCTCCAGCAGAATAGATGAAAGGCTCACACGGGGTCCTTGGCATGCCACACGGCAGGGCCCCCCGGAGGAGCAGGGAGGGGGCCAGCAAAGGGTCCAGGGCAAAGCAGAACGGCACTTGCAGCCCGGGCCAGTCCTGATGGATACCCACCCATTCGGTAGCAAGTTGAAGCCTGGAAGCAGCAAACAAAGGGGCCTGCGACGCTATGGCCCTCCCACCAATAGACTGTCTGGGAGCGTACAGCAAAAATGAATGGACATTCTTAAAATTGCAAAGACAATGAAGTGTGAGTTATCATGGATATTGTGAATAACTAAGGAATTGCAAATGTATAACCATGTGATGTTTTAATAAACTGCGACCTTTTAAGGCACCAGAGCACGTTGTCAAGCGGTGTAATTTAACTGAAAAGGGATGCAGTTGAAGGTATGGGGAAAGGGAGGTGGACTCACCCTTGGGAGGGGTTTAGCAAAACAGAATCTAGTACGGTCAAAAGGTGGCCTCAATTGAAGCCGCACTGGTACATGCAAACATGAACGGACCATGTCCTAAGAGCAAAAAAGACAAAGTGGTATGCTAAGATCAAGCCTATCACTTCGTCCTTTTCTACATAAAACATTTTTAAAAGCTCTAAACTTCCCATTAAAATTTTCACATTTTTTTTGTTTGTGACCTAAATGTTTCTAATTTAGTGTAGTTGTTTGATGTATACTTGTTTCTGTACACTATTTTGAGGTTCAGATCATAGAATTTACTTAGACGGGGTCCTGGCTTTCAGCAATGGTTCAGTGGGGCTTTCAATGCCAGTTGGATCACCACGCTGCCTAAGGCAAGCCCGTCTGCACCCTGTCTGGGCGGGGACAGGAACCCTGCTCCCCAGTAGCACAAACAGCTGGTGTTCTCTTCTCACCAACCTTTAGCAGTCCAGCCAACCTGTGGGGCAAGATGTGTGACCTCCTTGGAGCCCCAGAAAAATATACTCGGGTGCCCCTCTTGTAATTTTGAATGCCCTGTGGACCCTCAGGGTGGTGCGGGGGAGGCTATCCTTAATAGTACCATTCGCTCCGATAATTAGATTAGAAATCAAGTTTATGAAGAAGAACTTCAAAGAGCGAAGTCCGCTTTTTAAATATCAACTATCAATCACTGGCTATACACCAACAGAATATAATGGACTTTTTGGGGATAAGGATCTGGATGCCATGTTTCTTACCAAAACATTGCTCCATGAGGCACTTGCCCCAGACGTTATTGACGCACTTCCATCTAATTAGAATACTATTAGAAGGGATCAGCAAGGCAAGAAAGGTGGTGGAATTGCTACTAGTTCCAAAAATAAATGTGTGTAAAACACAGGACCTTACCATCCCAGATTGTGAAAATCTGTTTTTTCACTAGAATCGATCCATAAACTTACATTAATGGGAGTGCTGGTCTCTCAACCACCAGGGTATGTCAGGAATTGGTGCATGACGATCCCAGACGTACTTGCCCCCTTGATTCTGAAATATGCAAATTTTACTCTTGTGAGGGATTTGAATATCCACCATAAAGCCCCCATGAACAAATTGGCAGCGATCCTCAAAGAGGACTTAAGTGTGCTCAATCTGGCTCTTGTTAATTCTTCTCCCACTCATGTAAGCAGGGAATCATCTAGATCAGTTTTTTTTTTCTAATATGGAAGCACTGACCTCAGACCCTCCACTGCAGTTAGTGTGTTCTGATCATCTTGAGGTGCCTTTTTCAGTTAACTACCAGACCACTCCGTCCACTAAATCTATTACGGCTCATGATATGGTTAGGAATTGGGCGAGATTAGAAGTTTGTGCTTTGAATGCATAACTGCGGTGTACCATTGCCGGATTTCAATCAAACAGCGAATCTAGACCAACCACTGGTAGATCAATGGCTCACGAACGCTCGGGAAGCAGTTCTGCCAGCAACTGTGAGATCTTCAGAGAATCCACTCTCCCGCTCCCTGGTTTAATGAATCCCTGCTGTTTGAAAGAAAAAATAACGATGCAAGAGCCTAAAAAGAGAGGAGGAAATCTTATAGTTTAGAGCATAAGGGTAAATACAAATTGGGCCTACAAAATGTATCATGGGCTTTCCAAGGCTGCCAGCAGCAGCAGCATACTATTTTGATAAAATCATAAAGGCTCAAATTTGCCTTAAAATCCTATTTATTGTGGTCAGGGAACTTTTGGAGCCTAACAAGACCTCTCTGGTACCAATGATGTTAAATATGCTACTTACCAGTATGCATCTGTTCTTGGCATGTAGGGCTGCTGACATTCATATCTGTGCATAGATCGCCGCCTAGTGTTGGGTCCGGATGATTGCACATTGTTGTCCTGGAAGAGTCTTCGAAGTATCACGAGATAGGTGGCTCCTCCCCTGGACTACAGTGCGCATGGGCATCCTCTCCATCGTCAGATTGTTTTTCGCCATTGTGGCAGTGATGGAGTAGATACCGTAAGTGATGACCATGCTATACAGTAATTCTGAGTGCTGCAGCCGCTACAGGCGCCGGGGAGGAGGGTGGGCGATATGAATGTCAGCAGCCCTACATGCCAAGAACAGATGCATACTGGTAAGTAGCATATTCAGTTCGAGGCATGTGGGCTGCTGAATTCATATCTGTGCATAGATTATATAGCAGTCCCTCCATTAGCGGCGGCTGCCCGTGCCAGCTGCAGCAGTCTGAAAAAGGGTCTTGAGAACAGCCTGTCCTACAGCTGCCTGCTGTTTTGAATGTACATCTACACAGTAGTGTTTTGTAAATGTATGTATAGTGGACCATGTGGCTGCTTTACATATTTCCTCTAAAGGAATATTTCCTAGGAAAGCCATGGACGCCCCTAACTTTCGTGTTGAGTGGGCTCTGGGAGGAATCGTTAATGTGCGTTTAGCTTTTTCATAGCAAATTTGAATACATTTAACGATCCATCTGGCTATCCCTGCTTTGGAAATGGCGTTGCCCTTGTGTTGTGGAGAAAAGGCAACGAACAGTTGTTTTGTTTTCCTAAAATCCTGTGTTCTGTCTATATAGTACATGAGGGCCCTCTTTACATCTAGTGTATGGAGCATTCTCTCCGCGACATTTTCTGGATTGGGAAAGAAAACAGGCAGTTCAATAGTTTGATTCATGTGGAACTGCGATATTACTTTAGGCATGAAAGTGGGGTTAGTACGTAGTACAACTCTGTTTGCGTGAACCTGTATGAATGGCTCTTGAATGGTTAGTGCCTGGAGTTCACTAACTCTTCTTAACGAAGTGATTGCCACTAAGAAGGCTACTTTCCAGGTGAGGAATTGAATCTCACATGAATGTAGAGGTTCAAAAGGTGGACCCATCAGTCTGGTGAGGACCACATTCAGGTTCCACACCGGTGCCGGTGGGTGAGTTGGAGGAATCACTCTTTTGAGTCCCTCTAAGAAGGCTTTGATGGCAGGCACCCTGAATAAAGAGAGGTGCTGCCTATTCTGAAGATAGGCCGCTATTGCAGTTAGATGTATACGGATGGAGTTGTATGCCAGATTGCATCGGTATAAGTGTAACAGGTAACAGATGATGTTCTGAATGGATGCATCCAGCGGATTAATGTCATTGTTTTTACAGTAAATGACAAACCTTTTCCATTTAGCCGCATAGCAAGCTCTGGTCGTGGGTCTCCTGGCCTCCTTGATGATATTCATACAGTCTGGAGGCAGGTTCAGGTAGCCGAACTCTAAGACTTCAGGAGCCAGATCGCCAGGTTCAGCTGTTGCGGATCTGGGTGCTGAATTTCGCCATGGTTCTGCGTTAAAAGTGTGGGTGTTAGCCGCAGTCTTTGAGGCGGCACCACGGACAGTTCTAGTAAGGTGGTGTACCATGGCTGGCGTGCCCACATTGGAGCAACCAGGATGAGCGTTATCGAGTGTTGCCGTAGTTTGTGTGCCACTAGCGGTATTAATGGTGCTGGGGGAAAAGCGTACGCAAATCTGCCTGACCAGTTCATCCATATCGCATTGCCCTGCGACTGTGGATGCGGAAACCTGGCGGCGAAGCTTTGGCATTTTGCGTTTTCCCTTGTGGCGAATAGGTCTATCTCGGGATGACCCCACTGCTGGAAGTACGGTTGGAGTACTGATGGATGTAGCTCCCATTCGTGCATTTGGTGGCTGTGTCTGCTGAGCAGATCCGCCGTCTGGTTGTCCTTGCCCGGGAGGTGTTCCGCCATGAGGAATATATTCCTTTGAATGGCCCACTTCCACATGCTCTGAGCCAGATGAGACAACTGTGGAGAGTGTGTTCCTCCCTGCTTCTGTATGTAGTACATGGCAGTCATGTTGTCCGTCCGGATCAACACGACTTTGTTGCACAAGTGTAGCTTGAATGCCTTCATCGCCAGGAAGATAGCCATCAGTTCCAGAAGGTTGATGTGCATCTTCTGTTGCTGTGTCGTCCATAGTCCCTGCACTGTGTAATTGAGTACATGAGCTCCCCATCCCTTGAGAGACGCCTCCGCCGTCAGTATTATTTGTGGAACAGCCTCTTGGAACGGTCGGCCCTTGCAAAGGTTTTGTGGATTCCACCAATGCAGAGAGTTGTATGCCCGACCGCTCACCAACACTAGGTCTTTCAACTGTCCTTGAGTCTGATTCCATTGACGTGCCAAGCACTCCTGAAGCGGGCGCATATGTAGTCTCGCGTGCGGGACTATGAAGATGCAGGAGGCCATCATGCCTATCAACTGCATGAACACTCGCGCTGGAAGGGAGTGTTGTGGTTTGAACTTTTTTATCAGCAGTTGCATGCTGTTGATTCTCGCTAAATTTGGCTGAGCTTTGGCAGCCAGAGTGTCTATAGTCGCGCCCAGGTACTGCCGTACGTGGGCGGGTTGGAGATGTGACTTTGGATAATTCAGTGAGAATCCCAGACTGTGAAGGTGAATGGTGTGGGATATGTGGCTGGCACACTGCTGGGCTGACTTTGCCTGAACAAGCCAGTCGTCCAGGTAAGGGAAGACGTGAATGTGCTGTCTCCTTAAGTGTGCGGCCACTGTCGCCAGGCACTTGGTAAAGACTCTGGGCGCTGTTGTTACTCCGAAAGGGAGTACTTTGAACTGATAATGCTGATCCCGAAGAGTGAACCTGAGATATATTTTTTGTGTGATGGGTGTATGGGTATGTGGAAATACGCATCCTTTAAATCTAGTGTTGCTAGGAAGTCTCCCTGACTGAGTAACGGCAGAACCTACTGGAGGGTGAGCATATGAAAATGCTCTGACAGAATGTATTGGTTGAGTGGGCGGAGGTCTAGTATAGGTCGTAAAGACCCGTCCTTCTTTGGGATTAAGAAGTACAGAGAGTACACCCCTGACCTCCGCTGTTCCATAGGCACGAGCTCTATGGCTCCTTTTTGCAGCATGCTTAGTACTTCTTGCTGCAATAATGTCAAGTGCTCTGCGGACATAGGACGGTGTCTTGGTGGTATGTTGGGTGGATTGGATGTTAATTCCAGACAATAACCATACTGGACAATTTCTCTGACCCACCTGTCTGTGGTGATGGATCTCCAGACTGGCAGGAACTGTTGGAGTCGCCCCCCGACCGGTGTTATGTGGGCGGGGGCAGCGACAAGACGTCACTGTTTGTTATTGGCGGAGGACCTGGTGTTGCCGTGTCCTCGTCCTCTGCCTTTGGTGCTGGATCCTCGATATCCACCCCTATTGTTTTTGTTATAGGTACTCTGGGTACCTCCTTTACTGTACTGCTGCTGGGACCCCTGACCTCTAGCTGCTCCTCTATTCCCGGGGCGACGAAAGGAGCCACTCCGAAACTGCTGCGACTGTAGAGCCCCCATAGATTTCGCAGTTTCAGTGTCCTTTTTAATCTTTTCTAGTGTGGTGTCAACCTCGGGCCAAACAGAAAGTCTGGGTTGACTGGTTGATTCAAGATATTATTTTGAATCTCAGGTTTGAAGCCTGATATTCTCAGCCATGCGTGCCTCCTCAACATTACGCTAGTGTTGATTGCCCGTGCTGCAGTGTCAGCTGCATCCAGTGCGCATTTCATGGACGCATTTGTAATGAGTTGTCCCTCTCTGATGAGGAGCTCCGCTCCATCTTTGTATTCATCTGGTAGGTGTTCTAGCAGTGTTTCTAGTGTATCGTAGTGTGACCTGTCGTATCGGGCCAGGAGTGCCTGAGTGTTGGCAATGCGCCAGATGTTCGCTGCTTGTGCCGCTACCCTTTTGCCTGATGTTTCTAGCACTTTGGACTCCTTGTCCGGAGGAGGAGCATCACCTGTAGTCTGCGAGTTAGCTCTTTTGCGAGCATTAGAAACTACCATGGAGTCCAACGGCAATTGACCCCTAATGTACATGGGGTCTCCGGGTGCAGCTTTGTATTTCTTCTCTATTCTGGGGTTCAATACCCGTGCCCTGGTGGTTTCCTTAAAGATGTCCTTAGCATGTTTAAGAACTCCTTTTAGCATTGGTAGAGTCTTGACCGTTCTTTCTGATGTGGAGAATGTGTCCACCAAAAAATCCTCCTCCACAGAGTCAGAATGGAGTTCCACTCCGTGATTGGCAGCCGCCCTTTCAATGAGGGCGTTAAAAGCAGCAGTATCTTCAGTGGGAGATGTTTTGATACTGTAAAGATGAGTGTCAGGAGCACCTTGTGGGTCACCTAGGTCAGTAGGGTCTCCCCATGTTTGATCTTGGTCTTGCTGTTGGTCATTATCCACAGGATAAGTGGTATCATCCCCAAGATAGCCCTCTCCTGCATCCTGGTCCGACAGTGTGTAGGAGAAAAGGATGGTGGTTCCTGATGAGAGGTGTGGAATGTTTCTACAAGCACTGGCGTCGAACCTGATGCCAGTTTCCTTTTTAGTGGAATCTTGTAGGAGTCCAGAGCCTTCTCTGGAACAATTCTCCGCTTGCGGAACAACAGCCTACCAGTGTCGGCGTCGATAAACTGGTCCTGCGAGTCCTCGACATCGGTTTGTTCTGTTGGCACCGTTTGTGTTGGTTGGAGACTTCTCCTAAGTTCGAACATCTTCGGTGCCCCCGGCGGCGGCAATCCAAACTTGATCGGTGCCGGCGCCGAGTGAGCTTTAGCGACTGTGTGGTTCGGGGCCCGTTCTTGGTTCGAGGGCTGCCCGTTCCCTGATGCGCTGTAGGGACTCCGACACCTGTTGCAATGTGAATGCAGACGGTGCTTTGGAACCGATAGGCTCTTTGGAGACAGGCCTGGACGCGGTCTCCGGTTTCTTCCCAGCTTTCGGGTTCTCGATCCGAAGTTTGGGATCGACGCCTGGTTGATTCGATATTTTTGCAGTCGCCGCACTCTTCGGTGTCGACGTAGTCGGATCGACCACCGTGAACTTGGTGGTCGGTGCTCCAACTTTCGGTGCCATAGGCCGTTGCGTCTTCTCTGGACCGAGGGCCTTCTTCTGTATCTCGGCGCCGAAGCTCTTTTTCGGCTTCTCTCTTTGGTCGGCTCCGATGTCCCTTTTCTGTGTCGACGGAGTGGAGGGCTTCGATGCCTTCGATCCGACCGGAACCAGTTGCACTTTCGGTTTCGACGCGACCGGTGTTGGTTTTGGTTTCACAGAGTCGAATCCAGTCTTCTTTAATAGTATTGGCTCCCTTGAAATGTTCGAAGCCGGGCCTTCAGGCGGGGCTGTAGAACGATCTGACTGATCTTGGGTAAGGCCCGCAGGCGATCCCTCGACCTGAGCCTTGTAAAGACTGTGACCTCGGGCCTCCGTATCGACGGATTGGCCTAGCTCCTCGCCTGAGCTATCTTCCTCGGCCCCAAGGGCCTCATCGTCGTCTCCTACCTCGTCGACGACGTCTTCGTCCTCGAAGACCACCTCATCATCGTCGTCAGATTGTGAGTCATGCTCCGAAGCATGGCTCGAGTTGATCTCCTCGACGCTCTCGACTTCCTCGATTGATGGTCGGACCGAGTACTAGGTCCAAGAAGTGTGAACAAGACCGAGAACGAGTATAATAGTCTGTCGATACCGAACGCAAACAATACCGACGACACCTAAAGGCTTTTGGCCTTAAAGAAAGTTTTCCTAACTTGAGCTAAGATAAGCACATCCGAACCCAATGGCGGAAAAAAACAATCTGACGATGGAGAGGAGGCCCATGCGCACTGTAGTCCAGGGGAGGAGCCACCTATCTCGTGATACTTCGAAGACTCTTCCAGGACAACAATGTGCAATCATCCGGACCCAACACTAGGCGGCGATCTATGCACAGATATGAATACAGCAGCCCACATGCCTCGAACTGAAATATACCTGCAAGGAACTGGCTGACTTTTTTAGTTAAAAAAGTAGCAGATTTTATGTCTGTTTGCTGAAAGAAACTCTGGAGGCTGAAGTTCTGGCCCTTGGATCCACCTCCAGTACAAGGGTGGCGGAAGCTAGCCCAGATGGGACTAATAATCTGACACACTTGCGGCTGGAAGTTGTGGAACTGGAACAATAGGTTTGGTTGGGTGTTTCCCAATGCTTGACGATACGGAGGTCAATTAAATCGGGATCCCCTCTAGATCTTTTCCGTCTAAGTTAAGCCTTTTAGATCCTGAGGTACTTCAAAGATAGGTCGAAGTACTTAACTACGCATTTAAAGAAGGATGTATCCTGGAGGCCTGGAAACATGCTATGGTTCTTCTTCTCTTGAAAAAAACCCAGTCTCAAACTCATTATCTGGTCAATCTTTAGACCAACCTCCATGTTGCCCATCCTTGCAAAGGTTTTGGAGAAACATGTCAACTTACAGCTGTACGAAAATGCCACTTTTTTCATGGTTACCCCCAACTTTTTGCCTGATATCTGATGCACTTTGACTGAATGTGTACTGGGTCCCTGATAATCAGGTTCCCAGTGCCCGTGTTACTTCCCAAAACTGTACCTTTGCTCCCATAATTGGCACACCTCTAGCCCACATGCAAGTCCCTTGTAAAAAGTACCAGTTGTATCAAGGGCCTTGTGACCAGAGAAGGTCTCTAAGGGATGCAGGATGTATTGTGCCACACTCAGAGACCCCTCACCTAACACATATACACTGCAATTGCAGACTATGTGTTGTGATGTGGATAAAACCTAAGAGTTGACATGGCACACAGCTCTGTGTGCCATGCCCACAAACACTGCATGTGGCATAGGTAAGGTACTCCTCTAGCAGGCCTCACAGCTGTAAGGCACAGTGAACTATACTGCAGGTGAGGGCATAGCCGCATGAGCAATATGCCCCTACAGAGTTCAAGTCCATTCTTAGACATTGTAAGCCATGTTGAGTCTATGGGCTGGGAGTTTTTTTATTACAAGCTGCGCAGTTCAATGATGGCTTGACTGAATGCTAAGACGTTTGGTATCAAACTTTTCAGCATAATAAACCCATACTGATGGCAATGTTCGATTTATTGTAAAATGCACTCAGAAGGCATCTTAGAGATGCCCGCTGAAAAACGACTAGCTGCCTTGTGTCCAGCTGACTGGTCCGCACCAGACTGCCACACACATGTTTCTGACCCCCTGAGGAGGGAGCCCTTGAGTTCTCGTGGGCACCCCCAGGCAGGAACAGCATTCAGGACGGTGAGCCTCAAAGGCTTTCCACCCTTTGATATGCTAGCCAGGGCCTCTCCAGCTAATGGAGTTGCACCGCCCCCACCCCCCCCAACCAAACCCCACTTTTGGTAGTAAGGTCGGCAGAAAAATGTATAGGAGAGGCGTGTCCCCTCTCTGTCAGGACAAACCCTAAGGTACAATGGACCGAGGTGACCCTCTCCTTAGAAAATCCTCCATCCCGAATGGAAGGTTTTTAGCCTAACAGGTTAGGAGATTCCCCCTTCCCAAAGGAAGGGGACATACTATGGGTGAAGTCAACCTAAAAGGCAAGTAGCCCATTGGCTACTATCTGACAGTACCTGTAACGCTCATAAATTCAGTATTTAGGGGCACCCTTGATCCTCAGATTCCTGCGACCTAAAAAAAAAGGATGAAGACGACGCAGTGCAGCCGAGCTTGGAGACGACTACTGATTTGGCCCTAGCCCTACCGGCCTGTCTCCTGCTCAAAGACCCTTTAAAGAAGGCCACACTTGTACTATGGCCAGCGACTTCCAGAACCCGAGGAAGACTGCTCACACTTCAACTAAGACCAGATCTCCCGAGCACAGCGGCCCTGTCCATAAGAAGCCAACTGCTAGGGCTCCAGATCCAGCTGGAACAGTAATACCTGCCCACTCTGCGTCTGATGCTCATGGCCCAAGTCTGAGAGGCTCACCTGTCCAGTGAAGTCTCTCCAGGGATCCAGACCTCGAAACCAGCATTGGATGACCTCTCCTGGATTCCACAAAAACGCCTGCAGCCTCATCTTGAATGGTCCCCCCTGACCACGACCGGCTTCAGTAAAGAAAATCCAACACCAAAGGGCATCCCTGATCCACAGCCACCCAACCTAGGGAAGCCAAGCCACTGATGCCTAGTCCTCCGCCGCCATCTCAACTTACCTGCCCGGCCGGTGGTCACCTTCATGGAGCCTCAAGTCCCAAGACTGCAGCCTCTTTGTGTGACTAAGATTCCCAATTGAAAAGCATTGGGTGCCGCTGCTGATTTGCTCCCTACACCCGGCCGCCACTGGTGGCTTACGGTTGGTGCTGCCTTGTGACCACAACATGCCTGTTTTAATCCCTGGGGCCTGTGCCCTGAAATCGAGGGTACTTACCTGCAAGCCGCACCTTGCCCCCAGTCTCTATTGACTAGCATTGGGCTCAGTGACCTCTGCACCCAGCCTCTGCAGCACCGCTGATGGTGCAGTACCTACCTTGGTCTGACCCTTGCCCAGTGTTGATCCCAGCCCCCGAAGACTGGACATGTAAGTCGAATACTTACCTGTAACTGCATTTAACGTTTTTCCTTCCATAGGATTGCATTGCATTTTTTGCCTATTACACTAGTTGTCTATCTTTTGCATGTGCTAAGTATGCTACTGTTTGATTGACATTGCCAACTTTTTTTTAATACTTATGTAAAGTATTTGACTACCTTTTCAAAACAATACCTACTGCATTTGACAAGTATTACCATTCTTAAAATTGTTACTTACCTGCAACGTAGTTTCTCTTGTTTCTAAAATAAAATTACAAAGTAATACGCTTTTATACAAAACAATTGGTCTTGGATTCAGTCATTGAGTGTGTGACATCATTCCTTGCCTGAGTGTTTAAAACAAATGCTTAACACAGACCTCTGATAAGCCTAACTGCTTGACCACAATACCATAAACAGAGATTTTAGTATTATCTACTCAAGCCTCTGGGGATCCACTGGACTCTGCACACTATACCTTACTTTGGTATAGTATATACAGAGCCAGCTTCCTACAACAGCTAAGTGCCTGTAATACGGGCGTTGCGGAGGAAGAACCGTCCGTGCCCTTCAAGATGGCGGCGTCCCGATCCACAGAGGACGAGGTCAGTGGACTAGTTACGCCGGCCGCTGCGGGCCTGACGTCGCGCGCCGGAACATGAGGGGAGGAACTAACACGCAAGTTGTTGGAGACGGCGGCGAGAAAGGAGGACAGAGGAGAAGCAGCGGGCGCGAAGGACAACGAAGAGGTGAGAAATCAAGACCTGGATCCTGTGGGAGAGCTGTGCGGTGAAAGGAACCAGCGGAGCAACCGAGAGGAAGAATCGGAGGGCCAAGGGACCCCATCCTGTATCGCCTCTGTGTCCAGACGTCCCCTGGAGAAACAGGACACCGAGACACCCCACGCTACGGTCCTGGAGGATCGTAGCTTCAGGTCAGTGCCTTTCCTGCACTATTTCAAACGGTTGGCAGGAAGGGGAGAACAGGGAGGACGACCTAAATCGGGCACTAGATAGGACCGCTCTGTCCCTCACGCCCTTTGCCCTCACAAACCGTGGTGCTAGTCCAATCAGGTGGAGGATCAACATCACTCCATAGGAGGAATATAAGCCAGATTACTGACCGGTGGTTGTTTTGTGTTTTTCTTTGTTTTCCCGGGGACGCCAAGCCAATCAGAGACCCTGCAAAAGAGCTGGAGGGAAGCTGTTGTAAGAAGAGGGACCTGAGGAAGCGCATACCGGACCCCATTGTACCTCGTTGAATATTCTTGTTGGACACTCTCGTATCACAGACTGTGTCTCCGAGTTATCACTGCCCTGATCGTTTCTTTCTCCCCAATAAATGGACCGGAGTGTTCCTACCTCTTTTGGTCCTAAGATAACATTCGACATTGTGCTGACGGTCTTAAAAAAGAAAAGGGGGGGAGCCGGTTGTAGCTCCGGGGAGGTCAAAATCACAGTGGTGTCAGAAGTGGGATAGTCGTCCGAGGCTTGAAGATGACACAACCCGTGACCCTCCAGGATATCATCACTCAGCTAGCCGAGGGACAGCGACATTTACAGCTAGTCATGGAACAACAAAATCAAAATGCCCAGAAGGAAAGGGAATCTTTCCACAAGGCCCTAACCGAACAGGCGGCGCTGCTAACGACTAACCAACAGGTGCAAGATACGGCCATTCTTAGGCTCACGGATGTTATCGCCAACACACGGGTGCATCCGCATGTCCCTGGGAGCGTCCTACAGAAGTTCCAGGAGGGAGAGAATCCAGATTATTTCTTTACAAACTTTGAAAGAGTAGCTACCACCGCTGCGTGGCCCCCTGAGGTGGGGTCAGTATCGCTCCGCTATTGTCGGGGGAGTTACAGACCGCGTACCAAGCCGCCAACCCCGCCGGCATCACTCCCTATCAGGACATCAAGAAAGTCATCTTAGAAAGACTTGGGTGTGACCCAGAGTACTACAGAGCCAGGTTTCGCAAGGAAAAATGGGGGACGGGGGGACAATCCCAGAGCCTTGTTTTACCGAATTAAAGATTTAGGAACCCGTTGGCTTCAACCCAGTACCGCCTCGGTGGAGGAGGTGGTGGAGAAGGTGTTCTTGGAACAATACTTGGAAGCACTCCCCAGTAACACTAGAGCATGGGTGAAACAGCATCCGGGCCTGACACAACAGTCCGCCATAGAACTAGCCTGTACCTATCACAGGTCCCCAGACTTCAAAGCGCAGTCAGCAAGACTCCCGACATCTTCCCTTAAACCCCTCTCCAGACTCGCCAGTGAAGGAGCCCGACGACCCTTTTCCGTTACGAAACCGGTCGCTAAATCACTCCCAAAACCCGCTCCAGCACACATGGGGCCTCAGTGTTTTCGCTGTGCCGAGTGGGGGCACATAGCCAGAAATTGTCCCTTAAATACCGATAGCACAGAACCCATGGAGGTCGGGTGGTCCCGCGGACAGTTATTAACGACAGGAGGCAATAGACAGAGGTATAAGAAGGCCGTCCGGATCAACGGGAGACCAATAGACGCTTTACAGGACACAGGCTGCCATCATACCGTCGTAGCAAAAGAGGTTCTTCCGGGGGCAAAAGTGTGTGAAGGGGAGACAGTACTAGTGTCCTGTGTACATGGTGATGTTAGGTCCTATCCCTTAGCCGAGGTATTGATCGAGATAGACGGCTACCCACAAGTTAGAAAGGTAGGGATAGTACCCGGACTACCTGAAACCGTGTTGTTAGGTACCGACCTTCCCCACTTCCATGAGTATCTAACTGGACTCAGGCAGCCCGGGGAGGAGGTAGAATGGCTACAGGAGGCCCCATTCTGTACGGAGTCCATAACCAGCCCCAGAGACAGGGAAAAGAAGTCATGTAGTGAGAAAAGAAGAGACAGAGAACGCTATGCGCAGGCTTACCCTAGTGTGTCTTCATGTATGCTTTATTTCCCAGACGATGGCACCACTCCTGCTCGCAGTTTTCGAGCGGCACAGAAAGAAGACAGCACCTTGTTACAGGCCTGGAAGCAAGTGCAGGAAGTCGACCACAATAAGGTAGGCCCTTATTTTTTCATAAAAAAAGGTCTGTTGTATAGATCTGTTAAAGGTCCTGGATGGAGGTCTGAACAGTTACTCATCCCAATAGCATTCAGAGAAAAGGCGCTACAGCTGGCACATAGCCAAACCGGGTGGGGGGGGGGGGTCACTATGGCCAAGAACACACCTTTAAATACCTATTGGAACGGTTTTATTGGTCAGGAGTGTATCAGGAAACTGCCAGGTTCTGTGCAGCCTGTCCCAAGTGCCAGTTAATAAATCCCTCAAGGACCGAAGGGTGCCACTGTATCCTTTGCCCATCATTGACATTCCCTTCCAGAGGGTGGGTATGGATTTGGTAGGACCACTAATAAAGTCCGCAAGGGGACACCAGTATATATTGGTTTTGGTGGATTACGCCACCCGTTACCCGGAGGCCATTCCCCTCACCAGTATGACCATGGTAGCAGTGGCCCAGGCTATGATTTCGTTCTTTTCACGAGTAGGATTTCCTCTAGAGCTCCTAACAGATCAGGGAACCCCCTTTCATGGCCAAGCTAATGAAAGAAATATGTAAACTACTAGGAGTACAACAAATTCGAACAGCAGTGTACCACCCCCAGACGGATGGTCTGGTGGAAAGGTACAATCGAACCATCAAGACCATCCTAAAAAAACTAATAGGGGATACAGGAAAAGACTGGGACCGAAAACTGCCTCTGGTGCTCTTTGCCATCAGAACACATGAGCAAAAATCCACAGGATTCAGTCCTTTTGAACTCCTGTTTGGACGCACCCCTCGCACTTTACTAGAGATGGCCGCCGAACAATGGACCGAAGAGGAGGATGAAGGGAAACCTCTTTTGGGATATGTACACACATTGAAGGAGACCTTAGCTACTTTATGGGACACGGTTCATCAGAACATGGAGAAAGCCCAAGCTAATCAAAAGGAACATTATGATCGTACTAGCCGAGGGAGGGAATTGAAGGTAGGGGATAAAGTACTGATTCTGTTGCCCTCTTCGGAAAAGAAGCTGTTGGCAACTTGGCAAGGACCGTATACCGTGACCCAGAAAATCACTCCGGAGTCATATCGAGTTGCGGTACCCCATACCAATAGCCTCGGGCAGACTTGCCATATAAATCTTTTGAAGAAATGGGAGGAGAGGGAAACCTGTACCGGGGAGAGGAGAGGGATACGGCCAGTGTGCCAGGTGGTTATCAACAAACCCCTGGAGATACATATGAATCTCGAGGGGGAGCCCAAAAAGGAGAGACCCCAGGTGGGATCTAAGCTCTCCCCCAAACAACAGGCACAGGTAGAACACCTATTGGACCGATACCCAGGGTTAAGTTCGGGTAACCCCGGACGTACCTTGTTAGTAGCCCATGACATCATAACCCAAAAAGGGCAAGTGGTGAACCTGAAACCATACAGGATACCAGAAGCTAAGAGAAAAGCTGTAGAAGCAGAGGTGGAGTCCATGCTCAAGGCTGACATAATTGAACCATCTCACAGTCAGTGGCGGTCTCCCATCGTGTTAGTGCCTAAACCGGATGGCAGCCTCCGATTTTGCATAGATTTTCGCCAGGTGAACGCCCACTCCAAATTCGACAACTATCCCATGCCCCGTGTGGACGAATTGATAGAGAGGCTAGGCGAAGCTAGAGTCATGTCCACCATCGATTTGACGAAAGGATATTGGCAAATTCCATTAACAAACACAGCCAAAGAAAAGACAGCATTTTCTACCCCGTCAGGTCTATACCATTTCAAGGTGATGCCGTTTGGTCTCCATGGCGCACCGGCCACCTTTCACAGGCTTATGGATGTTCTGCTATGTGCACATCAGGAGTATGCTGTCGCCTACTTAGACAACATAGTGGTATATAGTCAGGACTGGGAAACACACTTAGCTCACCTCGAGAATGTTTTTGATACCTTGAGGCAAGCCGGTCTCACGCTAAACCCAAAGAAAACCACCCTTGGGACACACCAAATAGAATACCTGGGCTACACCATCAGGGGAGGTAAGCTTTTACCACAACATGACAAGCTAGAGGCTATACAGAAGATTCCCCGACCCTCTACCAGGAAAGAGGTTCGAGCCCTTCTGGGGCTAGTGGGGTACTATCGCAGATTCATTCCACAGTTTTCTGAGCTTGCTAGCCCCCTCACCGACTTGCTTAGACACAAAACCACAAAGACCAAGATAGAGTGGGAGAAGAGACAAGAAGACAGTTTCAGTTCCCTAAAGAGCAAACTATGTAGCGCCCCTGTCCTGTCATGTCCGAACTTCAAAACATCGTTTGTACTACAAACAGACGCTTCCGATAGAGGCGTAGGAGCGGTACTGTCTCAACCAGATGCACAAGGTCTTCTACGACCTGTGTTATTCTTGAGTCGGAAACTGTTCCTGAGGGAAACCAGGTATGCCACCATGGAGAAAGAATGCTTGGCTATTAAGTGGGCTATGGAGTCACTACAATATTACCTGTTGGGGCGACATTTCTTTCTGCTAACAGACCACGCTCACTTGACCTGGCTAGCCACTAATAAAGATACCAACGCCAAAATATTGAGATGGATTTAGCGTTACAGCCCTTTTCGTTTCAGACTATACACATCCCAGGACGTTTGCAAGGCAACGCGGACTACCTCTCCCGATTTCCTGTATCTGAATGGCCCGATCGTCCATCCCGAGGAGAAAAGCAGTGTAATACGGGCGTTGCGGAGGAAGAACCGTCCGTGCCCTTCAAGATGGCGGTGTCCCGATCCACAGAGGACGAGGTCAGCGGACTAGTTACGCCGGCCGACGCGGGCCTGACGTCGCGCGCCGGAACAAGAGGGGAGGAAGGAACACGGAAGTTGTTGGAGATGGCGGCGAGAAAGGAGGACAGAGGAGAAGCAGCGGGCGCGAAGGTCAACGAAGCGGCGAGAAATCAAGACCCGGATCCTGTGGGAGAGTTGTGCGGTGAAAGGAACCAGCGGAGCAACCGAGAGGAAGAATCGGAGGGCCACGGGACCCCATCCTGTATCGCCTCTGTGTCCAGACGTCCCCTGGAGAAACAGGACGCTGAGACACCCCACGCTACGGTCCTGGAGGATCGTAACTTCAGGTCAGTGCCTTTCCTGCACTATTTCAAACGGTTGGAGGGAAGGGGAGAACAGGGAGGACGACCTAAATCGGGCAGTAGATAGGACCGCTCTGTCCCTCACGCCCTTTGCCCTCACAAACCGTGGTGCTAGTCCAATCAGGTGGAGGATCAACATCACTCAATAGGAGGGATATAAGCCAGATTACTGACCGGTGGTTGTTTTGTGTTTTTCTTTGTTTTCCCAGGGACGCCAAGCCAATCAGAGACCCTGCAAAAGAGCTGGAGGGAAGCTGTTGTAAGAAGAGGGACCTGAGGAAGCGCATACCGGACCCCATTGTACCTCGTTGAATATTCTTGTTGGACACTCTCGTATCACAGACTGTGTCTCTGAGTTATCACTGCCCTGATCGTTTCTTTCTCCCCAATAAACGGACCGGAGTGTTCCTACCTCTTTTGGTCCTAAGATAACATTCAACATTGTACTGACTGTCTTAAGAAAGAAAAGGGGGGGAGCCGGTTGTAGCTCCGGGGAGGTCAAAATCATCACAGTGCCCTTGCGGAAAATCAGAATGGTTTGCATCCATCGCAGTCTGGCTTCCGTGCTAGACACAGTACAGAGTCACTCTCCTGGGGATCACAGAACATCTTAGACAGGTCCGGGATGAGGGCAGTCGGGTCACACTGATCTTACTTGATTTCAGTGCGGCATTCAATACGGTGTTCCACTTCACTCTCCTGGGAAGGCTTGCGTCTTTGGGGTTGCAGGGTAAGGCACTAGCATGGCTATCCTCTTTTCTTGAGAGCAGCTCATTTCAGGTCTTTTCTGGCAGCACTAGATCAAAGGCTCATGCACTAGAGCAGGGTGTTCCGCAGGGCTGAGCAATGAGCCTGATGCTTTTTAACATCCATGCTGCCCCCTTGCAGAATTGGTGGAGAGACGTGGTCTGACTTTGTTCTAGTATGCAGACGACACTCGGATCATCTTCGCTTTGTCGTCCGCACAGGGAATTAGCTCCAGCACCCTAATTCTAGGCCTGAGCAGGATGTCAGCGTGGATGGGCTCAAATCCTCTCAAGCTGAATGGGGAGAAGATGGAAGTGATGGTTCTGGGCAAGAATCCCCAGTTATGGAGCCCTCAGCATTACCCAGACTTTTTGGGCTACCTTCCGGAGCTCTCAGTGCAGGCAAAGAAACCTTTCCTTCTGGTTATACACGAGGCTCACAACCAAGCCCCAAGTAGGTAAGGTAGCTTCCACCTGCTTTGCAGTTTTGAAGTGAGTAAAAAAGATCAATGGTATGCTATCACATTCCGCTCAGAAAACAGTGATTCAAGCCCTGATCCTGTCCAGAGTTGATTATGAAAACATTTTATACTTGGGGGACCAAGAAGGCGGGCATCTGGCACTTGTAAATAGTACAAAATGCTGCAGCCAGGCTACTTTTCAGTCTTCCAAAGTAAGTGTTTGTTTCTCATTTGCTTCACCAACTGCACTGGCTGCTTATAGACAAATGCGTCCAGTTTAAAGCTATATGCAAAAGACTATATCGGGTGCTGCCCTGCAGTACATTTAGTCTCTGGTGTCATCCTATCAGCCCACCCGAATTCTCCGGTTATCTTCCCAGTCCTTGTGCAAAGTGCCAAGAAAGATCCCCTAGAGTCCTTGCAGAAATGCCCCTCTCTTACGGCATTTCGCAAGGGTCTAAAGACCTGTTTGTTTTAATTTCAGTTTAGGGGCTGCACTTCTCTACTTGGGTCCAGTGCAGGGAAACCATTTGGGTTATCTGTGTGCTTTATAAGACATAAAATAATAATCACTTTCAGTTCCAACAGATTGATGTGGAGCGGAGACTCCGCTGGAGACCAGAGTCCTCTGATCTCCACCTCTCTCAGGTGCCGGCCCCAGCCCAGGAGTGACATATGCCACCACTGTGAGCTGGGGTGGGGGGAGGGGGGGGGGGGGGGGCAGAGAGGGAAGGGAGGGTAGAGAGCTGTTGACCTGATGGCAGTCAGTGAGCAAACACTGCAGGTCTTTTGATGCTCCCTCCGATATCTGGACCTGGTTGGAGAGAGATCCCCGATGCTGTACCCACTGAGTCTCCGACAATGCAGAGCTCGCATATGCCAACGGGCATGTTTTACCAACAGGATACAAGAGGGATGACACCCAGCAGCCTCAGAGTCAGTTTCATCGAAATCCAAGATAGAGGCTAAGACATCAAAATGATGGCCTGAATATCTTGGAATTGCTATTCCAGAGTATAATCCAGAAACTTCACTGTTTCCAGAACATCGCTGATGAAAGGGAGCGTCTAAGAGGGAATCAGGCGTGACTTTGGCACCTTGATAGTGAACCCCAGCAAATGCAGGAGGTCCGGAGGTGGAATATGATTGCCTCTGGTGAGTCAATTGTCGAGGCGGGGAAGACTGGAACCCCACAACCTCTGCAGATGTGCTGTAACCACTGCCATCGCCTTGGTGACACACAGGGTACTGATAAGGCCGAAGAGAAGCACAGTAAACTGATGATCGAGTTACTTAACTTTGGTAACAATGTATCTGGTAGAAACACAGTCTAGCCGCAGATTCCTTAACTTTAGAATGTTCCCAGGCGTCAGTCTCGATCTGGAGAATTTTCAGCAGTACCTCTGCGCGCCGGGGGTCGGCGTCGCATGGCTCCGGCCTGACGTCGCTCACGTATAGGACGGCAATGGAGCCATATAAGTCCCTCCCGGCACGCAGACGTCAGTTTTCTACTGTGAAACTTTTCCGCGCCACAACGCGGAGTCACTACAAAAACTGTGAGAGAGTTGGAACAGTGTGCCAAAAAAAGATAAAAAATCTTTGAAACAACGACAAGAAACATAGCATGATGAGAAACATCACTATGTAAGTTAGAAAATTTGTACTTTATACAGTAAGGGACTGAAGGGAGAGGACAGAGTACCCACCTCCATAAACTGTCTTGCAGAAGCGAAAAGCCATGCCCTCCTATGAGGCAAAAAGGCATTGGAAATGAAGGTCAAGAAAAACGATAAACAGTCTGCAACCACAAGATGTAACCGTAAAGGGCAACAAGACGTGAACAACATGACTCATGGTAATTGACCTCACAACTGAACAAAAGACGTGTTCAGGGACCGAAGGTCCGACCTAGTGGGCGCAAAGACATGGCAGCCACACGACTCCAACTAGCGAGACTACCTAGAGGGAGGAAGCAGCGGAGAAGGGTAGCGAGACTGAAGCTGCCTGGACTACCAGCCCCTGAGCCCTAGGATGGAGGGACAAACAGCCCAGGTCATCTGGAGCCGGGCGATGATGATGTGCAATGGCACGATCCACAGGGTCCCCCGATGAGGTCCCAGCCCAAGCCCCAAGAAGAGTGTCATATAATGACCTGCAAAAGTGCATCAAGGGCTCCACCTCCACAGCGCCCTGGCGGAGTAGATCCAACAAGGGATCAGAAGGCAGAGAGACTGAGGGAAGCTGCATCTGTAAGATATCCGCAGCCTTGCGAACAGCCCTCACAAACGCCGCACTAGCCTCCGTGGCCATTCTACGTGGCGACAATAAGCCATCTGTAGGGGACGGCTGAAGGCTAACCCACCCACCTGTAGAGGCTCCACAGCCCGAGGAGGACCAGAGGCCTGCCAGTGCCCCATAGGGAACCTGCTCTGAGGAGCATCAAAACAACCCTGGTGGTGGGGAACCCTCAGAGGCCTTATCCTCTTCCACCAACAGAGGAATAGCAGTGGACGGCATCGGCGTCGACCTCGATGACCACCAAAGACTCGTCCTCCCGGTGTCGACTCAACCTCCACTGAGATAGGGAACTGCGGCGAGGAAGGGCATCGACTCGGAGTCCAGCATCCAGCCTTGGTGCAGAGAGCCTCACAGGGCTGTGCAGACACGCCACAGGAAAGTCTGACGTCTGACTGGGATGCCCCTCCGGGCCGTGCCCCGACGTCGCAGCGACTCCGGAACCGGAGTCAGAGTTTGCAGAGGGTGAACCCGCCGGCGAAGTCCCAACCCCTTCTGTGGGGCCCGAAAGCGCGCCAGGGAGAGGGGGTGACCCAAAGATGGCCAGTAAAGCCAGAGAATAGGCTTCCATCTGGGTCCTATTCGCCACTAGTACCAGGAGATGGTGGGTAGGCAGAGGTCGACTCATGAGGACCTGTGTCCGACAAAGATCGAGAGCAGCGGGCCTCGACGTCACATCTATGTGAGGTCGACAAGTTCCGTGACTTCTTGTGCTTACCCGCGTCAGACGAGTGACGTCCGCGGGAACGACTCCGTGACCTGTCCCCAACATGAGCCTTAGCTCGAGATGGACACTGGCAGCATGAGGACAACAACTTCATCCAACGTTCCCGCAGGGACTTCGGCTTCAACTGCTGGCAGGCGTCGCACTCCTCTGAGTCGTGGTGCTCTCCCAAGCACCACATGCAGATCTTGTGTGGATCAATCGCCAACATCTGCCGCGTACAAGTCTTACACGACTTGAAGCCCAAAGTCATTACACACTGGTCCTGGATGCCAAATGGCGTCGAAAAGGCCTGAAACAAAAACAGGCCAGAGGAACCGCTTCTCCTGGATCCGCGATGAGACGCGGAAAAGAAGAAAACTCCTGTGTGCGTGCTGGGAGAGACGCTCCATTGACATATCTGTGGGTGACGTCAGGACAGAGCCCTGCGACGCCGTCCCACGGCGCGCGCAGATGTACTGCTGAAAATTCTCAGGTTCCAGACTGACGCCGGTGAACATTCTAAAGTAAAGGAATCTGCAGCTAGATGTCTCTATCAGATAATGCTCCTGGACAACTGTAAACTGTTGGTAGCATCTATGGGCAGGCAGGATGGAAGTGTGGAAAGACACATCCTGCAAGTCCAATGCTAGCATCCAGTATCCAGGGTCGACGGCAGATGTGGATGGAATCCTTGAATTAATACAAGCCACTGGTAATTACTCTGGGTAGCATCATTTAAGTCCATGATTATTTTTCACACAAAGTCACCTCATGTGGACACAGCTATATGCAAATCATCTTGCCTCTGCTCCTATTGGAACAGATCAGTCCGAACTGCCAAGCGAGGTCCTCCCTGAACCAGAACACAAGCAACCTAGGACTGGTTTCACCCTAGTTATGGGCTCATCAGTGGGGTACAGGGTGGATCCAGTGACAGTGTGCATGGGACATCTGGGCATACTCGTCCCACTTAGGGAGACAAACTAAAGTATACAAAAAAGTGATGATGGAATACTTGGGTTAATACAAGCCACAGGTAATTACTCGGGCTGCATCTCAGTCCATTGTTATTTTGCATACCCTGTCACGTCAGTTTGGACCCAGCTATATGCAAAGCAGTCTAGAACTTGCTCCAATTGGGACAGTCCAACCTGAACTGCCAAGGCAGGTCTTCCCTGAACTATAACACAGGAAAACCAGGACCGGTTTCTTCCTAATGATGGGCTCATCAGTCAGGTACAGCTTGATTCCAGTGACTGATGAGCCCATAACTAGCGAGAAACTGGTCTTAGGTTGCTTGTTTTCTGGTTCAGGGAGGACCTGGCCTGGCAGTTCGGGCTGGACTTCTGCGATTGGAGCAGGGTAAAGGCTGATTTCCATATGGCTAGGTCCACACTAAGGTGATATGGTGGGCCAAAATCGATGGATTGGGATGTGTACCGAGCGATTGCCAGTGGCTGCGATTAATTCAAGTATTCCACCCATCACCTTTGTGTTGTTGCAGATAAGACCTGAGCCAGGGAGAGCATCTTGAATTTTTCCTTTTGCAAGAAGCAGTTGAATCTAGGTTAGGACGGAGGCCCCCATCCTTCTTTGGCACCAGAAAGTAGCGGGAACGCAATCACGACCTACTTATGATGCTGGGTCCCTCACGATGGCTCCTTTTGCCAAAATGGCCAGTACTTCCTGTTGCAAGAGCACAAGGTGGTTCAGTCAACCGATCTGGGGGCGAAGGGAGTGGCGGCAGAGTTTGCTGGAATGAGAGGGTGTACCTCCTTTGGACAATCAAAAGCACTTGTTTGTCCAATGGCATATACCTGAATTGGTGCAGATGGTGTAGGATACTGCCGCCAACCGGGGGGGGGGGGGGGGGAGTGGACAGCTTTGGTGCACCTCTCGCTGTGGGCTCTACAAAGTTTGTTGGAGCCACGTCCGCTGTCATGAAAGGACTGAGCCTGCTACCTGTGGTGGCTAGGTGGGAAAGGGCATGGCTGACAGCCCCTACCGTAGACCCAGAAGGGGCCATGGTGGAATGCGGCTGTTGGGGGCTACAGCGAGCCCCAACAATATAGCATTGGCCCTACTATACTTGAATCTTTTCAAGGCCTAATCTACCTTGTCTCCAAAGAAATGAGTCCCATCGAACGGCATGTCCATGAGAAAAGGCTTGGAGATCCCCTGAAAAGATAGTATTCCTCAACCAAGCGTGACGTCTCAGAGCTACCGAAAAAGCAATAGCTCTGTCCAGTGAGTCAGTTGTATCTAACCCACATCAAACAGTAAACTTTGCTGCATCTCGTCCGTCAGTGATAGCTTGGAAGTGTGTGCCCCGAGGTTCATCCGGGGCCAAAGGCAGCATTTCTGCATCTGTATCCCACACAGTATGGGAACAACGACCCAGTAAGCATGTGGTGTTCATGGATCATAGTGCCAGGCTGGTGGAAGAAAAAATCCTCTTACCGGTATCCAGCCTTTTGGATTCCCTATCATGTGGTGTGGTAGGGAACGTGCCGGTATTGATTTGGGAAATTGAAGCCTGGATCACCTGGCTGGCTCTCAGCGGTGGGATGTTGAGGAAGGCAGGCTGGGTCCCTGGGTGAGGAGCGATGGCGGTGAGAGATAGACCTATGCACAGGAGTGGCTTTGCAGGGCTTGGCCCAGGCACCCATTAGGACATTGATAAGGATTTTTTTTTAAGGGAAGTAGGGCTTCTGATGGGGATACCCCGGTTGAAGCACCTCTGTCAAAATGCTCGTTTTGAGCTGAACTGTGTGCAGCTGTAGGTCCATGACCTCAGCTGCCCCCCAGATCACTATCGCGAAGGAAGCCAATTTCTCCGCAGCCAACGTGGGAGAAGAGAGGAGGCCAGTGTCTGGTGAGGTATCCAGACTACTGACATAAGCCAGGTCCTCACACCAGTTTTTATGAGCCATTGGCTCTGCTTGGGTTTTAGTATAAGAATAAGGATCCTCATATCCCCTGCCCTTCATTGTAATAAGGGCTCTGTCTCCAATCCAGGCCGTGTGGGTGTAGGCCTGGTTGGTGCCGGAAGCGATGTCATGCGTCGCTGGTTCAGCTCTGTATCGGAGTCAGTAATCACGATGGGTTTGGTGCCCCTGAAGGGCGCGGCGTCTATGGGAACTGCGCCACTGGAACAGTCCCCGGAGGTGGTCGCAAAGCCCTAGCTGTGACTGATCCAGATTCACCAATGGATCCCAAAGGGTCGACTGGCGCTAAGAGCAAACATACCAGCGAAGCTCCAGTCGAAGACCCTTACAAACCCATGGGAGCCAAAGGTGCTCCAGATAGGTTAGACGACCCAAAAATGAGGCTCATGGCCTCAACTCTCAGAGTTAGGCTGAGGTTGATCCGGCAAATTTGGGGAAGCAGGGAATGAGTCCAATTTCTGATGCTGGCTGCACAGGGACCAACTACGAGCAGGGTAAGGATTTGTGGCGTCATTCCCTCGGTACGCTGAAGAGTGGGAGCGACAAGGGGAAGATGAAGATCGCTTTGACTTCTTTTTATGGGACTTACCAGAAGAAATCCTGGAGCAGTACGGGGACTGATACATATGACTCTGGGAGCAGACCGAGACCTCTCATGAGAACGGGATCTGGAGCAGCACAGAGTGGCGAGACAGGCAGCCAGATGCTTCAAGGCTCGTAATCAAATGGTATTCTGATTCATGGCCTCACACTCAGCGCACGATGCAGAGTTGGGGCCTTTTTCAAGACACCACAGCCAGACCAAGTGGGGGGAGTCTGTCACTGACATCAATCAATGGCAGGCTCCATAAGGTCTGTAGCCAGTGGGCTTTTTTGGTGGAAAACTGTTTAAAAAAGTATCAAAAAAAGGCACACTATTCATCCACAAGAAGGTCGAAATCAGTCCAAAAAAAACTCACTGAGGGGAGCTTTATCCGGATTGATGGCGCGGAAGAGAAGGAACTGAGGTCAATGCGCTGAAGTGACACCTATATAGGCACTGCGCATGTCACTTTCAGCATGGACAACACCACATGGAGCCAAACGACGCCACCTACCAGCACACCAAGGGGATTGCTGACAAAATTTCCAGATCCAGTCTGATGCCTGGGAAATATTTTAAGGTAAGTAATCTGCGGCTAAAAGTCTCTACCAGATAAAAGCCTTGTGTAACAGATGGCCATTTTTTGTACAACTGTAGCAGGCGCTGCTGGTACCTCAAAAACGGGTCTATATTTCTACAGTATCATAATCCAGACCTACAGTAATCTACCATCCATGGGTTAGTTTATTCTGTGCATTGGTATATTGGCTTGGTTTAGGCATAGCATAGAAATACTTTCTTGAAACACACAATAGAGCTGTGTGGGTCACAATTTTGGTCCCCTGCCCTGATGCACAGATGCAACATAGTTCTGAATTCCATGCAACAATCCTGGATAAGGTTTGCACCGTTCAACCTCAAATTACCCCCAGAAAGAGACTTGCCCTCTTGTTTTCCCTCTGTGCTCAATTGATAAGTTAAAAAAATGTGCCGCTGAGAAATGTTTCTCAAAATCCGCTATGGTTAGAGAGTGAAAGGGCCCTCAGACAATCCAGATGACAAGTTACGTACCAAACATCTCTCTGAGGCATGTTGACATGACAGTACTTTTTAGCACTGGATAAAGACACGCACATCACCTATAATTTTGTTTAGGTTACTGGAACACAAAAATAAGCTTCCCTCGCGCGCGAGGGGGGGGGGGGGGGGGGGGGGGGGGGGAAGAGACACTTTATAAAAGTTTCTTCAAATGGATGGCGCAACGAAATCCCATCATGGTGCACAAATGGGGGAATAAAACCGTTTATTTCCACTTCGTACAACATTCCATTTAGGGAACTCTTAATCTTGGGGGGTCGCAATACAAAAAGAAAAATAAGAGCACTGCTGGTTGTCAAGCAGCGGAAACTGGGAGGTGCCTCCTCCGGGTAGTCATCAATGGATCACTGCTGTCATCAAACTACTGCACACAGTGAGACACTCATGGCTTTTGTGCAGCCCTGAATATCCATTAAGTGACTAACTGTAGTTAAGCCCATGACGTGTATGTGTACAGATGCATATAAAGGTTACATACTGAAAACAGATACTGAAAACACACAGGAAAATAGACGGATTGACATGCGTGCTATTTCAAAATATACTGTGTATGTGACAAATGGCTTAAACAAAAAATATTTTTGGATTGAGATTTCATACGGCCACTTTTAATAACATTTAACACCACACGGCCCATTATGTATGCGGGCACACGTTTAGTTTCAGAATAATATTACAATTTCGTTTCTTTAAGGTACATTGTGGTTAACAAACGCATAGCATAGCATCCTAAGCCGAGGAACAAGAGGAAATAAAAGGGATACGTACTTTCTGCGGCTAGAAGTCCTAGTAGGAAGGCAGCGTTGGGACAAACAACAAACAGCGTCAAGATATAAAAAGCAGCAAGTAGAAAACATGCAGACAAGCACTAACCACACAAGCAGAAACACTCGTATACATTTGCAGAGCTGTACAACATTTCTTACTCCTCCTAGCTACGAGTATTTGCCACCCACCACCTGAATTGAAAATAGTTACCTTAACGGCCATTCGCTGTAATGGAAGGAGGCGCAAGTGAAACATCCATCTTAGACATAAAGCAGATACAACTTCTGGTCGCGCACGATATGTGTGGCTAGATGCATTCTGGTACTTTAAGGCCCATTACTTTTCAACATAATTTGCATAAGTCAAATATAGTTCTATCACGAAAACCTTCATTTGCTTCCAAGTATAACCTTTGACCTGCGGGCTTTGCTGTTCTGCAGCTCTTTAGAATAGTTTCAGTGCTCCATGCCAGGTGTAACGCTGATGCTACCTCCTGTATCAAGTTCAGTAACATACATACCCCAGAGAAGGACAGAGCCTTGCGCCGGCAAGGGGGGAGGGCAAGAAATGTACACAATCTTAGGCAGCGAGCCACAGTTTCAAGCAGTTGTATACCTTCTGGATGACCTGAATCCAAGAATGGCCTTGCATAGGCTGCTCATAGGCTACCCAAGGTGGAGAGCAGCAAGGAAGGCGCAGAATATGCAAAGGTGGAATGTGAGGGAAGCAGAATCCAGCCCACGGCCAGCAGCAGTTAAAGGACCTCTCACTCTGACCTTATGCCAGGGTGAGAAGGGCACCCGTGGCAGTGATTCATCAACACAGCAGGAAAGGGAGCCCCATTGCTGCGCATAACTCTTAAAAGTGCTCAGCTCCTAAAACATTAATCTCACTCTCTGGTGATGCTCCTACAAACTGCATACCCCGTCTTTTTTAATTCCCTATTTCTATTGAATTCTCCATTTTAACAGTATGCACTGCATTGTTTTAGGTTCATGACAACTTTGCTCCCACTGACTGCATCCAACAACTTTTCTATTAGTAACTGAAATATAGTTGGATACTTAATTTCTAAGAATCATTCTCATAGAAATTGCAAAATAAAGGTTGAAATAAATACCTACTGTTAATCTATTGCACAACAATGGTCACAATAAACCTCTTCGAACAATAAAGTGCTATCAATTAGTGCAAAAAACAATTGCCTTAGGGAAAGGGACGGGAAACTAAATACCATAGAAAAGTATACAATTAAAATTATGCTATAGAGAGCCAAGTACAGCAAAAGGAAAGTGGAGATACAGTGTAAAAATTATACACGATTATGACATTGGGCATCATTAGACAAGGTGGGGCTAATAAGACTTAAAAAGAAAGTGAATTCAATTTGTCCAAATAAAAATATAAGTTATACACTAGCTATCACTAGACGGGATAAACCTACTCAATCCTATAAATAAAGCACTTTCAATGTGTGCACATAGCATAGTCGCAAGATAAAGGAAATGGAAGAGTAACAGAAGAAGTCATAATAAATAAATTGCATTAAGATATTAGAACATCCTGGGGTTAACAAAATTAATTTATACAAAGTTCAGCACAAATTGTTTCTGCATTAACTTGATGAAAATTAAAGAAAGAGCTACTCCAACCAACATCAAATGATTTAAAAGCAAACACGGTATTTAAAGCTACTTGTCTGGTATAGCAGCCATACTTGAAATTCACCAGCCGTAAAAACATGTTCTTTCCATTTGTAAATATTTGCAATGTAATAAAAAATGCACTATGCAATGTTGAACATTCAGATGACAGAAGCAATGGCCTCTAATCAAAGCAATGTTGTCTTCAAACCGCTGCCTTCGCTATATGAGGTCAAGACCTGTCCTAATTCTCAAAATAGATTCCTTTAGATTCTTATCTGGAATTGCTGATAAATAGGGCGGAAATACCCTCCGTTCAAATCCAGTGATGGACGTCTCCCACTCATTTTTACAGGCCAGACACAGTCTTTTCATCTACTAGTTTTGAAATGCCTCTTCATTTAGCATTCGTTTAATCTTGGCCACAGATATCGGTTGATCAAGTTCAAGAATATTATGTTACAGCTCGGAATGGCACGCTGTCCACATCATGTCATTAAAAAGCCTAACCAAGCCCACAATTATGGCTCTCCGCGTTTTACAGATCGCCTATCTTCCATCTGACTGCTATTTAACAAGTGGAGAAAGCACATGGTGCTGACCTTGGCAAGCAAGTTCCAAGCTGTAAAACTCCCTACAAATCCTAGAGTCTGGCTCATGAAGCTCATGGGAAATGAAAGAAGTATTTGCGGCAAGTGCTTTTTATACGTTTCCAATCCATCACTGCATCGAGAGAAACCAGTTCAGCCCCATTATGACAATGACATATTAATTATCCAAGGACCACTATTAAAATAAAAAATAACCTCCCTAATTCTTTGTTGATAGCTGCCCTGGTTAGTTTTAAGTAACTTATTGCTTTGAGTACCCTCTGCCATATTTGCCATCGTGGAGGTATCTGCTGTTGATTCAGTGCCCCCTCCTGTGACTTTCCATTGCCTAATGCAAAAATTCCTATAAGAAGTAGGGTTACCAACCAAGGTCTTCCATCATAATTTTCTTCGGGTAGTCATCCTCTGCGAACAGAAGCTTTGTGCCCTTGCAGACAGAAGAAGGTTCTGATAAGTTGGTCCTACACTTTTAGTGAGCTGTCTGGGTATGGTACAACAGATTCATTTTTTCATAAACCGTTCAAATAAAACAAAGTTTATGAGCATCTGCAAGAGTCTGTCATTCAATTCTTCCAAACTATTTCTGTGCCAAGCTATACTCCTATCTGGGATCCATCTCATTCATGTTGCTCAAAAAGATGTGCGAAAATAGCCTCATGCTATTTTGTGGCATCCATCCCACAACAAAATCCACCTGGTGTAACTGAATGTAGTCCCGTATCATCAAAGCCAATCTTTTGGCCAATATCTTAATTTCTATATTAACGAGATAGGCTTCTAGTTGGCAATTTAGGACTTGATTAGTGACGCTTTAAACTACAATCCCTGCGCAAACGTCTGTATGCACTGGTATTAAACAGGTGCACAAAAGATAGGACTGTTCGTTAAACCTGAGCAGGTAAAATGTGCTGAATTAAACAAGGGTATTTACCAGGAAATGCAGATTTTAGTGCACTAAACCCCAAAATTGGCATGTTATTTGCCAAAGACTCGGAATATGCGTAATTATGGCACCTGATAAATTCTAAACACCTTGGTGTCAGATTTTTATTGGATTTAATAATTATCGCATCCAATGGGGCCTGCATGCAATCAGGTCTTAAGTGTGGTCTTGGCCCAGTTTTGGCAGTACCATGATAACTGTCCGGTTGAACTTTCTTCAACACTCCAACCTCAGTTTCTCAAAAAGCATGACCAATAATAGTTTTACTGTTCTAATACGTTTTACACAATTTCTTTGGGAAGACATCTTCCCCTGGCGCGATACTTGTAGCTAGTTGTCCGATTTAAAACTTCGAGCTCCACCTTTGGTAGTCCCTAAATTCCACATACCTTTCAATGTATAATAATTTCTGGTAAGAGAAAGCAAATTCCTAGAGAATATTTTCGGGCCTTTAGCAACTCTCCTGTTTCTGTTAAAGGCAGAAGTGGAATATTGTACTGTACAAAAAAAAAATAAGGTGAGGCTGTGCTACACAGACTGCATTTCTGCTACCAAGAAGTGCACATGTGGTGATTGCAACAGCAATACCGTCCAGGAATATTATCAGGAGTTGTCTGGAACACACATGAGAATTATATGAACATTATAGAAAGTTATATTATAGTGAGATTTATTATGATATAATGATCCATTAAGAAACGATACAAAACGATTATTTACATTCAATTTACAGAAACAAAACAGAATATATTGTCACAGCAAGTTTTAGCAGCTGTTTTACAGCAGCCAGACAACGTATTTTGCATACACTCAGTACAGAGAATTCAACGTGCTGTTAGAAACTATATAGGTGTTTCTGTATTTTGGAAATTATTCTTTGATACATTGAAACATGATGGATAAGACCAACACACGTTTTGCCAGATTGACTTCTTCAAAGCCATCAATGATTTCAAGCCGTAAATCAAAGATGGCAAAATAAAAACTACAGAAAAGACCCACTGTCTTATTCAGTCAAGCCTCCTACACAAGCGCTGAAAACAAAATTAGATTGTAATATAATAACGAGCCATTTACCAGTCTTGTTTACACAGCAGGCAAACACATAAGAAATACCACATAGACAATGCAAAACTGAAGGAGGTAACTGAAACTGTCCAATAATGGAAAAGATGAAGAAAAGCCTGTTTATGCAAATTACTTTAAAACCAATTAAAGTAATCAAGCAAACATTGGTTGTGAATTGCATGCATTACAGAATGACAATTACAAATAAAGCATCAAACACCTGCGGGGATACACCTGCTAAAATAAAAGTAGAATATTTTCCAATTAATACACAAACCCTCTCTTTAAAGAGGACATAGAACAAGGAACGTTACAAAAAGTCTTAGACAGCAATAACGGATATCCCAGTGCTAGACGTCAATACCATGCTAATACTCGATTGTACCACAGTTGAAGTGGATGCAAACCGGGAACTGCATCTCTCACGTAAAACTGTCGGTTCTGATGGGGTTCCCACCTCTTTCCATACAAATACCAACAAGGACTCTGGATATATTCTTCAACTATGGGGAAGGTAAAGTCTACTATGATGTAATCTATAATTTCACGCAACGCAGAATTTTACAAAGATCCAGAATTTATATCGCTCTAATAGAGCAATCGCATTTTAAAATGTGTACGAAAATGGTTGTAAAACACAGAACAGAATTCACAGGCATAAAAGGGAAACATCTGGATGATGATCAATGACTGACATACCTCACAAACAATACAGCCCACGGTTATCGTGTCTCTTGTTACCAAGAAGCCAATCAACTAGAATTCTAGATATAGTTGGCTTTTGCTAAATCAGTTTTAGCTAACATCCAACCCCCTTTGACATGAACTACCATAAATATACAAGATTTGAGTTGGAAACTGAAAATTTGGGAAACTGAATTTGATCACCTGGGGCACAAGAGGAAGAGTGTGGTGTAGGAACGTATAGGTTCACAGAGGCGCATAGCACAGTCTGCGGTGCACAAACAAACTGCTCCCTACTCTTTCATTTTTAAAAGCAAGTAACGGGCAGAAAAGTCCCCTCTTAGACCACAACTCCTAGAGCGATTCAATTCACACTACGCGCCTTCATGAGTGGTAGCATCTCGCAGGAAGTACACTCCACAGCTGTTGTGTAAAAAGGCAGATACACGATGAGAGTGCATGGTCTTTTGCTTAGTTTTCTATTATTTTTGTCCTCTTCTCGGACAAGGAAGTAGTAGAAAGCCTTGTGATCGTTGGCTTGCCAGACACGAGGATTGCACCAAGGAAGCCAGCTGTGCCCTAACATTTACACAGCTTAGTCAGCACCCACACA
This sequence comes from Triturus cristatus, assembly GCF_964204655.1. Lineage (NCBI taxonomy): Eukaryota > Metazoa > Chordata > Amphibia > Caudata > Salamandridae > Triturus > Triturus cristatus. The sequence goes on from NC_140591.1 coordinate 1,246,926,224, forward strand.
ATCAAGCGACGTGCTACAAATAAATATGACTCCTCGAGAAAGAACTGAGCTATCCAGCAGATTTGAGCGTGCATAAAGAGAAAAAATGTATTAACTGCAAAAAACAGAAATTTACAACAAACACCCATCTCAGAATAAGCATCCGTTCAAGATCGAGTAAAGCCACAACAGTCAGTGAAGACACCGCAGGGGCAGGGTGCTTTGCCATCTTTATCTTCCGCTGCGGGTTCAAGCCTGCTTTCCTTCCTCTTTATAAATGGTTTCACAATATAAAGAAGAAATAGCACAACCATATGCAAAAGTGATGCAAGGAGACCAAGACGTGATGCATGCGGTTTAAACAGAGCAAATATAATGCCTTAGTCAGGTGGTAAAATAAGCACAATTGTTTTGACGCATGCACTCAGTAGGACAACATAAGACGGGCCAGAAAAGCTCGGTCAAATGTGTCACAGCTTTCCAAACTGACAGTATCATTGCTCTCCTTGTTGTAGCGGACCTCGGGGACAAACGGGCACCGTGCGGGGACAAGGTGTGGGTCTGGCATGTGGTTTTAAATGACGAGGCATTTATTGAAATCGGAAATTGACATTTTAATTTAGGCCTAAAAAGAGAATGAACGTCTACCCTAAACTGTTGCAATTCTTCGCTGCCACATCCATTTTATATAGGATGCAATTAAAATACGATGCTACTGTAAGGGTCTACCAAAAGGCCGATTTTCTTTACAGATTTTATTTCTAGCGGACGACTCAATATAACGTTTAGAAAGCCACCCTGATTACTAAACGGTATATTAAGGGGCACATTCAAATATACAAGTGCAAATTTTACCACCACAGTGACCTGAAACGTCTCAAATATTCCTGAAGCCGATTACTTACTCTTATCCAGATTCACAGCGTCTCTCTTTTAGAATTTAATTATCTTTTCGCGAAGGATTTCCTTCTACCTTTGGAGTAGATTTCTTACTTTTTGGTGTTTCAAAAAACAATCCCAGGAGTAATGTTGGAAACTTACGATAGCCGTAGATTCCTATAGTACTCATTGCGCAAAATGTACTTATGTGGAAATCTGAATTTGCACATTCAAACATTTTTCTTTGTGAAGATACCGCTTCCCCTACAAGCCTATAAAAAATGTGAACTTTAATTTCCTTTCCCACCAGTAAACACATTTGCTACTGCCTTTCACAGGCAAGCTTAATTTGTGCCGGTGGCTGCAGGTGGTGAGCACACCCGGCAACCCATAATACTCAGCACTGCCGATGCCGAGCTCCTAGGAAAAACTCTGGGCCCCTGTGACTTTTATTTTTGTAGAAGAGTAAGGTCTGTTCATGGAAGGAATTTTATGTATGTTTCCAGGATGAAAATGCTTATGAATAGCCACAAAACTACTGGGTTGTTGGCACTCATAATATTTTTCAGGCCACCAATCCCAACTCCCAGTAACACCCTTTTCCAAGAACTGTATTTAGAGTGGTGGAAAAATCCTCTTAATGCCAAACGCAGAGGCCGCACTGTCTTCCACTTCACTACACATTTTCTGTAGCTGAGATGTGAAACCAGTCAGCACAGTGAGTGCACTGGGGGGGGGCAAGAGCGTGCTATCAGGCGGCATGGGTTTTTATGTCGAGTGTGGGGGCCAGGCAACACGGGCGTAGAGAGTAGAAAACACACCGAGAGGGGGACTGAAAACAGCGCAGTCATGTTGAAAAGTAACAAAAAAAGAGTGCTTGCAGCCAGTAGGAGACTGGCCACAGGAAGCAGTATTTGGTCCAGGCTCCATGGCGGGACAAAGACTTGAAGCCTAGGAGGAAGATGGAGGTGCTGGCCAATAGGAACCAAGGAAACACGAGTGACGTGGGAGCCAACCAATAGTAAGCAAAGGTAATTAACGGACTGGCACCAAGTTCCTTTTAAGATTTTTTTATTTAAATACAAAAGATTTGGTAAGCAAAGGCAAAACCAGAAAGTCATAACAAGCATTCACGGAGGATCAAGAATACCCAACTGGTCTTTCTGCACTAAGCAGGGTATTTGGACAGCATTCTACTACTGCAGTCTTAATATGCTCATTGATCCACAAAATACCTAAACACGATCCCCTTTCCAATACTTCAAACATTCAGAGGAAATTTTTAAGAAGGCTGGCGAGTGGGACAAGACTTCTGCCAGGACCCCACAGTAGCCAAAGGGAACTGGAATGCAGCTTACACCCAGGCTCTCAAAATATCCGATGGAGATTGGGACAGCCCCACACAGTAGTCCAGCCTAACAAATGCTTGTACGAATAGGTTTGTTTGTGTTATATTTTTAGAAATTAAGAATGGGAGGTAGGACTCTGCCTGGCTTAACCTGCTCATGAATTATGGAGGCCCAGGCCTACAATGCTCCAGCACTTCAAACACCTTGTCCTCCCCATGTGGTCTGGCTTGCTTTCATTTAGCAAGGTACACCAGCTTATTTGTCAAATAATTCCTGGGTATTTGACAAGCAAGGGAAAAGGTTATAAGTACTAGGGTCATTTATCATATGATGTGGCAACCAAGGGAATGTTATTAGGGAAGTAGTTTGACCTTTTACGAATATTCACTTCCAGTTTTTGTTCCTTTAAATCTTCGTTCTCTTGCCAATTTGTTACGGGGTCCGGTGATTCACTGCTTTATTCTCAGCCCCAATCTACTCTTACACCACAGCAGTTAAAGAAACGTTTTCTTAATATTAGGAAAGTATCAAAATACTCCAACATTCCCCAACTCTGGTAAGCTCTCAAACAGATGACAAATGAAACCTCTAGCCCACCTAACTGCATTTCTTCATTTTTCTTGAATATTATTTACTGACAAAGAGCAATAAACCTGCACAAATTACATTCTTCAACCTCAAGGGTAGTCTATCTACCACATTCATACAATTTTTGATACAACTGTGTTACCTAGATTAACAGGGTATTTCAAAAGATAATCCACCACAGAGCTGTGATATACAGAACTGAAAAAATACTATTTTAATAATATTTCAGTTGTCACTGTCACTCAGATGGCCATCCCATGCCCTTCACCTATAGGTGAGACTCATAATGACTTATTAGTTTATTGAGGAAAGACACCCACATACATGCCATATACCGTATTGAAACGAATGACATCAGCACAGCAGCTGCAGCAACATACGCTAAGAATCTTCCATGCCAAAGAGCATGATAAAACACTCCTCATTCAGTGGGCATGCTCTCTTATTGAAGTTTACTGGAAAGAGAATGTATCCTTGAGCAAAGGTAGAACTAAGATGCCCATAGACGAAACGCGTTACTTACCTGTAACAGCAGTTATCCAGTATTGGTGTCTTTCATAGATTCACATGCCTGAATCCTTCCCCGTCGTCGAGACGGGAGCCTCCGGTACATAGAAAAGTAATGTCCTATAGACATACATAGAGAAAACTAGGCCTAAGGGCCTCCCCTTAGTAGCCTATCCTTGTCCTTATGTAAAAAGGACCAAACTCTTAGAGCCAGCCAATCAGCTATCACCTCCCTCTAGAACCTTCCTGACAGGAGCCTCAGTCCCTCAGATTTTCGTACGCACCAAGCTAGGTAGGCGTAATACAGTTAGAGAGAGACGTGAGTCCTTCCAGGGGAGGCGGGAGGGTTGCATGTGAATCTATGAAAGACACCAATACTGGATAACTGCTGTTACAGGTAAGTAACGCGTTTCTTATCCAGTATTCGGGGTGTCTTTCATAGATTCACATGCCATATAGTCATTTTAGATAATACACATATTACCATGCGACTTTGAAACATTGGCATACATCAATATATCATAGCAGCTAGAGATGTGCATACCAGGATGGCGGGATGTTGGAAGGCTCACCTCACTGGAATAGATGGCGAAGCACCGCCTGGCCCACTGCTGCATCCTTCAGATGTTCAGCATCCAGGCAGTAGTGTCTGGAGAAGGTGTGCGGTGACTTCCACGTCGCCGCTCTACATATGTCCAAAATCGGCACTCCAACGAACAGCGCTGCTGATGTGGACATCGCTCTGGTGGAATGCGCTTCAACCTTAGCTCTCAAAGGCCGTCCGGCCCCGTCATGGCAGAATGCTATCGCTGAGGAGATCCACCTTGAGATGCTCTGTTTCGTTAGAGGCATACCCATCCTTGGCCTACTGTAGGCCACAAATAGCTGTGATGACTTCCTGAAGCTCTTTGTTCTGTCTATGTAAAATTTTAGACACCTTTTGAGGTCCAAGGAGTGTAGCATCCTTTCTGCTGCGGTGGTAGGGTTTGCAAAGAAGGAACCTAGAACCATCGGTTCATTAAGGTGAAAGTCTGAAGGCACTTTCGGTATGAACTTGGGATTTGTCCTCAGCACCACCCTGTCCTGTTTGAACTGCATGAAGGGTTCCTGAATGGATAGAGCCTGTAGCTCGCTTACTCTCCTGGCAGATGTTAGAGCGAGCAGCAGAGCCGTTTTCCATGAGATGTACTTGATGGATGCTCGATGAATGGGCTCAAAAGGGTGCTTCATGAGTTGGTTAAGGACTAAATTGAGGTGCCATGTCGGTGGGACCCCTCTAGGTCTTGGGAAGGATCTATATAGTCCCTTTAGGAACTGCTTGATAAGCCTATTGGACCAGAGAGACGGTCCTTTGTAAGTCCTGGTGAATCGTGAAATGGCCGCCAGATGCACCTTTATGGATGCGTGCGCCAATCCTGACTGTGTCAAGTATAGTAGATATGGCAATATCTGTACGGGTGTGATATGGAGTAGTCTCAGGCCTTTCTCTAAACACCATGTGCAGAATCGTTTCCATTTTAGAGAGTACGTCTTGTTGGTACTGTCCGCTCTTGCTTTTGCCAGCACGTCCCTGTATTCCTGCGGGATGTTTAGATGACCGAACTCTCTGTGCTCAGGAGCCAGGCCGATAACCTGAGCGATTGCAGGTTCGGGTATTGCACCTGCCCGTTGGACATTGTCAGCAGGTTCGGGTGCTGCTTCAGACGAATCGGTGTCCTGATGGAGAGGCGATGAAGATCCGAGAACCAGTGCTGCCTCGGCCAGAACGGGGCAATTAGGATCAGGGTACAGGGCTCCGCCTTCATCTTCCTGAGAACCCTGGAAATCATCGGAAACGGTGGAAAAGCGTACGCAAATACGATGAACCAACCTATGGAAAAAGCATTTCCGAGTGACCTTGGTTGGGGACGCCAGCTTGCGTAGTTTGGCGTTGTCCCTGGTGGCAAACAGGTCGATTCCTGGGACTCCCCATTCTGAGAATATGTGATCCAGCGTACTCTTGTCGAGCTCCCATTCGTGGGAGAGGGATTTCTGTCTGCTTAGGGCATCCGCAATGGTGTTGTCCTTGCCCGGGACATAGTCCACCCTGAGCGTGATCCCCTGGAGTACAAGCCAGTTCCAGACCTTTTGCGATTCGCGTGATAAGAGTGAGCGAACGCGTTCCTCCCTGTTTGTTGAGATAGTGCATCGTCGTGGTGTTGTCCGTTCTGACGAGCACCTGGGAGTTCTGGATGCGTGGTAAAAAGGCTTCTAGCGCCAGATACACAGCCCTCAGTTCCAGAAGATTGATATGGAGTTGCTTCTCCTGATTTGTCCATTTGCCGCTTACTTGGAGGTCCTGTAGGACGGCTCCCCAGCCTTCTAGGGATGCATCGGTGGTGATCACCAGAGGTGCTGCTGGAAGTAGGAATGGCAGTCCTATAGACAAATTCTTGTGATTTCTCCACCATTCCAGGCTCTTGGATATTTGCGGTGTTATCTTCACAATGTCTTCGAAAGAACCTGTACTCTGTGTCCATTGGTTCGTGAGGGCTTCTTGCAATGGACGCATCCTGAGTCTGCAGTGAGGGATGAGGAGTATACAAGAAGACATCATTCCTAGGAGTGATTTGTAGGTTCGAACTCTTAGGGACTTCTTTGATGCCACAGTCGTGGCCAGAGAAATTATTTTGTTTTTCCTTTCCTTTGAAGGAAATGCCCTTGCGCATTCCGTGTTCAAGGTCGCCCCGAGGAAGGTGATGTTTCTTGTTGGGGACATGCAGGATTTCTCGTGATTGAGAGTCAATCCTAGTTGTTGAAAAAAATTGGTGCAGGCGTTGGAGGATTCGGTCGCGCCTGCAGCTGAAGGTGCCTTTACCAGCCAGTCGTCGAGGTAGGGGAAGACTTGGTGACCCATCTGACGCAGGAAAGCTGCCACAGGTGAAAGGCACTTGGGGAAAATCCGCGGTGCGGATTTGAGGCCAAACGGTAGGACTTTGAATTGGTAGTGCTGTCCTGCCACCTCGAATCTCAGGAATTTTCTGTGCCCCTTGAGTATCGGGATGTGGTAGTAGGCATCCTGGAGATCCAAAGATGTCATAAAATCTCCTTTTTCTAGAATGCCTAGTATTTCTTGGATCGTCACCATCCTGAACGACTGACTCTTCAGGAAAGAGTTGAGTGCCCTGAGGTCTAGTATGGGCCTCCTCTTTTTCTCCTTCTTGCGTATAAGAAAGAAGCGGGAATAGAATCCTTTCCCTCTTTGAGACGATGGAACTCGCTCGATCGCTCCTTTCTTCAACATCGCAGATTTTTCTTGGAGCAGCAGTCGTAGATGTTTGTGCGGAAGCCTGCGGGGAGGGGTTGCAGGTGGGATGGTGGTGAATTCCAGGGAATGGCCGAATCTTATTAATTGGAGTACCCAGCGATCTGTGGTGATGAGATGCCAATTTTCTAGGAAATGGGTCAATTTTCCTCCAATCTTTAATGAGGGATATAGTTGCTGGACTGGCTGGAGTAATTGGTCACTGGCGTCCGCCAGTGCCCCTCTTCTGGTTTTTGCCCCTGAAGTTTGATCTACCATAAGAAGTCTGACAACCTTGTTGCTGCTTCTGTTGGTACTGGGATTTATTCTGGTAGGAATACGAGGACCTATTTTGATAGGATCCCCTGTAGGAGGACTGGCCCCTGGATTTGTTGCCTCGAAAGGACTGATTCCTTGCCTGCAAAGTACCAAGTGCTCTAGCAGTATCAGTGTCTTTCTTGATCGCTTGGAGCGCCTCGTCAATCTTGTCCCCGAAAAGGTGTTGGCCGTCGAAGGGCATGTCCAGCACCTTCGTCTGCACCTCTTGCCTGAATGATGTTGCCTTAAGCCATCCCTGACGGCGCAGGACTGCTGCCCCAGCTAGTTGTCGAAAGCCCGTCATGGCCACATCTATGGCACAATCAATGATCTCAGCTGCTGAGGTTTGGCCCTCCGTAAGCAGTGCCTTGACCTCCTCCTGAACTGTGTCTGGCAGTTCCGCTATATATGGGGCTATATCTTCCCAAAGCTGGCGGTTATAACGCCCTAACAGGGCTATGGAGTTGGCCACCTTGATGGTCATGGCCGATGTCGTAGTAAACCTTTTACCGATTGTGTCCAACTTCCTGCCTTCCCTGTCCGGTGGGGCTGACAGAGGAGAGGAAGTGTTGCGAGAATTCTTTTGGGCCGCCTGGGTTACGACCGAATCCGGTTTCGGGTGCCCATTAAGGCAAGCTGGCGCCGTGGTTGGAGCCTTGTATTTTTTATCCAGGCGTGGAACAACCGCAGGTACAGAGGCCGGCGTCAGCATCAGTTTCTTTCCCTGGTCCCAGAGAAAGTCTATTATTGGGATCGACTTCGTTGTCTTCTTTGTTTGCTCCTTGAAGTCATGTAAGAAGCACTCGGTCTCAGTCGATTCCATCACCATATGAAATCGCTTCGCTGCTCTTTCCACTATTCTATGGAAACCGCCAAAGTCCACTGGCGGTGAATCTGCTTGGCGCGGTTGGGGTGAAGCTGGGGAAGATGCCACATACTCTTCCTCCTCATCGTGATCCGTGTGGTCTTCTTGGACTTCCCCCTCTTCCATTTCTTCAGCCTCCTCATCTGATGATTCTATCACCTGAGGTGGCACTTTCTCATGGCGTACCTGAGTAGTTGGCCGTGTCTGTTTTGGGGCTGCCGCTGATGTATTTGTAGTAGGCGTCGGGCCCCCTGTCTCAATTGCCGGTGATTCCGGGAAACGCTGTTTGTAGTCCTGGATAAGGTATTTAAGGTCATTTACAATTGACACGGGAAGGCATACCATCGGGGTGACCTCCGTGCGAACCTGAGCTCGGAAAGAGTGTTCCTGGTAGCTCATCTCCTCCTGTTCTTCGTCCGTGCTCTGACATTTCACGTGAAGGTCTGAAGGGGAAGTAGCCTGATCCAGGAGTTCTTCTTCAGATTCCTCACTCTGGAGAATCTCCGTAGGCAAATGAGTTTGCACCTTACTTGGTGACGTTGTTTCTGGTGTAATCTGCTTCTTGGTCAGTTTGCCAGACACAGAATCTTTTGCAGGATCCCCTGCCGTCGTCCTTGGTGTTGTCGACGGTGGTAGGGTCAAAGACGACGTTTCTATCTGCTTGGATTTCTTCCATGGCTCAGTAATGACCAAGGTCGACGACGATTCCTCCGTCGACGATACCCTCGTCGACGGCATGACCTTCGTCGACGGTGCCCCCGTAAACGATATTTTCTTCGTCGACGATGATTTCGTCGACGATGCGCTCGTCGACGATTCATTCCTCGTCGACGTCTTCGTCGTCAACACTCCCGTCGACGGGGGGCTCTTCATCGATGTCGTCGACGTCGTTGTCGACGAGCTTTTGGACGTCGACGACGGCTTTAGCAGTATTATAGATGGAATAGGTTTACCTGCTGACTACGATGAAGGAGTGGTCGTCGTCGACGAGAAGACCGACAACGCGGTCATCGTTGACACAGTCGTCGTCGCTGTGGGGACATAAACTGGTGCCCCAACTCTTTTTTGCGCTGAGGAGGATGCCGCAAGTTTGCTGGATGACTGGGTAGGCTTCTTAAAAGCCTGAGAATCCTTTTCAGACACTGAAGATTTTGTCGATCTTGCCTCTGAAGACTTCTTTTGTGCCTTCATAGGAGGAGTGTCTGAGGGGCCTGGGGACGCCACTCTTGGCCTCTTCAGAGAGACTTCAGAGGTCCTTGAAAAGCTTCCCTCTGAGGATACCACATTTTCCCTCTCCTTAAGCCTGTCCAGCCAGATGAGCAGGCGACCCTCTCTGTCCCTCAAGGTCTTGTGAGGGAAAGACCTACATATCTTACAGTCTTTAGGTATGTGGTCAGGATAAAGGCAATATAGGCAGAGGTCATGCTTGTCATCCACATGTAGCCTTTTCTTCCCACATGAAGAGCAGGCCCTGAAAAGGGCTTTCTTCTGGGATTCAGACATGCCAGAATTTTGAAGGAATAAATCACTTACTGCAGTGATAAGTGGCTTGAAGTAATCCTGTTCAAGTTTTTGAAGAAAGAACTCACTTTTAAAAGTGAACAAGTTGGTTTTGAAGAGATCCTGAGGAGAACTCAGGCTGGAGACTCCCTAGCACAACGTGCGGTAGAAAATCTGAGGGACTGAGGCTCCTGTCAGGAAGGTTCTAGAGGGAGGTGATAGCTGATTGGCTGGCTCTAAGAGTTTGGTCCTTTTTACATAAGGACAAGGATAGGCTACTAAGGAGAGGCCCTTAGGCCTAGTTTTCTCTATGTATGTCTATAGGACATTACTTTTCTATGTACCGGAGGCTCCCGTCTCGACGACGGGGAATGATTCAGGCATGTGAATCTATGAAAGACACCCCTAATACTGGATAACTGGTAGTGCTGCCACTAGAAGCACCTGACCTTCCGATCTGGACTGGTACTGACCTATCACTTATTGTATGGTAGTAGTGAGACTCACAGCGGTTCTTGCAGGGAAACTGCAGCTGAGCACTCATTGGACTGATGGATACATTCTGATAAACTTTATCTTCCCTAATGTCACACAACATCCTACTTCCAAAATCTGCAATCTTATTAGGCATCTGACCCTGAACACCCTTGATGCCACCAAAACACTTAGAAAGACCATGGTCACCTCAAAGTATGCTTGGCAAAGTACACACCCTGTGTAAAATATTGAGCTTTCTTTATGACCTATATCCATGCTTTATTATATGTACCACTTGCTCAGTCTGGGATGCCTTTACCGGTTGCAGTCTCTCCTAATTAATGCTTTTCCCCAATATATTGGATCTCCCAAGACTTGCTTCCTAGGGCATAACTAAATGGAGAGCCAGAGAGCGGCAAAAGGGATATCTTCTTAAGTTTCTCTCCCTTTGGTCTAGCCACCTCAGAATCTTCCAGCATACTGCATCTCTCAGCATATTAGTTTAGATCATAAACACCTTGATCAAATCATTTATACCAGGAAGGTCAGGACCTCAATCCAATATAGGTTAGGTAACTCAGAACTGATGAACAGTTTAGGTGTTGGTACTATCAGACATGATAGAGTCCTATTTAGATGTACCATCTCTGGGAGTGTAAAGATTAATAGGAGTTTCAATGGGGATTTAAAGAGATCCGACTATACCAAAGATGAAGGTCTAATCTTGAAAATAACATTAATATTTCTCACAAATGCTTCAGATCGCTTTGAACACACAAACACTTAGAAACATTGTCCGGCAAATACAATGCATTCAGTAGTTGCTATTCAACATTTACTATGTGTACAGCATCCTCTCTCTGATATGCAAGTGATTTCGTATAAACCATCTGGCAGCCAAATGGCTGTTTTACAAATCAATACCAATTACTGAGGAAGGCAAACATTGTTTAACATTAGAAATAGAAGAAAAGCTTACACTATATAAATTACCTGAGGATGTAGGGTCTTCAGAGAAGTCAGGCAACTCTTCAGGAGGATCTCCGTAGAAAGAGTTAAATTTGTGGCTAGAAACAGCTGCCAGTACCGCACCCTATGAAAGAACGGTTCAAAAGATCAGTTACACACTGCACAGTCTTAACTCGGAGTTTACACACTTTATAAAACAATGTAGTATAGCCAAAGGACACTGCTGATTAGAAAAAGTTACCTACCTTCAGTAATGCCTTCTCTGGTACAGACGATCTAGCTGCAGATTCCTTACCTTTGAATTATTCCCAGGCACCAGACTGGATTGGGATTTTTTTTTTACAGCAGTACCTCTGCGCGTCGGTAGAGAGCGTCGATCAACTCTGTAACATTGTCGTCCAAATGGCTGTTACATTGTCAAAGACAATATAAGCCCACAGCTGACGGCAGTTTCTTCTGTGACTACTTTCTGTGCTAAAACGCTAAGCCACTTATAGAAACGGTTATAAAAACAGCGTGCCCATAAAGAATAATCTTTTCGAAAAACGCTTACATTAATTATTATTGGTTGTTTGGTATGTCTTTCTTTGTTTCTTATTTTTTTAACCAACGAAAGGCACGCTGTTGCATAAAAGGGATTTGGATGAAAAGAGAAACCATTCGCATAGTATGGAGGAAGGGTGGGTCGGTAAGGAATCTGCGGCTATATCTGGTCTCTACCAGATAAGGCGTTACCGAAGGTACATAACTAATTCATCTGATAGAGAGATCTAGCCTCAGATTCCTTACCTTTGAATGAGCTATCCAAGCAATACCATCCAGGAGGAGGGTCTGTGAACCATTTCAAAGAAAGATCGCTAACTGGGCTATCTGCTCTGCATAAGAAAGAGGGCCTGCTTGCCAGGAAGGGAGGGTGAGGAAGAAAACATCCCACCAGAAAACTTGGGTAGAACCCCGTATGGACCCGAATCCGCAGCTGAGCAAAAACATTGGAGAAAAACGCCATGGCAGAAGAATAAGACAAGTGGAAAGAACACTATATAAATATAGCATTACGAAAGTAAGATAACGGTGAGCTGGAAACCAGCCACATGGCTCATTCTAAAGGGAAAGGGTGGGGGTCACATACCCTAGAAAACCAGGTGAGGAGACAAACAGCACTACCGACTGAACTGGTATGACTAGGTAGTCGGGAGACCATTGAAAAGAAAACCACAGGGGAAAAACAACAGCGCTAAAATAGAGAAATAATACCACAATGGAGGACTGGAAAAAGGGTCGAGTTGAACATGGCCAACACATGGGAGGCCTATTCATATAAACCGCTCCTCATCGTAAAGGAAGTTTTATTGGAAGACTAACGCCAGACATGAAGGTTCAACCAAAGGGCCACTGTAAAGAACTGAAGAAACAGATAGAGAGGCAGCGCCCACAGCCTAAAAAGCATGCAGGCCAGAAGCAAAGGAAAGACCTTGTGTGCACAGGATAACCTGTGCTTGTCCAACAAGCAAGGGAACAACGTGAGTGAGGATCCTGACGTCACCCAAGATCACACTCGGTATGCTTATTAGCACAAGGGAAACAAACCCCTAAAGGGGTTAGAACTGCAACAGCACTGGCAAGAAGTGGAAGAAATTCCCCAGAAAAGAATCCCAAGGGATTACAAACCTCCGTACGGTCCACCCAGAGGGGACGGGTAAGGAACCCATGTCCGAGAAGAACAGAAGATGAAATTCGCCATAAACCTCCAAAAATGGTAGAAGGTACATCTGAAGGACGGCTAGGACAACAACAAAATGTTGGTGTTGGTATCAGAGATGTCATGGAAATGGCTCCAATCAAAGGTGAAAGCAACTGCATCTTTGCGAAAGGCAGAAGCAGAGGAAAGACAGGCCATACAGAGGCATAGAAGAGGTAGGGCAGCCGAGGTGGCCACCCAATGCAAGATATGGACAAGGAATGGCTGCAAGGAACCTAGGAGAGAATAGAGAATGAGCAGGGGCCGATCTTGCCCATGTATAGCAAGAACTAGCACAAGAAGTACTAACGCTTGAAGAGAGAAAAAAGGAACGCCAATAAGGGCAGAACCAGACAATGTACCTTAGGCCAAGAACCATGCCCTTTCCCTTGCATCTGCTAGGAAAGAAGGGCACAAGACAGTGGAAGGGAAGAAGTCCCTGACCAGTGTTTAGAAACACTCAACAACAGGGGTATTGGGGAAGGGAGGGGAAGAACCCCCGTGCGTCATCTTCCGACTTCAGCATATGGAATCCCATATAAGGGGTACTATGGTGTCAGAAATCAACATACCTGTAAGGCATATAGATGGCGGACAGGTAACAAGGCAACAGTGCATGGGCACAGTATCATAAAAATACACCAATCAGAACTTGGGTAGAAAGCAAAAAACATTGTGCAGCAACCGCTGCAGACACCAAACAGGGTCAGAAGTTAAGACGCGTACCAAAAAACAATCAGCGACCACAACCTGCCAGATAGGGTAAGAATGCAAGAAAAGAAAATACGTGCTGGGGCAGGGCACCGTACGGCTTGAGGAGAGATGAGTGAAAAGAAGAAGTCAACTGGCACTGCTCTGTAACAGCTCACACAGAAGGGATTGCTCGATCGAGTACAGGGAAAGAAGAGGACGGTTTGGCAATCGGATTAAGATTTTGCTTCACTTCGATTATCCAGAAAACGACGTAAAGCAGACTCAGCTTGAGAGGCAAAAAGATATTGAACATAGAAAGGCATGTCCACCAAGGAGGACTGAACAACCTCAGAGAAGCCAGAGGTACGTAGTAAGGCACGCTGGGGAAGATTTACCGAAAGGCCCATGGCCTGTCCAACAGAATCTGTGGTATCCATTCCGCAACGAATCAGTAAATAAGTGGCTGACGCCCATCCTGGATCACCTAAGAAAGTGTCCAGAGAATCATCAAGGACAGAGGGGAGAAGGCGCTGAATCCCACAACACATGAAACAAGCATTGGCATAGCCAATAGGTCTAACCTTTGGTACCTTGTGTGTTTAGCCAGAATGTTTGGTTATGTTGTAGAGCATTGTGGCTGCTGTGCATCATGCTGAAAAGTTATAATAAAAAGTGTTAAGCATTTTTGTTACTTTTATACAAACCAAGACGACATTATATACAACTGAGGAACCAGATAAAAAAATGATTTTGACATAAAAAATGCCTTCCATTTTTTTTGTAGTTGCACTGCTGGCAACGTCTTCCTGCCTGTTCTCATGCTTGTTTGTTATCATTTTTTTTGTTATGGGGGAGCGAGACATAAATAACGGGGGAGTGGAGGTTGGAAAACAGTAATTTAATTATAACACGAGCAGTGGACGGACACTAGGGGAGATTCAAAAGATGTTGGATTCCGAGGGCAGACTGACGTGATGCTTAAGTGATGGTTAAGTGTGTGTAATTATGTGGCACTGAGTGGTAATATGTGGAGTTTATTTATGCTGCACTGAATATAGTAATTGTGACGTGTGATTATGTGGTACTGAGTGGTATTATGTGGAGTGTATTTATGTTGCATTGAGTAGAGTGTAATTATGTGGTGTGTAATTATGTGGTACTAAGTGGTAATATGTGGAGTGTATTTATATTGCATTGAGTAGAGAAATTATGTGGCGTGTTATTACGTGGCACTGAGTGGTATTATGTGGAGTGTATTTATGTTGCATTGAGTAGAGTGTAATTATGTGGTGTGTAATTATGTGGTACTAAGTGGTAATATGTGGAGTGTATTTATATTGCATTGAGTAGAGAAATTATGTGGCGTGTTATTACGTGGCACTGAGTGGTATTATGTGGAGTGTATTTATGTTGCATTGAGTCGAGTGTAATTACGTGGTGTGTAATTATGTGGTACTAAGTGGTAATATGTGGAGTGTATTTATATTGCATTGAGTAGAGAAATTATGTGGCGTGTTATTACGTGGCACTGAGTGGTATTATGTGGAGTGTATTTATGTTGCATTGAGTAGAGTGTAATTATGTGGTGTGTAATTATGTGGTACTGAGTGAAATGTGGAGTGTATTCATGTGGTGTGTAACTATGTCGCACTGAGTGATATTTTGTGGAGTGTATTTATGTTGCATCGAGTAGAGTAATTATGTGGCGTGTAATTATGTGGCACAGTGGTATTATGTGGAGTGTATTTATGTTGCAGTGAATAGAGTAATTATGTGACGTGTAATTATGTGGTACTGAGTGGTATTATGTTGATTGTATTTATGTTGCAGTGAGTAGAGTGTACATATGTGGCGTGTAATTATGTGGCACGGAGATGCAGTGCTCTATACTCGCATAAGATATCGGGATGTTCTCTGTGTCCCAAAAATTGGCCTTAATGTTGGTGCGTGGTGAAGGGGTAGGGCATTCGTCTTATAAAGACAAGACCCTCACTCACCCAAAGGTGACATGCTTCATCATTAGGTTCCCTCTTGCACACTGCAACCACAAGGTTTGCAGTGTGGGCTACTGAGATGCAGTGGTCATGATGAGTGATGCTGTGGTTGCGCTGTGTGATGCTGTGGTTGCGCTGCGTGATGCTGTGGTGGCGCAGTGTGATGCTGTGGTGGCGCTGCGTGATGCGGTGGTGGTGCAGAGTGATGCTGTGGTGGCGCAGAGTGATGCTGTGGTGGCGCAGAGTGATGCTGTGCTGGCGCTGAGTGATGCTGTGCTGGCGCTGAGTGATGCTGTGCTGGCGCTGAGTGATGCTGTGCTGGCGCTGAGTGATGCTGTGCTGGCGCTGAGTGATGCTGTGGAGGCGCTGAGTGATGCTGTGGAGGCGCTGAGTGATGCTGTGGAGGCGCTGAGTGATGCTGTGGAGGCGCTCAGTGATGCTGTAGTTGAGCTTGTTGCTTCACGATGACACACAAGCAGCAACCCAGACATTTCTACATCTAAAAATACACGCTAACGTCATATAGTGCTCGCCGCGCGTCTTTGTACAAAGATGCAGCGTGAATCCATCACTGAAACTGTAGTGAATGTCAGTCAGTGCGCGCTGTTCTGGCTGTGACAGGCGGGTTCTCACGCCCTAACCCTTCTCCGTGTGCTCTGCTTTCCCTTTACTGCAGACATTAGTGAACATCGGAGGCAACTTCAGAGCGAAACACTTTTATATCACCCAGGAAGGGGATTTACAGATTTAAATTCCACGTGGTGAAAGTCTACAACAGGCAGACAATTACTCGGAAAGAATGCCTGCTATATAACAGGCCTAACATCACAACATATGCTGCACACGCCAGTGTTTAATGAGGTGCGATTTAAAAATGTTATGTAATCCGAACTTGTAAAATGTACATATACCCATAAGGTTTTCAGGCGCTAGTGAGGAGACTGAAAGTGACAGCAGTAACAGGGAAAACAAGTGCAGAGTTAAACAAGAAAAAAACGCGAGCACCATCTGTTTGCAATTACCGCCAACGCGATAATTGGAAACAGATGGGGTTAAAGCTCGCTCCCACGGACCCTAGGCCATCGACCAAACAAGGCGGGACAATCACCCGCCTTGCACCAATTGCGTGCTGTGTTTTAAAAAAATGCAAAAAGAACTATTGATTGACAGAATGCAGAACAATGTCATACATTCACCCCAGTACAGAGATCTGGCCCTAAATCCATTGTTTTTTTGCTCACCATGCCATTCCCGTTTGAACCCAGCCATATGCAAATCAGTATTGACCCTGTGCCTCACGGGAACAGTCCAGCCCTAACTGCCAAGCCAGGTCCTCCCTGGACTGGAAACAAGCATCCTAGGACCGGTTTCGGGGTTTGACCCCTCTTCAGCCTGGATAGCTGAATGGATTTAACCCAGATCTCTTGACTGGGGATGAATGTTATGATTTGTTCTGCATTCCGTCCATCAATTGTGTGTCTTTTGCTTTCTCGCCCTAAGTGCGCCAGGTATGCCCAGACGTGGGTCCTGGACTCACTGTGCCACTGGAATCAAGCTATCCTGACTGAAGAGGGGTGAAACCCTGAAACCGGTCCTAGGATGCTTGTTTCCGGTCCTGGGAGGACCTGGCTTGGCAGTTCGTGCTGGACTGTTCCCATGAGGCACAGGGTCAAGACTGATTTGCATATGGCCAGGTCTTAACTGGGGTGGCATGGTGAGCAAAAGAATGATGGATTTAACCCAGATCTCTTGACTGGGGGTGAATGTTTTGATTTGTTCTGCATTCCTTCCATCAATTGTGTGTCTTTTGTGTTTTTAAAAAAGACACATGCACAGGTCAATTGCGGGCTAAGTAAAAAAAAGCACACGTACAAGCGTGTGTTCAGAGCTCAAAGGGCCTTACTTAATGCCTCGCAGAGCAGCGCATGTGTGCTGGCTCAGGCGAGACCTAAAAAACGGCCCAAAACACAAGCCATAGTAAGGGAATGTAAAGCGGAACTTATAGCAGAAAAGACATATCGGCCAAACGCATTTACCCCTTTAGACTCTGTTCGGAGGGGCGTCACGTATGGCGCCAATGTTGGGGAAGGCTGCAGTAGCCTGAACCATAAAGCTGTGCTGAGTATGCTGGTGGAAAAGGCAGAGCGAGTCACTAGGGATAGGATGGTGCATATGAGCTACAGACCGGTCCACAGAGGCCCCCAAAATGGGTTTAGCCGAAGTGCCCAACAGAATATCACTGAGGGTTTCACTGATGGGAAGCGCAGCTTCGGTTCTCAGCTGGCCCTGTTGAAGCACCCCAAGTGAAGGATCAATGGCCACTTCCACAAAGGAAGCTGCAGCCCTAGAACTACGTTGACTCTCAGCAAAGGCGAGGTAGCCCCGGAAGCAAGGAGGAGAAAACAGGCCAGAGACAGGGAAGAATCAAGGCCACTAGCGTCACCTAAGGCAGAAACCCAATGAATTTCCGGATGAGGCTCAGTGAGGTGATCACCCATGTCACCAAATTACAGGTGTGTCAAAGAGAAAATAGCAGGGGGCTCCTCTGAAAGTGGAGGAAGGTAGCAGAGAAGACCAGAAGGCGTGGCCCAGATTCTTGCTCTGATTCCGAAATCGTAGAAATAGGAGGTGAGTCAGGGACACTGCGCGTATGCGGTAAGGTGGAGTTAGGCCACGGTGCCGACCGCCTATTGCGTGACTAACCAGGCGACAGAGAGGACAAAAGACTTCGGGAGGTGGCCCTCGAGTGGTCTTCGGGGGAAGAAGAGAACCGTGACTCCCGAGGGGCCGTCGACCACCATGCAGCTAACAGTGTCATGTGGCACTCCTGCAACATAGACGACCGAAGCTGAAGAAACAAGCCTACACGCCTAGACACGACATGCAAATAGGATGAGGGTTCGGGGGTCTAAATTGTAGACCTTGAAGACACCTAGAAAAAAGCACACTGTTTCGTTGAGGTAGGCCAAAAATGGCCTGAGGTACTGCTCTCCGGATCCGTGTGGAAGCGCGGTAAGGAAGAAACTGACATCAGGGGAGGGTTTATATGGACTCTGACGACATCCTTATGGAGTCGCTCGACGCCCTCTTCGGTGTGCAGAGGTCCTGAAAAATTTCCAGATCCATTTTGGATCTTGGGGATAATTCAATAATTCAAGGGTAAAGAATCTGCGCCTAGACGTCTCTATCAGATATTATTAAATAATTAGCTATAGACCAAGACAAAGAATATACTACAACCCCTAATATGCATATGAGATGAGAAAGGGCAAGTATTTTCTGCAAACCTTTTGGACAAGTTAAAAAACATGAAAGTTATACTTACTAAAAGCATAGTTACAATTTATGCTTTGGTTCTGAGCTTCATAATTAGCATGCATCTTATCTACTAAACTAAGTTTGAGGTTTTCACATGTCTCACATTACACTGCAGCATGAAACAGTCAATTTCCAGAGACCAAGAACGAATGCAAGAAAAAAGCAAGAGGCTATGCAATGGCTTATCACCAATTATTTAAACACTGTTGCAAATGGGATTCGCCCATTTAGTCCACTATGATTTTTCGCTTCTGACTACCCAGTTTTTGGACTTTTACTGTGAGTGAGTCTCACTTGTGGTAAATTCACAGTAATTGCATTGTTAACCGCCAATGAATGCTTTTTAAGATAAGGTCGCTTCTGTGAAGCTACAGTAAGAGGCACTGGGAAGGTTATATGTGAATACAGGCATTTTAAATTGTGTGCGAGTTGGGTGTGCAAGAGTACCATCATGCACATCATGGTATCTGTGCACATGTAGCCAGTTGCTGAAGGGAGCCTGCAAGAATTGGTAGTGACCTGGAGTAAGCCTTATAAAATAAAAGGGCATACATAGTAAACAAATCTAGTTCTTACTGAATAATCTGTGGTGCTTTCTCTTTATTATACAAACTGGTGAAATCTGCCCTGAAGAACAGCTTTACTTCACTTACAACTACAGCGTGAGCAAGGTACCAAACCACAACTTATGCAACATCAGGATTTGTGATATTTCTCTGTCCAGACCTGTGTATCCCTCTAATGGGCCAAGTTAATCACACTCCTCACTAGTCCTCCTCACACAAAATGGCAATCAACAGTGATTGTCTCAGTTCTTTAGGAAAAGAAGGGGCGGAGAGGAAATCTGATAATTAGCTTGTCATGCTACATTGGGGCTGGGACAGCAAGGGCCACTGGAACAACGGAGGGAGCCCTAGCTCCGTGGAGCTAACAAAGGAAGTTCTCATCTTTGAAAGTTTGCTGGAAAGGGATCAGGCAGGGTTATTTGGTAGGGATGGAGCTCAGACCCTTAGTGGAGCTCTTACCAGAGACACTTTAAATCACCATTTTGGATTGTTCCAGATTGCTATGCAGGAGGGTTCGGACAGGTGTTGAAGAATGAAATGACATCCCAGGATTGGCCAGGGGTGCCAAGCCCCTAAAACATTCCATTCTCACTTACATACACCTGCACCAGGAAAAGACAGTTGAGAGGACCCTGGAGTCACTACACAAAAGCGAAAAGATGCCCAGTTGGAAGGAGAAGCCAGCTAATGCTCTTCAAAGATGTACTTTGACTCCAGCTGATCCCCAGGACTAGGATCAGTCTCTCCAGGACTAGCAGCGCTGGCCTGCTTATGCCCCCTGGCGACCAAGCATTGTCCGAGCTTTTCCGTGTGCAGATGTGAACAGTATTACTGAGGGTGCCAAGCCCAAAGTATTTCCACCACTTGCTCCATATCTTAATGTGTTTTTCTGGGCAACCCAGAGCTTCATACACCAGCTTTTAGTGTTGTGCACACCAGTCTACGCCTTGGCACCACTGGGTCAGTGAGGGTTGTTGGGCATTTTCCATCTCTAGACTACGTCCTGTTTTGCAACCATTGTGGCTAAGTTGATTAATGCTTGGTCGGCTGTTGTGCCCCCTATTCCCTCAAAAATCCCCAGTAGAGCAATCTTCGAGTTTAACTCCACCTCCCATCCCTGCACCTGCGAGAGCGTCCGACTCACCTCACCCAAGTAACTGGCAATTAAGGAGCATGCCCATACCATGTGATAGAGAAGTCCGCGGGAGCATGCAGACATTTGAAAGATGTGGGGCTGGGGAGTGGGCGTGCCCGACATAGGTAATTAGGGGTGAAATAGGCACAGTGGAGTCAGTCTACTTGCACTAATCTTGATTTAGATGAGATGGTTATGATGCGAGGGGCCATGTTGGAGCCTCACCAGTCTTCTTCCTCCAAGGGTCGGACCCACTCTTTCCATTGGGTTTGCAGCAGTGCAAACTTATCTGGGGCGTTAATGGCCAGGGAGAGACAGATTTGGGAGACCCCTCTTGAAGCAGCACACCCATTAATAGCCTGGCATCCAGTGGACTGTGTTTGAGGAGTTCCGTGTCTGGAATGATGTGTACCATCAGTGCGTGTCGCAATTGAAGACATTTATGGAAATTCGTGGACAACAGTGCAAGGCCGATAGAAGCTCCTGAATGGAGTGCATATGGCCACCTGACCATAGGCCTCCCAACAGGGAGGTACCTATCAAGTCCCAGTGGGCAAACCCTATCTGGACAGCTGTCTCACGCAACCAGGTCCCTCTCTCCACAAGAGGGTTTGCATTGTAAGTTTGGAGTCCCAACCCATGTATCAAAGAGCCGCACGCCAGCAGAGGAGACATATAGCTTCCCTAGCACAGACTCAAAGCCCATCAAGGTTAGCTCAACTCTATATGCCGGGTCCTACCAGCTCCCACTAAACCAGTTGTTGAGGAAGAGGGTAATGCCAGGTAATACAAGTAACGATTGGTCATGCCCAAGCCCCATCATACTTAGCCTGCTAGCATGTGGCTAGGGCAATCTACTGTCTGGATTTGTTCCATAGGAAACAGCTTCACCACTAAGTACAGCTCTTTAAACCATTGACGGGGTACTGCTTGCCGGAAGTTTTGAAAGAGGTACAGGAATTCTTGGCATAATCAAAATTATTTTATAGTGTGACCCTTCCCATCACATTAGGTGGGATGGCCCCCCACCTCTAAGTTTGGGCTAACGGTGTAAAGTTAAGATTCCACTCCAATTTGGGAAGAAAAGGACATGAATTCCTAGATAACAAAAGCTCAAGCGTCTGCCACACGATGCTTTCTTGAGAAGGGTGGAGCAGAACCAGTACAATTTCAGTCTGGTTAACCTGTAGGCCCGTGGCCTTTCTGTAGAGCTGAAGAATATGTAGACAGCGTGGGCCCATCAGTGGGGAGTTGAACAGATAATAGAACATTTGCATACAGGGCTATTTGATCTTCGTGGCCCATCTCCAGCCATGAATTTGCACATTGTAATGGATAGGTCAGAGATAGCTGCTATTTCTTCAACCGTGATTGGTTGGTACAACTATTGCCTAGAGACCAGGACACCGTCGGTAAAGAGATGTTAATCAGCAACAGGGAGGAAGTTTCGGCCTCCAGACGGCAGTGTATAGCTGTTGGTAGAAGTCAGTAAAGGCCTGTACTATGGCTGGTGTAGTATGGGAAACCCTCAGCGTCTAAGATGTCAGGGATTACCTGGGATGCCAGAGGTCTAGTGGCCAGCCAGTGTAATAACTTGCCAGTTTGGTCTCCCTGTCTGTAAATCCTGACTCTGGAGGCACGCAATATGGGACATGCCTCTTTCAAGGTGGAGTAGTATTAGAGAGTGATCAGATATTTCTCTAGGAAGGATCTGTACCTGAGACATACAAGAAGTCAGCGTCCAGCATGGGTACAAGATCTATGCATGAGTGGGTGTGATGGGCCGCAGAGTAGTGTGTGTATGTGTATATTGTCGTTGTTGGGGATACCATAGCCTCCATATGTCACATAAACCGAGTGTGTCAATACAGTTGGATAGTTGACAGGTCCCAGTGCACCCATTTCTTGAGGAAATGCCTGTGGAGCCAACATGGAAATCCAGGACAGGGTTGAACTAGCCTCTATCACCCTGGTACAGTGTGGTAATTCTAGGATAAGATTTGTTAAAATTTGAAGAAATAACTCACCAGCCGGGGAAGGAGCACGGGCACAGACACACATCAGATTGAGGCCCTGTCCTTCTGCTCTACCGTCCAGGGTGATATATTTGCATGGATGTCGAAGAGGGCTTGGGTGATTACCATGTGAAAGGAGCGGTAAAGGACTGCTACTCACCGGGAGCCTTGCGGAAAGCTGGCATGGAAAACCCTATTGTAGTGGAGCAGGAAGGAACACAGAGTGCATAGTAAGTGTGTTTCCTGAAGCATCAGGACCGTGGGAAGAAAGCGGTGGGTGTAAAGCAGGACCGTGGACTGATTTACGCGGTCTAACAACCCGTTAACATTCCAAGATAAGACCTGGAAATCTGTTAGGACAGCCATGGGAAAATAGGTATGGCCAAGTAAGGATGTCTCTCGGTGTTCACGGATGGTGTTAGGTGCCTAGGACAGTCGTCATTGTGCCTGCAGGTGTGGAGAATCAGTTGCATGTGTTGATGTGGTGGTTCTAGTCAAACAACAAATGACAACAAAACCCCTCACAGTGAATGAAACAAAGCACCCCAACAACTCTCCACCCCATACTTCCATCCCTGAAGCATCTGTCGGCCATTTAACTAGAATATAACCCCTAAACAATACTCAACATAGACATCAAGTGATGGACCCTCTCCTGAAAGCATCTCGGACTAGCTGTCATGTAGTATAAACTTAAGTTCAGTTTCGTTCCAAGCTTCCCCTTGGTTTAGGTAGCCGGGCGTCCCGTATCTGGGCAGCAGAATATCGCCAACCTTCGGTTTGGGTGTTATTAGGATGTAGGTGGAGTGAGTCGCCGGAGGCTGCTGTATGTGTTGTAGGATTGGGGGGTGTTGACTCTCTCTGACAGATGGAGCAGGGTCTGCAGTTGCGACAGACATGTCGGATTCTGATAAAGGCGCGTGGGCTGCATTCTATCCACAAGCCTTGCAGGCGAGGTGCCGGGCAAATAGCAGGGGTCCAGTAGGCATGTGAGGTAGAAGTAAGTGGACAGAGAAAGAATCCGGGACAATACTCAGCACCAAACTGGTCCAGGTCGCCGGTCAGTCCCCCTCTGGCACTCACTAGTGGGCTTGTTCATGGTGTGCCACTAGGACATACGGGTGGACTCCCAGGTGGCACCCTCACCTCCAGCTATCGCTGAGTTTGCAGATCATCCAGTGCTCAGTCATCCCCCCTCTTCCGCACCAGGGCCGCACAGCAAGAATTCAGGTTTTATATGTGCGGTGGGTTTGGCTCTACATTCTATTCTTTCTGGGGAGGGAGATGAAGCGGAGCTGTCATTATCAGCCTGCAAGTCAGTTGGTGCCCTTCTCCGCACCTTCAGGGCTTCATGTGCTGATTGCTGGATTCTTGAGTGTTCGCTGGGGGGCTCCAGTTCAATCATGGGCACGACCCCCTCTGGACATCGAGGCCCAGCTGGGCAGTGCTGTGTTGATAGGCCCACCCACCGCAGCCCACTCCGGCCTCCGTAAAAACTCATCTCATGCACTGGGGGAGGGGGGGGAGGAGAGACATGTCTCCCGCGTCTGGGTGAGCAGTCGCCCCCAGGCCAGGTCCGAAGGTCAAAAGCAGAACAGGGCCTCCAGGCCAGAGCGTCTGCAGTCAGACTCGAGAGCCCAGAGGGGTTCACTATTTTGAACGCAGCCGGCATCTATCTCCTGGTCGGGCCTGTCGTCTGAACCTGTGTGTGTGTGTGTGGTCAGCACTGTGCACCCGCTCCCTCCAGGGACAGCCAACACTTGCCAGCTTCCGGAGGTAAAGAGACACTTCTGATGAATACATCTGCCAGTGGATTCCTCACCTTGTGAATATCCCCTGCGCTAGCAACATTCGGAAACTTTTGTAGCTCTCCACGCCGACGAGGACGAAGACGACGTCACAGAGGCACGGCTCCGCTCGCGGCTCCGCTGACGTCACTGGATCCATAAGAAGACCTCACCGGCGTAATGACGTCAGTTCCCTTTTTTCCGCGCCGTCGACGCTAACGGTTTGCTGGGACTCTCCGTAGCTTTGGCTGGTTACTTTGTTTTTCTGCTGGTGTCTTTCTTTCTACTGGTTTGCAGTTAGAAAATGTCGACTAAGAAGTCCAGGTTCAAGCCATGCAGGGAGAGCGGTAAGCACATGTCGATCACGGATCCGCACGAGGACTGCGTCTGGTGCCTTCTCATCGGATCATGATGTCGAAGGATGCTCTTGCTGCCGCAAGATGAGTTCAAAAGCTTTGAAGGAAAGGGAGGCCAAGTTATTCATTGCCAGAATGAAAAAGGAGAAGAGAGGTCGAAGAAGATCAAGATCGAGGTCGGCGTCGAAGTCGACGTCGGGGCATGCTTCGAAGTCCAAGAAGCACAAGAAAAAGAAGAGGCATGGTTCTCGACATCGTTCGGATAGGGATGCGGCTCAGAGATCGACCTCACCTTCTCGACGTCGTAAGGACTTTGTGTCTCCTTCTCCTGTCTCTGTTCCTGCCTCTCCTGTTGGCCTGACCTCGCCTGCGGCTTCACTGGAGCACTCTCCGGCTCCATCTCCGACGCCGGCTCATTCTCCGGCTCCAGTTGAGGAAGTCCCGGCTCCGGACGAGTCTTCGACTCCGCTAGCTCCACCGTCGGCGCCGATCGGCCCGAGTCCGGTTATGCCTCAGCCTGAGCCATATCCTCCCTTTCCATACCCAGGTCAAGATCCAACGCATTATTTAAATGCGATGTATGGGGTCTTCACTAGAGCAATGTACCCCTCCGGAGCGCCTTCAGGTCCCATGGGTTCAATGGCTTTCAACTTGGGAGTTCCTCAAGCTTACCCCCAAGCTCCATTTATGACATTTTTCCCGGCGACGCTGTCTTGGCATTTCCAGGCACAGAGGACATTGACGCCGCTTCCATCTTCACCGGCTCCGGCTCGACCTCGTTCGACTCCGGCTGCTCCTCTGGATCCGGGTTTGACGCCAGCTCCGGCGCCGTCGGTTAAGGCGCCAACGACTCCTGTTGTGAGAATCAGATCCAGGAGAGAAGCTCAAAGGGTACTGGAAGAACAAAGGTACCAGGTAGAGGAGATGGAAGAGGGTGAGCTCATGGAGTCTGATGATTTGTTCGAGGAGTTGAAAGAAGCTAGTGGCCTGGACTTGTTACCTGAGTGGGAGATAACTCCTCCAGCTGATACTCCTTCAAAAAATGTGGCTCCCTACCACTACCACTTATTAAAAAAGCAGCTGAGCTTTTGGATCTGCAGCTACCATCTGCTGAGTTTAAGCCGAACATCCTCACAGAGGTTTTACACTCTCCCTCCTCTGTGTCGGAACCCTTGCTTCGATTTAATGAAGCCATTATTGAACCGGTCATGGAAGTATGGCGTAAGCCCTTCTCTGCTACTGCGGTCTCTAAATCTGTAGCAAGAAGATATAGGGGGGCTCCAGGAGACCCAGACTTTCTGACTTCCCATCCTTCTCCGGAGAGTCAGGTGGTTCAGGCTGCTTGTTCTAAAAGATCTTCAGGTGCCTTTCCCCAGGTCCCTAGCGACAGGGATGCTAAAAAACTTCAGCCAAGAAAATCTTCTCCTCTGCCAGTATGGCTTTAAAATCAACAAATGCCACCTGTCTTTTGGGCCGCTCTATCCATGCTCTAATGGATTCAGCGAAACAACTGGCCCCTAAGTTGTCAGAGGAAGATAGACAGAACTTTAATGAGGTGCTATCAGACACTCAGGCGGCTGCGCGTCAGGTTATCCAGAATGGCCTTGATACTGTGGACTCTGTCGCTAGAATCATGGGCTCTTCCGTTGCCACAAGGAGGAGTGCGTGGCTGAAGTCATCTGAGTTTTCCCCTGATGTGCAGGCAACTCTTCTGGACTTGCCTTTTGACGGCTTTGTGCTTTTTGGTAAAAAAGCTGATGCTGCATTGGAGAGATTTAAAGAAAGCAAAGCGACGGCCAAATCTCGGGGTCAGCACACACAACCTAGGGGTTCTTTTAGGCTGTACAGGGGCTTTGGAAGATCGTCCTTTCGGACCTACAGGCAGCCCCAGCAACAGAACACCCTGTATAAGAGCTACAGGTGCAGAATCAGAGGTCGTGCTCGAGGTTGGCAGCTCTCTTCCTCCTCCTCCTCTTCCTCCGTCCCTCCCACCACTGCAAAGCAGCCCTAGATCCACCATTCTGGATCATGTTGGTCCTGTGGGGGGCCGGCTGACCCATTTTCTACAAGATTGGGAATCAGTTACTACAGACCTTTGGGTTCTAGATCTTGTAGAAAATGGGTACGCCCTTCCCTTTCGGGAATTTCCTCCAAATTACCCTCCTTGCCAAGGTGCTTGCTCAGAGGACCATCTTATTCTCCTGCAGGAGGAGGTCCTAACGTTACTGAAAAAAGGTGCAATAGAGGTGGTTCCAGAGCAGGAAAGGGGTCAGGGATGCTACTCCCGGTATTTCCTGATTCCGAAAAAGGATGGCAGGCTGCGTCCAATCCTAGACCTCAGGATCTTGAATCTTTTTCTGAAGCAAGAGAAGTTCAAGATGCTCACCCTTGCGCAGGTTCTTCAAGCGCTGCAACAGGAGGACTGGATGGTGTCGATCGACTTGAAGGATGCGTATTTTCACATCCCCATCCTGAAGTCGCACAGGAAGTATCTCAGTTTTACGGTAGGGTCACAACATTTGCGGTCCTTCCGTTTGGTCTTACTACTGCACCTCAAGTCTTCACCAAGGTGATGGCAGTGGTGGCAGCCCGTCTCAGAAGGTCGGGGATTCCAGTTTTCCCCTATCTGGACGACTGGCTGATCAAAGCAGAGTCGCCAGAGAAGGTGCTTCATCATCTGCAGGATGCAACTCAGCTGTTGTACAAATTGGGTTTCTCGATAAACGTGCCCAAATTTCATCTGGCGCAACCTGTTCAAAGATGCGGTACTGGACACTACTGTGTGTCGAGCATTCCCACCTCCACAAAGGATTCTCGACATACAGGAAATGATTCCCTTGTTTTACAATGGAGCGGTCGTTCCAGTTCTGAAGGGCCTTCGACTGCTTGGGATGTTTGCTTCCTGCATCCTGCTGGTCAACCATGCACCCTGGCAGATGAGGGCGCTCCAGTGGTGTCTCCGCAGGCAGTGGTAACAGCACAAGGGAGATCTCAGGGAGTCTGTGAGGATCTTCAGAGAAGCTGCAGCGGATCTGTCTTGGTGGAGCGTGGAGGGCAATCTGTCTCAGGGAAAGCCCTTCCATCTTCCTCCATAGGTGGCCACGGTGATAACGGATGCATCCACTTTAGGGTGGGGTGCTCATCTGGGGGGTCTGGAGATCAAGGGTCTGGAGTTACGGGCGATACGTTTGGCACTCAAGGCCTTCCTCCCTTCCCTTCGCGGTCAGTCAGTTCAAGTACTGATGGACAACACTACCGCGCTGTGGAATGTCAACAAGCAGGGAGGAGTGGGGTCGCATTGTCTCTGCAGAGAGGCTCTACGTCTCTGGTCCTGGGTTCAGGATCATCAAATTTGTCTGATGGCAAATCACCTGGCCGGAGTTCTGAACGTGCGTGCAGACAGTCTCAGTCGACAGTTTTCTGCCGACCACGAGTGGAGGCTTCATCCAGAGGTAGTTCAGCACATCTTTCGGATGTGGGGAACTCCTCATGTGGACCTATTTGCCACTCACGAGAACGCTCACTGCCAGTCATTCTGCAGTATCCGTTGCAGGGAGCTTTGAGAGACGCGTTTCAGTTGGGTTGGAGCTCACAACTCCTTTACGTGTTTCCCCCCCATACCCTTGATTCCTTGGGTTCTGAGGAAGATTCGCCAAGACCGGGCCCAAGTCATTTTGATCACCCCGGATAGGCCAAGAAGGGTGTGGTATACAGATCTTCTCCACCTCTCCTCGTGCCCTCCGCTACGTCTCCCTCTCAGGGCAGACATCCTCTCGCAGTCGGAGGGGCAGGTTCTACACCCCCACCTCCAGAGCTTACACCTTCATGCCTGGAGATTGAACGGGGCAACCTGAATTCTTTTTCTCTCCCGCCTGACGTGGTGGATGTAATTTTGTCTGCCAGACGTCATTCCACCAAATCTATCTATTCCTATAGGTGGTCCAAATTTGTTCTTTGGTGCGGAGAAAAGTCTATTGAACCTTTAAGGGCTCGTTTATCCAACATTCTTCAGTTTGCTCTTTCTCTTGCTCAGCAGGGTTTTGCTGTAGCTAGTTTTAAGGGGTATTTGTTGGCTTTGTCGGCTTTTCTTTGCTTGCCGGATCTGCCTTCCCTGTTTAAGTCACCTATTGTATTACGATTCCTTATGGGCCTTACAAACAAGTTTCCGCCTACTCCTTTTATTGTGCCTCAATGGGACTTAAATCTTGTCTTAACTTATTTGATGGGCTCTCCCTTCGAGCCCTTGCACAAGTGTCCCTTGAGGCTGTTGTCTTTCAAAACAGTCTTTCTCATTGCTATTACCTCGGTGAGGAGGGTAAGTGAGCTTCAAACTCTGAGTTCAAAACCCCCGTTCTTGACCAATCATGCTGAAAGAACGGTACTCAGGACCAGGGCTGCTTTTCTGCCTAAGGTGGTAACTCCTTTCCATCTGGGGCAATCCATTACCCTTCCTACCTTCTATCCTCCCCCTCACCCTTCCAAGGAGGAGGAGCGGCTTCATCGCTTGGACCCTAAGAGGGCGGTGAGCTTTTACCTCGATAGGACTAAGGATTTTCGGGTGGACGACCAGCTCTTCGTGGACTTTGTTGGCTGCAGTAAAGGCAGAGCGGTACACAAGTGCACCCTTTCCAGATGAATTATCTTGTGCATCAAGATTTGTTACTCTTTGGCCAGTAAGGAACCTCCAGAGGGTATAAGGGCTCATTCTACCAGGGCAAAGTCTTCTACATCTGCCTTATCTAGAGGTGTTCCTGTGGAGGACATTTGTAGGGCGGCAACTTGGGCCTCCCTCCACACTTTCGCAAAGCATTACTGCTTGGATTCCGAGGTGAGGAGGGACGGACACTTTGCTTGTTCCGTCCTTCAGGACTTTTTGGTACAGAAGGGTGGACACCCTCCTCCGGGAGTGGGGACTGCTCTGGGAATCTTTTCACAAGGTGAGGAATCCACTGGCAGATGTATCCATCAGAAGAACAAGTTACTTACCTTCCGTAACGCTTTTTCAAGTCAAGTCAAGTCAAAAAGCTTTATTTCGATAAAAGAATTATCATAAAAGCATGTACATACAGATATATAAAAAACAAACAAAGAATTCATCAAGGGAGCAATATTTACAAGAAGTCACAATAATTATGAAAATACTCTCCAACTTGGTAGCTTAATGACTAGTTATATAAATACATTAAAAAGTGTAAAAAACAGTTAAAAAGGTTAAAAAAGGGGATGAAAGTGCTATAGACAGAAATCATCTACTGGGACTTATTAATTTACTTCTAATGATCCAAGACCAGCCCAGAAATTTGGCCACTGCACAAACTAGCATCAATCTTGTGTCAGATTGTAGAATACGTAAAGCAACGCGATAGTTTGTAGCGCCCAGGAGGCGACAGGCAGGGCCTAGCCATTTCCTTCTTGGATTGCTGTATGCTGGGCATTCAAACATAATATGGGCAATGCTTTCGACCTTATCCACACAGATCAGACAAGTGTCAGGTGTCTGATAGGGGGGCTTCCATTTACTAGTGAACTCTCGGGTTGGAAGAATCTCTAGTCTGAACTGGAGATACAAAGATCTATCCCTTGGTTTTTGTACAAACTCGAGATAAGGCTCAAAGCAAATGGACTGCTTGTGGATGTAGAAAGCTTCAGTCAGCCTGCCAACATTAGAGTTGCTAAGATCCTCGTTATCAATCCTGGCCCAATATGCTCTTTTAAGGTCCACCTTACTCACGGGGACACCGTGTTCCCAGGCATCGTTTAGATCTAGTTGCTTTAAGGATTTTTTGATGTTACGGAGCCAGCTTATTTTATGGGAGCCTGGAGTGTTCATAATTTCTCTCAGGCCCTCAGAGTATTTTTCTAGCTCCGGAGTGCGCCAAAGACGAGCCCAAAATAACAAAGGGCGCAACCTAGCAATATCTTTGATCGAACGCCTACCCAGATCACTGAACAGTGGTTTCAGAGGGGTTCCCCTAGGCATTGAGAGTAGATCTCTCATAAATTTGTTCTCGGACAAGATGATGTCTTCAATGTTGTCAAAACCCCATAATTCGGCACCATATAGGGCCGTACCAACTGCTTTGGCCTGGTAGATCTCTAATGCGGGAGTGATTGGCTTACTCCTAGAGGATCAATGTTCTTTAGCAATCACTCCCGTGGCTCGTTTGAAATTTAGTAGCATCTTAGTAATGTGGGGTCTCCAGCTTAAGGTGTCAGAAACTCTGATTCCTAGATAGTCAAATAATTTGACATATTCCAGGGGCGTTCCGTCAGACACGATAGGTACGCTGGGTGATTTATGTGACTTGAAGGAGAGGAGCTTAGTTTTTGATGTGTTAATAGCTAAACCTCTCAATGAACAGAACAAATGAAACCTATCTAAAAGCTTCTGTAGGCCTTTTGGTGTCTTCGAAATCAAGAGGGTGTCGTCCGCAAAGAGAAGGGTGGGAACTTTTTCACCCGCCAGGGCAGGGGCGTCAGCTGGAACATCTTGTAAGAATTTCACCACTCCATTCACAAACAGGGAAAAGAGGGTGGGCGCCAATACACAGCCCTGGCGGACACCTCTTTTAACTGGGATCTTATCAGTTTTCTGTGCCTGAGTTCCCCACCGGACCCTTGCAAAGTTACCCTCGTGTAGACGAACCAAAAGGTCCAGAAGAGGGGACGGCAAACCCATTTCCTGGAGGACAGACCAAAGACGGGCACGGGGGACCAGGTCAAAAGCAGATCTCAGATCTATGAAGGCCAAATGGAGACTGCCCCTACCAATCGAAACAACCTTCCAGTGTAGCAAGAGCAGCCTGAAGACCTGGTCGATCGTGCTCGTCCTAGGTCTGAACCCAGCCTGAAAGTGTGAAAGAACACTATGCTCAGTAGCCCATGACAATATACGCTCCAGCAGAACCCTGCCAACGACTTTCTGGCCAACGTCAATAAGACTTATTGGTCGGTAGTTGGCAGGATCCTCCCTGGAGCCCTTCTTATATATTGGTACTACTTCCGCTCCTTTCCATGATTCAGGGATGGGTGACCCCTTAAGGATGGCATTGAGTAAGATGGTAAAATAAACAGCCCATGATTTAGGATCGGAGCGGAACAAATCACCAGGCAGGCCGTCAGGACCTGGAGCTTTAGCTGGAACTAATCTGTTGATGGCGGTCACAACTTCTACCTCTGTAAACAAGTCATAGTTGGTCAGGATGGGATCTGTTGGAGCAATTGGAGAAAATGTACTCAAGGTTTCATCATCTGTGCCCGAATAGAGGCTCGAAAAGTGAGCAAACCATTCATGGTTTATGATGTGGTTAGAAATTACATCAGGGTCAGAGCCTCTTGAGTATCTGCACAGGTTCCAGAATGTGGCTCCATCCCTGGCTAAGCTAGCAGTTTTTAAAGCCTGCCAGTGAGATTCCTCCCAGGCAGACTTTGCTCTGATAACAGCCTTCCTATAGGCAGACCTGGCGTATTTAATAAGGGAACAATCCTTAGTTTTAATAGCCGATATAAGCTCCTTCTTACTTGACCTGCACTCAGAGTTAAACCAGGAGCCAGGTGACTTATATTTATTGGTTTTAGTTGTAGAAGAGGATATAAAAAGTGCTCCAATCAGCTCGGTGGTGGAAACATGAATAGATGTGGCCCTTGAGCACTGGACAGATTCCTCATAAGCTTCCCTAAGTTCAGCGGTTTTAGATGACAATATATTTTTTATAGAATGAATTTTTTGTTCATCTAAGGCGATTTTGGGCCATTTCAGGAACCTTTTGCAATTTGATGGAATAATATCTTTGGTGGACGATAGGGGACAGGGATCGGAAATTGCTTGGTCTGGTGGCCACAGGTTCTTTAGCGTTAAGCAAAGTGGGTTATGGTCACTGTCAATGGTTGGAGCTATGACCAAATCCACCGCATGGCGCCACAGTCTACGATCGATTAAAATATAATCGATTCGAGATGGACTAGAGACTCTATTAAAAGTATTGGCTGCGTGGAGGTCGGAGGGAAGTCGACCATTGGCAGCTCTCAGGCCAAATTCCAAAACCAAAGCATTTAGCTGAATTATCACCGGTGTCCATCTCTTCACTGGGGGAATAGATAAAGAAGGTATCCCCCATTTGGCGTCTTCTTCATCGACCTCTAAGATGTCTTCAGAGGCAAGGGGCTCGTAGGTACAGTTCAAGTCCCCTGCGACCAGAATAAGTGAGCTAGAAGGACAAGAGGAAAGCTGTTCTTCCAGTGTAGTGACAATTGGTGATTTAGGTCCTCCTTGGGTGCCTCTAACATATATGTTGAAAAGCTCAATGCAGGGCCCCCCTTTCAGACCACTCAGAGTTATATGCATCATGTCCGGTGATGAGCTTTGTACTTCACGGACCCTACAGGGAAGGGCAATATTTATCCATATTATGAGGCCTCCAGAGGGGCGGCCACGGCCGATGGATCGGGCAGGAACACAATAACTGGTATAGCCAGGTTGGTACAAAGGTGTTAAGCTCCAAGTCTCTTGGAATATGCAGATGTCAAAGGTGGAAATAACAGTGTTCCAATCCGGCAGGGTGAGTTTAGCTTTCAGGCCGGCAATATTCCATGAGACGATTTTATAGTTCAATGGTTGAGCTAGAGGTGGAGTAGGGTCAGGGTCCAGAGTGTATGAGATTGGGGTCAAGAGTTGTGTCCCGCCTTCCCCCTGAGCCCCACAAGGAATAGGAGAAAGTCCTATTTGAGTAGACATCCTGCAATTGGCAGCCAGGATTACTTGGGGTACTCCACCAGAAATTGGTAGGGTATTTGTTGCCGGAGTAAGTCAATCATTTAATTCCAAATTAGATACACCCTCAGAGCCATGATTTGACAATCCACCCCACCTCCTCGTGTTGTCTTGACTTGCTGTAAGGAAGCGTCTGAATTGAATAGCAGACGAGTCAGGGGAGGAAGATCTGTATTCTAGTGCTATAAGGCCGTCAGCTAGGTGATGGTTAGCTAGAGTCAACTCTATTGCGTCCGTGTAATTGTTGTCAAGTCTGAGTCTGCGGACCCCCAATAGATCATCTCTTATGAGGGATCGGCAGCCTCTGACATGGCGAATCCAGTGTATGATCTTGTTTTTTAAGGATTCTTCGTTCTCATGACCGGCAGTCATGGGGACACCTACCATATAGACAGTAGGTTGTGAGCTGGCTCTCGGCTTTTGCACTATATGGGGTTGGAAAGACGGGGCGTGAGCTGGTTGTCTTTGGGCAGAAAAAGGCTGACTAGTGGCAACATAGGGATTTGCAGTTGACTGAGATTTTGTGTTAGTATTAGAGTGATTGGACCGAGCTCTAATGGGTGGTGGATGGTTTAATCTATCCTGTGTCGGTAGAGATGTCATCTGGGGCAATGTAGTTAAACTAGGGTCAGGTGTTTGGAGGGAAGATATTTTTGTCTTTAGGTTATGCGCAATAGTAGGTAAGGTCGGTGGTGGTTGTAATAATGGGCTAGGGAGTTTTTTGACTATGAGCAATAATTCCGCAACTAGTGCTTTTAAATCGCTAATCTCAAGCTTCAGGGACATAATAGTTTCTGTAATTGAACCTGTAGCTGTTGTAGTACTTCCTAGTGATTCTTGGCGCAACCTATCCCCTTCTATCTGTAACCCAGATTTGGAGCCCCGAGCTGAACACGAGTTAAATATTGCAGGTACATCAGAGCTAGCAGTACTGGTAATAGGCTCAACATAGTCATTATCAATGTCGGCTAGTGGCTCAAAGCGGTTTGAGCAAACAATGACAATAGGATCAAGGGGTACTGGATTAGGAAGTGGGACACAGGAACTTGCATCTTCAGTAGTTTGTTTGAGATTGTCACTGTCACTCCGTGAGATGTCCCGTGCTGGAAATTTTTTACTAAACATTTGCGGGATAATTACAGGACTTGGACGGTGAATAGATGAGAGCGGCGAAGGTGGAGATGTAAGAGGAATGTCAGAATCAAGGATGGTAGTACAATCATCTACTAGCGAGTCAATTCGGTCTAGTGTAGTAGCAGGCATAGATTTTTTGTTAAGCTTTCTGGCCTTTTTCCTTTTGGTCGCATTGCCAGTTAAGCTGGCCGTTCCCCCATTCACATCAGATATTTTCCTTTTGCCCATTGAGGCACTCGCCTGAACACTCACCCAAGAGCACTATAATGCACAGTTTGTACTATGTCCCCTGATTATCACCAAAGCAAGGACCCCTCAATAGCAACACAGTACCTTATAGTGGAATAAGCAGGACGTTGGTCAAAACCACACTCAACGCGGGACCTTTGACGTTAGGGAGGGGGCCCAGCCCAGCCTCCTCCGGCCCCGGACGGCCACAGACGGTCCCGGCCTTGTCCCGGGCTTCTCCCGGCGCCACCCGCGCGCGTCCCGCGTCGCGGTGGGGGCGCCGACCTTTTGAGCGCCTCCTGGCGCGTTGCCTGCGTCAGCGGCTTCCCTTACCGCTTGGAATGGTGGGAGTTGTGGTCCTGGCCCCACGTAGTGTCCGCAGCTGCTGTCGGTGAAGGAGGCGGCTGCGGGAAGCGGAGGGGTAGCACTCGGCGAGGCAGGAGGCAGGAGGCAGATGGTGCGAGGTAGGTAACGCACTGAAACTCGGCGTGTTAGCGCAGCGGCTGGAAACAGGAACCCGCTCTGCCGTGGGGGCGCCGACCTTTTGAGCGCCTCCTGGCGCGTTGCCTGCGTCAGCGGCTTCCCTTACCGCTTGGAATGGTGGGAGTTGTGGTCCTGGCCCCACGTAGTGTCCGCAGCTGCTGTCGGTGAAGGAGGCGGCTGCGGGAAGCGGAGGGGTAGCACTCGGCGAGGCAGGAGGCAGATGGTGCGAGGTAGGTAACGCACTGAAACTCGGCGTGTTAGCGCAGCGGCTGGAAACGCTTTTTCTGGTGGATACAGTATCTGCCTGTGGATTCCTCACTGACCCACCCGCCTCCCCGTTGTCCACCCTTGTATACTAGGGGTGGGCGGAATTTGCGAAATTCACTTTCGCAAATTATCGTGAAAATGTTAAAAATCTCCGCAAACACGCGGAAATATCGCGAAGATGCGGAAGTTTTTTTCCCGCCCGTTCGCGGTATTTTCTGCGTGGTCGCGGCTCGCCAACTTACCCATGCGGTTGCTTGCGGGCGCGGCCATCTTGTTATCACTGGTCTCGTGGTGCATGATCGCGAGAAGAAAGACGTGATCGCGCGACGAATGACGTTACTGCGGGCGCGAACTATCGCGAGACAGCGCAAATGGCTACCAACAATCCAACATCTCGTGGAGAACGCGACCGGATCGGGAAAACTTGTCGGCGAACGCGGGGATTCAGGTAAGGTGATCGCGCGCACGCGAGAATGTATTATTTTACAGCGCGAGCAAGCTAAAAATTTCCTGTAAAATGAGGATTGCGGAAATTTTTACATTTCCGCGCTCTCCGCGGAACGCGAATGTCAAATTATCGCAATTTCCACGAGCGGAACGGAATTTTAGCCCAGGCCTATCGAATACCTACAATTCTGATGATGGTGTTTCAAAATGTATTTGTTACTGTCAAAGGCAGTGTTCTATTTCTTTTCCCTTCCTATAATATCTCCACACTGTGTGTGTTGTTTTGTATATTATGTACTGTGTATACTGTATATATATTGCTGTCAGTCCGTTCGTGTGCCTCGAAGGCACGGAAAAAAGGGCGGAACTGACATCACGCCGACGAGGTCTTCTTATGGATCCAGTGACGTCAGCGGAGCCGCGAGCGGAGCCGTGCCTCTGTGACGTCATCTTCGTCCTCGTCGGCGTGGAGAGCTACAAAAGTTTCCGAATGTTGCTGGCGCAGGGGATATTCACAAGGTGAGGAATCCACAGGCAGATTCTGTATCCACAAGAAAAAGCGTTACCGAAGGTAAGTAACTTGTTCTTTAGAAGCATTGTGGATGGGCAGCTTTTGGTGGCGAATGATGGAGGTGGTCTGGAGCACTCAGAATGCAACAGCCATTTTGAAGGCCGAAGCCACTGCTATGTGCTTATTATGATTATGGGACTCTGGATCCACCAGGGGATAGGAAGGTGTCACCAAAGGTATTTCAATGCACCTCACATACATATTTGTAATATTAAGGCATAGTATTTAGCAGGGAGTACAATAAAAAACACTTTTCCTTTTTTAAGGAAAAAGCACTAACTGGGCAATTTATGAAGTGTTGTTTATTGCGTGTTTGCCAATTGGGACAACAATTAGGCCTTGGACTGCTCTGCTTCACTCTCCAGAGTCAAGTGCTACAAAGCGGTACTTGGTTACCAGTAATAAGACCACTGCGGACGTAATACTTGTGAAGGAGTCAGCATCCTTCGCAACTAATATCCCAATTTCATATACACACTTAATAGGGTACCCATCTCGCCAACTTCTTCACTAACTGAAACTGTGTTTGTCTCCTTTTAGGTGTTTTCTGTGGTTCAGCAGAAACTACCTCGTCTAGAGAGACCTTTGAATGTTTTCACAACTCAAGAAACTAAACAATTTCCTAACTGGGCATTTCCACCTCTAGAGAGGATAGAATGGCAGATAATTTGACAAACTTAGTAACTAAGACAACTTACCCAATCTTCAAAGAAAAACATGATAGCTGAACTACAATGTGCGGCATTTTCTATGTAAAAGCAAAGATGTCTTCCACTTCATTCCTCTGCTTTAAAAAACTACCTTTTGTGGTTCAAACGAAAACTCTAAATTTACTATTTTTGCAATAGTGCTTTATCTTAAAGGAAAGATCAGCCACTTCTGAAGAAAACATAGGATCATGGGTTGTTTTGAGATAATTAAACACCTGATCAGATTCTCCTTGATGCCTTGACTATTAGCAAGGGATACCCCCAAAACCTATGCTGTGACCAGCTATTTGGGAAAAATATTGCCAAGCTAGTTCCTGACTACACATTTGCTTCAAACAGTGTTTTGCTGCATGTTTGCTAGCATGCATTTTCCTAGCATGGGCAAAAAGCAATATCCGCCCAATGTTCATATAGCCCTGACATTTCTGTTAGTTAGAATGCTTCTCCACAGAGTACTCTAGGCAACAGGCCATGCAACAGAAAATCTCGATGGACAAATTCAATGATAATCAAAATATACAGAATTAGAAAAAGTACTATTAAGGAGTAGGTTACACTGTTTTCCACAGACATTTAACCAGATGGTAGATTAGTTGTTTTTACAGGACATTTGTAATTTTTTGCATATTGAAATCGTTACCTCTTCCTA
The DNA here is from genome assembly GCF_964204655.1 of Triturus cristatus. Taxonomy (NCBI): domain Eukaryota; kingdom Metazoa; phylum Chordata; class Amphibia; order Caudata; family Salamandridae; genus Triturus; species Triturus cristatus. The sequence goes on from NC_140591.1 coordinate 1,246,963,799, forward strand.
CAAACACTTTTTGAAGTAAACAACCTATTGCTTTGCAAATGAAAAATTGTTACATAAAAACATTTGCAATTGAAGATTTTTGCAAACACTCTACGATACAATTTAGCTTGAAATATTCTAGATATTCCTATTACATGTGGTTTCTAGCAGTCAAATTGTTAACTACAAATTGCTTCTGTTTGTACAAGCTAACTATATGCAAAGATATGGGCATGTTTAAAGACAATAAGAAGGTATACAGGTATTTCAGAAAAACACTGACTAATCAAAAGCTAAATTACAAAATAACCAATTGCATCTTAACACTGTAATTACCTTTAATTTCCTTCTTGCATTGAATTTCCTCAATTGCTCTACCGTTTCTGGAAGGTGGATTTTGTAGGCATAACGATCCCGCTCCTGCAACAGGTTGGACACACAAAAAGTATATACAATTAAAAACATAGAATTCCAAAATTATAAATCAAGATCTATGCATCAAAAGTGTTCCAAAACTAGAATTATTTATTTACATTTTAATATTTTCAGAGCAAAATATAAACTTATAAAGAAAAGAGGCATGAATACAACAATGAAAAAGCACTGGAAACAATAAAACAATAGTAACCAACATTTACAATTATTTTAGTTCAATCCAAGTAATACAGTTACTTGCAAGCTACCTTCACAGGGTTGAAGTCAGCCACTTCCTAATGACAGAAAAAGACTTTTCCTTTTAGCAGATGATATGAAAAATACAATGTAATGAACCTATGGTACAGCGATGCAGCTTTTCCAAAGGGAGAAAGAAATGAGGCGTTCTAACAGACGAAATGATAAATACAATTTTAGAAAAGATAGTGAAAATCACCATTAGAAGCTGCAACACTTTACAGAGGAAATATATTCAACAGACTAACAAGAGACAGTGACAGAAAGGCAAAGATTATTTCACACAACCAAAATCAAGTTATCCCTCCATCAAAAGGGAGAACTGACTTGTATTTACATCAACAAATTAGCAGCAGGGGGTGTGGAACATCTATCGCCTGATGCAGGGCTACAACTAGTCTGACTTTGGGGGATGGGGGGCGCGGATAAGATTTTGAATGGTTGGGGCAGAGCTATCAAAGTTGGGAGTCACAATTACTCTTAAGGTCTCTCTTCACTGATAAATGTTTAATTTTAATACTCAATTTGATGCAGAAGTTTGTGCTTCGGTTTATGGGAGAATCACTAGCACACTGTAGTTTACAAACACATGAAGGGTAGTTAAATACGGCTTAAAACATCTTTCAAAGTTATTTGGGATATCTCCCCTCTCTCCAACGGCCAACCCTGGATGTTTTTGAACTTTAGAGGCCCATGGTCTAGTTTAGGTTAATATTGTTATCTTCTATTAATACACTATTTATCAGACTATAATACATTCACTGTATTCATAGGATGGAACGTTAGTACCCAAAATAACTTTGTTCTGTTATTGGTAAGGTGCCTCAGGCCCAGGTTCACAAACACATAGAATGCAGAAAGTGTACACCTTGGTACTACTTAGTAACCCTAAGTTCCAGTTAACATTTCACTTTCAGGACCCTAAGCTTGGGAACGAACATCAAATATTCTTAAAATAATTCAAAAATGATCGTCTTTAAAATTCAATCAAACCTTTCCTATTTAAATAACTGAGGCCATTTCTCATGCTCTCAGTAATGCTTGCTTTTGCACCAAAGGTAAAAAAAAAACAAAAAACATAGAACTACATACTATCCACCCGTTGGAGACAATGTTAAATCACCAAGGCAATACTGCGCAGATGGACAAGGCACTTTCGCCATAGCAGCTATTTTTGGAGGAAGCCTGTCGTTAGGCGGGGAACTTTTTGTTATGTGTTAACATAGACTTGCCTAACGTATTTAAATAGTGCATGTTTATCCTGAGTACCTCTGTTGGTTCTACTGACAAAAAGATGTTAATTGTTACGCAAGTCAATGGGATTTTCAACCGCGTAAGGATGAAGGGCTAAGTTGTTCAAACAGGATTTGAACCCGGATCGTGGCATTAAACAGATACGTTGAGTGGATACATCAGCCCATTGAGCTACCATAGCCGACTGTTGTGGTCGTTGTGTTAGCTTCAGTTTCATAATTTCTTTTATAGAAAAAAAAAAAAAGTATTTTATGGAGCAGTCGCTGGGGCAGTTGTTGCCCTTTTTATCACTAAAAATAGCACATTTCTATGAATACCGTGATGCCTATTGTATCACTTTGAAGAGGAGAGGTTGGGAGGGCAATCCTGGGATTCAGTTCAGACCTAAGCCCAACAGTTTATATATAGATCATTGCAGTAAGCACCAAATTAGCACACGGATCCAAAGGTCTACACACAGCATCAGCACTAATGGGAGCAATAGAAGATGATATCGGATTTCGCCACATCATGCATTGTGTTATGAACCTCTTCGATGCACTGTGTATACAGAAAAAAACTCCTCACAACATTACTTTTCTGTCACATTTTTTGCTTACTTTCGAAGGCAAACATGTTCCTTACTTGTTTCTGTATCATCACTGTCTTGTTTTTTTACAATCCCATGAGAGCTTATATTTCTGGTTTTTGTTGTACACAGTGCTTGCACAGCACCCGTGCCGTTTTTCTTTTTGTCTTTCATCTTGTTTTCATGTGGCTATTTTGCAAGGAGACTGACTGGGTCGCGAAAGGGGAGCAGGAGGAACAGAAAGCAATGACAAAATAAACGCTTCCTCATTACACTTTTATGGTGTAGAGAGGGCTGGGGAAATAGTTCATATGCTGCGGATCTCGAGTTTGGCAGCTTAGCCTACGAAGGCTGATGATGGGGTGGGGTGGGGGGGGGGGGCGGGGGGGGGGGGGGGTTTCACTATCACCCAATATTTCTTCAGCCTTTGATAGGCTGAGCATCTGCCTAGAACAGGTAACTAACTGAATGTCTTCCAGCAGCCACAAGTTAAACTGGGGCAAAGGAGAGGTAATGGTGCCTGGAAATAATCCAGCACTCTGGGACCAATTCCTCTGGTCCGAGAACTTGGCGAAGCCCCCCCCCCCAACCTGAAGTACAGAGCCTTGGCTTTATCTTAGATAAAGACATGATGACGGGCCCTCGAGCAAAGAAGGTTGCTGGCACCTGCTTTGGCCTTCCTTTGGCCTTCCAAGGGCTCTTCAAAAAACACTTATATAGTTTCAGTTGGAAGATCGTAGAACAGAAGTCCAATGGTTGATACTCTCTCCTCTCGACTACAGCAATTCACTCTATCTAGGCGGCCCAGCGTATAAGAAAGCTGCAGGTTGCAGAGAATGCCGAAACAGAGTACTCATGGCTTGTCCAAAACACAGTCTACCTGTTCAGCCTGGTGATACCTCACTGACAACCAATAAACGAGATAATACAATTCAAGGACCTATGCATCGCCAACAAGAACAAGCATTGGCATAGCCAATAGGTCTCGCTTTTGGGACCTTCTAAGTATTTAGTTATGCAGAACAATATTCTTGGTGCTAAACACTTAAAAGGTCCCAAAGGCGAGACCTATTGGCTATGCCACTACTTGTCTTTGTTGGTTTGGGTTTGTTTCTGTTAGACTGAGTTGTTTGTGAATGCTTTGGTGAGTGGTGAGTTGGGTTTAGTGGCTGTTTGTGCTGTAGTGAGTTATGTATATTGATTGACTTTAGGGCTACTTCAGTTGCAATGAGTACTGGTTACATTTTTGGATTTTTGAAGTTGTAATGTTGCAATGAGTCATGTTCGGTTGTTGTATATTGGGCCTTTGCGTTACATTGAGTCCTGTTTGTTGTTTTTTTTTCTGTTATTTCTGTTGCAGTGATTTTTTTGTTGTTGTTAGTTTTGTGCATGAGGATGTTGTTTTTGAAGCAATGGTGTTGGTACAATTTCTTGGGAGGAGGAGAAGGGACGATGTTTGTTTCCCTGACAGGGGGTCCTTTACCCGACCAAGGAAGTCATCTTAGAATATGTAATGAGATTTAAATAGTAATCCGTTGGTGGAGTCCTGCGGGGATGGGATGGGGGTGTGAGGTAGGGGCTCTGTGGAGGGGAGGCGCACAGATGCTTTCAGAGGGCTTATTTGAAACTCAAAAAACAATTATTGTAGAATTGTGGACAGGAGTAACTTTATTTTCGGTAAAGCGGATGTTGGAGGCTGATGTTGAAAAATACCAATTATAGCGACACGTAAATTTGCATGTAATCTGCCGGGAGCCATACAGCCACCAGGGAGAATAGCAAGAAACGCTATTTATTTAGACAGTCGAAAGACAAGCTAATCTGCATGTGAAAGAGACCGCGCCGCTATTCACAGCCTGTTATTCACGCCTGTGTGCAAAAACTCCAGGAGGATGTGAAAACCACGTGACTGCCATCAAGCCTGGGCGAAACGCAAATATGGCATTTGTGTTAATTCTGTTAGCGAAATCTTCACTGATGTCTTTTAAACTATTTCGTTTTGTTTTCTTGTTATAATTCGCACTTTTTTTAAGGCACCGTGGTTCGCCACTGGCTGATTGCAGATCTGTTAAGTGCATTTTATTAACTTGTTTTAAGAAGAACTTTAAGAATATTCTGTTTGTCCTGTGGCGCCTCCGCCCATGTTAAAAACATATCAAAGAAACTTTACAAAAACTTTTAAAACCAAGCAATCAGGGCAGTTGTCTCACGAGGTAATGTATATCCTTAAAACAAAGGGGCTGTTGTCGATTTTTCAAAATGTGCTCACTATCGCCAGGTAGTTCTCCACTTAGTAAAATGTTTTCGCAAAATTGAATAAACTTTTCCATAAAACTTGCAGTTTTTGGTTTAGCAAAAGACGCTTAAATCCTAAAAATGGTCAAAATTCAATCATTAAACAAGCAAATGGTGCGCGCGAAAGTAATGGCGAGCAAGACATGCGGCCGCGACCGAGAGTTGTGTGCGCGCGCATGCAAAAAGGAAATAAAAAAAATCTTACCTGTGCAGCAGTAACACTCTTCACTGCCTTTGATGTAACAACTAAACTCGTTATAGTTCTTTCACAGTCTCATCATTTCAGAACCGAAGCATTTTTTATTTTATATAGAACGAAGCCATTGTTGTTGCTTATTTATCTTACGCAACTAATGACAAAGCCAATAGTCATGGCTTATTGTAGGTGTAATGTTACTTGTATTATATATCTGGATGCAATGACAGAAAGAGAGAGCACATACCAGTCGGGCTGCACACAGAGTTTTACCTTAAGTGTTTTTAAGCCACACCCTTAATTACATCGACCTCGCCCCTTCGAGAGACACCCCTCACCCCAGTTTTTTCATCCCACTGAAAGCTGTCAATGGCCATCACCGCCCCAAAACTTGTAAATCACTTTACTGGCACATTTGAACATGTGCAAGTCTGGGTAAGGGCCAAGCCCTGCAGCGGAGGACCTACAATTCGTACATCTGGGCACCGGGTTCCTAGTGTATAGCGGCAGGGGACCACGGATGGTCCCGTTTCATATTTGGGTGTGCAGAGAACCTCGAGAGTCATGGGTGCACAAGTGTGAGTGTGTGGGGCCACAAGCGCTTAGTAGGCACAACTATAGAGGAACTGTGAATGCACTTTGTACACCACAAAGGTGAATGTGCAGGAAAACGAGCGAAGGCATTGATAGTGATAACTCGAGCTCAGGAGGCAGAGATACAGATGAGTACATATGCAGGAAGCGAACTTTGAGGCTCTGCTTACAAATGAGGTGCTAAGTTCTGATTTCAGTTTGCATGGAGTTAGGAATTACAAGTTGTCTAATAATTATCACAACCTCACAGTCTACTACTGACGGATTCCGGCATGCCGAACTTGCAAAAATTCATTAGCAGAAAAAAACTGGAAAAGGGCAAACATGCAGACTATTGGTGTGTTTAATACTGAATATGTAAGTTGTGCCTCATTCGGAAGCTAAAAAGTCAGCATTAGAGGTATTTAACACAACCAGTAAATATCCAAACCCATAGAAACAGCATTTATTCCGCACAATATCCGAGTTGTTTAAGTTGCATGCTGAGATCTGTAGTCACATTTAACCCATTTTAAAATAAGGACTACAAGTTCCAGTATTCAAAGAAAATACTGGGAATGAGTGGCTGCTCGAGCACGGACTGGAAAACTTGAGAACCCTAAGGCGAATGAACATGAAAACTAGGCAGGTGTTGCTGGTGCACAAGAAAGTTAAGGGTACAGATGAGGGAATATACAGTGAACTAAAGCTAAAATAAGGCAGACATACACATAGATGCGCGTGCAAGAATGAGGACCAAGACACTCCTGTATACACAGAGCGGAGTGCAACGAAAAAGAGGTCAAATGTGTGCACAAATAAGTATGCATGAGATAAAAGCTTAGCGGGACGTACGGAGAGACGCAAAAAGTGTGTGCGCAAGAAGCAAGTGCTCATGGGGCGGAGGCAGTACGGGAAGCATAGAGACACTTAGTGGATGACCACTTCAGCGTGGCTGGAAGGCGCTAAAATATTTGACTAAGCAGGTAAATATAGTCTGGGAATGCAAAATGCGCTTTGGTCTTTCTGCCCTGTGTAGTTCTCAGAGCAGTGGATGCGCTGCGTGAGGCGACTGACTCACCATATTAACATCGGAGTGACACCGAGGGAAATGGGGGGGGGGGGGGGCTAAAGAATGTGTGTAGGCCGAGCCCAGCGAGAGAAGGGGGTCTCTTCATAACCATTACATTTACACACCTTCTGTGTGCGAATTAATATTAAATTAATACAGCTCTGCGGGCGGCACGGTGTACGGCGCGCTCTTTCATAACTATTACAGTGAAAATAATGAATGTTAATGCTGCTCTGTAGGCTGTGGTGCAGTGCATTGTGCCTCATCACCAATATTACAGTTAAACTAATGGATGAATGCCTATATTAATGCTGCTTTGCAAGCTGCAGGGGGTACAGTGTGCCCTTTATTAATATTACATATGCAGCTCTGCGGGCTGCGGCACAGTGCACTGTGCCTCCATCATTATTAAACTAATGAAAGAATGAATATAATGCTGATCTGCAGGCTGTGGTGCAGTGCACTGTACCTCTTCATTGATAGTACAGTTAAACTAATGGAAACAGCGGATCAAAACAAGCACAAGCGCGCATGCCTCGCATGGCAGCAGGGGGAAGGGGGGGGCAGCGCGATTCACTTGCTGGAGCGATAATTGCTACCATATGGCGCCGCTCGCTCCCGCAAGTGAATCTCCAGATATGCACGCGTTGCCATTGAGGGCAATGGAACGCGTGCACGTTTTTGGCTGAAAAGCCGAAGCCATTGCTAAAGGTCTTTTTGCCTATGCAGCGCATGCGCGCTGCGTAGGCGAGAACTAAAAACGCACTCCCCTGGAACACATATCCTTCAAAATCTTGTCACTCCTTATATCGTCCCCAGAGATCTAAGCTCTAATGGCCATCTCTAGAATCAGGAGAGCAAGAGGTGGGGGCCGTTTGTTCGACTACATGGTCTCCAAACTTTGTAACACCCTTCTGATCCATTTAAGATCAGAAAATAATTTACTTAGCTTTAGGAAACAGCTGAAGACTTACTTTTCACCCGAGAAGTGTAAACCCTCACGTGTCCTGATTTGGTTTCCTCTTTCAGTGCCACAGTAAGGAGCTCTGAAAGATGACGATTTCCACTAAGGCAAGATTAATATCCATGCATACGAGTTGTTCTAAATTATGTATAAGATTCCTTAAAGCAAAGCTTTTACAATTAGGGAAAGCTCTCTATGGAAATGTAGTTATAGGTGAGGTCAGTTTGCTTTACTGACAGTGATTACAGTAAAAGAAAGCGTAGCGAATTGCAAAATTTAACAAATGGAGGGTAGAACGTTCCCTCAGACACAAATACACACAGAGGCAGGAAAGCAAGATAGGTGAATATTTGCTTTCTAAATCAAATGGACACAAAAAATTGCAACATGATAAAAATTAAATACCACATCTCTTACTCAGCATCTAGTCAAACCTGTTTGATGCTTGCCAATATTAAAAAGAATTGAAAAAGAATAATGGAAAACTATAATGAAATATTAACGGGCGATTTGAAAAAACCTTAGGGGCCTGGTTCTTAAAGTCACAAAAGTGCTGATTCCTTACAAAAATGTAGATTTACGACTTTCAGAAATTCAAAAGTGTTTATAGAAGTAGGCCTGGAAATGGTACTTCCAGCAGACTTTTGTGAATTCTATTTTTGCATGAGCAAATGCAGGCACATATATCTGCTAATGCGAAAATCTGCTGAGCGATTACAACTCCACTTTTCACCAACCTTCTTTTTCCCCCACCATAGAAAATGTTTTACTCCTGCCCTTGTCAAGGGTACATTTCCAGCTTTTCCAGTGTAGTAAGAGATTGGACAGGAGTTGGTGAAAAGCAGTACACATGACAAGTTTGTGGGCGTGCACGGAGTCGAAGCATTCCTACCCTGGAACTACACTTCCTGCCTATTTTCAGACCATGTATGTATTTTGTGGAAAGGCAAAAAAAATCAGAGCCTTTCCAGAACCTAAACCCTGATGGAATATGAATTTTCGGATCACTGGCAGTCGAGTTATAAACCAGGACAAAGAATGGAAACCACTCGTCAATACGTTCACAAATTAATTAATCTCAAATAATAAGATGGACCCTCAAGACCACCAAGTCTTAGTTTCACATCTAGTTCCTGAGAAATATTGGAGAGACAGAAATCTGTCATTATCCCCAGTTGCAGCTGCAAACATGGCAAAGAGATTTGTTTTAAAGGCGTCAGTAAAAAGATTGTTCATTGCAACTACTAAACATGGCACACGATCCGACTATTCTGATGTGTCCTAAATATATGCCACTATAGGTCACCTGTATGCTCTTTAGATTCTGTGTATAACACACTCTAAAGAGTTAGTGGATTTCATGTTTATCGTACAATTAACTTAAGCCAAGTTTGTAATTAACATGCATGTGTTATCAGGAAAGCCTTGAAACATTTGTCACTTTACTAGTTTGGAAGTAAACACATTGATTTGGATCTATTCCGAAATACGCCTCCTTTTATGTTGTATGCCACGATGTTACTTAAACAGTGCCCTGCACAGAAAGCCCACCATGTATGTATTCAATTTGTAAAGCTCTAAACCAATGTCATGATTTTCAAATCATGACCTGGGGCTGTCATTACACAAACTCCAAACTAAAAACAGATAGCTTTTCAATTTCTTGCTGAAAAAGTTAGATTATACATTAATATTTTTTTCCCCAAAATATTTATATTTGGTTTTGAAAAACAAAACAAAAAGGGCACGAACATGCGCCCACGACAAGCAAATAAACTGTGTCGAAGGACATTAGTGCAGCAGTAATCATCACATATATCATTAATAGCGACCTGGTAATACTTAGGCAAGAAATAAAAACCTGACAGTTACAGATGGCAAAATCAAGAGTACCATTAGGCTTAAGCTGGTAGGGCCTCATTCCCATCTTCCAACATCTCAGAACCATAGTAATAAATCCACCCGCTGCAAATTTTTATAGAATTTACGTGGGCGCCCCCTACTTTCATAAGTGACTTTTTCTGCTGCTGCTACAGAGCCTTCTCCGCCTTTCATTCTGATATGGGCGGTGATTCAGGAGCCCCCCCCCCCCCCAATGTCTTGCCACATCCCTCTTCTCCACCACCAGTCCCAGATTACAGAAGAGTAGTTTCGCATGCGAGACATCCACATTCGTCATTATACCGACATATTTGGGTTCAACAGGTAGTGTTGCTCCTACAATCTTACCCAGCTCATGTATTATCTTTTGCCAATAAGTTTGTACAGCTGGACAAGTCCAAAGGGTCTGAAAGAAGTCCCCCTCAGCCTCCCTACACCCAAGACATTCCGGGGCCACCGATCTCCCACTTCTATGCAGGTGTGCCCAGTCATAATAAACCAGATGGAGGATTTTTAATTGGATGAGCCTCAGCCTGGACTTAACTGCCACTTCTTTCAGATGTATCAAGGCTGCCCACCCCCCGTCGAAATCGTCTAGCTCCCCCACTTCATAATCCCATTTATCCCTCAACTTCTTCAGGGTATCAGGTATGCTATTGTTGTTTTATAAACAAAGGAAATTGCCTTTTCCACTAATTCTCCCTTAAAAGCCTAACTTCTAGGGCCACATTTTCGGGGAGATCTGAATCAATGCCTTCTGCCCTCCAAGCATGCTTGATATGCAAATATTTTAAACATTGTGTGGTAGCCACCCTGGAGAGACTGAAAAAACATAAGACTGTCCCCGTCAAGGAGATCTTCTTCTTTGGAAATACGAATCAGATCCTAGGCTTCAAACCGCACAGCTTTCCTAGTTCCTTGAAACTCGTTCCCATCCATAACGGGGTCTCCGTGAACCGATTTGTCCCAGTTTATGGTGTATCCCAAATGGGCACCTAATCCCTCAAAGACCTGAAATACCCTGGGGACAGACTGTTACTGACAAGTAAGGTATAAAAGTATGTCGTCCATATACAACAAGATCTTTTCCTCATCAATCGGAGACCCAGCATTTTGGAAGCCCTTAATATTCGGTTGGGCGCAGACTATACAAGTCAGAGGCTCCAGTACCAGAGCAAGCAGGAGAGGAGACAGGGCAACCCTGTCGGGTTCCCCCACCTTATGGTTAATTCCACAGACAGAACTCCATTATCCCGCACTGCGGTCGTGGATGCCTGATAGAGCAGGGCTACCCACCATAAATATTGTGCACCAAAACCAAACCTCTGCAGCATTTGCATCATAAAAGGCCGATGGACTGCATCAAAGGCTTTTTTTTGCATCTAGGGATATGAATACATGGGAATCTTGGTAAGTACGGACCTTCGCTAACCAATTATGGCGTCTACGAAGGTTACATCTGGTTGATCGTCGATGCATGAAGCCGGACTAATCTTTGTGACTAAGGGGGGAGATGATGCCTGTGAGCCTAGCAGCTTGGTCAAGGCCACCCCAATACTTTTTCCCCCAGACTCACTGACTATGCCAGGCCACCATTGAGGGGGAAACCCTGTTCACTGGGGAATTATGTGCAATAGGTGGATGATACGCTGCCAGTCCCTACGCTTCCGGCTCCCAAGTAATTCCTCCACCTTTATTGCAGTTTGCAGGACGGGCTGCGAACCTCCCCTATAAATCACCTCTGGCCTTGACCTGCAACTATCCTGTGTCACCGAGGAGCCCTCTCCCTGCAGTATACGGCAATCTGAAATTGAATTACCCCCCCAGGGTCGTTATGGGTGACTGTCCTGCTCCCCCCCCCCCGTGCCCAGGCAGTCCTGGACCCTTGGAAGTGGTGCCTAAACAGCCCTAATCACCTCAGGTCTTTCCCCGAAGGGGTCATAGGCTCTGCAGTGATGCAGGCCCAAAAGAGGACCAGTCCTTCCCCTAATCAAACTCCAGCAGGTTAAGTAGGCCCATGTCCAGAGAGAGGGGGACCACAATCTTTTAATAGGTAAGTCCACAGTTCTCAGTCCACACCAGAGGTCTACTTGGGGTTGTCAGGAGGCCTCAGGGGCTCACCCTACCAGGTTCTCTGGCCCACAGCAGCATCTGTCACAACTAACAGGGGAAAGGGGGGAGGGGGTTCCAGTGAGGAAACCATAGCCACCCATGCCCCTCAAGGCCCACTTACTTCTTCCTTGGCCATCTGTGTTTCACCCCCAAGGCCTAAATCAGTGTGAGGGACTGTTTCTGACCCTTCTTCACGATTCCCTCTATGGCATGAGTGAAGTCCGTTTCTCCATCCCAGGTTGCTCTCATGCATTCCCCTGCCACAGGGTAGTCAGTTGGTGCAGAGGGAGGCCCACCTCCATCCACGTGGACCCCCAAAGTCCAGGGGGAACTGCAGGCTGGGCTTCTCCACGTACTTGTGGGGGCCCACACCACCTGGTCGATCCAGCACTGGGCCAATGGCTCACCACAGCAGCGGGGGACACCAGTCCGGGTCCAAATAGTGCTTTTCCAGCTGAAGCTGATACAGATTGTCCGCGGCCTCCCGCACGGCCAACACTCATTTGCCGTCCATTTGACGCTCGCAGGAAAGTGCCATTAAGGTTATCAAATGGGGCCGCAGGCCAAGTCCCTTTCCCGCAGGTCCAGCCGCCGCCCTCACCAGGGGAGGTGGAGGACCCACAGCCACCTCTGCCAAGGAATCACTGGCTATCCGGTGCTTTCCTTCTCCTCGCTAGCGCCAATTCAGCTGGGGAAGCTATACAGGGATTACCCTGGCACCCACAGCCATCTGCTCCACTGTCCAGCCTGGACGCAGATCCACATTCCGGTTCCTCTTGGGGCATCGAGCTTCAAAAGCAAAGGGTTCACTATTCTGGTCTCCGCAGCATCCGATTCGGCTTCATCAGGGGTTCAAAGGCCAGCCCGGCCACAAGCAGGAGCAGCTGTCATTTTGCAGAGAGACGCTCGATGTCGGCCCAGCATTTCCATCCGTTGTGGGACACCCTGAGGGCTACTAAATTACTGCACAGAACAGTGCCCAGCTTCAAAGGAACATGTGTGGGTGGGTATGCAGGGCTAATGAGGCTCAGGAGTCCAGGATTTCAGCAGGATAATTTTAGGCCATGCCGGAGCTCAGCGTAGTTAGACAGCTAACCCACCATCTTGTTGGCCATGCCCCCCTACTTTAACATTCTTAGGATGCTCATTCCACAATTTTGCTTCAAGGAGATCGAGGCACCCTCATGAACACACTCAAAGCAGATCTGAGTTGTCAAGTATGAAATGAGCAACTCAACCTCCTATTGCGATATAAATGGAAAGATGAACAAAAGGCTGCAAGAATCAAGGTGGCCACTTTAAACTAACTGTTTCTGCACCAGAAACCAATGCAGTTTACAAAGTACATGAGATATGGGATATCTTTGCTATTCTGGCTGTAAAGAATTCGATTTTTTACAGCCTAAAGACCAGTTTCTTCAGAAGACCCAGATACAGTGCAGACTTTTGGATCAGTGATAGTCTATAGATTCTGGCTTGTCTACTTGTCTCAAAACAGGAAGGTTTGCCTTTTCAGTACAGGTAATTACATTAATGTCATAAGGAGTATCGTTCTGTCCACACAATGTAAAATGTAAATTAACAAATGCATTGTTAATATCTTTGTTTTGAATTACTACCTGCCCTAGCTCATTCCCGAGCAACACAAAAGAGCAACATCCAAATCCAAAGTCATGATTAGTTGAGTTTCCTAACTTTTTCTCAGCTTTCAATACTTTTGATTAGTACAGTTTAAGGCAAATTCAGCTTTCTATCTATCAAATCATTTGACTCAAATTACACTCTAATAAGCGGGCACAATGCACTTTATCCTGCGCACGAGCAAATGTTTCCTTCATTGTCTGAAGAGAGGTTTAAAGGAGGCCTAAACTTTCAGCTGTTCCTTTTCCTTTCTGGAGTAAAAATTAAACACAGTACATCACAAAAATATTTTCGAGAATCCCTATCTTTTCCTGAAAAGGATTAGTAAAATCAGACATTTGGTAAAAAACAAACAAAAGACAGTCCTTTCATTTCTAGGGCAATTGCAGCTCTAATGTGATTGGTACATGATCAGAAAATAGAATCACCTCCGAATACACCACTAAAAAGACATCTGGGAACTAGGATAAAATCAATCTGTGAATCACTCTTGTGGATTGTGACTTTCATCTCACACTAGGATTTGACGCACCACACATCCTCAAAATATAATGGACTTCATAAATCTTATTTTTTTAGTGTATAGAGGACCAAGGCAAATTGTACCTTATGCCCTATTTCATTTTCTTTGCAAATTACAAAACTTCCCATTTTATCGGTGGTTGTAGACTACAACGCATCTAAACATTTTATATAGAAGGACTGAACCGCATCTGGATTTGAAAGTACACTGACAAGACATCTCCCTACTGAACAGGCTTTTGATCAAATGATCAAAAAGGGTAGGCCCTTTTTTACCATATGGGCTTCTTAGAGAAACAAAACATGTGTTGTTCTTTTGCATCCATAAAAAAACTTTAGGTCTCTTAAGAATGTGTGTTTGGACTCCATACACTGCAAATAACTCACATGGACCAAAAATACAGCCTATTAATATAGATGAGTACACCACCAATCATCAACAATAATAGAAATACACAATGTAAGATAAATTGAAAAACAATTGAGAGTCGCAGGATGAAGTCTTAACAGACATTTGAAACGTCAAAGGTTTGCAGTTACTTCTCTTATGAATTAACCTTATGTACAAACAAATCAACATCGTCATTTTGAAAAACATAGCATAATGGTCCAGGACGATTGACAACATATGCCCAGTCGACTGGTCAGATCACCACATCATTCTGTTTCAGATTAACAATACTTGCCATCACACACACATAAAACCCTTCGATGGGCGAGAAACATTGGGCAAATACCTCTTGTGGACCTTGAAGAAAAAAATTAGATCTCTACTCCTCCCCCCCCCCCCCCCCCTCCTCCTCAGCAGACAACAACTGAACTCACCACCCACTATAATTCAACAATGTCCTCTATACTGGACAAAGTGGCCCCTCTGGAGCTAAACAGAGTAAATAAACACACTCTCAAGATCATGGTTTAATAAAGACCTTAACACTGAGCGAAGAAAGCTTAGAGCGGCAGAAAGACTCTGGTGAACAATTCCATCCACAACCCACCTAGGGCAACTCAGGAGGTAACACAGGAAGTACACATACATATGAGTGAAAAGGAACGCGTTACTTACCTGTAACTGCGGTTATCCAGTATTGGTATCTTTCATAGATTCACATGCCTGAATCATTCCCCGTCGTCGGGAATGGGAGTCACCGGTAAATAACAAAGTAATGTCCAGAAGACATAAGACAGTCATAGGCCTCAGAGGCCTTAGCTTAGTAAGCTATCCACGTCCTTATGTAAAAAGGACCAAATTTTGGCCAGAGCCAATCAGCTAACACCACCCTCTAGAACCTTCCTGGTAGGAGCTCTAGTCCCTCAGATTTTCGTGAGCACAGTGCTAAGCAGCTGTATACTGAGAGATCCGAGAGAGCCCTTCCAGGGGAGGCGGGTGGGTTGCATGTGAATCTATGAAAGATACCAATACTGGATAACCGCAGTTACAGGTAAGTAACGCGTTCCTTATCCAGTATTAGCGTATCTTTCATAGATTCACATGCCTGAATCAGAGTAGCAAGCAGTGAATAAAGCACATTTCGAAAGATATGGATAACATACAGGTATTAGATAACCACATCTATCCGAGATAAACAACAGTGCTACCGTAAAGCAATGAATAAGTAAAGCATACATTATAGTGCGAAATGTGCATAAACTGAGGATGGTGGGATGAAAGAAAGGGCTCACCTCTATTTAAAAAGATGACGTAGTACCGCTTGACCCACTGACGCATCCTTCATGATCTCCGCATCCAGGCAGTAATGCTTGGTGAAGGTGTGCGGCGTCTTCCATGTGGCCGCTCTACAAATGTCCACAATGGGCACCCCAGCAAAAAGAGCCATGGAAGTAGACATGGCCCTTGTGGAGTGGGCACGGACCGTTGTTCTCAACGGACGTCCTGCCTGTTGGTGACAGAAAGAAATGGCCGAAGAAATCCAGCGGGAAATGCTCTGTTTTGTGAGCGGAAGCCCTCGTCGAGGTCTGCTGTAGGCTATGAATAGCTGATTTGATTTTCGAAAAGATTTCGTTCTCTCAATGTAAAATTTCAAGCAACGTTGAATGTCTAGTGAATGTAGAGTTCGTTCCGCCACTGTTTGTGGATTTGGGAAGAATGATTGTAAAACAATAGGTTCGTTGAGGTGGAAGTGAGATGGAACCTTGGGGATGAAAGCTGGATTTGTGCGGAGAAGGACTCTATCCTTTTTGAATTGCAGGAATGGGTCCTGGATAGAGAATGCTTGGAGCTCTCCCACTCGCCTTGCCGAGGTAAGAGCTAGTAGAAGTGCCACCTTCCAGGAAACAAATTTAAGGTCAGCTCTGTGGATGGGCTCAAACGGGTGCTTCATTAGTTGAGCTAGAACTATGTTAAGGTGCCAGGCCGGTGGAACAGGCTTTACTGGAGGGAATGTGCGAAACAGTCCTTTCATGAATTGCTTGATGAGTCTATGAGACCATAAAGAGGGGCCGGAAGAAGATCTTCTGAAACGTGAGATTGCAGCTAGGTGAACTTTAATGGAGGCATGAGCAAGACCAGATTCTGCTAGATGTAAAAGGTAGGGTAAGACTTGTCCTGGGGTGGAAGAGAAAGGATGCAACTTATTCGTCTTACACCAGATACAGAATCTTTTCCACTTGAGTGAATAGGTCTTGTTGGTACTATCTGCTCGAGCCCGAGCTAGAATTCGCCTGCAGTCTGGAGGAATGTCTAGGCCCCGAAACTCTCTGAACTCAGGAGCCAAGCTGATAACCTGAGAGAGGCTAGATCCGGATGTTGAATCTGCTGATCGCTGAGCGTCAGAAGAGATGGAAACGTTTTCAGCCTGATCGGAGGTTCCTGGGAGAGGAGGTGAAGTTCCGAGAACCAGTGTTGGCGTGGCCAAGCTGGGGCTACCAATATCAAAGTGCAAGGCTCCGCCTTCATCTTCCGTAGTACCCTGGGGATCAGGGGAAATGGCGGAAAGGCGTATGCAAAGACGTTGCACCATGCTATCGAAAAGGCATTCCCCAGGGATCCTGGTTGGGGATGCCAGCTTGCAAAGTATTGGCATTTGGCGTTGCGTTGGGTGGCGAATAGGTCCAGCTGAGGTGTGCCCCATTGGGCGAAGATATTGTTGAGGACCTGCTGATCCAGCTCCCACTCGTGGCACGCTGCCTGCCTCCTGCTTAGATAATCTGCCAACACATTGTGGGTGCCTGGAACATAATCTGCTCGGAGAGAGATGTTGTGGCGGAGCAGCCAGTTCCAGATTTTCTGCGATTCGCGCGAAAGTGTCAGTGAACGAGTCCCTCCCTGCTTGTTCAGGTAGTGCATTGTCGTGGTGTTGTCTGTCCGGACAAGCACTACTGAGTTCTTTATCCTCGGGAGGAAAGCCACTAGAGCTAGGTAGACTGCTCGGAGCTCTAAAAGGTTGATATGAAGCATTTTTTCCGAAAGGGACCACTTTCCGCTTATCTGTAGCTCCTGAAGGAAAGCTCCCCAGCCTTCTAAGGAAGCGTCCGTGGTGATTATATGAGGAGTAGCAGGAAGCAAGAAAGGCAAGCCTTGCGAAAGGTTCTTGGGGCAAACCCACCATTGCAGAGCCTGTTTGATCGCCGGGGTTACTTGGATGACGTCGTCGAAAGACCCTGTACACTGGATCCACTGGTTCGACAGAGCCTCTTGTAGGGGTCGCATCCGCAAGCGGCAATGTGGGATTAAAAGAATGCAGGAGGACATCATCCCGAGGAGGGATTTGAAGAGGCGCACCGAGAGTGTCTTTCTTGTCATTACCTGGAGTGCCAGAGATTGAAGTTTGTCCTGGCGTTCCTGTGACGGGAATGCTTTCCTGTGGATGGTGTCTAGTGTGGCTCCCAAAAATTGCATGCATTGGGATGGTTGCAGGACAGATTTGTCGTGGTTGAGAGTGAGCCCCAGTGACTCGAAGAGTGTCAGACAAGCGTTGGAAGAACTTATCACGCCTTCTTGTGATGGGGACTTGATAAGCCAGTCGTCTAAATACGGGAAGACTTGGTGGTGGAACCGGCGTAGGTACGCCGCCACTGGTGCTAGGCATTTGGTGAAAATGCGTGGCGCCGATTTGAGCCCAAATGGCAGAACCCGAAACTGGTAATGCCTGCCCGCCACCATGAAACGCAGGAACTTCTTGTGGTTGCGGTGTATTGGGACATGAAAATAGGCGTCTTGAAGGTCCACCGACACCATGTAGTCGTTTGCGTTGAGTAAATGCAAAACCTCCTGTATGGTAATCATTCGAAACGACTGTTTTTTCAGAAATTTGTTGAGATTTCTGAGGTCCAATATGGGTCTCCATTTCTTCTCTTTCTTTCGGATGAGAAAGAAATGGGAGTAGAACCCTCTCCCTCGTTGGCTGAGGGGAACTTTTTCTATAGCTCTCTTTAGAAGCATAATCTTTATTTCTTGGAGTAATGGGCGTAGGTTTTTGTGAGCCCTTTGGCGGGGAGGAGTTTGAGGAGGAATTTGTGTGAATTCCAGGGAATGGCCGAATTGTATTAATTGAAGGACCCATCGGTCCGTAGTTATCGTTTGCCAATTTTTGAGAAAATGGGAGATTTTTCCGCCAATCTTGTAGGGTGGAGACAAGTTTGAGCCCGGCTGCATCTGGAAGTCATTGCCGCCGCGCGGCACCTTTTTGTCTTCCTCCTCTGTTACGAAAGGAAGTTTTGTGGTAAGACGACTGTTGTCGCTGCTGAGATTGTGGACGGTACTGCTGGGAAGAGGAGAAAGAGGAACGCTGTTGAAAGTCTCCTCTGGAGGAAGTCTGGCCTCTTCCTCTTGACCCACGAAAGGAAGGGTTCCGAGATTGCAGAGACCCCAGGGCTCTGGCAGTGTCTGTATCTTTTTTGATACCTTGCAATGCCTCGTCAATAAGAGAACCGAATAGAAACTGGCCATCATAAGGCATGTCCAGGACTTTTGTCTGGACCTCCGGCCTGAAAGAAGTTGCCTTGAGCCAACCCTGGCGCCGGAGAGTAGCCGCACCAGCCAGCTGTCTAAAGCCTGTGGAAGCAATATCCATTGCACAGTCTATCAGTTCCGTGGCAGATCGCTCACCCTCCAACAGAATCTTCTTTGCCTCTTCTTTTAAGTCAGAAGGCAAATCCGCTAGATATGGGGCAATGTCCGCCCACATTTGTCGGTTGTACCGTCCCAATAGTGCAGTAGCGTTGGAGGCACGCACTGTCAAGGCTGACATAGAGGAGAAACGTTTCCCTATGTTATCCATACGTCGCCCTTCTTTATCCGGCGGAGCTGTCAACAGCGCAGCTGGGTTGTTTGACCTCCTCTGCGCAGCCTGAGTGATAACCGAGTCCGGCTTTGGATGGCCTGTAAGACAAACCGGAGCAGTGTCCGGAGCTTTATACTTCTTGTCCAGGCGTGGTAGAACCGGTGGCATTGATGAAGGGTTCTGCATTATCTTTATGCCCTGGTCCCAAATATAATCTATTATCGGAATTGCCCGGACGGTCTTCTTGAAGGGTTCCTTAAAGTCATATAATAAACAGTCCTGTTGATGCGAAGGCATCGGGATCTGGAAGCGCTGGGCCGCCCTTTCAATGATGTTGTGGAAACCGCCGATGTCGTCGGGCGGTGAGTCGGCTGTGGTAGGGACAGGCGAAACAGGAGCCGGAAGGATGTAATCGTCCCATTCATCTTGTTGGGATTGAACGTCCTGGAGTTCTCCTTCCTCAGGTTCCTCCTCCTCCTCCTCCTCCTCGTCGTCCGTGGCGGGCCGAGGCGGAGGTGCCGTCCTCTCCAAACGCAGTGGAGGCGGTCGTGGCCGTGTAGCCTCCTCCTTGGAAGGCCCCGCAGGCATCGGTGGAGGTGCCGGAGTCGGAAAACGCTGCTTATAGTCCGTTATTAAGAGCTGAAGGTCTGTGACCAAGGTTGCCGGTAGACACACCATGGAAGGTGGAGGCGGCATGTATTCTCGATGAGGAACCTCCTCATAATCCTGGGGATTGTCTTCGTAATCGGAGACATCCTGGTACTTCACATGGAGTTGTGATGGACTAGTCGCCGCAGGAAAGAGACTAGCGTCGTCCGAATCCTCCTCTTCAAAGAGGCGAGTGGGAGGCAAGGTTGAGACCTTACTGGGCGAAGTGAGGGCCGGAGTCAATGCACGCTTGGTTATTTGTACATGCACAAATGTACTCTGGTCGTCCGTGTCCATACTCCTCAAGGGGCTCGATGGTATAGCTGTAACCGACGTTACAGGTATCAATGCCGTCGACGGGATCGTCGTCGGGGTCGTCGTCAACGACGAGGATGATGAAGACGGTCTCCTCGTCGACGATGACGTCGACGATGACGTCGACGACGGCGTCGTCGGTGATATTCTCGTCGACGGTGTCTTCGTCGACGACGGTGTCTTCGTCGACGACGGTGTCTTCGTCGACGACGGTGTCTTCGTCGTTGATAGCTCCGTCGACGATGATGAAGCTCTCGTCGACGGTGTCGTCGTCGTCGACGCTCCCGTCGACAGCTTACTCGACGACGCCTTTTTTATGGCTAACGTCGACGGGATTGACTTGCCTGCCGTCGACGATGGAGTTGTCGTCGTCGAGGACATGGAATGGGATGTCATCGTCGATAGAGTCGTCGTCGACGATGTAACTGAAATCGCTGTCGAAGGAGATTTTCTCGTCGACGCTACTGTCGACATTGTTGTCGTCGACGAGGTGGCAATAGGCTTTTTGAAGGTGTGGGGCATCACCTTAGGAGACGAGCTCCCTGGAACAGGCGAATCCTGGACCTCTGAAGACTTTTTCTGCGTCTTCTTTTGAGGTGGCTGCGACGAAGGGCCCGGCGATGCCACCCTTGGTCTTTTAGATGAGGAGTGAGACGCAACTGAAGAACTCTCACTCTCCTCAGAGGCCACATCCTCCTTGTCCTTTAGCCTTTGCAGCCAGATTAAAAGGCGCCCCTCTCGGTCTTTCAAGGTCTTAGATGAGAAAGTCCGACATACCTTGCAGTCCTTAGAACTGTGACTGGGATAGAGACAATACAAGCAGTCCTTGTGTTGGTCGTCGATATGTAGCCTCTTTTTTCCACAAGAGGCGCAGGGCCTGAATAAACCCTTCTTAGGTGTATCAGCCATGCTGAAAATCCAGAATGTTGAGAAGAAATGCTGTCAAATCCAAAGAAATGAGCAGAGCTCAGTGGAGACTCCCTTAGCACGACGTGCGGTAGAAAATCTGAGGGACTAGAGCTCCTACCAGGAAGGTTCTAGAGGGTGGTGTTAGCTGATTGGCTCTGGCCAAAATTTGGTCCTTTTTACATAAGGACGTGGATAGCTTACTAAGCTAAGGCCTCTGAGGCCTATGACTGTCTTATGTCTTCTGGACATTACTTTGTTATTTACCGGTGACTCCCATTCCCGACGACGGGGAATGATTCAGGCATGTGAATCTATGAAAGATACCCTAATACTGGATAAAGCCTCCTTCTGCTGCAACGCTCTAGACAAGGCCATAAACCGGCCCCAAAAACTCTTTAATATCATCAAATAGCAAACCTCCAAGCCTTCCCTACAAAACCCTCTGATCTCCAAAGAAGAAAACAAGTTACTTACCTGTAACTTTGGTTCTCCAGTATTGGTAACTTTCATAGATTCCCATAGCTTGTATCATTCCCCCGTCGTCGGAATGGGAGCCTCGGTAAATAAAAAATACCATAGCAGTAGGTACAAAAGAGAAAGAAAGGCTTAGGCCTCATCTCATTTTGTAGCCTAGCCACCTCTTTTTGTAAAAGAGACCAAAATAATACAACAACCAATCAGATTAGCCTCACCCCATAGAACCCTCCTGAGAGAACCTCAGATTTTCGTAGCCGTTGTGGAACAATATAACAGAATATGCTGAAGGCTTTGATTTCCCAGGGGAGGAGGCTGGGCGCATGGGAATCTATGAAAGTTACCAGTACTGGAGAACCAAAGTTACAGGTAAGTAACTTGTTTTCTTACTCCAGTATTGGAACTTTCATAGATTCCCATAGCTTGTATCAGAGTAGCTAGCAGTTAGGACAAAAAGGAAGCACATTTTGTGTAAAAATACATTGTATCACCTTGCATGTGTATCAGCATGAGAAATAAAAATTACCAAACAGCAGTCAGTAAACATCATCAGATACAAAATGTGCGAACCAATAACAGGAAGGAGGGTTAGAAGGGAAAGCTCACCACTCACTTAAAGAGATTCCGTAGAACAGCCTGTCCCACTGCAGCATCGCTCCGCGTGGAAGATTCCAAGCAGTAATGTTTCGTGAAGGTATGGGCACTGCTCCATGTAGCTGCTCTGCAAATGTCTTTGATCGGTACTCCAGCGAACAGAGCAGCTGAAGACGAAACTGATCTTGTCGAGTACGCCCGGACTCGCCCTTCTGGGGGCTTATCAGCCGCTTGGTGACAGTAGTGGATGGCGCTGTCAATCCATCGAGCAACCCCTTGTTTTGAAAGGGGAAAACCTTTGCGAGGTGCACTGAAGGCGACAAAGGGCTAAGTAGATCTCCTGAAGTCCTTGGTCAGTTGAATATAAAATTTTAAACACCTTTGAACATCTAGAGAATGAAGAGACCTCCCCGCTGGAGTTGTCGGTCTAGAGAAAAAAAGACTTCAAAATGACTGGTTCATTCAAATGAAAATCCGAAGGAACCTTCGGGATGAATTTTGGATTTGTCTTCAGAATAACAGTGTCTTTTTTGAATTGCAAGGACGGATCCTTAATAGTGAGAGCCTGAAGTTCCCCAACCCTCTTGGCGGATGTTAAAGCGAGGAGGAGGCCCACCTTCCATGAGAGAAATTTTAGATCCGCCCTATGAATTGGCTCAAACGGAGGCCTCATGAGTTGAGCAAGGACCAAGTTGAGCTGCCATACGGGTGGAGGAGGTCGAACTGGAGGGAAAACCCTAAAAAGTCCTTTTAAAAATTGTTTCACGATTCTCGCAGACCAAAGAGAAGGGCCGGAAGATGTTCGTCTGAACCTAGAGATCGCCGCCAGGTGAACCTTGATAGAAGAATGTGCGAGACCTGACTTGGCCAGAGACAAAATGTATGGCAAAATCTGATGAGGAGCAGAAGAAAAAGGATGAATGTTCTGTTGGTGGCACCATAGGATGAAACGTTTCCATTTTGAACAATAGGTCTTATTCGTACTTGGTGCGCGGGCCTGAGCTAGCACCTCTCTACATTCTTGAGGGATATTCAAGCCCTGAAATTCTCTGTGCTCAGGAGCCACGCAGTCAATTGCAGAGAGCTCGGGTCCGGATGTGCCACTTGGACCTGGGACATTGTCAATAGAGAAGGAATTGGACGCAAGTGAATTGGATGATCCTGGGAGAGCAGGAGAAGCTCCGTAAACCAAAACTGGCGGGGCCACGCCGTTGCCACTAGAATCATTCTGCAGGGTTCTGCTTTGAGCTTCCTGAGTAGTCGTGGGATTAGAGGAAAGGCTTAAACAAAGGCGCCACTGGATGGTGGCTGGTGTTGAAACTCCAGTGTATGGCCAAAAGGGATGATATTGAGGACCCACCGATCTGATGTTATGAGATTCCAGTTGTGGAGGTATTGTGATATCCTGCCCCCACTGGTGTCACAGGGGGTGAAGGAACAGTAGACAGAGCCGGGAAGCCGCTATTGGTGCTTAGAGGAATCCCTCCCTTGGCGCCCTTGTCGTCCTCTAAAGGGTTGGCGAGAGAAAGACGATGATTGGCCCTGTCTTTGAGAATACTGGGGCCTGTAAGACTGGGATTGTTGCGAATAGGAGGAATAGCGCTGCTGCTGTTATCCACCTCTATATGAAAAAAAACCTCTTCCTCTCGCACCACGGAAAGGTACTTTGCGGTAGTGCAATGTCCCAAGGGACTTCGCTGTTTCAGAGTCCTTTTTTATCTCCTGCAAACGCATCGTCCACATGCTTTCCAAAAAGCATCTCACCATCGAACAGCAGATCTAGTATTTTATTTTGGACTTCCGGGCGAAACCAGGTGGCCCAAAGCCAGCCCTGCCGCCTAAGGACTGCTGCACCTGCCAAAGAGCGGAAAGCAGTGGTAGCAATGTCCATTGCGCAATCTATAATTTCCAAAGAAGAATGCTCTCCTTCCTCCAGGATTTTCTTTGCGTCAGCCTTCGCTCCCTCAGGTAGCTGGTCCAAATATGGAGATAAATCGCACCACATCTGGCGATCATATCGTCCAAGAATAGCCAAGGCATTAGCCGCCCTGACCAGGAGGCTGGACATAGAGGAGAATCTCTTACCCACATTATCAAGGCGCCTACCCTCTTTATCCGGTGGTGTGGTAAGGGGCGCCGAAGGATTCCTTGAATTCCTTTGGGCCGCTTGAGAAATTAGAGTCCGGTTTAGGTTGGCTAACCAGACAAGCAGGGCTATCTTCCGGAGCTTTGTACTTTTTCTCCAGTCGAGGAAGAACAGGCATGACGGTAGCTGGAGATTTCATTACTTTAATCCCCTCATTCCAGACATGGTCCACAATTGAAATAGAACGAACAGACTTTTTATAAGGCTCTTTAAAATCATAAAGAAAACATTCCGACTGTACTGATGGTATGGGAAGATCGAAACCATTGGATGCTTTTTCCATTAAATTGTGAAAACCCCTATATCTGCTGGAGGAGAATCCGCAGGATCCGGAGATGGAGAAGCGGGATCCGGAATTACATAGTCATCCCATTCCCTATCTGGATCTGGGAGAGTGTGCCCTGGTCATTATGAACCGTGACTACATTTTGTTGAGGTTCCATTGGATCCTGAACCGGAGCTTGTGGAAGCAGAGGAACAGGAGCAGAAGATTGTGGTGGAGGTGGTGGCACTTTTACTGATTGTTGACCAGAAGGTTGAGATGGAAATCTTTTCCTATAATCCAGCAACATGAATTGTAAATCAGAAATCGGTGAAGACGGCATAGCCACCATGCCCTGCTGCAATTGTTCCTGCCTAGTTTGCGGCAGATATTGCCCTTGGTCCTACATAGTAGTCCTCAGAATCCGAGTCCTGGTACTTGACATGTAATTGGGATGGACTATATGCATCCCCGTAAGGTCCCTCATCTTCATCTGAAAACTCCTCCTCCAAAAGAAGTGCTGGAGGTAGTGGTGTCACTCTACGAGGAGAAGTCATCTCCGGTGTAATCTGGCATCTTTTTACTGAAATTGCCACACTTTGAATCGTCAACGATCACTCCATCGACGACGGTTCCGCCGTCGACGGAGTGATCGTCGACGGAATCGTTGTCGAGCCCGTCGTCAGTATTATGCTGGAAGCTGTAGCCGACATGGAAACCTGAATCTTAGGTTGCAGCATCGACGAAGTCATCGTCGACGAAGGTACTGGAGACGACAAAGCTCTCGTCGACGAGCCCGTGGACGGAGCTGAAATCAACGTTGATGGATGTTTCGTCGACGTACCTTATGTTGTCGTCGTCGACGGGCGGAATTTCTTGTCCGCTTTCCCCTCAGGCAGGACGGAAGTTGGTTTTTTTAATAGTCTTGGCTTCTCAGAAGGTGGAGGTGAAACCGAAGGCCCAAAACTCGCCTTCTTAATAGAATGTGCCTCAGAAACCAGTCCTTCCTTCTCCTTTACACCTCGGTGAGGAGATTTGATGGGACTACGCCTGTCAGACCTATCAGAGGTCTTTTGTAAGGCTTTGGCAGGAGGGTCAGAAGAAGTTGAAGGTGAAGACCTACCCCTCTTTTGAGATCTCCTCGAAGATGTTGCAGAGGAGGCATCATCACTGTCACTCGAAACCGGGTCTTTCCGTGACTTTAACTTTTGCAACCAGGTGAGCAGACGTCCCTCACGGTCTCTCAAGGTCGTTGATGAGAAGGTACGACAGATCTTGCAGTCGGTTGCCTTGTGGTCAGGGTACAAACAATAAATACAGTCCTTACGTTTGTCCTCCACATAAACATTTGAACAAGTAGCACAGGCTTTGAATAAAGCCTTTTTCTCCTTCTCAGACATCCTGAAGAACGCTGAATAGAAAGCAGTTGAAAATACACAGAAGTTGAAGAGAAATCTGAGCAGAGCTCTGTGGAGACTCCCTTGCACAACGTGAGGTAGAAAATCTAAGGCACTGAGGTTCTCTCAGGAGGGTTCTACGGGGTGAGGCTAATCTGATTGGTTGTTGTATTTTGGTCTCTTTTACAAAAAGAGGTGGATAGGCTACAAAATTAGATGAGGCCTAAGCCTTTCTTTCTCTTTTGTACCTACTGCTATGGTATTTTTTATTTACCGAGGCTCCCATTCCGACGACGGGGAATGATACAAGCTATGGGAATCTATGAAAGTTCCAATACTGGAGTAACGGTGTGACAACTTCGCCAACTTCTTCAATGACGATCACAAAGATTGAGCTACCCCTTCAAGATAACAACTAGTCATCTAATGGGAACCCCCCTCCTTCCGGAAAGGAAGAAGACAACCAGCTGTCTCACCTCATGGCCTTCCTATCAATGATCACTCCTCAGGACAATACCAGGGACAACCGTCTCCAGGGGCCCCACACACCTTCAAAAGCTGGAAGGTATTCAACCCACTCTCGGAGGAGGACATATCTGCTCTGCTGGCTGCGTCATCCAAACCCTCCTCCCACCTTGCTGACCCCCTTCTAGCATTCCTGGCAAAAAAACTCAATCATACCCCAACCCCACTCTTGTCAAAGATTATATACAGCTCCTTGATGACTGGGGTGATGCCAGACTGCCTCAAACCCAGTGAAATCACTCCAATGCTCAAAAAACGGACGAAGACCCAAAAGACCTCAATAACTACAGATCAATCTCCCTTTCCTAGCCAAAATTCTATAGAGATGTGCTCTCACACAATTAAACCAACACATCGACGACACTCTCCTGGATCCTTATCAATCTGGCTTCAGAAAAGAATTCAGCTTTGAAACAGCTATTCTGAAAATAGTAGATGACCTTCACAAATTACTGCATACAGACTGATGCTGCCTGCTCATACTCCGAGACCTAACATCGGCCTTCGACCTGGCCAACCACAAGCTCCTGCTGAAATCCCTCCAAAAAAGAACTGGAACAGGAGGGGTGGTCTTACATCTTACCTCGCCTACAAAACCGATCTCAACAAATAAAAATAAACAACCTGATCTCTGCACAAGAGCAATTACCCGGGGTGTTCCACTGTTCAATATCTACATGGTGCCCCTCAGAGTCATTCTCAACCAAGCAAGCATCTCCTTCACATCTATACGCAGACGACACCCAGCTCTACGCGGAAATCTCCTCACTTGACGACATCCACCGATTAAATTCCATCAAGTCCAACACTGGCTAGCCCACAACCACCTAAACCTTAACTAAGATAAGACTGAAATTCTACACATATCAAAGACAGAACTGTACCCACAGAAACAACAATGGCTCAAATCGATTGACGCTCTTAAATGCACACTATCCCTGACCAACTATGACAAATCTACGAATTACACTGGACCCTAAACTGACTATGAAAGATCATATAAAGAATAGTGCGAAGAGGGGATTCTACAACCTGAAATCACTGAACAAAATCAAACCCTAACTACTAATGAATGAGCAAATCTGCAACACAAGCGCTGGTGTTGTCTACATTAGACTTTGGAAATGCCACCCTCACAGGAACTGCAAAATCTCATCTCAACCCCCTTCGTACCACCCTCAATGCAGCAGCCACAATGGTCACAGGAATCAAAAAATAGGACCACATCTCATCTGCCCTGAAAGAAGTGAACTGGCTTCCACTTGCAGCTTGCTGCAGTTTTAGAATGGCCTGTCTAACTCACAAAGCCATTCACATGGGAAAACAGCTTACCTCGATTCTAAACTCAAAAAGGGAGGTCAAACAAGAACATTGAAGAGCTCAAATACCCTTCTCCTCATTCCGTTGAAAACTCACAAACAAAAAACCAAGGCACGCTTCTTCTTGAGCAATGCCCAAAAAATCCCCCAAAATCCCGAACTCTATCCCAACAAATTTCAGGACTAACCCCTCCTTCATGACGTCAAAAGAGAGTTAAAGATCTCCTCCTAAACCAACATCTCAACTGGCAGGATGTCAATTACCCACAAAGACCTGACCTCAACCCTTAGATGTCCTTTCCCCCTCCCACGCTACTTTTCCTCCATTGTCCTTAACCCCTGCCTTGTCCGGATTTGATTCAACTGTATGGTCTACACATGTTATTTGTTGAACATATACTGTTGTAAAGCGCTGTGATACTTTCAAGTCTTGCCAGCGCCTTATAAAACGCTTACATAAATGCATACATTTGTGACTGAAGTGAAATACAAACACTGCCTACGAAAAGGTTTCAAGATGAAATGCAGGTTTTCTTTATTTTTCATCCAAAGTCAGGTGTAATATCCTCTGCCAGTTCTAGCTTTTTAAGCCAGTAATACTTTTAATCCTGCGATGATTACAATTACAGGTCCAAAAATTACAGTATGCAAGAAGCTGCTGGAGAAAAATCCTTGACTTGCGCAACGTGTCAAACACAAAATTGGCATCTTGTAGCTATGCAGGTGGGCCTGTGGGGACATATGTAAGTGGTGGCACATAGAAGGAAGTTTTACCTCTAGTACCAATCCACAAGGAGCTCTACAGAAGCGAGCTGACAGAGCTCCACGGAGACATGTTGAGGAGGGCTCAAACAAATGCCATCACCCAGCACTCCCACGAGATGCATCATCAGACCTTCCCCAGGGCACTTTGTCAACAGATCCCTTGAGGAACGTGGCCACGTTAGTAGTGGTCAAAAAGTAAGCAGGACAATGCTGTTCCCCTACCTTGCCCTGGGTCCCCCTAGAATGTCTCATTCTATGATATTCTCTAAGACATCACACTGTACCCTCACTGTTGGTATAGACTATGCACAGCAGCTGCAAATCATCCTGTG
This sequence comes from Triturus cristatus, assembly GCF_964204655.1. Classification (NCBI taxonomy): domain Eukaryota; kingdom Metazoa; phylum Chordata; class Amphibia; order Caudata; family Salamandridae; genus Triturus; species Triturus cristatus. The sequence continues at coordinate 1,246,992,457 of NC_140591.1, forward strand.
CTTCCTGTTGCACAGGGTTCTGTGGCTGTGCCTCTTTGAATTCCTTATTGTATGTTTGTCAGTTTGCTGTGCTGGGAACATGCACCAAACAAACACCAAACTATTGGTCTTTGTCGGTGCTTCTTGTCACATCCTAAGATTTCAGAAATCAAAACCTTGCCTTAATATATGCCAGCATCCATCTCCAGCCACACAAACCCAGTATCACTCGGGAAAGATTCAGTGCTCTGTCCATCATCTCCTTGTGTTTGCTTTGTTCGCCCTAAGTTGGCAGGGTATGCCCAGCCGTGGGGCCCTTGCTCACTTTGCCACTGGATTCAAGCCAGCCTGGCTGATGAGGCGTGTTAACCCGAAACCGGTCCCAGGATGCTTGTTTCCGGTTCAGGGACGACCTGGCATGGCAGTTCGGGCTTGACTGTTCCCGTGGGGCACAAGGTCAAGACTGATTTGCATATAGCTGGGTCTGACCTGAGATGGCTAAGTGAGCTAAAGAACGATGATGGATTCAACCCAGCTCTGTGACTGGGAGTGAGTGTCTGAAAGGTTTCAGCGCTCCATCCATCATCTCGTTTTGTTGACTCAGGAACATGAGCACACTCCAATGATTTAAGAAGCTGACACGGGTATGTAAAAAAATACAAATTGAGCAGAGAGGTCTACTGCATGCTGCTGACATTATTTGGAACCGTGCGTACACCAGGGGGACTTCGGGTACAACAGATTTGAGAGAGATTCTCCTATTCATTAGACAGGTGCTCGCTAGCACATTTCTCGTTTCTGGAGCCTCAGGCATTAAAAATTATCTCTGACAAAGCCAAAAGATCTGTCTTGTATTTTGACTCCTGAGTACAATATTAAAAAAGACTGCTGCAGTGAAAGATCAAACCGGATTGCTTTCTGTATACAATACATCTGTGAGATAAAGAGTCAAACCAGATCTAAAAAGAGCTCTGTCAGAATATGCATCAGGAGTAATCACCGTTTCTCAATTCTTTTTTGGTGTTTGCAGCCTTTTTGTTCTCCTTGGAAAGGCTTGATCGAAAAATAATAATCGTTTAAGGACACATTTTGCTAATCCATTGGTCTTGTAAACATGTGAAAATTACGTTCATTAAATGATTTGGTGAACAACTGCAAACAAAAGCCGCAATTCATGGTTTAAAAGCCAGAATGGAGTATATAACACATTCAAATTGACAGCCAGATACTACATAATCTCATTGATGGTTTATGTTACCACTACCCAGGACTTACAAGCCATTTGTCAAGGGAAAGAATCCAAGGTCCTCTCAAATAAGAGGTCTGGACAACCAGTCGGAATATGGGGAGAGAATACCATGAAGGAGAAGAGCAACGTACATTTCAGCTGGCTATCAATGCTACTCATCATGCATTTCTCAGGGTTGTATATACCTTCAGCCACGGATGATTCAGTGCTTCATACACTGTTATCCTTTCAGCTGGGTCCAGCATAAGCATGCGGCGCACCAGGTCTTTGGCACTTTCTGAGATATGGCTCCATTGCCTAGGATTCATCTACGAAAAGACGAAAGGAACAAGACCTTTAATCAAGCATGTTTGGCAAATATTTCACAATCGGTTCACAAGTCACAATATCCTAACATGCAAAGGTTACATTCTATAGATAAGACTGTGTGGGCATTACATTTTTTTTTAATTTCAGTTCAATTAAGCAAGCACGATCTAGAGATTTACGGTAGAACTCCCTCTGTTCTGGTACTGTGCTAAAATAGCGCCATCCTTCTTGAGCAGTAAAGTGCATGCCTATGCCGCTCTTACCAGTAATAGGTAATACATACTAAACAAGTTATTACTACAAACCTGAACGCCTTTACTGAGGTCGAGCCAAATCAGTGGGAGCTGAGGACTATGTTCTTCTGGCAAAATAGTAGCCCATTGTGGCAGTTTAGAAAGATCCTGACAGAGAGACAGCACATAGTTTTACCCATGATGGCAGCTCTTTAAAAAGCTCTTCCCCCTCTTGGGGGGGGGGAGGGGAGGGGGGAGGGGGGGGGGGGGGGGGAAATCGATCTGAAAATGCAATGTTATTGCACTTCGACCAGCAACTTTATAACGCATAAGGGTGTATGCTTTCCTGTTGGAAATCCATCTGTGTGACCTGTTCAAGTCTTTTTTAAAGAGACCCTCTACAAAACAATATTCGAGTAAGTGCCTGCAGGATCTTGTCCCTCAATTTAAATCGCCTTATTCACCACAAAGTAAAAAAGGCCCTGAGGTACATGGTGTGGAAACATTCAGATATAGCCCTAATCCAGGAACTGCACTGAAACAGATAAGCTAGGATGAAACTGGGAAGGGAAGGTGCTTTATGCCTGTGCCGTGGGTCGCTTACCTTCACAGGACACACATACCCCATCAATCTGGTGTGGAAGGGTGGCTTTCCCTTTTACTCTCTTTTTGGATTGTAGGGATGTGGAGAGATAGGACATATGTGTTTACAAATATAGCAAGAAATGGTAAGCAGCTTGAAGTGGGCTTTATCCATGCCCATAATGGTAGCAAGGAAGACTTCATGGCATGTCTGTACAAGGTAGTACAAGAAGTTGGCAACAAAAGAGTATTCATTGGCGGGGATGGGATTGTAGTACTAGCACCTGTCCCAGATAGGTTAGGCAGATTGGACTTCAACAATAACAAAGATAGGGGTAGGTTTAAGGGCATCATTGACTACGACTTGCTTGTGGATAAATTGAGAACTCTACACATTAAGGATAGGAAATACTCTTTTTTTTTTTTTTTGTACCCGTGGTACATGAACGCAAATTGAATACTTCTTGCTCTTGAATGGGTTTACTGGCTGATGTTCTATCTTGTAGAATTTTGGAGGCCTGGATCTCGGACCACACTCTAGTGGTCAAGCACCTCTCCCTGGGAACACAATGAGGCAGCTTCATAAAAGGGACTCCCTATCTGTCGTCATACCCATCAGGAGGGAGAACAGAGTCTTTCTTGCACACAAGACTGATGTTATTGTAAAATGTGCTTTTTACTTTATAATTCCCTCAACCATGACACTGGGCCACTGGAACACCATTTCTTGCCTAAGGAAAAGCTCCTTCGTGTATCTGTGCATATGGAGGAGCAGGTGACAGAAGAGGAGATTCGGGCCTCAATTGAGGGCTTGTGCTCATGCAGTCTCACGGATGGCCCTGTAGGCCATGCATAACCGGGCACAACCAAGCAAACACCTCGACCTCGACAATTAACAACTGACAGCTGTTGGAGACTCCCAGCTCCCGAACCTTGAGTTAACAAAAAGGAGAGCACATCCTGCGTGCCGTGCGGGCAATGACTCAACCCTGCGCAAGTGCCTACACCCAGAGACCACTGCTTCAACATTATCTACCTCGCTAGAGACTTATGCAAACTACCTCACCGCGACCTTGACACAACAGACAATGGAAGATGTAGGAGAGCAAGCGGCACAACCGACACACTTGTTTCTATGCACAGAATCCAAGACAACCATCATATCCTTTTTACTTATATTGACACAAGGGCAGTGAATGATGGCAGGGGGAGGGCACTAACACAGACTTTACATGGCAAAGAGACTGTAAGGATACACTCTTGGGATAAGAGAAACACAGAACTAATATCCAACAACTCCCAGTGAGACGGGACGGTGACCCAACGTCGCACGTTCACCATACGATGTTTCCGTGTAGGGGGGAGGGAGGGGGGGTGAGGTCACTAAACTCTTTGCTTTCTTTTTTCACTGTCTTCCCTTCTATTTTCACCTCCTATTCTCATATTTCTTGACGAGAAGGTTCAACCAGACCCTCGTGACTGGTAGAAGAGAGAGACCTAACACTGTGGCCTGCACAGGGCAGACACCCATCCTACACCATGTGGCTGGGTCGTGCGGGAGGGGAGGAGTTACAACAAACGAGAGCTGGGGACTCAGATTAGGTTTTCCAGACACGACTCACCCTAGATAATGGACCCCACCAAAAATCTTAACCTGGCTTCTGATCTAAAGATAGTATCCCTCAATGTCAAGGGGCTCAACCACCCCATTAAACGCAAGAAGATATTAGACTACCTTGCTAAAACTAAAGGGGATGTGGTCCTACTACAAGAAACCAAACTGTCCCTCGGTGACGTCAGGCTAGTGAAAGGTAACTGGATCTCACAGGTGGCGTGCTCACCGGCAGAAGGGAAGAAGCGTGGGGTAATCACACTGGTATCCAAAAACTCCAACCTAACCCTCGTATCACAGTGTCATGACGAAGTAGGTAGACTCTTGATAACACACCTGAGAAGGGGGGAGGAGCATATCCACGTAGCGAACATATACAGCCCAAACACAGACGACCCCACCTTCTGGGAAGGGGTATCGCACAAGCTCCAAACCTCCCACAGAACGACCTTACGGTGGTGGCGGGGGACTTTAATATGCCTCTGGACCACATATTGGATAGGCAGTCACCCTGCCAATACCAGCCCACAAGTGCACACACCACACTAAAGAACATCTGCTCCAAATTCAGCCTCAAGGATCCGTGGCGGCTCCAGCACCCGGACACTAGGGACTTCACTTTCTACTCTAACCCGCACAATTCGTATAGCAGGATAGACTACATATTAATCACAGGTCCACACACAAAGCTAATAGAACATTCTGACATAGCGTCTAGGCTAGTGTCAAACCATTCATCAGCCTAAAGCTGAGCGGATGCCACAACGAAGACATCCCCCGGAGGTGGCGGTTTAACAGTGACATCTTATCTATTCCCGAAAACAAAAAAAATATTGAGGAGGCCATAAGGGAATACCTTAGACACAATGATTCACCAGGGACAAGCCCCACTACCTTATGGGATGCACTCAAGGCTACCGTCAGAGGCACAATAATCTAAATTAAATCCAAAATAAACAAAAACAAAAACTTACAGCTGACCCAGCTCGAGCAGGACATCAAAAGCCTAGAAACGGCCCATACCACGGCCACTCACGATACCAAAATCCTAACGAACCTAACCAGAAAAAAGTTTGAATACAATAAGATCTTGAGTGAGAGACACGGACTGTGGTTTAACAAATACAAGGCCATTAACCTCTGCGAAGCAAATAAAGCGGGGAAGCTCCTAGCCTCCTACCTGAAACACAAGTGGAACCAATTTACCATCTCATCCATCACAGATCCACACAACAAAACCCACACAAGACACAAGGACATCCTCAAGACCTTTCAAGAGTTCTATAAGGAACTCTATAAAAACGACCAGATCTTAGATCTGGAGGCGTGCACAAAATACCTCAACAGACTTGGCCTCCCACAGTTATCCAGTGTAGAAGCACAGAGATTAGGGCAAGAAATTAGCATAGCCGAGATTGAAATGGCGGTGCCTATAAAGGATAACAAAGCCCCAGGCCCGGACGGGTACACAGCCACCTTTTACAACTCCTTTTTTGAGCAGCTGAAACCTACCATGAAGAGGGTGTTCAATCATTGTGCGGAAAATGGGTTGGTATCACATTCCATGTCCGAAGCCAACATAATAGTCATCCCAAAGGAGGGTAAGGATCAGGAGTTACCCAAGAACTACAGGCCCATATCCCTAATTAATGTGGACTGCAAAATATATGCAAAAATCCTAACAACAAGACTAAATTCCATCCTACCCAACTTAATAAGCAACTCCCAAGTAGGTTTCCTAAGGTCCCGAATGTCTAACGACAATACCAGACTCCTCTGCCACATACTAGAACACACAGCAAAAGTAACAGAGCCTGCTGTGGCTATCACCCTTGATGCCGAGAAGGCCTTCGATAGAGTATCATGGACCTTCCTGGAGCAATGCATGCAATCCTTCAATTTAGGGGACGGTTATATACGGAAGGTGATGGCACTGTATGGGGACCCAAGAGCACATATTGTCATTAATGAGTCACTCTCTGAACCACTTACGCTACAACGCGGCACTAGACAGGGCTGCCCTCTGTCCCCCTCACTTTTTCTGCTGGCATTGGAGCCCCTGATCACCGACATCAAGGCAACGCGAAAATAAAGGGGGTCAATATTAACGGCGTTGAAATAAAACTCCCCGCATACGCGGACGACATTCTTATTGTAACGGAACAACCAAAGACCTCAATTGAGGCCCTGATAGATACCATAGAGATATACTCAGGACATTCAGGATATAAGCTCAACAGGGACAAATCAGAATGCAAACCCCTGAACATCCACTGCACTAGAGACAGCCTAAGGGGATCGGGTCTGGCCTGGCAAACAGGGTTCATCAAATATCAAGGGATACACTTTGGTAATGACCTCATGAGCACACTAGGCTACAATGAGAAACTGTTGCTAGCAAAAATAAAGAAACTCTTGGAGGCCTGGTCCCCGAAATGTATAACTTGGTGGGGCAGAATCGAAACGATCAAAATGATGATGACCCCAATGATCAATTACCTGATCAGCATGCTCCCACTACTACTCACAGATGACTTCCACCGTAAAGTAGATAAGCTAATTACTAAATTCCTATGGCGTGGAAAGAGGGCACGGATAAGCATCAAAAAACTAACACTGGAGAAAAATCTGGGAGGGTTAAATCTAGCAGACTTAAGTACCTTCCAAACCGTATTCCTGGCAAAACAAGGGGCCTGCTGGATATCACCACCGCACGGATACACACCGGTATGGCTTCTAGGCGAGAGAGCCATACTGAGCAATCTAAACCCAATGGCGCTGTTAACAGCTAACAAACATACTCACGCCTCCAGCTCCATTTTCAAAAACACAAAAATTGCCCTACTAAAAATAGATAAGAAAATGGAGAACAGCATAAAGTACTCGAAGCTGGAGTCACTCTGGGCCAATAGCAAGATCAGATACAAGGGAAAATCCCTAGCCCTTGACACATGGATGGAGAAAGGCATCTCCCACCCAGCCCAACTAGAGGAAGGGGGCTACCCCATCACGTTTGCCATACTGAAATCTAGAAATAACCTAACTGACATTGAGTTCTACAACTTCCTGGAAATCAAAGCAGCCCTATCCAAAGCCAAACTATCGCCTGTCATCCCGTCAATCACACAGTATATGGCAAAAATCAACAGACTAGGTCATCAGGGATCACACCTCTACAAACTTCTACGCCCAAACTCCACCAAACTTAACGATAAGACAACTAACTATTGGGTAAAACAAGGGAATATCTCACTTAATGAGCAAGAACTGGCTATGTTTTGGAACTCTCCCTCACGTAATAAAATCTCCTACTATCACAAACAAAATTCTGGCTACTCCACAAGGCTTTCTGGACCCCGACCGATTATTCTCACTAGGCCTCAGGGAAGATGATCGATGCTGGAATTGTAGCAAGGTAAAGGGGGATCTAGCACATCTTATCTATTACTGCCCATCACTCAAAACGTTCTGGGAGAAAATCTTTGATTTCATAAATAAAGCACTGGGATGCACACTAACACCTGAATTTTCCTCCCTCGCCAGCGCATTCATGACCACAGGACTAAGGTCAGTGCATGACAAAGACCTACTAGACCTCCTTCTGACTGCGGCAGTAAAAATGGTCCTGTCCAACTGGAAGGACACAACTAAGACCTCATACAAAGGCTGGGTCAACTGGGTGACGTACCTCAGAGGCGCGGATAACATTGCCCTACAAAACTCACCCTGGAGGCCAGCAACCAAGGGGATGTGGAAGTCACTGGACACACATCTAGACTCCTATGAACCCCCCTGAGGCCACTCAGACTTCCTCCTCCCCACCCCCCCCCCCGGGGGCGAGCAAGCTAGAAGGTTACCACCATGGGCCAAAGGGGCTTCGAGGGGTCTCACAGGACTGGTAATCGTGCCACAGACTAACTAGTGGGATGTCGGCTTTGACACATGGCTATAAACCCAAATTAGTCTCACTCCTATAGAACCTCTCGTATCCTCTTTTCACCCCTTCCTTTCCTGTTTCTCTCTTTCTATCATCCTTTGCCCAATTTCCCAGCAAGTCAATGTAGAGGGGATTAGCTAAACCTATATCTCAAAGTACCTGTAATTACTGCAACACAAACTAAGTTTGGCTAACCGCGTAACAGAAATGCTAATAATGTACTTGTTTATAAAATCAATAAAATACTTTGAAATAAAAAAAAAATGAAACCTGGTGGAATGCACACAATGATATTGAACAGAAAATTGCCTTGCCCTCTTTTTAGATTCTAAGAAGGAATTTGTTTGTCTGGCATTATTTGTTCCATACTATGGAAAGGATGGGCTTAGTTCGGAGCTTTGTCAGGAAAGTGAGGTGGCTGTACCCGAACCCAGTAGCTTGGATTAACTGTGGAGTTTCTTATTTGACACACTCCCTATGGAATTGGACATGGATGCCCCTTTTCACAAGACCACAGGCATAGAGAGGATAAAGACAATCGTGGTTTTTAAATACAGATCATATCCTTCCGATGTTGTCAAACCTTCCTCATCAAACTCGGTCTTAATGGCAATCAGTGCTGAGTTTTCAGCGTTCCCGAGGTATAAGGTTAACAGGGACAAAAATGAAGTTTGCCTCTTAACATTTATATGAAGAGTGATTCAATTGGGTCACATCATTTTTGGGGGGGGTTACCCAACAATCTGAAATATCTTGGAGTCTTAGTCAATCAGGGCTTGAAGGATATGGTTCAAGATAACATTGTGCCACTACTTTATAAAACGTCAAGTGACTTGCAGAGGTGGACACCTGGGCCCGATACTTTGGGGAAGGGTACAAGTAGTGAAAATGAATATTACTCCTAGGTTCAATTGTGCCTTTTGTATGCTGGTGCCGATTATCAGGAGGACCTTGGTTTTGGAGACCAATATGGTTGCAAAAGGTTTATTTGGGGTGACACATGGCCTAGGATCAAAATCTCGAAATCATATGCTGCGGCCAAAGCTGGAGGGATTTAACTACTGCATTTCTATGCTTATTGAACAGATTAGACGTATTTTCTGTGGAGGTAAGTTAACTTCAACTGGATGCTGATCTGCAAACGCCTGTCAGCGATGGGATGGGTATTCTATATAATGGCCCAAATGGAGTTGAAGGGAACCATGAGTGTGGTACTCTGACACACATACCCAGTGCATAGTACTTAAACTTACTTAGGGAGCATGCATATTACAAGCTGAAGCAACGTTATAGTGAAATGCTATAATAGTGGGCTCTTTTTTATTGAAAAGAGTGGTCTTAGGTGGGTATTGAGAGCATTTAGGATCTGTTCTCAGAGTATCTTTTCATATCCTTAGAAGAGTAATATTCAGGTTGGGATATTTGGCATTCCCAAAGTTTCCACTATATTTCAACTGTCCACAATTAGATCTGTTCTTGTGTCTGAACCATAGAAATCGGCCTTTCACACATGGAAATACTTGTAACATGACAGAGATTTAAAGAGTTTAAGGCTTCTACAGCAACATAATGAAACACTTTTTCTATGCCCCTACAGCGGAGATGCTGAGATTGAAGTTGCAAGAGAAGACGTCCGCAGACAATTGCAGAGAAGGCATGGGATTCTGTATTGAGTTGTCATGGAGATGGGTTGAAGAGGGCCTGCTTGAAGCTCAGCTTCTCTAAAATTATACAAGAATGGGCCTGGACGACATCCTACTCACACAGCTTTAACTTGAGCCCCAAATACTAATAGCTGGAGGTACAGCCAGGCACAAAATGATATTCATCACATTTTATGGTTCTGCTCAATTATCTCTGAATAGTGGTTAAAGATTCATAACGAAATAAAGGCTTCTTGTGGGTACTCCTTTTCCTTGGCCACAGCTCTGATTCCACTGCATGTCGTGTCAGGGTTTCATGGAATTCCACCAACTACCCAGAAGCCTCTGCTCTGCAGGACTCCTACTCGCAGACATCGCACACATACACACAACTAGATCAGGAGGATGAGCATACACCTGCATCGCTCCTAAAGCGTGAAGTGTGGTTTTCAATTAACCAACCTACCATAGGCAGGCCTAGGTACAAACACCTTCTCAGCGCCAGGGTATCCTCATGGGTGATAGTGCGCTTTACAAATACACATTACAAAGACACCACATCGGAGGAGGTGGTTTGCTACATCAATAGCAAATACATTTATCATGATAGAATGGAAATCAGTATTGCTGCCTACCAGAGGTGACTGGCTTAGAGAGATAGTGGCCATGGCGGACCACCAAAGACTGAGGTACACACCAAATGATCGGTTAGCAGTTTAATTTGGGGCCATTCTTTGGAGTCTGCAGATCACATACAGAAGGGTAAATATACTGATGATGGGTACAAGGGGATGTTCTTCTGGACACAATTGTGTATTGTTGCACAATATGGGTGGCCACATAGCTAGTTGAGGGTCTCGTGGGTGTGCCAGAAGCCCCTCCTCTCCCTCTTGAACACCAATTGTGTCTGTCCTTTTTGCGAATCAGTCTGGAGTAGATACTTGTGTGGGGATGTTAGTAACAGAAACCCACGACTGCTTTGTGACAGTGGGCCACTGTACATGCACGTCAGGTCCTCGTTTGTAGATACTGTCCTTATTTTGTGATAGTGGATCTTAGGTTCGGTCATGGCTGTAGTGAGAACAACTGACCTCCAGGATTAATGTATTACTCAGGCTTTGTGAGAAAAATCTTAACATTTTGTGTTCTATGGTATGATCACAATTGGTTCTTGTAAAGATTTAAAACCAGGACCCTGATGGTCGTACTTTAATGTTTTATCTTGTTCATCAGCTTTGTTCCTTTTGGGACAACTGTTCAGAAATGTAGCTGACAAAAAGAACAAGCTTGCTACCATGCCTTGCAACTTTCATTCATGTTATTTAACAGACGTCTCAGAAAAAAACATTTGGTTTCTTAAAAGAACCCTCACCCACAAACCTAGTTGGTGCCATGCTTCATCATCGGGTTTCCATCTAGGATGCAGAGTGCACCTTCGGTGTGCTACGATGCCTGATTACAGCAGAGCTGGCGTCTTTTTTGTGACGTGGTGAATTTATGAGTGAGTTTTAAAACTACCTCCAGGCGATCCACCCACTGGTGGAAGTGTAGTGAGAAATTAGTAGTCCTTAAGATTTAACATTGCTCTTAAGGCAGTTGGGTTCTTTGTCTGACTTTCTGCTTCTCCCATGGAATACATCACACACAATAAACCACACCAGAAGTAGGGACTAGCCTATTTACAGTAACAATGAGAAGCCATTACACTTGATAACGATTATGTCCTATTCTGTATGTAAGTGGGTCCTCATTATGCTGAATTAATATCAATAATTGGATGAATTCCTTTCCTGGTGCAAAACAATGCGCCCATGATTTTGAGTGGAATTTTTACACACACGCCCCGTTTTTTAAAAAGATCACCTGTTCACATCAGCACACCCGGTATACCACACACACACAATCTGGGGTTAAGTTCTGTGATGGGGGTTATTTAGTGGGCCAGGACAGGATGGCTCAATGAGAAAGCTGCATTGACGGAAGACTACATGCGTGAACGCGCAAGCACTAAGATGCTGGCCCCACTACTTAGTTCGCTCAGGCCGGGTTTCCAGTAATATCTGAATACAGAACAGGACTGCAGTAAGTAAAATGGCAGGTGGGCGACCTTGACAAAGTAATTATTGGAGAGGGAGTGGGGTCTCAGCTGGAGGTCGCATGCCTATGGGGAGTGATTACAGGACCCGAGTAGTTTACTTTTTAATATTTACAAAGAATTTAGGCTGACAATACTCTATTTCTCTTTATTAGAGTGTGACTATAGGCACTGCCCCCCTCCAAATCCATGTTGGCCTAACTAGCAGCAACGTGAGTAGGCAGTATACGGAGGAATTGCCCACCTGTTTTTTGTTCTCTTATCACTTTACACCTAGATGGCATGGCGCATAGTTTGCAATTAGCCGCAAGCAATTCAATAACTATAAGATGCAAGTAAGGCGATAACACCGGCAGTGAGGCAATGTCCCCCATGCCAGACATGCCTTGAGTTGCTATGCTGGATTACACTACCGGTTATGACTATTGTTGAATGGAATGTGCACATGGTGCTGAGAGGTGCTCGTTGTCGCAACTAGTGGACCGTGTCCAATGAAATGAAAAGAGCACTTTGAAATGAAATTGTCTTATTTTTTTTAAAACAGATTTTATTGCATTTTTAATAGGCAAACATTTACATCAGCAAGCGCCTCTTCATCTTACATTTTCAATATCGGCGCATCTTTATCATGCTTCATTGGTTATGCGACAATTAACTATCATCCAAGGTCAGTATTCAACTTTCACAACTTCCCCCGCCAATCAAATTCCCCCTGCTTGAGTCGTGTCCTGTTCCCTGCTGTGTCCATTTCTGTGTGGTTGTTGGCCGCTCTCTCCCGACCAAATTGGCTTAACTCCCACACAATTCCCACTCCTATTTAGTATGGTTGGCGTGTGTCTCTGACGAGTGTGTTAAACATCCTCTCTTGTCTCCCCCTGATCGGGTGTCTGGGGGGATGGGGGTAATGAGTCCTGTTGTGTACAGTCCTCAGCTTGGGGTTCTGGATGTCTTAAGTGGTCGACAAATACTCCCCAGGCATAGCTCTGTCGATCATGCCAATGCCTCTTTGTGCTTCTCGGAGTAGTATCTCTCCCTCATATTCCACTCATCTCTCAAATTATTTCCACCATGTTGCAACTCTTGGCTGCCTTGATGCTTTCCAGTACTTTGTGATTTCCCGCTTGGCCAATATATTGGCCAGATCATGGAATTTGCTTCTTACCCTTGTTTTAGAAGTGTGGGGGAAATACCTATTGATGCTTTCTTGTGTAAAGTATGCTTTGTGGAGAACGAAGAAGTGGAGTTTGATATCTTGGGTCTTCTTCCTTAGTTGCCCCTGCCATCACCCACTCGGTGAGTCCCTTTCAGCCCCCTCCATGCGACAATGATGTAATCACAGAGAGTGGAAAGTTCCGGTGAATATGGGACCTTACTCCTGGTCTTTTGTAAGCAGCTGGTCCAGCATTTACTCACAACTTGCAGTTCTCTTTTACCGTCTACCGCCCAGCACTGTGTTTGTATAAAAGTATTCCACGCAGCCTGTCTAATGTGGGGATGAAAGGTCTGACTGGCCTCTCATGGTCAAGTCTTCCTGCCACCCATGGCTTGAACCACAGCAATTGTGATGTTAAATAACAGGCTTCAAATTCCATTAGTGATCGGTTGCTGCAGTGTGGTCAAAGCTATTCTCCTACGTCCTGTGCCCCAGATAAAACAAGACATTGAGTCTAGTTACCTGAACACCAATCTCGATAGCCACAGTGGGAGTACGTTGAAATAATACAGCAGTCTTGGCATAATGTCTGTTTCGCTGTATTCAATCTTTACAGATACTACAAGAAAATGCTAAGTTACAAAAACACACCCCACACACACATGCCTTAGTGAGTGCGTGTTCACTGTATAGGGTTTTGTCCCTGGCACCTTGGTCCTGAAGAAAGCCACTGTGACTCAATCAGAGCACATTATTGGCTATAACATGTCAACCAAACACCTGGAGGGGAGACCCCCCACTAATTTCTCACTGCACATCCACCACAGTTTTTAGCCCACCACTGTTTTCAACCCTACCCAAGGAATCCACTATTAAAATTTGTACCTCAAGGGTGCATATCCTGGAGGCAGTTTTAAAACTCACACATAAATTCACTTTACCACAAAAAAAGAAACCAGCTCCGCTGTAATAAGGCGTCGTAGCACACCTAAGATGCACTCAGCACCTGAGGTGGGAATCCAATGATGAAGCATGACACCAACTAGGTTGGTGGGTGAGGGTGCTTTTAAAAAAACGAGAGTTTTTTTCTGAGACGACAGTTAAATGACACAAAAGTCAGTTAAATGGCACGGTAGCAAGCTCGTTCTTTTTGTTGGATACATTAAATAAGGGAAGAAGGACAGCCTATCCTGTCTCTTCTCACTCTTTTGTTTAGAGCAGAAAAGTTTCTGAGCTCACATTTTTTACCCACATTCGGCACAATTCCAACCCGTCCTCAATTCTGGCAATTGTCGAAAAATAAACACTTTTGCTTACTTTATTGTTAAATACAGCAGTTTATCAAGCCGGGGATTTATGACCAACTAAACACTAAAGACGTGTTTGCATTTGTATTATTATGAAGCAATAGCTTAGCTTGGAGCGGACAATACTCAAACACATAATTGTCAGTTGACAGACAAACAAAAAAACAGATAAAGCTTACGCTCTTCAGCAATTTCCTTGATTGCATGAAGGAACTTATTAAATTACTGGTTCTCACCAGATTGCTACCCTATGTCAGGACATCTCGATTTTCTATGAGAAGTGCAATGAAACTGTACTCTAGTAACCGAACTGAGATGAATTGATTCCAATGCTTTGACTAAGCATTTCAGCTCACCACACACAACCTCTAACACCCCAAACTCCAGCCTGGAAACGTTTGCAAAACGTCCGAATAGCATTGTTACACTTCACAATAATCAGAAAAACTTGATAAGTGTACCATTTCTGAAAAGTGCACATCTTCAGGAATCCAACTAGGTCAGTCGAAATGAATTTGCAATAATTTCCAACCCATAATTTCTCAAGAGAAACAGAGCGAATTACAAAATCAGAGTGGCGCTATAAACAAAACGAAAATGAATCAACAATAATCGACTGTTGTAAAACGCTGCTCTGACCAAATCCATTATTTAATAAATGTCTGGACTGAGGTGATGGTCCTATCAGTTGAGTCAATAGAATTAGAAGATACCTTTAAGAGTCACGGGTGAGTAACAGTTTCATGTCTAGCGAAACCAGAGCCTTGGGATCCTAGCAAGAAGACAACTATTTAAATGAAGATAAACTGCAGCGGCCTTCGTTATTAACCTAACTGTGGGGGATTTTCTCACTTATTTTTCCCGTGAACCAGTTATAATATTGTACAAAACGAAGGACTAGCGTATATCTAATAGTACAAAACAAATCACATGGATCTACTATGCAGGGTACGCAGCTGAGGGAAGTCATGTAGCTATTTTATTATATAATTCCACAAAGTAGCGTCTGCTGGGTTGAAAACCGTGGGTACCCTATGCTAAGGAAAGCTATCAACAGTAAGCACTTCTTAAAGGCTGATAGCAAGGGAAAATCTAGAATGTGGTCACGTTAATGGATGCTGCATATTTCCATACGCATAAAGTTCCAGTCAGAAGGGCTATCTTTAACCTTTTGTGGTTAAGCCACATTTTGATCAAGAAAAGCTTGCCTATATCGGACTCTCACATTATTACAAAATATTACATTCCTGAAAAGTCCAAATATCAATATTTCACGACTGAAACTACAACGGACAGCAAGTTCAAGTCTACCCTATCGATGGAGATGGAACATTATGTGTACATTAGATTTCATTCTTGCATTAGTATCATGACAACCAGACTGGATGTGCTGAAGGAATTCTATCTAGCCTAGATGGACCCAATGTATCCTCAGACTCCATGCGGTCTTCGTGGGTTCTGTTACACCTGGTTATTTCTTCAACATTTAGAGGTAAAAAGCTCATTTTTATTCTACATCTGTGCACTTATTGAGGTAATCAATAGGAATAGTCCAATTATCTTGTGCAGATTTTTTCTGCATAAAACAGATTTCGTTTGTCAGAGGATGGAAATGTGGTAATTCTGAAATCACCCACAGACCATCATTTCACTGCAATTTCAGGCACAGAGAAAGTATGCCGAAGCATCTGGCAGGAAGGACTGATGACAGGGGCCAAAGATGTGAGAGTGGAAGTTGCTGTGTGATGACAGATATAAACTTAGAATAGTTGCTTCCGTATCCCACACAAACCACAAAAAGGGCTCTAGGTCCGGGTGAGCCAAGCGATGCAAGCTCAGTTGCTGGTTGAGATGTGCTCTGGGCAAATACACATTAAGGCTTTGCAGGAAAGCATCCCAACCAATAACCAATTCAAGCAGTGTAGGCTTTCGCCTGTCCACTGACAAACGGAACAAGTATGTGTGTTTGTGGACATGAAATAAAGTGCTAATAGGTGATTGAAGGATCTTGATACAAATGATACCTTTGCTCAGTGCCCTCACTAACAGCTGATTTCACATTTCCTATGAGTGGTTTGCTTAACCCAACTGTATAATTCACCAGACATTCGAACTATTGGCACATGGCACTTTATAAAAATGGTAAATGGTTATGTTATGGAGCAGATATTGTCCCCTCACAAAAATAGAGTAGATAAATTCTGTAGGGTTTGCATTCCAATCCGGACATCTGGAAATAACTGTACACATTCTCTTTATTCCCTCCGACCTACACGTTGATCTGATTTAATTAAATGTGCCCAATGCCTTCTTGGATAATATAGTGTCTGGTCTTCATTTACACCATACGCTTATCTGCCATAGATGCCATGTGAGCGAAGTAAGAACTTTCACTTTTTGAGAAGGATCAGTGAGGATACAAACTCTTCAATATTGGTGGCAGTGCCAAGATCTAAAATGTGGCAACTAGGCACGGTCTGAGAGACCACAATGGATCCAATCCGGTTAATTCCGGTTTTATTCAGGAAGGAGACTTATCTGCCGTTGACATGTCAAACTTCAATAACTATTCTAAAGACAGGGCTAGGGTACTGCTGTAGTCAAACACTATGCAGAGGACATTTAAGATTGACATTGGAATCATCTTGGTCCAACTGGCCAGCAGCAATCCAGTTAGAACTATAGTTATTCATGTTACCGCTTAACATTTCACTGAGTTTGAAGGAGTCGTCTCCCTTCCCTTAACAGTGATTAGAGGCAGAAAAATATAGCACACGATGCCACGGCTTTGTGCGCACCAAATCATTACAAAGGCCCATTCCAGATCAAGTGGAACTATAGCTATACTTAATTGTCTTTTAATTATGGCTTTCCCATGCAAACTTCTGCCTGGAAATAGTCTAATGGGGACACAGATGAACCAGCGCCATCAAAAAGACAAGTTGTGGGGAATGGTGGGAATACCAGTCGTGCACCGAGTAGCTATTCTTGTGAAGTAAAAGTAGGAGAGGGAGAAAAAGCGTAGTGCCTTGAAGGACTGGGTGTGAATTTGGCAGCAGCAAAATATTCTGTATTCTCTAATAAACATGTGGATCAACTAATGGGGCAATAAAGGGAAAGTCATAATCAACAATGAACCTTTGACTGCAGAAGCATCAAACAAACTATAGTGGGAAGGGAGCCACAAGGAGATTAAATGGCCATGCCACATTCATCAGCAAGGACTTTAGGTCTTGGTTTCTTAAGGTACCATGTCCACCAAGAGGCACCCAGGCCCTGTCAAAAATAGCTACAAAGATCAGAAGAAATACCCGGGCTCATATCGCCCCATCTCTTTGCTGAATTTTAAGCCTAAACATTAAGAGAAGGTCTTGACCGACCGCCTCCGCACCTGCACTCAAGATCCGGTACATCCAGATCAGTCAGGCTTTATGCCACAGCGCTTCACCAGAAATAATATCAGGCGGGTCCACAACGCTGTTGCGGAGGCCCCTCGCCTAGGTCGTCCCGTGACGGTCTTGTTGGCAGACATCAACAAGGCGTTTGACTCACTGAATGGGACCTACCTTTTTAAACTCCTAGAAGCCATTAACCTGGGACCACGGTTCATGGCATATGTGAAACTACTGTATACAGATCTCAAAGCCTCGGTTCGTGTGGCTGGATGCTGCTCGTCCCCCTTCCCTAGCCGCAGGGGTACGAGGCAGGAATGCCCCCTATCCCCTCTCCTATTCGCCTTAGCGATTGAGCCCTTGGCTTTGTGGGTGCGCCAGGACCCTGTCCTCAGGGGACTGGACTGGTCCCCAGAGCACTCCGACAGCATCGCGCTGAATGCCGCCAGCGCCCTGTTCTTCATGTCAAACCCTTGGGCCTCTGGGCCTCGTGTCCTCCAAATTCTCAGAATCTTCGGGGAGACCTCTGGACTCTGTGCCAACCCGTCCAAATCTACACTGTTACCTATTCATGGCGAACAGAGGAGTCAGGCCTGGGCTTCGCAGCTGATCATTGCAGACACGGGCCTTATGTTCCTAGGGGTCTTCATAACGCGGTGTCCCAGCGACGTTTGGAGGCACAACATAGCTCCATTGCTTCCCGCCGTCCGGGATGAAACGACGATCTGGTCCCAACTACCCCTATAATTGTATGGCAGGTCTGCAATTTTTTAAACGGTGTCTCTGCCGCGCTTACTCTACAGGCTCCAGAACTAACCGTACCCTATCCCCCCGTCGTGGTTTCTCCAAATCAATGCACTCCTGAATAGATTCCTCTGGCAAGGGGGCGCGATCCGTGTGGCGGATTTTGACTTTAACAAATCGCAGTTCCATCACTATTTGCAGCTCCGTCACCCACTGACCTCCCTGATTCAGCAGCTAGAGTCGCTACCGGAGTTCCACCCGCTGGAAGGTCGCCTACTGATGGGAAATCTGGTGGCTCATAAAATCCGGCAAATCTACCAAACTCTCACTACACACTCCAAGACCACTATTCCCCCTACCCGGGAGGCTTGGGGGGGGGGGATGCGAACCTGCCAGCCCTTACGGACAACGACTGGGCCGAGGCGCTGGCTAGACCTCGGTACGCCGCCGTCTCTACCAGATATAGGATAATCCAATTTAAATACCTCCATAGGGTATACTACACGTGTCTCCGTCTTTGGAAAATGGGGGCAATTCAGTCCTCTATCTGTCTCCGCTGTGCTGCAGACGAGGGGTCGTTCCTACATACGGTGTGGAGTTGCAGGCCACTGCAGCACTTCTGGTCTGGCGTGCTGTCTTGCTTGGGGCGTGTTCTGGCATGGGATATCCCGACGGACCCTAGATTGGCGCTCTTACACAGCACAGAAGACATCGGGGGGGAACAGGTATAAAAGACACCTTCTGTTTTTGGGTCTCACATTGGCTAAGCGGGACATAGCACAGCACTGGAAAGATACGTCCCCGCCCTGTATAACTAACTGGAAAAAGGCCCTGGATAGGTGCATGTCAGCAGAGCTTCAGTGTTCCAGGCGAGGGGGTGTCCAAAGTCGCTGGGCCACACCCCTCCCTCCCTAGAAATGTATTTCTCAGAATTAAGGTGCCTTCATGGTACTCTGCTTTAGGAACCAATGTTTAGAGTGTGAATGGAAAATTCTGTTTTTCACATAGAGCCAATGCTCGTATTGCAGACCTAGCTGCTGGTTTGGATAACCTTTAACCTCTCTAATGAAAACTCAGAATTCCCAGAGAAAAGGACATATCTAAGCAGGCTTGTGACTGCTTACATCTTTCCTGAACTTTGTTGCTGGACCGTGGCTCACCGAGGACCCTCCGAGGACGCTTTGCTGATTGGGGGGTGTTTTAACTTTTATCTTGGAGCATACCATTCCGGGACTGCTGCGAGGACCAGGCTGCTCGGCGGTGATCGCAGCTGTCTCCTCTTCCCGGCCCCTCTCTCCGCAGCCTCTTAACGCCTCGCGGCCCCCGCTTCGCGGGAGCCGCTCGCAGGCTTGTGACTGCTTACATCTTTCCTGAACTTTGTTGCTGGACCGTGGCTCACCGAGGACCCCTCCGAGGACGCTTTGCTGATTGGGGGGTGTTTTAACTTTTATCTTTGAGCATACCATTCCGGGACTGCGAGGACCAGGCTGCTTGGCGGTGATCGCAGCTGTCTCCTCTTCCCGGCCCCTCCCCTCCCTCCCACAGTCTTCATAGCTCAGCCCTGTGTCCGCGCGCAAGCGGGACGCGCGCGGGACGAAGCCCAGGGCTAAGCCCGGGCAAAGGGCGGGCTGTTTGAGGCCGTTAGAGAACGGAAGAGACCGGACCGGGCTATCCCCCTAACGCTCGTAAATCTCTGCGAACTGTGTACGTATTATTACATGTAATTTTATGTTATTACTACTGCATATATATGTTTTTAAAGACTGAGTATATCTGATAAATTCGTGCACCTAAGTCCCTACCTATTTCTATTGGCCTCTAGGAAATATGGTACTAACCAGAGGAAAAAAAACTAAAGAAAAGGGGGGTGGGGGTAAGCTTTCAGGTCCTATGGACGATTTTATAGTCAAGGCTAATACATTTATTGACCAAAGTATCAGTTTAATAGAAGGCGGGGTGTCTTTGGATTTAGCTTTGGCTAAAAGATCATCTATAGGTAACCTAAGGGATGCGAAAACCCCGGAAATGTCCAGCATTACTAGGTGTAGGTCGCTTTGCGAGGGTAGGCGTAGCCTGCCAAACAATGTTGACCTATCGGCTTCCCAACTATCTGACTTCCAGCTAAGTCTAGATTTAGAGAGGACACCAGAGTTGATTCCCCAATTAACACCGGATGATCTGAGACAATCAAGAGGGAGGAGGGAGGGCGCTATACGAAAACGAAAGAACAATTTAAAAAATCCTAGCTCCCGAGAAATTACTGATCAGCGCAGTGGGGAAGAGATTGCACCTCCTAGTGCAGAACAGCTAACTGATCCTATAATAACAAATCAGTCCTCACATGATATTTTAGAACTTATTAGCGAGGAAGTCCCTATGCACTTACCATCAAGCAAAACAATAAGGGATATCGAAAACCAACAACTGATTAATAATATCATAGCCCTCCTAAAATCTTCCCTTGCTCCACTCGAATCAAGACTAACACAGATAGAGCATCAGCTATCGAACTTGATCGAAATTATGAAATTTAAGCAAGCCCATGGGGACCAAAGTAGGGAAGGAGCTAAGATGCCCCCTCAAAAGCCAGTACATAGACAAAATAAAGTTCCAGAAATTTTACCTTTAAAAGTAACATCTAAGTCACAATCTTCTAAAGTACGAAACACCAACAGAGTAGTGGAATCTACCCTAAATCCTACTATAACTTCGCCCCAGGGTAATGCCTCGACAGAAAAAACCCCAGTCCCGATAATTTGGGCACCCAAAAAACTGCTGCCTAATACAAAAACCTTGTCCCCAAAAAAATCTGCCCCAAAAACCGTGGCGCCTGATACCAATAGAGGTGACTCAAGGAAACCTTCTGAAACTAGTCTGGCTGTTGATCTGCCGCCAGAAGCAAGTCCTTTCGTAGTTGTAATGACAGGTGTCCCCGAAATAGAGGATCCAAATGCAGAACCTACGTGGTCACTGAAAAACAAGGTCCAATACTGGCTAAATACAAATCGCCCTGTTCCAGCAAGTTGGACTTGTAGGATTCTGATGGTACGTAGGACTCCTTGGGTGGGAAATAGCAGAAAAACAATACCAGGGGACTGCATTTTGGTTACATTCGAAGACCCCAGTGTGGTAAATTACATTTGCTCCTGGGAGTTCTCGAATACAAATGAAGAAATAGGAACTAGGAGACTCTCCTTTTTTTATCCTTCCGGCCTCTATAAAGGGATTCCTAACAATTTTGCTCGCCCTTGGGAAGCAGTAGCCTTACGTCATGGGAAACATCCCAATCAATGGCAAGTAGCGGGTCCCCGCTATCATGACTATGATGGTCCCTGGCATTCATCGGGGCCACGACATTGGGGAGGTGGACGGGATGAATGGGGCATTCGTATGGCATATAGAGAGCCACCCCAAAGGGACGTTTGGTCCAGTGTCCCGACGGCAAATAGGTATAGCGTCCTTGAAACGGTCGACTGACCACTAGTGATGACAGAAACGACTAATTCTAAGTTATGTCATCCAATGCTTAAGGAAAAAACAATTAGTCCAATAAATGAACCCGTGACCAACCTAGAAACTATTAACTCCAAGATATGTTATCGAGCGCCCAAAGAAAAAATGATTGGCGTAGCAAATGAAGCGCCGATTAATATAGAATCGCAGCCCTTACCTATCCTCTTCTGGAACGTAGCGGGCCTTCGATCTAAAATTGAGGATGGGACGGCTGCAACTTTCTTGGAGTCGGGAAAAATTATATGCCTTCAGGAGACATGGTCCATGACCGAGCTTCATCTTCCGGGCTATAAAACATTTTTTACTCCAGCTCTGGGTACTGGTGTAGGCAGACCTAAGGGAGGGTTGATCACATACATTGCAAACACAGTTAATTTTCTGAAAATATTTGTAGTAGCGTCAGATCCAAATTTTCAGTTATTTTCCCTTGTGTTAAAAAATAAAGAGTTGATCCTCTTGCTTAATCTTTATAATAATCTAGAGGAGGAAAAATTCTTGATTCTTCTCTCTAATATCAAGGAAAAGTTAACCCATAACCTAAGGACAGGAAAAGGGGTAGTCCACCTCTTATGGGGAGGAGATTTGAATCTACACCCATGCCCACATGTCAGGGAAAAATCGTTGTGGGATTGTGGATGAAAATGATATTCCCCTTATGCATTTTTTTCATAGCAGGGGGGGGACCGCAATGAATAATGTCTTATTAGACCTGGAACTTGCAATCGCTAACGAGCCAAGTCCAGGCTCAAATTCCCTGCAACCAACATATGTGGGTCGGGGCTACAAAACGACAGTAGATTACATCCTCTTGTCAACAGGACTGTTGCCCCGAGCTAGGTTCTTCGAGGTCCTGACAAATGATCTTAGTGATCATTCTGCTCTTAGGATGGAGTTTTATGTAACTGATCTTCAATCTCCCACCGCTGCCATAGCGAAGACCCTCGCACAAAACAACTTAGAGTTAGGAAGGCAAAATGGTTACACATTAAAATGGGGGACGATAAATCCGGAAGAAACCACAGGAAAATTGGTAAAAGAGGCATACGCAAATATAATTAAGTGTTTGGATTTAGGAGCATCAGATGCAGAAGTCCTAAATAATTTCTCGCAAATATTAGAGAAAATTAAGGGACTTCTCACAGTAACTTCAAATAACTCAAATCCAACTACTAAAGGGTGGTTTAACCATAATTGCACCACGGCTTTAACCAAGTTAAAGGAGGCGCTAAATAAAACCGATAGAGACCGGGAGCAGATTCAATCTTTGAGATATCAATATCGAAGGGCACGTAAGCAAAGAATTAAAGAATTAAAAGAGAAATTATGGAATGATTTACATTCCAGTGCAGTTTCCAAAAACAGAGTCGCTTTTTGGCGAACTGTTAAAACCCCTTTTTTACTGGATAAAGACGGTTCAAAGATAGAAGTGGCAATAGAAGAAGATGTCTGGGTGTCCCATTTTTCTAAGACTTTTAAAAACACAGCAACATCGGTAGGGACACAATCCTCACTTCCAATAGCCGTATATCCAATCCCTCTGCACTTCGACATTTCTGAAATTATAGTGGCCCTGGAAGCAAGTAAAAGTGGGAAAGCCCCAGGCCCAGATGGGGTTCCAGTGGACCTTTTTAAATTCAATCTAGATCTTTTTAAATTCAATCTAGATCTCTGGTCCCCCATCCTTACTAGAGTATGTACGGCAGCCGTGAAGCTGGGTCTGTTAAAATCTTGGACAAAATCGATCATGGTCCCAATTTTTAAAAAGGGCGACCGTCAGGACGTGAAATGCTACCGTCCGATTTCTCTATAAGATTCTTTGGGAAAGGTCATTGGCAGAGTCGTGCTTGAACGACTCCGGCTTTGGGCTGAGGAGGGAGATATTATCTCAGATCTTCAATTTGGATTTCGGGAGGGTTTTGAAACGGTAGAGCAGGCCCTTAATCTCAGTTTGATAGTGGGCAAATATCTCCAAGCAAAGAAGGACACGGTTTACATGGTCTATGTGGACCTGTCCGCTGCTTTCGATTGCGTTTCACACGCAAAACTTTGGATGATCTTGGCCAATATGGGAGTGGACCCCCCACTTTTAGACTTTTTAAGAGAGCTATATTCAAACGCATCAGCGAGGGTGCGATTTGGTACGAGGGGGGAGCTGACAGCACCTTTTGCAGTATACAAATGGACTAGAGGGGGAGATGTTGAGGGGGGCCCAGGATCTTCCACGAGTAAAACAGCGCCTGATTCCCGCTCTGCTTTATGCAGACGATGCTGTCATTTTGGCACGTACGCCGCGAGAACTGCAGAGGTCTTTGAACAGATATGTCGACTTCATGGGTGAGCTGGACCTACAAGTAAATGTTAAAAAAACGTTCGTCATGGTAGCAGGTAGCGGGAAAAAACGGTTAAAGAACATCAACCTCAAAGATCAAAAACTTGAGGTAACTACTCAGTACTGCTACCTGGGTATCATGATTGACGAAAGACTTAACTGGAGACCAGCAATAGAGGCCAGATGCCACCTTTTTAAAAGAGCCATAATTTCCTTGATGAGTTTTTCCCAGAGACTAGGGAGAAGGCCCCCAGTGGAATTATTAAAAATCTATATAGCCAAGTGTCAGGCGATCGCACTCTATGGGGCGGGAGTCTGGGGACATGTAGATGTTAGTGCCCTACAG
This sequence comes from Triturus cristatus, assembly GCF_964204655.1. Lineage (NCBI taxonomy): Eukaryota > Metazoa > Chordata > Amphibia > Caudata > Salamandridae > Triturus > Triturus cristatus. Next base: position 1,247,016,880 of record NC_140591.1, read on the forward strand.
GTGGCCGAAAACACTTTCCTTAGATTCCTCTTAGCAACACCGCGTAGTACTTCAATCTACGCCTCCCACTTGGAACTTGGAATTCCTTACTTAGAGGACCTACTAAGGATTCAACCACTATTGCTTTGGCGGCGCATCTGGTCTTCTGATAAAAACATTTTAACCCAGGAAATTGTGGCAGATTCAATGATCCTTGACCAATCTTTAAAAATTAAATGGCTTTGGTATATCAGAAATTTCCTCAATGATCTCGGATTGGAGAAATATTATCTTGAACCTAAAAACATTATCGAAGTATCTAAGCGATCATTGAAACAATTGGCTCTGACCCACTTAGAGTCATTGAGGTTGACATCTGAGTCGACAAAATCCTCGGTTCTCCATGCCAATATGATTCAGCTCACGTTTTTTATCCAGCCTTATCTAACATTACAGATCAGTACCTATGATAGAATGTTACTGACAAGATTCAGATTAGATCTTTTCCACAGATTAGTATCCTTCCCGGAGAGAAAAAATTGGGAACCAATTCTCCCTACCTGTCCTTGTGATGAGGAATCAATACAATCTAATTTACACACAATACTGTTTTGTAAATTCCATCATCTACATAGGAGGGTTTGGCTACTACCCTTGTTAAAGCAATGGGGACTTAGACAGTGTCGTCCTGCTATGCTACGTCTCCAATTGCTAGAATCCGAACTGGTTTGTTATCGCGTCCTTAACTTCTTAAAATGTATTATAAAGCATAGGAAAAATCTGTAAAATGTATGTTAGACGTACTTCCAGATACGGTACCGAAATTATGAGAATCTTTTCTCGTAAAATATTTGACTTTGCACTTGTGTAAATTTTATTTCCTATCATGATTTTTTGTTTTATTGTGCATGTGTATTCGTTTTTTCCTGAAATGTATCTTTTATGGTTTTACAACTTGTAAAAAACCGAATAAAGAAGTTTATATATATCTAAGAAACACAAACTAACAAATTTGTTGCATAAGCTTTTGGGTTGATGAGGCGCATTGCCTCATCAACCCAAAAGCTTATGCAACAAATTTGTTAGTTTGTGTTTGTTGGCTTCTCTAAATGAGAAAGAATTGCCCTCAATAGAGTCTGGTAGGCGAACATGGTTGAGCACCTTTGATGTTCTGGCAGGGCTAGAGCGAGAGAGAAAAAGGGGTTTTGTTTTTACTTAGGGGAACACAGTACTGCCAAGTTTATTCTCCACTTAGACCAAGAAAAGTAATAAAAACTAACCTACTATAGGAATACCAAGGTTTAGTTGTAAATAATCGACTCTGTATACAAATGGAGTACTGAATTTGAAAAATGTAAAACCACAGCCAGAATGGTGGTAATGTAGGTTTGAAAAAAAGGCTTTGGTGGCACAGGTATAAATGGCTGGGCCTATCCTTGCCTGTCAGTTAACTGGCTGGTTGCAAACGTGGCTCCTGGTGGGTATCTTTGAACTGGAAGACCATGTCAAAATGGCCAAGGATGTTTGAGCAACTCAAGCAAGAATCTAGCTTTGAGAAACATAATTTACAGATACCTGCAGGATACCCAAATCTGCTAGATAAATTAGAGGCATACTGCAGCAATATCTACTAGAGGAACAGATAATGCCTGGTGAGGGAGACATTACACCAGTTTCCAAACCTTAGGTGGCACCTCAATTACTGACACCATAAACATTTGGGATGAAGTTAAAGGAAAAAGAAGAGAGCCTAGAAAAACACAAGAGATATAGGGGGCATGAGGTCCACATGTGTCAAAAGGATGTAGCAAATTAAACTGAGATTGAAGAAATGGTGAAGGACATCAGTGACTGTGTCCAATGGGGATAAAATGGACAGATAGTCTACCCCCGCAAAAAACACTCACAAGGTGGTCAAAAGGAAGATGAGGGCGATGAATCTAAGATAGCTCTTTTTCCAGCTCACCTCAAAGTACTACACACCTTCAAATAATTCTAATTCTGCTAAAAGGAACAATTGGGTGAGGTGGGTCTAGGGAGGGGCATCTGCCTCTGTTTCTGTACTGCATTATGCAATGCACTGTGCATCAGCCAATAGGATTGAGGCATGGATAAACAACTGCAATGAGATCAGGAATCAGTCTATTTATGACCAATCAACCAAAGAAGATCAGCAGGCTTTCAGTCAGGATCTTCTGTAAATATATATTTTTTAATCCCATGGATGCTCCTCAGCAGCCCTCTTCATAGACTCTACCACAGGGACCTTTCATACAGACAAGAGGCACTCTAGTCCTGGCTGCTAAATATACCTCAGTCAAAAAAATATTGTCCAGAGATTCATTTTTTTTTTTTTTTGAAACCGTTTATTACAAGTCTCAAGAATATACAAGTATGGGCCTACAACCTTCCGGCCGGCCGCTAGCAATGATAGGAGCATAAGACATACATTTATGAAACACGTGGCGTTGCAGAGGAGCATACTCAGGAGGTAACAACGTCAAAAGCCACAATAGCCGGACCCCACTATACGGTTTCATTTTAAATTAAGAACAACAAGAAAAACCACACCCACAAGGCAACCCACAATCGAAAATAGCAGCACGTGCTCCCCTAGAGGGGGGATCCCAACTATCCACAGGAATCTAAAAAGGGGGAAGAGAACAGAGCGAGGACTGGGGGAACCCAATGCCTGGTACCGGAGAGAGGAGTCGGCTAAGGGGACGGGGCTGGAGAGGTATCAGGCAGCAACGGTGGTGCACAGATACCCCCGCGGTAGGCGTTCCAGGGGCCCCATACTTTCACCCATGTCCCAGGCTTACCCCTCGCCACATCAGAGATTCATTTTTGATTTGTGTTGTTGTATCATTAGAGAAGTAATTGAGCTTGGGCAGACCTTGCTAGTTCGGGCTGAATTTTTCTGGATGACATTTTTAAAACATAGGTTCTGGGGGTCAAGCAGTCTTATAGAAACAGAAAATAACTCCTCAGAGCAACCCTTCTGCCATTTTCCAAAATGGTGGCTCTATAATGATGTGTTTTAGCCATCATATTGGTAATTTATTTCAACATTGTTTTTGTTTCAGGTTTTTCATTGATTCAAATTCGTAAACATTTGCGAAGCAGGTGGTAGCAGAGGATCTTCACCTCCTGCTGACAGTGTGTTGCCAACTACAAAATCTGAGGACTCCAACAAAGAAACATTTGTCATATGCCAAACTAATCTGAAAGAAAACATCAACTGCGCCTGGACAGAAGAGAGTTTGAGATGCTGCAGAAATACGGCAAGACGAAGTTCACAAAAGAAACTGCTTGGTGAAGAGGATCAAATATTTTATCATTGTTAACAGGTGCTACAAATCTTATACAATGGAAAACATTTGTAAAAAAAATAAATAAATAGCAGAAACCAGTGAATCACAACAAGAATTTGAGTTTCCTGAGAAAGCAACGACAACCAAACCCATTGCACATTCACTTAGACCAACAATGGCTACCCTTCGTCCACCTACAACTGATCAGAAAGCAGAGGTTCTTCTAAGTGTGATCTGTGGTTTAACAAGAACAAGGGCCAAAGGGATTGACGAAAGAGCAAAGTACAGAGTAAGTGAGCCTCAAAGGGCAAACATGTTTTTATCTGCAGCTAATTTCTTTCAAGATGAAGTTTTCAGCCGAGTAGCTGATCAAAACAGCGAGGTGAATGCATTTGCAGCACATTCATATGCCCACCCGAACTGCATGCATACATACATTCAAAAATTTGAATGTACAAGGAGCTCCCGGCAGCAACGTAACTGCCAGCCTTCAGGTACGTTTACACTATTTGAAAAGGCTAATTTAGTTTTAAAGCCACTATTGAGTGGTGGCTATAGGTTCACACTCAGTGAGATCAGAGAAATAATGGTCAACGTTGATGAAACTGTACTAATTCATAATAATGAAATTAAGATTTTTCTGTTGAGAATGCACAGTGACGGAATCAGTTTTTATTAGTCCAACAAAAAGAAAAAGCCACTTATGGTGTTCTCAGCTGATCAGACTTCTGAAGTATTTTCTGCCAAAATAAGATCACATGATGAAGTAAAATCAACAGGAACCATTTTAAGAAATGTCCTGAAATATTTAGATTTTGGATTTATTGACATATATTTGTTGTTGCTCTAGAGCTCCACAAATCATGGGCATCAACAAGAATGCATGATGTTGTCTTAACATGTTTTACATCATTGTTTAATATCAGCAAAGCAAAACAGTTACAAACTAAAGTTCTTGAGTTCGGAACAGAAGCGGACAACATTGATGATGGGTTTGAAGATATAAGTGAAGAAGCAGAAGAAAATCCCATGAAGCGACAGGCTTAGTCTGTGCAAGTGTACTGTCTTTCCCAAATCATGTTTCATCAATTACAAAATCCCAAAAAGAAAACTCCACTACACATGATGACTGCCTACATAATCTATGACAAGTGCAAAAGTAGAGAGCTAATCACTTCAATGAATAGGACTGGTGTATCAACAAGTTTTATTGACATAGTGTGGTGAAATAACTTGTTATAGCAGCTCATGCTGTAAAATCTTGTGAATTCGACAGCACACTATTTCTATGTCAATTTACCACAAAGGATTTACAATTGCTGATCTCGATAATTTTGATTTTGAAGACAGCTCTTCTTTGTCTGGAACATCCACCACAGATGATACTGTCATGGTGCTTTTTCAAGACTGTACCAATGAAGTAGCTGCTGAAAAACAAGCTTTGTGAGTTGTAGGCATAAACAAAAGAAGCTGCAAACTTATAACCAAACTGCCTTGCCAACATGTGCAAAATCACTACAAGCCATCAACATATCCCAGTCTACCAGAAAGTTTCAAAGTGGCTGAGGACATGGATCTTCTTCTACCGGATGCTGCGGTCAGCAAAGCTGATTTAACTGAATTTATCGTAGCGCTTATTTGGTGCAGACTGAAGAAAAGCCAGTTCCCTCCATGGACTAGAATTCATGCTCTTATCTCTCAGAATACCATCCCACTGAAGGAGGTTGCATTTTTACCAGTACTAAACCACGCAATACTATACACACAGCTCTAAAACATTTCCAAAATGTGCATGCTCAGCTTGAAAACCAGCCTATACTGTCAATTTTCAGCAATGAAGGTGTTTTTCGCATTGTGATGACATTTTTATGAACAATCCAGCAGAACCTGATGATCTTTATCCAATGATGGGCGTTTTCCACATGACAAACATTGTGCTGTGGTATGTAGGAAGTTACCCCTGTGGATGTGGCATAGATGATGCACCTATTGAGACTGAAATCTTAGAAGCAAAACTGCCCAATCAGTATTGTGCGGAACTCATTATATTTGTTTGCTCCTTACAAGGCATGCTCATCATATCTGAGGCTATAGAAACATCGCGTTGGATGTTTTCTGGAACAATAATGACCAATTAGGTTCTGCATATCTTATCTCAGAAGAGAACAAGGCGCGGGGTGCTTTCATTCAAAAGAAATAATGCAAAGCAAGCCAATGTTCAATACACTTAGCTCAAAATCAAAAAACCTGATCACAAAGTTTGTAGAGTGTGTCAAACAATGCCAAGAAAAATCAGAACTTTGCAAGTACTGCGGAAGAGTTTTAAAGAATATAGCTCAAGTGAAAAACTTGGTCTTCTCAAATGTTCAACATTCTGCAAATGTACCATGAGCAATTGCAGAAACCAATAAATAAATTGAACAATGGAAATGTGTCTAAAACAGTGATAAACATTTTTTTTTTTTTTTATTCAGATCATAAACATTTTTGGGGGACTAGATAAAAGGATTAAAAAACATTTGTTTCATTTCTTTATATGTCTCTTTTTCCTATATTATAGCCACTATTTTGGAAAATGGAGGAACAGTGGCTCTTAGGAGTTATTTGTTGACTCTATAAGACTACTTGACCTCACAAACTTGCAGGAGGTGATACAAATTTGAAATAGGACAACTTTGACTGGCCAGCATTGGAAGATTACAAAAGAGACATGCTCTGAAGTTAATTAGACACTGAAAGATGTACCCAACTTGGAAGAGGTGAAATACTATAGGTATAACTAAGTTAAAGAGATGTGTGTTGCGAGAATGGACTGATAACTTTTTTTCAACCAAAGGAAGAGTACAATATGGCGCTCTTCCTCCGGCATTTCGATGTATACAACTGTGGCAAACCTTATCTGTGTGCTCAATAGACTGGCAGATTTGCTAGAGGCAGCCCATCTGGAAAATATGATGCTAACTGGGAGATTGTCTAGTGCAGCAATATCAACAATTTACAAAAACATGATAAATAATCACCCTGACTGCCTAACGAGTGTCAGAAGGTCACAGGAAAAGGACCTAGGGCGACTGGGAGGCAGTATTGATGCACCCAAGAGAGGTAGGTGATAGAGAGCTGGCCTACAACCTATCCAAATTAAAGTGCAATACGACGCCTAATATAATAGAAGCAGGTCGTTTAACATTTTTCTGGCAGTAAATGATAGATGTCTGGTGTGTGGGAAGGAGAGGGCACATGGTTACATAGCATTTAGAAGAGCAGATGATAAAACAGTAAAGCAATTGTCACTAATACTGGACACCAGAGTCCTGTAAACACCACAATTCATAGTCCTAGGCATACCCAATGATTTCAACCTACCCAGGCACAAGTTAACACTCTTCCTCCTTGGGGCTCATAATTGTCAAAAACGATACAGCACAAGAATGAAGAAACTATGTTCGTCCGAAGCAGACACGTGGCATAATGGGATAGACCAAAGCATGGCAGCTGATTGGGTGGTGTAAGAAAACAGGAGCTGTCCTAAAAAATCTGGGAAGATACCTGGACTAGGAAGGACCCACTACGGACTAGAAGATTAGATGTGAGATCCCTCTTCCCCCAACCGTCCTTTAGCTGAATGACACCTTGCACCTGAGATGTTGGGTCCACAAAGATACTGAGAGGCAAAAAATAGTGCATCTACACTTTAGGTATGATTGAAAATTACTTGTATGCATGCAGGTTGATGGGAACTAACCTAAATGCTGTACTGCCATAATGTGAATTTATTTTTCATTTATTGTGATATAAAATGCAAGAAAAGGTATTCCTTTACAATGGCGGATTACCCAACTCATGTACTTTCACTTTGTGTGCTATACTGCAAGGAGAGTATGGGCTGTGGGTGACACCACTACTTGAGAATGCCTGTGATGTTTCATGGAACAGGGAAGTATTTCTGTACCATTCCAGGAGTTGTGAGCTTATACATTTCTGGAAAGAGGTGGAGTGTTCATTTTGACAGAATTTGATGGAGAATGAGAGGAGATCCAGATCATTACTGCGGCAGTGAGGATGACAGTTAAACATTAGAATACCACAGCTTTTCATTCCCATGCACTGAAGCCTGGAGGGAACTAGTGCCTGGATCGATGGGGGAATTACTGCGGAATAAAACAAAAAAATGTAAGGGATGCTCTCAAACATTTGGTAAAATACTGGACTGTTGGAAAGGACACTTTGGAACCTGACATAATAGATCAGGCATATAACTAAAAGAAACCTCAAGAATGTTCGCTACTGTCAACCTAGAGTCAGACTATGGATTAGACAGCTAAAAAAAAAAAAAAAAAAAAAACTTTACCTCCCATTGTACCACAAATTGTGTATTTAATATAATATATCTATCTATCTATCTATCTATCTATATACACACATATATACATATACACATATATACATAAAGAATAAGAGAACATTCTCGCTCTTGGTCTCACGTGGTGCGAAACCACAAACTTTGACTATGTTCAAACACGAATAGACGTTTTTCATTTTGTGCGTAAACTCAAATTACCAAAATATTTTATGAATGTTTCCAACAATGCACCGAACTTAGGATCTACCACTAATGCAAGTGAACAACTTATGAATCTGAATGTGGAAGATATGACACTGCTACACGACTTGGCTGAAATAGAGTCTGGGGATGAATCACTAAGAATATCTTCTGATATGCTTAAATCTGCGTCATGTTTGGATATTTATGGTAGCATTCATACTCCCTATAAACCCAAGTCAGTGTTTTTACCTAATATGCCCAGAGATGGACTGGACATCTTTTCTGACAATCTGATTAAAGATCTCAAAGAACTGGCTATGAAAGCAAGCAAAGACTTCATCCGCACCAACCACGACAGAAGGACAGAATATGAAAATCTAATGTCCAAAATTAAGGGATGCTAAGACATTGTTATGAGATGGTCCGACAAGAGCGGCAATGTGATGCTATGGCCACTTGAAAAAAATAATAATGAAGCACTTAAACAACTTCAAGACAAAGATTGTTATTGTAGAATAAGCCCGACTACCATCATCAGTGTAAAAGAGAAATTTCACAAAGCGCTCTATGAGTGGAAATCTAAAGGACTTTTATCAAAACATGAACTAGAATTTCTCAAAACTGATTACTCAGTCACACCCCTATTGTACTTAATACCTAACATGCATAAAAACGCCACTGATCCCCCTGGAAGACCTATAAATACAGCTATAGGGGTTTGTTTGAAAATACGCCCAAATACATAGATTTCTTTCTGCAACAACATGTGTGTGAACTTCCATCTTTTATAAAAGATACAGGAGATTTCCTTACTAAGATTTATGATATTCAATGGAAAGATAACTATGTTCTGATGACTTTAGATGTCAACTAGTTATACACAGGCATCAGACACAAAGATGGACTAAATGCCCTCAAATACTATCTGGAGAAAAGACCTGTGTATTACTACCTACACACAACTATGCTACTAGAAATGGCTGAGTGGTGTTTAGATAGCAACATTTTCATTTTTGATAAGTTGGTTTATAAACCACTTCATGGCACTGTCATGGGTACCTGCTTCGCCCCCAGCTATGCTAATTTGCATATGGGCTGGTGGGAGGAGCATGTACTCATGACCTCGCACAAAGAAGCCATGACTAACAATGTATTGTTATATGTTCGCTATATTGATGATTTATTTTGTGGCAGGGCACTGTTGAATCAGGACAAACTTATGTAAATGAAATTAATTAGAACTGTCTGCATTTAACCTTTAAATGCAACATAAGCACTGAAAAGATTTACCTTTTAGATCTTGAAATCTTTATTGAGAAAGGTAAAATTCAATCCAAAACATATAGGAAACCTACGTCAGGCAATTCTATCTTACATTCTAGTAGCTTCCATCCTATTAAACTGAAGGAGAGTATCCCTTACGCAGAATGCCTTCGGATGAAGCGTAACTGCAGCACCAAAACCAGTCTAACCACAGCTACTAGCAATCTTTTTGAAAGACTTGAATCTCGTGGATATAGTACAACCACACTTGAGACCGCTCATGCTAAAACAAAGAATATAGGAACAATCTAAAAGAAAAGAAGAAAACAGAGTCAGGTACTCCCAGACTCATAACGGGATACAATACTTACCATGCGACTCTACGTAAAATGCTTTATAAACACTGGCAAATCGTACGTAGTGACCCGGTTCTTGGGTCTAAAATACCAAGAGTACCCCCCATATCTTTCAGGCGCGCAAATCCATGCGTCAAGAACTTGTTCGCAATGCGCCTAGCTGTGACAAAGGTACCAATTGGCTTAAGACCCACAGGGGGTTCCTAAAGTGTACCAAATGCAAAGCCTGCCGTTACGGAATTAGCACCAAAGAGATTAAGATACCTTTTAGACAATCTCCTTTTGTTATTAGAGGTGCTTACACGTGTAAGAGCGATTTTGCAGTATATGTTTTACAATGCACTTGCTTGAAGCAATATTTAGGGAGCACTATACACTCTGTACATGTCCGCATTCTTCAACATTTGAGGGCCATCAGCAATGATGACCACAATTACCCGGTTGCCCGACATATAAACACATGCCATGGAGGAAATGCTAGCGATCTTTCGTATTTTGTGATTGATAATGCCCCTAAGAATCCTAGGGGGGGAACAGACTGCTAGCACTCCGGAGACTTGAATCCAGTTATATCATTCTCCTTAATTCTAAGATCCCCTATGGCATGAACGCTGACGAAGCTCTTTCTACGCACTTATAGAATCCCGCTGCTTGTCCTGCTCCCTGCCTAGCTCTCCGTTCTGCCGCAGGCTTAACTTTTTTTCATTTTTTTGTACTCATCTCGAGGTTGCTTTGGACTATACACCCCCATGCCCTGTTATCTCTTTTTTAATATCTGAATGTCCTGATTGCATTGTTACTTGTTTGGTTTACAGTTGGCCCACTTGGGCAGTATGCTTACTTTGTTAATTCTGATTCCATACGCCCACTGGGGCTTTTGATTTCTGACAATGTGTTATCACTGAAACATCATTGAGGTATGTGTAGCCTACATTTCTGTGAAGCTAGTTTAAAATACATGTAACTAATACAATTATATATTTTTGCATCTAGCTTGCAATTGACCCAAACTGTGAACTTTTGCACTCACAGCATTCAGTAAGAATTATGGTGTCTGGTGTGTTGCCTAAACCATCTAAGAATTTGTCTGTGACAAAAGCACAAGAGAACTGTGATATCTATAGTCTGTTGCCTAGATCTATTGTACAACAGCAGCCGTTTTCTTTATGTTTCTCTTGATTTTGAAAATGTTTCACGGATAGGTTTTGTCACAGAGACTGAAAAAAGCTAGAGACACGGACTATTATGCCGTTTGGGTATTAAATATTACAGAACGGAGGTTTATATATGTCCTCACCTAGACAAACGAATTGTTCTTTGACCGAAGAAACTCAATGAAATAGGCTACTTCGACTTTTTCTTTGCCCTGAAGAAGTCTCTTTATAAGAGACGAAACGCGTCGGCTATGGCTTTCTCATGCTATTAAGGCTGTGATACTCCATGCCTGTGAAAGGATGAAATAAAGAAAAGAATTTCCTTCGGAAAAATTATATCTACGTCTTGGACATTCCTTTCAATATAGTGGACTCTCTTTTAATAGTGCTGAACCCTGTTGTATCTATGTTTATGATAGGACTTGTTGCTGTTTGAGGAGCTCAGAGGGAAGTGTTCCTCGGTTCGTTGCACTATAGAATTACACATTAAAAACACTATTCATTTGTCAGGTGCGGTACTATAGCCTTCACCCTCCTCCTATTTGTTTAAAAAAATGTTTTGTCACTATGTTGTGCTCGTGACGTCTTTCCTAATTATTTTGCACTTTTTTGTTTACTCTAAATATTGTACTGAATTATCACTTTCATGTCCATTACGAGCGTGGTTGCTGTGACAACCTTCCAAGCGACTCGTGTATTTAACGATTGATGTGAGTTTAGGCCGGCGGTGTGACAAAGGCAGCTTGCCTTTGAAATGCGTTGTGGCCCTCTTTTTGTTAATAAAGTCAATATTCTTGTTTAATCCTCACAGAGTTGGCGCCTGTCCTTTTCGTTGTGTCGGGATTGGATATATATATATATATATATAATGTATATTTGCGAGCAATATTAACAATGTGTTCTTTCATTTTTTTTTTTGTACACAAAACTTAAACTACAACAAACTAGAAGCAAACAATTTGGGAATCAGAGCCAATATAGTGTTTTCACTCACTGTTTAAAAAGGAAATAGAGGGATAGGGAACGGAGCTCAATAGGCCTTAATCACACAAGAGCTGGAAAAGTGCTTTGCTTCTCGAAGGGAGCCAGAAGAACCACTGACTCGTGGCAATTGAAGGCCAATTGATTTTGAGAGCTTGACAGGACAAGATGCTTTGTTATGCACAGAGTCAGCTCGGGAGAACAAGAATTACAAGTAATGAATGTTTTTTTTTCCACTGCGGATTTACAGTGAAATTCATGAATGTTCAAAAGAATAGGAGGCATATGCCCCAAAATGTGACAAGGGGAAATACAGAGGGTCAAAAAGGAGAAAAAGTAATAGGAAAAACTCATATTACATAGGGAGAAAAGACCTATGTGGGTAGCTACACCTAGATAATAGTTCTTTGTAAACCTTTGGACTGATCACCAGGGGCCATATTATACATTGTGCCCCAGGGGCACAACAGGCCTGTGCGCCCACGGGGCATAATGGATTTACAGAAGGGGCCACGGATGGTTGAGCGTCCCCTTCTGTTATTCTGCTGGCACACAAATACAGCCAGCGTTATCACGAGAGGGCGTTTCCATCATTTGCATGGGGGCATGGTTCCATGCAAATGAGGGACTCTTTGTAATTGCGCCAGCACCATATTACAGTTGTGGGGGCAAACATGCCCTTAGGAGGTGCACTAGAACTGTGCCACAGAAAGGTGGTGTAATTTCAGAGCATCTGCTCAAGGCAGCCCTCTGGAGGGGAGAAAGAGGGTCCCATGGACCGCCCCCCCCCCCGATGTCCCTCTGCAGGCGAGTGCAAATCACTTACTCTCTCTCTCCCATCTTCAAAGTGCAGGTAGCATGCCACCTGCACTGTGGGACGCGGGGCACCTTTGAAGCAGATGCTCTGTATTTCACTTGAATGCGCTGCTCCCAGGGCAGCATCAGTTCGCAGCTGCCCAGGGGAAGCACATTTTTTGCAGTACAGCGCATTGTCCCTGTTTGCACCCGGTGCAACTTTGGAAAGGTGCGCCATGGCGCAAACATGGAAAATGCGCAGTAAACATAATACACCCCCAGGTGGCTGTCTAGCAAATGTTACTCGTGGGAACATGTCATAAAATGGTTGTAGTTAATTGCTTTACTCTATCTGGTTCGAAGTGTAGGCCTACCAGGGGAAAAAATATCAGATTACTTACAGCATGGTGTATTACTGTAGACTATCGGGCAATAAATTGATAAAATAATTCGTATTCACAAGGCCCAGTGATAATTTAATGAACATTTCATTTCATCATAGGTTTTTCTTACACAGTAACAAAAGAATCAACATAAAGCGTGGAGAGCTCTCTCTGCTGGTGAGAAGGAGTTCAGGTTCAGTGTAGTTAAGGGAATGGTTATAGAAACCAAAAACAACTTCAATGTACAATAAAAATTAAAAAAAGAAGAAATTATTACTTTTGGAGACATTTTTACTTGGAAAATACTGCAAGACTCTTACCAGCATAAGGCCTGCATCTCACTGATTCATAAGACAAAAATAATAGACACTATAAAGGCCACTATGCAAGAAAGGAAGGTACAAACAAGTTACTTACCTTAGGGAACACTCTTGAAGAGACTTCTAGCTGCAGATTTCTCACCTTATGAATAATCCCTAGAAGTCAGCCTGATCTGGAAACTTTTAAGCAGTACCTCAATGCTCCAGTAGGTGGTACAGCATGGCTCCACAATGATGCAGTTTCACTTCAGAAATGACGTGCAGGGCCTATACAGGGGCCACTCCCATGCACCGTCAACTGCTTTCCAGGCTATCCATGCCCCCTGACACAGAGCCCCAGGAGCAAATTAGTTGTGACTACTGTGCAGATTACTAGGTTTAGAATGTTATTAATGGATAGAGTCCAAAAAGGGGAGGATGGGATGGTCGGTGAGGAATCTCTTGGTGCAAAACTTTGAAAAAGTGAACAACAACTAGATTCTTAAAAATATGAGAGCTGATCCGGCAACCACAAAAAGGCCGAAGGAGACTAAAGGTACTAGTTAACTGTGCTCAGAGCAAAGGCTTGCCGGGCTAGGGACTAAACAAGCAACAAAAAGTCAGATATCTTTGCCTGGAGGGCTTATTTCAGAGTGCTGCACTAAGCCACAAATTTGTCCCAAGGAATGGCGTATACAATTTTTGCCGAGGAACACCTGGCTGCGAAGATGACATCAAGCACCCTCCAGAGGAAGGTCGAAGGTGTTCAGCTGTTGCCGCTTCGTCTCCAAGCATGAAAGTGGAGATTGTGAATGTAAGGGTGCAGAACCCAGCCTTGCTGGTGTGACAGCAGATCCTCCTAGAGGAGTAGCCTGAGCACAGAACAGAAACACAAGCCAGAAACCCATGCCAGGAAATCTGGATACCATATCCTCCATTGCCGATCAGGAGCCACTAGGAGGTCTTGGGTCTAGAGTCTTGGTGAAAACTTGGCAGGGTTGTGGAATTCCTAACGCCCGACTCCCAATACATATTGTGTTTATGTTTATTTTGTCCTTGGGACAAGTAGGCCTAACCCCTGCAGCACACATCCTTTGGCTGCAAGTTTACAGTACCACGTTATGGATCTGAGAAGGCATTGTCTGCAGTTAAGGTAATATATATGTCCATAAGTTATTGCTGTTTGAACTTGTATTTATGGTTCATTAATACAAAGCCTTTATTATTAGGGTGAGCGCTCTAAGAAAATGTAAGCTTGGACTTCACTTCTCACAGTGGTCCCAGTATAAACATGTATACGCAGATTTAAAAAGTTTAACATTAAGAGGCTACGTATAATGCTCCTAGAATGCTCTCTGATTAGATGAAAATATTTGCAGAAGCTTGAAAACAAGATTGAGGAGTCTTTGCTTTCATAATAAAATGTTCACAAAAAATTGCAACTAGGAATTAAATGTATTGCTGACGTACTGTGAAAATTTAGATACAGTTTCTTTGAAGCGGCATCTAGTAAAATATGTTGATGCATGCTAGTATTCCCAAAATATTTAGAATGGAAAATGAGTGCAACCAGTTTCAAGAAGATTAGGGGAAACATGAAAATAAACCATCATTTGCACAGCCAATAAGTCGGACATTGGCGGTCAGCCTTTTGGTTTGTCAATTCATGTCTTCCTTTGACATGGTTTTGTAAAACTTGATTGTTGTGGGAGCTACCGGGCCCTCACCATATTGGCAATTAGCAATAATATTTTATGGTCTCAAAAAGCACACATTGCCACAGTAGTCATTGGCACTGAACAAAACTACTTTGTGTGCCGATATGCTCCTTGTGAAAGAACAGAATGATGTCACTCACAGTGAAGCCAGCTTAGAGACGGAGAGAGAGAGACAGAATTTTAATAAAAAACAAAAGGTCTTGGTAATCTCAAGACCTAGTTATGGGTCCAATTCTTAAATTAAGTCAAAAAAGTGCACCCATTGTGTATCTCCTTGCAGCAGTGCAGATTTACAGCTTTCATGAATTCACAATAATTTACAGAAGCAGGCCAGAAAATCGTACTCCTAGAAAATATTATGCATTTGTAGATTTGCTCATGCGAAAATCTTTTGAGCGTTTAGAAGTTAACTTTCCCTCCAACCACTTTTTTCCCAACCTTGGAAGAAGCTTTCCTTCTACCCTTGACAGGAGTACATTTCCAAACTTTCTCATTATGGTAAAAGATTAGAGAAGAGCTGGTGAAAACCCCTAAAACATGCAAGCAAGCAGATTGCACAGATTCAAAAGTGTGTTCCGAAACTGAAACTATTGCTTAACACTACCTCCAGCCCAAGTATGTAGATATGTGGAAAGGTGGCAAACAAGGGAATAGCTAAAATTCAAGCCCTACTATATATTATCCCTGGCATAATCAGAGAGGATATTATCAAAGCTCTTATATAATGAGATTGCTGCAATAATTTGTCGCTGCACTACTTGACACCAAACAGACAAGTGGCTTTCTTTTTACAGGACAAGTAGATCTATGAAGCAACTGGTCCAATGGACAATTAGATATTTGATTAAATTCCACACCCCTGCTCGGGAAAGAAGTAGTATCGTCAAAAAGGCATACAGTAGTCAGAAGTCCTAAGTTCCACTCAAGGGGGGGCGCATTTTCAAGTGAGAGATTCCATGGAAACTCCAACTAGCACTGGCATTGCATATTCTTGGAGGAGGCTAACAGATCAGGCCAAGGATCTCCTCATTCGCAGAACAGACCATGTGCCAACTCCAAGTGCAACTGCCTCTCCTGATCTGCTAGGCACCTATGGCGGAGCTTCTACACCCTGGCATTGAATGATACTGCCCGGTGGTTCATCACCTGAAAATTTCCCTTGTGGCCAGTCATTTCCAGAGACGGTCCTCTTCGCACAGGGTTTGTTGCACCCCCTCCCCCAAACCCACCCTGTTTGTTGCAGTACCAAATGGCAGTGGTGTTGTCCATGAGTACCTGTACTAGACTCCCTTTAATGGATGGAAGAAAGGCTTTCAACACTAAGCGAATGGCCCTCAGCTCCAGGAGGTTGATATGGACCTGGGACTCTGCCAGAGACTAGAGGCCTCTGATCTCCACCTCTCCCAGATGGCCACCCCAAACGAAGCAATGCACCAGTCACCATTGTCAACTCTGGTTCGAGAAGGGTCTGCAGCTGACACAATCACGGTCCAGAAACCATCACTACAGATCTTTTGCAGTCTACTCTGCAATCTGGATGTGGTTGGAGAGCACCCCTTGATGTTGGGCCCACTGAGACTTCAGATCCCACTGCAGAGCTCTCATGTAATACCTCATTAGACAGGAAGTTATAGCCTGCACCGTTATTAGCTGTCATGGTGTGAGGAGAATCCTAATGATGAAGCATGCGACCTCTGGTGGGTGAGGGATTTCGTCCTAATAAAGGAATACTCTGATAATCTAGGCTCCTAACTTACTCTTTATATCAGACCCGGGTATTTCGTTGTGTGAAGGAATGAATACCCGCTAGTTTCAAAATCTCCCTTGGCCTTCTTTTGTGTGTGTTTAGGTATGAACTGTACCCATTGCCACTGAGTACTGCACGTCTTTTATGGCCACTCGAGAATCAGCATTCCTTTGAGGCCAAATCCACAAGAATCTGGAGCAAGAAACAACCAACTAATATATATTACTATCAGTTTACCAATATGATTAGCCGGATATGCTCGAGGAACATTATCCCAAATGGGTGATTGCAGATAGTAAGGGGAGTCTGTGCTGGTCTTGAAACAGGAGAATGTTTTATTTGTTGACAAATGTTACATTGCCATACATAGTTTTTAGCTTGTTTAAGGTGGATATGGCCACCACTAAGTGCTGTAACATGGCTACAGAGGCATTCATGCCAGCGGTGGCAGACACTAACCCTTCATGAGCAGTTTTAATTATGTCTGATCTAACCTGCTAATTATTAATATGTCCACTCCGTGTAAATACACCACTGGAGCATTATCTTGATTGAGGGTATAGGAGTATTTACAGGGAAAGTTTTCAGGAGGCTTTCGACCTTTAGCAGCTGCTTTAATCAATGCCAAAACAATTATGTTGATCTTAGTTTGGAATTTGGTTACCGCAGATTCTTTAAAAGCATGAACCACTGCCACCACTGCACTGTTCACTTTAGTGTGAATTCCTTCATTTTTATGGGCCACAGAGTGTTGAACATGAACCAAAGTAAGCTGGTCTAGTAAGGCAGCCACCTTTCTCTGAAGCGGTTTATTCTTTATTGATTTCACTTTTGAATCTCTGAATCCGTCCAAGTGCTATTGTGCTAAACAACATTGTATCCCAGCATGCAGAAGGATGAATCCAAAACTATTAGTGGGATCTGATGGATCAGCCTATCTGTAGTGCAAGCAACAAGGCATGAATTTCTGTAAGCTGTGCAGAAAAGTTTTAGTGTATGTATGTAGTGGTTTAAATGCGCCATCTTTGAAACTTCACTGCAGTGCAAGCCACAGAGAATTTCTGTTTAGTACAGAGCTGCCCAAATAGAATACAATCTTATAGTTCTCATAGCTTCAGTTTGATATTGAATAACACACATTTTTCAGGGACTATTAATCTATCGACCACCACGTCCCAGGGCCAACTTTTTCCAAATAATTCAGGACTTCATGGAATCCTGTGTAAACTACTCCAGCTTCACGATTGTGGGTGATTATAATTTTCACTTGGAGCTTTTAAACAACTTGGATATGGGCATTTGGTCGATACTCTTAGGAGTTTCAACTTAAATCAGTTAATAAGGGAGACCACTAATCTTGCCAACCACACTCTGGACGGAATATTCACAAATAATCAGGAACTAAAAGTGGATAAGGTCCTGCCAATAGCATAGACAGATCAGAAGGCCATCTTTTTTCAATGGAGGTTTCCCCATACACAGGTCCATGTAATATTAAACCCAGAACCATTAAGTACCGGCACTGGAAAAACCTTAATGTCGAGGAACTGAAGGACATTCTTTCAAACTTCTGCCACGTACCAGATAATAACGTGAATACAGCAGCAATTAATTACACTCACTGGCTAGACTCAGCAGCCCTTAGATTGGTGCCTGAAAAAATATTAAAGAGTCATAGGAAAAATCCATCAGATGGGCCAAAATTAGAAGCCCTTCTGCCCCGGAAATCCCATTACTTATGTGTGAAGCCTTGCCGCATGTGGATAGCTGGCAGAAATTGACGACTTGGGTGGAACAAGGGTTGGCTAAAATGGGAGACTTATATGAGGAGGGCGCCATGATCCCATTCATCGACCTGTAAGACCGAAACAACCTACCCAGGGGGGATTTCTTGTTGCACTCTGCCCTCACTGCGGCCATACGAAAACACTGGGGAGGCGGACTCACTGAACCAAAAACTTCACTGGGCTGCCAATATGTGGTGATGGTGGCAGGTACATTTAAGGAAGTTACGTGTTTGTACAGGCGCATAACGCAGGAAACATTACTACCTTTATCGGAGTTGTAACTCAAGTGGGAGGCAGACCTTCGAGAGGCTAATCCAGAGAAAACCTACCTGGGAGGAACTAGTGGAGAGGGCTTGGAAGAGCTCCAGAAATGCCAGATTCCAGTTGGTACATTTTTATATCTTACATAGAGCATACCTCACCACGGAGAAGATTAAAAAGTATTTTGCAACCTAAACAGCGGCTTGCCCGCGATGTAATTGGGAAGGAGCAGATTTCACGCACATGTTCTGGGACTGCCCGCACCTGGGAAACGTTTGGGGAGAGGTAACGACGTTGCTGGCTGACATCACCAACAGGGAAGTTGAGTTGTCTCAGAAGTACTGCCTGTTACACTGGTTCCCTCGTACAACCAAAAATAAAATCATGAGCAAATTCTTAGATATGGGCTTACTCCTAGCCAAAAGAGACATCACCATGTACTGGAAAGCAAAACAGGGTCCAAGTACAACCGGATGGAAGAAACAACTCAATAAGTGGGCAGAATGTGAAGTAATAATCAGGTTGCAAATAGCAAAAAGAACGGGGAGTGAGAGGGCGCTGGAAGCCGCAAGTGCATAGGAAACTTTAGTTGTACTACTTAAGATCCCAGATGACGATGGGGAGGAGGAATCAATAGGAGAGCCCTCGGAAGGAGTAGACTGGGCTGCATACCCCTGAGCAAATCGTAGATCTGTGGGGTTAACCAACAGGCACAGAGCACCGCCACCCTTACAGACCAGGAGTCCCTAAAGTGCTGCCTCAGGCAAATGTGCAACCAAACCTGGAGTTGTTGTGTACCGCGAACTAGCAATTTGAACACAAGTGACATGCCTGGGGGAAGGGGAGGATGGGGGGCAAGTTGTGGGAAGGGAGTTTAAGATTTTGTTTTGCTACTGAATTAGCTGTATAAATTACCGGTCAATTACAATCCTGATCAATGATAAGTATGATGCGTAGTTGACACCTGGAACCTTCTGTAAAACCCAATAAAGTTTTTTTTTTTTTAAGACCTTTATTGACACTGCACATTAGTATCACAGCAATATGCCTACAAACCAACGGGCCGGCACTGCGGCATTCACTAATCTTGATTGAGGACAATGGGGAGATGAACACAACAAGTCACCTACAACCACATGGGGCCGGCCACGTCAGGTGGACAAGCATTGTGGGCAGTTACCAACACAGGTCACAAACAAATACAGAACACCATCAAAAACCATGAGTCCCTTTAATAAAGCCATCCGCGCCTGGCGCGCCAGAACATTCCCATTTCATTACCCATCAATCGCTCTCCAGACCAAATCTTGTACCCCATCTTGACTATCGCAGTCCCTCACACACAGGGAGGTAGTCAGTACGTCCCCATCTCCCCGACAGTCCCAGCCTCACCTCGCCCCTCCGCAGTCCTCGCTATGTCCCCACTCTAATTCGGGTAAAGGATCATGTCCTCAGGTGTAGTGTGTGCTAACAAATGTGTGAAGAGGAGCCCAAATATCTCTAGGACGAGAGGAAGGTGGCATTAGGTCAGCGTAAGTGTGTAGCTGCTCCTGGCAATAAATCAAATCGGCCAGCCAGTGCTTGAATTTAGGAGCTCGACCACGTCCCCATTTACTGACTATTCGTCTTTTCGCCATTAGGAGAGCAAATGAAGCGTACCTCCGCACCTTAACAGGGATTCGCTCTGTATAGCCGAGAAGGACCGTGAGGGGATCGTAAGGCACGTGTAATCCCGTCATTTCATCCAGCACGTGGAGTACTTCCCTCCAATATTCCCTGACAGGCGGGCAGCCCCAAGCCAAGTGTCTAAAGTCCGCGCCATCCGCCCGCATCTATCACAGCAGTCAGTGTCTCGTAAGTGCAGCCGGTGAAGCCAGGCCGGCATGTAATACAATCTATGAATATATTTATAATATATGAGGCGCAGCCTACTATTGGCGGATATGGTGCCAATCTGACGGCAACAAAAGGCCCACTGTTCAGTCGTGATGGAACACCCCGATTCCGCCTCCCATTTTCCCTTAGCCGGATTCCTCTCCCACTCCCCCTGAGTTGTGCGAAACAGCCTCAATACCACCCGGTCGGGGGAGGGCCGTTGTAATAGAATATGTAGAGGAAGCATAACAGTAGGCTCCAGTGGAAAACACTGCGTCGCAGATCGCATGTCCTGCCTGAGCCGCACATAATAGAATAGCTCCAATGGCGTGGGGGATGTATCTCCAAAGAATTCCTCACTGGTGATGAATTTCCCATTTTTATACAATTGGCCCCAAGTGAGGCAAGACAATTTACGCAGCATTCGACGGCACCCCCTCCAACGTAACTGGCAGGTTCTGCCTCCCCAGTAACAGAGCTAGAGGCGAGTACAGTACAGGACATAGCAATCTGCGTGCCAATTCCCACCAGGCGCTAGTTGTGCATTGTACTGTGGTAACAGCCATATGTCTGGGGACAGCTGGAGTACTTAAATATGCTGTACAGGGTGTAGGTCTCATGTAACCATCTTCTATTGCTAGATGGGGCGTGTATGGAGGGGGGTGCATCCAATAGGTTGCAAAATGAGCCTGAGCACATATAAAGTATAGTTCTTTATCTGGGACCTCAAATCCTCCAGATTCATAAGGGCGAGTGAGAACATCCCAAGCCAGCCTGGGCTGCTTCCCACCCCATATTAGCCAGATCATCTGAGTCTTCATGCATTTTAAAAAAATAACAACTAAGGGTATGAGAAATGTTAGTGAAGAGGTAGAAAAGTTTAGGTAATAACACCATTTTAGTCAGGGAGATCCTGGCCGCCATTGACAGAGGCAGCGCTATCCATCTGGTGACCATGTCCGTTATGGAATCAAGTGTATGTCCGTAATTAGACCGCATCAACTCCTCCCGGCAGCGGGAGATGTGGATACCGAGGTAAGTAAGGGTATCCGCACACCACTCCAAGGGGTAATCTGGTCTATACTCTGAAGTGGAGTCTGTGAGAGGGAAAATCTGTGATTTTCCCCAATTCACATTTATTCCAGAAAGTTGTCCAAACCGGATCAGCAAACGGAGAATGGGGTTGAGACTAATGGCAGGGTCCTGCAGATAGAAGGTAAGATCATCTGCATATAAAGAAATTCAAATCTGCCACTTTGGGTATATCAATGCATATTCCCGAAAGTATTGTCTGACATTGGCCGCGAGCAGTTCGAGGGCTATGGCGAAGAGAAGAGGTGACAGTGGGCACCCCTGTCAGGTGCCACGTGTGATCGTAAAGGGGGACGACTGCATACCGTTCACCATGACTCTCGCGCGCACACCCGAGTATAATAAGTTGATCCAGGCCAGAAAGGGGGCGGGGAAGCCCATCCGTTGCAACACAAAAGCTAGATAATCCCACTCCAGGGAGTCAAACGCCTTAGTGGCGTCAATAAATATAGCAGCAGCGTTAATGTCAGGGTCAATGTCCTGTAGCAATGTGAACAACATTCTCAGGTTATGAGACGTACCTCTTGTGGGCACAAATCCCGACTGGTCAAGAAGTACCAGGGCCGACATGAGTGGACTGATTCGATTAGCAATTAATTTAGCCAAAGATTTGGCATCCATGTTTATTAGAGATAGAGGCCGATACGAGTCGCAGTATTGAGGCGATTTGCCCGGTTTTGGAAGAGAGATTACCCGCGCCTCTCGCATAGAAGGAGGCAGTATCCCGGTCTCGCGAGCCTCCTCGTATACGTGCCTCAGTATCGGGATGAGTAATGGATGAACCGTTTTTAAAAATTCGGCCGGAAGGCCATCTGGCCCTGGCGCCTCTCCGGATTGCAATTGCATTATGGCTTCTATTATTTCCTCATCTTCATGATGCCGCAATAGGAATTTCCTCTGACCGTCCCCCAACCAAGCGATTGCGGTATCATCAAAAAAGGAGGTGAAGTCCACTGGGTGGTCTCTGTGAGTTTTGTACAGACATTTATAGAACCTGCGAAAGGTCTCCACTATCTCAAGCGTGTTTCTGTGCGTCTGCCCATCTTCGTCCACCACCTCAAGGACTATATTGGAAAACTGCAGAGGAAGAACTAAAGCCGCAAGGACTTTACCCGGTCTATCCCCTTCCCCGTACTGGCGAGCCTTAAAATATTTCCCCTTGAATCTACACTCCCTCTCTGCCGTCTCCTGATATTCACGGAGTACACTCCGTAGTTGAGCCTGTAACTCAGGTGTGGGACTGGATTGCAGTGCAGCCTCAATGCTCTTGAGGTCCGTCTCCAATCTGCACAAGATGGAACGTATGTCCCTTAAGATCCCCCCACTCTTTGCAATGCACAAGCCCCGTATGGTGACTTTAAAGGCGTCCCAGACTGTGGAGTATTGCGAAACCGAATCTACATTACGAAGGAAAAAATCTGTGATCTCCTTTTCAAGTTTTCGTTTGAATACAGGGTCCAGCAGGGATAACGGATTAAGTCTCCAAGAAAGAAAGGGAGACTCCACATGCGGAGGAGTGAGGGCGACGAGTATTGGAGAGTGATCCGAATACGTCTGGGGAAGATGTGAGGTGTGTGTGACCCAGGGGGCAAGACCCTTGGTTATAAGCCATGCATCAATTCTGGACCAGGAGGCCCGGGCCGTGGTAGAACACGTACCTTCCCTCTCCAAAGGGTGCATATGACGCAATGCATCCAGTAATTCAAAATCGCTCATAATCATTTTGAGGGTAGATTGCGAATGTGAATAATGATGTGGTTACGGGTGTGAACGATCCATCTCAGGGTGAACTGTGACATTGTAATCCCCTCCCCAGAGTAGAAGTGTGGACCCTATCTCTAATATCTTACCCTATAGTACCCGGAAAAACTCCGGGTCATCATTATTCGGCCCATAGCAAGAAACAAATTTAAAGGAATGATTAGCCATCCTACACCACAGGATAGCGCAATGCCCCTGCTTGTCCGCAATAGAGCCTATTGGGGTTTTCCGTATGAGGATGCATGTCCCTCAGGCGTATGACGAATATGAGGAAAAGCAGGTGTAACTGGCCCATCGTGCGGCAAAGGAGGGGGGGGGGGGGGGGGTAGTAGTACTGAAATGCGTTTCCTGCAGCATCGCGCAGTGTACCCCATGCCGTTCTAAATAGGAAAGTACGTGTCTGCGCTTACGGGGTTCTCCCAGTCCTCGTACATTCCAAGTGAGGAAATGATAAGTGGGGGGTCTTGTACTGTCAGTCAGAATGATCCCACAGGTATCTCATTGGTGAGGAAAGACCTGAAACAAGTCGGTAGCGGTGTCTGGGCATGTAGGTTATTAGCACATCAGTGGCTCGTGGCTTAACGTATGGTCTACTGTTTCTCAATTGAACAAACATCCACCTTCCTCCCCCCTCCCACATCAGCAGCCCAATCCTGCCGTGGCTTTCGTCCCCCTCCCTCTTTACCTGTAAGGCCATGGTCCCAACATGGGAAATTGGCTCAACCGTTAACATCCCCAACAAAAGAACAACTGTTCTGGTAAGGGTTCACCTGATGGGTGGAGTCCAGAGGGCGACCAGGTGCTTCCTCGCCGGGGCGAGGGAGTTCGGGTGGTCTTACGTAGGTACAACTCAGTCTAATTTCCGATGCGTCAGTTAATTTTGATGAGGTCCGCCATCCCGGTGGTGTAGGCTCACGAAACAGCTTATGGCGTCAGCTGGGCCAGGATCGTGGGTCATTGTTTTTTCAAGCATTACCCCCGGGAACCCATGTCTCCAGAAATACGATCATTTCCTCATGTGGGGGGAGGGGTCAGCAGCGACCCCCCCAGTGTGGGGGCTACTTTCTCATTTATCAGCCTCCGTCCCCCATCGTTGTCTACAAACAGACCCTTTGAGAGTGAGACTTGGTCCGGTGTTATATGACTGGGACACTTCACTAGTAGGGCTCAGCATTCTCCGTTCACTCTACATCGGAAGTTCCTCCTCCGTCCGCCATCCGATGGGGCGGGGAGGAGTGGCCTGTCCCCAGCCTCGGCAAGGTCTTGAGGAAATCCGGCGCCAGCAGTGGAGTGTTGAAAAAATTATGTTTACTCTGGTATGTCACTTTGAGTCGGGCAGGGAAGAGCATCGCATAAGGAATATTGAGCTGCTGCAGCCTCTTTTTTACTGGGAGGAATTTCCTTCTCTCTTCTTGCACAGCCATGGTGAAGTCGGGATAGAGCGAAATGCTCATCCCCTCGTATCGGAGCTGACCGTGTTCTCTTGAAAGGTGTAAGGCTGAATCCCGATCCTGGTAGTTGAGCATCTTGGTGATTATCGGGCGGGGCGTTGCTCCAGGGACCAGGCGTGGTGCTAGCGAACGATGGGCACGCTCTACCACCAATACCGGAGAGAAGGCCTCCCTACCAAACAACGTGATTAAAAGGCGTTCCACATATTCCTACATCCTGCCTGTAGCCGTTGACTCCGGCACTCCCAGAATGCGGAGGTTATTTCTCCTAGAATGGGATTCCAAGTCCTCTTTCTTGGCCGCTATGACTTTCAGGACTCTCTCCATTTCTAGCGTTTGACGATGTTGCGGTGGAGGTGTCTTCCAAATCCGAGATTCGTCTTTCCACTTCCGTCAGGCGATCCTCATGCTTATCCACTCTGTGTGTAACACCGTCAAGTCGAGCATTCATGGAGTCCATCTTAGATTCTATGGAAGCTAGGCTGGATTGCATAGCCAATAGTAACTCCTTCAGGTCGGCAGTTGAAGGCGCCGGAGTTTCCGTTGGATCTTCCTCAGGATCCGTTTGGGAACGGGTGCCCTTCCGCGCCTCAAAAATAAGCTTCGGTTGGCGCACATCTGGCTTTCCCATGGTGGCGATGGTCAGTGCGACCCAGCGAAGGTCCCAATCAGTTGCGTGGATACAGAGTGGGCCGTCGTCAGTAAGTCCAAGTCAAAGCAGGAGTTAGGCCATTATTCGCTTCTTCTAATTCTTCTCCCACAGGTACGCCAGTCAAGTATTTGGGAAGCCGCCCCCGCGCGCTCCACACTCCCACTTAATCCAATGAAGACTCCAAATCTGTCTGACGGCCTCTTCGGTGGTGAGTTGTGACTCTACCGCCACGTCTCCTCCAGAAAACTACAGCGGCTGGCCAGGCGTTATCAGCAATGCAGATCTGACCCAGACATCTGTCGCACCGGGGGCCAGGAGATATATCCTGCAATGGCAATGCCTCCAACTCCTAATCCGCTTCTCCCGCTCGACCAACCCTCGAATTCCATGCAGTGCTGGCCAGGGCACAATGGGGCTTAATCAGTTAAATTCATAGGGGCTCAGCAGGACTGGATTGTCAACATTACTTCTGTCCCAGTGGCAGCCTGGCCTTGTGGTGATTATCTAGGCCACTCTGGAATGGGGAGGGGGGTAGCCTGTTCCAACAGTCACTCCCCCCTCACAGCACCCAATATCCCCTCAGCAATGGGGCCAGCACAGCTTCTCGCGGCACTCTGCACCTCGCCGCATCCGAAAGTAGCCGCTTCCTCCCCGACTCAAAAACAGGCCCCACAGCTCGTTCAATGTTCAGTTGAGCGGGCTCCCTTCAGGGCGGACAGCACGGCAGCAGCCGCCCGCTCCTACCGCATCCGCACGTGAGAGACAGCCAGCCTCGGGGTACGATGAGCACTCACCGGATCCAGAACAGCGGCGTTCCCGGGTCCGTGACTCGTCCTCTCAACGGCCGCTCACTCCCACAACGGTCTGCTCGGCCGCAGCAGTATGTCCGCAGTGTCGCAGCTCTCGATTCGGAAGGGAGCCCCAGGCCAGCGTCAAGCGCCTCTTCTCTTTCCGAACTCGGGGGTCCCGAGCTCCATCCAGTCGCTGCTACTAATTTCCCCTGCGTCGCGCTGTTCCGCCTCTCAGTCTCCTTCCGCCGCCATTTTGTGACCCGATGGACTGAGGATCGTCGGCGATTTCTGCTGGACTGAAGGCAATTTAGTCCGTGATTTCAGTGCATATGTGCTGCCAACATGTTCCGACGCATCTTTGTTTTTGGCGCGTCTACGCTCCGGAGTTTACAGGATTGTGACCGGATCTAACCCCGAACAGCACGAGCCTCACGCAAGTGCGGCCATGTTGCTTGGCGCCCTCTAGCGCCCCCCCCCCCCCAAAACCATATAAAGTTTGTTTAAAAAAAAAAGAAAATAGGAAAAATCCATCAGACCCATGGTTATCATAATAATTAATAGCATTTCAACTGAAATGCAGGCTTCAAGAGTGCAAGTGGAGGAATGAATATTGTCCGAACGAGAAAGTCAAGTATAAAAAATGACTTGCGAAATATAAGGCACTAATTAAAGCAGCTAAGATTAAATATTTCTCTGGAAAAATAAGCTCAGCAAAAAACACAAGGGAGTTTTTTAAAACCATTAAATCTTTATCAAAATGGAGCGACAGCAGTACTTTTAATCCTGATGAATGCTTCTGTAACAAGCTAGCAGACTTTTTTCAGTCAAAAGTCAACTCCATCTTTCAAGTTTTTTCTCCTTCCCAGAACACGCTGTTCACAGGAGATGTTTAATCCATTCTGACGTTCTAGATCCACAGCAAGTGTTCAGCCCTCTAGATATCCTACAATTTGAAAGATTTCCCCCCTTCAGCAAGGGATAAATAATCAGTCTCATTAAATGCGGGCCCCTTTGGACCTCTGTCCACATCAGGTTCTCAATCTAGTTGCCAGCTGAGTCACTGGTCCACTCATGGAATTACTGAATGAGATACTGATCACATGGCAATTTCCAATCTTATGGAAAAAGGCTTCTATCCTTCCGATGATGAAACAACCCTCTTTGGACCCAAAGAAGGCGGAAAGCCTATATCTTGTTTACCTTTTCCTGCCAAAACATTAAAAGAGGCAATGAATGAGAAAATGCTATTATTTTTAGATGCCAACCAGTTGCTCGATTCCTCACAGTATGGTTTTAGAGCACACCACTGTATTGAATCTGCTCTGGTAGCAGCCTCAGAGGAAATGGAAATTGACAAGGGTGGCAAAGCTGCATTGATTTTATGAGATCCATCTGCCACTTTTGATATGGTTCACCATTAACTCCTTATAAACCAGTTCCATTCGCTGGGCTTTGGAAACTCTGCACTGGTTCTGCTGAGTTCATTTTAAAGCAACAGACAACAGCGTGTGAAGATGGGGACACTAGCGCCTCGTCTTTCTGTGTCCCCTGTGGTGTGACCCAGGGGTCCTCCCTCAGCCCCATGCTTTTTAATATTTATGAAACCCCCCCTTATTAATCTAATTCGCAGCTATGGCTTAGCTGTATTTTCCTACGCCGCTGAACTCAGATAGTGGTGTCTATCTAATCGGAAGTAAAAAGGGAGGCAATAAACTTCTGCAGATGCATGTCTCAAGTTGCAAGCTGGATGCAAAGTAACGGTCTGAAACTGAATTCGGGAAAAAACGAAGTTTTGCTTTTTGGAAAGGAGACCACCCTCGGGAATGAGCCATGGTGGCCCTCGGTTTTAGGCATGCTACCAGTCATGGTTCAGAAAGCAAGAAACTTGGAAGTCATCTTTAACACCAAATTATGTTTCTGAGAACAAATAAACTCTATTACTTCTTCCGGTTTCTTTATGTTGAAGGTCCTCAAAAAAATCTTCCCATTTATTCCCTTTGATCTTAAAAAAAGCAGTGATAATGGTTCTCATTTTCTCGAAGATGGACTACTGTAATGCCCTGTACTTGGGCACTCAAACACTAAGTAAAGAAACTACAGTCTTTGCTGAATGCAGCGGCAAGATTGCTGTTGAAAATTCCCAAGTTCGCAGCCATATCCCATTCACTGCATGTTCTCCACTGGCTACCAGTGAGAAAAAGGATCTTTTTCAAGGCACTGTGCCTGGTCCATAAGGCCCTCCATCGGGCTGGTCTAATCTAATTTCAGGAACGACTCTCCAGGTATATTCCTAGTAGGAATCTTAGATCTAGTTCTGCACAAACGGTCACTATCCCGAGAATAAACAAAGCAAGATGGGGCGGAAGTATCCTCCATCGGTGCAGGGAAACTATGGAACTCATTGCCTCCTACTCTATGACTCTAACCTACCCTGCTGCAATTTAGGAAGCAATTGAAGACCTTGCTTTTTACCAAAGCTGCTGTCAGAGCAGTCGTTTCTCAAATTGGCGGGTGGTTCTGCTGTCCAATTTCAGCTCTAAGAACCCCTCAGGTAATTGCGCACTTTATAAAACAGTATAATTTCATCATATCATACCTATGGGTACAATGTTAGGTGTTTGAGTCATGTTGGGCATACTGTACAAATTTGTGCGTGCGGAGAGTCAGATAATACTCAAGTTTTATATCAAATGCAGTCAAATATGCAGCCCACTGCATTCTACAAATGTGTAGAGCACATTAGGAATGCTTGCTATTGTAGCCTCTTCTACTCTTCTAGTGTAGAAGTAGGGGAAACTATAATATCTAGCTTCCTATGTGCCAACAAGCACTCTTTTAAAATGTCCGTCTGCAAAACTGTATTATAATTTTTTCGATTGGAGCAAAGGGTGATTTGGCTGTGGAATACAATGTGATTTACAAGCTATGGGAAGTGTCTGTCCCTCATTGTAAATTACATGTGTGTAGCCTGAGAAACTAGTAACAATTCTAATAACTAGGTTCATGTTATCCTAATCTGTAAATATTTAGTCTCTAAAATGTCTGCATGGTGTCCATGTAAGACGGCCAAGTGTTTTTCAATTCAATGGTTCTCAGAAAATGTGGGAGACATCAAGGCACACGGGCTGCATTCGCTCAGCACAGTGTGACAAAAGAGTCCTTCTGAAGTTAAGAAATTCCATCAGGGCTTGTAATTTTCTAACCATATTTGGAGGTTGCAAGGTGGAATACTTCTGCAGGAAGTCCTGTGCCAGATGCTTAGTCTCACTGGGTAGGTCATATCCCTGTTAATCACCCATCTATGGATTCCTGAAAGAGGTCAATGGAGCAGATGATTGAAGAACATGAGTTTTCTATCATGTTCACCTACTCAATGAGGATAAAAGTGCCCTAATGTTCTGGCATACCAACCAAGTCAGCTGTATTATTCTGCAAGCCAGGGTGTGATATAGTAGACAGCAGTAGGTGATATACAGCAGAAGAAGATACTGGTTTTTGATTTCAAGAAGTATTTTTAGTTACAGCTACTTGTTTTTGCTTAATATAGTTTAGTTTCAGCTCTTTCCACCGTTCTAAAATATTCATGTTATTTTAGGCGACAACTACAATTTTCTAACCATATTTGGAGGTTGTAAGGTGGCATACTTCAGCAGGAAGTCCTTAGTCTCACTGGGTAAGTCATATCCGAGGGAAATCCCATTCAAGTAAGCAATTTTAAATTTTTTCAAAATAATTTTATATTTGCTTGTGGTCAGTATTGTCACTATCTGGCCAACCCTAGTCAGGGGTTGATTTAAGTCATTGTCTGCATTGTAAATGTCAATATAGGATGGCGCCAAATAAATGAGGACTATTCTTATAGTCCATAGGCAAATGTTTAAAACAGAACTCAAATTCATTAAAAGAAAAAACTGTTAAATACTCACTTTCAGGCACGATATTTTGACTGAAAAACCCATTGGAAATGTCCAGGGGTGCTTTGTATTTTTTCAGCACAAGATTAGTAATGAGTCCTGTGTTATTAGCGTTTTGTACAGCATAAGTACGTTTTTTAACTTCAAATTTCTATAGTCTAAAACGATTCTATATGATCTGTATGGTTTTAAACCAGATACATGGGGCATTTATAGTGGAGGTAGAAGGCGCTGAAGTACCTTGATATTGTAGCTGATATAAGAAAGCTTGTATGCTGCGTTTTGCTTCTGGCTTTAGAGAAAATTGAGTCTGTATTTAGGACTCAGCCCGTAAAGGAATGACAAGTGCAACAGAGTTTTTATTCCACCCCACTTGATTTCTATACAACTTCGGAGCTTTTTCAATGGCCATTCGAGCAAATCTTTTTGCAAGAAGTCTTCGGACTCTAAGTAGGAAAATGCTAGTATTATTACCTTCTCACGTCGAGGTGCATTTCTAATAAAGACTGGAGGCCGGTCGTC
The DNA here is from genome assembly GCF_964204655.1 of Triturus cristatus. Classification (NCBI taxonomy): domain Eukaryota; kingdom Metazoa; phylum Chordata; class Amphibia; order Caudata; family Salamandridae; genus Triturus; species Triturus cristatus. The sequence continues at coordinate 1,247,047,518 of NC_140591.1, forward strand.
CTCTGCATGAATAATGTCAGACATTTGACAACTACACCCAGAATATTGATCTGATTTTGTGTGGTATATATCCCTCAATTTATATTTTTATGTTAAATACCCGGAGCGAAGGGATTACATGTCCGTCTGGTGTGTCAACCTCTATAAATTCATCAGTCTGATTCATCACCAGAAACTCTTGAAGAGCCTGGTGAACTATTGTCACTTTGGCTGCTTAGTTCACAATTGATATGACTCAAGTCCTATTCCCAAGAAAAACCGAAATTTGCAGGGCATATTTTTTTTTAGTTCAACTGACCACTTCCTTTTTTTTTTCTTCAAGTGAGCCTTGGAGTGAGGACCCTTCTCGTCCTTCTTTACACTAATCTCAGCAGCATGTCCTGCTTCACCTATCTGCTCGACAGTACTTTCTACCCTTTTACTTTCAAAATCCTGAAAAGAATGGGAAGAACAGCCATCAGTGTGCTGACACCGATCTAGCTTTTTGATTTTACTACCATCCATCAAATTATAACCACCCTGTCTGGACTCCAGAGTTGACGGAGATCCACTCCTTTGTTCTCTTACTCTCTGGCATCGTTTTTCTTGCTGGAACCCTCAATTTCATCTTGTATTTTGAGATGCGTTTCAAAGGCTCTAGATCCCAACGTGTCAAGGCCCACGAATTAATATGTTTCAGAAATTCTCTTCCATGGCTTCTGTTCACTTTCTGGAAAAGCAACCGCTGCAAGTCTCTGGGGTATTGCTAAGGCTGCAGCTTCTCCAGGACGGTTACTCAGAAAGATTGAGAAACCGGTTTCAAAATTCCCCATTAATTTCACTCCTAGATCCGGTGCAGTTCCGTGCTCATCTTGTACTTGTTTGAATACATATGGTAGCACTGCCAAAGAGGGTGTGCTGCATGTAGTAGTATAGAGACGCACAATATGCTTTGCCAGGTTTTGCACGCTCTATGGGTGGCACCATCCAAGAGCGAGACATATACTCAGATTTCTATACTTATCCTGGGGTGTTCTGTGAGGATAGACTGCTTTCAACTGGTTGCTCTTGCAATAAATTCAGAAGGTAATTTCGTCATGCTTTACGGGCATTTTGCCTATAATAGCATTTTTAGTCTGTGGAGTGATTGCTTTATGGCACCCTGGACCTGTAGTGCAGCCCCCAGTGGAGCTTCTCTACCTACTGTTGTCTGTAGTATGTACTGTCGAAATAAGCTACATAAAGCTACTGTTTGATTAAGTATTCTTATTATATGCTCACCCTGCAAATTTGCTGGGTTTAGATAAGGTATATACCTAGGCAACACAGGTCATGTGGCCCAGTCATTACTTAAGGGACCCAGTCTAGCATTCTGGTGTGTATGTGGTAACTGACTTACAAACCAATTATGGTGTTCTGGGTAGATCCAAGGGACCTCCCAGTCTTGATATACCTGGTAATGCTGAGGTACTGTTGCAGATGTGTTTGCATGAAAATGCCCAGTAGCAGCATCTACAGCATCAAACTCCACTATGAGTAAAACATTTGAAAAGGCATTAACCGAAGGTGCATTTACAACAAATTACTGCACCCCGGGCATCAGGGACGCCTCTGTCTTTGAAATGTTGTGTAACTGCTGTCCTGTAATGTATTTATTCCTATCGCAACAGAAGCTGCCATTTTCAATGGCCAGATTCAATAGGCATGAGATTCAAAATGTTATAAACCACAGAATGGGGAAGTACCTTTGTAGGCTTGACAAACCTACACTAAACACAGGTTCCCTATTTAATCTGCTAGAGGTAACCAGAATTACAAAAGATGTCTCCGTATAGTTCAGAGTTGAAGCACAGAACTGAGCGAGTGCATCATGCGTTGTCCTGTAGTTTAAACATGTTCATGGATCCCGCCGTCTTGAATTTAAAGGATGAGTTTTATTCTTTGAAATTAAACAAGGTTCCAAAAGGTGAACCAAAATGGAGTATAAACAGCCAATATGTGTTTCGCCTCCTCTTGGCGTGCAAGCCTGGGGCTTTCTCAAGGCGAAAAGTCTGAAATTCGGGAGGGAGTTCAAGTAGTCCGGACTTCTCATAGGACCTTTTAGCAATATCATCACTACAGACCACATAGGATCACAGAGATTTCTCTTCAGATTTTAGAGACTATTCTAGAGCTTATCTGTAATTCTTCCCTGGCATGGTCCCCATCTAGGGATGGCTGTTACTGCAAAGTGGGAACAAGAATGGGTGTGGCTCGAATCAGCAAGGCTGAGACCGAAAACATGAGAAACAAAAGAGAGTGCCAATGCTGATAACTAATTTGCATAATGCCTGCTTACAATTAACGGCGACATATTTTATTGTGTTTAGTTATGAACTCTTGTCATATCATGGACTCTGTTGTAGATGATGTTTTTGTTGTTTTAGTTATAGTAAAAAATAATCAATATGTGAATCAAGATTATTTGTCACTGTGTTTAATCTTGTTGATACTTTAGCGTCTGCAATTGAAACTTTGTTTTATAAATATAAAGATAAGGTCAGAGATCAGATACTAATATGCAATAGGACTTTCAAATCATAGGTTATGCCACTTTGCAGTAGCATGAGAAACAAAAGAGAGTGCCAATGCTGATAACCAATTTGCAAAATAAATAGACCACGGAAGAAATTTCAAACAACCACGTCGCCGTTAATTGTAAGCAGGCATTATGCCAACATTTCGGTGCAAGGCATGGCTAAGAACTTCAAAATTTCTAAAAGGATATAAGCAACTGAAAGCAGGCATTGGGTAAGAAGAGAAGCGGCATAAACAGGAACTGTCACAGTGTATTTGGCTTAACAGAACAGGCTGTTTGATCATGTTTATAACAAAATCCGAAATTCCTCTACAAGACTATTTCAAAGCATTGGCTGGATACTGGCAGTGTAAGGACTGGTGAAAATGACATGAACTTCAAGATAAAAGCTAGGTTGCACAATATTCAGCACCAATCTCTCTCTAGTGATCTTTTTGATTTTTTAAAAGAATGGGGATTCATTAACAGTGAACCTAGCAACAAACACCGGATCTCTGTTCAATATTTTGATGTGTCTGTAAAGGAATGGTGAAGAGACAAGTTACTGTTTGGCTTTGGCAGAGGGTTACCTGTTGGAGCAGACATTTATCATAGCCCTTTTGTTGTGACATACTAAGTTCTGCTTCTGTGGTCAATATTCATGAGTGGGGATTGAATCATTTAATGAAAGAACATTTCTTTTATAGACAAAGAGTTGCAAGTTGAGTCCTTTAATCTTTTCCAGGCTGGCTGCCTTTTAAAGTATTGGACTCTGTTTTCGAAGTGTATTCTGCTATGCACAGTGCATCGGCCAAAAGGACTGGGACATAAAAACACCATGATAATCACTATGCGCTGTGAGGTCAGACATAATTTGCTTTAATGACTGATAATCCAAATAGAGATCATAAAGTCCGGCAAACTTGAATGTTTTCTCCTTTGATAGGTGCCTAGCAACCATGTACATCGACTTCCCCATAGCGATCTTTCATACCTACAGAGGAGTGCCAAGGCATTCTCTGCTTTCGTAGCAGCAGCTGACCAATCACAAATGTTATGGACCTCTGCGTTAATGAACTTTATTTACTTATCATAAAGCATCCTATAGCAGCTTTCACTGTAGTCATTGTTACAAATGTCTCCATAGTGGACTCTAGATTAACTGGGATCAGCAGCACAGGACAGAGCAGTTTGGATGGTGCATTGAAAATGATCCTGCATGGTTCTTGCGACTGTGCATCACTGAATCGATTCCCCATTGAGTCTGCCTTTTTAGCTTTGGACTTTTTTTTAGTATCAACACACATGACAATTGTGTGTGAACTGAGTGCCCACTGTTACAAGGAATGCAGCCCAAATTTAGCTTTGTGATTTGCTGATGCCACCATTCAATGGATAGTTCCTGTTTGATAGATTTTATTCTGCTCTTATCAGGTATAGTATCGCTTTTCTCAGATTATGGAATTTTCTGTCGGTTCTACATCAGGGTAATAAGGCGGACATAAACTGACTCTTGAATCCCCTTCTGGTCTGTGCTGATAAACACAAGGGGTTTTTGCTGAAATGGAACAGAGTAGACGTGGACAGAGTGTTGAGTAACCTGATTAGCAAAAACCACACTGAGATCTTCACATGCCTAGATCTGACTGCCAGTTCCAGCAGATAGAGGACCTCCTCCTACTCAACACTATGTGGCTCAGACAGGGAATTACAAACAGTCCCTGCATGGACCACTAGGAAATCTGTACACCCAAGATGGTTTGATAAGAAATGTTCCAAGGCTCATACCAACTTGGTTAAGGCACTTAAGCTAGCACCTAGAATTCCGGAGCAGGTATGTATCTGTCAGACACAGTACAAGACGACTTTGGCCAAGAAAAGGGAAACTATAAGAAAGGAGGCTTTTGAATCTCTTTGGAGCCAGTGCTGGAAAATACTTTATAGCTTTTTGCCAAGTGATCAACCTTTTCTTGTACCAAGGACTATCCTACCACAGGGCTGGATACTGTAATCCCACCTGATAGATGGATCACACACTTCACAGAGGTTTATCACTATTCAGCTTCTAGAGGGGAACTTGAATCTAATGTTTTATTATACAAGTGCACTCTGCCCTATTAGTAATTGAACTTCAAAATGTATTGGTATCCCTAGACATGTGCCTTAGTGGCAAGGCACCCAGTTCCCATGGGGTTCCATAAGATATATTTAAAGATAACCCCTTTTTGGTGCACCTCACTATTAACAAATGTCTAGAGGACAGGAGCTAGCTCAGGACCCCCCGCTACAAGGTCTCATGCCATCATCATTCCCATCTTTAAGAAGGGTTGTAAAGAGGATCCAAAGTATTATCGCTCGATTTCACTAATAAACTCTGCAGTCAAAGAAGAATCCACCAAAGAACAAAGTCAGCAATTTGCTATTTAAGAACTCAAACTTCTCTCTCTGTGACCACAAAAACATACTCTTCGTTTGAAGACTTAATTGGATTACCCCAGTGTCAAACAATTTAGGGTGACTGTATTTTCGTCACAAGTATCCATAATTGGCACACCAACTACTTTTGAAGAATCCAGTGGACACCAATATTCACAATAACATTAACTTGCTCACATTTGGTTTTCTTATAGACACCTCATTTCTAATGTAAATCCATCACCAATTTCCTTGGTTCAGAAGACTACTCAAAGAGAATCTATCCAGGTCACAGTTTCAAATTGCTTCTTCCTGCTTGCAAATTCGGAAGAACATGACTGACTTAGTCATTACTCGAATATGTACAATCTTAAAAGACATGAGGAGGTCAGCAGGTTCATGGCTGACAGTCTGGTGCCGACCAGCATTACCCCATTTACTGGAAATATTCTGTACGAAATGCTGTTGGGAATATCTCAGGTCTTCAGTTCCAGATGTAAAAAAATAGCTGCCCAGCATTTGTTGAAACCTATGATATAATGACGTTCCAGGAAACTTGGTACCCATACGATATTGTTTGGGATGGTTATTTAAGCTTTAGTATCCCACCGTCCATTCTAATAGTGGTTGTGCTCGAGGAGGGTTACTTAGTCTGGTTCAGAATTCAGGAGCTTTTAAGGTTGAACCAATTGTTTTTAACCAGACAGGAATTCAAGTCCTTTGGGTTGTCTCTCCTAGTTTAATTTTTATCACATTAATTTTTATAAATCAGTTAACAAGCAGCATAAGGAGGGAGATATTGATACACTTTTTAGGTTGCAGCCTACCACACAGTACAGCTTTCTGGCTTGCTAAAGTCATCTTGGGGACATTCAGAAAGTTGACCTAGGAATGCATTCTGCCCATTGCTTACCATAGGCTTTGGGGTTTGTAACTCACATTTTCTGGCATTGTATTTGCTGGCTGTTTTTGCTTTAGGATGTACAGCTCAATCTCATCTCTCCTGTTGCCCACACCTTGTTTACTGTATTCTTCCACAAACTCGCTTTCTGTAAACAGGCCTATAAATCTTGTTCTTATCTTGTCCCATTAGATGAGTGTTCAAAGTCAGAGATGAAATGTCAGGCTGAGTCTTCAAGGTAGCTTGGTGTTTATTCTTTCTCTGATTTTAACGTGAGAGGCTTTTTATGACAATCATGCTGGCTACTGGGGTCTGCTTAAGGACGGCTGTACAATGTTATATTTTTTTCAAGCACACAAGCTGACAAACAAATCAGTACATTGGGTGATGACATTTGCACACATTATCGTTTGTGCCCTGTATACTTTTATCAGTAAAACTGTATGAGAGTGAAAATGTGATGGTCATTTCAATTGAAGATGTGTTGTCTGTAATGGCAGCATGCTACCGTACCATGCATACTCAATGTTACCCCACTCCACGCCACTGCAATCTACTCTGCACCACCCCAGTCTAATAATAACGGCATTTATAAGAGCGCGAACAGCTACCTCAAGCAGAGGTGTCCCGGCGCTAAAGCAAGACAGAAGAGCAGGCCACACAAGAGTGCTCAAGCAACCTAATCCTTCGATTCTAGTCTAAAAAGCCATGTTTTCAGAGCTTTCTGAAAAAAGGGCTCAGATTCGATCTGCCGCAAAAAGTTAGGCAGAGCATTCCATAGCCTAGTAGCTACAACCATGAACGATCTCCCACTAATCCGGGCCTTCTTAAACCTCGGAACGCATAATAGGTTTACGGAATTAGATCTCAGGGGTCTATTCTGTTTATAGCTGCATAAACGTCGTTTTAAATAGCTCGGGCATTTACCATGTAAGGAACCGAAAGAGAATGTCAGGGCTTTAAATTCAATTCTCCTGGCCACGGGCAGCCAGTGAAGGAGCTTAATATGCGGCGAGAAGTGATGGCGGTAAGGTACTCGTCTAATCATTCTCGCAGCCGCATTTTGGACCATTTGCAGTCTTTTGATCAGATATGCAGGTAAACCTACATATAGACTGTTCGCATAGTCCAATCTGGCCGTCACCGTGGCATGTATGACCACACGACGGCAGTCCTCCGGTAATAAATAGATGAATTTACGTAGACTTTTCAATTTGCTAAAGCAGGTCGAAGACACCTGCATAATCTGTGCTGAGAGCGAAAGATCCGTCTCCCATTTAACCCCCAGATTTTTAGCAGACTTAGCCGGGTGGGGTGGAGGACCCATTTCCGGTGGCCACCGAAGCTCCGCAGGCAGCAGAAGAGTATTTACAAAAAATATTACCTCAGTTTTCTCAGCGTTCAGCTTCAATCTATTGTTATTCATCCATAAGGAAATATCAATCAAACAACCCTTGAAATTCTTAAGGGCTTTGTTCGCTTGATCTTTAAAAGACAACACCAGCTGGGTGTCGTCGGCATAGGATATAGCCTTCACACCCCAATTGGCTATGAGTGAAAACAGTGGCGCTAAATAGATATTAAAAAGAAGCAGGCTCAGTGCTGATCCCTGAGGGATCCATACCGGATCTGCTTACATTTGGATTTATATGTTTGCAGGGCAATCTCTTGTGTCCGGTTAGAAAGGAACGAGTTCAGCCAGCACAGCACCTGCCCCCCCAAACCAATATCCTTAAGTCTATGAAGCAATATTGCATGGTCTACCGTGTTGAAAGCAGCAGACAAATCAAGGAGCACCAACATAGCTGATGCCCCTGCGTCCACTGTCATTCTTATTGATTCAGATACCTCCAGAAGAGCCGTTTCGGTACTAAAGCCCGATTGGGTATCATGCAAGATGCCAAATTCCTCAACAAACGTGGATAGCTGCCTTTGAACCCACTTCTCCAACATTTTTGCGGGGGCCGGGAGAAGAGAAATAGGACAATAATTACTCAAATCTCCAGGCACTTTATTAGATTTTTTTCTGTAAAGGTAGAACAATGGCATGTTTCCACGACTCAGGGAAGATGCCAGTTGTTAAAGAGGTGTTCCAAATATGGATCAGCATTTTTATTGTAGAATAAGCCACTACCTTACAGAGTTTCGAGGGGCAAGGGTCCTCTGGATTACCAGATTTGCAGCTAAGAATTAGAGCCATTCCGTCTTGTAGCGTAATCAACGAGAATTCGCTGAGCGCGGCTTGTGAATGGTTGCTCTCAGACCTATCAATTTTAGTCGTTGCAACATAATCCGTAAAGTTGTTATAAATGATTCGAATTTTATTATCAAAAAAGTCAGCGATATTCTCACATAGTAAGGAGGAGGATTGAGCTTCAGTTTGTATTTCTTGAGGAAGGCATTCACAACCTTGAAAAGATGTCTACTTGAGTTCTCTGCAGACTTAATGCACTTGGCTATATACTCTCTTCTAGCAATTTTTATACTTTTATGTAGCTCTTTAAGGGCTTTCTTGTAAACAGCTTTAGCTGTCTCGCCGTAGTTAGTTCGCCACTGGCGGTTCTAGGCGCTTACATCTGCTTTTGTCCAGTCTACTCTATGCCAATTCACTCTACCCCACACTACTCTACTATGCACCACTGCACTCTACACCACACCACTCCACTCTATGCTACCCTACTCTGCAACACAGCACTCTATACCGCTGTACTCTATGCCAATGCACTCTACTCTGTACCACTCCACTGTAAACCAGTGAACTCTATGCCAATCCCCTCGACACCACTCTGAAAAAGCGCAACAAAAGTCTACCAAATTGTATACTTGTTTCATGGACTTGAAAGCGGCGGTCGACATGGTACCTGGAGAGCTCCTATGGCAAAAGATGGAAAAATGGGGCATCCCGCCAAACTTACTAAGAGCCATAAAAATTTGTACTCAGACACTTGGGTACAGGTAAAGCTAGGAAATGGAGAGAGAACCACAGCAATAATACCAACGCATAGAGGCTTAAAACAAGGGTGCTTACTAGCTCCCAGCTTATTTAACATCTTTACAGCAGATCTAGACACCAGGCTGATAGAGGTCCAAAGTGACCTCCCAAAGCTAGCTAACCACCAAGTTAGACGTCTACAATACGCTAACAATATTGTTCTGTGCAGGGGAGAGGCCTTGTCCCTTATTTCCCATTCCCGGAGGCGCGAGCGGGAGGAGGTGACTCGTGTTGAATGTGGGGTGACGGATGACAAATTACATGTTCTCCGACTCAAGCAAGCGGCTTATAAGGCCCTCGTCACGGAGGCGGCCAGGGGCCTCAGTAGAGAGCAACAGGGGAGACTGTATGATGTGGGTGATAAGGCTGGTAAATTGATTGCATGGTTGGACAAAAAGGAGAGAGCGAGTCGAGTTGTCCCGTTGATTGAGAAACAGAATGGTGTGTGTGTCACTGAACCAGAAGAAATTGTCTCCTGCTTTGCAGACTATTTCCGTGGGGTGTATTCCCCGGTGTCCTCCCGCTCTGAAGAGGATTCCCACGCCCTGCTCAGGGATATCGCGCTGCCTTCCTGTTTTCGGAGGAGGACAGAGTGTCGTTGGACGCTGCTCCAACTTCCGAAGAATTTGCCCTCGCCATACGTTCGGTCGCTTCCGGCAAGGCCATGGGCCCTAATGGTCTTCCCATCGAGTTGTATAAACTGCGACCGGATACGCTGGCACCACATCTCCGTGCTATGTTCCTCGCGGCCCACTCGGCGGGTTCCCTCCCGCTAGACCAGCATCTAGCTACTATCGTGGTTATCCATAAGGAGGGGAGGCCACGGGACCGGGTCACATCCTATCGGCCTATTTCGTTATTGAATGCAGAGCCCAAAATCCTCGCCAAGGTGTTGGCCAATCGGCTGGTCGGCGTAGTGTGTGACTTGATTCACCAGGATCAGTCCGGCTTCATCCCTCATCGCAATACAGCGCTTAACCTGCGGCGTTTGCATGGGGTGCTCGCACGTGTCCCGTTCATACGAGAGCCGGCCATTTTGGCGTCCTTGGACGCCACTATGGCGTTTGACACGCTTGAATGGCCTTATATTTGGGCGACGCTCGCGAAGTTTGGGTTTGGCCCAGGATTCATCAGTTGGGTAAAATTGTTGTACTCTGGCCCGCTGGCGCAGGTCGTGGTGAACGGTAGAGTGTCGGCTTCGTTCGAGCTGGGCAGGGGTACGCGGCAGGGCTGCCCGTTATCGCCGCTCCTTTTCGCGCTCGCCTTGGAGCCCCTGGCGGAGTGGCTGCGGTGGGAACCTTCTATTCGTGGTCTCCGCTGGACCCCCGAGTATGAGGACCGCGTATCTCTATACGCTGACGATATTCTCCTGTACCTGGCTTCCCCACGTAAATCACTGATAGTGCTGGTTGATGTGTTGCATTCATTTGGTCTTAACTCCGGCCTTGTCATCAACTGGGCTAAATCGTGCGTCTATGTTCTCTCTGGGGAGGACCCTATCCTTCCGCGGGGCTGTCCTATCCAGATCGCCCCGCGGGGATTCCGGTACCTGGGTGTCTTCATTACCCTGGACGCGGAGGCCCGATATAGTCAGAACTTGCTTCCCCCCCTCCAGCGCCTGAAGGAGGATGTTGCGCGTTGGAGGCGCTTGCCGCTCTCGCCGCTCGGCCGGGCGGCATTGTTTAAGATGATGTCGCTGCCGCGTTTCCTGTACGCTCTGCAGAACACAATGGACGTCGTCCCGGCGCGCTACTTTCGCGAGGTGGAGAGTTTTCAGCGCCGACTGTTCTGGGAAGGTAGACCGCGTATCGCCCTGGCGAAGCTGACGCTCCCGTGGTATGACTGGGGGATCGCCCTCCCGGATATCAAACGGTATTATTGGGCCTCCCAGCTGGCTGCGATTAATCACGGCCTGTACGGGCCCGCTCTAAACCCGGCCTTTGCAATGGATAAGATGTTACTGCCGGGTGGTGATTATAACCGAGCGCTTTACTCCAGCTCGCTTGACGCACGTCTGACGGGCCCCACGCGTGTCATGGTACGAGTGTGGCACGCGGCTAATGTGGCGATGGGGTGGAAAGGTCGTTTGACCCGGGCGTCGCCACTATATGCATCTGAGCAGTTGGGCTCCCTGTGGACCTCGAAGGGCTTTGAAAAGTGGGACATGATAGGCATCAGCAGGGTGGGTGATCTCTGGACGAGGGGGGGATTCAAAACGTTCGAGATGCTACGGACAGAATTCCAGTTGCAGGACAGGGAGTACTTTCGGTATATGCAGATCCATCATGCGCTATGCTCCGTATTCCCGGACGTTGCCTCCATCCCGGAGTATTCCCCTCTGGAGGATAGAGTGCTAGATGGACATGTACCGGACAGCACGATTTCATTGATCTATAAAAAACTTATCAATGACCGCTCGGGACTGCTGACTAACCTTCGTGAGGCATGGGTGGCCGATGGATTGGAGCTGGATGACGAGGACTGGGTATCGGCGGTGGCCTCCCCGAAAGAGGTGGCCATACCGGCCCGCCTTCGCTTCGTCCAGCTCAAGATACTCCATAGGGTCTATGTCACGGGGCCACGGCTACTGCGTATGGGATATGCTGTAGACGGGTTGTGTAAGCGTGGTGTGGTTCTTTGGGGACCTTTTTCCATATTTTGTGGGAATGCCCGGAGGTGGAGCGATTCTGGCGTGGTGTGCATGAGGTCCTGCGGGTGGTTACGCGTGTGTCGCTGCTGCCCGAAGCGAGGAGATGCCTGTTGAATGTGTGGGAGCCAACCGACTACTCGGTGCCGCAGACGCGGTGGGTGACTCTGGGATATATGGTGGCCAAACGCGACATTGCTCAACTGTGGGGTTCCCAGAGGTCGCCGACTGTCTCGGCATGGAAGGATAACATGGATTGGTGCATGTTTCGGGAAAAGGTGGTGTATGTTGCGAGAGGTAAGCCTGGGACATGGGTGAACGTATGGGGCCCCTGGAACGCCTACCGCGGGGGAATCTGTACCCCGCCGTTATTGCCCGATCCGTCACCGGCCCCATCCCTTAGCCAGTTTATCTCCCCGGTCCCGGGCACTGAGTCCACCTAATCCCAGTCTTGACCTTTCCCCCCCCCTTGCTACTCCTATGGATTGGTAGGGTCCCCCCCGCTAGGGGAGCACATGCTGCTGTTTCCGATTGTGGGTTGCCTTGTGGATTTGTTCTTTTGTTGTTATTTATATTAAAATGAAACCGTTGTGGGCCCGGATGGTGTGGCTACCACCGCTTCTAACTCCTGTGCATTTCCCTTTGCCGCGTCATGCGCGCTATTGTTTGTATCACATGCTCCTCTTGCTTGCTAGCGGCCGGCCTGAAGGTTGTAGGCCCATCTTTGTATATTTTTTTAATTTTGTAATAAACGGTTTCATTAAAAAAAAAAAAAAAAAAAAAATATTGTTCTGTGCAGCTAGACCCCTATTGGCCTACAGCGTTTGATAACGAAACTGCTGGAATATACAGAGGCGCTTGGACTATCGCTAAACTACAACAAAACAAAGGTCATCTGTTTCTCTGCAAACACCAGCACCCACAACAAAAACAAATGGTTTGCAGCAAAGAATAGAGCAGATCGGCTCATCCAAATATCTAGGAGTGGTGGTAGACTCCAAATCTACACTCAAAGACCATCTAACCAAAAGACGACCCAGGCGAACAAACAGCGTTTTGCACTAAACACACTAAGATTGAAATTAAAGTGCCCATCTAATTCCCATCTTCTACAAGTAACTCCTGCTAAGTTTCTTCCAACGTTTACTTATGGCCAAACTATTTAAAGGCAAAGACGCGATTTCTTTGAATTTACAACAACCCTGTCTTTTTAAACACATTTTTCGGATTCCGCAATTCACCCCCAAGGCGCAGGTTTGCTTGGAATTTGGGTTATTCAACCAACTCCCGGTAAGGTCTGCAGCAATACTTTAATTGTGCTGGAAGAGGAGAGCAGCCCAAGAAGCATCCTTGTTGGGTCTCTGCCAGACGGAATTAAAGAACCAGCCTAAAAGTAAGAAAGACCGACCCACCACGCTTGAGCAAGCGTTAACCACCCTCAATATGCATGAAGAATGGGGTACAAACAACAGCTTTCCAGTATTAAAAAAAATTGTGAATAATACTGCTAAACACACAGCCTGGCTGCTGGATAAAGCAGTGCTCGCAAAGAAGAAACATGGATGGATGGTTCTATCCTCGTATGGGGCAAGGCTGCCACAGTCTTATCTCGTACATCACATATCTCCAACAATACAGCACTTACTGTTTTTTATTTGACTGGGAGCTTTTTGCTCAAAAGATCAAGTCCCAACTTGTAAACAAACATGGCCGACTAGTCTGTGCCGACTCTGCGAAAATGCGGAAGAGTCGGTTTTATATATCTTGTGCATTTGCTCAACCGTCAGTCAATGGAGAAGACATTGTCTACTTCCAGCCCTCTGTTCTCTTCGGATATAATCATGCTGACCCACTGTAAAGGCATTACTAAATAGCCAGTCGCTACAGCTTTCATGCAGGGCAACTAAGTTTTTGCAACAAGTCAACAAACTGCTCCAAATATTGATCCTACTTTGCTGACTCTAGACCAGTCTTGCGGCAGCCCCAAACTGCAAAGTGCAACTCTATATTTATTGGAAAAGAGGACAGAGGACATCTAGCAGATTTTTGCACACAGGTCCAACTTTATTGTTTCAGATGTAACTATGCACTATTCCTTATTTACTATTATTAAAAAGCCAGTCGCTACAGCTTTCATGCAGGACAACTAGTTTTTGCAACAAGTCAGCAAGCTGATACAAACAACGTCGAACCTACTTTGCTGACTATAGATCATAGTTTTGCGGCTGCCCAAAGCTGCAAAGTGCAACTCCATAATCATTGGAAAAGAGGACAGTGGACATCTAGCACATTCTTGCACACAGACCCAACTTAATTTTTTTAGAATCAATCATTTTTATTGCGTGATACTCATTCAAATTACACAGCTCAACTGCCTACAACCATCGGCCGGCAGAGCGTAAACGGTATGGTCAGTACACAGCGTACAGGTCTACACTCCGTGACATAACGCAGACAAGAGGCTTGGTAATACGCACTCAAGAGCAGGAAGCCCAGCCCCCCCATGGCCTTTGGTGAGGTAACAAGGGATAATGCGAGCCTCGGCCTCCTATTATTCCACAGAAACTTATTAAGAAGCCCCTGCAATTTCTGGAGAGTGCCCGGTGGAGGCTGCGCAGGGAGCATCTGAAACAAATAAAGGACAAGCGGAAGCACAGTCATTTTTATCGCCGTGAGTCTCCCATACCAGGCCAGATTAAGGCGGGACCAGTCGGACAACGACTTGGAAGTGTGATCCACCAACAGGTTATAGTTGAGGGTGACAGTTTTAGCAATGGAAGAGGTCAACCGTATACCCAGATAGGGAATGTCAGGGTGCACCCACTGGAAATCAAAGCCACGTTGCAGGTCGCGAACCTCATCTTCAGGGACAGAGAGATTAAGAATCTGTGATTTCGAGTAATTTACTTTAAACCCTGCCACTGTTCCAAAGTCATGAAGCTCCCGCGCCAAATACCGCAGGGTGGTGTGAGGTTGGGTAAGCGAAAGAATAACATTGTCTGCATACAGACTACTTTTGTGTATGTCGGTGCCAAATTTGATTCCCTCTATAGCCGGGTTTGAGCGTATGCGCTGGGCAAAGGGCTCCATATAGAGCGCGAAAAGTAGCGGGGACAAGGGGCACCCCTGCCGCGTTCCCCTGGAGATGGGGAAGAGGGAGGACTTACACCCATTCACTCTCACCGATGCCTTAGTGGCTGCGAAAAGACATTGTACCCAGCGTACAAAATTCTCACCAAGCCCAAAGGCCCGTAGAACGGCAAACAGGTAGTTCCAGTTCACTCGATCAAAGGCCTTCTCTGCGTCGATGGAAAGAAGACAGGCCTGAGCCCGAGATCGATGAACCAGGTTTATAAGATGAAGAGTGCACTTGGTGTTGTCCCCACCCTGTCGCGTAGGAATAAAGCCTGATTGGTCTGGGACTATGATGCCATCCATCAGGGGGCTAAGACGCGCCGCCAGGATACTCACAAATAACTTTGCGTCTATATTTAAAAGGGAAATTGGCCGATACGAGCCACAGTCCCTCGGGTCCTTCCCCGGCTTAAGGATGACTGTAATGGCTGCCTCCGACATGGAGGGTGTTACTTCCCCAGTATCCAGGAAAGAGTTGAAAAGACGCGTTAAAAGCGGAGCCAGCTCAATGCAAAAGGTTTTAAAAAACAGTGCTGAAAAGCCATCCGGCCCGGCGATTTGGCTATCTTTAGACGGGCTATCGCAGATATGACTTCTTCAATGCGAATAGCGGACTCCAATGCGACGGCAGAGGATGCAAACAACGGCGTAATGCGGCAGGATGCGAGATAGTCCGCTATCCCCTCTGATCCCGGCACCTCCTTACTATACAAGCGCTGATAGAAATGGCGAAAAGAATCCACAATAAGGGGGTCAGTGGTATGCTCAACCGCTTGGGCGTCCCTAATGGACGGATTCGCTGTCCGCTCGCTCGCAACCTATGGGCTAACAGCTTCCCTCCCTTATCCCCACACAGGTAAAATTTATGGCGCAGGAGAGCATGCTCAGCCCTATCTAGGTCTAAGTGCTTCAGCATGCGCCGCTTTGCCTCAAGCTCCCTCCACACCCTAGGAGCCCCTGTTCTTTTGTGGACAGACTCTAAAGCCCCCACGTTCTTCTCCAGCTCCGCTCGTTTAGCCTTACATAAACGCACGAACGCGGCTGCCAGCGCGATGAATTCTCCCCGCACCACCAACTTTAGGGCCTCCCATACAGCTACTAAAGACGTACTCCCTTGGTCATTGTCTGACAGATAGGCGATGATCGTGTCCCGTATACGAGTAACTACCGATTACGAGTGGAGCAAAGAATCGCGCAGATGCCAACCAGAAGGCGGGGGGGCGCTTACCATGAGAGGTGAGCTGCACCGAAATGAGGGCATGGTCGGAAAGCGAACGGGGGGGGATAGTCGCGTCTGATAAGCAGGGCAGGAGTGAGGTGGAGGCAAAGAAGTGGTCGAGGCGGGCATAGGATTTATGCGCTGCCGAGTAGTAAGTGTAATCTTGCTCAGTGGGATGCTGTACGCGCCAGACATCATGCAAACCGCCATCACTCAGCCATTGCCTCCCCCTTGCGAAGAGCGCGCCCGCACGATGGGTCCGTTGCTCAGACCTATCCATACACGGATCCATCACCACATTCAGGTCACCACCCACCAAAATCAAGGCGTCCGGGGAGGCCAGAATATCAGAGAGAGCCGCCCGCAGGAAGGATTCCTGGTGCTCATTCAGGGCATACAATGACCCTATAGTGAAGTGCGTATCCCCCATTGCACGCAGACCGCGAGGAACTGCCCCTTAATATCAACAACCTGGGAGAGAACTTTACAATGAGCACGCGCTAAAGAGGATTGCCACCCCATGCTTTTTAGCCGAGCCTGAGGACCACAACTGTAAAGGGAAGCGCTTGTCTCTCATCCGCTTAGTGTCCTTAGGAAGGAGATGAGTCTCCTGTAGCAGACACACATCGCCCTCCGTGTTTTCCAGGAGGGACAAGATAGCAGAGCGCTTAACAGGACTATTCAAGCCCCTAACATTCAGGCTCACCACTTTGAGGATCCTACCCATAAAGGTCGGGGAAGGAAGAGCCGTAACCTAGCCGCATAACGCCTGAGCTATAAGGCGGGCAAGAAGGCAGTGACCCCGGGCCATACATCTCCCAAACCAGATGGAGAACTGATGCGGAACCCCAAAACATCCCCAATGCAACCCCTTTCCCCCAACCAACCCCTTTCCCCCAACCCCTAAGACACAACAAACACAAAAAATACAAATCAAAGAAACAGGACACAAGAGCCCCGTAAAGGGACAACAGTCTGTCACAAAGATCAAACTATGAGGGGAACATGGCACCAAGGAGAAGTGCGCCACTCATTGGAGACGATATGCATCCAACACCCAAGGGACAGTTGATGGTAATAACACGCAACAAAGGTCCTCTCCCCTCCGGCGCAGAGAAAGAGCCCACCTGATGCCAGTGATGTGCAGCTCATGGAACGCCGGTGTTATCCGTCACCTGTGCCACCGACGTGACAGCCGCCTCCCTCACCATGAGACTAGTGGACACGTCAGGCTTCGAAGATTGTTGGGACTTCCCGACCCGTTGCCAGCCATCGGAGCACCTGCGTCGACGCGGGGGAGCGCTAGCAATCCCAGGCTGAGGGGAGGACCGTTCCAGCCGCAGGACCTCATAAGCGGCATCCAAAGAACGAAGTTGTAGGAGCTTGCCCTGGTATTTGAAGATAAGACGAAACGGGTGACCCCACGAATAAGGGATGCCTTGCTCACGGAGGTGTCTAGTGATGGGCCTGAACTCCCTACGCTTGACCAGGGTGGAAGCGGCTAAGTCCTGAAAGAGTGTTGGTTGGTGACCCCGAAAGTGCACAGCGTTGAGATCGCGGGCCCTCCGAAGGATCTGCTCCTTAAGTTGAAAATCGTGAACGCACACCAGAATGTCCGGCGGGGGAGCTTTAGCACCCCTCGGCAAGCCAACACAGTGAACGCGATCCAGCTGAATGTCCCGTTCCTCCCCCAAGATCTGTCGAAAGAGCTGGAGAACATACTCACGGAGGTCATCCCCTTCCCCTTTCCATGGCACAGCCCGAATTCTGATATTATTCTGTCGAAAACGGTTTTCCAAGTCCTCGACGTGGGCTTGCAGATCAAGATTCTGCTCTGTGAGGCGGATGACATCCTGCTGAAGCTGGTGCAAATCGTCCTCCCGCCCCAAATCGTGCACCTCCACCGTAGCGACGCGTTCTCCCAGGGCGTCCACGTCGCGCCTCTTGTAGATCAGAGGAGAGCTGGGAGCGAAGCTCCAGAATATCTCCCTTAATGGCTGAGAATAAGTCAAGCATAAAAGCCTTAGTTGCCGGATCACTATCCTCAGTCTGTGGCAAGTGTGGACCCGATTGGGATGAGGACGGGCCCGCTGATTTCTGCAAGATATCCTTTAAGGTCTTATCATGCCTATTCCTGGCAGAAGACATGGAGATCAAAGCAGAGGTCCACACAGAAAAACTGGAGGCGCAGCAAAGAGGCAAGGACAGCCCCCCAAAAGCAAAGTCAGAGCCCACCCACAATGAAGTCCAAAACCAGTAGGAAGGAGAACCAACAGGCCTCCAAAGCACTTGTCCAATTGGTCCACAACTCAGTCCCCAGGGAGACAAGGCAAGGGCCCAGGCGCCGCAGGGACCCAAAGGGAGGAGGAGGCCCACACACACGCCACAGCTCCCGGGGTTCTCCTAGCCACAACCCCTCAAGAAGCTCCAGGACCCTCCAAGGTAGGCCCCCACCAAGGCGCCCACAGCCCCTACTGCGCCCGCCCCCCACACCCAGGTGAAGCGCCCAAGGAGTCACCAGTCCAATAGTGCCTGCAAACCAGGAGGGAGGGGAGGGAGGAGGACAGCGCTATACCACCGGTGCTCCCACCACAACACCGACTGCCGATATACGTTCCGAGCACCACCTCTGCAAAAACAGCGACCTCTCTGCAGCCGCCGGCCAGATCGCACTGACCTCACGCTGAGAATGGGACACCTCCGCGTAGTATGCCCCAGGAAACTCCGCCGACGGTCCCTTCGACCTCACTTCAGCAGGCAGTCGCCGCCCGCCGACTCACGGGCCAAATGCAGGCACCTGGAAGCCAGCAGTGTAGGCTTCCCAGGTCCGAAGCCACCACCAGGCTCAGGGAATGTCCATGCGGGGGGGGGGGGGGCCACAGTCGCAGCCCGCACACCTATGCGGCCACACAAAGGGGGGGCACGGACCGTCCCACACAGCAACACCCAGCTAGGGCCCGCAGAGAGAGGCCCCGCACGCGCTCCACAGTCGCGCAGCCCTCCGTCCGCCGAAGCGCGGACCGAAAATCACCACTGTGCAGCTAGCGCCCCTGCTCTCAGCAGCGCTGCAACACCGGGCCACACTCACCCCCAAGTCTCCGCCGAGGCTCCGCTGTCCGGTGGGGTAGTATGTGTCGCGGGCCTCTATCGAGAGACCTCAAGGACGTATGGCGCAGGGCCGGACACTCTCAGTATGCAAATGGCCGCAACGTGGGCCCCACCGCCGTCGCCGCACCAACTCCGGGCCGACCAGAAGACGAGCTCCAGTCCCCGCCTCCACACTGCCACTGGGTGCCCCAGCCGCCACCAATGCTCCTCCAGGCCGCAGATCGCGGGAGCCGACCAGATCCGCTAAGGCCGCCGCAAGGCTGGGGCCGGATTGCCCCGTGGAGTCCTAAGACCGCCTCCACACGCCAAAAGAAGGACAGCTGCGGGAGCAGGGCGAGCCGCGCACACAGCGGGGCACAACGGCCAGCTTCGATGGGCACCAGGAGGGCAGATAAACAAGGCGAAAGTCGGGTGGCGCCGGAGAGACAAGGAAATGCGTCTCACTCCGCCGCCATCTTAGCCACGCCCCAACTTTTTTTTTTTTTAGACGTAAATACGCACTGCTCCTTATTTCAAGATAGTTACATGAATTTGCACTTTTGCATTTAATTTCAGTCTTGCGGCAGCCATACACTTTTCAGCGCAGTGACACAAATAATTAAAATGGAGGACAGAGGAAAATTTGTATACACTTATATTTTGTTTTTCCATTGATTTTCGATGCATAATGCCTTATTTTAAGATTTGTGCTTGAAAATGAAATTAGTTATGAGCATGGATACTTTTAATACTGAAAAGGCAATTTCTGCACATCAAACTCTAGTCCAGTGGAAGACCCAATCTTAATTAAGCATCCTCACAATCACTGAAAATGAGGAAAGTGAACACTTTGCACATTCTGCACACAAATGTGGTGACTTGCTTTTTAGACATAGCATGTTTATTGTCCCATTTTAAAAAGGTCGAATGAATTTGTAATTTTGTACATCAAACCCTTGTCTTAATGCAGCTACAAATGGCACAGTGTATGTACATGTTCACCTAAAGCAATGATAGTGGTGATTCCATATATGTCTGCACACAGACCCCACTTCATTGCTTTAGACGCAACATGTATAAAGTCTTATTTAAGATTTTTTTTTTGCATGACAATATTTTTGTATCAGCCCGGACTACATTACCTGTTGTTTTAAACTTTATAATGGTGTGGAAAACCACAACATAAGGAAATAACGCTTCATGTGATGCCAAGTAAGCGCAATTTCAATGTGCAAATAAGAAAATTGTCATATTTTACTCATTTTACGTTAAAATTTTAATGGTTTTAATTAACTACACAATAAAGTCGTTTTTATTTCCACTCTAATCTACTCAGCGCCACTCCACTCTGCACAACTCTATGCCACTGCACCCTAAGCCAATGGTCTCTACGCCAATGCACTCTATGCAACTCCATTTTACTCTGCGTTGGTGCAGTCTACGCCACTCTATTTTACTCTGCACCACTGTACTCTAAGCCGGTGCTCTCTACTCTACCGCACTCTACTATACACCACTGCACTCAATGACCGTGTACTTTGCTACACTGCACTCTCTGCCACTCTACTTTATGCCACTGAACTCTGCATCGTTTCACTCTGAGCCACTGCACTCTACACCTATCTACTCTAAGCTGTTCTAATCTACTCTGCACCACTGCACTCCACAACACTCACTCTACTTTGAAACAATCTACTCTATGCTAGTGCAGTCTATGCCAGTCTATTCCACCCTGCGCCACTCTACGGCACTCCAGACCACACCACTCCACACCACTTTATTCAAAACAGATACACTCTATGCCACTGTACTCCGTGCCAAACTACTATGCACTGTACGCCACTATATTCTACTCTATACCACTAAACTCTACGCCCCTCTACACCATCGCCCTCTGCGCTAATTTATTCTGCACCGCTGTACGCCTCTGCACTCTATACCAATGCACTCTACGCCACTATTCTCCACTATACTCCACACCACTGCATTCTACAACACTCTACTCTGCAGCTCTGCACTCTCTGCCACAGAACTCTATGTCACTCTACTTTGCGCTATTTTACACTATGCCACTGCACTCTACACTGTACCACCCTACGCCAATGCCCTCTACGCCCTCTGATCTACAGTTGCACCACTGCACTCTGACACTGCACTCCATGCCTTTCTAGCCTACACCACTCTATGCCAGTGCACTCTACCCCACTCTACTATGCACCACTGCACTCTACACCACGCCGCTCTACAACACTGCACTCTACGCCATGGCAGTCCATGCTACTACTCCACTCTACCATTGTATCACTCCGCTCTACCCTGCACCACTTCATTCTGGTCTGAAACAATCTACCCTATGCCACTGAAATCAACGGTGTGCCACTCTATTTTATACAACTCTGCGCTATACCAACAAAAAAATCAGAGCAGCAGCCCAAAGATCACCGCACTTTCACAGGTCCTAATCAGTAAATGCGAACAATCCAATTTGTATCCATGTGCATTCACTATAAGCACCTGCTGCCTAACGGTGCAACCCTATGGGCAAAACATATTAGTAATACAGATAGAGGTGCTCCACATTCTGTACAATAGTCCCATTAAAATTTCAAAATGTTCCAACTATTATTTTTATTTTGCTTGTTAAAAACAGAAATCCAAACGCAACAGCAAAGACAGCCAGTACGTTTTATCCACAAAAGTATCCCTCAGATATCGAGTCTTACCTTATCTGGGTTCCTAATAGCCAACATAAATTCTTGTTGAGCACCCTAGATTCATTCAATACAGCGCACACTACCTATTTGCTTTTCCAACACCTTTGCCTTACATGAGGCATCTGCCTGTGTGCTGCAGCGATTCCTGATCTTTACAGTCGACTTTTATTTGTTAATTTTTTTGTAACCTCCATGTGCTCATCAGAAGAAAATATCTAGTTCCCATCTTAAGTGCTAACTCTTAGCAATGTAGGCAGGCGCTGTTTTTCATTCAGTCGCTATCAGTCCAAGTGTTGGGCTGTTAATAAGGTCATTCAAATTGCGATAAGAACGAGGATGGATTTGTGATTTTAATTAACTTATTGTTTACAGTTTTTTTTCACTCTTGTTTTCAGTCAGGTTGAGATTTTTTTTATTCACAGTCCTTGATCAATCTGGTTTTTAATAAGGTGAATCGTGTTTTTATGGGGTTATGGAACTGTTTTATAACTATGTATTTGTCTTTTATGGTTAAAAGTTTTAACCGAATAAAGAATTTATACGATAAGATTTGAAGGGGCACGCCATGTGCACCGCCTTTACGGAGGCTGACTACTGTCAACTTATTGGGCGGTAGGGGAAGAACAGTAGAGGCATCAATCAATAGACTAGAGGCTGGGCGGGCTTTTTTTTACTAGTCATCTGCCACGGCCCTCTTTTGTGGTTTTAAATTTGTCTGCCAACCCACTGCAAAAGAAAAAAAACAACAAAAAAAACGAGAGATAGACTGAGAGTGTCCCAGAATTTCCTGACCCAGAGAGGTACATAAGTTGAAGTTGGAGAGATCATGTCACACAACACTGAACTGCAGGTGTCTTCCCCACCAGCATCCCTAAGGTCCTCTGTAGTGGACAAGCCTCCAGGGTCTAGAGGGTAGGAGGCAGTGAGTACCTTTGAAAGGCAGAAAACACCCGTGCCCGTAACTGCTCCACGGCTTCCCGGAAGTATTATTACCCACAGGTTGAGTGGTATTTAAGTGAGTATGTCTCTGTCTTTTATGCACTTGTTTTGGGTCCCTTCTAAAAAACAAAAGGGCTTCAAACTTCACCCCTACTTCCAGGTGACTGCAAGACAAAGACTGGCTAGGCAGGTCTGAGAGGAATAATATGCAAAAGGCAGGAACTGCCTGAAACTGGTCACAGGATAGGATCTGTGGAATACACAGACTGTATGCAAATACAATATAAGTTTGGGGCTAAGACCACCATTCATTGTGCCAAGATCTCTTGACAATCGTAGTTTGTGGTCCCTCAGCAGTGCAGACTCAAAATCTCTTCTTTGATGACTATCAAGCTCCCTTTGCCAGGTTCAGTAACAGGAACCTGAATGTTCTGCAACTTAGTAGCGGTATAGCTGCTTTGAAGGAATGAGCTGACTCAATGCAGTGGTGGGGTGCCCGGGGAGTCTTGTATAAAGAAGAGGCTGCTTAGAAGAGAACTGAAAGGAGCTGGGACAGGAGGAACTAAAAGCAGGTTACTGCAACCCAGTGAAGGATCTGCACTGCCAAGCCTTGCGGTGAGGCCTTGAGACTCTGATGCATTTCAAGAATCAAAAGCGCCTGAGATGGCTTAGCACTCATGGAATCCACAATTGAATACTTCAGCCCCACCCCCCTCCAAACAAAAAAAAACCCCACATGTGACAGCTAGGTGCTTAGAAAAGTACAACTGCATTTGTGGCCTCCTCAGAAGAAACTAAAGTACCTGGCTATCTCCAACTCGCACACTCCAAGCCACAAAAAGCTTAGACCTCCACTTTTTTTTTGTAATCATCTAGGATACCTGGACTTAGTGCTCTTTGTTTGGGTGGTGGGTTTATGTTTGGGCCAGACATAGATCCCCCAGATTTCTCCACCGAATGTCCCACTGGAAAATGCACATTTTCTCCTACGCTGCTCTAACACTGAAGGATTAGGGCCTTTAGGTCTGTATTTTTTCAGAGTTTCTGGCATCTTCAAGGCTATCTTTCAAGGAGACTGCAAAATAACTAAAGAGGACCTAGACGTAGACATGGATATCGAACCTCAGATCCACAATCAGTTTCTTAATATCAAGAGCATTAAGAAACTGTGCTTCAGTGCAACAAGGTTCAAGGGGGTTTTGATATTGATGAGGTCATCAACATCAGTAAATCAAAGCTAATTCATTGGCTTCCATAAGCTTAGATAGCTAGACTCTCATATAAAACGGGGGAAAAGATAAGAAACCAAGTGATGGATCTGTTCTTGATCATCTCCTAGGAGGAGGTTGGGACAAGGGACAGAATTCCCGGAGGAGTTGAGAAATGTTCAGTTGGGGAAAAAGTACTGTGCATAGCTTTGAACAGTTGTGCCACCCTGCTCTGCATTTGTTTTCTGGATAACCCTGTGGTTTTCCTACAGTGAAATCAACAATCAAGGAGTCCTTTGGAGGTACTTGAACTATTTTCTATCCAGAGTCCTACGCTCATGAATGGGGCCACATCAAATTTCTACCTTCTTTCTGAGGGAAAATGGCTAGTGTGTCATGGATGTATTATGAATGGTGATGGTGGCGGCGGCAATTTAATAGCCCAGTGGCACCGGAATTTTTACATGTACTCCTATTGGGATGCTACCTTCTTTAAGGTCCTCCTATTCCCCATAACTGGAGATGCTACGTGCTCTTTGTGGACATGGATATGTGAGTGTGGGTGCCTGAACATGCACGTGCATCGGTGTTGCACATGGTTCATGGATAACTTGGTGAAATGTGGTGTCCAACTGAACCCTGTGTGTGTGCAGCACAAGATGATGGTTTTCAGTAAGGGGCTGGTCATGCCCTTATTGAAATCCCGTCTTGGACATACTCCTTCCCATGTCGCCCTCTCCAAAACATGTTGTACTTTGTGGGCGGGAGTGATTAACAGCAGATTCCTTTATCCAGAGTAGCACATAAATGTCCCATGTTACCAGCACAACACAGCAGACCCAAATGTCATTTCTCAATACTATTGGTACACAACAGTCACAGCCTGCACAAAAGCATAGCATACTAGTTCAAGTGACAAAATATAATATCCCTGTATTGGCACATTTGTGGCTAGGTCTGAATGATACTTTTCGGTATACATCACCAGTTTCCACAATGCCCAGTAAACAGCAATCACAATTTTCTACAACGGCACAATAATAAACATACAGTTTCCACAATGTAGCATTAGCTAGCATATTTTTAGTCCGTCTCCATTACTCTGCATTTTGCAGATATTTGCTAGGCGAGCACAAGGCTACAGTAATGTTTATCTATGTCCAGTGCCCACAATAAAGCATTAATGGATCCTTTGGATACTATACACAATGCCACAGTAATGAACATTTCTGACCAGTTTCCATATTGACACCGAAATTAAAATGTTTACCTCGGACAGGGAGAAATCCGCACACGTTTCCAGTTTGTTTTATCCATGCCCCAATTAAGTAAACCGGTGACATTTTTCATTATAATGCATTAACAACCCGGATTCAAACCACGTTAACTAAGTCACCAACAGCTATAATGTGAATATGTGCCATGTTACAACAATTCTGCATTAATGTACTTATTGACTAGCTCCCAACTGAAGCAATAACGAATCTAGTTACCCATTATTTTTTTTTATAATGCACAAACTATGTTGGCATTTCAGTAAGTTTATACAGAATGACAGTTACTGATCGGGAAATAATCTTATTGTGTCGATTTCTTTTGCAATTAAGGGTATTTCAATCAAGGCCGTGTCGTCTCTGGTTTTAACCCATACCTTTACATGTTAAGAGAACACACTAGGAATACTATCTGGTACCGAGACTAGCTAAAGTAAATTCTGCAATTTTATAACCTTGAAGGCACGTGCAATGAGGTCTTCAGAATTTCCCAAACAATCACACAAACTGCAAGTTACTAGCAGCGCAATGGCATTATTAAAACATTGTTCTGTTTACCTTATATTTTCCTTTAATAATGCCTTCAAATAATCTTTCCTTCGTTCCATAAAAAGGCAGGCAACCACTCAGCAGAATAAAAAGGATCACTCCACAACCCCAGACATCTACAGGCTTCCCGTAGGGTTCTCTTTTGACCACCTCAGGAGCCATAAAATGTGGTGTCCCCACTCGCCCTACAAAGTAAATTAAAGAAAAAGTTGTTAAAGTTAGTATGTTTAAATACATAAAAGAAACCCAGCATATTGCATTTAAATCACAAAGAATTTCACAGTGTGATAGTAATTATTAATTACTGTATCCTAACATCACAGAAATCATTAGTGTTCACTAACAGTTTCCAATATTCAGGGAGGTGCCACTGGTTAAGCGCTGGCAAACCAAGAGATCGGATGATTTGTATTTTAAATGTAGAGACTTTCAAATCACTGTTCTCTGTTAAATACGGTTTTTACTCTTCACGCCATCTTCCTAACTTTGACCGCTTTACTGAGACTGATACCTTGAAAGTAGCTGAGAGGAAGTTGTGTACAACTACTCAATATACCAGGAGGAGCTCAAGGCTCTGTAAGCTGCCAAGTGACAGGCCAACAATTAGAACTGTAGCGTGAAACTATAGCAGGAAATAATCATTAATCCATAATTATTCGGACATAGGTTAGGGACGTAAATGTGTCATGTGAAATACGAGGATTCAATAACTCGAACAACCACTGGCAAAACCAAAGGTCCTGGCAAGCCAGTATTTTTTTTGTGTGTAAACGTAGGCATTGAACGTGGTAAAGTAATAAAAAGTAAAACTGCTGTTCTCTAAAGGTAAAGAGCAAATACTTGCAAAAAAGGAAATAAAAACTATGAAAGGATAAAAAATGGAAGTGGAGAATAGTATACCACCCTTGGCTCTGAAGTAGACTACTTTCTAGGTGGCAGCGAACAAGTGCAAGCGAAACAATTCAGTCCCTCACAGTGGAGAGAGCCAATGGCAGAAGTGGACTGACTCACTGCCCCTTTTCGTTAGGCTGCGATGTTTGGAAGCAAAATGTGAATGACAATTAAACAGAGCTATGGAGTCACAGGGCTGACCAAAAGCCGCTATATGTATGTATGTATTTTAGTTTTTCTTTATTTTTTGAGAAAACACAAGGATGGGGAGGCAGGCTAGACATACACATAGTGGATGATGGGGTATTGTAGCATACACAATGGATCCAATGTTTCCCACCTGATTTTTTTTTTTTTTTTAAACAGACTTTGTTGGGTCACAAAACAGAATACAGTCAATACCCTTCCCCATTACTCCGCCCTCCAGCCAATTCAGAGCGTAGAGCAGTGACCAGTCCACCAAACTGATCATAACTGTACAGCATTCACCCCATCAACAGCTATGCTACGAGGTAGTCCATCCACAGGATTAATCCACAGCGAGTGTGCGATATAACCAATATGCCCCCCGCCCCATCCCCCAGCAACCCCCCACCCCTAATCACCCACCCAAGCATGTCGCCAGTATCTATCATAATTACATGCGTATCAAAGCCTCCCCTGCCACTTGTCGGATCCGCCTCCCACATACCACAGCAGAAATTGCCTCACGAGCATAGGGGGAAGCCTGTTACAGGGTTCTCAAGGGGCCGGGGTCTCATCATCCTCCACCGGATCCCCCCCGTCCCCCACAGCCGAGCGCTTGAACAATTCCAGGAGTGCCAACCATGCGCGGGCCCATTCATGCGATCTCTCATTTCCACTACGTCTAGCCAGACAATCTATAAGTCCCCTCACTTCCCGCCCATTTCTAAATTTCCCTAGTCCAACGCAAGAAACTAGGTCCCTGCCTCGCCTTCCAATGGGAAGTAATCTCCCGCTTGGCCAGGACCAGCCCCAGGTCAATAAACCTACTGGTGACCTTAGTCTTTGCAGTGTGCGGAAACCCATGCAGTAAGCAGACCCCCGGGCCCACCTCCAAATCCCTCTCTGTCACCGTCAGGAGTACCGTCGCCACTTCTTGCCAAAATCTTGACACCTGTGAACAGTCCCAGAACATGTGAAGAAAAGTCGCCCCAACATGGCCACATCGGGGGCAAGCATCCGGTCCCCCAAAGTACTCAGCTATTTTGCTAGGTGTAAGATATGCCCTATGGAAAACATAAAAATGTTTCCCACCTGATAAGGGATTCTTTGTCACCAAACTACGTGGAGGTGGCCATATAGACGGAAGCAGATGGGAGTAAATGTCTGAGTTCTACCATTCTAGCCTCCGACTTGAGAAGGAAAATCTGGACCAAGAGCATGAACCCTGATAGACGTGAACCCCAACTCTCACTGAATGCCAAGCCACATGATTTCACCCTGGACATCAACCTCGCCCTCAAGCAACAGATTGTCCAACAACTGTTTCTTCCAAAAAGAGACTTCTCATCTGGATGGTGGTAATTTCCTATTCTGTAGTCCTCTAAGATTCCACAAGGGCATCCTACATGCCTCATCAGGTCTTATCCAGGCCTAAAGAAATATCACCAAATCACCATCATCCTGATGGAACTCTATTGGCTCCATTTGCTGGCCAGCACCATCTTCAAAACCAGTTGCATCATTTACAAAGCCATCATGACCAGCACCCAAGCTTATCTAGCAGGTATGTTCACCATCTCTGGTGGTTCTCTGCATACCCGCAGTCAGGACATCCTCAGACTGTAGACTAAAGTGACAAAAAAACACCCAAAGCAGTAGGCCTTTTCCATCTAGGCCCCCAGGAAATGGAACAATGCTCCAACATTTATCAAGAACACCACAACGCTGCTCCAAATTTGGAGAGAGTTGAAGATGCACCTCTTTAAAGAATACTACATTACAATGCATTAATAGACCACAAACAAGCTACTTCTATCAACAATGACTTTGCGATTGTCTTTGAACCTGAGAAGAACTCCGCTGCCTTTTGTCTAGGCTTGTACTATAGAAATACTACATACATACAGCTTATTGGGTGCTACTTTTAGTTTTGGTCTTTGATTCAGGCAAGCTGGGACCTTATGACATCTGGGAAACTCAATACACTCAGGCGGCCTCCATGCAGATCTTCAGTTTGCTCCTGACAATCATGGGTCAGCTCCTGTTCTACAAACCAAGTCACAGCAGCAAGATGCTTCAGAGTGAGAGTTTTCTGCAGTTTTAAGGAAGCTAGCAAACAAAAAGGTTTTGCACTTAGCAAATTTCACCTGAGCAGTCTTTCAATATCTGATGACGTATGCGTTACTGGTAGAAGGTCACTATTTATTTTATTTTGGGACACAGGTAGGAAGATTGAGCAAATCAAAATGCAAACTTTGTTTAAAGATCACAATT
This sequence comes from Triturus cristatus, assembly GCF_964204655.1. NCBI lineage: Eukaryota > Metazoa > Chordata > Amphibia > Caudata > Salamandridae > Triturus > Triturus cristatus. Next base: position 1,247,076,485 of record NC_140591.1, read on the forward strand.
TTCCTCCTATCAAGAGAAGGCATATCCCAGGACCTTGACTTGAGCAAGTCAGGATTTTTCCGGAGGGGAGTGGCAGTCAAAGAAGTACAGGTTATTTTGTGTACTGAAGTAAGACTGATTCAGGTAGATAGCTATGGTCACCAGGTGATGGCCTTTACAATACAAGAAAAGGGGAGTTGCATGAGATGCCAGCAGCACCCAGCAAGTGGTTGGTCAAGAGCCTTTAGAGAAAACTGGAGCAGCTAAAAACGTTTCAATAGATTTCAGTCAATGTCACAAGAAACGAAGCCGCGATCTGAAACTTGCTCTTCATTTATCGTAAACCCAATCTAACTTTGCTAGATTTCCCAATTAGTAGAACATTTAGCTTTCATCTCCATCAATTTTGTCTTGTGTAATAGATTGTATTTCCCTGTTCTGAATTAGTCTTATTTACTCTCTCATCAACAACTGCTGAAGAATTTATCAATGTGCAATCCGTCCATAATACTTAGTCTATCCTTCTGCATTTTTATAGTGTTTCCAGTTTGAGCACAGACTCCCTTACTGTGTTCAGCAAATACACTAGTCTATCCTCCCCAACATCCTCTTTTTTTTTTTAACCTTCACTATGATATACAACTGCACAAGACTGACTGCCTAAGGTATACTAGCCCTAAAGCCTTTGCTAAAGCAACACATGTTATGGACTGCAAATATGGTCTAAAATCTGATCATCACAAAATCTGTTGTTTACCAGATCTCTATACTATATAGGCTTATCGCCTTAAATGACTACATATCAGCCAATCCAACACCTAGCTCAACACGCCTATCCCTCCCTGACAGATTCCTCCTATTGTTAGCCATTTTAATCTACAAACATAGTTGTCATATATTTGGAGAAATATTTGAATGAGAACTGTTAAGAAAAACGTAGGGAAGTCAAATCGTTTGGTTGGACGCTATCCCCTGCCGGGTGATAAGATCAAGAGCATATGGACTTGGCTGTCAAGACAGAAGAGCTTTGTGAACATATGGACTGATGCCCATGTTGCAGCCTGGCAGACGTCAAGGCTCCTGGTGGAAAGAGCTCTCAGAACACATGGGGGATTCTTCTTTGCTGGCCTGTGCATCTCAGACCTTAATGGAGGATTACCCATCTCATCAGGGTCCTCTTCTACACAGGCATCCTGGAGTTTGCTCTGGAGAACCCCACAAAAAAGTTGATTGAAGGTCCTTGGTATGATCAATGTAAAAGCTTAAAGCACTTTTGGGATCCAGTCGAAGTCTCTCCTCTTCTTTTGAGGGGTAGCAAAGAATACAGGCAGAGTGATGGATTGCACAACATGGAAGGGAGTCATGGCTTTTGGCAAGAATGCCGCTCGAGTCCACATCAACAACTTGTCTGGGAAAAAGGTAGTATAGGGCACCTACACTGAGTGCCCGAAGTTCACTTAAACAACAAAGTGATTTAATTACAATGAAAAAACCAATATTTAAAGTCCGGAGATGCAACGAGCAGCTATACATCGGCTCGAAGGGCATACACATGAGAAAAGTCAAGATCAAGTTAAGGTTCCACCATGGCATCACAAATGGTTTAGGAGTAAACAAGTGTGTCAAACCTTTTATAAATCTCATCACAATGGATAATTTAAATAAGGATGGTTGATACAGCAAACACAGAAAAGCCGAAAGGACACACAAATAGTTTTTACTAGTGCTCACTGCAAAGCCTTGATGATCCATAGATAAAACAAACAAGCATCTGGCGGCTTTGCTTGTAAAGGGTCAGACTTGTAAGTGCAAACACCTGGCCCCAAATTTATCGGTGCACCCAGCATAAATGGACTTTGTAGAAGGGAGTCTGGTGGTAAGATTGACATCCACCACTTCAGGTAGAACATCATACTAAGTCAATTGCTGCTGCTCAATTTCTACACATGTAAGTGTAGACTGCACAGATTCAAGTGGAAGACTCTGACAAGCTGCTGAGACTAGAGGGCCTCTGTTAGAAAAACCCCACTCCCACACCGGAAAGGGTGGTGGTAACGGGGTTTTTCCCGGACATACACTGTGGTAGCTTGGCTCGAGTGGTCAGGGGTCAGGCACCGTGTTAAGCATACGCAATACCCACACAATAACCATGCGTGCATCCGTTCCAAAAACGACACTACACCTTAAAAATTATACTGAAAATATATCTCTTTATCTTCTTTTCTCTTAGTTGCTGATTAAATAAATAATAATACAATCACAGTACACAAGGCTTTTTCTGTGGAAGGGTACGTCAAATAAATACTGTCTTAACGATTCAATAAATAAGGTAGATCATAAATAATCGAGGCATAAATATAAGTGCATTACATTACAGGCAATTAAATATTATGAGGCAATAAATACTGTACGACAATAAATATTGTGAAACAATAAATACTGTGAGGCAATAAATAGGATAAATACAATAAAGTGCTCTCAATAAATAATAAAAGCCAACAGTGACATTTGTAAATCAGTTCACATTCCTGAGGTACTATGGGATGATTTGACCCAATCCCAGCTTGTAAAGATTTGGATGGCCGAAGGGGTATACTCCCTGGCTTGGACAAGGCTGAGGCCTAAACTGAGGTAGATAAAGGGGGAATCTAGAGATCTGGCTCTCCCACACTACACAACCCCTCTGTATTAGTCTCAGCTCACCCCTGGCACAATCAAGCTGGTTCCAGCACCCTAGGTTAGTCTCTCAGGGCTCCACAGGGCCTTAGGCGCCCTCTATTCCACTTACTGCCCTTTTTATGAAGCTCCGACGCCGCTGGAGTCGTGTCGACGCCGTGAGGCGGTTCCGGTTCGATGTCGGCGGCCTCGGCGCAATGTCAGTTCTTGACGACGTCGATGGCGGCTCCGGTTCGATGTCGGCGGCCTCGGCTCAATGTCGACCTCCGGTTCGATGACGTCGGGCTGTCTTGGCTCGATGTCGACTTCGGGCAGCTCCGGTTCGATGTCGGCGGCCTCGGCTCGATGTCAGCCTCCGGTTCGATGACGTCGGGCTGTCTTGGCTCGATGTCGACTTCCGTCGGCTCCGGAGTGCGACCTCCACTCCCGACCTCCGGCACGATTCTCTTCAGGTTCCGGCGACTCCGGAGTGCGATCTCCACTTCCGACCTCCGGCACGCTTCACCTCGGTCTCCGGCGACTCCGGAGGGCGGACTTCACTCCCCCGTCGACGCCGCTCACTCGACCTCAGGTGACTTACTCCTCGACCTCTGGTACTCTCCACGACCTCCGTCGGCGCCCTCTCTCGACCTCTGGCGGCTCCGGGTACGACGTCTGCTTTCCAATCAGCGCCGCTTCTCCACCTCGGGCTCCAGGTCTCAGGCTTCTCGACGTCGGACTCCAGGGAAACCAATAAACAGGTCAGATTCTTGCTTTTCTTTACTTCTAAGGCCTGTTCCTGCTGTCCAGGTCCTTAAGATGGTTTTTCTTGCTTTGTCCCACACAGGGCTCCAGGCTGGGCTCAGTCAGTAGGGACTAGTATCAAGGGTGGGTTTATGGACCCCACTCCAGGCACAAGTTTCCACCCCTGCTGCCTCACTCCTTCCTCCTTCAGGTTTCTGCTGCTCTCTCTTCACCAGTCAGGTGCCAGCTCCAACTGTCAACTCTGGCTTAGCTTCCCAACATTCCAAACCGCCTCCAACTGTCACAGGGTTCCAGAATGTTGCAGAAGGTTCTAGTAGGTTCCAGTGGGTTCTGATGATGTCACAGGTGGCCACCATTTTGTGCTCCAGGCCCTCAGACAGAAGTTCCAGGGGTAGATAAAATGGCTCCCTGAATCTGCATCAATACTAAAAAGTCTGGTGGTTCCCAAAAAGGAAAAAATACTAACCGGGTTTGAGGCAAAAGTGGGACAAAATAAATAATGATGAGGAGGGACCACCCAAAGGGCTGACAGGTCTAACAGCCTCCCAAAGTGCCAGTCTGATTAGGGGACAGATGATCATGCCCGGAAGGTACAGGTACCACACTAGCCTGACCTAGTCCGGAGCCACTTAGATAACTTGGGTCCAGTTGTTCCTGATTTTCATCAGAGCTCCGGGGAGCAGCAAGAAGGTGTACAGGAGGCCCGCACTCCATGCCAGCCAGAATGCTCTCTTAAAAAGTGTTCTTGCAGCAACTCCAACACACAAAGCTTTTGACACTGCATGCTCTCTATGGTGGTAGAAAGACCGAGACAGTTCTCCCCACTGTTGGAACACACCCTGCAATACCACAGGTTGTATACTCAACTAATGAGCTACTGGATCATCTGCTCAGTTAGTCTGATCTGGAATTCAGGGACCCTGCTGTATGATTTACAATGAGAAAAATTCCCTGATGTTCCAGCACCTTCTAAGGTGGTGGGCCTCCTGACACCGAACCCTACCCCATCCTGCTTTTTGCAGTACCATATCAGAGATGGTGTTGCTCGTGAGATCCTGCACCAGTCTTCTCTTGATGGGGGGCAAGAAGGGCTTCAGAGCCAAAGGTATGTCTGCAAACTCCCCCAAATTACTTCAGCAGGCAAGCAGAGACGTGTGCATGACCACCATCAGCTCTGGCTGGGATAAGTGACTGGGGTCCACTGCTGGACCATCTGCGTTTGAGCTGCCACCAATACCTGTCTTGGGCCATCTCCTTGGAGACTGGATATTATCAGTCAGATAGGCTTTATGTTGTCCCCTTTGGAGCTTCAACTTCAATTGCAGTGCCTACATGTGCCACCTGGCATGGCTAACCAGGAGGATGCAGCTGCTCTTAGTGATCCATGATCGAGTCTGAAACATCAAGATCATAGCCCGAATATCCTGGAGGTAGAGAGAAAACCCTCAAATTCATTTGTCCAGGAATGCTCCACTAAATGAAAGCCTTTGTGAAGAACTCAGGTGAGACATCAGCTTGTTGACACTGAACTTTCAATGATGCTAAGAGTTTCACTGTCGGTTGGAGGTGGTCCACGACTGGCAAGCCCATATTCAACAGCCAGTCATCGAGGTACAGCAATACAGGTGCCCCCTACCTCCAAAGATGGAGATTGACCACTGCCATCACTTTCTTTCGTGAACTCCCAGTGGCGCTGGTGAGGCCAGAAGGGAGCATGGAAAACTTAAAATGCTCCTGGTTCAAGCTGAACCACAGATAACATTGGTGGAACACCAGGAGCATTCAGTTGCCCAGGTTCAGAGCATACAGGATCTGGGTCAGCCTGAGCAGTTTTAATTTATCCTTCCGCAGAAAGGTATTCAGAGGCTGGAGCTCCAGAAAAGGCCAACTTCAGAAAAAGGAAATAGCAAGAGTAACAACCTCTTCCTCTTTCCCAGTCTGCAACAGAATGGGTAAGTGCTCATCGGAAATCTGCTCTGGCGTCAAAGGAATAGTGGGGTAAGGGAAAAAGAAAAGGTAGGACAGAAAAGGTAGAGCACAGTCATTGTGATTGATTTGCAGGACCCATCATATCAAACAGATGAATCTCCAACCTGGAAGGAAATGTTGGATCCAATTTGCTTCACTGCAGAGTCTGCCTTCCCACTGAAAAGGCAGGACTTATAAAAAGGGTATATCCATGAGGGAGGCATGCACGTTGCTGGAAAATGATGTGCAACACATTCCATGCATGGCAATGAAGTAAATCACTAGTACTGACTGCACTATCCAGGCAATTTGAAGTATCCAGATCAGTGCAGATAACATATTTGGCCATGTCCTGTCCATGATGGACTGCCTCAGCCAAAGAGGTCCTAAGGTCTTCCGAAGCTTCCAGCAAGATCTCTACGCCCATGTCCCAGAGGGCATGTATGTAACAACCTACCAAACACACAGCATTCACAGATTGCAGTGCTAGGCTAGCAGAGGAAAAAATGTGCTTGAAAAACTTCACAATCTTCTTGGAATTCATGTCCGGACTAGTAGTTGGAAATGAGTTAGGGCTGACCTTACTGGTTGAGGCCTGCATGATAAGGCTCCTAGAAGTTCAGTGCTTGGTGAGAAAATATATCACCACATGTCGATTCTGTGACATCTTGCCACCTGTCTATTCAAGGGTGGAAATGAACAAGGCTTCAACCAAGTAGCCATCAAAGTATCAGTTAGGGCAATATTAAAAGAAAGCAAGGGCTCAGAAACAGCTGGTTCAGGCTATAACATCTCTGTTAGGACATTTGTTTTGTTCTCAAGAGACTATAGCAGTTATTCTAGAGCTATGGCTGCACTCCAGACCACCAAAGCAAACATGGCACTCTTCTGTTGGTGGCGTAAGTAGTGAGTCAAGCTGTCACAGAAGAGGTGCCAAGCCTACTGATATTCTGCAAATCAATGTATGATGTGTCGTCAGTATAGTCAGGGAAGAGCAAGCCATCTCCATCACCAACATCTTGTGGTGCCCCCTACTCTGGCATCAGATCAAGTCTGAACAAAAAAGATAACCGAGTCTTTTCTGGTAGGTGCAACATGGCAGAGGCACTGTATTAGAGTTCAGCTGCAAGACGACCAGTTACACTTCAGTCATTTTGCAACACAACACTGGTCAGACTTGACCTGCAGTCAGTTCGGGGTCCAACAGTGGCATCAGCACCAGATAATTCTTCGGCGCCAGTGGCGTTGGTGCCAGCATCAGTGTAGCAGGGATTCGGCATGAATCCCAAGGCTGGAATAGAACTCCGTACCAGAGTTAGCAAAGGCCCGGTAACAGGCCCTCGGAGACAGATGGCGCCAGATGTGGACCTACCAGCAGTAACTGTAATGTGGACCCTGAAGTTCCACAGGACCTGAAGGCATGCCAAAGGGATAACAAAAGCACACCGAAAATGTGCAGCATGGCCTCATTGAAGGCCTTGATCTGTTGAAGGATCAGCACTGGCAAAGGGGTCAGAGTGGTGGAATGGGGTTGAGTCCCGCTTTGCTTTCTTGTGCTTGGACTTTGACTTACTGGAGGTCTTCAACCATGAAGCTGAACGGTAGCAGAACTGCCTCAGGATCAGATCTATGACGTGGATTAGGAGCATGTCTTATGCAAAGGCTGAAACTTCTTTTTGTATTTAGCGACATACAGCTTCACCTACCGGCCTAAGATTACCTTTGGTTGCAGTATGGTGCACTTCTCAATGCCTGAGCCCAGATACACATCGCGCTAGTCTGCGACAGACATCTGCTTTCTGCTGTTGCGCACAATTTAAACCCTGTCACTTTGGGTGGGGACCTAGAACACTTGTATGAAATAGTTTAGAAATTATTGAAAAACTGATAAAGTTGGGAGTGGCGCTCCTGATCGAGGTCAGAAGACAGAGAAAGAAAGCAACTAAAATCAGTTATCTAGGGTGACGCTTGTATGGCACCACCTAGTGGCACGTGGGAGCACTGCTGTGTGAAGTTTTAGGGATCCAGTCTGGTGCCTAGGGAGTATTCTAAGGTGAGGAAGATGCAGTTAGAAGTGTCCATCATAAATCAGTAGTACAAGAAACACTATGAAATTAGGATGCATCTAAATATTACACAGCCTATCAGTCATTACATACACAGTTGCAATTGCAGTTGGAACATGTAGTCGCATGAGACAGTACCAGACTTCTTGTTGTTATGACTACTAGGTTGCGTAATCAAAGAAGCAGTACTTCTGAGAACATGTCTAGCTTTTCCACCATTGGACTTCACATCACAGCTTGTGGGCTGCGCACTGATTACAAAAACCACATCCAAGTAAATGCTACATTGGCAGGTAACAAGCAAAAGGAACATGTGAGTGGTTTATTTTTACTATGACACAGATGTACACTACAGTAATGCAAAGAAATTACACTAGATGCTAATGTAGCCAGCTTCACCAATAGGTTTACAAAAGAGAAATGTACCTCAAAGAAGTTTCAACACTGCAGTGAAACTGAGAAAAGGCACTGCATTCCTTTATACGACTGCCTCAGTAAGTGCTTTGCAAGTAACTGCATCCGAAAAACATCTGCTAATGCTAATTTAGCACAAGCACCCATTCACAGTAGTCCGAGAGGCAGGCATGGTAAATGTGTGGTTTGAGGTGTCCAGTCTGGAGAAGATGCCTGCTGGGTTAAAGCACCCGACGGAGAAACATACAAAGGTCTAGTCGAATGTGACGAACCAGTGGTAGGGGAGGGATTCTGGGGTGTGGCTTGGGGAATAAGGAGTTCATAAGCACAATCTCTCAGAAGATGGAGAATAAAAATGTGTCCTCTGCACAAGAACATGTCAGCTGTTTAATCTTGCCCAACTAAAGACTCAGAAGCAGGATGCAAAAGCATACAGAAACCTTTTTTGGCCATATAGAAAAGCAAGCGTATCTTCACTTTCAAAGCAAAGTATCTCAATGTAAGATCCATAATCACTGTGTCATCACTATCATAGGTTTCAAAAAGCACATGTGTAGAACGTACCCTGCCATCCAAGAATAGGTATCTGGAATTTCTTCAGCCTGAAAACGAGGAACGCAAAGTGGCAATCTGTGGGTTGTCTGTAGCATAATGTAACATTACACCTGCTCACTTCATTCAGAATAGACAAATAAAGCATCATGATCAGTGGTATGAAAAGGCAGCAGCGAAGGGGAAGCCAAAAATTGTCTTTTACCTCCCCTCATTGAAATGTTTAGGCTCCAAAAGGTTGCCTCATTGTTTTGGCGGGCCCACCACAAAACTCTCAATGCAATTGAAATTCTCATAATTAAACACCAGCATTAGGCGATATGTTTTCACATGAAACCCTGCTCTAAGAAAACTGATCTCTTGGAGAAAATGCAGAATGGACAACAACGTGGCAAGTTCCTTGCATTGTGAAAGCAATCTCAGTAACAGCAGAGTTTTGTTCCAGTTTGTCTGCCTTACATCCAGGCAAGAAATGAGCATGTGCTCTGTGCAAGCCATACACTCAGTATGTGAGTAGCACACTTATTAGACAAAATTGAGCCTACATGGGAAATAATGGATCTAGCAGACTGTGTACATTTGGATCTTCGTCATCGCTCTAGACACTCAATACCTTGTCAAAATGTGGCTGCATAACAGCTGAAGATAGTCTTCAGCATGCTACACATCAACTTACATCTCTTTAAGTGCACACTGCAATGTTGTGAACATTCAGAATGGTGAGCTCTTAACAGATGTGCTTGCCTGCTTTTAGAGAGACATTATCAAAATATAAATTGAAGGCCAATGTGTCATACCTACTGTAGAAATGTGGGGATAGACAGAAGCATTTACTGCTGTGATCCAAGTGGTGACCAGCTTGCCTTGGAACACAGAGTGCTGATGGTGGTGCAAAGAAGCGGCGACCGGCCTGCTCTTTCAGCTGCAAGCAGATTGGGCAGGGACTGTAATATTTTGCTTGGGTACAGGCAGAACTGTCCCTTCTTCTTGATCAATTCTAATCAGACTTTTTAAGATAGTCTAGCTAACATTGGTCCATCCCTGCTAGGAAATGATGCTTTAGGGTCTTCTGGTGTAAGTCCATTCAGTTGAAAATGTTGAACAACCACTTATCCAAAGCCAGAGAGCCACTCTCATGACAAATGAAACTTATTAGAGCCCAGGTGAAATCTAATAATGCTAAACTGCTAACGCAAGAAAACTGATCATCAGACCAAGCAATCCTTTACTCTTGCATTCTCCACACAATCGAAGACAGGAGATTTTTAAACCCAGAATGAGTGTCTTCAAACCCTTGTAAAACTTCTTTATGCAGTGCTATATTTTAGCCGAAACGTCATGACTAATTTAACTAGAACAATTGATGGTGGTAGGCTCTGAGATTCCCTCAGATAAATCATGTGTTTCTGGCTAAGGACAGGAGGAGAAATGGGGATGTGAAATCACAGACAATAATCGAAAAAGCAGGATCACATACCCACAGGATTTCTGGAAAACCTTAGCTCCCGTATATGATAAACAGCCAGTTTCAATAGATGTTGAACACGACCAATATTTGAAGTTAAAGCTACATTTCTGCCAAAGGTTGAGCAAGAATTTTGCTCCTTAGTTTCGGTTTTGAGTATTCTTGTAACAATTGAGGGGGATCATCAAATAAATACAAATACAAATACAGATTGTAACCACACTCAGACAGAGCGGCACATAACAGGCCCCAGTTAGAACCAAAAGCACTGAGGTAGCAATGAGGAAGATGTAGTCCTTGCATCTTTCACTTTATTTTTATATCTGCATTGAGCAGTTAACCAATTATTTTTCAAATTAGGTAAACCTCTTTTGTTTAAACAGTACAGCACATTTGTTTTGGTAAGGCAATGTTCTGAATTCATGCGGTTTTCTTTCATCAAAGCGCTTCTGAGGGACATGTTTGGTGGTGCAGACTCTGAATCCCTATAGAGTAATTTAAATGGTAAAATACCCAAGCTGAAACCTCTTGTGGAATAGGTACATGTGTATTTTACACCTGTCAATATACCAGAGGGCCCTACTAAAAGCACACACCTATGAAACTTAAGCAGTTGTTTCCTTAAGTGCTACTATACTCTGTATTTATGACTTGAAATCATAGTAATGTGGCCCTACTAGCTTAATGGAAGACAGCCATGTAGTCAATCTTCCGTCGAGTCCTATCTGTATACACTGGTGCATAGAGCTTTAGAAAGTCAAACAAAGGGTACGCAATAGAGTCTCACTTACATGCAGGCCTGAGGACAGTTGCCAATTCAATGTGTGCAATCAAACTCAAACTTCACCTGGAAAGGTTGGGAGAAATCTATCCTTGCAGGATGCATTTCTCTTTAAGATAGAAAGATCACCATGGCATTCTGGGTAGATTGCTTCCAAGCAGAAAGCAACGGATGCAGAGGTAAGTCTTCAGCCCAGTCTTTTCTCTGAGGTGTGCATCACTTGGTAAAGCTAAGTCTTTGTCTCACTGGTGCTCTTTCAGGTCACACTTTAACCAGCTGGAACTGGTTTGGAGTTTCAGCCAGAAGACAAAAGGTCCATTCTGTGAGTGCATACTGAAACACAGACAGTGCACCCTACTTTATAGTGTTTTCAATAAGGAAGGGGAATTTAAAGGAGCAACGCGAAGGAATATTCTGGAAAGCTGTAGAGAGCTTTCTTAGTAGGCAATTCACATTGTGGAGTTCAGATAATCAGCTGCCATTAACAATTAGTGGTGATGGGGACTGGACTCACCAACACTAAACAACACATTACATTGAAGGGGTCCCTAAAATCCCTAACAGAGTCAAGCACTGTGCCAAAATCGTAAGCAGCACTGTTCAAAAGACTTGTTCTACAGTGGAACCAGAAAACCTATTAGTTAAAATAGTTAAAATGACGAGCAGCTTATCACAAGGGCACTAGAGACTTGACGCTGTAATGGTCAACGTGCTATATTTTACAGAGCAGGAGACTCATGTCACAAGTCCCCTTACAAGTGTTTTCCATGTTTTAGTATGCTGCTCACCAACAGGGTGCGGACATGTTCTAGGCAACTGGAGCAGTATCCGAGAGATACTCCCTGCAAAGATGAATACCATCCCCATGAGCAAGACATGAAAAAACTAATGGTCATCGGCAGCTGATTCAGTCTTGTGAGATAGGCCTTTTGTTCCTGAAGACTGCCTCTGTAAATCTGTGGGATTAGCACCCATTTTCTTCTCTGAATGTAGGAGGTGCGAGTGAGTAGTACCTGGACGACCTCTGACCCTGTTTACCAGGCAGGTCGCTCCCCTCACCGCCACGCAGCCCCCTGTGTGACCACTGACCGCTGCTGCATTGTGTCTGCCTGCGTTAGAGTGACTGTGCCCTCCTTCTCTTCTGTACCCACGAGTGAGTGATTCTCCCCCACTGTACCTGTGTATTTTGCTGCCTTGATTGTCCCCCTCTCCTTTGGTGCCCAGATTGTGTCCCTTTTTCCTTCTGTCTTTCCCCGCGTCTCCCCCCTCGCCGCCGCGTCCCGTAGCTCCGCCCCCCTCACACCCTATTGGCCACTCCGCTCCCACCTCCCAGCTGCTCCTCCCTCCCTCTCCCACTCATATGGAGGCCGCGCAACGGTAGAGAGACCGACATCTGACCCTGTTTACCAGGCAGGTCGCTCCCCTCACCGCCACGCATCCCCCTGTGTGACCACTGACCACTGCTGCATTGTGTCTGCCTGCGTTAGAGTTACTGTGCCCTCCTTCTCTTCTGTACCCACGAGTGAGTGATTCTCCCCCACTGTACCTGTGTATTTTGCTGCCTTGATTGTCCCCTTCTCCTTTGGTGCCCAGATTGTGTCCCTTTTTTCTTCTGTCTTTCCCCGCGTCTCCCACTCGCCGCCAGTTTCCCGCCGCCGCGTCCCGTAGCTCCGCCCCCTCGCACCCTATTGGCCGCCGCGTCCCATAGCTCCGCTCCCCTCGCACCCTATTGGCCGCCCCGCTCCCACCTCCCAGCTGCTCCTCCCTCCCTCTCCCACTCATATGGAGGCCGCGCAGCGGCCGCACGCAGCGGGCGCGCCGCTGGCGTGCCGAAGGCAAGCCCGTCTGCGCCCGTCCGCGCCTGGCCCGCGCCCAGCGCCAGACCCCCTGGCCCCCGCAGATGCCAGCCCACCCGCAAGACCTACAACGCCGCCACTCTCATCGCACTCAACACCGGCCGGAGCCCCGGCTGCTGCAGGGCCACCCCAAGACGCACCCACGGACCCTTCACCTGCCAATCCTGCAAGTTCTCCTGCATCCGGACCCGTACCGCACCCGCCAAGCCAAGCACCAACAGCAACCACCTGAAGCACCTGAAGTGCATCCTGCTCAACACCCGCTCCGTCCACAGGCACGCAGTGGAACTCTGGAACCTGCTCGACGCCACATGCCCAGACGTCGCCTTCCTCACAGAAACCTGGATGAACGCCTCCTCAGCACCCGACATCGCCTTCGCCATCCAGGACGGATACAAGATCACCCGGAGGGACCGCGCCAACCAGAATGGAGGAGGCATCGCCATCGTCCACAAGAACACCATCCGCATCACGACCAACTCCGAAGACACCCTCACAGCCGCCGAACACCTGCACTTCCAGATCCGCACCGACCCAAAGACCACCCTCAGAGGCACCCTCATCTACAGACCCCCGGGACCTCGCACACAATTCAGCGAAGACATCGCCGACTTCATCAGCCCGCACGCCCTCCCCTCCGCTGACTACATCCTCCTCGGGGACCTCAACTTCCACCTGGAGAACAACAACGACCGCAACACCACCACCCTGCTGGACAACCTCGCCAACCTCGGACTCAAGCAACTGGTGACCACCCCCACCCACTACGTCGGCCACACGCTCGACCCAGTCTTCTCCTCCAGCGAGGACATCACCTTCAGCCACGCCACCGGACTCCACTGGACAGACCACAGCTGTGTCCACTTCAGCTTCAGAAGGACCACGACTCACCACCACCCGCAACTGGTCCCCCGCAGAAGCTGGAACAAGATCACTGCCGACCAGCTCACCACATCCCTGAGCTAGAACCCCCCCACCAGATCAGCGAACCCCAACCAAGCCGCCAACAACCTCACGAAATGGATCAGCAACTGCGCAGACGACCTCGCTCCACTGAAGACCACCCCGCCAGACCCGGCACCAAGAAAGCATCTTGGTTTACCGACGAACTCAAGAGCTCCAAGAAGAACTGCCGGGACCTCGAGAAAGCCTGGCGCAGAGACCCAACTACAGACAACATGACCACCCTCAAGCTCGCCACTCGAAGACATCACCAGCTGATCCACGCCACCAAGAAATCCGCATTCAAGGAACGACTGGACAACAACGCCCGCAACAGCAAGGAACTCTTCAACATCGTCAAAGAGCTCTCGAACCCCAGCGCCGGAAACAACGACATCATGCCCTCGCAAGACCTCTGCAACTCGCTCGCCTCGTTCTTCCACAGCAAGATCGCAGACATACACGACAGTTTCAGCACACAGCCAACGCACCCTACGACCGGAACAACGCCCCCCACCACCACCCTCCGCGCCTGGACCCCAGTCAACACCGAAGACACCATCCGCACGATGAACTCCATCCACTCAGGATCTCCAACCGACCCCTGCCCTCACCACATCTTCAACAAGGCCGTCTCCATCATCGCACCCCACCTGCGGGACATCATCAACGCCTCCTTCGACACCGCCACCTTCCCAGAGAGCTGGAAGCACGCCGAACTCAGCGCCCTACTGAAGAAACCATCAGCGGACCCCACCGACCTCAAAAACTACCGCCCCATCTCGCTCCTTCCTTTTCCGGCCAAAGTCATCGAGAAAACCGTCAACAGACAACTGGCCGCCTTCCTCGAGACGAACGGATCCCTCGACCACTCGCAGTCCGGCTTCCGTGCCAACCACAGCACCGAGACCGCCCTCATCGCAGCCACCGACGACATCCGAGCTTTGCTCGACAACGGGGAAACAACGGCCCTCATCCTCCTGGACCTCTCCGCGGCGTTCGACACGGTCTGCCACCGCACCCTAGTGCAGCGCCTCAACAACATCGGTATCCAGGAGAAGGCACTGGAATGAATCATCTCCTTCCTCGCCGGAGGAACACAGAGTCCGCCTACCCCCGTTCAGATCCGAGGCCACCGAAGTCATCTGCAGCGTACCACAAGGATCATCACTCAGCCCCACCCTCTTCAACGTCTACATGAGCCCCCTCGCAGCCATCGCACGCCAACACAACCTCAACATCATCTCCTACGCCGACGACACCCAGCTGATCCTCTCCCTCACCAACGACCCCGCCACCGCCAGAACCAACCTACACGAAGGGATGAAAGACGTAGCCGAGTGGATGACGAACAGCCGCCTGAAACTGAACTCAGATAAGACGGAAGTCCTCATCCTGGGATCATCACCCTCCGCCTGGGACGACTCCTGGTGGCCCCCTGCCCTTGGCAGCGCACCCAAACCAACAGACCACGCACGCAACCTGGGCTTCGTCCTGGACTCCTCCCTCTCCATGACCAGACAAGTCAACGCCGTCTCCGCATCATGCTTCAACATCCTACGCATGCTACTTAAGATCTTCCGGTGGATCCCCACCGAAACCAGGAAGACGGTCACCCAGGCCCTCGTCACCAGCCGACTGGACTACGGCAACTCCCTCTACGCCGGAACCACAGCCAAACTCCAGAAACGACTCCAGCGCATCCAGAACGCATCCAGCACGCCTCATCCTGGACATTACCCGACACAGCCACATCTCCGTACACCTGAGAAACCTGCACTGGCTCCCCGTCAGCAAGAGAATCACGTTCCGACTCCTCACCCACGCACACAAAGCTCTCCACAACCAAGGCCCAAGATACCTCAACGACCGCGTGACCTTCTACACTCCCACCCGCCAGCTTCGATCAACCAGCCACGCCCTCGCCGCCGTCCCCCGCATCTGAAGAGCCACAACAGGAGGAAGATCCTTCTCCTACCTGGCTGCCAAGACGTGGAACTCCCTCCCCATCCACCTCCGCCTGACCCAAGACCACCTCTCCTTCAGGAAGCAACTCAAGACCTGGCTGTTCAAGTAGTAGCGGACCCCCCTCCCCCAAGCGCCTTAAGACCCTCCGGGTGAGTAGCGCGCTATACAAATGCTTGATTGATTGATTGGACTCATGAGGGATTTGGAAGCCCATAATTGGAGTCCTGTTTGTAGCCTCTAAGGAAGAAGGTTGCTTCATAAGATTTTAGGGAAGTCAGAGCTGCTTCCTCCCATTCACTGCATGCTCCTCTGAGCTGGTCTAATTTCTCCCTCTACCTACTAAAACATGTGTAAAGTCAAATCTATGTGTCTAGATTAAATATAACTATGAATGGAAAAGGAAGGCTTCTTAGCGATCACCCTCCATCCTGGATGAAAAGGATTCCAAAAGGAAAAAACATGGCATGTAATAAGGAACTGTGTCTCATAACATGGCCACTGATGCATACCTCTACTAATAAAATGGTGCGGTTGGTCATTCTGTCCATGCTGTGTCCTGAGCATCAGGAGATGCCAGCCGAGAAACAGCCCCTAATTGGCCTGAGATTTCATAGCTCTAATCTTAAAAAACAAGTGGACATTATAATATGCCTACCTTCATCAAGGAAGCCAAAGTGCACCTTTAGTAGCAGATTGTCATGAAGCTGTCTAATACAAACAAGAAAGATACACCCTTGAGGAAAATTTTAAACCTGAGCGGTCATTTGGCTTGGACTCAACTGCCTAACACAATGAAACATGAAAAAATGAAAGGTATTGGAGTATTCTTTTACGATAAATAACTATTTTACCACAAAAATAGAGGCTGCTAAAAGTTCATCCAGAGAATTATTCAAAACCATCACCACGCTATCCAAACTGCAGCAAACCAATCAATTTATTCCAGATCTAGCATTATGTAAGAGGCTATATAACTTTTCATGACCAGGTCCAAACCATTTATAATGAGCTTGCAGTAAATACTTCTAACACAGATAGCAGAACGAGAATAGAGGGTGCCATTTTGGATGAACACCCTCCTTGTCGATTATCAGTTTTTGCGCCACTGACACAGGAGACTGTATGCAAACTGCTAAAAACTATAAAATCTGGATCCCCGGCGGATCCCTGCCCGCTCCATATTCTCCAGATGGCTGCAGACAGGGCAAGCACATACCTGACCCCCCTTATAAATAATGCATGCCTATCTGGCTCCTTCCCCTCTACATGGAAGAAAGCATCCATAAAACCTATATTGAAGAAACCTTCTTTAGATCCCTCTGAAGCAAAGAACTACCGGCCAATATCGTGCTTACCGCTGGCTGCAAAAATCCTAGAAAGATCCGTCAATCAGCAGCTAACCACCTACCTTGAATCCAACAATCTTCTTGACCTCGCCCAACACAGGTTTTGCTCTCGTCACTCCACTGAGTCAGCCCTGGCCTTGGCCACTGAGGAGATTCGCAAACAAGTTGATAGTGGGGGGGAGAGCCATCCTCATCTTACTGGATCTCTCTGCAGCGTTTGTTACTGTCAACCACCAGGTATTAATATGCAGGCTGGAGAGACTAGGTGTGGAAGGGATGGCCCTGGCCCTAATCACCTCATTTCTCACTGGCAGGAAACAGAGGTTGTGTTGGGGGGGACCTGACTTCTGAGGCCTTCTTCCTTCCAGGTGGTGCCCCACAGGGGTCAGCCCTATCACCGACCCTGTTTAACATTTACGTGTCTCCTCTGGTTAGATTGATCAAAGCGCATGGCTTCGCTCTGATCTCGTACGCCAATGACACACAGATAGTGATATCTATATCCACGAATGTGGAAACGGTGGCGAATAGGTTCCTTAATTGTATGAAACACATCATTTAATGGATGCATTTCGACTTCTTTAAGTTGAACACCGAAAAAACATGAGGTGATGGAATTTGGAAAAGGCCCTTCCATTTGGAATATTGTTTGCCAGTGAATGCCGGGCGTTGCCCTGTAGCCACCAGGAAGACAAGAAACCTAGGTATTCTGTTCGATGATTGTTAGACGTGTCATCTTTGGCGTGGTTTCCCCTGACTTTTTGCCTCTACCTCCTGTATTTTTGGCGCTATGCTGGATTTCGTTTTGGCTGGTTTAGATGCTTTGGGCACTTTGCCACTGCTGATCAGTGTCAAAGTGCAAGTGTTCCCTAGGTAAATTGTTATTGTAATTGGTTATCCATGATTGACATATTTGTTTCACCTGTCAGCCCCTAGTAAAGTGCACTGAGTGTGCCAAGGCTGGTGATTCAAATGCTACTAGTGGGCCTGCAGCACTGATTGTGCCACCCACAGGAGTAGCCCTAAAATGGTGTCACATGCCTGCCACTGCAGTGCCTGGGTGCAGTTGCTAACTGCCATGCTGACCTGACCAGTGTCCACACTGGCCGGCCTAACCCTTCCCTTTCTGTACGCATTGGACACCCCTATGGAAGGCCCTAGGTACCCCCCTGGGCAGGGTGCAGTGTATGTGAAAGGTAGAGCATGTATTGGTGTAGGTGACATGCTCTGGTAGTGAATTACAGCCCTTTTCGTTTTTCACTATTGAAGGGCTATCTTGCCCACAGGCTATAATGGGGAATGCGGAGTATAATGTTTACCTGCATATCTTCCCATAGGAGCAAGATAGAAAGCTAAAGTCTGCTATCCCTGAATTCAGAATTTAATAACACATCTTTTAGGAAGGATGGTTTTTAAATCCTGTGTGTGTGTGTGGCTAAGCTTGACAACCCAGTTGCCTCATTGGTATTGTGCCTCTAGAATTGAGGGTGGTTGTTGTTCAATGTTTGCTTGAAATCAATAAAGAGATTTAAACCATAAATCCTGTGTGTGAAAACAGCAATTTTTAGAAGGTGGCCGTTTTCCTTTTCTGCCCTTTTGTTGTGCGTTGGCCTGTTTGTGAATTGACTGTCTGGTTTGTGAGTGACAGGGACAGGGGTGGCTCCCAGGGGCTGGATAAGTCAGCCCAGGGCTGAATAGGGAAATTCCCCTGTAGATGGGTGGGAGGAGTAGCAGCACCTGGGCCTGAATAGGGCTGTACCTGCCTAACACAATGCTGGCTCCACCCCCTGCTGGGCGGCTGACGACCCTGCCCCTCTCTCTCAAAGGAAAGAAGAAACCAAGTAAACAGAGTGTTCCAGGACTGGCCAGAACTGGTTCTGACTAGGCCAAGGCCCCTCTGCCTACAGAGGACAAAGGATGTTGGGGTACAAGTATTGGGACCCAGAAGGAACCTCTGCCAAGGAGAAAGCTGGAAGACTGAAGAGGAAGGACTGTCCAGCTGTGTGTTGGTGGGCTGACCTGCAGTTGCTTTGCTGCCAAGGAGAGGGGGAAGGACTTTGCTGTTGCTGTGTCCCCTTGCTTGAAGAGATCTCCAAGGGCCTGAGAAGAGCTGGCCTCCTGTTAAGAAGTCCCAGGAACAAAAGGACTTCACCCCCAGCTTCCCCCTGAACTCTGCTGAGTGAGTTCTGCCCTTCCTAGAGTGCTTGATCCAATTGTGGGGCCTCTGGAAGTTGTGCCTGCTGTTGAGAAGCTGACCAAGAAGAAAGAAGCAAAGGATCTACACTTTTTCACGCCCAGCCGGCTTAGCGAGAAAATTTCCGTTGCTCTGCTTGTTAGCGGGCAAAATGTTATCGCTGGGAACATCGTCGCAGAGCCTGCTGCCGCTGAGCCGGATCATCGCTGGAGAAATCGTCGCCCAGCTCGTTAGCGGGACGAACTTCGTCGCTGCGAACATCGTCGCAGAGCCAGCCCAGATCCCCGCTCCGCTCGTTAGCGGGCAGAATTTTATCGCTGCGAACATCGTCGCAGAGCCTGCCGCCGCTGGGTGAGATCGTCGCAGAGCCAGCCAAGATCATCGCACCGCTCGTTAGCGTGCAGAATTTTATTGCTGCGAACATAGTCGCAGAGCCAGCCAAAATCATCGCACTGCTCGTTAGCGTGCAGAATTTTATCGCTGCGAATATCGTCGCAGGGCCAACCCCGATCATCGCTGGTGAAATTGTTGCCCCGCTCGTTAGCGGGCCGAATTTTGTCGCATCGTGCCTTAGCGAGTAAATTTCTACCAAAAAAGCTACACGTTGGAATCCATACAAGCATCGCCTCACTCCCCATACAGACCGGATTCGTCACCCACGCCCGCTGCGTGCAGCAGGGTTGTCGCCCCGCCTCCCCAGGGTCTCAGGGCTGAAGCTGTTGCTTGTTTTTCGACGCCTGAGCGCCGCTAAGAACTTTCATCGCATCACCAGGTACTGTTGGCTAAAATTGACGCTAAGGTGAATGATTTTGTCGCTAAGCTAAGAACTCTTTTTGAAACTGTTAGAAAAACACACTCCCACACCGGAAGGGTGGTGGTGTTCTCCCAGACACACTGTGGTAGCTTGGCTCGAGTGGTCAGGGATCAGGCACCGTGCTAAGCATACGTCATACCCCCACAATAACCATGCGTGCATCCGTTCCAAAAACGACACTACACCGTAAAAATTATACTGAAAATATATCTCTTTATCTTCTTTTCTCTTAGTTGCTGATTAAATAAATAATAACACAATCACAGTACACAAGGCTTTTCCTGTGGAAGGGTAAGTCAAATAAATAATACTTCAACGATCCAATAAATAAGGTAGATCATAAATAATCAAGGCATAAATATAAGTGCATTACATAAAAGGCAATTAAATATTATGAGGCAATAAATACTGCGAGACAATAAATACTGTGCGACAATAAATACTGTGAACAATAAATACTGTGAGGCAATAAATAGGATGAATACAATAAATACAGTGCTCTCAATAAATAATAAAAGCCAACAGTGACACTTGAAAATCAGTTCACATTCCTGAGGTACTATGGGATGATTTGACCCAATCCCAGCTTGTAGAGATTTGGATGGCCTGAGGGGTATACTCCCTGGCTTGGACAAGGCTGAGGCCTAAACTGAGGTAGATCAAGGGGGAATCTAGAGATCTGGCTCTCCCACACTACACAACCCCTCTGTATTAGTCTCAGCTCACCCCTGGCACAATCAAGCTGGTTCCAGCACCTCTCCAGCCCCTAGGATGGTCTCTTAGGGCTTCACAGGGCCTTAGGCGCCCTCTATTCCACTTACTGCCCTTTTTATGAAGTTCCGACGCCGCTGGAGTCGTGTCGACGCCGTGAGGCGGTTCCGGTTCGATGTCGGCGGCCTCGGCTCAATGACAGTTCTTGTCGACGCCGGGAGGCGGTTCCAGTTCGATGTCTGCGGCCTCGGTTCGATGTCGGCTCCGATTCGATGACGTCGGGCGGTCTTGGCTCGATGTCGACTTCCGGCGGCTCCGGAGTGCGACCTCCACTCCCGACCTCCGGCACGATTCTCTTCAGGTTCCGGCGACTCCGGAGTGCGATCTCCACTCCCGACCTCCGGCACGCTTCACCTCGGTCTCCGGCGACTCCGGAGGGCGGACTTCACTCCCCCGTCGACGCCGCACACTGGACCTCAGGTGACTTCCTCCTCGACCTCTGGTGTCTCCACGACCTCCGTCGGCGCCCTCTCTCGACCTCTGGCGGCTCCGGGTACGACGTCTGCTTTCCAGTCAGCGCCGCTTCTCCACCTCGGGCTCCAGGTCTCCAGGCTTCTCGACGTCGGACTTCAGGAAGTTACCAGTAACCAGGTCAGGAACTTGCTGTTCTTTACTTTTAAGGCGTGTTCTGGCTGTCCAGGTCCTTAAGATGGTTTTTCTTGCTTTCTCCCACACAGGGCTCCAGGCTGGGCTCAGTCAGCAGGGACTAGTATCAAGGGTGGGTTTCTGGACCCCACTCCAGGCACAAGTTTCCACCCCTGTTGCCTCACTCCTTCCTCCTTCAGTTCTGTGCTCCTCTCTCTTCACCAGTCAGGTGCCAACTGCCAGCTCCAACTGTCAACTCTGACTTAGCTTCCCAACATTCTAAACCTGCCTCTCACTGTCACAGGGTTCTGGAATGTTCTGGAAGGTGCTGGTAGGTTCCAGTGATGTCACAGGTGGCCACCATTTTGTGCTCCAGGCCCTCAGACAGAAGTTCCAGGGGTAGATAAAATGGCTCCCTGAATCTGCATCAATACTAAAAAGTCTGGTGGTTCCCAAAAAGGAAAAAATACTAACAGGGTTTGAGGCAAAAGTGGGACAAAATAAATAATGATGAGGAGGGACCACCCAAAGGGCTGACAGGTCTAACAGAAACCATATTCTTGAACTGTGTATGTTGGATTTTTGTCGTTTTGGTCTTGTGTAGTTTATATAAAAGTACTTTATTTATCTACACTGGTGTGGAGTCCATTTGTGGTGTTTTCACTGGGTTACTGTGAGTGTTGGTACAAATACTTTACACATTGCCTTTGATAAGCCTGTCTGCTCGTGCCAAGCTACCAAGGGGGTGAGCAGGGGTTATATAAAGAGTGTATCCCCCTTACCCTGACTAGAAGTAAGGGTCCCTATTTGGACAGTGGTACCTACCTCTGCCACCTAGAGACCCCCAGATCTAACAATGATCAACTATATTTTGCTGGTCAGTGTAACTCCCTGACCACCTCATGCTTTTTCCTCATAAAGACTTTGTGTAAGGTCTTACCTTTTATTCCTCTAGCCCTTCTCAAACACTGTGGTAGTAGCACTGGTCTTTTCCAGAATAGATTATTGCAATGTGCTATTTCTTGGCATGGACAAAGGTCAAATACTGAAACTTCAAGCCTTGCAAAATGTTGCGGCTCAGGTGCTTCTGGAAATTCCTAAATACCACCCCATCTCCAACAGTCTTAGGGAGCTCCAGTGGCTCCCGGTCCAAGAGCGCATCGAATTTAAAGCTCTCTGCTTTGTGCACAAGGCACTGTATGGAGGTGGGTCTCTGAGCCTTCTGCAATCTTTTCGCTGGCATATCCAGCCAAGTGAACTCAGGTCGGCCATTAAAGGACTAGTCCAGGTCCCTAATATCCTAAAAGCCAGATGGGGGGGAAGAACCCTCTCTTACTGGGCAGTCAAACTCTGGAACACAATGCTGATCTCTATCAGGCTACAACCTAACAGAGCTCTGTTTAGGAACATGATCCATACCGGACTGTTTTCAACTAGATCTGCCTAATCTCTGCCTACCACATACCAGTCACCACTCCCATTGCAGCTCAGCGCCAAGACGCCTCTGCAATAGTTTTGCTTTTTAAATGCCTTCATTCATTCATAATTAGTGTGAGTTAATCTTCTCTGTGATGAAATGGGGAATGACTGGAAAACATGTCTGAAAAATATGCTGAAGCCTTATATGGTACCTATATTATGGAGATGAGTTTAACCGTCCAGTCAATCTGTTCTATTCATTAACAATTCCTGTTGTATATGAAATGAGGCATGAATGATTTATGAATAACAACATAGAGAGGCCATTTAGCATTAAAGGTAATTACATCAATAATATGGTCTTTAAAAATGGCCGCCTTTGTTCCCGAACATGTTAATAAACAATGTACAGTGATTATTGGCATAATATACATAAGCCCAATATAGGATTATTATACAGCAGACTGTTTCAAAATGGCCCCCGCTTTGAGGTGTGACCCGTCATTCGGTATATCTCAATAAAACTTTTGTAGATTGTTGCATGTTAGCCTGAAACAATTAATATTTTTTTGAAGTAATTACCCAAATGGAGATGTTTTAATTTTATATTAGCAATAATATTAATATATTAAGAGAAAGAAATATGTATATATGTTCGGTCGAATTTTTTAAGATGGCCGCGTCTTTAAATGTATATGATGGTTACATAACCACGTTACGTTTTCTCATCACCAACAAGCGCCATAAAAAGATGCTGGCCGTGGCCAAGGTTTTTTCAAATCGACCCCAAATTATACGCAGAGCACCATAACACAGACGGTGAGGAATGAAATTAGAGACCTTCACCTATTGTTCCATTGGAGATACCGATATTTCAAATGTAGCGATTTTGACCCAGAAGCTGAAAAGGCGCCTGTGTGGATTCGTTTCTATCTTATTAGTTGTCTCTCGTTTATATGAAAACATGAAACGTGGAGCAATATTACATTTATGTAAAGAAACAAAAGTAGAGAATTAAGTTTTTAGCTAATTTTATGGCAGGTCCCAAGTTGTACTTAGGATTTATGAGTGACCTGTAACATCTTTTTAGTTGTTACTCATTATTGTAAAATCATTTATACTAAATGGTAGCAACAAAGATATGTTGACTACGTGATTTGTGACAACTATTCTAAAAGAAAGTTTAGATTTTAAATTGATTACTATTTTTCATTTTGATTTCAGAATTACAACCTGAACCCAAGTAAATTCCATAAAATTGGAACTATATGAAAAGGGCGAATGAATCATTACAGGCCGTATATTCAGCCTAGAACTAAGAGGTGAGACATGGTATAGTTGTAATTAATAGAAAATTCATAGTTTGGAGATTGGTAATCACCCTGGCCTTAATAGATTTTTGATTTTCTTTCCATAGGTATAGGAACTCTACAACTCTATAATCTGGGCTATTTCGTAATATATAAATCTATGTAACATATACATTTACTTACAAATATATTTTAAAGTACAGTTCCTTATTTATTTTAAAGGCCAATAACACTATGTTGGCATGATTACATTTAGTGTCTGTACATATCTTCATCAGATTCAAACATTTGGAGCAAGTGACATGTTCTTAAAAGAACCCCATATCACAGTGTGCCAACTAGAGTTCTTGCGGGCTTTACATGCAATTGCAGCTTCATAGGCATTCTTTTTTTCAGAAGAGGAATCGTGATTGTAAGAGTTGATATATCTTGACTATAAAAAATATTTTTTTTATTGCTGACAGTTAATAAAAACATGTGCCTACACATTTACATATTTTTTCTCTTGTTTAAATTTTTATTTAGCAATATAATCAATATCGTTGTATGATTATGTTCACTTGTTTCCCAAAAGATATCAGGATTAGTTATTAGTTGTTAAGTATTTTCTTTGCCCATATCAGCAAATACATTTATAAAAATAATACATATTTAGGAGTGAAAAGGGAATCTGTTTTGTGTTAGACTTTATACTTTCCGGTCTCTTTTCTCTAAATAAGGGTGACTCTTGTGTTTGAGTCTTGAACCCAACTGCTACTACTTCTGAATAGAAGATGGTTCTTTTGGTCAATTCAGAGTTTTCTCTGTTCACTTCTGTATGAGTCTGACTGAATCATGACCTTCCCTGAGTAGACGCACCAGGTGCAATGGCACAGGAAGTCATTCTATGGAGTAAAGCAACCACTGATGGCAGTTGGTATATGTTATTCTTTTATGTAAAACCGAAGGTCATCTTCTAATCCTAGTCATAATTTTTCAATTCCCTTTACGAGTCATGGACTGAGTGGAGGAGAGGAAAGCAACCAGGCCCCGCACGGATCGACAGCAAAGCCTAAATGAAGAATTATCCAAGTGGTAGGAACAGACCAGGATGGAGACATCCAAATGCCAGGAGGACACACTTCCCATTTACAGACCCCAGACGTTTCTTGGGAGATCAGCTTATGGGCTGGCCTACAAGCCCTGAAGGCTCTGGTAGAGAGCAGCAGAATGCAGGCACAGAATCCCAGAAGTGCAGTAATAATGAAGTGGCAAGTGTAATCACAGCAGACATGAACAACAGATGACTCAGAGTGTGGTCGACATGTAGATGCCAGAAGAGATTAAGCAAAGGAAGCTAGAGATAAAGCAATGGATATATGATAGTCTTTCAGCAGTCAAAGAAATTACAGTCGGTGCATGGATTCAGTAAACCTGAAAGGGCATGGCCATATAAGAAGGAAGTTAATAGTTGTACTTACATGGGGGAAATGGAATTTAGTAGTTTTTGAGAGAAATGACAAGGAGAGTCAATCTTAAAAATATGGGAAATGTCACAAACATATATTTTGTGGTAGCAAGGTGATGGTGGTGGAAAGAGAAGGTGAGGAAGGGAAGTGGTTTTGTTAGTTCATTATACCTCTGGTTAACTTGTAGGTTCTATAGGCTTTACCATAGAGAGTGACCCCTGTTAGGGGACTAATACCAGACTCCCCTGAGAGATGAGGAGGAACAACTCAGAAAGGAGGCCCAGGGTGAAACTCCTATCTTGGAACATCAATGGGCTACTCAACAAAATTAAGAGGAAGACGATTCTGAAGTCTGCAAAATGATACAGGTTTGAGACTCACCTAATTAGGCTGCAACTGTGGGTTCCTGGGAAGACGTGGCTTTAACGCACTATTTTGCCAGGTGGCCAATGGAGCTGCAATGTTGATAAAGAAATAATACGCACGAAGGATCTGGAGGGATAGCATTGGCAGACACACAATAGTGTTTGACATGTGGTGGAGAGCAGTCATGTTTCATGTCAGTGGGGGGGATAATTGAAAAACACGACAGTGCCCATGATGGGGAAAACGTTTAAGTGTAGGTCTATACTTGTTTCCTGCGGCCTCCTAGCTCATGCTCATCTCCTCAATACCAAGAATATCCATGCAGCTCATCTTTCGATTGTTGCTGACCCTGGAAAATCAAGTTATCCTTTTCTTGTTTTCAGCCATCTGCGGTCTCTACAAGTTGCTTGCACTATACAAAGTTAACGTTAAGGATTTTATTAATTGTTCTGTCTTGGGAAGATGGAATAGTTTCTAACTGCAGGAAGCCTTGTTTGAGTTATGTTGCTTACCAGTCAAGTCATAAAGCAATGTTTGTACAGACCTTTACTTACATGGACCCAAATTAACTCTAGCCGTGGAGATTTGTATAAATACTGGCCATTTTTCAGTCTTAACAGGAGTCTGGTGGCTGACCAGTATCTCCTCATCAGTTAACAAACTACGTCGACATTCCCTAACTGAATGCGTGTTTGGTTATTACCTGAAGAGCTGCATAAAGGGTGTTTTTCTTCGACACTGGTGTATTTTCTTCCACCATTGACAAGACTTCCTACACACATTGGGCGAAGTGATACTGGAGCCTCGTGGTGGTAGGGGGCGATTTCAATGGAGTCATGACAAAACCCTGTATCGGAGCATTGGTGGGTGATCTTGTGCTTGGTGGCCTTTGAACGTTATGTGCACTACGAGATGCATGGTGTTGAAGGGACTAACAACTAGCCTAAACAGTCTTTCCTTGGGAACCGTTTCGAGGGAGGAGAGCAGTCTGCCCACAGTCCTATCAGTATGGTCCCCAAAGCTGGCAAACCACTGGAGCTCTGTGGGTCTGATCTGGATAATTAGCATGGTGAATTCTTTTTAGCAAAGCTACTAGCCAACAGAATTCTCCAGGTAACCCACTCACTGGTACATACCAACCAAATCAGATTCTAACGGGTCCACTGGCCACAATACCCAATGGGAATTTAATGGGATGGCAATAGCACATAGGCGCAATGCAGCTGGTGCCACTTTTTATGACCGATTTGGGAAAGGCAAACACCAATTTAAAAGAGCAATAATTCTTTGTGAGCCTTGTACACATGGCCTTTGGCCCCATATTCATGTCATGTGTGTAAATGCTGTGCCATGAACAGAGGGTAAGGGTGCATGTGAATGAGCCCCCCTCCGCAACCATCTGGGCTGGCCGTTGCACCTTTCAGGGGTACCGCCTTTCACCATTGCTCTATGCACTGGTTAGGGAAACACTAGCGTAGAGTATCTGCAGGCCAGTGATATTATGGGGTTCAGATGGGGCCCAGGTCTGGAAAAACATTCATCACTACATGCTGACCACCTTTTCGTCTTCCTTAGTGGGCCGGTCAGAACATGGCCAAGTGAATGAAAGGACTCTAAACGAATCTGAAACCACAGGCAGGGTGAAGTGTGAATTGGTACAAATCGAGCATCTTCCTAGTGCAGGGGTAGGCAGAAATATTACAACAGACATCCTGGTAACACCTGTCAAAACCCTCAGAGGGTTTCTACTGCTTGGTAATATGGATAGCCAAAACAGTGGAAGCAATTATCAGTCATGCTAAGGGAATTCACCTGGAATAATAAAGTGCCTAGAGTATATATGGTTAAATGCTGCAAATCAAAACAGGGAAGGGGTGGTTAAGCAAACCAGACAGGATTGGAGGTGAAAACTGATGGTGGGGATGTGGGATGAAAACATACAGCGCGGGGGAATACGAACAACAAGGGAAACGGCTGGGGGGGAGAAAAGGGTAAATGGACGGCAGGATGGGGTGGGGGCATCGTACAGTGCAAGGCCAAAACTTTTTGTTTTTTTTAGATTTAAGCGTGCGGCCAGCAGGAAGCAGGTGGCATGACCAGTAAGAAGCAAGGAAAAGAGAGTGAAGTGGAAAGCCGACCAATGGTCAGTATTGCTAAGTAACGGGTGGGCTCGAAGCCCAATTTTAAGCTTTTATTTTTTATAACAATAGCTTTCACTGACGGGGCATGCATCTGCAGACAAAATCTAAAAAGGGGCAGTAAAGGAAACCAAAGCTATGTAAGATGCAGCACCATGAGCGATTTCCTAATTATTTAGCTTCTTGGAGGGGGGACAATCACAGCAAACAATCACACAAGTCAAAAAGTGTCAAGGGGCCTACAGAAAGAAATTTCAGACTACTCAAGTATCAATCTGGCTCAGAGAATCCAAATCCTCAATCTGCATGCAATTTAAAGAAAATGCATACAAGGTCAAGTGAAGATGGTATCAAAAACCTGCAATATTGAAAGCAATATTTGGGAACTCTTAGGTCTGTTGGAGGTGTTGCAATGAAAGAAGCTCATATTTCCCCATGTTGTGGACATGGCAAGAGCATCAAAGAATTTGGGTGGGAATGTTTGAAGCTTATTAAAGAGATTACCAATATACTGTTAGCACCAGAATCATTAGAATTACCACTCGGAGCAGTAGATAAAGAAGGTTTATATACTCTATTTTTATCAATGAGTAAACTTATCTCACATCTTTTATTGGCAGCTAGACTATCCATACCCCAAAGTGGAAAGGTCCAGATCTTGCGCAGATTATGCTATGGTGGCCAAACGTTTAGCACTTATATGCAATGGAAAAAATAACAGTGACTATTAAAGATCAAATGGCCCTATTTGAGAACATGTGGAACCTATTTCACACACATTGAAGAAGCAATCCTCACAGACCCGCTCTGATCCTCTAACACAACCGACCTTCCTTAACTTATTGTGGAGGAAGGAACAGAATTATTGGAAGAATAAAAAAATAGCAAGAACTTTGTCAGACCTAAAAGACTTCACACCAATAAGAATGTCCTCTCCTTTCGCAATCCACTAGGATCAAACTTTCCAAATTTAATAGAAAGGAATGCTATTTCAATGTCTGGGATTGTGAGGAGATGAATCCACTATAAGTGGCTTTGGTATCTAACTCGTACACATATGTATGCCTTAGATCCAGATGTTACTTTATATACTTCTGGTTAATAAAAACATTAAATAAAGTGGGTTCAAAAAATTAAAAACTTTATGGCTGGTGACTAAAAGGAATAATGCAGAGCAAACCACCGCCAAAGCTGAAAATATATTAAAGCACAAGATCAAAACACTGTCTGGAGCATTAAAGTACAAGTTACTTACCTTCAGTAACGCCTTATCTGGTAGAGAAGTGATCTAGCCGCAGATTCCTTACCTTTGCATTTGCCAGGCATCAGGCTGGTTCCGGAAGACTTTTGCTTGAGCAATACACTTGCGCGCCGCTAGGTGGTATCAGTCAGCTCCGTGTCACATCATCTGCATCTTACGCGCCAGAAGTGACGTCCGTGTCATCTATATAGGTGCTACCGCAGCCCGCTGATGTCAGTTACTTTTCACAACAGGAGAGCAGAGCCATGAAGTGCACTGACATTGGTGTGTTTAGAACTAGGGCCCTGAAAGTGTACAGGCCTGACCCTAAAATCCTGTTGCAGTGTGGGGTGGATGGATGGATCGGTAAGCAATCTGCGGCTAGATCATGTCTCTACCAGATAAGGTGTTACCAAAGGTAACTAACTTGCCGATCTGATAGACATCTAGACGTAGATTCATTACCTTTGAATAGATACCCAAGAAACACCATCCTCAGAGAAGGGACTGCAGACAAGGTTAGACCAAGAAGTCCTGCAGGACAGTGCTGCCAAAAAAGCCATCCCTTCGGACTAGACTGTCCAGGCAGTAGTGTTTGAAAAACTTGTGCAGGGATGCCCACGTTGCTGTCTGACAAATGTTGAGGACTGGAACTCCACGTTGCAATGCCATGGCACCAGCCTTAGCTCTGCTGGAACAAGCCCTTAAGCCTTCAGGAGGCTGCTTTTGGGCAAGAGCAGAGCAAGTTTTGAGGCAGAGGACGACCAACCACAGGATAGCCGTCTTCTGCACTGCACAGCCTTTCTTTGATCCAATGTACCCCACAAAGAGTTGGTCGTCCACCCAGAACTCTTTAGTGCGGTCAAGGTAGACCGACCACCCTTATTTTGGGTTCACAGTGGAGTCGCTCCTCTTTAGAGGAGTACGGAGGAGCGCAGAAAGTGGGCAAGGTGACTGATTACCCCCACGTGGAATGGTGTTACTACTTTTGGTAAGAAAGCAGCCCTAATGCGAAGCACCAACTTATCCGGGAAGATGTTGGGTACGGAGGCTTGGATGATAAGAGCCTGGAATTTGCTCACCCTCCTGGCAGAAGTTATTGCCCCTAACAAGGCTGTTTTTGATGGTAGACAGAGAGGGCAGTTGTGCAGAGGTTCGAACGGAGCACACATCAGGGAGGTGAGAACTAAATTAAGGCTGAGGCATGATGAATGGGGCAGGTGGAAACATATGTACAAGCTCCTTAAGAAACGTATTTACAATAGGGGATTTAAATAAAGAGGGTTGGTCTGGCAGCCTCAAGAAGGGAGACAAGGCTAAAAGGTACCCATTAAGAGTGCCCAGAGCCGAGCCCAGCTGGACAAGGGTCAAAATAAACAATAAGACTTGAGAGAGGAAAGCAGAAAGCGGATCAATAGATCTTTCCGTACAATATTTCACAAATTTGTTCCATTGGCAGGCTTATACGGTCTTGGTAGAGGGGCGCTGGTTGCTAAACTAACATTACAGACTTTGAGAGGAAGGTTGAAAGCTATCAACTGATGCTGCTCAATCTCCACGCAAAAAGACGTAGGGTTGAAAGGTTTGGGTGGAGGACCCTCCCCTGCTGCTGTGACAGTAGATCCTCCTGAAGGGGTAGCCTGATTACAGGTTCGATGCTCACCTGGAGAAGCTCGGGATACCAGACTCTCTGTGCCCAGTCCGGAGCCACAAGAATGACTTGGGTCCAGTCTCTCCTGATCTTCTTGAGCACTCTGGGCAGGAGAGGTATGGGCAGAAAGGCATATAGAAGGCCTGAGCTCCACTCAACATGAAATGCGTCTCTAAGTGACCACCACCTTGGAAACTTCAACGCGCAAAACTAGAGACATTGAGCATTTTCGGCAGAGCTGAACAGATCTAACCAAGGCTCTCCCCACCGCTGCAAGAGACCTTGTGCCACCTCCGGATGGAAGCTTGTCTTCAACAGCCAGTCGTCGAGATAGGGGAAGACTGGCACCCCTGATATGCGCTGATGAGCTGCGCCCACCGCCATCACCTTGGTGAACACCCAAGGGGCACTGGTAAGGCCAAATATGAGCACCTTGAACTGGACGTGCTCCTGGCCTACTGTGAACTGCATGTAACGCCGATGAGCAGGCAGAAGGTGAATATGAAAATAGGCTTCCTGCAATTCCAACACCACCATCCACTCTCCGGGGTCTAGTGCAGACAAGACCTGAGCGAGCATCTTGAACTTTTCCTTTTTGAGGAAGTAGTTGAAGGCTTACAGATCTAAGATAGGATGATGGCCACTGTCCTTTTTCAGAAGCAGAAAGTAGCAGGAATAGCTACTACAGCCTACTTCTGGTGCCGGAACCCTCTCTATGGCTCCCTTGGCCAAGAGAGCCCCGACTTCCTCCTGAAGCAAGTTCAGGTTGTCCGCCGTAAACTGGTCATAAGTTGGAGGCATGGACATGGAGGGACGGCAGTCTTGAAGGGGAGAGTAGCCCTTTCAGACTATCTGAAGAACCCACCTGTCCGATGTGATGTTTTGCCAGTGGTGGAAGTGATGGCTGATCCTGCCACAAACTGGCCGCCCACGAGCTTGAAGGGCCAGACTAGGAAAGTTTGGAGGCGGCAGGGGGAGGTGTGGACTGACGCGAACTCTGGCCACCCGACCCACAGGGTCGAATGGAGCCGTGATCACGGTCGCGCAGACTGCTGAACTTGCACAGACTTGTGGCTGGGATATGGCTGGCGTGGCTGAAAATCCCATCTGTAGCCGCGAAAGGAAGACAGGGGTCAAGTGGCCACTGAGCAGACAAGGGCTTGGCCGTAGCCCGTGAATCATAAAAGCAATCCAGGGCCATGTCTGCATTATTTCCAAACAGACGGGTGGCATCAAAGAGCATGTCCATAAAGGAAGCCTGGACATCCCCAGAAAAGCCAGAAGTTCTCAGTCAGGCGTGGCGTCGAACAGCCATTGTTGATGATTTGACTCTGCCCAGAAAGTCGGCCTTGTCAAGCCCACAACGAATGGTGAACTTTGCTACATCTTTCCCGTCAGACTGCTTGGGAGAGAATGGCCCGGGCCTCCTCCAGAACCTGTAGCAGCACTTGCGCAACCGTTTCCCACGAGGAATAGAAGTAACGGCCCAACAGGCATGTGGTGTTAACCGACCACAATGAAAGGCTGGCAGAAGACACATTTTTTCTTGCCCCAACTATCCAGCCTCTTGGATTCCCTGTCCGGGGCTATGGAAAGGAACATGCTTTGTGAAGTAGAGGCTTGGACCACCAAGCTTTTGGGGGTCGGGTGGTTGGTGAGGAATTTTGGGTCGCCCGGTGCAGGGAGATGCAGCGGCAATTGTCCTATTCACAGGAGCCCCTGTGCTGGGTTTGGACCACGTTCCCAGAAGGATATCAGTCAAGGCCTCGCTGAATGACAGGAGGGATTCCGAGGAGGAGACACTCAGCTGCAGGACCTCTGTCAAGATGTTAATTTTGACTTTCACCAAAGGGAGCTGAAGGTCCAGAACCTCAGCTGTCCTTCTCACCACCATAGCATATGAAACTCCCTCCTCCATAGTCACCGTATGGAGGGAAAGCAGACCAGAATCTGGAGAGGAATCCAGTCCACTCGCCTCACCCAATTCCTCAAACCAGTCCATTTGATGCTCAGGCTGGTCTTGTAAAGGGTTCAGTGACCCCTCACAACCTTCCCCCATGCCTAGCCCCTCAAAATAAAGTGGAACCGACCTAGGAACCTGGGGTGCTGTCGGAGCCGGGATCGGCATCAGTAGGTGCTGGTCCAGCTCCGGGTCGTCCAAGATGAGAATGGGGCTGCTGCCCCCAGGGGAGGCGCCGGAGGCCTCGGGAGTCTCTGTGTGAGGGGACGGCACCGGGGAAGATTGCAGTGGCACATATAGTGCCAGTCCAGACCCACCACTGGATCCACTGGGGGGCATCAGCACCGGAGCCGCTGGCGCAGAACCCGATGGAGCCCCCTCTGAGTCTCCGGGGCCCGAAGGTGCACCGGGAGGGTCAGGTCACCCAAATAAGAGGCACATTGTGTCATAAAATTCTTTAAGTTGGACGAGGGTCGCTCCGGCTCCTAAAAAGGCAGGGAAGTGCCAAGCCAATCCAGGCGCATAACAAGGCCTAGAGCGTGGAGGCTTCTCCGTCACATCGGCCAACGGACGGCGAGAAGTTGAAGCACGCTTCAACTTCTTGTATTTCTTATGCCGCTTACATGACCAACCCGGCCACTTTGAGTGGAAAGATGATAACTTAATACTCCCGGAGCAGTGCCCGGACCTTCCTCTCGACCGAGAACGAGACCTCCGGGGTGAACATTGCAGTGCTGAGTTCTGGGATGCAAGCAGCTTTATGAACCGCTCCCTCAAAGCTTTCAGAGACCTGGCCCGGCAGTCTGAGCACGACTTTGAGTCGTGGTTGCACTCCAGGCCCCTGAGACAAATCAAGTGCGGATCAGTCACCAATATGGTGCGATGGCAGATGCCACACGGTTTGAATCCAGAAGTCGTCTTTGACATGCTGGAAAAGCTACACACCAAAAATTGTCAACAAAAACGTCGAAAAAAGCCTGTCATAATATGACAAAGGGTAGTTCCCTTCACAGATCTGCGCTAGCTGGCGCGGAAAGAAAAGAACTGACGTCAGCACGCCGAGGTGGCACCTATATAGGTGACATGGACAACGACGTCACACGGAGCTGACCGATGCCACCTACCAGTGTGCAAGGGTACTGCTCAAGCAAAAGTCTTCTGGATCCAGTCTGCTGCCTTGGACATTCAAAGGTATGGAATCTGCAGCTAGATGCCTCTATCATATTATAGCCTTTTGGATGTAGTTGCTAAAAAAAAAAAAAAAAAAAAAGAAAGAGCAGCCCAAACCCCCAACCTTCTAGGCACAGATACTTGAAATGAAAAAGGAGACATGAAGAGTATGCATTTAAAACGTGATATGGCTGTGCATATGGACTGCACAGGCACCTGCTTTTGAGTCAAATATTTTCAAACCTTTATCAAGCAGCTTGACTCGACCGCAAGCAGCTGAAGGTTCTAACAGATGAGGCATGTGAAGGAACTAGACAGAAGTATAATGGAAATAAAGGCGGTTGTTGGGAGGAATCTTTTATATGCCTTTCAATTCTGCATTTTAATGACATAATGACTTAAATCTTTGCTTTCAGTTATGCTCTGAAAATTATTTGGGGAAACTGTTCTTCAGTGAGTTCTTTATAACTATTGCAATCTCCAATATCTAAAGAAATTAAAATCACTAAATTAAGGGCATGAGCACAAAGAAAAGTCATACATTTAGGCATAAAAATTCTCTGCACTGGTGTAAATGTATAACTTTGGGTAATTTACCACACCACCAAACAGTATGCATGAAGCGTTCTATGAGTAATACTTGGAATGTCTTGACAGCTGCTGTTTCCCCAGTCGAGAGGTATATGCAGGGTATAAGATCACATGGGGGGAAAAAAGCCTGATGTGCAAATACACATAGTTTTCTATTTCTCCAATGGAAAACACAGTCCCTGGTTAAATCCTCCTCCCCCACTCCTTTGTAGGAGTTCCATTTCCCTTCCCACCCTGAAAGGAAATCTATTCCAGCCATTTTGCTAAACGTCCAACTGGTTTCAATGGTAGAAAGGGGTCGAGAGGAGTTTGTGAATGCCAACAAACTGTCAAATTATTGGGAGTTCACAAAATACAGTCGAGGCATACAACGTCACAGGAATTTGAAAAACATTTACACCCCTGTCAAGCATCCATCTATAGATTCCTGAAAGACGTCAATGGAGCAGATGATTGAAGAACACGAGTTTTCCATCATGTTCACCTACTCAATGAGGATAAAAGTGCCCTAATCTTCTGGCATACCAACCAAGTCCGCTGTATTATTCTGCAAGCCAGGGTGTGATATAAGAGTAGTCAGCAGTAGGTGATATACAGCAGGTAAACAGCACAAACGTAGCGCAGTAATTTGCCTAGAACTCAATGCAAGGTGCAGCAAGCTGCCCTTCCCTTCGTCAAGGAGTTTGGTTTTCACTCGTGAGATTTGTCCTAGGAGAGTAGGAGTTTGCCATGTAAAAGTACACTTAAGCGCCTCAAAATCTAAAGGAATACTCGACCACCTTTAAATCTTAAGCAGATGTATGAAGAAGATACTGTTTTTTTTATTTTAAGTAGTATTTTTAGTTACAGCACTTTTTTTTTTTAAGTATAGTTTAGTTTCAGCTCTTTCCACCGTTCTGAAATATTCATGTTATTTTAGGTGACTATTTCATTCAAATGCATGCAATATTCAGAATAAATATTAAATGGTAACAATGTTTTAAACTAATTGAAAAAAATCGATGGAACTTCATTTTTACTAGGATACATATATAATTTGTTAAATCCCAAGGAGTCCTGTTTAGAACGTGCAATTTTATATTTAAGGCTGACTGGAAAAACCCGAGGATAGCTGGATTTATACTGCTAAGATGTGTATGCAGAACTGTGACATGGTTTCACAAAAATTGATGGAAACAAACAGAGAAAAACAAAAGAAGTTATTCCTCACCTCCTGCCACCAGTCCAGATTCTCCCAACTGAATTGCTACTCCAAAACCTCCAAGTTTTACAGGTGCAGAATTTTCCTTCGAGGCAAGCAGCACACAGTGCGGCTAGACAAAAAGAAGAAAATCACGGAATGAAAAAAACTACTTTTCATAAATGCATACATTACAGGTTGTTCAACAATCGAAAGCACCGGAGTCTTATATATTAAAGTAAAATGAGAACTTATCACTGTTTTAATCAAGCAGATCAGACAAGTTGGGAAAACAGTTTCACATTTCTCTAAACTTTCTCTAAATGGTAAAAAAAAAAATGGGACCTCTTTAAATGGCCCAACTCTAGATGTATGAAGCTTTTGTAGTCATAATTAGCACTACATAATTTCTGATGACCGACAGCTTGAAAAAATGCCAAACCCAGGGAACAAACCCAGATCCGGTATATTAAGAAAATACGCACACAATTCTTCAAATTCATGGAAATTGTGAAAACCAAGAACAAAGGAAATTTAAAAACAAACGATGGGAAAGGTTAGCTTAAGTTTGTTTTCTAGGTCTACAGCAGTAGAAAGGAAAGAAATACAGTGAACCAACAAAGCCAATATAAAAAAGAAAATGGTAAAACAAAAAAAAACAAAAAACCAGTGCCGTCGACGTTTTTTACCAACAAGGGCCAAATCAGTCTGTCTATTAAATGCAACTGAGTGAAAAATATGAGTAAACATTCAAAGGGGCTGTCTTGCC
Organism: Triturus cristatus; assembly: GCF_964204655.1. NCBI lineage: Eukaryota > Metazoa > Chordata > Amphibia > Caudata > Salamandridae > Triturus > Triturus cristatus. Next base: position 1,247,112,848 of record NC_140591.1, read on the forward strand.
TCAATGAGCGCTGTGCCTGGCACAGTTTAGCAACAGCGCATGCCCATCCCACTGCCTGGCACAAGTCCTTTCAGTTTGAAAGACAGTTGCAGGACAAAAAACCCCACTTGCATTTTCTAAAGAAAAGTGGGCTTTAACTGTTTCTTCCTTCTAGAGTTGGTAATGTGAGTACCAATTTAGTGGGGCAAGAAACGCGCACATTGATAATTTTTAGGTCAAACCTACTAGACAGCACATAAGCTCTCTGTAGTGAGACATACTGTGGCTTACCAAGAACATCGAGGGATTTAGTGGCCACCCATTGCTTACCAATGGTTGGCTTTCCTTGTCACTACTATTTGCCTGCTTCTTATTCATGTCACAGCTTGTCAATCTTGCAGTTGCCCCTCTGAGGGAGCATTTCCTCTTTACAATCTCTTTGACTTGCTAGCATTGCTGTTTCCTTTTCAATTACTACTTTTTTCTTTTGTGTGAAACACTCTTAGGGTGCATGTGTTTTCAAGCTGTCTACCTCCTGTATGATTCTCTCCCTGCACTCCGTGTTGCTGGACTGCTTCTCCCCACCTCTATCCCTCTAGCGCTCACCCATGTGATTCTCCCCATTACTTCCCCAAAGCCGAGCTGTCAATGTTACTTTCCCCCAACCCCCGTGTTGCTTAAGTTCCCATCCTCCTCCTTTTGATTTCAGGTTCCCTCCAGCCCTGCCCCTTGTTGGTTTCACCCCCTCTCCTGTGTTGGTTTGACATTTCCCTCATAATCCCAGTGTTGCTTCGCCCACCCACACTCCATAATGTTGCTTCACAGTTTCCCCTACCCTACACCTTGATGCATCCGGACCCTCCATCAGCCCTCTTTTTTAAAAAAAATGCTTTTGTGCATTGTATTTGCTTTTTAGTTACCAATCCAACTCGAACAGTTAACTAAATCAAGAGATCTGGGTTAAATCCATCATTCTTTTGCTCACTGCACCAACCCAGTTTGTGACTGTCACCAGAACTAAGCTACACTTGACTGAAGAGCCGCAATCAGGGCGAACTCGGTCTTGGGTGGCTTGTGTTCCAGGTCAAGGAAAACCTGGCCTGGCTGTTCGACCTGGACTGCTCTTTTTGGAGCAGGGACAAGACTTATTTGTATGTGCCTGGGTCCAAATTGAGGTGGCAAGGTGTGCAAAAGAAAGACAGTGTGAAATGTTACCCAGAGCAATAGCAAGTGGTTAGATGTATTGCAAGCATTCCACCCATCTCGATTTTGTGCGTTTGTTCTATTAATCATTGTGATTCTGTAAACCGCTAAATCATGAGGTACTGGTGCGGCTGCTTGCCAAAACCACATGCATCATAGTCCAACATCAAACATTTGCAGCTCCTGGAGAATCAGAAATCGACTACGTTGGTCATAAACAATCTCTGACGCAGTAAAAACTCCATTCTGGGAGTCGGGGGGTGGTTTGCAGAAAGCCAAACAATTCCGGTCCTACATTGCAAGAGTTCAGTAATTATATTTTATATCAACATATTCTGCAGTGCGAGGGGCAACATCGTGAAGAAGGAAATGTAGCTGAAGGGAGTGTGATGGAGGGAAAATATGACAACTTGCGCACCTTGAAGAAGAAACTAAACAGACCTTTGAATGACGTTGCGTTTTGACAGCCAAAATGCTCCTTTAAAGTCGAATTTGCTAAGTAACAGAAAAAAAGTCTGGAAAGCGGCAACGGCTGAGCTCATGTGCTCCTTTCTCGCTGACACAACTGATTAGTATCACACCCCTGCAGGCAGGAGCTCGCGCCACATCGCGCGCACGACACACACTTCACTTCCCTTCTGGTGAACAGCGGTTAAAGAAGCTGCAGGCAAGCCGCCTCGAAGCCCTGGCAAGGTTAGTGCGTTAATCTATTCTTATTACCGTTTGTGAGTAAATGAGCTGCCAAAATTCATCGTTTACAGAAAAACACATTTGGATTACCGTCGTGAAACCGAAAAATAAATGCTACATAAATGCTTTAATACTAAGTAATGGAAGCAGGCTCGCAGATTGGCGGACTAGGTAAACACACCTAATTGTGGTCAAAACTGTGCGGTTCCTCAAAAAAGACAATACACTGTTTCTGAAACTCACAGCAATTTCAAATTGTGCTGTTTAAATAACGTCAATGTACAAGTATTTCATATTTTTAAATTCTCAAAAAAGTGCTTACAAGCTTCTAAAAGTAGACTGCTGTGTGTGCGCTAATAAAAAAGGAACCCTAAAACAGACTCCTAAGTGGAATTCCTACTTTATACAGAAATATTCACTTTTATGGGGGTAGGAAGCACCTCAATTCACCCAAATTGCTTGGTCTCGAGGATAAGGTTGCTTAAGAATGGTTTAATTTTAAGTAAGAACACACGATTCACGTTGACATGTGAGCAAGCTACACAACTACCACGGTGTAGTGTGCTCCCCGTCCGTAAAGGCAGTTTGAGTATGAAGCGCTATGCAAATAACACACTACGCACAATATTAATCAAATGTGTAAGGAGAGAAGAGCAAACCTCGCAAATAGTGAGCACAGCTTTCGGATGGACGATATCCCAACCACACGCTTGCATGCAACTATGGGTTTCGAGGAACTACTATGAAATGAATAAAACTGACTGCTGCTGTACTTCAAAATGTAATCCGCAAACCGACCTTTACAATTCTATTGATTTATCAGTCGGGGTGGAGATGGAAGGAGGCCAGCGAGATACAGTACAAGGGTGGGAAAAAACACATGTAATATTTTTCGCCTGCAAAATTCACTACAGATTTCAACTTATTATACTTGTAAAGCACAATGTGGTTTGTCCGTATCTCACATAACTTTTCTTTGCACTTATAATAAAAAGCAATCCGAGATTTTCTGCAGGTATTAGAGAGACTCTTTCGTGCAAACATGATGTGAAATTGTGTAATGCGAAATTTCAAGCCATTTCGATAATTTTGGGTAATGCAAAACTACGCGAGTTTCGCCTACCTAATTAACGTTTCTACCAGATCTAGTACTGAAGCTATAAACCTTTGCTGTTACATCTGAAAACAAGTTCAGAATTGGACTTGTCATGAACAGTTATCATTTTAACAAAACAAACTACTGAATAAATCTACAATTCAGAGGAACATAATACCCTGTCAACAAAGGGAGCTAGTGCACAACTTGTAACAAACAAGGTCATACAGCTTATCCCAAAACGCTACAGTTTGCAGAGGGGTTCGTTCCCACTGCTGTTTTATCTCGTTAATTCGTATTGTTCAATCCGAGAGAATGCTTTTGGGAGGCGCGATGCTCGAGGAATGCACTGTTCGGCACGTCAGACCGAACAAGGACAGAATGTATGAGGTCTGATTAATGCTCTACCCACACGCACACAGAGGAGCGGATTCACGCTCAAGACACGAACGTGCGCGCAGAACAATCAAGGCAGACTCAATCCCCACTCCTCGTCTTTTCATGTTTCAATCAATAAAGAGAGGGGAGAAGGGAAAGGGAGACAGCGGGCTCTTAGAAGTAAACTTAAAGGAGTATGCGTAAAAGTGGACCGTGCTACTCTGGTTTGGTCTTGCCAAAGCTTGTAGTCTAAGCTTCGGCATGCTTTTACACACGGGCGGACGGACGTACTGCTTCTGCATAAGTCTCTGCTCTTCCACCATGACACATGGCTGAGGGCTTACATGGGCACATCAGCTATATAGGCAGCCAGGGAATACAGTGGCAGACGTCAGCTTAGTGCTGGAGTTATCCCCTACACTTATGTTCTATGATGCCTGGTGAAACCAGAGGCCTGCGCCCCAGTGGTACTAATCCCACCTCTAAACCAGGATATCCCTTGCATTCCACACACTGCTGTGCACGCACAGAAGTCTGGTAGCGTCTCAGGAAATTCCAAAGCACCAGGATACGGGCCATCGACTGGCTTCTATCCCGGGGTGTGAGTGCACAATCCCAGCCATGGAGTCAGATTCCCTAGTGATTACCACTACTTGATCCCTTCCCTGGGACTACTGAACCTACAGTACTTTCCATTCAACATTCTACACGTCCCGCTATCCACACAGCGGGACAGGGACGCTGGGAGATGACTGCTCCACCCCAGACATTTTTCTCTGGTTGCCTTAGTTAGGATTTGGGCAACAAGCCTTGCCATCGGATTCTAAATAAATGGAAGGAGTTGGGCAAACCCACAGATACAAAGTGAATTCCTGCCTTCAAACTGGACCCAAAATCAGATGGCACAGAGGAGGGGCACTTCCAGGAAAAGGCAACAGCGTACTGCCCACAAACTCTAAATTGAGGTGTTCGTCTGAGTTGACAGTTTTGGAGTACTGTATATTTTCATACACTACAAACTCACTGCATTCCATGCTACTGGAGTTTCACTCATTGATTGGTCTTTACTTGAGGAGCTAGATTTATCAATTTCAAAATCCTTTTAATTGAAAATATGAAATGTATGAATAATACGAATATAATTTAAATTAAAAAATGTATTCACTTGGTAAGTTTGCTCAAAGGATGTTAAAAGTTACTTCTAGTGAGGGGGTGGATGTTAAATAGTGAGCAGGCTTCTCTCCTAGTTCTAGTGTGCGTCATTGCATTTTAGCTGTTTTTTGGTTACAAAAATATTACAATAATGTATACATATGAATATGTACAACTTTGAACTGAAAACGTAAGTGGGTGTATCATTTTCATTAAATTACAAAAACCTATAAATAAACTGGTTAAGGAAAGAGACTAGTACACTTTTTAAAGAATTTGTTTATTTAAACAGTAGGTTAATTTTTTATTAAGTGGACCTAATGTGCTACAACCTGCCACATGAATAAATGTGTTGTGTTGGCATTTGATAAAACTGATTCAATGAATTCGATACATGCTTGAATTGGAGGAAGACAGTTCTTGTGTAGGCTTACTTGTAGTATCACTTGAAGTGGAGCTAAAAGCATTGGTGGGACTGATAGAGATGACACTAGCAGTAGTATTAGAATTGATGTAGCACTGTAAACAGAACTGGTAAATCATGTAGGTACATGTAGTTTTACAACGCTTAGTAGCTTAGATTTTATTTGCAGCAATTGTGTACATTAGTAGTATATGTATCACTATTAGCAGGAGGAGTACTAGCAACATCAGCAGCAGGTATAACAGCAGCAGTCAGTAGTTACAGTAGCAGTAGTACTTTGTGTACTAATAACAGCAGTCAGGCCCAGAGTAGTGACAATAGTAGAATCAGTATTACTGAAAGTAGTGCTCATAATACAGTATTTGAAGTTGTAGATACAGTATGCATGGTAGCTCTATCTGTAACACTATAAACAGATGTATCAGTAGTAACAACAGTTTTAGCAGAGGCACTTAAACTCGGATTAGGAGTAGTGATAGAGAACTACTTTAAGCAGTAAAAACATACCCCAATTATCTTTATATTGCATGTTCCATTACTCTATTTTTACTGCACACAACTGTTATTCTTTCTGCTTATGATCCCTCTTTTCAGTCTCCTCATCTTTTCAGTTGCTAATTTGATATTAAAAAACAAGCATTGGCAAAAGCAAATAGGTTGTACTTTTGTACCTATTGACTTTGCCAAAGTCGTTTAGCCATGCGGCACGCTGTCACCGATCTGCTGTGCAGCAAGGTAAAAAGTTAAAAAAACAAAAAGTAAGGCATGATGAGGCATCCGCATTATTTTATAGGTGCGTGCATGCTCTAATACTCAAAACTACAAAGAAAACGGCCCTCCAGGACAGAATCAACACCAACGCACACAACAGCAAAAGAACTCTTCGCCATTGTCAAGGAGTTCGCCAAACCCATCAGCGAGACCACAGAACTCCCACCCTCCCAAAGCTTCTGCAGCAAACTCGGCACCTACTTCCTCCACAAGGACAAGCAGATCTATAGAAGCTTCGAGACCCAAGACCCGACCATCACTCCAGCCACCACCACACGCGCCACTGCCCCTCAACAGATCCTGCTCAACTGCACCCCGCTCACCACGGAAAACACTCAAGACCATGAAGAGCATTCACTACGGAGCACACTCGGACCCATGCCCACACCACATCTTCTGAAGAGCCTCCGCCTCCATCACCCCCGAATTATACAGCCCCATCTACTGCTCCATCGAGACGCCACCTTCCGTGATGATTGGAAACACGCCGAGATTAACCCCCTGCTGAAGTAGCCATCGGCAGACCAGACAGACCTCAAGAATTTCAGACCCATCTCCCTGCTCCCCTTCCAAGCCAGGGTCATCGAGAAGGCCATCAACGCCCAACTCTCCCAAGTTCATCAAAGCCAACCACGTCCTGGACCCCTGTAAATCGGGCTCCCAAAGCAACCACAGTGCCGAGACCACTCTCCTCACCGCCACTGATGACATCTGCTCTCTCATCGACCGGGGAGAAAAAGCAGCCCTCATCCTCCTGGATCTCTCATCCGCCTTTGACACTGTCTCTCACCGCACCCTAAGCACGTGACTCCATGACACCGGTATTCGCGACAAAGCACTGGACAGGATCCGTTCCTTCCTCAACGTGAGTCAGATTACCACCGTTCCTCTCAGAACTTACTGAGATCGGCTGCGGGGTCCCCCAAGGCTCCTCCCTGAACCCTACCCTCTTCAATGTCTACATGGCCCCACTCGCAGCCATAGTCAGGAACCACAGACTCAACATCTCCTACGCCGACACCCAGCTGATCCTCTCCCTCACCAACAAGCCCACAATCACCAGAAACAACTTTCACAACGGGATGGAGGCCGTCGCTACCTGGATGAGAGACAGCTGCCACAAGCTCAACTCGCACATGACCGAAGTACTCATCCTGGGGCCCAACACATCCGCTTGGGAAGATTCCTGGTGGCCTGTCACGTCAGGAACCCCCCACACACACATACACACAGCCACGCACGAAACCTCTGCATTATACTGGACGCCTCGATAACAATGAACCGCCAGATCAACGCAGTCCCCTCATCATGCGTCTACACACTTCGCCTGCTTCAAAAGACCTTCAGATGGACCCCACTGAGGCCAGAAAGAAGGTCACCCCGCACTCATCAACAGCAGACTTGAGTAAGGCAACACACTACGCAGGCGTCACCCAGAATCTCCTCAGGAAACAGAATGTTCAGAACGCCGCAGCCAGACTGGTCCTCAATATCCCACATCTTCGAACACCTGCAAGAACTCCACTGGCTCCCAGTCAAAAAAAGAGCCACGTTCAAGCTCCTCACACACTCCTACAAAGTTCTCCATGATTCTAGACCAGAATACCTGAACCACCACCTATCATTCCACGTACCCACGAGACAGCTCTGCTCCACCGAACAGGCCCTTGCCACCATCCCTCAGATTCACAAGACCAGGACCTGAGGAAGATCCCTCTCCTACCTCGCTGCCAAAACTTGGAACACTCTGCATCTCCACCTCAGGCTATCCCAGTTGATGACCCAATTCAGGAAGGATCTTGTGCAGTCAGAAGTTAAGTTCTTAAACAGAAGTAAAATCTCCCCGTCCAAGGTATCATAGATCTAGATTCCTCCAAAAAAGTGCAATCTACCATCTAGAGTAAATGGAGGGAGGAGGGGAGGGAGACACAGGACTGCAGTTCTAGTCATATCCTCAATTCTATAAGAGCACCAAGGAGGAAAAAACTGAAAGGTTTTCACGTTTACTTCCAGAGGTGGATTTGTAAGGAAGTTAACACTAGGTCTCAGTGGAAAAAAACAGTTGAGATTCTGGAAATGCAGGAGCTAAAATATGGTTTGTACTTTCTTACTACTGCAGTCACAAAAAAAGGCACTAAAATGATTTTATTTGCCTTTTACAAGGAAGTCTTATCTTTCCACTTGGGAAACTATGCAGTAAAAAACAGTTTCCGTGAGAGAGCATAGATTGTAGCTGGACAATGCCCTTCTAACAGACGAATATAGCTTAGAAGCATAATTGTTTATTTTCTTTAAGGGTGTACTTTGCACCATATAATATTGTCATTCTGTATGTGTCTTAGCCAATCATTAGGCTACATTTCCACAAACATATTGTTCATATAGGCCCTCCCTTCATGTGAATGCCTTCTTGTTAAGTAGTTACAGTAAACGGCAATATCACTCTACTTTAAACAATTCAATATGTGCATTACTCACCCATTTCTCTTGCCCAGTAATTTATTTGAATTGATCTAACCTCAATTGCTTTTATCCCAACAGCAACATGAAAATGTGGAAATAAAACGTCCAGGCAGGAAGTTAAGGTGAAGTGCTGATTTACGTTGAAGACCTGAGAATCCACAGTTACAAGTAAGCTTGATTATCTTGTTATTGTAAGCAATAATAAAAAGGTCCCTATTCTTGTAATCCACTCTGAAGGATGGGTGGCTCAGGTCTAATTACAAGAACAGATTATGCAAAAGAGATGGCAAACCTTTGGGTTCATGTAAACCACCTTCCTTCTTGTTATTAACGTTATTTTTGTTGGGTTTGGAGGCAGTGGAATGAGTTTAGATGGTTGGAGATCAAGGGGAATATTTTGTGCACAGTAGACGACAAGCTAGACAGTGAGAAATGAAAACAAATTCATCTTGCTGCAGTAAATAATCTGCATCAGTCAAACAGCAATGAGGTGCCTTCCTTCGTTTTACTTTACCTTACCGCTTTGGAGAGACTGGAACACACAGACTGCACTGAAAAGCTGAGAACCCTCTAGGAATCAGGATGAGACCACCAAACTCACAAGCCATGGATCCAAGAGCAATAACCATGCGAGTTCAGGATTCAAAATGGGTTTCAGGTCTAAACATTGAATCTATCATCTAATGGCTTTTTGTCCCACTCACTTAACAAAATCCACTACACTGGAAAGCTCAAAATATCCTTGTTAGCTTCCAAAATATTTCATGTGCTGGTATCTTGGTCAAAGTTAATCTAATGTCATCTGTGGTTAGATGAGAAGGATTGGTGGGTATTGTCACTTTGGTTACACTTGTCATTTTGATTAATTGAGGTCAGTGGATTTACACCGGTATAACAAAAAGAAATGGGTATTAGCAGTATTAATTCATATTCAACTACTGTTGTCCCAATTAAAAAGAGGAGGATTAGCAGAAAGGTCTAACCAGCATGAAGGTAGATTAGCATAAAAGGGCAAGAACTACAAAAAGGTTCTCCAGAAATATGAATAGTTTTCCTCAAACAAAGATATGCTTCATGACCTTTGGCCTTCCAAAGACAGCATTTTATCCTACCAAGGCCATGACCAGTTGAGGTAATATTTGACAAGCATGCGAACACGCATGTTATGTACTGGGTTTCTTGTAGTATGCACCACTCAGCTGGTGACCGGAAGTGCCTACCAAATAAATGTCACCAAAGGCAGGGAGAGCGGTTTGTTTAACGAAAGAACAGGTTTACTTTGAGCTCACCAAATAGGGCCTAGGAAGGTATTTGCTTAGATCTCTGACAGAGATCGAAGTCATGGTTACTTTACTATGAAAAACAGCTGGTCTTTATGCAAACTACAAGGTTTAGATAACAATGAGGCGCTAGTCAGTGTTCAGAGATTGCTAGGATGTGTTGTAGGCTGCTGTATAGCTCAGGATTCCCAAAAGTATGTCTGTTTTCTTTAACTGGCTCAGGCTCTTGTTGGATGGCGAGGGAAAACCACACTTATGAAGTACACTGCATTTTTTTCAAATAAGTTTTTCTGCAGTAGGCCAACAGCCTCATTTAGAGCAAGATGAGGCATTAATAATAAAATGACCGTAAATTAATTCTGGTGCCTTCTGCAAGTTGAGCGGTAACAGCATTAAAACACTCATGGCACTCTGAGGCAAACAATTACACAAAAAGGGTTGGGAGCTATTCCTCACTTATGTACTAACCACTTAATCCAGTGCTAAAATACGGCCTCAACCCAGCACAAACACTATGTGTACCACAGATGTCTAATACCCAAGAGTGAGAAAGGGGGTTATTAATTTGGAAGGGTAACACGTCTACCAAATCAATAAACCTATGCTGGGGAGGTCAAAACCCAGTTCTGATGGAATCTCGGCTCAACTCCTGGTAGCTGTGACACAAGCAGCAGGAAATCTCCAGAGAAGTGCATGCTAGGAGTCAAGTATTACCAACAACTTCAAAGTAAAGAATACAATAATATCCCCAAACCAATTTAGAAAAATAGAGAAAACAGTAATGAACCATAAGACACTAAAATAATTGAAATAGATTATGGAGAATCAGGTGGCGGCTGGTGATCTCACTCCCTCTCACATTATGTCTCTTAACCCTAACTCACTCTAACTTGTATTCTTTTACTTGCTCACTCTCCCTCATGCTCACTCACTGTTACTCACACATAAACATACTCATACTCACTGGCTCTCATTGTCACTTACTAACACACATAACTCACTCACTCTGGGCCCTGGTGCAACTACACCTGCTGCACCATTGAAAGCTAGACTGACTCACTTCCACTTCCACTCACATCCTCCAATCAATCACTCGTTCTAACACACTCGTACTCCTTCACTCACTCCATCGTATTCACTTTCACTTATTCAAAACACTCAAACTCAGATTCTCACTCACTTTCATTCTCATTGACACTCTCAAACACACAAAAGCGCACATAGAGAAATGCCTTTTTTTTGTAAACTTACCTAGCTTACTTAGGTGGCAACTCAGAGGCTCCATGGCAGCAGCAGAGCAGCAATCTAGTGCTGGGCATTGGAACCAGCAAACCAGCAAACCATGATTCCCAACGAGGATCCAGACAGATCAGCAAGGGCAGGATTGCAAAGAGGTAGCCCCACCTCTATCCCTCTCCCAGATTCTTGATAGGACTGGAAGCACAGCCCTATAAGAAGCTAGGATAGTGCTGTGGATCCTGGCCATGCTGCTCCGAGTGGTTTTTCATTGGCTTCAGGGATGCACTGATGTGTGCGTTAACAGCCACATCTTAGCAAATATTATGTGCTGCCTGAGGCATGCGCAGTATGTCTGCTAAAGAAAATGGATTGTGCCTGCGAGAGGGGACCGTAGTTGAACAATGCCCCTCAGACATGTGCAATCCAGACATGCAAGTACAGAGTGGTTTATTTTCAAAAAACACTCCGGAGCTGAATCAGGCCTCAGACCCTTCCTGTTCCTCCTGTCATCAGGAGCATGGTGCTAGGTGGCTACCCAGCGAACTGGTAGTGTTCATGGAAACACAAACCCAATGTTTTCATGCACACTGCTAAACTGAAAAATACACAGGAGTCATCCAGAAGCCCCTGATAAGGAGCCAGTGCTGGGGGACTCAAATATACATTTCCCAAGTTTTAATGCAAAAAGCACCTAGAAATAAGTCAAGCACTATGGAAAAAAACCAGTCCTCAGCAGATCGCAATGGAGCAGAGGTTCGATACATAAAGTAGGTTGACCCGGTCAAAGGTTTTAACTTCAGACGTTGTCTCCATCTCCTGGAAAAGCTCCTTCTGGTCAGTCCTGTACCCACATGCTCCTCTTGGCAGTCTTCTGAGTACCAGGTCTCCGTCAGTATTTAGTTTTCTTTAGTCAGCTGGTCCCTCCTGGGGTCAGAAGTCATCTTCCTTTTTGTGTCCCTCAAGCTGGTAAGCAGGACAACCACTTGACCCTAGCAGCAGGATTCAGGAATCCTTGTGCAAGTCCTCTTCTTCCTGCATGCGCCACAAGTCAAGATTCTTCTTCCAGCAAGGCCTCCTTTTTCAGATGGAGTCTTCCCAGGTCCAAGAATGTTCTGATTAGAAGGTGCAGTATAGGTTCCAGGTTTATCCTGTCCACTAGCCAGAGACTGAACAAATTGTACCGCCTAACAATGCTAACAATTTTCTCACAATACCCCCACCTTGTTTAATAGCACTTCCTCTTTGCCTTAAAGTACAATGACTGAGTAGCCAGGTTCAACATGGCGAGAACCTAGCTGCCACAAGACAGGCCTGGCTTCAGCTTCTTGGCCCCTTTACGTACTGACAGTGTCTAAACTGGTTTCCCCTCCTTTTGTTGGATCCTAAATGTCTAGGAAGTCCTGGGGATGAATAGAAGTCCTCCTTGGCATTTCCATGTCAAAAATCGCAGGGCTAAAGCAGCCCTTTATTCCATCAACAGTTCCTGTCCACTCCCAGAAAGTTAACCCCGGCTAAGTGGTCAGAAGTTAACACCCATTGGCCTTTCCTGGGCCCTGAGGCAAGACATTGTCCTCTGAGCCAGAATCATACCTCTTCCAGCCAAGGATGTGTATTTTGGTTTTAAACCAGTTCTGGCTCAGGCAGCCTCAACTAAATTTTTACAAAGCAACTTTTCTGCTTAAGTTAATAAAACTCTTATTTCACCGATAAATCAGAGTTAAAAAACTAAGAAGGTAATAACTTTGAAGCATTTTTCTAGCCTTTTTTTAAGGAGAGATGGAAAGGAGTATGTTACTTACCCTGAAAGCAACTATTCGTAACGTGTAGTGCCGTAGATTTATATGCTTAGAATTATCCTTCCATCTAGTGTTGGGTTTGTATGACTATAAGTTGTTTTTCTTCAAAGAAGTCTTTGAGTCACGAGGTATAGTGACCTCTTCAGGGTGTATTTTGTGCATGTTCCTCAGCTCCTTTGTTAGATTGTTTTTGGCACATCAGGTGAGCGTTAGAAAGATAGGAGAACAGGGAGAACATGCATATAAAGTTTTTAGTGTATTAAATATGCTTTAAATAGTTTGAAGAAATACAACCCAAAGTTCTGAGGAGGCAAGTTGGTACATATGAATCTACAGCTTCCACACGCTACAAACAGATGCTTACAGGGTAAGTAACCTATTCCTTTCGTAGCATGAGCTGGGCATAGATACATATGCTTAGCAATGAATGAGTGCTCCTTTTGATGTGGCTAGCGACTGGTTCAATTACTTGTTTGAAATAACGTTTTTAGTATAGCTTGACCCAGTCTTGCTTGCTGTTTAGTGAGTACCTCAACAGAATAGGGATTAAAAAATGTATGTAGGTTATTCCAAATAGCCGCTTTACAAATATCCTCTATATGAATATTTCCTAAAAAAGCCATAGTGGCTCCTTGTTTATGTGTGGAATGAGCCCATGGTGGTATTGTAAGAACCATTTTGACTTTTTGATAGCAAGTCTGAATACATCTGACTATCAATCTAGCAATCCCTGCATTGGATATTTATGCCCCTTGATGCGGTTTGTTAAAAGCAACTAAGTGCTGTTGTGTTTTCCTAAATGACTTAGTTCTGTCAATGTAGAACATGATGTCCCTTTTAACACCTAATGTATGGAGAGCACTTTCTGCTACTGTGTCAGAGTTAAAAACACTGGTAACTCTATGGTCTGGCTTGTACGAAAGGTTGGCATCACTTTGGGCAAACATTTTTGGGTTAGTTCTAAGAACGACCTTGTTCGCATAAAGCTTAAAGAACGGTTCTAGCAAAGTGAGTGCTTGCAATTCACTTATTCTTCTGAGAGATGTGATTATTACTAGAAAGGCAACCTTCCAAGTAAAGAATAGGAGTTGACATGAATGAAGTGGTTCTAATGGCGGTCCCATAAGCCTGATAAGTACAATATTTAAGCTCCAGGTTGAAACCTGTGGAGTGGAAGGTGGTATAACTCTTTTTAGCCCTTCCATGAATGCTTCAATGACTGGGATATTAAATATAGACGTGTGTCGTCTGTTTTACATGTAGGCTGCTAGTGCTGCGAAGTGTAGCCTAATGGATGTGTAAGCAAGCCCCATTTGCTGCAGATGGAAAAAATAGCCTATAATATCCTGTACAGTAGGTGATAAAGGCTGTTTTTGTTTATTTGTACAGAAACCTACAAGTCGTTTCTATTTAGCTGCATATCAAGTCTAGTTGTAGGCCTGCAAGCTTGTTTAAGGATATCCATACATTTTTGTGGTTGTTTTAAATGTCCAAATTCTAAGACTTCAGTGTGCCAAATCGCTAGATTGAGCTGTTAGGGATTGGGGTGCATGCTTTTCTCTTGATCCTGAGTTGGAAAATGTGGCCAAAGAGGTCGTTTGTCATACTGCACGAGAGATAGTTGCAGTAGTGTTGTGAACCTTGGCTGCCGCGCCCATGTTGGGGCTATTAGGATTAGAATCAGAGAGGTTTGTGTTAAGTTCTGAACTACATATGGAATGATTGGGAGAGGAGGAAAGGTGTAGGCACATATTCCTGACCAATCCATCCACAGGCCATTGCTCTTGGATAGCGGGGGAGGTAACCTGGAAGCAAAGGTTTGGCTTTTGGCGTTAAGGTGAGCGGCAAACAAGTCTATTTCTGGTGTCCTCCATCTCTTAAAATAAGAGTGGAGTAGTGCCTGATCGATCTCTCACGTGTGCACCTGTTGATGTGTACTGCTGAGCACATCTGCGAAGTCGTTGTCCATCCCAGGTATGTATTCTGCCAGGAGGATGATTTTGTGGTAGATTCTCTCTGAGAAGAGACAGCTGTGAGGAATGTGTCCCCCCCTGTTTTTGAATTTATAGCATTTCAGTCATATTGTCTGTTCGTATCAGCGCTATCTTGTAGTACAAGTGATTGCGAAAGGCTTTGAAGGCTAGCTGAATTGATAGTAGCTTCTGATGTTTGATATGCAGATGTGTTTCAGCTACTGTGACCACGTACTGTGAGGTCTTGCATATGTGCCCCATAACTGAAGGGATACGTCTGTACTAATGGTGATTTACGGAATTAAGGCTTGGAAGGGCCGGCCCTGCAACAGGTGTTGCTGTTCCACCATTGCAGAGAGCAATGAATTGCCTGCCCTACCAACACTTGATCTTGTAGATGCCCCTCTACTTGAGACCATGGAGATTGCAGAGTGTGTGACTATGTGAAAGTGTTCTGAGGAGATGTACCGGTTTAGTGCTTGAGATCTAAATTAGACCACAATGCTTTTCCCTTTTAGGGAATGAGAAAATAAAGGGAGTACACTCAGTGCCCTTCATGTTGTAAGGATAATATTTCAAGGACTCCTTTTTGAAGAAGAGTAAGAACCTCTTCCTGTAAGAGTGTAAGATGTTCTTCTGGCATTTTTTGTGGTTTGGGTGAAATTGTAGGTGGGGTTTCTTAGCGTTCCAAATAATAGCCATCTTTGATTGTGGATAATACGGATTGGTCTATGGTGATTTGTTGCCATTGTTGATATAAAAATTGTAACCTTCCCCCCAGTAGTGTTGTATGTTTTCGGGGGATGTGTAAGTTGTCACGGTTTTGGAGGGGTAGGGGTTTTGGCAGTGGCTGCACGGCCTTTGCCTCGGTTTCTATCATTTGTTTTGTGTAAAGTTCCACTATTGAATAGGCTTTGATAGGAACCCTGCCGTCTATTGCTAATGTTTGAGTCAGAGAAAAAATGTCCTCTGTGTGTACTTCTGTATTGACTACTACACAAGAACCACAATACAGATATGTTTGTAGGGCTCCTATTTCCTTAGCTGTTTGTGTTTCTTTAGTTTTTCCAGCATTACATCAACTTGTGGGCCAAATAAACTCTGGCCATCAAACGGTAAATTAAGCAGGTGTTGCTGTATATCTGGCTTAAACCCAGATACTCTGAGCCATGGCGTCTAATGAGTACACTAGTGTTAACCTTGAATGTGCTAGCATCTGCAGAGTCTCAGGCACATTGTATAGTGGCACTGAATATGAACTTGCACTTCTTCCACTAACTGTGTTGCATGTTCCTGGTACTGGTTAGGGAGATAATGTAATAGTTTCTGCATTTCATCCTGTGTGGTCCAATTATATCGGGAGAGTAGACCCACAGAATTTGCTATACGCATGTGGTTGGCAGCTTGTGTGGCTGCTTGTTTACGTGCTGCATCGTATTTTTACTCTCCTGATCTGTACGGGGTGCATCCCGTGCCTTTGAGAACTCGCTCTTTTCCTGGCAGTGTGCACCACCAGTGAATCTGGTGTAACCTGTACCTTAATATATTCAGGGTTCAGTGCAGTGGACATGGTTTATATTTTTTATGAACACGGGGTGTGATTTCTGTGTGTATGCTAGTAAACCTTTAAGCATAGGTAGTGTTTGCATTACTCTGTGAGATTAATAGTGTTTCTACCAGGAAATCCTCTTCCTGTGGAAGTGTGTAGATGTACTTGGTATGTAGCAACCCTACTAATGAGGTCATAATAAGCAGATCTATCATCTGGTGGTTAGGGTTTATATGGATAAATACTTGGATCAGAAACATCCAATGGATCAGCATCATAAATATCCCAAGGATCAGAGGATGTATTGGGATCACCCTGTGAATCTATAAAGTAAGGGATATTATTACACTCATGTTGATGGGCACTATGAGGTGAATGATTTGGCGAAGGCACTGTTTGCTCAGAAGGTATGTGTTCTGGTGAGTGCACCTGTTCTGTTGTTGAAGGTGTAACGTGAAGTTGGAATAGGAGATGATGGCATAGGAGGAGGAGGAGGAAAAAAATAGGGCATGTGCCTCTGTCCAGTTTCTTTTTCTTTTGTTGATGGGTTTGTTGAGGCCCAGCAATGTCCTCCTCAAAAGATTTCTTTGTGTTCTGCAGTGTAAGTTAAACAGGTTTAACTTTTGTGCCCAGTTTGAGGGATTAGAAATAAAGCTTTTTTTGCACTTTATTAAGCTCGTTTTGCAAGTGTTCAAAATTTGGGCTTGATTTGTTTTTTATGTGGCCCTGCAGTATTTTTTGTTGATTTCGACGCCAAAGATGTGGAGGGTGTTGAAGAGCCTTCCTTATTTGCCATTTTGTGTCTAGTGCAGACGGCTCAGGTGTAGGTTTTGACACAAAAGGCTATGCTGCTGAACCATGTTTCGGATCTTTATTGGTCCAATGTATGTTTCTTTGGCTCGGAGTCCTAATTTGATTTCGGCTGCGCCGATGAAGCTAGTTTTGGAGTGGGTGCTGAAACAAATTTTAATGCTTTGAATTTTTCGACGCTAGTCAAAGGCTTTCAAGGCGCAATGGACTTTTGTTTGTGTGCCTGTTGCTCCATGGCCCGAAGGCAGTGGGTCTCTGAAAGCCGGTGTGGGTGGTCTGGTAGCATTTTGGGCACTTTCGCCAAGGTACTCATGTGCCCTTGTACGGAGTCTGGCTCGGAGTTCCAACTGCCTCCACTGTTAGCCAGCAGTATTTGTACATCTGTTGGCGCGCCTGAGGCTTCCGTTTTTTTCCTGGAGTCCGGCAACTGGTCCCCTAAGATATCTGGAGCTTCTTCCGAGCGGCGCTGCATGTTTGTGTGGGCCCAACAACACTCTCTTCGTTGCCGAAGAGTCTTTTTCGACCTGAACACCAAACACGCCTCACAGAATGTTTCTTTGTTTTCCGAAGATAAATATAGACTGCTAACTTTCTGTAAGTCTTCTCTGGAATATTGTGCGTGGCAGTTGGGACAAAAGCTGAAGGGTGTGTTTTCCTTCCCTCATGGACGTAGTCCTGTTGTTGAATGGAGACGCAGAATAGGATGAACGGAGGGCCCGAGCCCAGGTGGGTGCTATGAATATATTGATTGCATATGGTTGGGTTCAAACTGGAATGGCATGGGGAGCAAAACAACAATGGATTTAGGCCCAGATCTCTGTACTGGGGTGAATGTATGACACTGTTCTGCATTCTGTCCATCAACTGTTCTTTTTGCGTGAATATATTGACATCACCAGTTGTTGCCTTCTGAATCTGAGATTTATCGGTTCGGAGAGAAGACCGAAAGCCTAAGAAGGCCTCAGTGTAGACTGTAGCTTCAGTCCCCGAGCTGCTATAAACAACATCCAAACCCGATGGCAGAAAAAAACAATCTAACAAAGGAGCCGAGGAACAGGCACAATACACACCGGAGGAGGGGTCACTATACCTCTTGACTCAAAGAAGTCTTTGAAGAAAAATAACTATTAACCATCCGAGCCCAACGCTAGACGGCAGGATAATGCTAAGCATATGTATCTCTGGTCAACACATGCTACGCATATAAAGATTGTGACCCCTCCCACGCCTATTAGGAAAAGGTCTACAAAGTGAAACAGATTCAGGGTTTCATTTCACTGAGATTTCACAGTGAGGTTTCATTAATTTCAATATGTATTGTGTGCTGTTTTTATGTATTAGCATATTGCCCTGTGGCCCTACAAGACGACTTTGGGGGTCAATATGAATATATAAAAATAGGCTTTTCCTAACTAACAAAGACACTTTTTCC
This sequence comes from Triturus cristatus, assembly GCF_964204655.1. Classification (NCBI taxonomy): domain Eukaryota; kingdom Metazoa; phylum Chordata; class Amphibia; order Caudata; family Salamandridae; genus Triturus; species Triturus cristatus. The sequence goes on from NC_140591.1 coordinate 1,247,131,083, forward strand.
TGCTTTGTGCCAATGCACTCAAACTGCAGCCTAGCCAAAGCACAGTGGTGGGCTCAACAGAAATATATTTTGGTCATATCTACGGATAGTTGAATACACACTGCAGCCCACATAAGATATTTGACTTGTCATGCTATAGGTGCATTGAAGGTGCTATATACACAAAGGACTTATAGGGAAATCAAATAGGGAATGCAAATGTACAGCACATGAATTAAGGGGGAAACACAGGCACTTTACTACTGTTTATCAGTGGTAAAGTGCAGGGAATCCTAAAGTTAGCAAAAATAGGGTGCAGAAAAATCAAAAAATCTGTGGTGACCAAGCAGAAAAGGCAAATTTACTACACCCATCAATCACCCGTGTTTCAAATCTGATGTTATGCTACACTGGATGTCAATCAATACCTTTTACTGTTGGCTGCATGCGTTTGTGCCATGCGAAACCAAGGATTAGCAGAGTGGCTCAACTCTGTTTAAGACAGGGGCTGCACTTGAGTTTTGAGGGCAGTCTGAAATACAATCAACCACAAAAGTCCACTCCAGATTTGACAGCTACTGGAATGAAAGTTTGTTTTTGAAATGTCACGGCAAGGTGTGCAAAAAAGTGCCATGCCATGTGTTTTACCTCTACTAATAAAGAGTTAACACTGATGAAATTTGAATCCGAGGAGGGTTAAACTTAGTGGTACTTGGTAAGAGGGAACACGTTAATCATTCAGTGAAATCCAACCGGTCTACTTCGGTTCAGGTACAATTAGGTTATTTCAATTTTGATTGAAGAAAATATGGCCTTTCTAAAATATGCTTTCTAGCATCAAAGTATTGATATGTCCTAGCTAGATAAAATAGATAAAGGATATAACATTCACAGATTCGAGTAAGAGGCATGTAAAAGATTCGGCGGGATGAAAAGAAAAAGTTATTTTGATAAAAAGAAAAATGTCGAAGATGGTGTTGTTAAGGTTGGTGATTTGGTAAAAATTAAGAGAACAGATGGGCTGTGCATTATAGTCCAGGGTTACTCGAATTTACAAAGTAATAAAGCCCCTCAGAAATTCCATAAACACAAATGAGGGCAGAATTTGGAGCTTAAATAGGGTGGTGAGAATATATTCTGGGACTGACGTGTCAAACAGAAAAGGAAGAGGAAGTTCAGGTCACATTTGATGACAATAAGAGGTCTCATTTTTCAAAAGAAGGCGATTATGTATCTTGTGCTGAACAAAGTTTGAAGATAAATAAACGTCTAAATTATTTAAAAGACTGAGTTAATCTCTTATTATATGTATACATTGATGTTCATTTTCACTTTTTTTGTTTATGATTACTGTATATTTCACTCATACTGCTGATACTGTTTGGTTGGTTTTGTGGTCTTCTTTGTAATTAGTTTGTTTTGTAAAAAAAAAAAAAAGATTCTGCAACTGTATATTGTTATTTTCGAAAGGAAGGAGAAGTGTGATATCTTACCAGTTTCAATGCTGCCTTATCAAGACATCTTTGGGAATGGAACACTTCGTACATACCTCCGTGTATATAGAATGAGTGTGCAAGAATCCACGCAGGAACAGCAAACATCAAATGCATGACATTTTGAGGATAGTTACAGCAGATGTGATAAGAGTGAAGCTTTCAATTGAAATCTAGTGCATTTTCTTTGATGCATTTATTTGGCAGTAATGACAACATTTTCATTGTTCATGTATAGTCTTTTCGTTTAGGAAATGTAAACCTGTCAAAGACGCAGTTCTGAATAACAGAACTTTCACATTCATTTGTTTTACTGATCTGTTAGAATACTATGTTGTGTGATGCTCAGATTTTTTTTCTTCGCAATGTAAATATGTGCATGCACAGTCTTTCTTAAAGATATAACTTAATTACTGTCTCTTTAACTTTTAAGTTCTCCACTTACAGGCAAACTTCAATTACTAACGCCTTTTCATAACACACCTCGTTGAGGATACAGCCTTGCCATGCCAATGAGGCCAGTCTAGCAAAATGGCCATAGTTCCAACTTTCACACTGCTGTAGACCAAGATGAGCTCCAATACGGGAATGTCTATCTCTATGAAAACTGGGGGGACAGCAAAGACAGCTAAACACTTGCATTAACAAAAGCCTGATCTAATGGCGCTGCCAATGCATAAGGATTGGTATGAATTCACTGCCTTAAGTCAGTCAGGAAAAAAATTCCAGAGTAAAGGATGCAATATAGTGTTGCAAGACAAGACCCTTAATGGTCTACTATGTTTACTAGATATCACTATGACTCATTGCAGTGCCAGCCCAAAAACAAGCATTGGCATAGCCAATAGGTCTCGCCTTTGGGACCTATTAAGAGTTTAGCCAGAGATATTGACTTTGCCTATGTTTTTAAGTTCTGCTGTACATCAGTTAGCAGGATGCTGAACAGTTACAATAAAGAAGTGTTCAAAGCATTTTTGTTACCTTATATATAACCGAGAAAGCAGGACGTACGAATGAAAGACCATATTAAAAAAGTATTACCCATAAATAATGTCTTGATTTAATTTTGTCCTGTGAATGCTGGCAACTTGTTTCTGCGTGTGTGAATACTTGCTTGTTATGGGGTGTATAAATAACAGGAGGCTGACTCTTGGGAAATAGTACTTGTGTAACAGTTAGTGAGATAGTCAGTTAAGATAATGAGTGAGTGAGTGAGTGAGTGAGTGAGAGAGTGAGAGAGTGAGAGAGTGAGAGAGTGAGAGAGTGAGAGAGTGAGAGAGTGAGAGAGTGAGAGAGTGAGAGAGTGAGTGAGTGAGTGAGTGAGTGAGTGAGTGAGTGAGTGAGTGAGTGAGTGAGTGAGTGAGTGAGTGAGTGAGAGAGAGAGAGAGAGAGAGATGGAGAGTTATTTAGTGATAGAGAGTTATTGAGAGAGAGAGAGTTAGTTTGGAGAGAGAGAGTCCGTGAGAGAGAGAGAGAGAGAGTTAGAACTATTTACTCCTTGAAGAAAAAAGTCAATGTGCAAATGTACTTTTGCTACACATAGGCAAACTATCCACCTAATGAAAAAAAAATCTACCCGAGTACGGACAAGGAAGACAACTACTAGATGGCACTGCACTGTTTCAACAGATTCAACACATCCATGAAACTACTGAATGACCCTCTCTACCGACTCTAGAGACATGCTTCCAAGCAAATACCTTAATGCTCAGATCTTTTTCAATGTCAGAAAAAGATCTGAACGTTTAGATATCTGCTGGAGACTGAGAGACTCAACAACCACATCCAGATAACCAAACACTGACTGGCCATGATCATCAAGCACTGGACAGAAACCAAAACCAATAAAATGTAATTACTTACAGTAGGCTCTACACAAAGCACTGCTAAATGATTCCCAGTCTCCTCCTGTGATAGATACTAGATGGCACATAACTCTCACCTAGGGTTGCCACCTTTTCAAGAGAAAAATACTGGTCATATGTTGTTGTTATGAGACCCTGCAAAGGCCCAAACTTGACATTTAGTACAACTTTAAACAAAATCGTATGCATCCATTTCTAACATGACTTTTCTGTATTTGTTTGCTTTAATAGTTAGTCAGGGATCATTGACGCAGCTCTTGAACACAGTTTTAAAGTGTTTTCTGTTTATATTTGCTGTTTAAAGTATGTACAGATAAGGGCTGAAAAAATACCCGCATAAGGCGACTTTACCCATTTTCGGGCAGGCCCAGACATTAAAATACTAGTAGTGCCAGCAGAAAACTGGTCAGGTGACAAACCTAACATGACCACAGTCGTATGCCAAAAAAACTGCCATGCAATTCAAGTCCAAACTGACAAACAAACCAAGTCACTCTAAGCAGCCACTGCCAAAATAAAATAGAGAAGAAACCGGAAAACATTGGAACGCCCACTCTCGGGATGTAATTCAAAGTAGCAAATATCAGCAACATAGTGTCTATGGGGGGGGACTAAAGAAAGCACAAAGTGCTGTGGCAATAGTGGTAGCAAACATCTCTAAATAATTAATCATAGGCCCCAGAATGTGGAATCCTATCCACTTCGCAGTGATGCTAAAACCAACCTTCCGGACTTTAAAGAAAGGGCATCTTTTAACAAGCAAAGTCATAACTGTCACCGAAATGACAGCACAGCAGCATCAGAAATAGGCCAATATTAAAATTCTGGCCTTGTGACTGTGCATTACTTTAGCTTTCTCCAGTGACTGACACGTGTAATTAAGAAGTCTTAGAGTGGTGCTTTTTTTAGTCTGTCTTGAATGAAATGGGCCCAAGTTATGCACCCAAATAAAATTTACTGAACATGCGTTAACTTGGAGTTTTTTTTTTTTTTTTAAACAGCCTGGTTACAAAGTTTAGTGTTATACTCTTTCCTTATCACCTAAGCCAAGCCAACCTGAAACAAATTCAGACAAACCACTATTTTGGATCTATTTGAATTTTTCATAACACTGTTGATCTAACAGGAGTGAATTCGATTTTATGTTTGCCTACTCAAAGTGTTGTTACTCCAGAGTGTTAACCTCGGCAAGAGTTGTCATGCTTACTCTCTGCACCCCATCTGCTCTTCCCTACCATCTTTCCTATTCCGCTCCACTAGCCAATACAAAACACAAGGACAACTTACTCTTTCCGGTGACATGGCATTCCTTAGATCCTGCTAAGCATGTGATTAAAGCGTGGCACGGGCGTGAGGAAAGAAGACTTACAGTAGTTGTAATAACTACTTTATAAATAAAAAAGCTGTAGTTGGATCCTCTGCTCCTACAGGGTTTAAGCAATAGTGGGGCTGACATTCAAGTAGACAGCGGTGCCACGCCCTTGTATGTGTGCAATTTGTGTGGGGTATGTGCAACTGAAACTTGCAGAGCAAATTCTGACGTCATTTCAGCACAAAAAAAAAAGAGGCATTTTCTTCGGATACGGTGCTGCTGTCAGTCACGTTTAAAACAAGATTTTAGATGTGCGTGCTAGAACAGAGACGTACCCTGCCACCCATGCACTGCAAATTAGATCTCTTCTTCATAGCATGCTCAAAGAAAAGAAAATAGCGCCTACACAATTAAAAAGAAACTACCAACAAAGTGTTTTCGGATAACTGACATGAATTGATATTGTGTCACTAAGCACACAACAAAACACAGACACGGTTGTGCCATGGCCAACAATCACAATTCTTTAGCCATTCAGGTAACAGACACATGGGCGAGGGAGCTAGGAGAGATTTTCTCTGTGATGCAAAGCATGCTCGAAGTATGTCACACAATGGAAAACCCGAAAGAAGGTATGAAAAGAGAAACACAAAAAGACAGCATCCGTTCACATATTCACAACAAAGTAAAGCTAAACAGGTGGCCACTACAATTACTGCGCTTGTGCGGACGCCATGATCCACCGACTTGAAAAAAAGCTGTTGCCACGCCATTGTGCGAATGAAAAAAAGAAAGTGCTCACCCAGCAATTAGAAGGCACTGTGTCATGCCGCAAGTAAAAGAGCCAATCCCGGTGGGCGGGGCCAAAAGCGAACAGGGTGGTAACACTCAGTGTAATGATTGCCTCCGGTGCAATCATTACACTGTGTTTTGCATTATCCATGACACAAAACAACGCGCACAAATCAAAATTGCAGGCGGAGCAGCGACACGACTTCTGGAATCGTATCGATTCCAAGAAGCCCTTGCATGGCGAGAGCAGCGCATGTGCGCTGCTTACGCCAGGCAAGACCTAAAAATGACCTGTGAAAGTAGGAGGTCATGATTTATACACAGCAGCTCACAGTTGGCTGGAGAATTGCCACATCTTTGTTTGAAGCAGCCTAAAGCAACTAATATATTGTTTTTTCACATGACAATGTTTTAAGGTGGAAAATTATGTAACCACCAATAAGAGACACTACAATGTATTAATTTGGCTCTTAACTGGTTTAATACTAACTTCGGACAGTTCGCATTTGAAGCTCCAAACACGACTGTGCAGGGTTGAGCCGATCTGCCCCTACCCAATGGTGCAGCCATTGGCATTTTAAATCTGCTACAAATTGGTGGTTGTTGGAGGGCTAAATCTAGAAAAAAACAGGTAAGAGCCTAGAACCACAGCAGGTGGTGTGCTGGTGTCTATGACCACAGAGATTTCATTTGATTTGGAACAAGACCTGGGGCTCAATGTTTGTGATGTGTAGGTGACTGAAGTCGCCTTGGGCTTTGCATTTGATTAGTATGGTAAGTGTCTTTCTGCGTTACAGTCATAAGTGAAAAGTACAATGGATCTGAATCCATGGCCTTGCGAGTGTTTTCGGTTACTCAGAATACTACATCTTTCATGTGGAGCTGGTTGAAATGTTTTCCTAATCCATAAGCCTTGGAACTTAAGAGAATTGAATATTAATACAGGGGTTATTCCAATTAGTTTAATATTGAGCGCCAAGTAAGGTTTTCCTATTACCAGCATTAAGGAACGGGGCAAGGTGGTACATTAGAATATTCTTGGAACAAGTAATTTTTGTCAAGAATATTTATTTGGAAGAATTCCAAAGAGACGGTATTCTTGGGTAATTAGTGAACGTTTCAATTGATGTCTTAGAAGTTTTGAAACACCATCCCCTTTTCACTTGACTGCCAGCCTTGGGGAGGGAGGATCATCAACTTACGAGAAAGTGCGCGGAGTGAAACAGCAATGTCTCGGTTATAAAAAGGAAATCCTAGAGATAGTGCTCAGTCACAACTATGGTAGACGGTGCATTACTAAACATATGGGTTTATTTCTCTGCATCTTAGTTTTGTTGTTACTCCACACGGTTTAACAATGGAGAGATGTTAAGACACACTCCACTCACCTTGATAGACTCTGCAAACCTTTTAAGATAACGAGAATTTCTTTGAGTGATTCTTAATTTTGGTATTACCTTCAAGGGTAGATTATTTATTATTGTATATTGTCTGAATGTGGCCTGTTTGAGAGAATTGTGGAGGAGTAGTAGTTTTCCCTCATGGTTATGTAGTAGGGCCAGGAGTGTTTATACCACTGGCACGGTGTCTATATAATGGGGAATTTAAAGTAGTCGCGGGGATGATGATGGCTTCTAAATTTGCTGCTAGTGCCTCTTTGGCATCAGTAGGAGCTCTAGCCAAGATGTATTAAGTTCTGGGTGAGTTCAAGTGCATGTAGGTTACCGTGTATTGAAAGTCGAGGAAAAAAGCAACGCTGTTATTTCTGCTACACACCAGCAGTTACAATACTGAGGTGTACTATCTGTGGGTATAGTGGTGTAGAATATACATGGAAACAGATTGTATTTTTGTTACAAATTCATGACAGCTGCTCAAAATATTTTTAAAATGCACTACAATTATTCTATAGCATTAAGTATATATACCCTGGATGCAGGAAAAGGAATATGCTACTTACCAGTATGCATCTGTTCTTGGCATGTAGAGCTGCAGATCTACACACTTTTGCATAGATTGCCATCTGGTGTTGGGCCCGGATGTTTGCAGTTTGTATTTCCTCTTGGAAAGTCTTTGGAAGTCACGAGGTCGGTGACTCCTCCTTTGGATCGTATTGCGCATGGGCTTCGGCTCCATCCTCAGATTGTTTTTCGCCAACAGGGAAAGATGGAGCGTAGTAGTAACAGTGAAGAAACCCATGTGTGTTGTATCTAAATAAGATAGACTGGAACAGATACAGGTAGGAGGCGGGTGGGCGTGTGTAGATCTGCAGCTCTACATGCCAAGAACAGATGCATACTGGTAAGTAGCATATTCCGTTCGAGGCATATGAGCTGCAGATTACACACTTTTGCATAGACTATATAGCAGTTCCCAACCTTAGCGGCGACCACCGGTATCTGTTGCAGTGGTTTGAAATAGTGTTTTTAGTACAGCCTGGCCCACACTAGCTTGTTGCTTGGTTTGCACATCTACACAGTAATGTTTAGTGAAAGTGTGCGGTGTTGACCATGTAGCTGCTTTGCAGATATCATCTAATGGGATGTTCCCTAGAAAAGCCATAGAAGCCCCTATCTTTTGTGTAGAGTGGGCTCTAGGGGGAACAGATAGCGTGCTTTTTGCCTTGTGGTAGCAAATCTGTATGCATTTTACAATCCACCTAGCTATCCCTGATTTAGAGATGGGATTGCCTTTATGTGGTGGAGAGAAAGAGACAAACAGTTGTTTTGTCTTTCTGAAAGGTTGTGTTCTCTGGATATAGTAAAGTAAGGCCCTTTTAACATCCAGTGTGTGTAGAGCCCTTTCTGCAACAGTTTGAGGTTGCGAGAAAAAACCCGGTAATTCTACCGATTGGTTTAGATGAAAGGGGGAAATGACTTTGGGTAGGAATTTTGGGTTGGTACGGAGGACAACCTTGTTCGGGTGCATTTGGAGAAAAGGTTCTTGTATAGTAAGTGCTTGTATCTCACTGACCCTTCTAAGGGAAGTGATGGCTACAAGGAAAGCTGTTTTCCATGTGAGAAATTGCAGTTCACATTTATGCAAAGGTTCAAAAGGCGGTCCCATTAGCCTTGTGAGAACTATATTTAAGTTCCACACAGGTGAGGGTGGTACTCTGGGGGGAATTATTCGTTTGAGGCCTTCCATGAAGGCTTTAATGGCAGGCACTCTGAAAAGTGATAGGTGCCGTCTGTTTTGTAGGTAAGCGGCAATTGCTGCGAGGTGTAGCCGAATGGATGTATATGCTAGGTTACACCTTTGTAGATGGAGTAAGTAGCATATGATGTGCTGTATAGATGCGTCTAGAGGGTTCATTGTGTTGTTATGGCAATAAACAACAAATCTTTTCCACTTTGCAGCGTAGCAGGCTCTAGTAGTAGGGCGTCTAGCTTCTCTGATGACGTTCATACAGTCGGGGGGGGAAGGTTAAGATATCCGAATTCTAGGATCTCAGGAGCCAGATCGCAAGGTTGAGCTGAGCTGGGTCCAGGTGTCTGATCTCTCCATGGTTCTGGGTTAGGAGGCATGGTGAGAGGTGTAACTTTTGGTGTGGCACTACTGAGAGTTCCAGCAGCGTGGTGTACCACGGTTGTCTGGCCCATGTTGGAGCTACTTGTATCAGTGTGAGGGAGTGCTGTTGGAGCTTTCGCACCACTAATGGAATTAGTGGGAGAGGTGGAAAGGCGTACGCAAATTTGCCTGACCAGTTCATCCATATCGCATTGCATTTGGACAATGGGTGTGGGTATCTGGCGGCGATGCTTGGGCATTTTTTGTTTTGGTGGGTGGCGAAGAGGTCTATGTGTGGATGCCCCCACATCTGAAAGAACGGGTGAAGAACTTGAGGGTGAAGTTCGCACTTGTGGATCTGCTGCGTCTGTCTGCTGAGCAGATCTGCCATGGTGTTTTGGACTCCTGGGACTTGTTGGGCTAGGAGAAAGATTTTGTGTGGAATTGACCATCTCCAGATGCTCTGTGCTAGTTGAGAGAGTTGTGGAGAGTGTGTGCCGCCTTGTTTTTGAATGTAGTACATGGCCGTCATGTTGTCTGTGCGAATAAGGACTGCCTTGCCTAAAATGTGTGTGTAAAAGGATTTTAGGGCTAGAAAGATTGCCAATAACTCCAGATGGTTGATGTGGAGTAACTTTTGTTGCGGCGTCCATGTGCCCTGCACTGTGAGGTGTAATTAATGAGCTCCCCAGCCGGAGAGCGATGCGCCTGTTAGGATTATTTGTGGAACCGGGTCCATGAACGGTCGACCTTTGGAAAGATTCATGGTGTTCCACCACTGCAGAGAGCGATGGGTGCGACCGTCTACCAACCCCAGATCTGTCAGTTGCCCCTGGGCCTAGTTCCATTGGCGCGCTAAGCACTCTTGGAGTGGACGCATCTGGAGTCTTGCATGAGGCACTATGAAAATGCAAGAGGCCATCATCCCTATCAGTTGCATAAACACTCTTGCTGGGAGAGAGTGTTGAGGTATGAATTTTTGACGCAAAGCCTGAATGTTTGCAATCCTGGCCGGATTGGGGTAGGCTATGGCTTTTGAGGTGTCTATGGTGGCACCGAGGTATTGCTTTGTGTGGGATGGTATTAGCTGGGACTTTTGGTGGTTCACCGTGAAGCCCAGCTGGTGAAGTAGTTGGATTGTAGTGGCGGTGTGATGTACACATTGGTTGTAGGACGTGGCTTTTATTAGCCAGTCGTCCAAATATGGGAAGACGTGAATGTTCTGTCTTCTGAGGTGTGCCGCCACTACGGCTAGGCACTTGGTGAATACCCTTGGTGCTGTTGTGACCCCGAATGGGAGCACCTTGAACTGGTAGTGTTGCCCGTCCACTACGAATCTGAGGTACTTTCTGTGAGCATGGTGTACCAGAATGTGAAAGTATGCGTCTTTCAAGTCCAGCATGGTAAGAAAGTCGTTGTGGGAGAGGAGCGGAAGTACCTGCTGAAGTGTTACCATGTGAAAATGGTCCGAATGTATGTATGTGTTTAGAGGCCGGAGATCTAAGATAGGTCGTAGAGTCTCGTCTCTTTTTGGTATCAGAAAATATAGGGAGTAGACCCCTAAATTTTGCCGGTTGGGGGGGGGACTTGTTCTATCGCCTGTTTTTGTAGGAGGGAGATTACCTCCTGTTTTAGTAACGTGGAATGTCCTTGTGACATTGGGCGTAGCCTGGGTGGAATGTTGGGGGGGTAGATGTCAATTCTAGGCAGTACCCTGAACGAATAATTTGGGTCACCCATCTGTCTGATGTGATGGTCTCCCAGACATGAAGGAAATTTTGTAGTCTGCCCCCGACCGGAGTGGGATGGTCTGGAGGGAGCAGGGGGAAGTCATTGGGTAGGCGGTGTGGCAGAGCGGGCGGTATTTGTTTTGCCTTTATTGTTATTGCCTCTATAGCCGCCTCTTTGATAACCCCTTGTGAAGGTGGATTGAGCAGGGGATTTGTAGGAAGTGGACGCGCTATCTGAGGAGTATCCTCTGGCCGTGCCCCGAAAGGAAGAGCGGCGAAAGGAGCGTCTAGGACGGTGTGACTGCAGGGCTCCCATAGATTTCGCCGTATCTGTGTCCTTCTTCATCTTCTCGAGGGCCTCATCTACCTTTGGACCGAATAGATGTTCTTGATCAAATGGATGATTTAATATGGAGGCTTGTACCTCAGGTTTAAAGCCTGAAACTCTCAGCCAAGCATGGCGACGGAGGAGGGGGCTAGTGTTAATGGCCCTGGAGGCTGTGTCTGCTGCATCTAAGGCACAGCGTATAGAGGTGTTAGTTATGGTCTTGCCCTCTTGAATTAATTCATTGGCCCTATTTCTGTATTTTTCTGGGAGATGGTGCATGATGGTTTCTAGTTCATCATAATGCGCTCTGTCGTATCTGGCCAATAGCGCTTGAGTGTTGGCGATACGCCATATATTGGCTGCCTGTGACGCAGTGCGCTTTCCCGACGAGTCTAGTAGCTTTGACTCTGTCAGGTGGTGGTGCTTCGCCTGACGCCTGGGAGTTTGACCTCTTCCGTGCAGTGGATACCACTAGGGAATCCAGTGGCGCTGGCCCTTTGATATAGGCTGGATCTGTGGGGGCAGCTTTATACTTTTTCTCTATGTGTGGGTTAATGACCCTAGCCCTGACTGGGTCTTTAAAAACCTCTGGTGCATGTTTTATTACCCCCTTGAGCATAGGTAGTATAGAAGTAGACCTATGTGAGGTATCAAAGGTGTCTAGGAGGAAATCTTCCTCCACCGGGTCAGTGTGTAGCTCTACCCCGTGATAATGTGCCACCCTCTGAAGTAGGTGGTGAAAACCTAATGCGTCTTCTGGTGGAGATGGCCTGGATGGATAAAGGTCATCTTGTGGGACATCTGGAATGTCGGGGTTATTATAATTGTCCCATGGGTTCGGGGATCCTGTAGGGGTGGGGTCTTGTGGCACATCCCCTGGATCGTAGTATGGGTCCCCCTAATCATCATGGTCTGGAGATGGGGTGAGAGCGATGTGGCAGGGGTGGAGAAGGTGGAGGGGGCGGAGGTGGAGAGGGTGGAGGAGGTGGGGAAGGCACTCTGAAAGGGGAGGTAGCACAGTCTTTCCTCTTTGGATGTGGAGGCGGAGCCGGTTTGTCCAAATGTCTCTTTTTAGAAGAAAGTGCCAAATGTCCAGTTTTTGGATCCTTGGTAAGTGTCTTTTGCAAAGGATCCGGTGTAATCAGTTCTTGAGACAATGTTTGTTCGGTCGGCACCAAAGGTTTCGGGGCCGATGGCTTTTAGGCTTGTCCGTGCCGTGTTTTTTTGGAACCTCCGAATTTTTTGGTCGGCGCCGAGGCAGGCTTCGGCGCGGGGGTGTCGGTGCCGAGGGCCTTATGATGTTTGGTCGGTACCGAAAGGCTGAGTTTCGACACCGAGGGCTTTGGTGCGGAGCTCGGTGTCGAGGTAGAGGCCGGTCTCTTTTTCGGTGCCGAAGTGTGTTAATCGGCACCGCTGGCAGGCTGGCTCGAGCCCGAGCTGCCGGAAGGCTTATTAGGCTTCTTCACCGGGCCCGAAGGTGGGGTGTTCGAAGCAGTGTCTTTGGTCTTGCCTAGGCTCGGAGGCGAAGGCGTGACCGAAGCCTTTTTGGGTGTCGGTGTGGGAGCGGGTATATTACTCACGACCCTCTGCGCCGGGGTGATGTCCTCCATATCCGAGTCGTCGGCTTCGGAAGCACTGACGAGGTCCTTTTCGGTGTGCTGCTGTCCCGGAGCTTCAACGTCGTCCCCGAAGATGTCGACTGGAACGGAGGTCGAGGAGTGCGCCATGTTTCGTCTGGCCCTTCGATCTCGAATAGTCTTTTTCGATCTGAAAGACTTGCAGGCGGGACAGTCTCGAGCCTCGTGTTCAGGGGAGAGGCAGAGGTTGCACACCTCATGAAGGTCGGTGTGGGGGAATTTGGACCCACATCGAGGGCACTTCTTGAATGGAGTTCTTTCCAATTGGATAGGCCCGAAGGCCGCCGTCGACGACTGGAATCAAAGGTGTGTCGAAGAGAAGGTGATTGAGGAGATCAGGATCTGAACAATACCGCGATGAGCGAGGATTCCGCTTCGATCGTCGAACTGGAAATGTTCGGAACCGGAGCGCGAAGTATTACATCCGAGCCCGATGGCGGAAAAAAACGATCTGAGGATGGAGCCGAAGCCCATGCGCAATACGATCCAAAGGAGGAGGAGTCACCGACCTCGTGACTTCCAAAGACTTTCCAAGAGGAAAAACAAACTGCAAACATCTGGGCCCAACACCAGATGGCGATCTATGCAAAAGTGTGTAATCTGCAGCTCATATGCCTCGAACATACGATTTTAATTTCTGTACTAGGGGGCCGCAGTCAGTCAAGTGCAATTCTTTTAGGAGTTCTACTATTTTATGTACTTTGCCATTGTTTTAAGTAGCTATGCAATTGAGAAAGATGAAAGATTTGTGTGTTTTCTTATAGTATACGAATTTAACTTGCCAATTTACATTCTGTTTAAGTGATCAGCTAAAGTATATCACAGTACCATGCTTCTTTTTACTGCTTGCATGCTGTAAATCCAAAAGTAAGTATTTATGTCAATCCTACCATGACATCCAAGTCTGAATTAGCTTACATACTGCAGATTCCCTTGGAGATCAAAACATTTCTAATCATGAATCAAAATGCTGAAAAGTCTAACTGTTAGGTTATGAGTATTGAGATCATAAGTTTCTTCTGCGGCCATTCTCAAATTTAAGGGGTAAAGTTTTTCATTCTTTCCCTTTCTATATAGAAGCATAGTTGTTTGTGACTCTTAAAAAAGCATAGGGGAAATTATTTGTTTATTTAATAGCTATTCTGTATTGCGATCCAGCCACTTAAGAGCGCGGAGTAAGAAAAAAGGAAGGGGCGCGATAGGTGGCAAGTTAGGAAATACAGACTATTTCAGAAAACCACAGTGTTTTACTGAGCTTCCTATTCGGATATGTAGGTTGTGGTCAGGACACAGAAGCGTCATAATTCTGTACCAAAGGCATTCAGGTGCGCCTGTCTGAATTAACGATCAGCCACTCACTGTCTTAGTCTCATTAATGTGTTCAATAATTCATCAAGGGTCTCCCATTTGTTTTGAAGATTATGGGGTCTCTTTTGGCAAGAATTCTCTTGTCGAGGAGTCTCTGACCTTTTTGTACAGGGTCTATACAATTATTCCCAGAAACACAAAAGTATTTATTGTGCACTTGTGCCAATGCCTATGGAGTGGTACATGCATAAAAGGTTATCTTAATAAATATTTAAGGGAAGTTATCACTTCCAATTGGATACAATTACATTACGGTTTCGGTGAGAATTTCTCCATTCCTTATATAACTAGAAATCACTGTTGAGCTTGCTTTTTTCATTCTTAAGTGTCATCCTGTGTAAACTATCTTTTGGTTTTTATTTTATTTATGACTGCTTTGTAACACGAATTCTAAAAAAGCACATACATACAAAGTACTGAATTCCACTTCTTATATTAAGCATTTTTTCATCATCCTATTCACTGTACCTGCTATCGTTACATACCTGTATTTTTTTACAATATTAGAATCAGCATAGGTTGATCAGCATTTATTACACCTTTAGATAATTCTTTGCAGAACTGTGTATCCAGGTACCATTTTTTAGCTGGACATTACTCCTGCTACTTGAAGCAAAGGGGCTGTGGCCATCGGGCTTCAAGGAACATTTCTATTGTTTGTTCGTGCCTGTCGCACCAGACACTCATCTAGCATCGTCTCTTACCATTTTGTCTTATTGAGCCTTCCAGCCTGTGGCTCAACATTATGAAACAAGCCATTTCCTTAGTCAGAGTAGATTACATCTTGCTTGAATTTAAGAATAAGTAACAGACTAAGGAACTAAAGCAACCAGTTAATAAATGAAATATGCTTTATTTAAATAAAAAAATCATAACTTCATTAAAGCAGCACCTTTGTTCAGAAGACTGGCTTTGTGACTTGGGTGCTTTAAGGGTCATTTACACACCAGTGGAACAAGTCAGTGCTTGTGTTTTAAATAAACGTTTAAGAAATGCTCTCAAATGAGTTCAAAGCATCACAAAAACAAGTGAGTTGCAACTTTAAGGAATATTTTCACATTTCAGATCCCACTTTACATAGCATCTTATGAAGTGAAGCTCATCACCATCAATGCTGTCATGGGTACAGTCATGCATTTTGGCTCTTGGCTTTGTTTTTAATCACACTGAAGATATCAAACAATGTTGATTTATAGCTTTTACTATACTTATTTTTACTTTGGGGAAATATCACCTTCACATTTTTGCTCACATTAGGACTTGATCTCCCACTATGAAGTACATTTTTAATCGTTTGAAACATTCTTGTGATATATTAAACAAGGTGGTGGGATAGCTCCACCGAAATGGAATGGGAGACAGACCGTAGTAACATTTCTGAGTGATTAATTAGTAAAGGATATTTTGTTCATGCTCTAAGATTTGGAATGATTGTGGCCTCTACTCACTCAGTATCATGGAACCCTTGGCTAGAAATAGGTCGGCAGGAAGGTTTGACATTAACATTAGCTTGGGATCATCACTTTAGGATGCTGTGGGCACATACCATATCAATATTATTTTGCGGGAATGTGAAGGAAAAGTGACCGGCATATAAACACCAGGTGATCCAAAGAGATGGGTATTTGCGTCTAAAACCAGTAGAATGTGGCCTACATTCCATAGCATGTCATCTGGAAGGTTGAAGGGGAGACTCCAATCAGACCAGTTGATACTAGCTGGCTTTGGATCACCATGTAAATGAACGGCCTTCCTCCCACTTCTACACAACCCTCTCTTATTTCTCCATTCTTGATCAGTTTCCGGAATGCAGGTCCTGTACCTAACACAAGCCCTGGCTCGTTTAACAGACTTAGCGCACCAATGACACTGCAAGACTATGTTGGATACAGAAAACCCAGTCTGTGACAAAGGGAAGTAATAAGACCTGTATTTGATTAATAAAGAAGGCTGCAGCCAATTCTGTATGCGAGCAGTGAACCGCCTCAGAGTTTGAGAAAAGAACTTCTCCAGTTTTTCACAGCACTACATGTTTTCGGGAGAAAGGCTGAAATGACTAGGAGTATTCAATTATATGTCAGGGCTGTTGCCGATACAGTGTTGTGTCATGCACCTAACCATGTAACATTCTGAGACAGCTCTACTGAATTACATTGTAAAAAAGAATAAGCGTGCCATATCAATGTCTATTCAAAATATCCATGTTTTCAAATGAAGAAAAACAAATTGACTAACAATACATTTACATTTTATGTTGAACCCAGTTATAATGGAGAACTCGGAGTATAGCTAGGTCATAAATTGCTCATTTGTTTGTCCACGTCTTCGGGGCAATGACGGATATCAAAATAACTTAACACTGCATTCATCAATATATTTGCAAACAAAATAATGATTTGCTTTTTTATGCTTCTAGAAATTCAATGAGATGGATGCAACTGTGACCAGTATCGGTCCCTTTTCCAACCTCTGGAAGAACTACACAACAACCAACACCAGCGATGCCATGGACAACCATTCCTCGGACACCTCCAGTTCTATGGAATGCACAATCGATGAACAGTCCCTCAATGGAGTTTTAGCAGTGTCTTACTCAGTAACATTTATCATTGGGATAATAGGCAACGCACTCGCACTCTATGTATTTCTGTGGATTCATAAAGAACGGAACTCCATTCAAGTTTACCTCCTTAACGTTGCCATCGCTGATCTTCTGCTTATCTTCTGCCTCCCATTCCGGATAATGTATCATATTAATCAAAACAAATGGCTAATGGGCGTGCCTTTCTGTAGGGTTGTGGGTAATCTCTTCTATATGAACATGTATATTAGCATCATACTTCTCGGACTGATCAGCATGGACCGGTACATAAAAGTTACACGTGCTTTGCAGAGACATAAAATGTCAAGAACAAAATGCAGCATCTACATCTGCAGCCTCCTGTGGGCCCTGTCAGTTGGTGCGGTTATTCCCTTGGTAGCACACAAGCTGGGCAGTAAACAGAGTGAGTCTACCATGTGCTTCCATTACAGGCTACGAGAGACGTGGAAGGCGATATTCAACTATTTTATTGTTGTAGTCTTTTGGGTTGTTTTCATTCTCCTCATTCTTTCCTATGTTAAAATTGCGAAGACCCTTTTTCATGTCTCCAAGGCAAGACCAAATCTGCCCAACTCTGTGAAGTATTACAGAACAGCCCGGAAATCATTTGTCGTGCTTTTCATTTTCACCATATGCTTTGCTCCATACCACGCTTTCCGATTCTTCTATATAACATCTCAGCTGAAAACCACATCCTGCTATTGGCAAAACATAATTCACAACACCAACGAGATCATGCTGGTATTCTCAGCCTTCAATAGTTGCCTAGATCCAGTCATGTACTTTACACTATCCAGCAGTGTTCGGAAAACTGTATTCCAGCTCCTTTGCAGGGATCATAGAGAAACCAGTAGGAGTGAAAGCGTTACATCGGAATGCCCACATGGCCAAAGTCAGGCCCCTGCCCATGCAGTTTCCTCTTCAGGCACTGTGGCCCAAACGATTCACTTGGTAAGGAGAGGTTCTTGAGACACGCATGCCTGCAACGTTTTACCAAATGCAATAGGTGGCTTCAGTTGTCATTTTGGGAGTTATCACCCTGCAACGGTTTGGAGTGTTTCATTGGGAGATCTTTCAATGAAAGAGGTTTGTTGCCGTCTGGCTTCGATAACCTGTGGAAAATATTTTGTGCTTTACAAAATGGAGACAGAACAAGATCATAGGTTTGAGTGTTGGAGAATAAGCACTTAACATTTCATTTTAATTGACTTACAAAAATGTGATTATCTCTCAAAGGAGGGAACCCCAAGGGAAGAGCATTTTTTAAAAAAATGTATGCATATTTTGTAAACACTAACCACAACATTTCATTAGCACAATCTGATGTCAAATTGTGCATCATTTTATTAATCTGCGATTCTTTTGGAAGTTTCTACATTAATAAAGGAAAATGTACAGAATCATATTTTCTACTTTTCTGTAACAATAAGAATCAAAAATTAAAAAGTCAGACTCTGCAATTAGCTAACGTATAGCAGTAATGTACATTTAGTTAATAATACTGCATCAGCAGATAACTTAATATTTAACTCACTAAACTGCCACAGTACAACATTACACTTTGAAGAAAGCCTAGTTTTCTGGCACTCTTTGAATAAGTGCTTAACTTTCCTCGTAAGAATAAGCCTTGTCAAAGCCAACAGGTCTGCCTTTGGAAACTATTTTTTTTTTATTTTCTAGTTTTTTTGCAAACATATGTAATAGACTTTAAAAATGCAAAAGTAATAAACACCTAAAGGTGGTGTGCATTTGTTTGCAAAAAGTAAGTAAAGAATGGCACATCTAAAAAATAAATAAATAAAAATCTTCACTATAGAAGAAATGAAAGCAGAGATACCCTGGCACTGAAGTGGACTGCCTTCAAGAATATGTGGAAGAGTGAAATACCATCCCTCACAGTGAAGCATGGCAAAGGCTCATATGGGCTGACCCATGGACCTATGCTGTAGGATATGGTGAGCAGAAGCAAACCAATAGCGACACTTTAAACGGACAAAGAGGGCTGATTGAAAAAAGCCTCTAATAAAAATATATTTGAATAAAGAACAATGTCGTTAGGTCTCGCCTAGGCAGAGCGCATTGCGATGCTCTAGGAGATCACCTTTAGAAATTGGTCAGCTCTTTTGAAGCACTCATGCTTGTGCTGGAATCCACCTTGCAGGAACGAGCAGCGGTGTGCAGGGCCCATCTGTTTTCAATTAGCGTGGCCGCGCGTGCTTGCTCCTCCACTGCCTATCTCAACCTCGCTCTCCCTTGTTTTATCTTAGCTTGTAACGGATACAAAGTGCTGTGGATACATCTACTTAATGCTGAATGATGTGGTAGACAACGGTGCCTTCCTGATGGTCGAATCCACGATATTTTGCATTAAGTGCATCGAACTGCAAACACAAAGAGCACTGTGCATACATTAGAGCTCTGATTTCATCCGACAGAGATGCTATTATGATCACTATTTTTGCATCAAAGGGATATTGGCCACCAGAATCCTGTTTCACGGGCGACATCAACCGTAACAAGGATGACAGTAATGTTCTCATTTATAAGATACAGATTTTTTTTCAACCACTGCTGATGCCCATTGGAAATAGCCAAGGCATATTTATGTAAAAATACAAACAAACATGCATCCCAGACCTTAAACGTAAAGTAACAGTATGCGTGTGATTGATGTGCCATGGAGTATCGGGTTACAACATGAAATCTGCAGGCTTTCTTAGGGTGTGAACCGTATCAACACCGCAGCTGGCTTTGAAAAACACTTACACGTTGTACAGCAGGAGTACATATTAATGGCTCTGATATTTTCAACGACAATGGTTTCTTTTTTAAGGTATGCATGGTTAATTTATGAGTTGCCACAGATTAATAACGTGCAGTATCATATGAAAGCAAGCAGGGCAATCACAAGTGTTCTGCAAATGGCCTTATTAATATGCTGTTTAATGGAAAAAATATGTTTTTCTGTTCAGCACTATTTTTGTGCGTTTTGAATTATAACTACATGAACATCGAAGTCAAGCTTAAAACCAGTGACAGCGTTTTTGTATATTCAGGTTTTATCCCAAATGAAAATGATGTTTAACCCTTTGTTAGCATAATTGACTATTTATTTATTTAAAATTCGACTTTGTTTTTTACCAGATCTTTTGACAGCATGGGGCGCATATGAAAGATCATGTGATGCTCTTTTTCCCTTTACTCCCCTGATTCCCAAAACCAGTATGCACATCACTTGGATGCTCTGTTTTCTAGGTGTGCTGCCCCTCATAGTTTATTCTGAACACCTTACGAACATGAACACGGCACTGTGGACTCGCATATTTCAAGACTAACGCACTCTGGGCACGCGCCTTTCAAGAGTAATGCGCTCCTTTGCAGCGGAGACCCTCCTCCACCGCACCACCGCGCGGCGCGTGATACTGTAAATGCCACAGCTCAGCTCGGCCCGTCTTGGCTCAGGGTCCATGAGGAGCCAGGCATACCCTCGGGCCAGGCTCAAGCTTTCAATGCCTCACCCAGCTCCAACTATAAGCAGTCCGGCCATTTACACCCTCCGACATGTACCATTATTGCCAGCAGGACTGGCTCCAGTCTCCAGGATGCACCACTTGTGCGCAGAGCTCCTTTTCAGCAACTGTAAATGTTACGGTTTCTAAAACTACACTGATCAACAGAGGAGAGGATGTATCCTTAGGGAGAGGATGTAGTCTTAGGGCTAGAACTGCTCACTTTGGAGTTGGGGAATCAGGTTCGAGCCTCGGCTCAGCATCCTGTGATTCTGGGCAAATTGCTTAATCTCCTAGGGCCTACCAAATAATGAATGTGTCCTTGTGTAATGTAACTGGTGCTCATGTAAAGCGCTCCAATACCTTCAGGTCGAGCTTGCGCTATAAATATCTGCACAATTTTCTTTTTAAAAATGCATCTCTGCCGCAGTTCCTCTGCCCCAATCACTATAACTAGGTGTGTTTTTGTGCGGACGCGCAAACAGCTGGGACTGAAGAACAACAACAGCTGGCAGCTCTCCTGTGATGAGTTATTTAAGCCACGCTCGAAATCGTGCCGATAAGGCACCATCTGAAGCGCGAGATCGGACTGTCTGCCATAAGGATCCTGTCACTTTTGTGTCAAGGAGGCAGGCGGGCAGGTAACACAGGCAGGGATAGCGGCTGCCGGCCTTGGGATTGTGGACTGACCCAGGACAGGCGCTGGTGCACGGTTGCGGGTAAAGTGCAGATACATACGAGGGGACCTTGCGGTGAAGAGGGGCCCTGGGCATCTAGAGGCTACCAACCCCCAGGACTTTATATATATGGAAGGTGGCCTTAAACTGCCAAACTGGTGAAGTGGAGGGTTGCAAAAGCGCCCCCTATAGCCGAAAGATGGACGTAGACTCCTAAGTAGGTAAAGTGCCGCGGTGCAAGAGGGCCTCTAGGCATCTAGGTGCCCTGCATCCTCAAATACTTTGTATACCTGTAGCATGCTGTTAGACTCATGTGTGGGTAAAATGCGGAGGTGCAGGGTTGGAACCCTCTGTGCAGGAGGCGTCGGAAGCCAGGGACCCTGTGTTACACATCCCCCAGGTCTTTGCATATCTGGGAGGCGCTCTTTATTAAGTGCTGTCACTGCTGGGAGCAGGGCAGTAATGAGACTGTGGCGGAAGTCCCAGGGGTCGTCCTGCAAACTGTGGCAGCTCTATGCGTTAAGCAGTTTTATTGCACTCTTTAAGTGCTCTTTGACTTGCTTTTGGAAACGTGGCCTCTCTAAGTGCAGTGTTTATTTCAGGGCAGTTTAAGGCTGCATACAGTGCCCATGGCAGTGTTTCACTTACATGTTTTTTATTGCTGTGTTATGTAACGGGGATGTTCTCGCCTGAAAGGGAGAGTGCTTTGTAGTGTAGAAGGGAGTATTTTCTGCTCTTCAGGGGCCTAACTAAGATTCTGTTTTGAAACAGAGTAACATAGTGATCAGTACAGTATTTGCTGGAAGTGAGGTTCTCATGGAAGCTTCCAGTTAGGTGTACTTCGCATTTTCTGCACCATCACCCTGCGACGTGTGGCTTGGTTTCGGAAAGAGGCTCTGCTCACACTGGTTCGAGCTGGGTTCTCACAGAAATTTACACCAAGTGCATTTTTAGGTGTCACGTTTCTCTTTCCAAAGATAATGGTGCGCTCAGTCATCACCTGAACACAAACCCTCCTTATCGTCCTTCTTCTCACCAACCAGTGCTTAATTAGAGCTGGGTTCTACCGTAAGCACAGAAAATGTCCCGAAACCATTGTTTGGCAGTAGAAAATATAAAATAACAAAAAACTGCTATTATTTGGATGAGGTGCGCACCTCATTGCCCCCTCCACTCTGCTCTATTGATAGCTGAGCCACTGGTCCAAATATACAGTAAACGCGCACCTAAAAGTGAATCTTAATGGCCTTTTAAGCGAGTTTCATGAAATAGCTTGACTGGGAGAAACAGCTGTCCAGTCTGCATTTGTTGGGTGCACAGCAAACAGTGACGGGCACATGCTGATGAGCTTTGCGGGGGTCAACAGGGGGTAAAAGACATTGTCATTTACAACGCCATCACTTGATTAATACTTCACGAAGGAAGGAAAAAAAAAACATTTTCAATGTCAATAGCTCAAAACAATGTCATTGGAGACCTATTGCATTGTAAATGCTTGTTCTTTAAGTGTTAATAATTAAAAGGATGGTGTTCATCCACTGAGTGAAGTTGTAGTGGAGAGGGAAACGTGTCGGGTTGAAAAGGAATTTAAGGCCTGAAAAGTGAGAGCACCATATGTGGTAAAGAGCTTGCTACTTTCGCCCTAGGATCAGCTGTTAGAGAACACACCAGCCTGGGCCTCGCACTGAGCAGAATGAAGATCCAACCGCTTTTCTGCTCACAGAAGAAGCCCTATCCCTGTCACACACACTCTGCAAGAGAGGTGTAGCACAGAGGTACTGCTATACACAAGACGGGCCCTGCCTGATTTTTGCCTTACAATTTACAATTTCAGCGCTATGTTTGATGCTTTTGTAATGATCAATACAATGTTATTCACATTCTGTACAGCAGGGTGATACGATTAATCATGATAGAGTATTTTCCCACCTCCTTTACTTGCCATTACCATCAAATGGTTTGTAACCCACCACATTTCAAGCAAGTGTGTAGGAGACAGTATCCCGCAGCTGTCCCTGTTGTAAAGTAAAATGTCTCAAGTTCCCAACGTTGGGGTTGTTGGGGGGGAGCCAAGTGAGAGCGCTGTAATACAGTCTGAAGGTGTGCCCATCGAGCCTAAGGCGCGAAAAATTAAACCCGCCTCCAGGGGGTTATTAAAATTCACTATGACGCAATGTCCCTTCACCGTTTTCCGTGTTTGGCCTATCCAACTCACCCTACGGACCATTATAATTTTCTCTAACAGCATCTGCGTGGGGGGATATGAAGCATTAGCCCTGGTTGCCAGCCAGTAAACAGTCTAATTGTTAAGTTGATTGAAGTTTTCCTCTGTCTCCCTCCATACAGGGGTCACTTCCCCCAGTACAATGACGTTAAGAGTTCCCACCGAGGGCAGCTGGATAGTGGTATTGGCGGGGCAGTATGTTGGCTGTGAGTGTTAAGATGTGGCAGCGGTGGACAAATCGGAGCTGCTCAGGCTTCCCTGCTGGGTTGCCGTGCCAAGTGCTTGCCACTCAGAGTTAGCCTCCGTAACCCTTGGAACATGAGGTAGGTTGGGAGTGTAGGATCGCAAAGGCAGTTGTGATAAAGCTGTGATAAGGCCTGGGCCTGTGCTTGAGCCCGAGATGTTGCTCCCCTCCTTCTGGCAATGGTGTTGCAGGGGAGTCTACTTGGACCTCCATTTGGAATGGTATGCTGGGGATGGGAGTGCCGGCTACTTATACTTGAATATAGGGTATCCACTGATCCCTTCAAAGAACCAACAATTTGCTCAAGTGCAGAGATCTGAGTGTCAAATGCATTTAAGGCTGGAATAATCTTCCTTTCAAAGTCTTTAAAAGAAGCCAAAAGACTCAACGGGGGTGTCCTTCCTCGTAACTTTAGGATAGACCGCTGTAGGTGCAAATGGGGCATGCACACGCTCTGGGATAATCTTCCTGCTTGATCTGTTGACAGCAGGCCACCGCGGCATGGACATTTTGCGTCTAGTTCCCACCACATTCCTTTTTACTCGCCCCAAGTCTCCTCCTACTACTATGACCTCCAAAAAATAAATTCAAAATCCTTCACTCTTCTATCTCTCCACTATCGTTTCCAATCAAAATAACAGACTAACATGTCCACTTCTCAAATTTCAAAATTCACTATACTAATACACCACTAATTCTTTATGGGTTCCAGAGTAGCGTGCTACTCACCGAAAAAAGCGCTTCAAAACCTCATCAGGGGTAGCAAGCACCATATAAATGCAAACCTTGTTTCCCTCTTCTATCCCTCCGCAACTCTTCTCTATCCAAATAACTGAAAAACATAGCCACCACTCAAATTACTTTCATATTTCACTATACTGATTCACCACTAATCCTTTATGGGTTCCAGAGCAGCGTGCTACTTGCCGAAAAAAGCGCTTCAACACCCCATCAGGGGTAACAAGCGCTAAATAAAGGCAAACCTTTTTCCCTCTTCTATCCCTCCGCTAACCTTCCCAATCCAAATAACTAATATCCACTACTCAAATTGCTTTCATATTTCACTATACAAATTCAAAACTAATCCTTCATAGGTTCCAAAGTTGCGTGCTACTCGCCAAAGAAAAGCGCTTAGACGCCTCATCAGGGGTGGTAAGCGCTACATAAATGCAATTACATTACAATACATTTCTGGAGGGACGGAGGCTATACACAGACAGCCTTAGAGAGCCGAGCCATTAAAAGATGTAAATAAGGCAACAAAAAGCACAAAAAATATACAGAATTTAAAATGAACAAATAAGTATTTTTCACCTTTTCTCAGTGTCTGAATAAGTAAATACGATTATCTCACTGAATTGAGTTACTTTTATTGAAAGTAATAAATGTGAGGTTTTTGTAGAAAGCAGATTCTATACTGAATTATTTCAATGTGCTCGAGGATGGGTAAGGAGAATGGTACACAGTGAAGTAAAGTAGTGGGCCGTGGACCACACAATATGGTAAGTGGAGATTCCAGAATGTGAGTCCAGGATTGCATTTTGTATGGTTCAGAGACTGTAGGGGTAACACCCTTCTCTCTTCTGTTAAATGCCAAAGGTTTTGTTATTCAATTAGTGTTAGTATGTGGAGTTTAATAAACACGCTTAACACACCTAGAACTTAAACTGACGCTGTACACCCATATCTCCACGTGCCTGGTCTGACGGTTCAAAGGTGTCCTTTTCTGTTACCAATGTTCCAACATACACTGAAGATGAAACACAGGAACAGGTCATGCCCGTCTAAAATCAGATTTCAGGAGCAAACTGAGGACCTCTGTTTTTGTTAAATATTTATGGCGTCGGTGAGATGTTGGCCTTTCCTAAAAAGTCAGCTGAGCCCAAAATAACATTACCTTTAAAAGTACTTCCAGCCTTCCCTCACTGCTGGCGTACCTGCTTTGACAAAGACAGGCTTTGGAAGAGCTTCGACTCCTCAATAACCTAAATTTAATAATCAACAAATTAAAGAGGCCGCAGAGCCCCCACAGAGTTTGCTCCTCAGTTTACAGATCTTCAACGAGGCTTAGGTGATGTTCAACATGCCTTCAGTGAGGTGTCTGACACTGTTTAAAATCAGTTTTATCTTAAAAATCTGGGGGAAATTATTCACTGGGTTCCTACAGCCCAAAATTGAGGGGGATTTATCGCCCCTTATCCCAAACTATCCCTCTGGCCATGGCCATGCTTTCTAGCTTCAAGGATTTCAAAGGCCGTCACATACACGACAACACGACCGGAAGTGGATGAAACACGCCAGTGCCAGCTAATATTTTCTACGATTTTGCCTTGGGCTGACAGGGCTCCGTTTAGAATAGATCATTTCGGAGGGTAATTTAGGCTTTTACCTGGAATCACTGAGGCTAATAAAAACAGGCGTCAGACTTGTATTGTAGCATTTCTATTGCGCTCTCTTATCAGGAACTCGAAGTCACGAAGTGCCTTCTGGTGGGTTTAAGAGATTCTCCTCCTTCCTATGCACGGTCCAGGACTGGTGTGGGTAAAGGCGTCACCAAGGGGTAATATTTTGAGTTATGCAAGAGGCCCAAAGAGTACAATCCAGGCTTGAGCAGGCACATGCAGTGGCATAAAATGCATGGAGCAGAAAGTGACAGGAGTTTGAAGCATAGCCTTGCAGACAGCGTATACAAACTAGCATGCCTTGAAATGAGGGTCAAATGAGAAGTTGTTGTGTGTGTAATCAAGTGTGTATTGCTGTTCCAAAGTTTAAGTGGCCGCAGACCATCCCATTTCCCTTGTCAAGCATTTTCCAGGGCTGGATTAGGATAGGGATGAACCTTCGCCAATGGGGTTTGATGAGAGTCTACTCTGAATGACGGAAGCACAATGCACCAAAGCCCTGCTGCGCCACCCATGATATAATATACAGAGTCCATCCAGGAGCAATGTTAAACCACCACTACCTACCCATAGTACTCTACTGAGACGGCGTAACTAAGGCGCGTGGCTGACGCTGCTGCCGTACAGTTATACAGTCTACCCAAGAACAGTCACAAATCGTTATAACCCATGTACATCATAGTAGAGGACACTTTTTTAGGATAAATGCAGGGTAAAAATAGCAGTTCCTATTACTTTTATGGCATAACAAGGGGACTTTTTAGGTCTCGGCTCGATCCGAGATTTAATGACTTGGAGAAGAGGGGCTTGAACCCGCCCCTCTTCTCCCCTGTTCTCCATTGGCTGGCCTCTTGAATGCTGGCCAGCCATTGGAGAAGAGGTCCGTCATTCCGATTAGGCCCCGTCCTTTTCGGATCGGGGGGCGTGTTTTTTTCATAAAGTCTAATTATCTCCTCCAGCCAATGGCAAGAGGAGATAAAAGCAAAACACGCCCCCGAATCCGAAACCGCCACTGCGTTTCTCCGAGGCATTTCTGCTCTGCCTCGGAGAAAGGCAGTGGTGTGCTCGTCCGCTCCCCCTGCTCTCGGCTCCCTCGGTGCCCCTGCGTCCGGCTGCTGCTCTGGTCTCCTCACCCTGTCCTCTCCGGAGCTGTGTGCAGTTAGCTGTACATTCTGTACAACTCGACTCTCACCCGGACCGCAGGGCGCCTAGTCTGAATTCAGGAGGTATGTTCCTTTCTGGTAGTAGATGTCTAAGGCAGTTGCTTTAACCCACTGAGCTAGCTAACCGGACAGTTTAGCAAAGGTTCTAGTAACAGGCACTTTAGTAAAACAATGTAAATTCGCCTCATAGAGGAGGAGCATGAGAGGGGCGGGGCGAGGATCGGAATCGCACTGTTCTCCTGCAGCCACTCGAGGAGGCTTTGGAGGGGCTGTTTGAAGCTTTTGTAACCTGACTCTGGGGCCGGCCAGAGATCCTTTTCCGTGGTTCTCCTCCCGCCGGCCAGAGGTGGAGCCCACCCAGTCCCCTTACACTCACATCTTCCCCTCTGCTGCAGGGGTGCACTACAGGGGTGCGCAGGGAGAAAGAGGGGGCGGGAGCACGGAACAGAGTGGGAGAGGGGTCTTTGAAAGAGAAAGGGAGGACTGGGACAGGGTGGTCAGAAGAGAGAAAAGTGAGAGATAACCGGGAGGAGAGGGGCGGAGAGTGCAGGGTCAGCCACAGAGAGTGGGGCAGGGGGGCTTTGTGAGGGATGCTCGCTGGAGGGAGACCCCTGCACGCAGGGCGGTGATGCCGCTGACTGGAACCGGTGAGATGACCTCTGGGAGGGGGCACAGGGCACGGCGACCCAACCATTGAACAAAGCCTTTCTGGGGCCCCCCTTGTACCACAAACTTCTGGGCGTGAAGTGCAAGTCAACTGTTGGGGTCTTACTTTTTGAGGAGACCCCCTCTTCCTGTCCTACAAAGGACCCCCGCAGATCGGCTGCCTGCTAGGAGACCGTGGCCCACGTCTTGGGGGTACTCGTGGGACAGCCCGCCCGGAAGGAACCCTGCCCCCTACTGCTGGAGCCCCCAACTTCCACTGACAGTCGCTGCCCTGCTGTATCCCGGGGGTAGCGGGGTGTCAGGTGTCAACCTGTGAGATGTGTCGGGGGCTTGCTCTGTGGGTCCAGGCGCTGGGACTGCTCTGTGCCCACCGGGCCCTGGCACAGCCTGGGGACCCGGAAGCTCACCTGAACATGCACTACTTCGATGACAACGGTGAGTCTTCCATGTGGGTGTCTGTCTACCTTTTTAGATATCCGCCCTTTCGGTCTCTTTCCCTGTCTGTTTCTGTCAATGTCTGACAGTCTCTGTCTATAGATCCTGCCTAACCTCTCCGGCCTGCCTGTCTCTGTCTACATTATCTTCCCGTTAAGCTGTCTCATTTCGTGCTCTCTCGTCTGTCTATAGTATCTGCTATTCGCCTTGTCAGGCTCCCTCTCGCAGACTTCCTGTCTGTCTCTGTTCTGTGTTTATCGGCTGTTTTAGCTGCCGCCTCTGTCTCTTTTACCAAAGGCCACTAGAATGAGCAAATCTGCTACCACGGTGTTTTCCTCTTAATTATGGGTTTGACTGTGCATCAGTCTATAAGGTGAAATGTAATCTGTCAAATGTGAGCATGAAGGAAAACTGTGCATTTTTGGAATATGCCCAGAACTGAAATTAGAAATAGGGGTTATGTATACTTCTGTAAATATGAGCTTAATCTATAATATCTGGTGACTTTGCAGGGGTTTTGCAAAATGTGTGTATTTATGCACATTGACTTGGGTTTCGTAGGCAAAAACAATTGATAATATAAATAATAACAAAGATTCTTCTGTTCCGCACTGCCACACATCTGTTAAAATCAGTACCTCACGTGTAGAAGTGGGCTTATTGCAAAAGGCAGGAAAGGCCTAAGACACATGGCAACATCAAGATTTATGTTTTTTATTTGAGAGAGATTAGGCTATTGACATTGTAAATAACAATGCAGTTTCTTTAACCCCTTGCATGCCCGCCCCTTTCCCCGCCCAGTGCCGCGCCTTCCATTAGCGGGCGGAGTTCATGACGAGCTGGACTCGTCATGGGCACAGCGCCACCGCAGCCCATGACGAGTCCAGCTCGTCATGGGCACTGAAGGGGTTAACCTCTCCTGTGCCCATGACGAGATCGTGCTCCATGACGAGACTGTCGCGCTGTGCCCATGACGAGACTATCTCGTCATGAAACCCGCCCACTAATGAAACGGCCGGCACAGGAGGGGGAAAGGGCGTGGCACAGAAGGGGTTAAATGTTTTAAAAACAAACAAACAAAAATAATGTCATGAGCAATGCCAATAGCTCTAACTTTAACAATGCCGAGACCGTTGCATTGTAAATGCTTGTTGATTTTAGTGTCAGCATATCAGTGCATTTTCTTTCATTTTCAAACATCCACTGTTCCCTTAAACTGAGAGCTTTAGTTTTTAAATCTATAGTAACTGCAGGTCTTCGATCTCAGTTTTCAAATTTATGTGCTGTTGAGAAAGATGTAAAAGGTGGCAGGCTGTGTGCTACCATGCTCCTCATTGTGATTTGACTAGTATGCTTTTCTGCACAGGAGACGTATCTTGGTAGGTGCTGTACATGATTTGGAACAAGGAACTCTCCAGCAGAGCACTCAACTCTCCTGTAAAGCCATTTACCCGACAAGCACTGCATTTTAACATGTGTAACTACCGTGCCCAAGTCCAAGCCATGACGCTACTAACGCTTGTTGGCAGCTGATTGAAGGTTGTCAAATTATCTGCACTAATAGTTTGGGATCTAATGCGAGTCAAAATGGGATGGTACCCTGGTTTCCAAGGAGAATGCCATCTGACCTCTCACTGGTAAATAGTAGTGTTATAACGGGCACCCCTTCCTCCCCTCTGTGAATTAGATGCATGTCTGGCGTGTTGTGGTGCCCGGGGTTAGGGTGCTCCAAAAAAGTACTAAGGTGGATTACCAAGTAAGAAAATGTACACCTTTAGTCAGGATTCAAGCTTGTGCGGACAGGTTTTCGCAGTGTCTGAAAACACCTTAGCAAAACGGTGACCAAGGGCATGGCCACCACTCTCACTTAAGCAAAAAAGGATGTGCTTATATCTCCACACTCTATGGTCTGCTCTGGTAAATAAAGCTTATGCTCAGCAACAGCACCGGACTTCGTAGTATCATGGTATGCTTGTTATCACCATAAAATAAACACTGTGAATTTTATGGAATGTCAGTTACTATATGGAGGAATTATATCTGAAAAAGATGCACCTGGTTAATTCTCCCCAAGATATAAAATGGTGCACTAGTTGGGAGTGACGGGCTGGCCTCAATGAAGCAGTCACTGCATAAGAGTATAAGCCAACCCTTGAAGCAGGATATTAAAGCTTAACATCGACTTCACAGGAAATCTCTGTGCACCAGCCCAGTGGTAGCACTGTTCTACCATACACTCAGGATTACATTCGAGGACTGAAGACAAAAACAGCTGTAGCTGGAATTGGAGAATGCAGCAGACTAAGCTGGTGGGTAGAACTTAACAGACCGTGTCTGAAGGACAGAGCCCCAGCTGTTGTAAAGGCTGCAGAATGAACTGCTTACTAGAAAAGGAGTTTTCCTGAGACCAGATTGTTTCTCCTGCTGTCCAGCCCAACTCAAGGACCAACATTAAGGAGCGTGTGGCTCTGTTCTCTCCACTCGTCCTGAAGAAAAACATTGGGTAAAAATAAAAATGTTTTGGTCCTAAAAAGCAGAAATTGCCATAGCAGTCTCTGGCACTGAAGGGAACTTTGTGTGAGGAAGTGCTTCTTGTGAAAAAGAATGCTGTCACTTACAGGGAAGTGTGGCTAACTCATTGCCCCAACCTGTATGCTGTTGTAGATGGAAGAAAAGTTAACGACTCAAGAGACCAATGGATGAACATTGAAACTGCATTATAAATACTACGGTGGAAACAAACAAAAGTACCACAAGGCGATACATGTTTTTTAATCGAAGGTCAAAGTGGTTTATATTGGAAAGGTTATCAAAATATTTTATATAAAAGGAATGTGTCTTCCAAATCGTACATTTTTATGCATCAAATAGTTTTTGTACATCAGTATAAGTCTTTTCAGTTTGTTGGAATGCTAGCATATGCCATGTCCAATTAACTAGAAATCCTCTTATTGAGTTAGTGAGTGAGTGAGTGAGTGATCCCTTGTAGACACTGGAGTGATGTG
Organism: Triturus cristatus; assembly: GCF_964204655.1. Lineage (NCBI taxonomy): Eukaryota > Metazoa > Chordata > Amphibia > Caudata > Salamandridae > Triturus > Triturus cristatus. Next base: position 1,247,162,024 of record NC_140591.1, read on the forward strand.
GCATTTAGCTGCAGTAGACCTCAAATACTTTTTTTCAAAACTCCAAAGGGTGGTCTATTGACCCATGACGTATGAACTAGGTGAAAATGTGATTTATCCTTCTTTGGGCATGTTATGCAATGGGAAACCACAGCACTGAAAACCACAGAACGTTTTGCAGAAGCTTCGCTTCACTCAACAGAAAATCAGGAAGGCTACACAACTATTTATATTTAATTAAATTAGCCTCTCTTGTTCCAAAAATCTAGATCATTCCAGTTCTGGGCTGCACAGGATTGCCTACTTACTTGTAGCTTTAACATAGTTCGGCAGACGGTTTCCCTTTACAATTGCAACCTCCTTGATAGGATACGGTTATCTGCCTCTTAAAAGCCACCAGGGACAAGAAACTTATCCAGGACTGAAGAGCAAGTCTGGTGTAGGGAAGGTTGATCGCCAAAGAAGGGTTACTCAGGTGTCCACCCTACAAGAACTTACAGATTCACGGATACCTGCAAACTGAAATTTTGCTAAGTATGAAAAGTAATGTTCCCAAGAATCATAATTGGTAATCAACAACAACAGATTGAGGAGCCCCACTAGAGACACTTCCTACTGCCACAGAATGTAACAAAGATATTCGACACACACAAAAGAGCAGACATGGTTCAGTTCAAAGCCTCAGCCACACAATGAAATTTACTGAAAACAGTCCCACTGACAAAGCCTTTAATTGTTTTTTTTTTTTTTTTTTTTTTAAAAAACCTTTATTCGTGCATCTTAAAAGAACAAATACGGGGCTACAACCGTCAGGCCGGCCACGATACAGTAAAGCACTGATACCCACATTACAGCCCCCGTGCATCAACGGTCAGGATTAACAACAGGTTATGAGTTACATACTGGAGATATCTTTGAAACCCGGGGAAGGAGAGGTGAAGGTTAATTTTAAGTTTTTTGATAATTTTATCAGAGAAAAAAAAGTCAATGAAGGATAAGAGCAAAGTAGATTCGAGTCCGCAAGATAGCTTCACCACACGGGCGAGCAGCAACATCAGTAAGAACAACAATGGGAGTAAAATCTCAATCAGTGAGGCGGTGCAGAGATATATCAGGATAGTCACATGAGCAAGTACGCGCCCCTCCAGAGCCGCCCCCACTCGATCCACCCCACACCCGGACCCCGAATCGAAGAAAGTAGAGCACAGAGACATAAAAGAAGAAAGGCCCATAGAACTAATTGAGAACAGAGTATTACCCCCCCACCCTACACCAATGCGGAGGCTACGGCCTACCCCCCCCCAGCATAGTGCCTGTCGCCCAATGAACCCGAAATATAGAGAAGAGAGAAAGTAGGAACAGAGTAAAGAAGGGAAGAAAGCAGAAAAGAAGGTGGGGAGGAGCCCACTGGACACCAGAGCGCCCCGAACCATCAGCCAGTTATGGCCCCCACACACTGGAAGCCCTCTACGCCAAAAAACGGCATGCAAAGATACCATGGCACCACAGTTTAAGCAAGGGATACAAGTCGCGACGAGTGCGCGCAAAACATACATACAGTCCCAGTCCCAGGCCAGCCCGTCCATAAACCATAGCGATAGAAGTCAGTCTAGCCCTGGCCCGATCGCGGGCTTGGGATTAAACCAGCTCCTGCGTGAAGGCCCCATGTCCCGAGCAGACAAAGACAAGATGGCCGCTTGTGAGAGGATGGTGAAGTAGGATCACGAAATGGCCGCCGACCACCGATTGGGGTCCCTCGTTGCACCACATAAAATCCAAACCTGGCAAGTAAGGTACAGGAGTTCCAGAAAAAGGCAGCAGTGGGCCACCGCGGACGGTCCCTCGAAGCCGTTAGGTATCGCTCAGCAGGATAGCCTCGCGGACGCGGTGAGGCAGGGAACAATGAAGCAGGCTGCCATGACCAGGGGGACAAAGTATCCGCAGTTGAGGTGGAGAGCGGTGGACCCTGGGCGCCGGGAGCGCTAGATGAAGGCACCAGTGTAGCACAATCATACACCGCCGCTGCGTCCCCGCAAGAGGACAAGAGCACCGGGAGACCCACGCCCCGTGGATGACAAACAGTGCGCTCACGGCCCGCAGCCGACAGTATGGGGTCAAACCTCTCACTCAGCGCCTGCAGGCCAGCGCACATCTGTAGTTGAAAGTCCCGCAGGACAGCCAGAACGGAGCCGCATGTCAGCGGAAGCTGGGCCCCAACATCGGCAGCAATCCGGGACGGCACTGTGGAGCTGGTGTCCGGAAGAGGGAGGGCGAAGTGGGCAGCGGGCGAGACCGGAGTATCACCCCCCAGCCGCGAGCAGGCACTCAACGCCATGTTTTGCCGCTATACGGTGCAATGGCCAGGGGGGGGGGGTCATGGCAAGGGGTCAATTCCCCTCAGGTCTACGCCGCAACAGGAAAGGCCGACAGTCGCTTATCTTCTCGCCGGTCCCCCTCGCCGCTGGCTAGGCAATAGGCAAAGGGGGCAGCAGCCCCCCGCAGCTCGGTCCTCAGAGCGGGGCAGGAGACTCACCGCACCGGGGCCCACCCCACAGCTCCAGCCCGTCAGGCACAGGGTGCAGAAGGTGTCCGGCCGTCTCTCCCCGGGCTCATCCGGCAACGATCCATGGTGCGAGGCGAGATCGGGACCGCGGGGCTCAGGTTAGCGCTAGCTGGTCCGGTAACTGCGGAGCTTCCAGGAGGCCGGCAAAGGCCGTAAGGGCGCAGGGTTTCAGTGCCGAGGACAAAAGCACCCAGAACTCGGGCATCCGGGCGGGTTGAGACTCCGGGAAAGCAGCAGCGCGGTCAGCGCGTCTTCGCACACGGTGCACCTCGAGAATCGGCAAGGATGAGCATCAGGATAGTAGTCCGAGGCCACGGACCGACGGAGCCGGGCGCTCAAGCGTCTGCTCCGGTCGCCATCTTGGCTCCTCCCCAAGCCTTTAATTGTTAATGTTACTTGTCACTGTATTGCTCACCACTGCCAATAGTGTGGCGTCAGTGTGCTCAATGGGCTATATATGGTAAGACTGTTATCCCTAAAGCACTAAGGGATTTTTAAGATTATTTTACATGTTTGACTGTGCTTCTGTAACACTTAAGTTAATATAATCTTACCATTCATAGAATATAATGTTTATGGCTGTTAGGTTTTTTAAACCTCATAAAGTTTGTATTTTGCACTTAGCGTTTCCTCGACCACTGGGCATTTGTTGCAGGGTTAAGCTTGAGTAAGCGTCAAGGCCAGACATTTGCCTCTACGAGAGCCTTTTCATCATCTCCTTTTGCAAACAAATGAGTTTGGATGTTGTACATGTTTAGCTACAGGTCTTTTGAGGAGCAAACATGCAAAGAGGATTCACATTCTCAATAGCCGAGCGGAGAATATATTTATACTCCATAATCCCTAACAGAGCGCGACTATTTTACCTGTACCAAAGGGTGATCTAGAAAGTGTTAGGACTTGTCAAACTTGGCTTGCTTCAGCTAACCTCCGTTCCTAGTTAGCTCCAATACACCTCTGTTTGCTGGGGTGGAACATCTCCAAAATCAACCTGGTTCAAACAATGATCTAGTCACAGCAGAAACACCACAAAGTGCCCCTTGGGCAATGAATCAGAAATATATATGTATATAAATGTTTTGATAGAAAAATAGCAACTGATCCCAACAATACACACATACAATTCGTCAGGGAAGTAGAGGAAAACCAAAAAGAGCGAGAGCTAAACAGCAAATTCAAAATAATTTTTTAGAAGCAATAGGACCATTATTTCCAACAGGGTACTCAAAAGGCAAACAGAAATGTAAACATACAAGCAGGACCATAGACTTGCCCATGTATTTTACTTTAGTTGAAGCACATCAGAGAGGTAGCAATACATCATAGCTAGTATGAAAACAGATCACGTTTACAGCAAAATGTGTTGCTAAAAGAATAATAACAGTCTTGCTATGAAGGATCATGTACAATTCCTGCAACTATGAAGCACACGTCATTATGTGGTCTGGTGGAATTTGCACCACATTCTGTTTGGGCAATTGCTGTGCTTCCTCATGGCAGAAGCTGAGCACCGAGGTTAAAATGATCCATGTAAACAGACTTGCTATACAAGTGCTCAAACATTTTCTAGAATACTGTACAGTTTTCAGTCCAGCTTTGCTGTATTGCTGCATTATTCTGATGCACTCCAACTGAAGCGAAAATGTGCAACAGGAATTGCACAAAATATATTATACAATGATGATCAAAAAGGCTTATAATGCCTAGTAAGAAGATAAATATGAAGTGTACCTGTAAACTTATTACGCCAGTTTGTTGGCGGAGTGCCTAGTTATGGTGTTTGAATGCCTGCCAACTTCTCATTTGGAGACCAATGGCCAACTAAGTGATTCCCATTTAGAATTCAGACCCTGTCAAGATGCTCAGACTGCATTATGAAGTAACAGGGAAGCTGAGGTTTCGCCGTAGCTTGTATTGGAAGGCTGCAGAGACAGTGGTGAGGTAGAGTGAAGTAGAGATAGCTGCCACACAGGGAGAAATGTAAAATGAAAACAGCTCTTTGGCTCTTGCGTGGACAGTGCAAGTGGAGCTGCAGGAGGTTTCTTGAGAGGAACTGACTGTCCTGTTGACACAATGCTGATTAAGGAAATACCGATGGTGGGGAGTGTGCACGATCAGTCATACTCTGTAAGAATCATCCCAGTTCCACATGGAAATCAGTCTTGCAGCATTGACACTGTCGAAAGGAGACGGATGGATGTGGAGATCCTCTTGACGATCGGAGAAGGAAAAAGAAACACATCATGAGAAAATGCTCTTGCTAGGAGAGGGCGACAAGCTTCGCACTAGGTACCACAGAGTTTGAGGAAGGCCCTCATGGCGGGTCCTGCTCAGAGAGCTAGAAACAATGGAGGACCTGGGTAACAGTACAGACCTTCTGCTTGGTGTTTTCTAGTTGCTACTATGAAAGATTAAAGACATTTCCACTCAGCTGGACATGAAATTTGAAGTGTTTGGTAACATGAATAACATACTGACGTAAGCATTGGAACTGATAAGCTACAAAGGGAAACTGCCTGGCCCAATACGACCGTAGCACCAGAGGGAGGATGCATGATAGGTGTGGGAAATGGTTTCCACCCATTTAATTTTCGCTGGATGTTTCAGTTTTTTGACTATAGGGCTTTGGACTTTTACTTACATTGAGTCTCACCAACGGAGTCTCACTCACAGTAAACCCTGTGGAAATGGAATGAAGTGCTAACTGCCAGTGTCTGCATTTTAGGATAAGGCTGCTGCGCATTCACCGTAAAAGGCGCTGGATATATCTGCACAAGTGACAACATGCTTGTGCACACCTGCGCGGGCTGATCGCATGAGACTACTGTCTAGCTCAGCTTGCATCTGTGCACACTTATAAATGACCCTTCAGGGATTGGTGCTGACCATGTGTAGGCCTTATAATGTGAGTGAGCATTGATAGAGTGCATCTGTAGTGCTTGCTGAAAAGGCCTTCCAAAGGAGGGTTGTGCCTGGCCCTGCTAACAAACAGATACCCTGCAAGTAGCTTGGAGGCTGTGGGACCTCGGGAGGGCAGCAGGGTAGATGCTCTGCTTTTTGACTGTGGAGAGGCTGTGGAAGACTCACCGAAGCAAGAGCGGGCCATCAGTAGACCAGGCGGAGGACAGGCAACAAATATATCGCCCCAAACAAAAGTACCCTCTAGAGGCCAGAAGTCCTGAAGAAAATGTTCCTGGAGGCAAAAGTTAATCCCAGGAGCAAAACAACACCAAAATGAAACGGCCCCATGGGGCAAAAGAAAACTGCATCTAAAGCTTCGTCTCTGTGGGGAGGGGGGGTTGCATGCAAGAAACGGAGCACGTAGCACTCTGCCGCATAAGTGAAAATATACCCAGGGATTGTCGAAACCTCCTTAATGTTATTTTACATGGAAAGGAGGTGTGCAAGTGACACACTCCCCAGAGGCGCTTTCAGCCCAATAGACTAGAAATTAATTTGAGTGGTGTTGTGTACCAGCGAAATTGGGGTATTAGCCCACATCATCTCATCTCACGTTCGTATGAGGTTGTAATTAAATGCCAACACCTGTGGAGTTTGAAAGGGGGGGGGGGTTGAAGCGATGAAGGGATCCTTTGACACACTGCAAAGTGAAGATGTGAAAGATCCACATAAGAGATAAGCAACATCTGACAAATAATGTCATTACTATTGATGAGATCTCACAGTTCCTGATTAACTGCTGACAACTGTGTAGGGGGCTTCTGGCTTATAACTTGGTGATTGTTCACCCAATTACTAAAATGGGTGAGGTCACCAGTCTGTCCTACATAGAGTATGGTCCCTAAGGATTTAAATTTGCACCCATGCGGACCTGTTAAATTAGTCTACTTGTGTCCGCCTATGTTTGCCTGACCATTTTGTTCTTCCGCATTTCCCTAATTCGCTATGGGGTAAAAAATCCTGGAAATCAGCCCTTCCATCTTACTCCCTTCCTTGGATTCTTTCTCCTTGATCTCCCTTTTTGCTTTACATATAGCCTCAAACCAGTCTTTGTTTCACAGCACAACTCACATATGTACCTCCCTAAGGAAAAGATGTGGAAGGCCTTTTCAGCGACACTGCTCTACAAATATCAATTAATTGGAGGTGTGGACCACCTGAGGACTACAACTTTAATTAATTTCAGCTCAAGCTCTTATTAGAGGTGCTTTTATGACCGATGGGTAAAGTAGTTTATATTTGCATTGCTCCAGAGAAGATGAAAAAGCAATTTCCCCTAAAGTGTTTGCTTGAAGTAGGTTTTTTTGACTCATAAGTTGCCCTTGGTCAATCTGCCAATGCCGAGCAAAAGGAAATAAATATTTTTTTAAAACAGCAAGGAATGATTGCACAACACCCACAAGCAGGAACAACCCATATTCCTTGATTTTAAAAGTCCTGTGGGTAGCACGTAACATTGATCATCTGCTGCTCTTTGGTAGACTGGTACTTTCTGCTAGCATCAGCAAAACAGCACTGACCCCTTCAAGTCGAATAGGATTCCTTTCCCTCAAATGCTGCCAACATCATGTGCAGGGTACCCGTAATCTCGACCTTGTCACCCACTTTATTGAGCACCTACATGGCCCGTAAACATCATGGGCTCCTACAAAATGTTCTAGCTTATGTATGCTGACACTAACCTTTTGCTCAAGCTTTAACATAAACCTGCTAACTTACCACATTTTTCTCACTGCCTCTCACGTGGCCACCTCTAGATACAGAAAAATGGGCTCTGCCTGAAAAGTGATAAAATGAAACTCCTGCTTCTAGGGCCAATCAACCCAACCGCTTACCATTGATTGGGTGCAAGTCACTGCCACTCCCCTCTGCAACATCTGTAAGCAACTTGGGGGAGTGTTTCAAAAGTGAGCTCTCATTTACTCAATATCAACCCTGTTAGTTATCAGCATGTTTTATCATTTATGGCTTCTAAGTGTAGGTTCTCAGAAAACTGACCTAGCACTAGCTGCAGTTATCTTTTTTTTATCTGGATTAATACAAGCGTCTTCTATATTAGTCTCCTAATTAAATCACTCTCAAAACCCCCGAGTCCAGAACCATGCAGCGTGCATCCTGTTCGGACTGAAATAATATCACATTTCTCAGACACCGAGATCCCTCCATTGGATTTAGGTAACAGAATTATCAAAATTGAAAATTCTCTGCCTATTCAAAAGATATTACAAAGCCGCTCTCTAGCCTACCCTGCAAACTGTTTTCCCCATAACTTCCAAACAAAGGTCTAACCCTACCAACCAGTGTCTACAATCCGTTTCGCTGCCACACTACAAGAATCCGCAGAAGCCCCCCTTCAGCTACAGCGCTCCTCTCTTTCAAACTTATCAACTTCATAGCTGAGACAAGATTAAAGGAGGACTGTTAAAATACCCCTCTTCAAGAAGACAAACGTTTATTCTATGACTTTCATAACTATTGTGTGTCAATAGGCTGCCAGGCAAGCCTGACGCCTAGGAACGACCACTTAACTCTCTAGTTGAATACAATTTAGTTGGCTCTTCCAAGCTTTGAACACCGTTACTTCTGCTTCAAGTCTGTATCAGTTCAGCATGACATTGAGGTCACAGACATGGCAGTGCTTCCATAAAGCTTTTGTGGATTTGGGGTTTATGGGTCCCAGTTTACCTGTGAAGACACCTCTCTGCGAGGATCTCTGATCATAGAACAAAACTTGTGGGATTTAAATGCACATGAAACTGTGCAGCTGTGTCAGCCTGCTTATACTTGTGATCTCACGCATCCATGAGTTCACAACTACTCACAGAAGCTCCTGTGCCTCTCTACCTGGGACTTAGGATTATGGGTCCCAATCAACCTATAAAGACACTGTTAGAAATGGGGGTCTCTAGTTGGCAATAGTTTGCATCGTTGTCCAAGTAGGGACCCTTCTTCCTAGTCAGGGTAAGAGGGCTACACTTCTAAAATAACCCCTGCTCACCCTCTTGGTAGCTTGGCACGAGCAGACAGGCTCAGCTCAGAGGCAGTGTGTAAAGCATTTGTGCACACGTACAGTAATTCAGTGAAAACACTACAAATGGACACCACACCAGTTTAGAAAAATAAGTTATCTTTATCTAAACCAAACAAGACCAAAACTACAAAAATCCGCAATACAGTAATCAAAATACGACTTAAAAAGTAGAAACAGTTCTGTCCATAGCAAATTATAGATGCAACACTTTCAACACAAAGTACCTTAAATGCGTCAAAATCATAAACAAAAACAGCCGCAGGGAGGGTGATGCGTCGGTTCCTTACGCACAGGGAAGGTGATGCATCGGATCCTCACTCCAGGGGAGGTAATGCATCTGTTCCTTACTGTCACGCAAGGAAGGTGATGCATCGGTTCCTTACTGAAGGGGAGGTGATTTGTCGGTTTCTTACTGCGGCACAAGCATTGATGTAAATTTGCCGAACCGGTGCGATGCGTGAGGATCGGGGATGTGGCGGTTCTCGATGCAGCAACAGCGCTGCGTTGGTTTCTCCAGCCGCGGTCCCACAATGCGTTGGTTCCTGTAGCCGCACAACAGGGCCTGCGTCAGAATCAGTGCGTGATCTTGGACTTTGCAGATCGGTGCACTCGATGCAGCGTGTGGTGATTTTCTCGTGGTGGTGGTGTTATTGGTGGTGGTACTGGTAGTGGAGATATTGGTGGCATTGGCGGTGGTATTGGTGGTGGTGGTATTGGTGGTGGAATTAGTGGTAATATGGGGGGGTGGTGAAACAGACGAGAAAATGCCGGTTTAAAGTGATTAAAATCAGGCGCCCGTGTTATGGGGGGCGCCGTGCTGCTTAAAAAACCACAAGCAGTTTCAGCTGAAGCAGCGCATATCTTGCCTACAGTAAGAGCAACTCAATAAAGTAAATAGTGCTTACCGACTAAATAACAGGTCCCGTATAACAACCGAAGTAAAGGGGCCAGTCGCCATGGAAGGTTACAAATGAAGACAAGGCCGTACCGAAGAAGGGACTAACAAGCCTATTAACAAATCCTAAGTCAGCATTTACGAAAGACAGTGACACAAGCCAACTAAAAATATGGGCTCTACTACAGCAGTCTCACAGCGCATGCGCTCTGCCGCCAGGCTCGACCTAAAAATATAGGGGAAACCCACGCCAAGGATGCCAGGTCTAACGAGAAAACAGACTGCTTGTGGGACTTCAATGCAGAGGAAACTGTGTGGCTGTGTCAGTTTGCATGTGTGCTCATTCTGTGCAAGTGTGGCATCACATGTAGTATAGGTATACTGATCATTAAGCGTAAATGGCAATTAAAATGTATCTCAAGGTCCAACAGCAGGTAGGGTTTGGGGCAGGGGAGCTGCACGGTACGTGAAATCATGTGTTAGAGCTGGAAACCTCATAAAAGAAAAACAAATGTACAGTGGATACTTTTAGCTTGAAGCCTGCGACCAGTAGCAGGGTAGGCAGTGCTACCTGGCTCAAAGAAGCACCCGAAGGGCCAGTAAGAGTTTTTTACTGCCCTGATACCTATGGCAAGTAGTGATTTATCTTTGGAGATAATATCTAAGACTTCATCTGAATCGGAGTCTGATATCTTGGCCATGCCACAATGGGACACTGATTAAGATGGACTGAAGTGTGGAGTGAATGGAAAGAAAGGTCCAGCAGCTGCAGACACAAGGCATGGATCATATAGAGGAGAGTGGGCAAAAACTGCCCTGTCAGTCCTTGATGAAGCAGAACTGCTTTTTAGAAACTAAAGTGGGGGTCCTAGAAATTAGACAATGGGGCCACTCTGAATTCAGTAGGTTATACCACATAAAATAAGTCAGTCTTTGGGTTTATGAAGTGGATACAGGCACTCCTCGTGGGGATCCTTAGAATATAGCCTGGACTTTCCACAAGTCTTACAAGATCTGAACAGCTTTTTTTTTTAGACTCCGATATTCTGGTAAAGGTTTGTCAGAAAAACACTCCTAGACTGTACCTTAGATGTGTCTGGATAACTGGAATAAACTGAAGAATTGCAAGTCAAAAGGTTATAAGAGAAACACTGTGACTGAGCAGAGCTCAGGGAGACTCCCCATCACAAGACATGCGGTTAGAAATCTGAGGGGTAGTGGCTCTGCTGGGGTTGAGTGCTTCTGGGTCTGAGCTCTGACTGGTTGAAGTTAGGATGCTCTAAAACAATGTGATTAGGCTAACATTGGGTATTGGTTTCACAATAGAGAGTAATACTAAGCATTTAGCACTTATTTTAATACCGTTACCGTGTGACTCCCACCATGACAACGCGGAAGATTCAAGCATGTGAATCTATAAAAGATATAATACTGGAGAAGATTAAAAGTAGGATCAAAAATGCTTGCAATAAAAATAAAATAAAACATAGCAGCTGGAGGCTATCCTAATATGGTATTGCGAGTAGCATATATACAGGGTAACTGTAATCCACCTTCTAAGCCTATTGGCTTTAAAATATGTTTTTCACAATAAAGGTCAAGCCTACTGCCTTTGTTGTAACTTTTCATATTTAACCAACTAGATCTATGGCATTAGAGAAACATTTAGCCAATGAAAAAAATCAGGGACATAGGCTTCTCGCATAATCAATTTAAGTCTACTGTACCAAGCATAAACTATCCCACAGGGCAACCATTAGGTGTAGAGGTATACAATAAATACGTAGAAAATTTGAGTAGGCAAGACAATGTACAAAGCCTTCTGAAAGGGCCTAACAGGGAATATCACAGAACAAATCTGAAATCCTGAAGTAGTTGTCAGAGTGGAAAACTAACACCAAAACCTTTGCCTGCACTCACTGATCTTTGTCATTTATGTAACAAAATACCTGTCTACATGCTTTAACCTAAAAAAACAATAAACCATTCTTGAAAGTCTTTTGCCTTTAAAATATGCTTTTCACAATAAATAAGTCAGACCTATTGCCTTAATCAGCCTTGATCATTTGGCTCTTCATCATAACTTTCCCAGGAGACTCCACTGAACATAACTAAGCAATGCATGCACTCTTTTTCAGTGGAAACGTAAACCTTCTCTCCACTAGAGAGGAAGATGAACACGTTGGAGGAACGCAAGCCATTCTTTTTTTAAATTTTCAACCTCCGGTTTACAAAAGAACTTTAAGAGGAGGTGGCTAGATTTGCAGGAAACATTCATTTTAGTACACAACCAAAAGTTTCCGGAGTGAAATTGTGTTATTGAATGACACGATCTCACAAGTAAAGAAAATAAATACAAATTAAACACTCTTCATTGTCCGTCGGTAGCTTCTCTCTTTCGTTTGCTTACGCTGTTTCCTTATACATGATGACTTAAGGTTTAAAATCTTTTAAACTTTTTTTCATAGTCAACACTGCAAGCCTAGTACAGTGTCACAGATTATTCATATTAGGAAGCTATGGTTCTCAGCGTAAGAATAGAAGGTTTCTTAATTAAACTGCTAGCAAGTTTTGAACACTATTACAGCACATAAATCGGTACACTTTCAAAAACACTTGCACATTCCATGAGTACATTTACTAATGTGAAAGTAAATTCAGAAGGTGAGTCTCAGAGTACTGTCATGCTCACGACCTGTCTCTCCATGGGTTTATCAGGAGTTTGGGGTCTCGTCTAAGTTCTTACTCAGGAAACATCAAGTCAGATTGATTAGCCAACACTTACAGTCATACAACACTTTTGTTCCCGGAGTCTTGTGAGCAACAGAACTGTTGTCCTCTCCACCCAGTTTTTCTTCTTTGACCCATTCTGCATGCCTGATAATTAGAGCGTACGCAAAGTAAATACAGAACCTTTCCACATTAAGTACAACACTTAGCTAGTATCAACCTCAATGCAAGAAACCGGAGATGTGAACAATCTTTTTTCCTGATCAGCTACAATACTGATATACACCTTTTTGCTGCCTTATCCAACTTCAAAACCAGAAGCTAAGCGCGCCAACCCTTGGGCCCAGGAAGAGGATGTTACCCACCACACATGCCAGAAATCAAATGTTTCTGCTTAATACTTTGGGTAGAATTTATTTTATGGACCATGGATTCTACATCTGCTCTCATCGAACATTTACAGACTATCACCTGCAATCTGTTATTGAGAGATACTAGTTTGTTAAGTTTAAGGGTCTTAAGTCTGGTCTGCGATTTGTGCTCTCAAATCTCTCTCACACTTTGCCCTGGTTTTAATGTGGTCAGGCTTGGGTCCAGCTTCACAATGCAAAGTAATTATAGTTATGCCTCTACATCCTGATGCACTCTACCTCAGTCTCTCAGACCTTTGTGGAAGAGCGCCCAATTTTCTAATGACAAATGACACTAAACCAGCAAACTGGAGGAGACCCATACCCACCTATTTCGGATATCTTCAAAAGTTTATAACCGACCCCCTTCATAGCGCTGTAATAATATTTTAAGTCTGCCTTTTCTCTATTTGTAGGCAGAAACTCTCTAGCGAATAATCTAATGTTTTGTTTCAGGAGTTCTGCCATATACACTATCTGTTTTTTCAGGAGTCGCAAGTCTCCAAACCTCTGTATCACAGTCATTGTAAGTAGCAATTTTCAGAGTCTTTCACTGATTTGTTTGTTTTTAAAACTTCATTAAATCTTAAGAACAATCATAAAAGTGCATGGTAAAATACATGCTAAATGTGAGTTATTAAAATGTGGAAAACATATAATAGATAACAATTAAATAAAAAACAACTAAACCCACCAACAACCAACAGTTCTAATATCAAAAGCCTCTAAGAGACCATCTGACCAACAGTCTAGCGCATCAAAATAGAAGACTAAAGGCAAATTACTCTTCCATAGATTTACACGCTTTAACCACTCCCTTCAAAAAGAAACATTATCTAGAAGTTGCAAATAAACAATAAAATTCTACACTACCTAAACGCTAAATGCCTTAAAGAACAAGTTACTTACCTTCGGTAACGATATATCTGTAAGAAACATTAGTTAGTTAGATTCCTTACCTTAGAAAATCCCCAGGCGTTAGGCTGGATCCGGAAAGATTTTCGTCAGCAATACCCTTGCGCGTCGCTAGGCGTCGTCTGCGGCTCCGCGTCCGTCGACCGCGTCGTGATCGCCGGGATGACGTCGGAGTACTTAGACGCCGCCCTCGCGCGCAGACGTCAGTTCTTGTAACATAGCTTTCCGCACCAGGAACGCAGAGCCATGCAAGAGACCGACACTGGTGCCATAAATCTAGGGCCCTGAAAGGGATATCCTTAACCCTAGATATCAGTTCGCAGAACGGGGAAGATGGGTGGGGCGGTTAGGAATCTAACTAACTAATGTTTCTTACAGATATATTGTTACCGAAGGTAAGTAACTTGTTCATCTGAAAGAAACACGTTAGATTCCTTACCTTAGGATAGATACCCCAGCAATACCAAGCCCGGTGGTGGGTCTGCGAACCAAGATCACACCAGGAAGTCCTGGAGGACAGAACAGCCAAAGAAGCCGTCTCTCCGGACTTGGCTGTCCAGGCAGTAATGCTTAGCAAACGTGTGCAGCGAGGCCCACGTAGCTGCCTGACAAATGTCCTGCAGAGGGACTCCCCGACCCGGGGCAGTAGTAGCCGCTGTGGCCCGAGTGGAATGGGCCCTCAGCCCCAGGAATAACAGGTCTTAATGCACAGAACGACCCACCGAGAGATGGTTCGCTTGTGCACTGCCTGCCCCGTCTTAGCATCCACTTAGCCAACAAAGAGTTGGTCGTCCACCCGGAACTGTTTTGTACGGTCAAGATAGGAGGACAGTGCTCGTTTTGGGTCCAGACGGTGGAGCCTCTCTTCCTCTTTCGAGGGATGCAGAGGCGAAAAGAAGGTGGGCAATGTAACAGACTGGCCGATGTGAAAGGCAGTTACCACCTTAGGGAGAAAGGAAGGACGAGTCCTGAGAACAACCTTGTGCAACCAGGAAAGCAGTCTTAAGAGTTAGAAGACGAAGAGGACAATTATGAAATGGTTCAAAAGGAGCTCACATCAGATAGGTCAACACCAGGTTCAAATCCCACGGAGGCATTACGATAGGGACAGGAGGAAATATATGAGTAATGTCTTTAAAGAATCGAGCAACAACAGGGGACTTGAAAAGAGAAGGCTGATCAGGAAGCCATAAGAAAGCAGAAACAGCTAAAAGGTATCCCTTGAGGGTGCCCAGAGCAGAGCCCTGCTGGGCCAGGGAAAGAAGAAAGAGGAGAACCTCAGAAGGGCGGGCGGAAAGGGGATCCACAGCCTTTGCTGTGCACCATGCACAAATTTGATCCACCTGCAGGCGTATACAGTTTTAGTGGAGGGACGCCTGGCTGCCAGAATGACATCACAGACTTCAGGAGGCAAGTCAAATGGCATCAACTGCCGCCACTCAATCTCCACGCATGGAGGTGGAGGCTGGACGGGTTCGGGTGGAGGACCGTCCCCTGCTGCTGCGACAGAAGATCCTCCTGAAGATGCAGTCGAATCGGGGGATCGATTGACAGACTGAGTAGCTCGGGATACCAGTATCTCCAGGCCCAAGGATGACTTGGGCCCGGTCGCGCCTGATCTTCTTCAGCACTCTGGGCAGAAGTGGTATAGGCGGAAAGGCGTACAACAGACCGCAACTCCACACGCGACGAAAAGTGTCGCAGAGTGAGTGCCGCCTTGGAAATTCCAAAGCGCAGAACTGATGACATTGTGGGTTCTCTTCGGTGGCGAATAGATCTAACCAAGGCTCTCCCTCACTGCCGAAAGAGGCCTTGTGCCACGTCAGAGTGCAGACGCCAACCGTGATCTATCATGCACCGGCGGCTGAGCTCGTCCGCCCTGGCGTTCAGAGAGCCTGCCAGGTGTTGAACCACCAGGGTGATGCCCTGATGTCCCAGCCATGTCCAGAGGCGCAGAGCCTCCTGACAAAGGGTCCACGACCCCACCCCGCCCTGTTTGTTGCAATACCACATTGGTGGTGGTGTTGGCCTTGAACACCTGCACTACACTTCCCCGAACAGAGGGAAGGAATGCCTTCAGTGCAAGCCGGATCGCCCGCAGCTCCAACAGGTTCATATGGAGCCAGGGCTCCGCCGGAGACCAGAGGCCTCTGATCTCCGCCTCTCCCATGTGGCCCCCCATCCCAGGAGGGACGAATCCGTCACCACTACCTGCTCCGGTTGGGGTAGGGAGAGGGATCTGCCACTGACCCAATCACGATCCGTGAGCCACCACTGCAACTGTCTTGCAGTGCCCTCTGAGATCAAGACATGTTGCCCCGATGCTGGGCCCACTGAAACTTCAGGTCCCACTGCAGAGCCCGTATCCGCCACCTGGCGTGCTGTACTACCAGGATGCAGGAGGCCATCAGACCCATTAGTCGCAGTACCAACCGGACCGAAACCCGGGATAAAGGCTGAAAGATCGGAATCAGAGCCTGAATATCCCGAACCCGCTGTTCCAGAGGATAGACCCGGAACCGCGCCGAGTCCAGAACCGCTCAGATGAAAAGGAGCTTCTGGGAGGGACTCAGATACGACTTCGGGACGTTGATGGAGAACTCCAGCAAATGCAGGAGTTCGGCCGTAGTCTGGAGGTGGGAGACGACTGCCTGGGGCGAGCCTGCCTTCAACAGCCAGTCGTCGAGATAGGGGAAAACTGGAACCCCTAATCTGCGCAGATGAGCTGCGACCACGGCCATCACTTTCGTGTACACCCGAGGGGCACTGGTGAGGCCGAAGGGGAGCACGGTAAACTGAAAGTGCTCGTGGCCTACCGTGAACCGCAGGTAACGCCGGCAGGACGGGGATGAGGAAATAAGCGTCCTGCAAGTCCAACGCTACCATCCAGAGCTAAGGTGAGCATCTTGAACTTCTCCTTCCAGAGGAAGGCATTGACACTCCTGAGGTCCAAGATAGGGCGTAGGCCCCTTTGCCCTTCTTGGGAACCAGAAAGTAGTGGGAATAACAACCCCGACCTACTTCTGGGCCAGGAACGCGTTCGATGGTCCCCGTGGCCAAGAGGGCCGTAACTTCCTCCTGTAGAAGTTGCAAGTGATCCCCCGACATGCGGTGGTACTGCGGTGGCATGGCTGGAGGGGTCGCCTCGAAGGGGAGGGAGTAGCCCCTTAGGACGATTTGCAGCACCCACCTGTCCGATGTGATGGTACGCCAGTGGAGCAGGTGATGGCGAACTCTGCCTCCCACTGGCGTGGAATGGGCCTGAAAGCTCGGACTAGGAAGGCTTTGAGGCAGATGCTGCTGGGGTAGATGTGGGTCCGACCAGCTCTCTGTCCCCCCCCCCCGCTCCGCCTCGGCGGAATCCACGTCCGCAACCGCGTTGAGGCTGGTTCTGCGGCCTGTGGCTAGACGGACGTGTGGGGGCGCCCCTTCCTTGGCCACGAAAGGGGCGAAAAGCGAAAGTTTGCGGGTGCAAGCCGAGAGGCCCAAGGACTTGGCCGTAGCCCTGGAGTCCTTAAAGCGCTCAAGCGCACTATCCGCTTTGTCGCCAAAGAGGCGACGGCCATCGAAGGGCATGTCCATGAGGGTGCTCTAGACATCCCCAGAGAAATTCGTGGACCTCAGCCAGGTGTGGCGACGAATCGCCACCGTTGTCGCAATTGCCCTACCTAGCGAGTCCGTTGTGTCAAGCCCACATTGTATAGAGTACCGTGCCGCATCCTGCCCCTCGGCAAGAGACTGGGCGAGCCGTGTCTGGGCCTCCTCCGGACACTGGGGCAACACGTCCGCCACCGTATCCCACACAGAGTGGGTGTAACGGTCCAAAAGGCACGTGGTGTTGATAGACCGCAACCCCAAACTAAGGGAGGACAGTTTCTTTCCAAACTGTTCCAAACTTTTGGATTCCCGATCCGGGGGAGCAGACGGGAAGGCGGTCTGGGAGGTAGAGACCTGGATAACCAGGCTCTCAGGCGTGCACCGACAGAAAGCAGGGGTCGCCTGGTGCGGGGCGGTGGCGCCGGGCCACGTTCCAGTCCACAGGAGGGACTGTGGAGGGCTTGGACCAGGTGCCCATCAGAACATCAGTCCTCATGGCCACTGCAGGGAGCTCCAGCTGCAAGGCTTCGGCAGCCCTGCGCAGCACAAGAGAATAGGTAGCACCCTCCTCCGTAGCCACGGAGGGAGGAGAGATGAAGCCAGTGTCAGGGGAGGTGTCAAGACCACTGGCATCCCCAGCACTTCTGCCCAGTCCTGAGATAACTGGCACTGCTGTGCCAGAGGGTCCTCAGACCCCTCCCAGTCAACCCCGTCATCCGACTCCTGGTAGACAGGTGGAAAGGTCGGAGCAGGGCAGTAGAGGAATCTGTCATCCATCGGCGCCGGATACGGCGCCAGGCGGTGCCGCTCCGACGCCGGGCCCGGACTAAACCTGGGGATGACGTCGTCCGAAGACGGCGCCGGGGCGGCACCGAAGGGGTCGGCGCAGGCTGAGGGGTCGTAAGGTCGACCGGGATCCAGGCCTGGATCCCCCAGGGGCCTGCGGCGTCGGGACCGGAGTCGACGACGGCGGCGCCGGGACCGAAGTCGACGACGGCGCCGGGGCCGGAGCTGCCGGCTCGCTAGGCCCCCCAGTCAGACCTGCGGGGCCCGACGGCGGAGCGAGACTCCTCATGGCCACGAGGAAGTCTCGGATCTCCGGAGTCGCATTGGGCCCAGGGACCGGAGGGTATGGGGCCGGATGCGACTCTTGCGGCTCCAAAAGAGCGGGTGGTGCCACCCAAACCCTCAGCCGAGTCGCGCGAGGGGAGTCAGAAGAGCGATATCGCCTCTTCGACTTCTTGCTGTGCCTCGACTTACCGGAAGGAGAGGACTTCGACCCCGACGAGCAGAGCCGACTGCCGTATCTCGAGCAGCTTGCGGGACCGCTCCCGCCTAGCCTTCAAGGTCAAGGCCCGGCAGTCGAGGCACGACTCGGCATCATGGTCAGCCCCAAGGCAGTAGAGACACAGGCAGTGACAGGCGTCGCACGGCTTGAACCCGGGCATCCCTACCGGCACCAGGAGTCGAGGTCGACTCGAAATAGGAACCAAAAAAGTTCAAAAAGTTTAGTCAAAAAGTGACTAAAAGGGTATGCTCTTCCCGGATCTGCGCTTGCTGGCGCAGAAAAAAGTAGAAATGACGTCAGCACGCGAGGACGGCGTCTGAGTACTCCGATGACGTCATCCCGGCGATCACGACGCCGACGACGGACGCAGAGCCGCAGACGACGCCTAGCGACGCGCAAGGGTATTGCTGACGAAAATCTTTCCGGATCCAGCCTGACGCCTGGGGATATTCTAAGGTAAGGAATCTAACTTGTTTCTTTCAGATAAAGGTTTTAAAAATAGATTAAAATAATTTTTTTTTAAAACATGCAAAAAAAGATGAAATGTAGTAAGGACTGGAGACACAAAACATTACACGGGCAAACCCACAGGCTGCTACTAAATATTTCAGGCCCAAGCTAAAAACGTAGTTATCGCCAAACAGTCCCAGGCCTGAAGCGAACTAAAAGGGCACTTTCCCACCAAGTTTAAGGGAGAACTAAATGCAAGGTAATAATGCTGATTCCCCATAGTTAAATATAATTCTTAACAGGGGCTTCTCCACTTTATACCTTAACCGCTCTGTTTGGCTAAACTTCAGGAAAGTAAGCTTGATTATTTGTTTATCGCTTTTAGAAAGGGCCTCTGGCATAACAAAACAAAAAAATGCGGAACGACGATCTTACATAAGGAACCTTCAGATAAGCAAGCCTCTGTAGTCTAAGCCTGTTGTTACAGGCTAGACACTCCTTAATATTCTCCCTGTTCAAGCCTGTCTGCTGAGAGGATCAAATAGACAGCTAAAGCATCAAAGGTGCTAAACACACTGGATCCAAACATACTGCAATAATAAATGTGTGCCTGATATATAGTGTGAGAAGGCTTGTGGAACAGAGAAATGTCCTGGAGACTCGATTTTCCTCAAGCTGGAGCAATGATGGATTGGAGTAGACCCACACTCGGGCCCTATATAAAGCAGCTGGAACACACTTAGCACTACATACAGACAGCAGATGTAGCTTAGTAGTGGGGCCTTGGCCTATGAAAGGTTAAGTATTGCTCCTGTAGATTTAGACATCTTCAGACAAGTGATACGAACCTGAGTGTGCCAACATATATACTTAAGTATGGGAAACTATTAACTTCTGCCACTATATTAATGCAAATATTACTACCAACAGGTTCAAAATGTGAATTTTGCCTGGGACACAAGCCATAATATGGGACTTGCTGAAATTGGTGAATAGTTTTAATTCTCCCATAAAAGATACAAAGGACCGTACAAGTTTTCAAAGAGTCTGCAGTGTACTGGCATAAGAACCGCATCATCAGCATATAAGGCTGGAATGTGGGTCTTTCCCCATCAGCTGAACATCTATGGTGACACTGGCTAGACAGGGGGTAAGGTTGTTGATGTACAAGGTAAATAACAGTGGGACCAAGATACAACCCAGTCATCCCCCACCCCCAGATATAAATCAAAAGAGTCTGTCAGTTCACAGATAGCGCCATGACGAACTCCAGCTGACAAGTTAACATGAAGAGTATGTAAAAAAGCTAACCAAAGAAACTTCAACTCTCATATCCAACAAGAGTAGCCGCAACTTGGTTCGATTAATATAATCCAAAGCAGTCGACAGGTCCATAAAGGCGAGGTACAGTGGGTAGCGCATAGCAATGTTATACTTGCCAAAAATAAAATGCAAATTCAGGAACTTCTCTTCTGTACCCAGTCCTGACCTGAACCCATACTGACAGGGGTTACTCATTTTATTATACCAGAATTTAAGGCGAGAAAACACCACCCTGCCTAATATCTTCACAGTGCTATCAATCAGTGAGATGGGTCTAGGGGCATTTAAGCCGCCCTTCTTAAAAATTGGGCCGATCACCGAGTGAGACCATGAGCTAGGTAACCTTTACTCATAAATATGTTAAACACATTGGTAAGCAGGGGGCCCCAGACCTCTGGTTTACACTTACTCAAATCAATTGGTATACCATCGGTCCCTGGGGCCTTGCCCCCTGGACTTATCTTTCTAGCTAAGGAGACTTCGGCTAATGTAAATGGCAAACAAGCAGCACACTCCAACCTGCTCAGTAGCAACAAGGCTAACCTCTCATCCTTCTTTTTTAAATAAATAGCTTGAAATTAAGTAACCCATTCACTGCCAGTTGAACTAGATTACAGTGTAGTGGCCGGGACATTCCTATGGTAAATACGGTTAACTAACTTCCAGAACACAACTGCTCTTGTGGAGAGCTGCAGCTTCTATATTTTTCCAATCTGCCATTAGCAGGTCCATTCTCCTCTGTTTTACCATGTTTTTACAAACTTTCTGTGCATTTGTAACCCCAAACTGAATCCTGGGCTTGGCTGTCAAAACCTTCCTAAGATTTCTGTTAGCTGTGGAGCTTTCAGTATTAAACCGTCTAGTCTGAGCAGGAACAGCCTTCACTGGCTTCATGAGGCTTTCGTTAATACGTAGGCAAAGATTTTCAAAATGACCCAACAAATCGCCACCTCTCACAACTTCTGATAAACAGGTGAGAAAGACCCCTAGGTTGTTAGCAATAAGTGAAACTAGAAAAGGTTCATGTGCTAAAAGGGGCAAATAACCTTCAGCCACCATTAAAAAATGGCGGTGCAAGTTGCTTAAAAGGAGAAACCGCTTTTAATACTGGGAAGCAACCTTTTACAGCTAGGGCATTAGACTCACCCTAGTCAGTTACTTAGATGGAGTCCTCGTTGAGAACCAAGGGCAGATTGCACGTAGAAAAAATATAGTCAATAGTAGAAGGTCGACCCGCGCTCTAATGGTTGGCACAGGGGAATCACCTTTCTCAAAAATGTGGATGACGTTAATAAGCTGCAATAGGTGCTAAATCAGCACCCCTATAGTCCAAGTATGCAACATGGCCAATGGCAGTCGCGCTCCCCCAAACTCATAGTTTGAGCCTAAGTTTAGCATTAAAATCACCATATATTATACAGTTTGGTTGTGCTTCCCTCCCATACCTCAGGACCTTGAGTTCCTCTATAAAAGAAGACAAATGAGCAAAATGATTACAGGCTGCAGTAGTAAAATAAATGTTATAAAAATTAATCGAGTAAAAGTATAAAGAATCCTAAAGACCTTGATCAGCACAGTCTGAAAAGCACAACAATGGGTATTCAATTCAGAAACTGAAAAATTAAGTGCCAAATTAATAAAAATTGAGACACCGCCCCTAGCTCGACCATGAGAGGAGGAAGTCACAGCAACTTAGAAACATGCAAACCATCACACGATACAGGGCGTAGCCCAGGTCTCTTGAAAAAAAAACCTATCAAAGCGATTAATAGCTGTCAACTAATCCGGAGTGTTAATCTTGGAGCTAATCCCTGCTACGTTCCAGCTAATCAGTGTGAAAGAGGAGGGCACCAAGGAACAGGGCACTCAGGTGCTAAGGTGCCTCTTGGGCCCGAGTTGATTAACCACTAAAGGAGGAACAGGCTTTGCTATGGCCTTTAAAGGAGAAGTGAACATTCAATCAACTCGAAAGGACTGCATAAACAATAGCTAAAGGGCGCCCTTAGATCAGCAAATAAACTTGGAAAAATTCACCCATGGCAACAAGCTGATCATGTTTCAGGTTAGGGTTACAACGGCTACCTTGCAACCCAATAAAGCCTGGGAGTAATGGTGTACAAAGAGTTTGCATGGCCAAAGACAAACTGAGGTTTATAGCAATAACCCCAAAAGACCATCAGAATTGTGCTTTCATTATGTGCCCAGTCAAGAGAACAAGCCAACAAACTGCAAGCCATCTCGGGCGCCTAAAATTGATGGTAACAAAATCCCCTTCACAGTTTTTCGGGGATGCACCAATCCAGCCCACCCTGCATACCACAATGATCACCGAAGCAGCAGAAAATGGGAAACCATTGTTCCTAACCAACCAGTTCAACATCTTGTTGGTGAGTTATTCAACAGTCTCAGAGTGTCCATAAAAAAGCTAAGGGTCCCTATCAGTACTGCCACATGGGGACAAGCAGCGGGTGGAGATTAATGGTGGCAGCCTGCATGAGACTCCTTTCCAAACTGGGTGCTGTCCCCAATTCCAGCTGCTGAGCTTTGTCTCCCTAGCCTTTACAGACAATAGATGGTTGAGCCGAAGGCCACAGAATCTCATTGCAAGGGGTCTGCATCAGGGTACCCTCCGCAGCCTTTGAAAAGCGAGCCTGTAAAGAAAGTGAAGGATTAGCAGGGGTGCCCTTCAGCGAGCGTGCATTAGTTAAAGTAACAAAGGCAATATCAGTGGTAATATCAAAAATGCCTTCTAAATCCAGAGACTGTCCTGCATTAGGGCTGGGCGAAGGTTTCCTGGAGACTACTGCACTGTTGATAAGCAGGAGAAACACAAGCTGGTTATCGATAGCCTTGAGCTGATCCACAATTGGTGATAGTTCCGCTTGAAGAATAGCCAAAAGCCTTTTAGAACAATCATCCAATAAAGTTTTAGTGATAGTCTGGGTGGAGTTTGAGTTCAAACAAAATCCCCCTTGATTTAATTGACTTGTTTCCTCACAGCAGGATGCCCTCGCCCCTCTCTTTTTAGGTCTTGCCTGAGCCAGCACATGCGCTGGTCTGGCGATACATTTAGTGAGTGGGCTTCAGAAATCCGACGCACAAGCTTTTTCTTGTGGCCTAAGGCTTGCAGTTACACATGCGGGCACGCACACAGCTGCCATCTGGCTTTCCTCGCTCGCTCGCGGGCACCCTTACACTCGCGTGACACTGCAGCTGCTTTCACTTTTGCCGCCGCTCGCATCACTCACGTGTTTTTTTTATTTCGTTTTAGCGTGCACGCGCACAACTCCCAGGCTTAGTGCTTTTACCTGATATTGTCCGATTACATTACATTAGGCCACACCCGCTTGCCTATCCCGCATAATTATAGCGCAAACTTGAACCAAGGGCATTATAGCGATTCACACGGAAATCAGCTCCCCTTACACAACAGATTTTAAGCATAGTGTAACAAAGCGATTTGCACGGAATCACAAGATGCTGCGCCTGAGCCAAAATTCTAACCTAGTTACCCAGTTCTAACATCCGCAGCCCTAGCTGCAACGGGTGTGATATTAGGAGATTTGTCATAAGAAGCACTCCCTGAGCTGTGAATACGTAGTGCTTTCACCTGATATTTTCCGATTACATTACATTAGGCCACTCCCGCTTGCCTGTCCCGCATAATTATAGCGCAAACTTGAACCAAGAGCATTACAGCGCTTCACACGGAAATCAGCTCCCCTTACACAACAGCTTTTAAGCATAGTGTAACAAAGCGATTTGCACGGAATCACAAGATGCTGCGCCTGAGCCAAAATTCTAACCTAGTTACCCAGTTCTAACATCCGCAGCCCTAGCTGCAACGGGTGTGATATTAGGAGATTTGTCATAAGAAGCACTCCCTGAGCTGTGAATACGTAGTGCTTTCACCTGATATTTTCCGATTACATTACATTACATTAGGCCACTCCCGCTTGCCTGTCCCGCATAATTATAGCGCAAACTTGAACCAAGAGCATTACAGCGCTTCACACGGAAATCAGCTCCCCTTACACAACAGTTTTTAAGCATAGTGTAACAAAGCGATTTGCACGGAATCACAAGATGCTGCGCCTGAGCCAAGATTCTAACCTAGTTACCCAGTTCTAACATCTGCAGCCCTAGCTGCAACGGGTGTGATTTTAGGAGATTTGTCATAAGAAGCACTCCCTGAGCAGTGAATACGTAGTGCTTTCTCAAGATATTGTCCAATTATATTAGGCCACACCCACATACACAACAGTTTTTAAGCACAGTGTAATAAACTCAGCGCCACCACAGCATCACTCAGCGCCACCACAGCATCACTCAGCGCCACCACAGCATCACTCAGCGCCACCACAGCATCACTCAGCGCCACCACAGCATCACTCAGCGCCACATCAGTATCACTCAGCATCGCCTTTGCACTAGTACACCACCACATCATCATCACTCAGCAAGACCAGAGTATCATTCAGCATCACCTCAGCATCGTCTCCGCACCAGTCACCACTACCACCCTCAGCACCCCCTCAGCCTGCTCTCGGAATATGACATCTGTTGATTCTCCCCAAGCGTCTGGCCGCTGCTAGTGTTATAATACAGGTACTAGTTCCCAACTTTCACCCTCCAATTGTTTATGCCCCCTCAAAAAACAGCGTTAACAAACAACCATTGGAATAGGCAGAAACAAGTTGCCAGCATAGCAAGAACAAAAGAAAACTGAGGACATTTTATATTGTAAATACTTTTTTTAATATGGTCGTTCAGTTGTACATAATGCCTACTTGGTCATATATAAGGTAACAAAAATGCTTCTGACACTTTATTAAAACTTTTCAGCAAACTGCACAGCAGCCACACTTCTCTACAGCACAGCATAAAGACATTGGCAAAGTCAATAGCTCTGGCTAAACACTTATAAGGCCCCAAACGCGAGACCTATTGGCTAGGCCAATGCTTGTTTCTTCTGGCCACCGGTGAGCTAGGGCTGTCCATACTGGTGGCATTCAGTGCTAGGTGTCACAGATCAGACGCACTGACCCAATGTGTAGGAGGAGATGCCAAGTCATAGGGGCTGTTAGTCGAATCAGTGGCAAGAATGGAACAGGACCAGGATCAAGGCCCAAAGACAACCTTTGTTCATTCAGGGCAATTTCATTACTAATAAGGCCCACGGACCTCTCCAAAATTCGATCGATAGACGTGCCTTTGACCTGTACAGCCGCTGCTGCTGAAAGTGCTCCAGCTGCCTTGCATTTAATCATGTTAGTACAGTGCCTACAGATCCCACAGAACTACAGTTACAATCATAATCTCACAATGGACACTATAGATTGCTACTGGATGCTACCTCCCACTCACATAGAAGGTTGCTCACAGCAGCTTACTACAGCGCCTCAGTTCCTAGGACGAAACTGATCATACTAGAACCGAGAAAAGGCTCTTCCCATTCAAGTCAACTTTTTCTGAGCTCAGGTTCAGTGAGCTAGATTCCATCCAGTTCATTACATGTTTTAATCACAGAGCATGAAAACAGAACAGAAGTGCAGGGCCTTAGACCACCCCTATCAGCATGGCCATCCATTAAAAGAATCCTATCTGCCGAAAATAGTTTCTAGGAATTAACAAAAGTAAAATTTGAAAGATATTAAACAAAACCTATGGTGGAGAATCATTTTAGCCAGTGACAGCAGATGAAAGCTTCTGCTAATTCACCTCTGTGATATTTCTTTCATCTGATCAGAAGTGATCCAAATGCTTAATATTTAAATTATTCATTGAATAGCATGATAGGCAGCTCATTCGTTGGTTCAAAACCACAACCAGGCAGTGGCTATAACACCATCCTCCCCAGTTAACACTAGTCTGGATGTTATCAATCCTCACTCAATTTCAGAGCATTAGGGAACACCACAAAAGCACATCATCCACATATTACAAACGACATTTGAATCCTATGGTACCCAATGAACAAGTTACTTACCTTCAATAACACTCTTTCTGGTAGAAACTCTATCTAGCTGCAAATTCCTCACCTTTTGATTATTCACTAGGCATCAGAATGGGACCGGAAAGATTTTAGTAGTACCTCTGCGTGATGGAAAGTCCACTTTGCGGCTCGGCACCGACGCCGTTCCGCTCCAGAAATGACGTGCGGGGCATATATAGGAGCCACTCCTGCGCATAGACATCAGTAGCTTTTTAGACTGTACGCATCCTCAGATGCAGAGCCACAAAAGCAAATGGGTATTCAGTGTGCAGATTCCTATACTTCATCTCTTCAAAGTCAAAGTCAGCTTTATTCAATTGCTATATCAGACAATCATAAAAGCACATAAAATCCACACAAAACACACATCAATCAATTCATAGGTTAAAAAGTATCATACAAATATAAACAATCTACAGTACATTACAGAGTTAAAAACATTGCTAAATTGACAAAATCCCTCGTCCAATTAGAATCGATTAAATAAACATGCGTTTCCTTTGACTCAGAACTTCCATCAGAAAAGATTACTATCCTAAAAACACTGTGCTCGTTTTCTAGGTGTTGTAGTGCAAGAAGATAACCTTCAAGCTCGTCACCCACGCACACAAGGCACTCCATGACACCGGACCAGCGTACTTCAACAGCCGACTCAGCCTCTATACCCCCACCTGCTAGCTCCGCTCCGCAGACCGCGCCCTCGCCACCGTCCCCCGCATCCGAAGAGCGACCGCTCGCGGCAGATCATTCTTCCACCTCGCCGCCAAGACATGGAACACCCTCCCCATCCGCTGCGGCAGACTGAAGACCTCCTTACCTTCAGGAGACTCCTCAAGAACTGGCTCTTCGAACAGTAGCCGCGTGCCCCCTCCCCTAACGCCTTGAGACCCTCTCGGGTATGTAGTGCGCTTTATAAATGCTATGATTGATTGATTGATTGATAACCATTCATACGAGTCACCTCCTTAGACCATGTTTCTTGGAAACATAAAACCTCAAATTGTAGAATGAAATCCCACCAAAATGATTACTTAACTTGGAACAAATACTTGCAATGTTCCATGAGGCAATATTGCAGAGAGGTAATTTACCACTATCTAATACGTTGATAGTGATTGCTATCCCAGATGGGTCCTCAATTGTATTACTATATGGATGAGATATGTTTAAACAACCCACAGGATCAGTTAGAACTTCCAAATTCGGACATGTTATTCCTGGGTCCTCATCTCTATGGCGTCTACTGGTAGAAATGGGAGGGAGATCATCCTTTCCTACCTGAGTCACTCCAAGGTGACCCTTACCTTCGAACCGACAAAATGCGGGGATGGGATGAGCAAAATTCCCTAAGGCCAGTCAGTCAATGTCTTCCAGTGGATTCAAAACGTCAAAACGATTGCTCACTGGGACCAGGTATCTAGGTTCCCTGCTTCCCATGAAATTTTCTCCTGCAGACGGACACTATAGAGGTGTGTAGCGTTTGGTAAAAATATCCAAGAGGTAATATGTTAATGTCATTAGAGTTAACAAACACATTGCCTCCACTCTCCAGGATTGTGTACACCAAAGATGGCAAACTAAAAGTTAAAACACAATCTCCATACAGAGTTTTTGCTGAAGTGCCCACCCACCCTATCCTCCATGCCATTTTAAATTTAGAGAAAATGGTGTTATTGATACCAGTCCTTGAACCTAAGAAATGTAATGACTTATTCCTTTAAGTCGACCAATGTTAAAAGGAATTATGTGGTACGGGAGGTACATTTGCCAAGACAACCGTATACGGGGTGCTTCTGGGGGCAAGTTTACATTTCCTAATAAATTGGGAGGCTTGTCTCGATAGCCTTGTGGATTTATATCTCTCACCGCTTCCTCATTTCTACCAGATGACTTAGCGCCTAATGCTCCTCTTTCTATATTAGCAGAATTCCTAGGATCTACTACAGAAGGTCCTGTTTTGAGAGGAGGGTGCCCAGTTCGAGTAGGGGCGTTAGCTGTACTAGGGGTAGTATTGCTAGAAGAGCTCCTGTTATGGATCTGCCTAGTTGCAGAAGAGCTTACAGATTGACCAACCCCCATACCCTTCCCCCTGTTACTTAACGAGCCAAGGCTTGGCTTAGAACTAACAGCCAATGGAGCCGAAGGTTTGCAGCTTACCAATTGCTCTACCTTAATCAGCCTAGCTTCTACCATTGTTATTTTTTGTAGAATTGGTTCCAGTAGTACAGATATCATTGTTTCTAATCTACCCCAAAAATTCCCCTCCTGTGTGCTATTAGCGGGCTTTCCAGTCACAATGTGAGGGGTAGTATTGGGAGAACCCTCATTGGGCTCTTTTTCACTTGTGGCGATTCTCGATTTCTTCCCTGTTACTCTTTGCGCAGGTTTACTCTGTTTCTGCGGTCCTCAGCTCTTCCTTTTCTTGGAAAGTGGTTCCACAATATGATCGATACTTAGTTTGGCTTTCTGACCTCTAGTGGTTACTTTGGGTCTAGCAGAGCTACATTCTAAATCATAAGATAAGAAAGAGGAGGCAATTTCCGTCACAATCTCTGATTCAGCGCGTTGTGGCGGACTGATCCGAAGGGGAGGTGCTTCATAGTCATCATTCTAGGTTCGGTAAGTACGGGGGTCAGAGAAAGTCTATTGTGAGAAGGGAGAGGCTCAAGGGATAATCTTCGCTCTGTGAGTTTAATCTCATTAATGAGTGCTGATTCTGCCCTCTGCAAAAAAGCATCAAGGGTTCCTACAACGCCCTGACCTACTCCAAGCTTACGCTTACTCATTTTGATGATATAAAATCAATATACCATATAATATAATGTAATATTAATCGGGCTTTACCATAAACGTTACAAATTGTCCCCGTAGCCAAGTTCTTATGGGAATGGCCCTGCCCAGCCTCGTTAGGTCCGGGATAGGCACAGATGGACCTCCCCTTGGCCCGGGCTTTGCACGGGCACGCCCGCGCCTAACGCGCTGCGAGTGTCCGGGTCTGTTTTATGGCGCCCCTGGTGCGATTCCGATGACTAGCGCGGTCCAGCCGCGAGGCGCTTCTGGGCGATGTAGTCCCCTTTGAGAATAGTGGACCCGCAAACTCCCAAACAAAGTGCTGCGTGCAAACAGTCAAGGACTCCCATGCTGCGGGTGTCCGGGTCGGTTTTATGGCGCCCCTGGCGAGATTCCGATGACGAGCTCGGCTCCAGCCGTGAGGCACTTCTGGCCGATGTAGTCCCCTTTGAGAATAGTGGACCGGCAAACTCCCATACAAAGTGCTGCGTGCAAACAGTCAAGGGCTCATATCTTATTAAAGGATAGAGTCCAACCACAGAACTGGGAGGATGGGAGGGACTGTGGCTAGATAGAGTCGCTACCAGAAAGAACGCTATAAAAAGATAACTTGTTCTTGTGATAGAGATTCCTAGCCGCAGATTACTCACCTTTTTAATAGGTATTAACACAATACCTAGTCAGAAGTGTGTCTGTGGATGGGCTCAAACCAGAAAGTCCTGCAGGACCGAGCGGGCAAAAAGCCCCTCCTGGAAAAGCTGAATCTCCAGGCAATAATGCTTCATGAACACATAGAGGGGCGCCCATGTAGCTCGTACCTGACTAGCAAATGTCTAGGACAGGTACTCCATGTACCAATGCAGTGGCAGCAGCAGTGGCCCTGGTAGACTGAGCAGGCAGTCCTTCAGAGTCCATTGTAGATCTTAATGAAGAGCATGACCCAGCAGGTGATGGTACGCTTCTGTACAGCCTTACCTTTTTTTGCTCCAGTGAACCGCACAAAGAGCTGATCATCCACTTGTTTTTCTCTGGCACGTAGGCGACTAAGACCTACCCTTGGAGCAGTTCTGACGACTCTGGGAATGGGACCAAGTGAAATTTGTACGCAGGGTGGGACTTTAAACGTCCCATCATGAAGTCTTCTTATACTTGGAGATGCATAGTTTCACCTCGGTACCTTGATGGCCTTCGAGTTTATCGACACACAATCTCTGCCGGTCTTGGCGTCATGGCTCAACTCCAGGTGCACCTGGTGGCGACCGGTAATGGACTTCTTTTTGTGACAGTCCCTACAGGGCTCTAACCCAGTTTAGGAGGTGACATCCCGTGCACACTGCAGAATTTAATTTGAAAATCGAGGTAAAGTGTCTGAGAGACAAGAGGGATCCCCAGATTAGCGTCTAGAGGCAAAGAAAGGAACTAAAGTCAGCATGCACCTTGCGTCTTTCCTGCAGATGTAGGGCATCAGTGCAGAGCTGCAAGGCGCCACCTTCTGGCATGCAGAGGCACTGCTGAAAATGTCCAGATCCAGTCTGACGTCTGTAGAATATTCAAAAGTTGAGGAATTTGCAACTAGAAGTCTCTATCATAAACTGTATTCCATGGGAAAAAACCTAATTATGCAGGCTAGTCATTCAGCTCCCAGAAAGGCAGAGGAGAAAGAAGAACTCACTGCTGGGTGGCCCCTGCCTATGGATACCACAACAGAAATCATTGTATTGGTCTTACTTTGCATTATGTCCAGTGTAAAAGAATTTAAACCATTTCCTAAATTTAGACCCCAGATCGGACAAGGCTAGAGCCATTTTGATACAAAGATAGAACAATGTGTCAAATGCTTTCCAAGTTTAAAGACTAGTGATGGCCTTAGAGCTACAATTCTCTTCACCATAATGATTATTTTTTTTTAATACAATAAACAGAAAAATAAGCATTTTAAACATTTTAACTAACGTTTGCAAATTACTCTCTTTATTCAACAACAATACTGCCTCTGGAACAGTTCCTAAAACAAATAAAGTCAATATACGAAAACATGAAAAACTCAAACTAATACATTAACTTCAGGATTAACAACATAGACCACATTTTACCTTAACATCTCTGTGAATTATGTTGTTGTCGTGACAGTAGCGTAATGCTTCCAGTATCTGTCGCATGTAATGACTGCAGAAAACAACACAAATATACAGTTAGATTAAATACTGCATGTCAGAATGAACACAAATCAACATATAATGAGGGCTATCTAGGACCAAAGGACTGCATCAAAGCTTTTCCCAGGCATATGACTTCCAGCTGGAAATGATGTCATATACATATGGGTAAACAGCGCACAACTGACGAAGCACAATTAGCAGTAAAGTGTGTTTTACCTGTACAAAATGACAAATTACAATATAGGAAAGAGAACAGAAATTCACCTGCTACGTTCAATAATATTCTAGCACGCTACACCATTCATTTTTTATTAAAAATACTGCAATTCTTTATTAAAAATACTGCAACAGAGGATAAGGTGAAATATTTTACTTCTTCATTGTAAATTAAGTTCAGTATTCAGAATGGAAGAACGAATTCGTTATTCCCTACACCATACATCAATATTTTAAGTTCTTATTCTGCCGCATAAATAATTCCTTCAATAATTGTAACAAACACCGAGGATAATTATTACCAGCGCCTCTTGGACCAAGTTAAAACATGATACTTCGGACAGTGGGTCCAGCCTAATTTTAAGATTTATGCAAATCATAAATTAGAGAATGATAACGGAGACAAGAGAATAATTATTACAAAACCAACTGGATAAGTGGAAACATAATTAAGATATTATGACCAGCATAATACCAATTAAGGATTCTGTAAATCATGAAGCTGACTTCCATTATTGGTTGACCTGAGATATTCCAAAATGACATACATCAATGTGCTTATTATGATATAACTATTACAAGAAACTAATGTTGACTTGGAAAAATTTTAAAGGAAAAGGGGAGGTAAGATAGCTGGTACAATACAACAACAAATTACATTGTTAGACATTTATCAATATGGATTGTTATTTAACAGTCACTTCAGACCACAATTCTTCATTGCATTTTTAATTATCACGATATACATTTCACTGCTAGTAATCTTTAATATTATTAGAATTTATAAGTTGCCGGAACCAGTGTTTTTTACATTACATACATCTGGTTTGCCACCGCTAAGAATCATTAGACATTTACAAAGAAATGGGAATTTAATACACTTTGTGGCATCTGCAAATTGCTATCAATTTAACAATTTCCCAATAATTAGGTCACAGATTCTCTGTGCCTTAACAGTAGCATACATTTCCCTGATACCTGGGCAAAGGGGTAAGACAATTCAGTATTCTTGCTTGAAGGAAGACAATACTTCATCCAAAGTTCCTCTAATATAAATGCGCTTAAGGGGTATGAACTGGGGCATGACTGCCAAGAGGTAAAGCTCCAGAGCTCAACATCTGGTTTACAACCCAAACATCGCTTTATGGCTGTAGGTCTCCCAGACCCCCGTATCCTCAGGCCTAATGTTTTTGAAGAGGCAAGCTCTCCTAACTCTGGAGGCACCAATGCTGGAAGACACCCCGAAAAATGAGCAAAAAATAGCGGCAGACGAGATACCTCTCTGTGGCCTGAAACTGTCACACAAATATGTTGTGAAAGAAGGGTAAAATAAAATGTGGGCCACATTTCATTTGCGAACGACAGGGCAGGGCTTATCAGGGCTCTCTACGCCAGTCTAGTCCATGACTGAATAGCAACATCAATTGAAAATATTGATGATAAACAGATGGGAACGACTACATTTGTTATTAGGAAGAATCTAACAGTAGAATGGGCAACAATAGAATAGGCACAGGAGCGATCACCTAGAAGAAACATCTTACTTCATGCATGATTGGTAGAAGAGTAAAAAATACAGTTTGCAGTCACGCGTCCTCAAAATGTATCCTTGGGGACGAAACACGTGCCGGCTGATGATAATGTACCTGGTTAGAATCTTGTAAACACGATAAAGGCGATGAAGATACACCACGCGACCTTGAACTTATAGACTAACGTTTCTGGTTATTTGTCCGCAAACAGTTCTATTTTAGCATATTGTTAGAGTGTTCAAGCACTCCGATTTGCCTTTTAACCAATCAAAATTACATCAGGCAATAAGTGCTTTCAGAAACTGTTAGTGCTATAAGAGCACGGCTCCCTAAGCTGAGGATATGATCCAAAACATATTCTGGGTGCACAACAATAATGTCCAGAGATTCTTCAACAGATAGGTCAAAGAATTTGTATTGGCGTCAAAATAAAAATAATAAATACAAACAAGGGTTAGAAGGAGTGTATACCACTACAGGACGTAATTAAACAGGTGTAACATACACAAACATGCATGAGAAGTGGTTTTTATAACCATTAATACAAATTAACATCACAATTCTTATGGAGACAACACTACTGTCCCCAAGGAACAATTTACCAAAATCACTTGGGTCAATGATTCAGTCGATGACATTTCGATCCACTGCACATATGGGATCATTATCAGGACAATACAATGTTTGACTGTATACATAATTCAATGTGAAAACCATGTAAATATAACC
Organism: Triturus cristatus; assembly: GCF_964204655.1. Taxonomy (NCBI): domain Eukaryota; kingdom Metazoa; phylum Chordata; class Amphibia; order Caudata; family Salamandridae; genus Triturus; species Triturus cristatus. Next base: position 1,247,195,587 of record NC_140591.1, read on the forward strand.
TGTACAAAAAACATGGGTGACTAGGGGGAGGGGGGAAAGAAAAATGGAATGGGGGAGGGGCCATTATATCACTTAGGTAAGTGAACAAATCTATTTGTTGCAGTAAGCAGCCGTGATACAATCGTGGTTTAAACATGTGGTAGTCTACGTGGTGCGTCTCTGCAACGTGACCCGCCAATACGGCCAGAATAAGTGAGTGACATGGAAGGCAACTATGGTCATGCACAGTACAAGGGTAGTATACGGGTATTAAACTAATCAAGGCACTCAAAGCTAATATAAGCTCTGACCAGACTGCACATTAGAAGACACATGCAAACGGAAGGGTACCTAATTACTGGCAACCGAGAAAATATCTAATTACCCAATTCAACTTGCTAAACCACGGTCCTTTCCTGCCAAATATCCAAGCCTCCAGTCAAGAGAATACCAATTAGCTCTGAAAGGAGTCAAATAAAGAGGGAGCAATGATGTGGTGTAAGCTAGCACCCTGCTAAATAAGAGGGAAACAGTATTAGGATACCTATTACCAATGTAACCAGTTACATGTCGGAACGGGAAGGTAGGTCTTCCAATATAAAATTAACACTGTGTTTTAGAGAGTCCTCCTGAGGAGGGAGAGGACAAAGCCAACCATGGATCAACACACCTGGTGAAAGACAGACGCGCCAGAATTATTATCAGTGGGGACACCAGGAGACATAACTAATTCTAATCACATTTACAATAGGACAGACACGAGTTCTGGTGAGGTGACAGACTATTCCTAGTTTTAACCTTTCAAATCACATCCTCTCACAAACTGTGTTTTCACTTCTAAGCCAGGGCTTATCCTTTGTACCCACTGTACGCCCTATCTTCTTGGATTTACAAACGGACAAGTTCTGATTTTTTCACAGAATCCATGTACACCCACAAGTGCATATACGGACTTTCGTCCGTCTTCCATTTTCTCATCACCTAATGCCTGTTTGCGCATGAAATACATACATTACATTTGGTAATCAGAGAGATCTCCTACCTTGAACAATAAGGAACTTTATTACATACAACATACCCCTATCTCAAAAACATGCTGTGATGGACCTAAAAATCAACAACTCGCTGGTTATTAAACCGGCTGACAAAGGGGGTGGAATAGTTATACAAGACACCCAGGAACACAAAAATGAGATTATGAAACAAATCTCAAACACTGAACTTTAAACTAAGATCACCACTATAACCCAAAAATGACTTGTACTACATTTAATTACTAACAAGCATTGGCATAGCCAATAGGTCTCACATTTGGGACCTTATAAGTGTTTAGCCATGCAACAGTTGCATAACTAAATACCTAAATACTTATAAGGTCCCAAAGGCGAGACCTATTGGCTATGCCAAGCGGCCGCGAAAGTGAAAGTAATCGCGGTAAAAGCGGTGCGCACATGCACTGTAGCTCTAGGCTGGCCTGGTAGCACTTTTTGGAGCCCTCTCAATAAGTCTCGCCAGACCAGCGCATGCGCTGGGTCAGGCGAGACCTAAAAATGAGCATTTGTTTTTGAATGCACGAAACCCTAGAACAACGGTAATCTACACATCAACTAAAATACATAAAATCAGACATCGACTCTGGGGAGACCAATCATTTCCGAATGTGGTTCAATTTGAGCCAATCTGCCGTTACATTGATTTTTAGGTCTCGCCTAGGCAGCGCGCATGCGCTGAATTAGGAGATGTCCTTTAGAAATTGATCAGCTCTTTTTCAGCGCTCGTGCTTGTGCTGGCATCCGCCTTGCGGGAGCGAGCAGCGGCGTGCACGCTAATTGAAAAACACAGATGGTCGCTCTCGCAATGGGTATGCTAGCACAAGTATTTAGCACGAATGCTTATTTTTGTTTAGCCTCAGCTTGCTCGCCGCCCTAACACCACCACCCGCCCATTGCGGTCTTTCAGGCTTTTTTTTGTTTAGCCTCAGCTCACTCGCCATCCTTACACCACCTCCCGCCCATTCCTTTCTTTGATGCTTTTTTTTTTTTTAAACTTTCAGCGCGAGGCGCGTGCTTGTTTCCCTTCTAAACCGTGCATGGTTAGCTGCTGAAGGTACCTCCTTGGTCTGCTATGTCCTGAACTCACAGGATACACAGTCCACGTCTCTACTCTCCTCTATAGCTCTCTATCCCGTCCTCACTCAGCTTCCCGCTGCCTCCATACAAATCTTTGTCTGATACCAACATCAGTAGTTAGTACGTGAAGCCCTCAGGTCTCCCTCGTGTGCCACCCTTTTGATACTATGCACTCTCCTTGTATTCCCTGTCTGTCCTCCTTGTAGTCCCCGTCTGTCCTCCTTGTAGTCCCCGTCTGTCCTCCCTGTAATCCCCGTCTGTCCTCCCTGTAGTCCCCGTCTGTCCTCCCTGTAGTCCCCGTCTGTCCTCCTTGTAGTCCCTGTCTGTCCTCCTTGTAGTCCCTGTCTGTCCTCCTTGTAGTCCCTGTCTGTCCTCCGTGTCTGACCTCCTTGTAGTCCCTGTCTGTCCTCCTTGTAGTCCCCGTCTGTCCTCCTTGTAGTCCCTGTCTGTCCTCCTTGTAGTCCCTGTCTGTCCTCCTTGTAGTCCCTGTCTGTCCTCCTTGTAGTCCCCGTCTGTCCTCCTTGTAGTCCCCGTCTGTCCTCCCTGTAGTCCCCGTCTGTCCTCCCTGTAGTCCCTGTCTGTCCTCCTTGTAGTCCCTGTCTGTCCTCCTTGTAGTCCCTGTCTGTCCTCCTTGTAGTCCCTGTCTGTCCTCCTTGTAGTCCCTGTCTGTCCTCCTTGTAGTCCCTGTCTGTCCTCCTTGTAGTCCCTGTCTGTCCTCCATGTCTGTCCTCCTTGTAGTCCGTGTCTGTCCTCCTTGTAGTCCGTGTCTGTCTGTCTTTAGTCCGTGTCTGTCCTCCTTGTAGTCCGTGTCTGTCCTCCTTGTAGTCCGTGTCTGTCCTCCTTGTAGTCCGTGTCTGTCCTCCTTGTAGTCCGTGTCTGTCCTCCTTGTAGTCCGTGTCTGTCCTCCTTGTAGTCCGTGTCTGTCCTCCTTGTAGTCCGTGTCTGTCTGTCTTTAGTCCGTGTCTGTCTGTCTTTAGTCCGTGTCTGTCTGTCTTTAGTCCGTGTCTGTCTGTCTTTAGTCCGTGTCTGTCCTCCTTTTAGCCCGTGTCTGTCCTCCTTTTAGCCCGTGTCTGTCCTCCTTTTAGCCCGTGTCTGTCCTCCTTTTAGCCCGTGTCTGTCCTCCTTTTAGCCCGTGTCTGTCCTCCTTTTAGCCCGTGTCTGTCCTCCTTTTAGCCCGTGTCTGTCCTCCTTTTAGCCCGTGTCTGTCCTCCTTTTAGCCCGTGTCTGTCCTCCTTTTAGCCCGTGTCTGTCCTCCTTTTAGCCCGTGTCTGTCCTCCTTTTAGCCCGTGTCTGTCCTCTTTTTAGTCCGTGTCTGTCCTCTTTTTAGTCCGTGTCTGTCCTCTTTTTAGTCCGTGTCTGTCCTCTTTTTAGTCCGTGTCTGTCCTCCTATTTCATGTCTGTCATCCTTCTATGCCACCCAGCCATCACTCACAATCAACTCACTCTGAGTTCACATTCTGCTAACGCCACCTATTCATCACTCACCATCATCTCTCTGAATGCACCTTCTTCCTACGACTCGCAGTCCTCACTCCCCATCCTCTCTTGAGTGCACCTTCTGCCAACGCCACCCAGTCAGCACTGACCATCCTCTGAGTGCACCTTCTAGCACCAGCCAGTCATCACTCACTAACCTCTGAGTGCACATTCTTCCTACGACTCGCAGTCCTCACTCACCATCCTCTTGAGTGCACCTTCTTCTAACACCACCCAGTCATAACTCACAAACATCTGAGTGCACATTCTTCTAGCGCCACCCAGTCATCACTCACTAACCTCTGAGTGCACATTCTTCCTACGACTCGCAGTCCTCACTCACCAGTCTCTCTTGAGTGCACCTTCTTCTAGCGCCACCCAGTCAGCACTCACCATCCTCTGAGTGCATCTTCTTGCTCTGCCTGCCGCCTCGCAGTGCTCACTTGCCATCATCACTGATTGAACCCCTGAATTTCAGCAAAGCTTAACCACACAGGACAGATGTTCAGTTACCAGAGTAGGCGCAGGATGATGCACTGAGCTTCTTCCCGTCTAGGAGCCCTCTCCATGTCCATACCATTATGGCAGATTAACAACCCCATTACTGAAAGCTGCACATGTGTAAGTAATCCTAAATATTCTTAGAAAACAGCCATACGTTTTTGGATGAATAGTTAGAAATGAAAGTTTCAGAGAGCGGCTTCCCGTCACGCCGCTGACCCTGTTGTCCTTTTAATTTGTTGACCCGGAAGTGGCAAGATTGGAGCCAGAATCCTGCCCTCCTGTGTAACAGAAATGTGTCCTCTATACCAGAAATCTGCCCTCCTGACCTAGGTCGGGGAAGTAGCTTCAGCCAGTGCTCGCTGCTGAGATGTGGAGAGTAAATGTTTGGGTACGGGTCTCAATGTCTGCGGGACAGGCTCACCCTTTCATCCTTCTGAAGTCAATCCAACCCCATTCCACCGGCTAGTAATATCACTATGCTTGGAAACAGCAACGTCCATGGAGGAAGGAAATGCTAGAAATGAACATTCATCTCAAATGGGGCACAGCCGTTTTGCGACAACAATTCCACTCTGTAAAATGTGTTATGTATATAATGCATGTTATTGTTGTTTGGAATTTGTGTAGTCCAGATAGCATTCACTTAAAGTTTTTTGCGAATATGTCACACCCACCAGAGATGGTCTTAAAGCCCTCGAGTAGCTCGACCGTTCCAGGTTCTATTGTTGCATTCTGATAAATATAGACCTCATTTTAGAATTGGAGCAGCAGGACTGCATATCCCAGAGTGCAAAGTGAAAACCTGGAGTGAATGAGCTACTTAGCCACAGAATTGGAAATGTGAGCCCTCTGGCTTAGCCATCTAAACTGCAACCTATAGAAGAACCCAAGAGGGAACACTTTTCTGCTACCCCTTGTGCCAGAAGGCCACATATTTTGTTGTCACAATGTAGCCTCTTATTAACATCCACTTTAGGGAGACCAACACAATATGGAAATCTCTTCAAGCTCAAGGAAGCTTGCGTTATAAACAAGCATTGGTATAGCCAATAGGTCTCACCTTTGGGACCTTATAAGTGTTTAGCCATGCAACAGTTGATGTTGTTGCACCAAGGATATTGTGCGGCATAACTAAATACTTATAAGGTCCCAAAGGCGAGACCTATTGGCTATGCCAATGCTTGTTCATTATGGACTTGTACCGACCACAGAATGCTACGTGAGAGATAGCATGCATTCGATTAACCAAATTGAACACATGCCTTTTGACTGCAACACTTGTCTTCTTTGAACACTAGATCTAGAATCTGTATATATGAATATTCCTCAAAATGAGGAGATAGAGGTTATTCAGCAAACCCTTGAGAAATTTACACGACCACATCCAGTCCCTACTGATTTTATTTTGGAAATATTGCACCTGATCCTCACAAAAAAAGAATCCAATTTGATGAGGAGGTTTATCAGGAGATCAAGGGGGCATTCATTGGGGCAGTTTAAGCTCCCAATTGTGCTATCCTGTTCATGGATAACCTAGAAACAGCGACCATTCTGTCCGATAACCCATTCTACAGCAATATAATAACCTGGAAAGACTACATTGACAACATTTTCTTGATATGGAGAGGCAGTACAGACACGCTCACCTCATTTATAACATGGCTCAATAAGAATCGCAAAGGTTTGAAATTCACCTTATAATACAGCAGAGAGGAGATTTCATTTTTAGACTTGATGAACAAAACCTATTAGGGGGGAACTCTACATGTCACTGAATTGGAAACCTACATAGAGGAACACTTTGTTAGCATATTCAAGCCATCATTCTAGGGCACTACGCGATTCCCTCCCATACTCCCAATTCTTTAGAATCAGAATAAACTGCTTCTTCAATCAAGATTTCATCCGAGAAGCGGAAACCTTAAGGACCAAACTACTTTCCTGAGGTTACCCTCACAGACTGATTACGAGATCCATTAAAAGGTCGTGGTACAGTCCAGGTAAGGCACTCTTGACCACTAGAGTAAGAGATGATAGGGGGAAGATGGTTTGAGTGACCGCTTTCTCACACGTCTCCAATCAAGTAAAGACAACAATCTTATACCATTGACATATGTTAAATGCAGGAGAACTGTCCATAGAAAGCCCCATCTTTGCCTTCCGAAAGATAGAACATTAAAGACACCTAGTGCGAGCATACCTACCATCCCCTAGCACATCTCAGATGCTGAATGAAATTTGGGGTACAGATCCGCGGTGGGTCACCAAAAGTTGGTAACTGCAGTGTGTGTGAATATACGATTGAGACAAAGGAACTTACTCACAAGAATATAAAAATTGCTCTTTCACACATTTTACCAATTGTAACACTGCAAATGTAATGTATGAGATCTTCTGCCCATGTAATTTGATTTATGTGGGTCAGAACATGCAAAAAGTGAAGATCACAATTTGTCAGCACAGAAGTCGATTACCCTGTAAAGTATCACATGCACTCTTGATGGAACATTTTGAAACATTGGGACATAGCAAAAACGATCTGTCACGGCAACTTATTGAAGTTATTCAAGTGCTTAAAAGAGGTGGTGACCTTGCAGCTATAGGGAGGAATTGAAGTGGATCCTGACAGCTTCCAAAGCGGGCTCAACAGACTGGAAAACTTGACGTCACGTACATGAATCACTCACATTAATGTGCACGTCACTTAATACACAGCCTAGACTCAATCACCCATATGTACATGAAGTTTTTTATATGAGCATCAGTATCTCTTCTCTGAATTGCAATACCATGAGTACCTGACAAGTACCGAAAACCGAGACCTCGTCAATTTCCCTATATGCGGTAACACACTATGAGCAAAGAGAACATGTAACAACTTTGAAGCATAATGTGTTTTGAGTAACTGAAGACTGTGCCCTCTTTACTTGGTTTTACTACAACGCTTAAATGAATCATTCACATGAATGTTATTCATGTGTACGTCATTTATTAAACATCCTAGACTCGTTGCTCTCACTCTTTTGTACATGAGATCTCTTCTCTGATATTGCAATACTATGTTGTTATGTTTTTCAAGCATTTGACAAGTACAGACTGCTGAGATCTTCGAATTACATCATACTATGATTCAGGGTCTATGTAGCAATTATGCCATGGAATGCGTTTAGAATAACTGAATTCAATGAACTGTGACTTAGGTTCTGTACCACCAATTTATGGTTATACACCAGGTTTTCCATTTTGTCTTGACAATCCTTTACATCGCTTCCGCATATTTTTTTTAAAGCTGTTGGAGTTCCATTCTTATCTGCAGTCACCCTCCCCTGACTTGACTGCCAATCATTCAAAAATTGTCCGCCACGTTTTTAGCTCACTTAGGTGATTGACCGTCTAGGTCCGCTCTTTATTTTTCCATTCCTGAAGATGCAGGTACATTTTATCACAACTCGGTCTACCGACAGACTGCTCCGGCACTAGCCAGCTTGCTGTGGCACACCACGGTCCGTCGGGTAGGTTGTCCCCCTTTGGCCACATGCTTCCTTGCTCTGCAACCATAACTACTATCCGATATTGAGGTTACTTGTTTCCCCTCAGATACGGTTTGGCTGTAATTCCGCCTGCTAGGGACCCTGCTATTATTTCCTGACATTCTCACGCTCCCTACCAACCATGGCAGTTGAATAGGTTATGAGGTATGCTGGGTGCAGCAGGGGGGCAATTTCCAGAAGTTAATTTCAGATGACTGATTATACAGTATTGTATTTTGTGAGGTGGCGCACGAGCGGAATGGCCGCACTTGAGTGAGGCTCCTGCAGGCTGGTTTGAAAATCCGTCATTTATCCTGCTCCACTCGGGGTATAATATTTGAAAAGGCGTGAGGAAAGACCCTCGTATACTCAGGGACTCAGTGGTGTGCAGCGATGGGCAGCTCGTAGCATTTGGCACCAGACAACAGCAGCCGATCTTGCCGACCGGAGACAGCGACTGCCGCCTTGGAGCTGCGGGGCGGCAGTACTGATTAGGAGAGCGGCGTGGTCCCCACGAGGCGGAAAGGCCGGAGAACAACAGCGGCGCAGACAACAACGCACTGAGCGCGTCTCCGGTAAAGCTATACATTTTCGGAGGCTGCTGAACAAACGCATGCAGATGCAGGCAAGAAAGGTAGGCGGAATGCAACTCACAGCTGGAGCGGCGGGGGAAGATAACATCGCACCGGAGCGCTGAGGTGCTGAAGCGGCCTTTGGAGTGACCCATACTGCGAACGGTTACAGGGAGGCGCGGGCCCGTTTATGCTTGTACGCAGAGGGGGGGCCCCGCAGTGTACCATGCACTGAGCCTACCACGCGTATACACAGTGAAGGTGGTTCTTGAGGCGCCCCTGCACTCGGCATAGCGGAGAACGGTGGAGCTGTGGCGGTGCAAGTATTTCTGCTGGACACCTGAAGGCAGGAAGCGCGTAGCAGAGGCGCGCATTCACAGTCATTGCCCCATAGACAGTAGGGGTCTTGAATCACGGATCAGAGTACAATAACTGTTCGTTTTTCAACTGACTCCTGCAGCCGATTCCTCCCAGACCGAAGGTGAGGACGCAGAGGGGGCCCCTTTGAGCGACAGATTAAACATACTACGATTAGACACAAAAGGAATGGGCTTGATCTTTGTGCACAAGGCTGGGTGGGGCGCAGAGGTCTCCATGCCTGTTAAAAATTTGGTCAGTAGAAGAACGCACCGAGACACGCATGTATCCTGAGTGCCAGATATGCAGGGAGGCGGACGGCGGGTGTTGTTCCCCCTGCACAACGGAGAAAACAGGCAACTCACCACGAGCAAATGCTGCGGAGCATTGATTGTAAGTAGTGACTGTATTGGACACCGCGCTCAAGCTGTGTTGCCGTCTTTACCTCTAAAGGCAACATAGTGTGTCACAAAACCCGTTGCAAGCTACAGAGCAGCGCTGGTGCACGACTCTAGCCTAGTCAGGTGTGATCACCGGCATCAAAACCCAGAACCAAGATGGGGAAGACAGATACTCGTCAACCAAGGTTGACGTTTGACACCAAAAAACCCGCAAGGCAACAACAAGTGGAAGTGGACCCAGGAGCGGAATCCTCGCAGCCAGAACAAGAGCCCACGACAGGGGAAGACCCGAAAACAATCCTGCTGGAGGTGAGACAAGGCTTCGCGGTCATCGCAGGTAAAATGGACACAATGACAACACGTATGGACGCGATAGCCCGGACACTCGAGGGTCACGAGACACGATTAAAAGAAGCAGAGGAACGTATCTCTACTGTCGAAGACACCACGGATCATGTGCAAAAGACGACGGCGCAGCTTGATAAGTTGCTCAAAGTTATAGCAGGTAAAAATGAGGACATAGAGGCGCGTAGTCGGAGAAACGACATACGCGTTTTGGGAATACCGGAGAGTACAAACACAGGCAGGCTGGAAGAGTATATTGAGAAGCTCTTGAAAGCAGTGGTGGGCACGGAATTGCTCTCCCCTCATTTTATAGTGGAACGAGCTCATCGAGCCCTTGGGCCGCGGCCATCTCCTGGAAGCACCCCCAGGCCCATCATCGCCCGCCTGTTAAACTACAGGGACAGGGATGTTGCATTGCGAGTCGCCAGGGAGAACAAACAATTGAATTACGAGGGAATACCTTTCACTATGTACCCGGATTTCACACTACATGTACAAGAGGAACAACGTCGATTTCTGGCGGTGAAACAAAAATTAAGACAGGCGGGGATAGACTACGTCCTTTTGTACCCGGCTCGTCTCCGAGTTACCCACCAAGGAACACAAACATTCTTCAAAAAGCCCCAACAGGTGGAAGATTTTCTAAAGCAACTTCGCAGGCAGAAAAGATAGACGCCTCAGCCGGAGGGCTCACTGAAATCTCATTCATCAGAAATGAACTAAACGCTGCTGTAGATGATGTTTGATAGAGACAGTTACCTGCACTGAGGCGTGTGGGAATAACTGCATTCGGCGCGCAGTACACGAGAACGGGACAAAAATCACTGCAAAAAAGAAGTGAGGTCTGATCAAGGCAGGACGCAGAGCGAGGAGTATAAAATGATGATGCAGCGGCCACCCTCGAAAACTATCCAGGGACTAGCGGAGAGGGTTGCTTTACCTGGACTGACTAGAGGTATTCGTGAGCCACCCAGATGCATTACCCCACCGGGGAATACCCCATTACTGTTTTCCATTTTCTTAGGCTTTTCCGTATTCACTTCGCGAGTTTGAAATGGGAAGAAGTTGGTCTAACAGTTAGACTGGAGAAGCTAATGGGTGTTGGGGAGGGTCATCTAATTCTGGCATGATTGGGATGCTTCAGTGGGTGGGGGAGGTAAAGGGATGGGAGTTTCAAAGGTACAGTGATACACGGGCACAGGATGTTTTATGCATGGGAGGTTTTCGGAGTATGCACATTCCGGAGCGTACAAGCTCGCAGAACACAGCTCAGTTGGGGACTAAAGGATCTAATGACACAGGAGGATAGAAATATGCTAAGAGTGCTGTCTTGGAATGTCAGGGGACTTGGGGATTCGAGGAAACAGAGACAAGTATTAGCTTATCTAGATAGGCAACAGATGCACGTGGCATTATTACAAGAAACCCATCTAGATCAGAGGGGCCCGAAATCACTTTGCGAGTAAATGGGCAGGATGTCGCTTATTCTAGTCATATTCCTCCTATGCCCGTGGGACAGCAATACTCTTCAAAAAACATATTCGATTTGAGCAGGCAGGGGTGATAGAGGATACACAAGGCAGATATATTATTGTATGGGGAGACTGGGCAGGGACTCTGTTACGATTGCAAACTGTTATGGTCCTAACACGGATAGCCCGGAATTCTTCACTGACCTGTGGTGCAAAATACTGACAGTTGGCTCCACCCACATAATATGGGGGGGCGGGGGGGGTGACTTTAATGTCGCTCTGCAACCTCACCAGGACAGATGTAATGCAGCTACACACCACTATACCAATGCACATGAGGCATTGCAGGGCATAATCGAGGAAGGTGGACTGATCGATAGCTGGCGGCACATGCACCCACAAGTACGGGAAGGTGCGCACCTCATATTGCACAGAGGGACTTGGGCAAGGATAGATTATTGTTTGCTGTCGAGGGAGTTGGGGTCCGATATACGCAATGTATTGCACTTGGCTAGAACATTCTCGGACCATTGCCCGGTAAAGGTATCACTCACCCCGCAAGGATATGACAGCCCTAGGCCGAGTTGGAGGCTGCAGCCCACGGCTTTGTTAGACGTGGTCTTCCACGTGGAATTAGGGGAGGAGATCCAGGATTTCTTTGCTAGGAATAAAGGATCAGTTGATAGTGTAGAGGTGATATGGGAGGCTTTTAAAGTGACAATAAGGGGAGTTTGCCTCTCAAAGAGCTTTGGGGTGCTACAGGACATACGACCACGTTACAACACCTAGAGCGGGAATTAAGGGGGTTAGAGAGCCAAATGGGGAGGGGAAGGATAGGGCAAGTACACAGCACATTTCGTGAAAAATTAACAGAATATGAAGAAACTGCACAAAGAGTTGAAATTTCGGGGGCGCTACTGGGTAGCTCGTAGGTATGGGGAAGGGGAGTGGCCGGGAAGGCATTGGCAGAAGTAACAAGACGTCCTCGCTTTACCACACACATATTGGAATTACAAGGCCCTGGTGAAATACTACAACGGGATTCATTAGATATATTGGGCACTTTTAGCGCACACTACAGTACGTTATACACTTCTCAGAGACATGGACCGCTTGATTTGGATGACTTCATAGGGGAGGTGGCGCTTGGCTGGCTCAGTGATACGCAGCAGGAATTCCTTTGTCATCCATTTGAGCTAGCCGAAATTAGGGAAGCAATAATGCAGTTAAAAAATGGGAAAGCGCCTGGGTCAGATGGTTTACCGGCTGAATTTTATAAGAGCTGCATCGACATCATGGCGCCAGTGCTAAAAGAGGTGTACGAGGAATCCCTAGAGGTAGGAATATTGCGCCCCTCGATGAGAGAAGCCATAGTTACATCTCTGCTTAAGCCGGGGAAGCCCCCATGAATCTTGCGACTCATATCGGCCATTGTCGCTGATGAAATGTGACACAAAGATTTTAGCACAAGTGCTGGCTAACCGTCTGTCCCTTCTAATGGACAAACTTATACTCCCAGATCAATCAGGGTTTGTACCAGGCAGGGCAACGTCCCATAACCTCCGGACCCTGTTCTCCTTGATCCAGACGGTAGCACCCGAATTCCCACTTGCCGCGGTGTTCTTAGATGCCACCAAGGCGTTTGATTCAGTGGAATGGCATTACTTATTTGGGGTTCTACAGAGGATGGGGTTCCCACTTTTATACCTATTGTGGCTTAAATTACTGTATCACCAGCCCACGGCTAGAATATTGATTAATGGTCACCTGTCTCGGCAGCTAACAATCTCCAGAGGCACTCGTCAGGGGTGTCCGCTTTCCCCACTTTTATTTGCCATTGCGGTAGAACCGTTGGCTTCCAGGCTGTGACAGGTTCACCGAGATAAAGCGTTCCGCTACTGCCTACGACAAATATTAATATCACTTTATGCGTATGATAACACTATACGTAAGAGATCCGCAAAATAATATAAATCCCCTATTACGAGAATTCATACGATTTGGTAGACTTTCTGGTGTTAGTATTAACTGGCGGAAATCTCAGGTGTTTCCTCTTACAACAGCAGTGGTTCCATTCCAACTCGACTTTCCGCTAGAATGGTGGCATGCAGACTTAAGGTATCTAGGGGTTCAGATAACCAGAGACAGGGAAAAAACCATAAGAGCGAACTACGGCACAGCCATTGCGCGATTAACTACTAACATCACACGTTGGATATCACTACCCCTCTCGCTGGCAGGCCGGGCATCGCTCATAAAAATGATAATACTCCCGCAATTTCCTTATTTATTTCTCAACATTCCCTACCATCCTGGGAGGCATTTTTTCAACACCTTACGCTCCGAACTTATTAGACTGCTCTGGGGAGGGAAGCAACCACGACTTAAATGGTCAATATTAACCAGGCCATATGATCAGGGGGGCTTGGATATTCCTGATTTTGAGATATATTTTTTAGTGCTCAGGCGCATTACGCCCATTACTGGGTGTACCCCCCTCGTTATATGCCCCAAGTGGCGGTAGAGGACTGGCTTGCGGGTCCAGTACCGCGAAATGGATTGATACATGGACCAGCGCGTACACGTGCAACACCACCTACTACTGTCACTGGCACGGTCGATGCCTGGCACCAGATAACAGCACTTCTAGGCGTACATCTCTTTACTCCCCTAGGCAGTCATTATCTCATCACCCTAGTCTCTCCCTATTGCAGGAAAAGGGATTCCTCGACTTATTTAAGCGTGCTCATATTAACACATGGGGAGATCTATTTCATGACTGAACATTCCGCACACTAGAGCATTTTATGCAGGACATAAGGCGCACACCTCTGGATGTATTTTTATATGTGTGAGGCTGCAGCAGGGAATGCGGTCGTTCCTCCCAGTCTTTCCCCAGGAACCGGAATGCCTTAAGCCTTTACACCAAATGTTGGGATCCGCAGATGGAAAGCATCTGGTGTCTGGTTTATACAACGCAATACGCATGCACAGAATGGAAATTGTTAGCCCAGCCAGACTACATTGGGGAGAGGAGTTGGGGCGGGACATCACTGATGACCAGTGGCAATACTGTTGACTCCAGACAGCACAGATCTCGGCTAGTAGTAAGTTACGAGTGATACATTATAAATATCTACATCGCCTATATTATACACCGATAATGAAACTACGATTTAAATTAACTGATAATGATAGATGTGCCAGATGTAGACAGCGAGGGGCGGGTTTCCTGCACTTAGCTTGGGAATGTATAAGAATACAAGAATACTGGGAGCAGGTGTTTGCAGCGTTGGAGAAAATGGTTGACAGTGAACTAGAGAGGGATCCATTCCTTGCGCTTCTTGGATACACAGCACAGATACCTAAAAAGTACAGGAAATTTGTAGCTGTATCGCTTTTACTGGCAAAACGGAAGGTGGCCTGCAGGTGGGGGAGAGGCCGAGCCCCGAAATTCAAGGAGTGGCTAGCAGATCTAATGTACTGCCAAGAACAGACCATCACATATGCCGAACTGCTACCTCATGCTTCCAAAGACATATGGGGACCATTAAAAGGATATCTCCTCTCACACGGTCCCGAGGACACACCTACCGTACCGCACTTGACAAAGGATTAATAGAAGTGCAGTATGGGCAATTGGTCTTTTTTATTGTATATGTTTACAGACATGCCATGCCTAATGGGGTAGCTGGTAGAAAAGAGGTTTCAGTATCCATAAGGAAAAGGAAGCGACGTGATGCTGCTTGTGTATATGGTGTACTCCAGGATGGCTCAAACGTGAGATTAAGTTAGTGTTTCTGTTCACCCTGTGTCATTGCTCTTCACATATTTGTGTTGATTCGCATAAGATGTTGGAAAAGGAATGTGCGCCGAAAAACGACTAAATGTCAGTTGCCGCTTTGCTGTACCTAATAAGAATATGTATTGCTACGTACTGGTCTAAAACCATAAATAGAGTTTAAAAAAAACAACAACAAAAAAACAGTATTGTATGTTGTGTTTTAGAATCAGCAAACCAAGATTGTTGTCACATTCCCTGATGACACTAGTTGCTTGTTATAATTCTGGCTCTAGCAAGCCCGTTATTGTGGAGGGTCGCAATTGGGTACTTTCCCATTCCGACATATTACTTTTTACACTGGTATTAGGTATGGTGGTGCTGTGTCTCCCTCTTATTTAGCAGCTTGCTGGCTTACACCATATAACTGCTCACTCTTTATTTGACTCCCTTCTGAGCTAATTGGTATTTCCTTGACCGGAGACTTGGATATATCGCAGGAGAGAGCCAAGGTTTAGCAAGTTAAATTGGGTAGTTAGATATTCTCTCGTTGGCATGTGTCTTCTAATGTGCAGTATAGCCTGGCCAGAGCTTATATTAGCCTTGAGTGCTTTGATAAGTTTAATATTCACGTACTACATAGGTATTACGCATGATCATGGTTGCCCTGCATGTAACTCACTTATTCTGGCCCTATTGGCGGGTCACGTTTCAAAGACGCACCACGTAGACTACCGCATGTTTCAACCACGATTGTATCATGGGTGCCCACTGCAAAAAAAATAATTCTGGTCCCCCCCTTTCCCAATTAACTTTTTTCTTTTTACCCCCTTCCCCTTGTTTTTCTTACAGGTTATATTTGTATTGACAGGGATTTCACATTGAGTTATGTATACAGGCAAACATTGTATTGTTAGAAGGTATAGGTTCAGGGATTGATCAATAGTACTAAGGAAAGGCCTGAACCCGTACGTTCCCTCAGAGAATATGCTGTTCTCTTTGTCCCATGAGGAGAGCCTTTCCAAAATCACCTTGTCCATAACCTTGATGGTGGTTTTGATCAGGGAAAAGGGCAAATAACATTTCGGGTCACCTCTATCACCCTTTTTGATAAAGGGACAATAATAGATTGTGCCCATGAACTATCACAACAGCATTTTGAACCTTGGTTAACAAAGAAGTCCAAAGAAGAGCATCGTTCCTAAAGAGATCAGGGGGTACACAGTCAGGACCAGGGGCCTGGTTACCAGCCAATCTCTAATTAGCCTGTTACCTCAGCAACAGAAAACAAAAGATTCAGCTTTGTTAAAAAGGAGATGGAGACTCTAGATCAGGTTCCAATGAATACATGTGTGACAAATGGTTAAACCATTTGTCTTCACCAATCACATAAATCAAAGGAGGACCACCCTCTGCCCCTAAAAATGGGCTATTAATCCGCCAAAACATGTGGTGCGCTGCTCAGAATCATAGGCACACACCAAATTATCCCAGACCTTGTCCTTTAGGGACCCTTTCCTTTTTCTTTTTTTATAATAGCCAGCTTATACTATCTGCGTAGTTAGCTTACCTCTACTACATCCCCAGAATGGGGCTATCTTTGAATCCCGATGCAAATTAGAATAGGATCTACCAAACCAGTGTTCACTTTATATTCACTCTGTCCTCTACTTGAAACGTGAGAGCGGCCCTAATATCTACACAGAGAGGAGCAAACAACCTCACAACTTCTTTAGGCTCAGAATCCAAGCTTAGGCAGCATTCCAACTCTAGGCTCAGATGACACAAATTACCAAGCAATTCATCCAGGATTATTTTGGACCATTTCAACCGCCTACCTTGATCCCTCAAAGCAAGATGAGAGGAAGCATGGGCCAATAATGGCTGTTTCAAGAATGACCATTTTGAAGACAAAATTAAAGGGTTATGGTCACTCCAACCAGACTCTATTATCTTCACAGTAGAAGTTAAGAAAGCAGTCACCAGCACACGTCATTCACAATGAACTCTGTGCCTACAACAAAAATACATTCATGTAACAATTGCAAATTCGCCTTGCAAAATATATACTTGGAAACCAAAAGTACATTTGAGCAGGGCTGGCTTTAGGGCAGTGAGACTGGTGCAGCCGCACTGGGCGCTGACCTAGGGAGGATGCACCGACTTCAGAGGGGGCGCTGTATTTAGCAATAACTTATGATTAAAAACACCTGGGGCAGAGTTCCTTGTGCGTCCAGTTTGCAGGCAGCAAAACAAATGTCACGATCCTGCGTTCCAACGTTCCTGCTAGAGAGAAAGAGAGATCTGAGTTTTGTCTACTAGCAGTTTTCACTTGCCATAAAGTAGCGCAGAGGGTTAATATGCCTGTTGCAAAGAACTCGTACCATGCAGTTCTCAGATCTGTAATGTATGTGGATAGCTGAGTGAATTACTGCTTTTGTCACAGATAGCCTTTTGTCACCGCAGTTCATAAGATACAACCCTAATACAGAACAGTGACTGTTACGAACTGCAATCAAAGAGCTGCATGCAAAATTGCATAAAATAGGTTAGGGTGTTATGTTTTTTTCTTCGTCTTTCGTTATCTACTCCTAATGTTGCTGAAAAGGGTTTGTTTGGGTAGACATTTTTGTAAACTAAGTAAGGCCCTTGTAAGCAATCAGTCCAGTAGCCAGTAGTGTAGATTATGTTGATTTATTCAGCTGCAGGTAAGATGGTACAGCCCAACAGAGAACAGCATCCTGCAGCTCGGCCCCACTCATTCCAACTGACCACTCATCCAAACCATGAACTCATGAACATTCTATTTCATCACACTTACACTGGCTGAGCAGCAAAGAACTCGGAAACCACAGACATAACGTATCTCCTTCCTTCAGGAAACAAAAGAAACAACAGGATCAAAGTGAAAGAAAATACATGAATCTTTACGTTCCTTGAATCGCAAAGGAAAATGATGACATAAGATTACATTAGATAAAGATCACATACTATATATCTTCTGTAAGGGTATATAGATATATATAGATATATAGATATATATATATACGTTCCAAAAGCACCCTCAGCGAAAAAAGCAACCAGTAACAGGCTACAAGCCTTTATTCGGTACGAACACGAGCAGCATGCCAATCCCATAAACAGCTTGTCAGTCTGTGATGCCTGACGCATTTCAAAGTAAAACTCCTTCCTCAGCGACTGTCAAGTGTGCGCGTTTCTGGTACCGCCCACTGCTTTAAATACTTCATTGCACGCACCTGTATGGGCAGCTTCAATAACACCTGTGCAAGAGATTGTGGGCAATGTAGTGTCCAGAAAAATAATTCATTCCCAAATGGGTGCACGGTTTCATCTTGTTGGCAAAGTTTCAAGCCCTCCAATGGGCCTCAGCATGCCGATGCGTTCTCAATCCTACATTGCTGTACACACATAACAGTTAATTAAATAACGAAAGCTCGTTGCTCCCATCCAAACCATGAACTCATGAACATTCTATTACATCACACTCGCACTTTCTGAGCAGCAAAGAACTTGGAAACCACGGCCATAACATATCTCCTTCCTTCAGGAAACAAAAGAAACGACAGGAAGTAAAGTGAAAGAAAATACATGAATCATTATGTTCCTTGAATCGTAAAGGAAATTGATGACATAAGATTACATTACATAAAGATCACATACTATATATCTTCTGCAAAGGAACACTAATATATATCTGAATACAACTAGTACATACATCTCTTCACACCTTGCAGGACAGAGGAACTCATGCACCCCTACTACTGCCCACACTGCAGGAGAAAGAAGCAGCACTCTCCTACTACTGCACACCTCGCAGGACAAAGGAACGCACATGTTCCCACTACAGCACACCACACTGGACAAAGGAACACACATGTTCCCAATACATCACACATCTCGCTGGACAAAGGAACACACATGTTCCTACTACAGCACACATCTCGCTGGACAAAGGAACGCACATATTCCCACTACAGCACACATCTCGCTGGACAAAGGAAAGCACATTTTCCCACTACAGAACACTATTGTGTCATTCAACCATAGGCATTCTTAATAAAAGGAAATAGTTGCTCAGAGTATGATCAAACCAACCCATCATGACGAGAGAATTATGCATTGGTCACACACCACACACAGTCTATAAAAAAGACCTAACGCAATACACTTCCTCACATAAGAAATTCTACGTGCAACACAACATGCACTGCACTATATACACCACACTGCATATAACACAAAAATGCAATACTCTCCCTAACACTGACTAATATGTAATACCGCAGACAGCAATTAAACATGGTGCACAATAAGTGTAACAGAAACATCACAACAAAATAAACAGGTCGTCGACTCAAACATACGGGTGCAGCAGCAGCTTGCAATAACTGTCCCATGGTTAGGTGAGCGACCTCCCACCCGAGCCGTCCCGCAAAATAACACCAGAATGGCATCACCTTTAGCCTCAGACCAACATGCCTCTCACACCCCATTGCTGAGCGCGAGTGTCACTTCTTTACTTGCCGACTAACCTTGAGCACCTGAGAGCAATCACATGCCACTTAATCACACTTCCTCATGCTGATGACGTTGCTAAGATATGGCGCTGGAACCACTGCACTGGGCGCGGCCTCCACGACCAATGAACTGCTGTTAGAGGACGCTGTGATGTCACAACCGGATTGCGCCCATAAAGCTGCATCCAACATGGCCACACTGGTCGCAAAAGCCACATCACGTAACAAAAAGATAACACACCCAGAAAACGCCAACAGTGCTTCTTCCTGGACGGCAGGACACGTCATAGCAGGGACTCGCAGATGTGACGCTGCAGTAAAAAGACCCAACAGGTTTGTCCTTCAAATTTTCAAACGTTCACAATATTGGTTTCACCAGCGCAGTGGATGCAACAACTAGCTGAACACTCCCCATGGCCCGACTTATGCCCCCGAATACTCATAGATATTGTTAAATGAACAAAGCAAGCAATGCCCCCACACTGCTGCGGTTAGATTTTCTATGGTATTTCTATACTTGTCAAAGACGCTTCACAAAACAGGCTGCCGGTTCACTGTAAATGCAGTCCAAACACAAATAACAGTGCGCTACAAGAGTTACCTACTGCCAAAGTTCTGGCTCCTCTCCTCAGTTGCACCATCCAATGACCTGCTAATTACTTAGAGCAAAAACTTGAAGGGAGTTGAACACATGTTTTGCTGTCGATTGCGTCAAAGCAGGTAAAATAAAAACTCTCAAAATAATTCACAGTACGAGTTCCTTCACACCCTGCTGTTTGAATTTTAGCTCTACCAGTTGACTGTGATTTCAACATCAATGTTGCCTGTTGGTTTTAAAGTCAAAGTTGCCAGTTCTCTCCAAATGCCCATTTAAAATGCAGTCAACAAAGCGCTGCATAAATGCCTTCAACTGACTTTACCAAATCCAGATGACTCTAGGCTGCTCTGACTTCAAGCTCAATATATTAAATACCTAATATTCCAAATCTGTAAACTGTTTGTAAGCTAGCAGGTTTTAAGCATCAAGTCACACATCAAATCTTCAATTATGTAGGCTTACTGTAGTCGGACAGATTTCAAGCCTCACAAAGTCCAACGCACAAAACGTTCAATGTGTAGGATGTCTGTTGTAGAAAACACTGGTGGGGCATCCAGGGCGTTGGTCAGATTCTCTTCATACTCCAACCGGTTTTATTTAGTTTCTTGTGCAGTTTCTTCAATTTCTTAGCCTTTTCGCTCGTGGTTCTTCTTTTCCAATCATCGCCACTTTTGTAAACGAAGTAAGGCCCTTGTAAGTAATCAGTCCAGTAGCCAGATGTGTAGATTATGTAGGTTTATTCAGTTACAGGTAAGATGGTACAGCATCCTGCTACTCAGCCCCACTCATTCCAACTGACCACTCATCCAAACCATGCACTCATGAACATTCTATTACATCACACTCACACAGGCTGAACAGCAAGGAACTAGAAGACCACAGGATATAACATATATACATTCTTATTAGTAAAGTCAGCCTTTACTAGTGCTCTAAAACAAACTAAATGAATGTGAGAGAGGGGCTATGGAGAGATGAGGGGTACTTTTGCCCGATGCCCATGAGGGAATGAGAGGAGGAAGTCAGTGGGGTTGGGGGGAGTGGGTGATGGAGCAGGTAAAACAAAATTTTGTGTACCTCCTCTAATTTGCATGAAATTAATTACGTAATCATTCTAATTTTAAATTCCAATAACCTGTTTGGAGAGAAAATTTACCAATCAACTTTTGCACCTTGATAAACACGAGATACACGTGGGACTAAAATGCTAATTGCATGGCAGAATAATTAATTAAGTATGGTACGCAAACTGAACTTAGATTGTGGCGAAATAGAAAATTGCATGATTTATGTTGCTTTGTGATTGTTTGTGCTTTCAAAATTATCAAATGGTGAGTATTATCGCTTTAAATGTTGCTACAGCTAGGGAAATACTAATATACATTGGGATTAGTGTGGGTTTAAACATTAGAATCTTAATTTCTATATTTTAATTACTGTTATGTCTGTTTTTGCTGAAGTTGGCATTTGGGCCTACAAGGCCGCAGTACCCAAGATGGAGGTCTCTGAAGCAGATGCCACCATGTGAGCGCGATGATTTCTGCGCATGATCGGATGGCTCTGGAGATCACCAAATGACCCGAATCTATGACACCATGTTCCCTGTCAAGGATAGGGACTTGTTTGCCTACCAATAGACGACGATGTGGGAACAGCGGAAAGGACAATACAGAACCTGTGGAGAGATGACTTCTTTTCCTCGAACTGTTACATTGGCTGCTCTCGCCTGGGAGCTAAATGGAACTTATTAATTTGCGCCTTCCTATGTCAAGTCTTCATGAAAAACCAGTTTTGCCCTGGGAAACTTTTAGAAAACGTACAGATATCCCCGAACTGTCAAATCAGAACATTTCTCTACCCCTAAAATGTTGCATGTTAATATGACGTAAGAGGGAAAAAGGGTATATAAAGCCCTCATCCGCCATTGGGGGGTGGTCATTGGGTTGATCTTACATGACGTGGGGTCTGCATTGAGCTGGTAGCGATTTTGCCTTCGGTTTCTTTGGCTTTTGGGAGAGAAGTTTGCAGTGCATCCTACATTTCCTCTGACGGTTTGATCTTTTGCTGTGGGTCAGACAGCCAGTCCTGGGAATTGTACCAGAGAATGCGGATAACTCTGTTTAATCAGAGAGTCGTCGCTGCTTGCTAATTGGTAATTAATTAACTGCGTTTTCTAAATTCATGCTTATTTACTAGATGTTTGTTTTCTCTTTGAATAAAACTGAATTTATATTATGAGCTGTAGTGAATAAAATGCTAACGCAGAGAAATTATTATTAGATAAACAAAGTTGAAATAATAAGAAATGAGTTTGTGGTTCTTTAATTAATTACAGAAAATACCAAATGTTCCCTAGGTTTTAATTGTGTTTTAGCTGGTTCTAATTTACCATCAACCAGTCCAACTAATTGGTCCATCGACCAAGTGGTGCAATGCCTTGATGTTAAGGTCAGGATTCTGAAGATGTATATGTATAATATGTATATAATATAAAGCAAATTAATCCTGATGGGTAATAAGGTACCCACATGTCCGGCGCTTTTCTCCTGTGTACAGATTCGAGTGAGACTTATGGAATGGAGTGTGTGTGTTGGTGTTATGGGCACCACCAATGAATGAGCGTATGAATGAGTATTGTGATTAAGAATCTGTGACATAGGGAGAATATGTAAATTTCTGTCCATTGCGCTGCATCATGGGCAAAAAGTATTGTTGCGCCAACAGCGCTAAAGCCAGCCCTGCATTTGAGCCAGTAACAACACATTCATTCGTTCATTGAAACTTTATTCGATCTTTCTTGGTTCAGATCATGAAAGTGCATAGAAAGTACATAAAAACAGATATATAAAATCACATCCAATCACTATGCCTGGGAAGGTCAAGTTGGTGGAGCATGCTCAAATAGATACACACTTAGGATCATAAAACATAAAATAGGAGTTACTAAATAAAAATTAAAAAGCAATAAACAATAAAAGATCCTCAAAATTAATTAATAGACCGCATGTTTCCTTTTCTGCAGGCATGTGTATAAAAAGGATGCTACTGCAAAACAGACAAATGGGTTGGGTAATGATTTAAAAAAATATAATGCGACCAGACATGAGCGGAATTTGTGCCTCTTTAAAATCGGTATGATGAATTTCTTTCTTTCCTGAGCATACAAGCTACAGAAAAGTACCAGGTGCAAATCGTTTTGGGGTGAATTAAGATCACACGGGCACAAGGACAAGTCAGAGTGCTGAAATCTTCTGCCCAGATACCCCGGCATCAGCGGAATCAGGTTCAGGCGGAATCTCAGGAGAATAAACTTGTGATGTGAAAGTGAGACCTCTACTAAATAAAAGAACTCTCCCTTGACCAGTGGGGGAGTTAGTTGGTACATCCAAGCCATCTGCACGCCATGATTCCTCTCTCTGCGGTCATATTGGGCCCTCAGCTTAAAAGGATCCACCAATCTCTGCCTAGAAAACTTTTTACAAGTCGTTGGATCCTTAAAGAGATTTATCAAGCATACGGCACTAAGTTCCGGCTCGACATAATTTAACCATCTGATCTTACTATGGTTCCCCATTTTTAGTAAATCTGCAATGATCCTTTGGTTAAGGGGGGCAGTATCTACGCCAGATCGATAACCACAGCATGAGTGGAGCCAAACTAATTCAATTGGTAATGTATGGAAGGCCGAGTTCTATATGGGTGACATGGTTTGAATAGGATTGTGGCAGAGAGGTTAACGATTTGAAAATTTTATTTTCAATTACTTGAAGTGGTTCAATGGGCGCCATACCCCATACACCTGCCCCATATGTCACGGCTGATACGGTCTTAGCCGATAGATCTTTTTTATAGGGCCAAGAGGTCTAGCGCCCAACCTCCTAGAAAAGGATTTTAATGCCGCTAACTCCTATCCATAACCATAGCCCTTCCTTCTAGCAGATGTGTCCATGATTGATGTTTATCGAATAGGACTCCTAGGTAGGGGGAAGGATTTGACCACCTCGATTTTTAGTGAGTCCATACGTAAATAAGGGATTTTACCCTTTTTCCCTGCCCCTGCAATTATTATAAAAGACTTTGCCTGATTAACTCTTAGGTCCAGGGAATTCATGAAAACCGCTTATGCTGTAATGAGACGCTGGAGACCCAGACACGCTCTAGAAAGCAATACGGCATCATCGGCGTATGCCAAGATGGGGAGGCGTTGGGAATCAAAATTAAGGATATCCAGGGTTGCACCTGCCAGCCCCTCCTCCACACCACTTGTATAGATTAAAAAAATAAATGGTGGGAGGACGCAGCCTTGCCTTACCCCTCCTGAGATCTTAAAGGGGCGGGTGCGGTCCCCATTCTTCCCATACCAAACTGATACAGAAGCGTCAGAATACACTTGCCAAAATAAATCGATTAGGGGCTGGTCGATTCCCATCTCAACCACAATATTCTATAGCATTGGGTGGGACACGCAGTCGAACGCCGCGGATAAAGCCCTGAAAGCGAGAAAGTTTCCCACCCTTGGCTCTGGTATATTTATTCATAATGAGGGAGAGGTTCAGGCACTGGTCAACAGTGACCTTCCCCCCCCCGTTTGGAATCCATACTGGGTCTGCATTAAGAAGTACCTATCCCGCGCCCAGATCTCAAGCCTAGACAGGAGGAGACGACCCATCAATTTAGCTGTTGTGTCTATAAGGGAGATAGGTCTATAATTTTTGGGGTTTCCCTTATCTCCCTTTTTATAAATTGGGACTATTATATTCGTCTTCCATGAGGGTGGAGGGCCTATTAGCGCTATGTTATTAAAACATTTGTCAACAGGGGGACCAAGAGATCTTGATCTTCCTGAAAAAAAGTATATAGGGACCCCATCCGGGCCCAGCGCTTTCCCAGAACTGCATGCCTCTAAACCACGCTTCAACTCTAAAAGAGAACACACTAACTTATCCTGAGGGTTGGTCCCTATTGGATTAAGGAGAGTGGGCGGAGGATCAGTGAAAGAAAAAATACTTGAGTAGTGTCACCCAATCATCTTCGCCTACATAGGACTCTATAGGATCTCCTTGCATCTTAAAATAGGGTGCATTAATCGTATCCCAAAACTCTTTGCTATTTCCTGATTCTGAAGCCTCCTCTAATCTAGCCCAGATCTCCTCCCTCATTACCCTTTCCCTAGACCTTCTTGCCATTTTATATTCCCTTCCTTAGTGCTATTACCAAGGCCTTTCTTGATTTTGAACAGGGCGAGTCGAACCAGCCCTTAGCCCTTTTGGGTTTAGACTGTGTTAGAACACTATTTATAGGTTCTAGTATTTTTGTAAACCCTAGTAACATTACACGGGGAGTAATTTAAGTCCAAGCAGGTTTCGATACTGTCAAGAGAGTTGCTAACCATTTCAAAAAGAAATTTTGATCTGTCAATTTGGGCCTATTTTAATTGATAGCCATTTCTTCTTGCTATAACTGGTGGGTCTGTCACCTTTTGAATAGGCACTTCTCTGGGTGCAGACCGACTCTCGCAGGTTAAAATGGCATGAAAACTAAGTCCTGAATTGGGCATCAACATTGATACAGCTCTCGTTAAGGGAGTTTGAAACCAGGGGGGGGGGGTTTGCGTTCACTACTTGATCATGATCACCAAATTCCTGGCAGAATGTATCCGACTAAGGCTATTACCACAAGTACAGTGGGAATAGTGAAATATCGGATTGCCCATGAGGTCCACCAGTCAACATACATTCTCTAGATTATGGTTGCAGGGGTGAATGTTAAAATCTCCCAAACAGATGACGTGTATGGGTTCCTTTATCCTTTGTAATTTTAATATGTCGTCTAGTTCCCTGTTAACTTCATCTACAGCCAGGTGCGTGTCAGGCCCAAAATTATTATTATAGAAGTTTATTAAAAGCCAAGAACCTTGTTTAGCCAACTCAAGAATTAGAATATGGAAAAGGTGGCTCTTTTCTACAAACTTCTTTATTTTCAGGGCCGACGTATTTGGGATTAGACCTCCATGACGACGACGGGACTTCCCTTGTTTGAAAAGAACGATATCCATTTACAAAAATGGGATCGGTTGCCCAGGTTTCCTGAAGGGAAATTTTTCCCATTGGTCATCACCCAGTTTACTGATAATACTCGCCCCATTCGAGGATGCTAGTAGAAATGTGATAACCTGTCTCATCTTCTGTACGGAAGGCCTCTGGGATTCAATGACGTCAGGCAATATGACTTCCAATGAGGAAGTCGGCCTCGGCTGGCTGTGGGGGCAGTCAATCACAGTGATCCATACCAGAAAGAGGAGCAAAGCTATATGAGAGGGGTAAACCCGGAGTTCCCAGAGGGGTGAAATTTGCTTGGTCCTCCCTATAATACAGAGTTGGTTCCAGACCCAACTGAGGACGGGGTTATAAAAATGACTAAGAAGGAATGCTAAGATCTGGGTACCCTTAGGTGGAGCTCTGTATAATTGAAACAGAAGCAATCTCGAAATTGAAGGATTATTAAAATGGAGTACAACACAATCGCCTTCCATGTTTTTTTGGGTCAGTCCCACCCACCTAACCCTTATTGCCATGATGACTTGGCTGGCAAGCCGCGATCCCATCCCTTGTCAGGCCTATTGTGTGGGCAGTCAGCCAGTTACGAGATTTATTGATTAACTGAATGGTAGCTTCAAACTGCTCCTCCCTCAAAGTGTGGTCGTTTCCAAGAACCAATACGAGGGGTACAGCTGAAAGTGTTAGGTGCAGCAATTGGGACCTGCCCCTCAGTATTTTTCCCCGGTTTTAAAATATCAGCTTTGCCGCCCGCTATTTTAGCTAGCTGTAAATTACTTAGCGGCCTATCAAAGGCATTGCTAGATAGGAAAAGGGGAGTGGGTATAGTATAGGTTCCCTCGAATTAGAATGGTTGCCAATACTTTGCACTGTACTGGATAGCCCCTGCGGTTGAAGAGCGGGAGCAAGAGTTCTCCAGTTCTTATTTTGACGATGTTCCTGTTGGGATGGCTGGAATGAAACGTCTCCTGCAGTCATCGGTGCTCCTGAGCCCTCCTCCGTCTCACGATAAGTCCTTTGCCCTTCTTCCATTCCCTGCGCGCCTCCCGCGGGCCGGCGTGTATGTTTCATAAGTGCTCCAGCACACGGAAAGAGGGGAAGTGAAGTACCTGCTGGCGTGCTCCTCCTGTTTTTCGATGCCAGGTGCTAGGAGTGCTGGATTGCTGGTCGGTTCCCCGCCGTCTCCTCGCAGAACAAAGTGAGGTTCGTAAAGCTTGTACCAGCACATCTGGCCCAAGGAAGGTGCATGATGAATAAGCTACTTGAAAAGTTAGTCTCAAAAGCAATGCACTACTTGTGCCAATTAACTTTTTTTTTTTAAATACCACAGTAAATCAACTGACAGTGCTCTATAAAAACAATATGTTCCCAAAAGAATCACATTCACATGGCAGCACAATAAAAAAAAAAAAATCCAGAAAATTGTTTATGCTGTTCATCTGATACATTAGTGATGATTTGGGATAAAAAAAGTAAAAAAAAAAAAAAATACAGAGACTATACAATCTGTTCAATTAAAAGGTTTTTATTCGTGCAACTTAGATCGCTGCATCACGTTAAAAAAGCCACATTTTAAACTCTTCCGTTTTCAGATCAACAGGAAATCACAAAGCCTGGGTTGTGCTAAAACCTCCTATTAATGGCGAAAAATAACGTTAAATGTGTCTGCGAGTTTCGCCCTTTAAAAAAGAACCTGCATTTAACGAGTAGAAAGGAACAAAGAGCTCTGAGTGTGGAAAACGTACAAGCGATTTATTCAGGTCAACTTTAATTATGACATTTATACAGCTGTCAGTTACGAATAGCTGTGCGTGTGGACAGAATCCGGGCATTAAAGACAAATCCAAATAAGGGACTTGTTGGAAGCATACTTTTGATGCGTGCTGAAAAGGAATTCAACAGAATTAGGTGATGACCGAAACTGGAGTGAAATGAAAGAATTAGTCCGCAGAAGCTATCACCGGGGAACCGCAATGATACATGACCCAAAAACCACAGGAACGTAAATCAGGAAATCCTTTTCAGCGCATGTGCTTTGGCGGAGAAATAGAGCCACCTCCTGGAAGACCATATTATTATTAGCTTTTCAGTCTCCTAAACGTGGTCAGAGTGTAACTATTGGTTCAGAAAAATGTTAAATGCTTTCAGAACATGGTGGAAAGTTGTGCTGCATAGATAGCTTTAGAGCAGTGATTCTTAACATTTTAACGTCAGTGGACCCCCACCTAATCGTTACTGGAATCTAGAGACCCCCCCTCCACCCAAAACTGAATCATTATTGGATTCTGGGGAACACCATTGAGTCATGTATTGTCACTGTGTAGGATTTCGGAATATCAGGAAGTATGGCGCTCTGTCTAGTACGCGAAAGGTGTCCACTCTCCTGGGTGAATACGGTGCTGCCAGGTCAGAGGAATTACCCTTAAACCCCTGTGTATGTGTAGGAGGGAGCCTACACTATTGAAGAGAAACCAAGTCCTGGGCACACGTTATAGGGGTAATGTTCTCGGTTAGTGAAGTATCGCAGACTGAGAGAAAGACCAGTGTGGTTGACAGGTATATTTCTTAGGTTACTTGTATTCCTTATTGAAAAAACAACCAGCCAACACGTGTTTCGTCACCAAGGGACCATATCCTGTGACTTCTTCAGGGCTGTACTTGAAGGTGTGTAAGGTCTGTAATGTCGCACTGCCGGTGATAATTCCGACCCGGCTGGTGAGTAGTAAATGCAAAGTAAAGCGTGATGAAGGTAAAAGGAGGGATGAACCTGGATGCCGGTGATCCCTAGGAGTCCAGTGCCTGAAAGCGCGGTAGAGGAAGGTAAACCACTCTGACCGTTTGACGGGATATTGGAGGTATTATTTTCCTGGTTTTCATCAGAAACCATGACAACCTACCTCCAACGCTGTAGATGTCAAGTATATTTTTAACCAAAAAACCTATTTGAACAGAACAAAGTCCCCAGACATTTTCTGGTTAAGGTTTGAATTTAAATCTGGTTGAATTCACAAATATCTTCCAGTGACACAACTCTGCTAATATAGGCTACTAGGTATCATTCAGCATTATCTTATACTGCCAATGACTATGAAGGTTTAAGGGACATCATCCTTAACCTCTTATTACTTAAAATGTTTGCAAGAATATTTTCAGTTTGGGTTTGCTCTGTCTGGTTGAAGTCAGAAAATCCGTCTGGAATGGTGTGTTCTGGTGTACAATAATTTTGAGCTGCACAAATCACATCTACCTTTTGGTAATGGGTATAGGTGGCCATGATTTCAGTAAGAAAACCGATTCCTTATAGCACGCATCTTGGTGTTCATATAAGAATTGAATGTGTGACTCGAAAGAACAAATTACTATCCTTCAGTAAGGCTCTTTCTGGAGGACACTATTGAACCACAGATTCCTCCCCATAAAACACTCCCCAGGTGCTAGACTGCGTCTGGAAAAAAAAATCATAGCATTGCTTCCACATGCTGCCAGGTGACTTTGTGCAGCTCTGTGATGATTCCACACCGTGTCTGAAAGAACGGAACAGAGTTCGCTATAAGAGCTGCCCCAGCACGCTGATATCAGTTTGTCTTTTCCATTTTAGCACCTTCAGACGTGAAGCATGAACAATTGTTGGTAATCGTTTGCTGAATACTAACTTGGAACGTGTTCAGATATTAATAAGGGACCATTCCACAGAATGGAGAGATGGGAGAGCAATGAGAAATTGGAGGTTAGTGTATCCACCAGAAGGAGCCTTGCCGAAGGTAAGTAACATTCTTCTTAGAGCAGATACCAAAGAAGTATTTCCCCCAGGTGGAAGATTTGTGGAGTGGGCTCAGACCAAAAAGTCCAGCAGGACTGGGAGGGTGAAATATCTTTCACGTTGGGCGTGGCTGTCGGGGCAGTAATGTATCCTAAATGTATGCACTGATGCCAACGTCGACTGGGAGGCGTCAAAAACAGGCATGTTGTGTGCCAATGCAATGGGAGTAGCCTTAGCCCTCGTGGAATGTGCTGTCAAACCTTCCAGGAGCTGTTTTGTGCACAGTGTGTTGCAGATCTTACTATGCAACACTGCTTTCATTTTCTTTGCTCCAGAGAACCCCACAAACAGCACTGACCACTTGATGATCAATGGTAAAATCAATGTAAAAGTTTGGAGACCTTCTGGAGTACAGCTGATTAAGCCTTGCCTCTTTCGGGGGTTAGGAAGGATGAAAGAACGTGGGGAGAGTGATGGATTGCTCAACGTGACACCCATCTGAAGAGCCAAAACTAGGGTGAAACTGGTCTTGAGTTGCTTGTGTTCCCATTCGGAGAGGACCTAGCTTGGCAGTTTGGGCTGGACTGTTCCTAATGGAGCAAGACCAAGGATGACTTGCATGTGGCTGGGTCTAATCTGAGCTGGTATGGTGGGTAAAAAGAAACTATGGATTGAGATGCGGCCCAGAGTTATTACCAGTGGCTGAGATTAATTCAAGCATTACTTTACTTTACTTTTTTGTACACTTCAGTCCAACATGAGAGAGAGTCAAGAATTTTGGTAGAATGCAACCCAAGTCCTCAGCATCAACTTCGACGGGAAAAAGGTTGTGTAGGACAGTTGCACTGACAGTGCCTGGAATTCACTCATGCAACGACCTGACAATCACAATGAGGGACACTGGATTTAAGGTAAGGAGATTCAGCCAGCAGCTATGCATCAACTCGAAAGGCGTACACAGGGGAAAAAAGAAAAAAAAAAAAAAATCAAGACCAGGTTAAGGTCCCACAGTGACATCACAAATGGTTCGGGACGAAACATGCATGTCAAATTTTTAACAAATTTCACCCCAGCAGGTGATTTAAACAAGGACAGTTGGTCCTGCAATTACCTTACTGTGCCTAAGATAAAACAAAAAAAAGGACTTCTGACAGATTTGCGTTAGGGGATCAGTCTTGCAAACGTCACACCAGGAGATAAATTTGTCCCTGGACCCAGCAAAAATGGATTTCATGGGAGGACACCTGGAAGGATGGATAATATACACCACTTCAGAAGACAGATCATATGCAGTCAGTTGCTGGAGTTCAATCTCCATGCATATTGTTGTAAACTGCGCAGATTCGGATGGAGGCTCTTAACCAGTTACTGAAACAGGAATTCCTCAGGATGTGGCACCCAGATCAGATGCTCAATTCTAGGAGGAAGTCAGATGCTCATTCCTAGGAGTTCTGGGTACTTCACTCTCCTAGCCCAATCTGAGCCATCAGAATGAATTGGGACCGGGTATTCCTGATCTTTTTCAGAACTCGAGCCAAGAGAGGGATGGGTGGGAATGAGGAAGTGAACTCTGTATTCCATTCCACCATGAATGCATTGCCTAATTAATGGTCGTGCGGAAACTACAAAAGCACAAAACTTTCAACAGTGCGAGTTCTTGTGCAAAAAGATCTATCAAGGGTTCTTTGCACTTTTCGAAGATGCCCTATGGCACATTGGGATGTAGGTGCGACTTGTGACCTGACAAATGGTGCCTGTCAGTTCATCCACTCTAGCCAGCGCTATGGAATAGCCTCTAAACTTTCTCAATTGATGTGGAACTGATTGGTATGGGTGAATAGTTCCAAAGAGTGTGCCATAGCTCTGTTGTCCTTAAGGTGCGCCAAAGTAGAGTCTATAATGTCACTGAAAAAGTGGTAACCATCCGAAGGCATTCCCATGACTTGTACATCAAGAGAGATTCCTGTGGAACGCACTCAAGTGTCGACAAAGGACATCACTATCACCAATCGCCCTCACCTGACCGAGTGCAGTATCCAGACCTGCGAAGATAATGCATCTGCCAGAGTTTTGACCATCATCAATAGTTTGGGTGAAAGAAAGTTTAAGGCCTTCCGGAACCGCCAGCAAGATCTTGCAGACCATGCCCCAAAGAGCATGTGAGTAGCAGCCCAGCAAACAAACAGCATTTACGGAGTACAGTGTCAAACTGGCCGAAGAAAACATGTTCTTACCAAAAGTAATAAGACTCACTGGAGCAGGGTGCTTAGTACGAAAATCTGGGTCATCAGGTGCTGGTCTATGACTTTTTGTCACATGCCTATTCGCAGGCAGGGAAGAACAAAGCATCTTTAAAAGAAGCAAGGACGCAGCAGTCGTTGGCCGAGGCTGCAAAATATCATTTGGAACATTTGTTTTGGTCTCG
Source organism: Triturus cristatus (assembly GCF_964204655.1). Taxonomy (NCBI): domain Eukaryota; kingdom Metazoa; phylum Chordata; class Amphibia; order Caudata; family Salamandridae; genus Triturus; species Triturus cristatus. Next base: position 1,247,227,510 of record NC_140591.1, read on the forward strand.
ACTGAGGGTAGCTGCAATTCTATTGTCTCAGCTGCCCTCCATACCACCACTGCAAAAAGGGGACTCTCTTTCATAGATGGCCCAGGTGGCGAGTAAACTATCAGGCAAGGTGTCAAGACCACTGGCATTTTGTAAATCACTGTAGAAGACATCATCAATCTTTTACACTGAAGACTGATTAGGTCTTCTACAAGTCAACCCCATTACCATCAGCATCTTGGGGTGTCCCGTGCTGTGGTATATACGATCAGAGTCAGAACCAAAGACACAATGGAGCCTTTGCTGATAGGTGGTACACAGCAAAGGCACTAGATTAGAGTCCGCTTGCATGATGACCGGTTGCACCTTTGTTATTTCGTAGTGCAACATTGGTCGAAATCAAGCTGATGTTGGTTCGGGGGCCGAGACTGGCATCGGAACCAGATCTATTTTCTGGAAACAGTAGGTTTGGTAATATTGTTGGGATAGCAGTGACCAGGGTGGAGCACTGAGCCAGAGTAGAAGTCTGCATCATTATTGGTAAGGGGGAGGGGGGAGCTAACAGTAACCCAACTGAAGGTCCCTGCAGTTCCATAGGGCCAAAGGCACCCCATATAAAGCTGGAAGCACTCAAACTTTGCAGCATTGCCTCCTTGTAGGCCTCAATCTGTTGCAGGATCGACGACTGCCCAGGAAATTTGGAATACTTTGGGCTTCGGGACCAGCAAAAAAATTAGTTCTGTGACCGAAGACTTCGAAAGTAGTTGTTGCCTTTGATGCGTGATGAGGTGATGTTTCACTTCTGTTTCGTCTGCATTCGCTTGAAATTGTGCTTCATTAAGTTGAAGTCCAAAGTTAAGATGACGTAGGAAAGGCACGGGAATGGAACAAAGTCCATGCCCACGACTTGGAGCGTGAGCGGGACCTATGCAAAAGCTGCAACGGCTTGTGTTCATCTATATACAGCTTCGCCTCCTGGTCTTAGTACGCTATCAGGTGCAAGAGAGCCCACTTATAGCATGACTTGAGTCATGTTCCGACATTTCATAGACACCAATGACAAACCTCATGCGGGTTCATGACTGACATCTGCTTCCTGCAGTCGCAGCATGGCTTGAAGCTGGTCATTCTGGGTGGGGAGATTGCTCCCTAGCACTCAGGTGAAATCGCTTCATAAGTAATTGGAAAACAGAAAGATTTGGGAGCGGAGCACCAGATCCATGTCAGAATTTACAGAAAGAAAGGAACTGATGTCATCACGCAGAAGTGGCACTTGTACGAGACTCTATTCCATCACTTCCAAGGAGGTGTGCAGTAAGAGTGGAGCTGTATGATGCTATCTAGCAGCACACGTGAGCACTGCTATGGATATATTTTCCAGATGCAAGGTGGTGCCTGGGGAGTATTTCAAGGTGACAAATCAGTGGTTAGTATTCCCCACAGTTAGATCTATTTAAAAGAAAAAAATGAGGAAATCGTATAGCACACCATACCTGGCAACTGCTTCACTGTACACAAACCCAGCATCTGCTCTTTTCACTATTTCAAAACACAGGTCGGCTCCATCCATACTGTTGGGAAAGAAAAAAGAAAGGGTTCGATATGCAAAACAAATCAGCAGATCAACAAAAATATATCACAAAGATAATAGGTTTTCTAAACCTCCAAGTAATACAAACAGCCTGGGTGCAAAAAAACAAAGCTAGTACTGCACGTTGAAAAGTTTAAAAATAAAAATAAGAAACCGAATTTGATTTTAGTAACACTATCTGGAGCAAGAGGGAAGACTGCACCTAAAAGCTGGCAATAGTCAAAAATAGTATTTTGACAAACTTAGTAATGCAATTGGTTGTAATGTCAGCAGCATTTGTGAAGTGCTCAGAAAGGCCCTCATTACAATTGACCTCTTAATGCTGAAGGGGCTGGTAACTGCAGTTATGGGCACCATCAGAATTATAAGATAAAAGGGAATATCACAAATTTGATCACTTTAACCCAAAGATTTGTGGTCACTAAAGCATCCACAATCTGAGGGCTTACATGGTATAGGGAGGCCTGGCCCAGAATTAGTTAGATCCTCGATAACTCATTTCTTAGTAGTCCCTCGTGGTACAAATCGGAATGGGCTAGATTTAACTACCTTCCAAGTTACTGGTATCAATAATTTGGGTGGGGAATTTCCAGCCTATTTCCTGGGCCACTTGTAATGAGGGCCATATAGGTGGCTTGATAAAAACAAAACAGTAACTGCAGCTCTCCTATTTTGAAGCCTACGTCAAAATAGCAAGTTTGAATTTTCTCCAGGGCACGACACACAAGTTAGTAGAATTACAACCATAGCACTCTGTGGCATTTATGTTATTTGGATCTTGATACAGCGGATAACTCATCCCGTATGGACATCTCTGCGAGCGATCGGCAGGTAGATGAAGTAGAGGCAGCATTAGATCAACCAGATTTTAATGTGTTTTTTTTTTAAAGCCGGACAGACTTGTGCATGCACGGATGAACATAGGGGAAGTTTGTTCCAGTGCTACAGGCTAAGGTAAGAAAAAGGTTCGTCCCCCATGTTAAGCAGTGCGGATACGCCAGGGACTCAAAGAAATTGATTGCTAGAACGCAACTTCCTGTTCTGAAGGTACAGAGTAAGTCTGTTTTGAAGGTATTTTCGGCCAGGGCATGACTAGGATTTATAAATCAGGCAGAGAAATTTAAACAGTGCTCTCTTACAGATAGGGAGCCAATATAGCGCTTTGAGCATGGGGGCTGACGGGGTCCTTGGACGAAGGTTGTTTACCGTACGGGCACCGGTGTTTTGGATAACCTGCAATTTCAATAGAAGAGATTTGTTAGAAGCGAAGATTAGGGCATTGCCATAATCCAGGCAGTTTATGATCTAAGCTTGGGTGAGTGTCTTCTGGGAGCTCAACGGAAGCCACCAAAAGATTTTCTAAAGTAGGCACTTAGTACCAAAACAGGTTTCACAGATGAAGGTAATCTGGTCCCTCATAGATAGTAGGTCGTCTAAAAGTATGCCCAGGTTTTTAGCAGTTCTACTCGGCGATGGAGAGTGACCAAGTTCTACCGGCCACCAATCCTTCGTCCAATAGAGCTGAGCTTTGCCAAACAGAAGGATCTCTGTCTTGCCCCCATTCAGTTGAAGACAGATTTATCCATAAGTAATAAATGTATGTTTTATTCCTATCTTGTCACACTTCTCTGGGCCTTGTTATTCTGACAGACACTGGCATTAAAATCTCAAGTTGAAAATTAACAGACTTCCCTTTGGGTTTATTCAAATGACTCCTATCGTGAAATTCCTATCAATGTATACTGAACCAAAGACAGGAAGTCTAAGAGACTTAAGCACAACAGAGATAGGGTATACAACTACTTTATTTAAAAACTTTCCTGTATCTCAAAATGTATTACAGTAATGTATCCACAGTTATTTGATGTATTGAGGTAGACATCTTTAAAACAATATTCATAGAAAGACGTTACAATCAATCAAAATAGTTCACATTAACAATTCTAATCCTTGGTTACACATGATTAGATCAAATATAAAATAAAACATTCAGAATAAGAGTCAAAAAACAATTATTTAAAAAAAATTTAAATTTAAAAACACAAATACAATTGTGTCCTCTTGTCGACGCGTTTCGGTGTATAGTCAATACGTAACACCTTCTTCAGGACCAATACGTTAAAAACAGCTCTCACTACCAAGTACAAAAGATACTTGTCGATGCATTCTCTATCGAGTAACACAGCGGACTACAAAGATGGCCGCGGCGTTGTGGGTAGTAATTTTCATTACAACACTATGACTTGTGTTAATAAATGACTTGCCAGGTTTGAAGTAGTGTACTTCAGGAATTAGAATGCAGGGCTTTACTCAAACGGAATAATAGCGGACCTTGCTAGGTAGATATATATCGAAGGGAGTTTCATCCGACCTGAACGGTTGATTGACGACACTTATAACTACATATAGCTAAGGGATCCCTATGAACGGCGGCCACATGGAATATCTATCAATAAGAATTATCCTTTCAGTGCACCACGTAGGTAGCGAACATTAATACGCGTAGCTAAAGTGCAAATAATAACTATGCGATCCAGTCCTAGTATCTCAAAAAATAGATAGTGAGCGACTTGGTTACAGATTCCATGGGGTGGAGAGTATATAACCCACTCTGGCTACAAGTATTTAATTAATAGCCTCATTAGTGAGTATGTATGGACCTGGTTTTAAAATTCGTAAATTAGTAAGACTTTCTTCTTAAACCCTAGGAACCGGTTTCTGCTTGAATTAAACAAGAGCAGGAGAACCACCGGTATCGTGGATAATAAGTGGAATGAACCACACTTTTTCGCAAGTTATGGGAAGGTGGAGAAAGAAATAAATACACATTGTTTGGTTTTAAGGTGAGTTAATCCATTTCCTAGTAGAACTTTCAACAACCAGGGTTCGCTAACTTCATGAATATTAATATTAGTCAATATACACCTTGCCCCAATAGGATCTATCGAGTATTAAACGATCTCAATGACTGGCTATATACACCATTGATGAGCAGTTTTAGAAGATATACGTGCAAAACTAGGGTGAGTGTCTTCCAATAACTTAAAATCAAGAGCTAACAAGTATTAAGATATGCTGCAACAAGACAAAATTAAAAAATTGTAAATCCTCATATAATCTTGTATCTGATTGGATTATTAGGATGAAGTGAATTGAAACGCCACTTTGGTCATTTAAGGATTATGATCACGTAGCCTCATCTTTGTGTAAGTATATGCACATAACTCAATATGGCTTAATCGCAGATATTTCACCATTATATCTTTGGTGTTATATAAGACTCAGGGGGATCCATTTTGGGTCTTCAGTGATATATGTCCCCATTGATACCTACCAAGGGAAGTACTCTAGGAGACATTTAATTAATTAAAAGCAGTAGTATTTCACCATGTTTGTTATGATTGTACTTATCAACGGTGTTCAGGAGGTTATGCTACATTAAGGTTACACAATGTGGCAGTCCTTCTTAGTATCAAGTACAGCTTTTCTGTACTTTCAGAACTAAACATTGGATTATAGAATGTTAAATGTTCTATTCTGTCTAGGCATCCATAATCAAGTATATCGAACCAAAGAAGAGACTAAGTACCATAAGCACATGAATGTAACATAATTATATGTATTCCCTCTTTTGTAGATTGACTGTACTTGGTAGTGAGAGCTGTTTTTAACGTATTGGTCCTGAAGAAGGTGTTACGTATCATACTATACACCGAAACGCGTCGACAAGAGGACAAAATTGTATTTGTGTTTTTAAATTTCATTTTTTTTAAATAATTGTTTTTTGACTCTCATTCTGAATGTTTTATTTTATATTTGATCTAATCATGTGTAACCAAGGATTAGAATTGTTAATGTGAACTATTTTGATTGATTGTAACGTCTTTCTATGAATATTGTTTTAAAGATGTCTACCTCAATACATCAAATAACTGTGGATACATTACTGTAATACATTTTGAGATACAGGAAAGTTTTTAAATAAAGTAGTTATATACTCTATCTCTGTTGTGCTTAAGTCTCTTAGACTTCCTGTCTTTGGTTCAGTATACATTGATAGGAATTTCACGATAGGAGTCATTTGAATAAACCCAAAGGGAAGTCTGTTAATTTTCAACGTTATATGTACCCGGTCCCTTTTGGTCAAACCTGGGAAACTCTCTATGTATTTAGATTAAAATCTCAAGACCTCGTCCATCCCTATGGCTCACCTTAACTCCTGTTCTCGAACTTAACAGTCTGGCAACTTGAGGACTCCCCTTTATTAAAATCTTTGGATTGCAAGGTAAGCCTCCCGCTTTTCTGCATAACTATGTTGAAATATGATTGAATGGAGAAACGGAGAGGACTAGGGCAAATTCTGCTATCATCTGTGTGATGTGCTGGAGAACATAATCATGCCTCTCTGACAAGAAGACACTTGAATAAATGTGACTTTGTTGTTTGCATGTATGTTCCAATGCTACGTTACTCTCCATCCCTTATCGTTTTACAACATTACATGCATAGTGTAATATGGTGATAGAGGAGCCAGTCTGTCTGATAAGAGAGTCCTTATACCCCCACATACCTGGTTGTGTCACTCTCCTTCACCCATTCTCAATATATTGTATGTTGGATTACTACTGTTCACATCTTATTAGTGTACACCTGGCCATGCTTCCAGAAGCCCCACTTAGTGAGATTAACTCCACATAGGTGGTCATAGCAAGCCATTCTTTTTTGAACCGCACACCACAGCTGCCACATCAATTTTGGAATCTTGATCGTTACCCTGAGCATTTTATACCTGCTTTGCTTGGCCTTTTTGCCTTAGATCCTGTACTACCTAAGACATTGATGAGGTTGTGGATGGGCTGGGAAGACAGGCACCGATAAAAGAGTAGCCTCGAAACGTCCTATGTTGTCTTTCGAAGCACCGGCCTTGAGAAGATAGGCCCAAAGATCTGGTAGTTAGAATACCAATTTAAAATTATTCCAGGGACAAATCCACTTTGTCGCCAAATGGGTGGCCACCATCAATGTCACTCATGATTGACTTGTATATGGTCTACAAAAAACTCTTGGAAAGTAGCTATGCATGCCTCATTAAGGCAATGCAAGAACACGTGGCTCTGACCACCAAATCAACAGTGTCCAATCCTGCAACAAAGATCTGTCTAGAGGTATTCTGATCACTTCAGCAAAATTGTTCTTTAGGTGGCCAGGCATATTGGATACCACCATACTCACTATTTCTCACGAGTGTATGGTTGTACTGAGCTTGCAGCATTTGGTAATAATTGAGTATAGTGTTAGGCTCCCGACTGAGAATACTTTTTGGACCACAGCCTCCAGTTTCTTAGACTCCCTGTCTGGGGCCTTGTGGGAAATGCTCTGCGTAAAGCAGGAAGAGGCTTGGATGGCCAAACTTTTCAGCCAAGGATCAGAAGAGAGAGAGTCAGGATTCCCTGGTGCCAGTCTAAATTGGCAGATATGTCTGTTGATCGCTAGGACAGGTGTTGGGCTTATCCTAGGACACTTATGGGCTCCATTAAGCTTTGCTGAATGGGAGATGCAGTTAGGAAACCGCTAAAAGTGAGCAGCAAAATCTTTGTGAAGATGTTCGATTTGGCCTCAATTGTGGGGATGAGAAACTCTACTACCTCCTTCACCCTTCTCAAAACTGCTGTAAATGTGGCCACCCATGGGGGGATGGGCCTAAAAGGCACTTTATTTACAATTCAGGCCAGGTGGCTAGACCACTGGAATTTTATACCACCCAACAGTAAGCAGTGTCTGAGTCTGCAGGAGAAAGCCAGTTGGCCACCTCTCCTACCATCGTAAGAAATAATTAAAAACACATGTATTTGCTCCGAGTCTGACCCACAAATGTGCTCGATATTTTGCTAGTACTCTCTTCTTTGAACAGGCCCAGGATGGTGCCTTTCTTTTGCATCAATATGGCATTTGACTGCAGTGAAGAGCCTTGATGAGGGACAGGAGCTGGTGATGACGCTGGCATGAGTGCCAAAGAAGTAACCTTTGGCATATCACTGGATGTTGGTCTGGTGCCAGGCGTGCACCCTGTTGCATGTCTCTGGGGTCGACAAGCACCAGGGGAATCCTGCCTGTGGTATCCCAGTCGGGTGCAAAAGGCTTTATGGTGCTCACAGGCAAACCAGAGAGAATCATGTAAAACAAAGTCATGGCACACAGGAATTGAGCTAGATCACAGACGTAAATTCATTATATGCTGGCATTGGACCTGGGACTTGAGTCAGGGATGGAGCCAGCAACAGGGTTGGGCCAGAGTCAGCAAGGGTTCTTTACCAGTGTGATGTTCACCAGCTCAGAGGAGGCTCTATTGGAGGTGGAGACCATCAGGAAGACCTGCCTCTGAAGAGGGAGTGGTGAACTAGATAAGGAGATTTCCTTTCTTCTTGTGTTTATTTTTCTTCTCTTTCGGAAGGAAAGAGAACAGCGCAACTGGGACCCATACCTTGAGTCTTGCAATGATTGCGCACGGTGAAAGGTTTTCCGTCAAACTCCTCAGTCGCCTTTGAGTTCATGAGGCTGCACTGGTCCCAAAACATTGGAGTCATGCTTTAGCCCCAACAAGATCAAGACGGTGGGAAATCTCTTTGCGAACATCACACTAAAGACACATCAAGAATTTTCAGAACTCCATGGCATACATGCAAGTATCTCCAACCCACAAACATTGGGCACCTTTCGACTCCGAACCTACTACTTATGAATGCATTCATGTGGTACATATCATGGGTTATGGTAGATGTTTAATCAAATGGCTATATTGGGGTTTACATACACATTTAACTGATCCACTGGAGGCTATGCTTGTTAAGTGGGAAGAGGACTAGTGCGTTGCTCTGCATTATAAAGAATGACACTTTGTTCTAGAATGCCCAAGCAGAATATCTCATAATTCATACTTTACATGTATACCATTCTCAGTCCTACACAGAGCATACCTCACACTGTGGACACATCACTCAATAGTCTCAGCTGTCTTCTCCAGCTGACCCCGATGTCACGCAGAGGATGCAGACCTAATGCACAAGTTATGGGCTTGCTCTTCGTTGACCTCTTACATGTCCAACATACGGAACGCTCTGACAACATTAACTGGATAATCCACTGGTGAAGTGCCGAACACTGTCTGTTCGGGTTATATCCTAGACCTAAACATTTCAAGGTTATGGCATGATTCGCTCATCTGGTGCTCTTATTAGAGACACAACTCCTGACAAGACGCTGTAAGTTCTCCATGGTTCCCCCTGTATCTCAATGGAGGGAAGAGGTGCTATGCCGGGGTACGGCAGAGACCTGTCCCTTGCACAGCGAGGAATACCACCATCTGCATAAACGTCCCATGATATGAGATGGCATGCTTGAAATTTTTAAATCTCAAGTGGAGAGCGCCGACTAAACTCCTTTCCATACCTCTACATAAACCACTCCCCTCTATTTAGATGCATAGCGCTCATGATAGGTCCACTTGTTTGCAACCTCATGATACCCACAGACGCTCACCGTATTCCTTCACTATACAACTGTCTTTGGTGCACTTACAAGCGTGAGGAAATATGAATTTTTATGGTCAATTGTGTCCCCTATCTTAGACCCCAACGGCTCCATGTACATGCTACAAGTACATGTATGTTCCCTCCACTTCAAGCTACGAAGACGCAAATACAATTGTGTCCAACGTTAATATGTACTCTTTCATATCTGCCATGAATAGGCCAGATATTCCGTTCCTAAGTATGATTGGCCACCGACTTTATATGGTACACTTTTTACGTTTTACAGCTCTGGCAAGATAGGCCCTGAATTCTGCCATCGAGCCTTTTCCTGCTTCTGCCTCTGAAATGCTCCAGCCTGGACCTGCATCCATGTCCATGAACTTTGTCTTACTCCCTGCACGGCTAGCGGTGCCTGACGCGGCCTGTTGCCTGCCAAAAACTGTATTCAGCCTTCAAGTTATCTGCTTCGCTCCTCATCCAATACATTCCTGTCTAGTAGTTTAGGTAAACATCCTTCTAGCTACCGAGCAAAGGGCCCGGCCTCGCTGTCTTTATGCAAGTAATTCATAGGCCCATGGAAGATTCCTGCCCCCTCGCATCTCATGTAGACACATAGACGCTTGTACACACACTAACAGTCAGTATAGAATAGGATCTGTCCGAGAAGACCTTTCCTTCCAGATAATATAGTTCCTTAAACACAAGATATTAGATATGATTTAGGACTAGGTTGTCCTGACACCCCAGACTTCTGTCTCCATATGTAGAGCTAAATGTCAATTCCCCTTCACCCTCTAGTTGCACGTCAATCACACGTCACGCGGCTGCGCGCGCATCTCTGCCAAATATTTCTGCTGACACTGCAGGATTCTCTTATGGATCCACCCACTTGTGACATCATTTTAAATGACGTTTCTAGTATACGCCTGTATTACGCCTATTTTCATTACGTATGTGTATTCTTATCTGTATTATCAGCTGTTACGCCTCCTGCATCTGTCTTAATGCAATGCTTTTCATATAAATATTGTTACTTGTCAATAATGTATTGCTGATCCCTTCCTGAACCTTTGTGGTGATGGAATATGATTGCCTGGTTCGAACTATAATTCCTTTGTAAGGAATAAAACCCTTTTCAGAACCTCTAATATCACGGATTCTGCCTCTTATTTTGACTGAGTTATTCTTACTAGACTTTACCGCATAAAAAATAGTACAGGTAATTTAAATATTTACCACAAGCGGAACCACTAATTCCGGAGCGGTGACATCACTATGGATTCAGTAATAGGATATTCTTCCACGCAAACTTCCCACTTAGGCATAACACAGGTCCGTGACACTGAGATGACAGATCATGGATGGAGAGGGGACGGGGGGGTGTTTTTGGGTTCAACAGGGTTTTTAATTTCCTTTTGTTCTGTTTGTTATCACTGAGTTCATGAACTGTAACCATCCACCACCAGGGATCTATACACCTACTAATAATAAGTTTGTCAGTGATCTGACCACTGTGGTATGCAAATTATGATATACACCTTGGAATGTACAACGCACACTGCATCTACCACTTTACCATTTAATGGGAGAATGAAATGTGCCCATATAATTATGTCATGTATGTGTTAGTACTCACCCAACAAAAAGTAATAAAGTTTGAAGTTTGCTTTAGAAAATGTCCTATCAGGGCAGAAAATTACAGATGAAAACATTGTCAACTATTTCTATTTTTTCCAACATCCAATCATTACTTTTTGATTTCAACTTTCTACACAAATTACCTTTTGTGGTATTCGGTGTATATTTCAGAAATGTATAGCTTTATGCGATCAATAATGAGTTTCACCTCTCTTTCCCACTTATACTGCAAGTAGGCAGAAACAGCAAAAATAGTAGGAATTGGCCACCGCTTAGAATATTGCAAAAACTGATATGAAATAAATGTATTTTTACAATTCTACCCATTACTGAAAGCTGAGAAGTAGGCAATCTTATTGCAGACCTCTTGTTGAAGCCATTTCTAGGGGAAAATGAACACTTACTTGCACAGCACTTTTCACCATAAAAGAAAAAAAACATAACTGTTTTTTATCTCTCTCCTGAGCAGGGGAAACCACAAACCCTAGTCACCTTTACAATGCCCAACATGTGGGGCAGAAAAGTACAAAATTCTCACCTGGATATCCTATGTGGACACAAGTTATGAAGGCTTGAGCGGGACCCGCCCCAAATACCAACAGGCGTTGACAAAGCCAATCTGTCTTATCTATGTGATAACTATTGGCTTTACCGATGTCCTTTGGCCATGTTGTACAGCAGCGTGACTGCTGCAACGAATGGCTAAATGTTGGAAAGAAAGGGCTATCAGGTTGCCAGCGCTGGATGTGCCAATGACTTTTTTCCCTTCGGTCAAGTAGGGGGGTGGCAACACTGAGAGTAGGAGAGAGGAAGGAGGGAACAGGCAACAGGGCGGGGAAAACAGCACTAGGACATGGCTAGCAATGGCCACATCATAACACTTTCTACTTATGACTGGTGGGGTAGGTAACAACACAGACAACCGGAAGGGGTGGGAGGGAAGAAGCAACACAACGGTAATAGGAAAAGAAAAATAGTACCTATATTACTACAGCAGCAGCGGAAAGTCCATATCAAGAAAAAGCCAATCAAGTACTTGGTCCTTGCTCCACCCAAAAGAAGTGAAGTCGGCACATGCTGGCCAATTGAGAAGCAGCAAATACAAATGATAAAGAAGCCAATGAATGGTCAGTGTTAACTGAATTAACTAACTCGCGCCCTTGCCATGCACTGCTTATGACCTCACATATTACATTATTCATGAAATGTTGTTCTTTGACATCATTGATAAAATCACTGATGACATCTGCAATGACACCACTGGTGACATTACTGTGCATGGCGATAATGTGAGTTATAGTTACTTCAGTTTACTGGAATTGGTGAACTTCCGTGTTTTTTTGTTTAAAATGTTACATTTAAACTTACACTTCACTTAACTATAACATCGCTTTAATGATTGCAGCATTTCTAATGCATTCTTACTATGCCCAAGTGAAAGAAAAGGCCCACTGGCAAGTTCTTTAAGACAGGTAGAAAGCCCTATAGGGATCTGCAGGGTAGGCATATTTAAACTGTGGACAGTAAATATGTTGCGTTTATAACGGTTGTGTTCCATCCAGTTATTTGAAGTGCAGGATATGGTTAGCGTAAATTTGTTATTTACTTTTTGTAAACGAATCTTCTCTTTAAAGGAAGGAGGTCTTAGCAAGTGAAGACAATTTAAATGCTCCTTCTGCGCTAAACTGATCAAAAAGAAATCTGAAGAGTAGTTGTAATTTTATCTAAATAATGTTCTTAAACATTTTTACATTTATGGCTACTCAGGCATAACTATTGGTGAACATTTAACAGCATTCTACACTTTTTGTTTTCCGGATTTTGCATGTCTTTAGCCAGCGGGTCGTTCGATGACGTGATAAAAGGGGAACTGCAGCACAAATGTGTATTGCATTGACAACCTTTGCCCAAGGCCTCTCAGCAGCATTGTACTTTGTAGAGATTGAAGTGAGTATACCTGTCTAAAACCAGACTGACTCTCCACACCATAACAGTCCAGCTTTAATTAAAGCAAAGGGTTGGTGCAGAGCATCACTCGCTTTGAGACCTCTTTGAGGCCTAATAAACCTCGTGGAAAGGGCAAGAGTGGTAGAGGAAAGTGGTACAAAAATAACCACAGGGACAGGTATAGGGATGATCAACTTTGGCAAACTGCCGACACAACCAAGAGTCGTGAAGCTACAGAGATTTGGTTTAACGCAAAATATACTGAACTTGTTGAACATGTTTTAGTTCTGAGAGTGCAGGTTTAGGATTCAGAGCCAAGGGAACTCGAGCTGGCTTTATTTTTGTCCTTATGATCCCTGCATTCCAGGACAAAAAACAATGAATGCTTTCACTAGTCTTAAAAATGATCTCAGACTGAGCTACGACAATGGATTTTCTATGGATCAAGAGTCCTTGGTCAACACCTGGAGTATCCAAAGTAGTCCCATGACAGAGGAATCCAGGCCAGATTTTACGGACATCCTTGAAAGATGTGTTTAAATACAAACTATCTTAATGGAACTAGTTTACACAGTCAGAGTCCACCATGGAAATATGTCATAGATCCTACCCTACAGGATTTATGTTGAACATCTCTTCTATAGGCCTTTACCTGGATTTATTTTAGATTTTTGCAATTACTCGTCTGTGTACAGGCCACCTGTTTACAGCGGCTGTTCGATGCATATTGCTATAAAGCAGAACTACCATCTTCATCGATCTGCGGTTACCTTTTCACAGCCAGTTCTGGGTAGTCAATATGGCCTGCAAATCTATGCAGCGTGTTAAATCTTGGCATCTGCACACCAAGGTCTAACTCACGGGATCATGGAGACAAATACTCAAACGGGGCTTTAAGTGAGCTGGCCGGGTCCTGCTGGTGCTGACAGCCAGTTCTTAAAAGCAGGTGCTGAGACGTGTCCCTATCGGGCTCTACAATTATGCCCTCGCCCTCAGGGTGCAAATAAAATCTCAACTCTGCAGCAGCGCCACCCTTCACTACCTTTGATGCAACTTAAAAGAGACTCGTTATAGTTCGGAAATGAAGCATTTTCAATATTATATAAAACAAAGCCAGGGCTTAAAGTGAGCCGGGTTGCGCTAGTGTTGAGCACTGGCAGTTCTAAAAAGCAGCTGTCGATACAGGGTCGGAGTAGTAAGGCGGGCACTCCGGCGATGGCCGAGAGGCCGGTATCCGAGTTCCAGCTGTGGGCTGCTTTTTTGGGCAGCATGGGGTCAGTGTTGTTCGGATGCCGCCAGCGGCCCAGTGGGTGCCTGAGTGCCTTTCTGGGGCAGATGGATGTCCATTACCTCCCTTTTATCAACAGGCAGAGGTGTCACTTCCTTTCTCTGGCTGGGCCGACCCATTAATGTATGCAGATTCAGCGGGTGCAGGGGGCCTGAGCAGAAGGGGCCTCACTTGTTTTCAGGTGTGTTTCACCAGTGGAACTAATTTGTGCATTTTTTTTATCCAAGTTAAGAAAACGTTCCTCTGTCAGAGACTCCCCAACTCCCCTCTTTTTTTTTTTAATAAAACTTCGCCGAAGCAGTGTTTTGCAGAAAGGCAATATGCAAATGTGGGTCACTTTTTAATAGCGTGCCCGGCCGATTTTTAATCCCAATCCAATCCTGTTGAGACGGGTCCCTATCGGGCTCTCCATTTTTGCCATCACCCTCCGGGTGAAAAAAAGTCTTAACTCTGCAGCAGTACCAGCCTTCCCTGCCTTTGGGGTAACTTCTAAGAGACTCGTTATAGTTCTTCACAGTCTCATTTCAGAACTGAAGGATTGTCATATTATATTCAACAAACTCATAGTTGTTGCTTATACAACTAGCAACCATTGACAAAACCAATAGTTATGGCTTGCTGTAGGTGTAATGTTACTTGCTGGATTATATATCAGGGTGCAATGGCAGAAGCAGCAAAATACCAGTCGCAGGGCACACTAAGATAAGCACAGATTGTTCTACTGTCTTTTAAGCCACGCCCTTAATTACATTGTCCACGCACCTTTGAGCCCCCCCCCCCCCCCCCAGGTTTTCATCCAATTTAAAGCCCTAAACAAAGCAAAAGTTGTCGATTATCTCATGCAAATAACAACCACTGACCAAGCCAATGGTCCTGACTTGTTGCAGGTATAATGGTGCTTGTTGTATCTGATATCACTGGATGCAATGACAGAACCAGCAAAATACCAGTCGGGCGGCACTCTATGCTAAGAACAGATTTTTAGCTTAGGTTTTTTAAACCACGCCCCATTGAGAGACCCCCCGAGTTTTTCATCTCACAATGCCCTGACTGCAAAGCAGCTCTGCAGTTTCGAGGCATTGTACACTGTTTTTCCCTCGTAGCTTTCCCCCCGACTGTAGACTGATGTTCTATCTTACGAACTCCACGTAGTTCAAGTGTTTATTTGTAAACGGCTTTGGTGCTGCATAAATGTCAACGTGATTTCCTCTAAGAATACTTGTTGTGGATGAAACTCTGGGGCCCCTGGAACGCCTACCGCGGGGGTATTTGTGAGCCGCCGCTGCTACCGGCGGCCTCGCCGGCTCCGTCTCCCTAGATGGCGCCCCTCCCTTGGCCGCGGGCGCGCGGTCCCCCAGTCCCTGATCTACTCCCGTCCCCCTCTTCAGAATTTTGCTGCTGGTTTGGATCCCCCACTTATGGAGCACGTGTTGTCACTTTGGATCGAGGGTTGCCTTGCGGTTGTGGTTTGTTTACGTTGTTTTGCTTTAAGAAAATGGAACCGTACTGTGGGCATGGAGCTGTGAGGCCTGCACCATTGATCACTCCTGTCTTCCTACTGGGCACCGCTGAGAAAGTTTTTTGCTGTATGTATGTAATATGCTTTTGATGCTCTAGCGGCCGGCCGTGTGGTTGTAGGCCCATACCTGTAACTTCTATAAACTGCAATAAACGGTTTCAAAAAAAAAAAAAAAAAAAAAAAAAGAATACTTGTTGACTTGAGGGGGTTTAACGGATTCATTTGTTCACCGAAAAACAGAAGGCGCGGGTATACTCAATTTATTTTGAAAGGAGCTCCATTGCAACTGCTTAAACCCCACGGTGTGTAAAAACTAGATTATTTCTTCACTCAAACAATAATGTCCTTTGCCATTTCGTGTAGATGTTGCGCTACCGATGCGCTGCCATCCTGCCCCGAGTGGAATCACGCCTAGATTGTACCAGCAGGAGAACAAAACGTGATCTCGTTGCAATTCTTCTTCACAGCAGCAGATGGCATTGTTACGCTATGATGATTTTTTTTAGGTGGTTATAACTCCACGCTGATTTGTCTTAAGGATATTTCTTGGATTTCTTTATTTCTGGAAGCCATGCAACTTAATAATGAGTAAAATTAAAACACATAAGAGTTTAAAAAAAACCTATATCTATGAAGTACAGGAGTAAACAAATTACTCTCACTGCAAGGCCCTCTCTGTGCAGACCCTACTTACAAAGCAGGTTTATTCATCTGTGAAGGTGCGTGTAAAGCGTAATCTTACGTAAAATACAGAGCTTAAAGCAAAACATCAAATTGATGTCATAATGTCACTTTCAGTCTCAACAGTGACGTTGCCAATTGATGACTGCCGACTGCAAAGGATATTTACACCGCCCGCCTTCGCACCCATCGAGCAATAACCTCATATTATATATAGCTTATTAGCAATCCACCAACTCCCACTCGCAGGGTGGACTTTAATCGTCTATGCTGGTACTGCTGCTTAGGGCGCCAGCGGACCTATCAGGCATGGGCATCATTTGTTTCTTTATTTCCCGCCAATTTCAAAGATTACCAGCTGCCACTGATGACTAACGCGACTCACATGGTGGAATGCAGCTCAGTGTGTAAGAGAACAGACAAGTATTGCGTTTGTTTAAAAAAACAAAACGCCTGTACCAATGTTTTTTCCTTAGGAGGCCGCTGCTAATTGAGGCTTTTACTGCCCCCTTGGACCAATGGCACCACCACGGCCCGTGTCTGCGTGCTCGCCTACCCTCCTAGAAGCATGCTTACTTAGACATCAAGAGTGGCAGTGATTCATATTCTTGCACTTTGAATGTGTTCACTTGAGGTGATGATTAAATTCATCAGTGTCCCTGGCAAGCAGCATAAGTCAAACGGTTTAGCAGATACTAGCTGTCTAGTGTAGGGTGACCAACTGGCCTTGGTGCAAATTCAGGACGGTGAGTGTAAAAATTCAGGACAAAGGGTCAAAATTCAGGACACAAATTCAGGACAAAACTTCAGGACAATAAGTACGTTTTACAGACAGGAGTTCGCGCAATTGTATATAAGTAAGCCCAGCCATATCCAAACATATTCAACCATTTGAAAACCTATCCATCATGTATCCTTCCATCTATCATTTCACTCATCCATCCCTTCATCCATCCTTTCACTCATCCATCCATCTACCCTTTCACCCTATCCATCTGTACACTCATCCATCCACTCTTCTACCCATCCATCCATTCACCCACCCATCCAGCCATTTACCCTTTCAGCCATCCTTTCACTTACTCATCCATCCACCCAGTCACTCATCCTTCCACCCATCCACCCTTTCAGTCATCCATCCATCCTCCCTTTCTCTCTTCATCGACCCTTTCACTTAGCCATCCTTCCTTCCATCCATCTACTCATCCACTCATGAATCCATCCATTGACCCTATCACTCATCCATCCTTTCTCTCATCCATTTATACTTTCACTCCTTCATTCATCTATTCATCCTTTTGTCCACCTACCCTCCCTTTCACTCACTCATCCATCCTTACATCCACCCTTTCACTCATCCGTCCATCCATTCACACTTGCACTTATCAATTCATCAATCCATCCATCATTTCACCCATCCATCCACCCACTCACTCATCATCATCCACCTTTTCACTCATCCATCCACCCTTTTACCCATCCATCCACCCTTTCACCCATCCAGCTACCCTTCGACCCATACATCCAGCTATTTACCTTTTCTCTCATCCATCCTTCCACTCACTCATCAATCCTCTCTCATTATCCATCTATTCAATCTTTCATTCATCCATTTACCCTTTCACTAATTCATCCAGCTATCCACCCATCCCTTCACTTACTCACTCGCTCACCTTTTCATATTAATTTTGAGCTGAGCCTTTTTGAGAAGAGGCCCATCAAGAACTTCACCCTTGCTGCAGGAGCCATTCCAGGACTGGGACAGAAGCCACCCAGGGCGGAGACAGGATCCACCACAGGGGGGGGGGGGGGACAGGAGCCATCACAGGGGGGGGGGGACAGGAGCCATCACAGGGGGGGGGGGACAGGAGCCATCACAGGCGGGGGGGGACAGGAGCCACCATATGGGGGGACAAGAGCCATCACTGGGGGTGGGGGGCAGGAGCCATCACAGGAGGGGGAACAGGATCCACCAGGGTGGGCACAGGGGTGGGCATGCAGTATTCTAGTATCATCTTGGTTTCTTCCAGGGTGGGGTAGGGCTCCTCACCCCCTCCTGGACAAGACAACGAGACGACAGGCTCTCTTTCTAAAATATTAGATTTGCCATCCCCCACTGTGATGTACAGTACTTAAAGGAGATACTCCAAAAGAACTGATTTAACTGATAGTCCTCCATAGTTTGTTAATCAGTGTGGGTGTGATTGTGCCATTTCTTTATCTTATTACATTATAGACTGCACGTTTGAAGAACCGAGGTTTGCTTACAATTTAGTAACAGTAATTAAGCTCTGTGAAGAGAACCACGAGCTGCCTCGGTGTAATCAGGGCCGGTTCTACGATTTTTGGGGCCCGTCGGCAGAAAGGGAATGTGTGAGGCCCCTCTAAATTGCAGAGACATGACGCATTCAGGGGTGTTTGCATCTGAATAGATGCCCCTGCGCCTGAAGCTGCAGCCCCTCCCTCTCAGTCACCTTCAAGCACCTCTTAACAGCTCATCAAGGGCTGAAGGTGTGAGGGTCGCCATCCCGCTGCGCCTCTCCAATGCTGCTGGGGATCTGAGCTTTGGTGCTGCATCGGAGTCTGTTACACCCGACCTCAGCAGCACGGAGTCTGTTACAACCGACCTCAACAGTATCGGAGTCAAGAAGGGAGGTGGGTGGAAGCTGTGCCGGCTTAAGGGTGGTGCGATCGGTGCCCGGTTAAAATTACGGACAAATGGCGTCCGTTAAACAATCCTTCACGGACAACGGACAGACGGCCGAAATTACGGACTGTCCGTTAAATTTACGGACGGTTGGTCACCCTAGTCTAGTGAACATGCTGCTCTGTGACTAACGCTAGGTTACATGCTTAACAGACAGGCCGGCTCAGCATTTCATCACCTGATTTTTAACCAAACGAACAGCATTAACACTTACAAGAAAGCGTTAGGATGAGAAGTGAAGAGCGCGAATACCTGCATGTAGCAGTACACAAATTGGATTTAGTCAGGCACATCTTTCATGTTTTAAAGCTGACTGTCTTTATGGAAAGTGTCACCTTTGACGCACTTTAAGCAATAAACCAACCCAACTCTGTTTCTGAGAAATGTAACTAAGTTGCCTTTCTTAGAATACGCTGCTCTCGATTTTTTTCATAGAAACATTCAAAGTATTAGCATCACACCTAGCTGATTCACTATTGCTGCAAATAAAACAAGTGGCTGCTTCCAAGTTTTCCTTAAGGACTTCAGTTGCATCTCTACCAAACCACACCTTGGGCGCAGTGTACCTCCGAGGTTTACTGACCAGGTACCATTATCTGCAAATGGTATCTTTCCTGTTCGGCTATCAGTACGAAGGCCCTATACAAGTACCTCTGCTCACCATTAAAAGGTCTCAAGGGTGTATTTCCCCTGTTGTCCTGATGAAGACCGGCTTCAAAGCATACACATACAGGCCAAAATGTCAACATTGAAATCAATCATGAGCTTGATGAAGATTGAGTGCAAGGGGCAGAATGAGTTGTTGGCTTGCTCCATTGATTGTGTACACAGTAGTTCACAAGCTCCTATTTATGTAATACATGTTGTCCATTTGTTTTGCTGTGACCTCACTCAACAAGCACTGCACTGTTTTCACCTTATGGAACACCCAGATATTATCCATTCCTCGTCTTACATTTCTAAACACAGTGTGATTTAGTGAAGTGCTGTGCTTTTCTAAGACAGTACATAATCTGTTAAGGGGATTCTTTGAACTCATTAACAGGGAAAAACTTTGCTGTTAAAACATATTCCCAACAGAGTCACTTTTTAATCATATATGTAACAGACAGATTCAGAGGGTTATCGGGTCTACCCCATGTGTTTTTAACTTATGCAAGAATTCTATTAATGTTGCTTTGAACAAAAATATTCACATCACATATCTTGTTCTGTGTGAAAAGCCCGTCGATAAATATTCAGAATTGTACTTTTACACTATACACAAAACATTTGGACATGTTATGTGTAAAAGCAAGAAAGTGTATAATAAACATTTTTGAAAGTGGGAAAATCTTTCATGTAAAAGGATAAACGTTTAGCCACATTTTAAAGGCTGTGCGGAGAATGTAAAAAGATGGGTAGCCTTCGACAGAGCTCACTTCTGAAAACTGAAACATTTAGAATGCCGCATTTACAGTACTGGCCTGGAGACCGGTGTATCTATCTAGCAGTCTGCCAGCCTCGTGTAAACCCAAACTCTAATAGATACAGGGGCTTTGGGCGAGCCACCTTTAGCAATTTCCGAGTAGTAGTGCCAATCACGTGTTCGATCAGTCCCAAAAGAGAATACACCGAATGGGACAATGAGTTCGCACCCTTCAGCCATTGGCTTTGTGGCCATACCATTCCATTGGACAGCCATTTGGCGTTAGATCAAGCAGTGAGAGTGTTAGCACTTTGGTCCTTTACATGCGAGTCAGCTTTGAGAGGGGCAGGCAAAGGAGTTTGTCTGCAACCACAGAGCCAGAACACACCTCGCACGTGGCGACATGCATGCTCATTGATTGCTTAACCCCTAAATTGTTATATTGGTTGCTATTGGATTGTAGCTGAAAATTAGTTTCCACCACAAAGGAGAATCACACAACCACAGGGAAAATTATACTTGCATGATGTACGTTACAAGATGGGAGTGTTTGACCGCTCACGTCATCCTACGTGAAACACACTCATAGGTATGGGCAACAACATGACCTTTTAGTGACACGGGTAGCACGCTGGACCATGTAGATAACCGCCCAGACTGGGGATGCTGCACTACATTCAGGTCACACACACGGCATCCGTGCGCCTCCTTGTAGTAAGTTGATTGTATTATATTATGGTTATTGGGTTGCTGTAACTTTATGGAATGTAACCACGTGAGGTAAAATGTAGAATGCTTCTTGGGATCTAGAATCTCAAGAAGAAGTTAGATGAAGACTGGATGTTAACGGGATAAGTCGTGGGTCGTTTATCTACTGAAATAAACTCTTCATTGAAGAATCGTCTATTCCAGTGTTCCTGTGTTTCATTTATGCTCTGAAGGTAAAGAGAGCATACTACATATTTTGGCGACGCACTGGATGGGATTGGACAAAATTTTTAACAAATCGAGCATTTCGGACGCCGGAATAGTAGCGCTTTATCAAAACTGGATAAGAAGACCCACCGACGGTGTTATCCTGTTGGGGAATTCAATTTGTGAGGTCGTGAGTACATTGACAGTTATTGTCCATATGCGATTTGTGGCTCTCGTACCTGTGTACTTCAGCATCTTTCAAACATCGTGTTGGTTCTCTGTGTAGTCCGCGCTCGCTGTTCAACTGCCAGCTTGCTCAATCGGAACTTGAAGGATCACGGAAGTGATGTCGACGCGTGATTGCATCATCGCGTTATAGAGGCCATTTTGAAAGGTTGGGATCGTCTTCATTGCAAAGCATTACAGCCACGTTGTTTTTTATCTGCCGTATTCAAGTGGACATCGTTTTTTCTCTCGTTTTCTTTATTAGTGTAGTTTATTGGTCTTTACGATCGGCATTGAGCACAAAACGGATCAACACTAAGGTGTGTGTTTATTTTAAAGTTGATAAAGTTTTTTTATTAACAAAACTGTTTTGTGTACTATGGCTAAATCCAATTAGAGTATTGTGGCTCCACCTTGTTTTTTTAAAGATTGCGGGTAAGCCACCCACTCCATGGCCAAAATGGTTAAGAGTTTTCACAAACTATTTGGAGGCTATTGATGCACTTGAATATTCTCCATCTAGAAAACGGGCCATTTTATTTAATCATCTTGGAGATGCCGGTCAACAAGTTTTTGATAGTCTTCCTACTGTCACGAATCCATCAGCTGACTATTTTTGGAACGTTTATTCAGAAGCTTTAGCTCGTTTGGGTAAACAGTATGAAGATGAACCCTCAATAATGATTGAAAGACATGTGTTCTTTAAACAAAAACAGTCTGCGGAAGAATCCATTGAAGATTATTTAGCTACATTGAGGGTGTTGGCTACAAAGTGTGAATTTGGGTCCTATTTAGAGACAGCGCTTCGAGACCAGCTTGTTTTTAACTGTTACAAGAAAAAAATACAAGAACGCATATTAACTTGTAAAAATCCTACCTTAGATGAAGTCGTAATTATTGCTAAGAGCATTGAATGTTCGGTCACATCATCCAAGATTTTAGCAGAGACTTCTAATGCATCTAGTAACACCAAGGTCATGAATATAGATACTGATGATTGTAATCAAATCGAAGTCAATGTTGTTGCAAACCGTTTAAAAAACGCAAAAGTGTTCGAACGTTAAACTAACATTTTTTGTTACAGGTGTGGGTCCAAGTTTCATGTTGGTAACAATCCAAAGTGTCCAGCTCATGGCAAAAGATGCAATAATTGCAAAAAAAATGGTCATTTCTTTACTATGTGTCGATTACCAAAAGACAAAAGCAAGGTGAACCACATTTACACTGATGATGACATATGTGATGCGTTAAATGTATCTTCTTTATCGATTCATATTAATTCTCTTGAAGGGAATAAAGTTAAAGGGCCTAATTGTAAAGTTTTAATAGGTCAAGTTGAAATGGAAGTAATGGCTGATTCGGGCTCTCCAATTACGATTTTAGATGAAAAAACATTTTACAGGCTATGGACAAACACAAAACTGATAGCTACTGATGTCAACCCAAAAGCCTTTGGTGAGTATGACATCATCATGAGAGGGTATTTCAATGACACTATTAATTTTAAAGGTAGAGTCATCAATACCAAAATTTATGTGGCCTTGGATGGTAGAGACATTTTGGGTTGGCGTGATCAAGCCGGTTTGGGGATTTTGTTGAAACCGGGTCATCCGGAACCTGTAGTTCTTGGTGACTTTCCGGTACTATTAGTTGATGATGATAAAATACATGACCCTGTTCTTAACAAATTGTTTGACAAATATAAACCTGTGTTCAGCAATGAAATTGGGCTAGTTAAGAATTTTGAACATACCATTAAACTTAAAGATAAAGTTTGTCCGGTTGTTCAGAAAGTTCGCCCTATTCCACTTTCCGTCAGGGAGGATCTAAAAAAACACTTAGATCAATTGTGTGCTCAAAATATTATTTGCCCTGTCGAATCATCGGAATGGGTTTCTGCTGCAGTAGTAGCTCGTAAACACTCTGGCGATATTCGTCTATGTGCGGATTTGAAGATTCTCAATCGCAATATTGTTGTAGATGCCCACCCGTTACCCAAAATTCATGATATGCTTGCCAAATTAGGTCGCAGCAAATTTTTTTCCACCATTGATTTACGCTCAGCTTATCATCAAATCCTGTTATCTGATAAGAATCAACCTTTGACTACTTTTGTTACACCGTTTGGTGTTTTTATGTATAAGAGACTTCCTTTTGGATTAGCGTCTGCGGCTAGTATATTCCAGAGATTAATGGATAAGATTTTTGATAATTGTGAGGGTATTCAAACCTTTAAGGATGATATTTTGGTACACTCAAACGTTGGAACAATATTACACTCGACTTAAAGAAGTTTTACTTAAATTACAAAAAAACAGGATGACTGTAAACATTAACAAATGTAAATTTCTGACACAAGATGTAGACTATTTGGGTCACAATTTATCAAAAGAAGGTATCAAGCCAAAGAATTCATTGTTGGATGCAATCAAAAATGCACTAGCCCCATTAGATAAGGATTCACTGAGAGCATTCCTTGGATTGAGTGAGTACTATGCTCGTTTTGCTCAAGGGTATGCTCTGGTGGTACAACCTCTTCGAAACTTATTAAAAAAACATGCTAAGTTTGAGTGGTCTGTGGACACGGATGAGGCATTCAAATCAGTCAAGCAATTAATAGTTAATGCTCCTGCAATAAAGCCATTTACCTATGGTGTTCAAAGCATTATTACGGTTGATAGCCAGTGCTAAAGGTCTAGGGGCTGTTTTGAGTCAGATAATCAATGGACAAGAGTGTACGATAGCTTTTGCTTCTCGTACTTGAACTAGTGCTGAAATCAATTATAGCACCATCGAGCGTGAAGCTTTAGCTTGCTCTTGGTCTGTTGAAAAATTTTGCACATATATTTGGGGGACTAGATTTCAGTTATACACAGATCATAAACCATTGATGTATATGCTTACTGATAGTTCTTCCAATGAGGCATCTTCTCGGTTAGTCAGGTTGCTAGCTAGACTCCAAGAATTCAACTTTGATATAAAGTATCTTCCTGGTGGCAAAAACGTTCGAGCGGATTGCCTTTCGCGTATTCCGCTTCCTCATAGTCAAGAGACTTTTCATGTGGATGATGAGTTTGAATGTGTGTTCTCTGTTGAGGATGTCATACAAACTCACAAGATCACGCAAGATGATTGGGTGCAAAGCTTTCAACAAGATGATTGTTTGCAAAATGTCAAAAAGTTTCTTGTCAAAGGTTGGCCGTTGGATCGGAGTTTATCCGTAGAAGAAAAACATTTTGCACAAGTTGCTTCAGAATTATCTTGTTCTAATGAAATTTTAATGCGGCAAGATAAATTTGTTCCTCCCAGAGGTATCCGGGATAACATTATTTTGCTTGCTCAAGAGGGACATCCAGGTACTACGGTTACAGTTAACAAAATTAAACTCTCAAATTGGTGGCCTGGCATTGACAATCAGGTTAAAACCCATGTGAACCAATGTGCTCAGTGCTTGTGCCCTGACAAACATTGGAAGTCATCTAATTCCCCGTTGTGCCCTGTTGAATGGCCCTCTGCAGCATGGAGAAAAATTGGCTTAGATTATTCAGGTCCATTTTCGGTTTTCAATTCAGAAAAGAAATACCTTATTGTAGCCGTTGATTATTTTTCAAAGTGGATATATTTTTCTATTGTCAAAAGTGCTGATTCTGACACTGCTATCTTATTTTTGCAACATTTGTTTTACACGGAAGGTACACCTGATGATATTGTAACTGACAACGGATCTCATTTTATTAGTCGTGATTTTGAATTGTTTCTAAAAAAGTTAGATATCAAGCATACTCTTGCTCCTTTGTATAGTCCTTCAACAAATGGGTTGGTTGAGCGTGCCAACAGATTGTTGAAAGATGCAGTACAAACTGCAGTCAGTAATGGTTTAAACATTCCTTCTTTTTTATCCCAGAGAATTTGGAATTACAATACCACACCACACACTACTACTGGTGTTTATCCTTTCACATTGTTAAGGGGCCGCATAACAACTTCCAAACTCAATCCTTCATGGTTGCTTGAAAAACAATCTCATGTTCCTCTTGATTTAAAAAAGATTCGAGATTGTGTAATTAAAAAACAAAGTAGTTACAAACAAAACTATGACAAAAGATTTCATGTTGTGGATAAACCTTTGTTAGTCGGTGATTGGGTTTTGATTCGGAAACCCATTAAGGTTTCTAAAGGTCACTCAAAGTTTTCATCTCCTGTTCAAGTTATACGTGTGTCTAGGGGGTCTGCTATGCTGCAAGATAGAGGTTGGTGGAACAAAAATGCACTTATTAAAATTACCAACAAACAAGCAGCTATCTTGCTGAATGGGCACTGCAATATGGGTTATGAGGTATGGTTGTGGGCTCTAAGCGGAGAAGAAATACAGGGCTGTCCATCCATGACTTAAGGGCGAGCTCTGCTTGTTGGTGGTCACACCTTGAAGTTTTACTGCCTTTTTTTTTCTTTAAAAGCAGGGAAATGGAGATTAGATTTCCAGGCATTTTCCAACTTTAGTAAGCTTAGGGCTTCCTTAAGGACTGTTGGCTTAAAACAATTGTGGTTGGGCTGCCTCTCCATTTCTGACCAACACAAAGGAGCAAGTGAGGCCGGTGGGGCTACTCTGAGCTTCCATCATAGTTTGATGACTGCGCCCATCCTGACCAATGCTTGGTGGAACAAACCGAACTCAAGTCACACCTGTGATTGGGATATATGTTGCGGTAGCAGAGAGATACGTTTAGTGTGGTTGCGTCAATCCCCTTTAATAGTTCAGAACCCTAGGTGAATGAGGGGAGAAACTTTGCCCCAATGACCTGTAGTAAATAATGCTGTGATGTACTCTCCACCTTTTTTTGCAGCATGTTGAAAGCAAACCGTAGTTTGTTGGTAAGGGCTATCCTTTGGTTTAGGTGCTCCCAAAACAATAGTCTGACGTCCATTACCACTCAAGTATTTGTATGTTTTGGACATCTCTAAGATCTTTCCGTCTGCTTTCCGCTTAAACGCAGGACGGGTGCAGCTAGGGTTTGCTGAAAAGCACATTACTTTTGTTTTGTTTAAATTAAGTTTCAGCTCCAGCGTTTAGGTGTATTGAACCGGATGGGTGATTAGTGACTGGAGGCCAATCGGGGACTGACTAAGACAATGTCGTCCGCATATTATAGACAACTAAGTTATTCATTCGCTAATTTAGGGGAGTCACCTGCTGCTTCCATTAGTCGTGTACCTAGATCTGCCATGTAGATGTAAAATAAGTAGGGGGCTAGGACACACCCTTGCTTTAGACCAGTGTGGGTGGCAATCTTGCAGGTGGTTCTGTCACCACTGCTGATTTTAACCTGAACCCGGGTGTCCTATTAAAGATTGATAGCAAACACAACAAGAAGATGGTTGAAGTGCTGAAACTTTTCAACCACTCACCACCAGTGAAAACGTGGGTCCCTTGATCGCTTCAAGCTAGCCTGGCTGAAGAGGAATGATATTCCAAAACTGGTCCCAGGATGCTTGTTTCTGGTACATCATCTTGTTGTGTTTGCTATGTTCGCCCTAAGTAGCCATGGGTATGCCCAGTGAGCAAAAGAACAATGGATTAAACCCAGATCTGTGACTGGGGGGTGGTGAGTGGCTGAAAAGTTTCAGCTCTCAGTCCATCATCTTGTCTTGTTTGCTATGATCGCCGTAAGCGGCCAAGAGTATGCCCAGACGTGGGTCCTTGCTCGATGTGCCACATGATTCAAGCTAGCCTGGCTGATGAGGGGTGATACCCTGAACCCAGGCCCAGGGTGCTTATTTCTGTTCCAGGGAAGACCTGGCCTGACAGTTCGGGCTTGACTGTTCCGATGAGGAGCAGGGTCAAGGTTGATTTGCATACGGCTGGGTCCAAACTGGGGTGGCATAGTGAGCAAAAGAACGATGGATTAAACCCAGATCTGGGACTGGGGGTGAGTGGTTGAAAAGTTTCAGCACTCCGTCCATCATCTTGTTGTGTTTCCTGTGTACTGCTTGATCACAGCCTCCAATAGTTTAGGTGTGATACCACAGATGGGCATTTTGAACCAGAGGCGTGCTCTCGGGACCTGCTGAATGCTGTTTTCAAGTCCACAAAGCAAGCCCAGAGTTTAGAGAGTTTGATTTTGGCTTTTTCCACAAGGAGGCTGACTGCAAGAAGGTTGGTCATTGTGTACATGCCAGTCCTAAAATTGCATTATAAACATTATAAAGTAAATGATTAGTTTATAATGTTTTGTGAAAGAGGGAATATTGGTTAACACAAACTGTTTTGGGGACGGATGCTTCTGGTAAAGTGCTTTTTGCATTTTTTATGGCAGTCTGCATCTGATGGTCAGAGATATCTGAGGAGTATGCGGCTGTAATGTGAGGTATCCATTCTGCCTCAGAGATGTCAGAATTGTGATGGCAAAATCGGCCATTTGCGAGTGTGTTGATTTCGGCCCAGAATTGTTTGCTGTTTTACAATTTGCTTGTATAGAGAAGCTTTGACCATACATTTGCATGCTATTTTATAGCTACCCAGATCACCTTTCTACATGTGATCCTCAGAATTGCATTTTGCTTCTTCGTATCTTGACTGATCTTAGTGTCTGTGTTCTGGAGTCTTCGAGTCTTCCTACTTAGCTCCCTTTTCCTCTACAGGAGTGATGTGGTAAACCAGGCTGCCCCTTTCCAAACGGGTTTGTTTGTTGAGGGGACTTTGAAGGAAAGTTGGCGATAAGCCCGTATTCAGGAACTCCCGCACTTGGAGCTTCGCTGTCCAATGTATGAAGCTCAGTTGTACTAGTGACGTGGTTATGAATTCTGTGATCGTCTCCACCGCGGGTCCTTTCCACATGAGATGTTTCAGATTGTAGGCAGTTGGTGACGTGAGCAGAACATTTATGCGGGGAGCACTACGTGGACATGCAAATAGCTCCACTTGCTGGGGAAGTGGTCGCTCTCCACTCTAGCTGCAATGCTGTAATGGGTGATCGTTAAAATAGCTTCATGTCTGCTAAATTGTAATACAAAATTGCATTGGTTTTGAGCAAGAGATTGGTGAAAGCTGCTGACTGGTCTTGAAGAAGGCAGCCGCTGAGTGTAAAAAGGCCAAAGTTCTCTAGGGTCTTGATACACGCTTTTCCATGTTGATCAGCTCTGGAGAAATTTGAGGTTACTGGTGGCAATGTTTAGGTCGAACTGGTTTGACGCTTTTGACGTGGTTGCGTTTTGCTTTGTAGTAGTAGATGCATGTTGAAGTCCCCTGACAAGATAAATCGAGCTTGGGAAAAAGCGAATTGAAGAGATTTGAGTAATGCGATTAAAGACTGTTTTTCTGGCTTTACTCTTCTGACTGGGATGAATGTATGAATTGCAAATTAAAAGAGAGAAGTTGTTGTGTGATGTTGAAGGAGATGAAATTTTGACACACTGTGCCCATGTTAGGCCCAGGTCAATGTACTTTTGGGACCAGTGAAGGCGAGCTCCAATATATATAAAAATATAGTCTATGGCTCTGCCTGCCTAATTTGGTTTCAACGCTTCTAGGTGGAATTCTTTGAATCCAGTAATTGGAATCAGATTTGGTGACCAGATTTCCTGTAATAGCAGGGTGTCAACATTTCAGAGATAAGCAGTGAAGTCATTCTCACCCACCTTACTACTGAGGCCATTCACATTCCAGGAGCGAAGTTTTATTGGCTGGTTGACATTACCGATTTCCCCATGTTGTTGGGTTCATGCCTCCTTGAAGAGGGCCTGCTGAGTCTGGACGGAGACATTCCTCATGTAGGAGGTTGCTCCTGGGGAGGTGGTTTGCTGAGGCTTAAATTCTGCAATGTTTGAATCGATTGATCTGTGGGGCCTATTGCTCCCCTTAACACCCCTCGGGCAGGTGTAGCTCTCTATAGTCAAGTAAACAATTAGATATGTATATATGTTCTATTTATAGTAAAGTGTGCACACACTACCTTGTTTACTCCTGAGGAGGAAGGAAATTAATGGTCCGAAACACGTTGACCATACTTATATACTTATTGTAGAGTCCAACATGGAAGCGTAAAGAGGGAAGTTATTTAAGGTCTCCATTAAGGGCCTGAAGGATTACATTTATTACAACACAGACTCATTTATTAAATTGCGATATTAACCAGGACAGTGTGGAATTTGATGATTTGAACACAATCATTATACAGAATGAAAAAAAAACGCTGAACAGAAATATTGCTATTTAGATATTCAGTAAGATTTTTCTTGTCTTCAACATTTACTCTAAGAATATAGGGATTAGGAGGAAATTATATTTTAGTTTAAAGGTACAAGTCACATATACAAAATAAGGAATGTGTCCAATAATAATTGAGTGTATTATTGTAGACAAAGTACCACAAGTAAATTCTTCCTGCTAGAGAAATTAATGTTTTGTATACTGTATGTGGGAAGGAGCATTAATGTGGCTCCAGCACACATAGGACGTTCAAAATACAGTATCAATAGGTGTTTTGCAAACAAGAAATGGAAGTTAAAATATTACATAAAGCATTACCCTTTATCCCACTGCCATACATGACGCAGGCCCCAATTCAACATGGTGACCGAAATTGCACCTCTAACTCTGCAGGATTATGGAATGAACAATAGGTTTGACGACTAATAGTGTTATATTTCATATCGGTACCCTAATATAGGTCCAGGGAACATCATACACTTTTCCTATATCATCTCCCCATTATTTCATATGAACTAGCCTTATAAGGACATAACTCCAAATAAGGACAGAATGCCTTATAGGGACATCACGCCTTAGAAGCACTGCAGCCTTTTATGGACTAAACCTTTCACTTAGTTCCATGTCGAGGGTGGGGTTTTCCCCAATTGATATTGCTAAGACGTCATCCTTAGCACAAATGAATAATTGATGAGTACACTCTCCAGGAGGTATACTTCACCTCTCCCGTCGATGCACAAGATTTAATCCCCAACATCATCCTCATACCGAGCAATGGGTAACAATGTACATAGACTGTATAAATACAGCACCTCTTGCTACCAGAGAGCAGGAGGGAACCGAGACTTCAAGGCCGACACACTGACCAGAGACGCTTCAGCTCCCGCATGCCATCGCTCTAGCAGACAGTGTTCTGACGATCCCTCGCGGGGTGTCCAGCTCAAGTCCAGGATGAAGTCCCACACTCTCACTATTCAGGTATGGGAGTTCGACTCAATCCTAACAGGATTCTTGGCTCTTAGGCTATGTAGCACCTACTAACATGCTAGGTACACTTAGGTACATCTGGTCAGGCATCTTAGGAGTACATACTTTACTTTATAAATGCATTTCATATTCATGTATAGGTTTGTGACTATTGCAAAATGGTAGAACAATACTATTCCTTTTTATTCACTGTACTGCTGGTTCTATATCTCTGCTACTGTGTTACAATTGTAACAGCGCACTTATTTTACATGAGAAGAACTACGGTACAATAAATTCTTGTTGTAAAAACGCTCAACTGTTTCTTCTCTGTATCTCTCGGAGAGCAAAACAAGCAAGCATGAGTGACTGGGTGAAAAGTAGTATATTGTTTCCACGAGTCTGAGGGTATTGTCTTCTGAGGTTACCAAAAACTAATTTCTCTGATAACAGGAGATTCTAGTGGCACTACGAGCTAGCTAATGCAAACCATAGGCTAACATAAGCGACGGGGGTGCACGGAGTCAGTCTGCCACCAGGCCCACAGTATATGTTATCCGTAAACAGCGTAGGTCCTGCATGACAGGGTACTATTGGGACTACACTACATGGCGCCCAACGTGGTATACTGATGGCGCACTTACTCAACAGTAGAATCTGAGTAGCCCAGTCATGCCTATTCTCAGAGACCCTACTTACAAAACCCAGAGACGTCTGGAGTAAGTGGGCAAAAACTCTGCCACAGCTGAGTAGGTGAGATATCCTATGTATTGGCTGTTGGTTAATCAAGCTTGAAAGGACAAATTTCCCAAAATTGTGCATAAAACCTTTTATAAAACCTTTTTATCCTTTCCTTGGACAATAATTCCATGTCCTAAACACGATGTCCGATGAGGAGAGAAATCTAAACCAGGGACTTAATCAGTCTGGTGAGGAAGATGCGAATGCAATCCAGATTGCAGCCAAAGTAAGACAAACTTTAACAGTTAA
Organism: Triturus cristatus; assembly: GCF_964204655.1. Taxonomy (NCBI): domain Eukaryota; kingdom Metazoa; phylum Chordata; class Amphibia; order Caudata; family Salamandridae; genus Triturus; species Triturus cristatus. The sequence continues at coordinate 1,247,259,099 of NC_140591.1, forward strand.
ACTACTCAAACATGGGTTACAACCCAGAGGAGTAACAAAAACTTTTCATTATTACATACATGATGACATTCAAGCGGTCTACACTCCTTTTGAGGAGACTGAGATTCCGCTTACTTTCCAGGAACATATTTTCTGGTTTAATGGCGCCCTATCCCACATAAAAACAAGAGCAAGGCTTGGTCCTCTAGAGATTCCAGGAGCAACATGGCCGATATTAGCGACCTATGCACCACATCCAGACATGGAAACAATGCCACAGGATGAACTACTTGTTCAACAAAAAGAGTTGATAAAACTCTACAGAAACATGACACTTCATCTTTAGGACACCTGTGGTCCAACCTACAGTAATTACACCTACTGCAGCTCCTACACAGAGCACAGGTACTAAAATTACTCCACAAACATTACACATGGTAATGGGCGGAGTGCCCACAAAACGTGAACAAGTTTCTTTCTGGGTAGCCCAGAAAATAACCCTGTTAGAAGCAATATTCCCAAATACCACACCATTTGAAAAACACAGAATGTTAACAATCTGTTTGCCCATGGGGATTACACCACAGTTAGAGGATTGCACCTCTTGGGGTACAGTCTTTACTGCCATATATACCAGAAAACATGGTATTCCTTCATTAGCAGTAGTACCAGATGTATTAAGAGAAATACAAACGACTATGGAGCAGAGCCTGCCCTGAACTTAGGGAGGAAGTTGTTAAACAACTATGACCAGGTATCAGCCATAATACTAGCTAACATTAAAGGGGAAGCAGCATCAGTGGCAATCCGCCAACGCCTAAGAGAGTTCCCTCCATTAGAACAGCAGAATGAACTACCCAAAATAATTGACACTGCATATGCAGAATTAGGCAGGGATAGTTGGGGGGAAAAAAAGCTTTGAAACCTCAACTACAGGGCAGTCCTAAAAAGGACACTTTTAAACAGGCACCTACTTAAAAGAAGTGGGATAAAAAAGAAAACTCTAAAGACAAGAGATCTCAGTCCAGAGGTACTCTCCTCAGCAGGAGCACTCTGAAAAGAGGTACAACCTTAGGAATAGAGACAATATTAGGAAACCTGACAGGTATCAGGATACAGATACACGTTCCTCTCGTTCCTTTCAGGGCTCGAAGAAAGGCTCCAAAAGAGAAGGACAGTCAGAACACAGAGAGGTGCGCACACAGTCCAGAGACAAGCAGCGCGCTCAAGACTTTACTTCTAAAAAAGAAGATAAGCAAAATCCAAAACCTCAATTTAAGAAAAAGAAAGTTGCTGGTCTGAAAATCAGACATGCCCAGAATTCTGAGGACACAACTTCTGAATGGGGAATGGGCTCTGACGATGTTAGACAGCGCGGCAGAAGTAACAATAGCTCGCCTGAGCCTGAAGGAATTTCTGGTGACAGCGGAGTTAAATGATTACATCACGGTGGAAACACCAGACACCAGGGTGAGCGTCCCACATAAGTTATATGAAATAACACTCCGGCTGGAGGGGGACAAGCCCAGGAAAGTAAAAGCTCTTTTTTGGAATAACTTATCATCTGGTTATGACATTCTGTTAGCAGAACAAGATTGGCCGCCTGCATTCGTAATTGAGTGCGCTAGGGGAGAAAGTATAATTTTTCCTTCGTTTTCCAACTACGTTCCCGTTCACCTAAAACACGCATATGCACAGAAGTGGGCAGTAGTCCAAGCTCCAGCATTGTACTAAAATCACGCAGGGTGGGATGAGAACTCAACCTACCACGTGATACTGTTAAAAGTTTCAGAGGCAATACCCAATTAAGCAAGAAGCTAAAAAACAAGTCAGGGAGATCTTAGATCAACTTGAATACCAAGGGGTCATTGAAAAATGTACCTCACAATGAACATACCTTTGTTCCCAGTTTCTAAACTGGGCAATACATATCGTCTAGTATTAGATTATAGACATTTAAACTCATGCACAAAGACATTTGCTGTCCAAAATGCACACAGTGCCGCATTAATGTATAACATTGTGCGCAAAAATTACAAAACCACACTTGATATCTCAAATGGATTTTTCTGTCAAAATATAGCGCCTGAAAGCAGGTATCTAACAGCCTTCAGTGCGTTAGGGTCCCAGCGACAATTCTGTTGGCTGGCCAAGGGTATAAAAACAGCCCAGGTGTATTTTTAGCAAGAGTAACGGAGTTACTTCAACATTTTGATGAAGCGTTGTCCTATGTGGATGATATTTATCTGACTGACGATGACGTAGAGAGGCACTTGACCAGGGTAAGCACCATTATTATGGTATTTGCCGCAGAAGACTACAAGTTCAACTTTAAAAAGTCGAAAATAGCCCACCTCAATCTCCTATTTTTGGGATACGAGTTGTCAAGTGAAGGCAAAAGTCTGGCAGCTAACTTTTTAGAAACGTGTGTGCTGCTCCAGCCTCAAAATCATTGAAAAATTTACAATTAATACTAGGATTCCTAAATTTCGGCAGAACATACATTTTAGATTATGCACAGAGGGTGAAACCTTTCTATGAATTAATCAAACCTGACTTTTCAGCCTAAGATTGGACACAAGAACATACTAATATTCTTCGTTTACTCCAGGAAGACATAATTGCTTCCAAACACTTACAGACACGCGTAAACGTATGCCACTTAGTGATCCGAATAATAGAGGGTCAATGCGGGTACACTTATTTGACCTTTAATGAGGGAGAAACTATACCCATCGCTTACAAATCACACGTGTACACAAATGCGTTTCACTTCAACAGAAAAAATCCTGACAGCCGTTCAGACTGCTGTAGCAAGAGAAAGAGCACTGGCTCAGGGGAAACGCATCATTGTCGTGACTCCAGTACCAGCTTTAGAAGCTGTTCTAAAGGCCAGCATCCCAAATGCGAAAGCGTTACATCCTAGGTGGATACAATGGGCTAATTCTCTTACTGCAAAAGACGTTGAATACAGATTTGATCACAGTTTAAAAACTTAGGCATTCCTGCATTATGAAAAAGATTATCCTCTACCTAATGAAATCTTGCCTCTTGACCAGTATGAATATATTATATACACTGGCGGATCTGCGCAACAGGCCATAGGAAGTAAGCAACAATATTTTTCAGCATGTGCTATCGTTAAAAGGTCGCATGTGTGATGGCAAGTTCCATCCTAGTTGCACAAAAACGCAATCTCTAGGAGACTGCACGGCTCAGTTGGCAGAATTAAAAGCACTAATACTTGCACTTGTAAATACGGATCACGAATGCCCCACACTAATCGTGTGTCATTCTTTTTACTGTGTACAGTCGTACAATGAGTACTTACAACATTGGGAACAAAACAGGTTTAAGGACGCAAACAGTGGCACAATTAAGCACAAAATACTATGGGAACAGGTAGCGAAATTGAAATCGGAGCTACCAAGGACTCACGTGATCCATACCCTGAGTCATCAACGTGATGGCGTTCATGTTGAAGGGAATTCATTGGCGGATTAAGCCGCAAAGGGGGCTGTAAGCACAGCTTCCGTATCTGTGCTGACTCATTCGAAAACGAGAATAGACGGAGATATAATGGTAGCTGTCATCGCATCACGCAAAGGCAGCACAGCAGTACCTAAAAAAATTCCACTCTCATACTCCTACAAATTAGATGCACAAAACATTCCATATGCTCAGATTCCTGGAGTGGGGGATAGAGTAATACCAAATATGGATCGCAGACAAGGTTTAATACTAGCTGCACATGAGGGTTTGGGCTCTGCGCACACAGGCGTTACAGCGACTATTTCTTTACTGAAACAGCGCTACTGGTGGCCAGGGTTATCCAAGCAAACTAAAGACTATGTCTTGAAATGTGAGATCTGCCAGCAAATGAAAGGTTCCACCGTTACATGCCCGGCACAGCTGTTATTACTAAAGTCAGACAAACCTCTTACATGTGTGTACTTGGACCACTGCAGCCCCTTACAAACGAACAGGGCTTACAGGTATATCATGGAGGCAGTGGATTCATGCTCGAGATTCCTATGGGTTTGGCCTCAGCGCTCTGCTGACGCTCGAACTGTTTTAAAAGATGTGAGAGTCTTTATCGGTACATACGCAATTAGCACGTTACACGCTGACTGCGGCCCTGCATTTAGCTCACAGGCTTACAAAGAGGCCATGGAAGGAATGAGCGTAGTATTGCGGTTCTCATCTCCGTATCATCCTGAGGGAAATTCTGTTGTGGAGAGAAAAAAACGAGACTTAAAGCAATCTTTAAAAGCTAGAGTATTAGGCAAGGGCGGTAGTTGGGTCACACACCTGTATGGGGTACAGCAGGCATTAAATAACCAGCCAAGAAGCTCTCTATGGGATGTCACTCCATATGAAGTCCTCTTTGGAACACAAATGTGGGTACCTGATCTTGATTGTCAAGGCGCAGTGCAGGAAGAAAAACCATTTGATATCCATGATCGTTGGCTGTTTTACAGGAACTAAAAGAGTCCAGGACAAAACAAAGCAATGTCAATCTAAAGCAGACCGCCACTGAAGAAGTCAAGGTAGTCACGGCAAGACCTGTCTGGATCCCAAATTCGGGGATCTGGTCAGAGAGAAAATTGCGGACAAAAAGGAATTTTGTCCCTCTTACAGAAAACCTGTACCTGTCCTTGCAGTACACGGAACAAGAACTGTGCTGCTCCCGCCTCTTGCCGGAAAAAAAGGAGAAAAGATTTGTCTCAATCGACTTAATCAAACCACACTATGTGGCCGATACTAAACAGTAGGCCTAGTGGGCTCCGATGTAGCAGACGTCCTCCTCTAGCTACAATCCAAGAAGTTCAAACAGAAAGACTCATCACATTTGAAGAGCCACCTGTAAGGAATGAAGGACTAAGCAACAATGCTATGGAACTTGTTCCACTTGAACCAAACATTCAAAATGAAAATGAAAATCAGAATAATTCACAAATTGCAATTAGACCTATTACAGATGTCTACATCAACATGCCTCGTCGAGAGGAAAAGGACATTTCAACTAATCCCAATGCAATTCCAACAATTGATCGAACTGCTTCGGGCTACTTCATTAACTTTGATACGTTTTCTCTGGATTCAAGCGAGCCGGAAACGCCGCCAGCCAAAACTCTATTCAAGCAAGAAATAAAGAACTTTCTTCTCTTTCTTAAAAAACACATACCTGGTATCATCTTGGATTGAACTCTGGGTAATTTCTGGGATAATGTTTTTTCTTTTATGGATAGGTTTAGTATTGACTTTTAGTATGCTTATTAATGGACATTATCTTCAACAAGATTCCACAGCCCGAAAGGTCAACATCCTCCTGAAGCCACACACATCGTCAACGAAGAGACTTGTCATCAGTGAACATCACAGCTGTTCCTATACCAGATGGTATAGTATGGGACAAGGTTGATTTCAACCTATTCGGACCAACCGAACTTTTAAGAATTAATCATGTATTTAAAATCTCATTAAGTGATTTCATTACCTCCAGTACATTTTCTGATGATTGGGACACTGAAACAGTTAATAACATGTAATCTGATTTAGAGAAAACTGCTGCATTTTCTAATAATGAAATGTTAGAAGGTTCATCAGATTATGACAAATTGTACCGTTACCAACATTTTGGCCATCATTTCCTGCACAAATCTTTTTTACCTAGGTATGTATTTGAATACAATCAGTGGGAACATTGCCCAACACCACCAAAAAGTAGTTCACAAATGTTTGCACAGAAAATTTGCATACTTTTCAGGGTTTAACATCACAGATCCAGCCTCATTCTATTATAAGGTTGCACCAACATCAGCACTGAAAATCATGCTAACAAAATACTTTGCAACAGACCTACTGTCTTGGTATAGCCAAGACAAAGGACATGAGGTGGCAGAATTCTTCTACAAAGGAAGGGGCAACAATTGATAACATATTGAAGTACAATAGAACAGTCCCCAATTGGAAGGAGCAGGCGGTTTGGCCCTTAGACACAATCACATGTCATAAAAGTTTCCTGCACATCACCGAGGGACTCAATATGCATAGGCCGGACCCACGTTCTGTACAGAGAGAACATCCAGGGGTAGTGACATCCTATAGTGTTGGGAAGTTGTGCCTACAATGGCTAGAAACCTCAACACTTGCAGAAGTGAAACACTTACCTTTACTCTCACAAGACATGGATCTTAGGGACTTTTTACAAGGACCTAGGAAACAACGTCAAAAACGTTTCATATATGCAGGCATTTATGCTGCCTGTAATGAAATCTGGAAGATTTCCCAACAAGAAGCCGCAGAGAGAATACGGGAAATAGACAGTATAAACTTAGAAAAAACATTTGCTGTGGTGGATAATGGGTTAACAACTTTGACCTCCAGAGTATATTAATTGGGCAACATTGTATCTTCTTCTATTGACATACTGGAACAGGATTTAGCCATATTACAACACAGCCAATCACAGTTACGTTCTATTATGTTATTGAGTTAGACGCTACAATCTTTGTGTGCAGGCCTTGTGCCTTGGCGTTTTATAAACAGTACGTCTCTGTTTTCAGAATACAATCTAACTGATACACGGATTGAAATGGCACAAAGGGAAGCTAAATATACAATGCTGTAAATTGAAAAACTGGACAGACTACCATTTACAGTAGCTGAATTACCATCAACTGAGCGGCTAATCCATGGCCAAATAACTCTCCCGGTCACTACATTTCACTTTCACTATTGCCTTGAGCAAAGGCAGGCAGATTTGAAAAATTGGGTAAAGAGTACATTAAGAAATTCTGGGATTTACCATATAGATTTCGATGCCGGAGTGGGGATCGAGAAGTGTTTTAGTGGTACCAACTGCAAGAACGCTTTAAGCAGTTCTCTCATATGCCAAGATAACGTTTTGCACGGAGCCTGTAATGGTTCAGTTTCAAATCTGTCTTGCCACATGAAAGCAACACCAGCTGCCATAATATTGCCAGTGTTAGAGTTATTTTCGAATGGGAGTTACTTGATGCTGAACGATCAAGGTTGTTGTGGCATGCTTCCAGGCATTGCATATCTGGTCACTGTGAACACCAGGGTAACTTGCTGTATGCAAGTATTGTTTCTTCTGACAAATACAGTCAGGGAGGCGCTAGTATGGCCTTCACTGAATGTTTCGCTGATACAGTTTGATGCTTTGAGCAGAATGAAAGCCATGCTTTTACAGAAAACTGTGCCACTTACATCCGCTCGAGAAACCTTTGAACTTCAAGTTGCAAGGACCTCGACCAAAATACAGGTGCTATTTTGAACAAATTGCCCCCTAAATTTCGCAGAAATGGTGGGACGTATCTTTACTATGTCTGATACGAGTGGCATTATACACCTATTTAAGACCATAGGGTCCGGATTCCTTAGCACTTTCCAGACTATCCTCTGAGTTATTCCTAACTTCATACACTCCGTGTTTGGAAGTATTTTCGGGGGTCTACCTCTAATATTGCTCGCTGTAGCTGGAATCCTGGTTATCGTCTACCTGCTGCGCAATGGACAAACCACCCGCCAGCGAGATTGCGAAGGCTTTCCTTGAAAGACGATACCGTGAGCGCATGGTACAGCATCTCGGTGCACCTCGCCTACGAGAACTAAGTGCTTCTTGGTTCTTATCCTTTAGACCAGTCTTTGAGGACTGCATCGTACCTGTCTTCCGATGCCTGTTCTGCGGAGGCGAATGAGAGTTGGACATCTGTCTGACATCTCTGACAAAGAGGCCAGCGGACTTAGACTCCAGGCTGGAACCTTTGTGGTCCCATGCACAACTCTGTCCCCAGCGTATTCCTATCTTGACGCATGCCTTCCTTGAGGAGCCGCAGGTGCCTTTCACGACAATTACATTTCAGCTTCAGCACTGACACCGAGGTTTCGAATCCGGTACCGGAAGCCTACACACCAGCTACTGGCAACAAGGCGTTACATCTATGCACGCTTGATGTGCTATGCGAGGTATTGCAATGTTTGTCCCCTGCTGTAGCAGGCAGCGATAATATTATGTCTCCCAGCCAGGACTTCTAATCTGAATCTGGCTCACCGTGTGCTGGGAATGAATATGGAACCTTTTTATATCCATTTCGTTTTTCTTCAAAGACTCTTTTTCAAATTGGCACTTTCTATCTCAAAGCATGGCTTTCTAAGAACGCTTGCAGTAGTTCAACTTGTGTGATTGAACTCATTTAGAACTGTGATTTTCTGAACTTTACAACTTCAAACATTACCAAAGAACATTTTTTCCCTGTTTTTTTAAACAGTTTTTAACGCTTTTAGAAACTTTTTAAATGATAATTTGATAATTTTATGCACTGACACCGTTATAAATGTGTATTTCGGAACTGTGAATTATTATTGTTAAGTATAAGGTGGAGTGAGTGTTATATTTCATATCGGTACCCTAATATAGGTCCAGGGAACATCGTACACTTTCCCTATATCATCATTTCATAGAAACGAGCCTTATAAGGACATAACTCCAAATAAGGACAGAATGCCTTATAGGGACATCACGCCTTAGAAGGACTGCAGCCTTTTATGGACTAAACCTTTCACCTAGTTCCATGTCGAGGGTGGATTTTTCCCAGTCGATATTGCTAAGACGTCATCCTTAGCCCATATGAAAAAATTGATGAGTACACTCTCCAGGAGGTATACTTCACATCTCCCATCGACGCACAAGGTTTAATCCCCAACGTCATACTCGTACTGAACAATGGGTAACAACGTACATAGACTGTATAAATACAGCACCTCTTGCTACCAGAGAGCAGGAGGGAACCGAGACTTCAAGGCCAACACACTGACCAGAGACACTGCAGCTCCGGCATGCCATCGCCCCAGCTGTCAGTGGTCTGACGATCCCTCGCGGGGTGTCCAGCTCAAGTCCAGGACAAAGTCCAGCACTCTCACTATTAAGGTATGGGGGTTCGACTCAATCCTAACGGGATTCTTGGCTCTTAGGCTATGTAGCACCTACTCACATGCTAGGTACACTTAGGTACATCTAGTCAGGCATCTTAGGAGTATGCAATTTATTTTGTAAATACATTTCATATTCATGTATATGTTTGCGACTATTGCAAAATGGTAGAACAATACTATTCCTTTTTATTCACTGTACTGCTGGTTCTATATCTCTGCTACTGTGTTACAATTGTAACAACGCACTTATTTTACATGAAAAGAACTACGGTACAATAAATTCTTATTGTAAAAACGCTCAACTGTTTCTTCTCTGCATCTCTCTGAGAGCAAAACAAGCAAGCATGAGTGACTGGGGGAAAAGTAGTATATTGTTTCCACTAGTCTGAGGTTATTGTCTTCTGAGGTTGCCAAAAACGAATCTCTCTGATAACAGGAGATTCTAGTGGCACTACGAGCTAGCTAATGCAAACCATAGGCTAATATTTGCGACGGGGGAGCACGGAGTCAGTCTGTCACCAGACCCACAGTATATGTTATCCGTAAACAGCGCAGGTCCTGCATGACAGGGTACTATTGGGACTACACTACAATAGCTGGATCAAGATTCAATTTATTCAGAACGCGACTCCTTCCCTTCTTCCTTATGGAGTGTCGCAGTTCTCATGTCTTGATCATTACTTTATTATGTTTTGTGATAGAGGGAATATTCGTTAACATAGATCGGTGTGCCTCAGAGCAGATTCCAGTAATGGACTCAGTCAAGGAAATGCAGGTTCAGGCTGGATGAGCAGAGTTAAAACATTCTGAACAAGACGCTTCTGTTACAACTACACGGATAAAGTTTTGTGTAGTATCCTGTAAAATACTGTTTCAAATGTGATGTCTTGTCTCATTATTATAGGGCCACTATACAAGAAATAGTTTCACCCACACATGCAGCCCTTTAGTTTCAGTCCTAAAAGAGGATGTGGACGAGGATGCAGTAGAGCAGGCTGACCGGCTAGACCGGAAGAATCAAGACCGGTTAAGGCTGGCAGATTGTTGCTTCTTTTGGTGCTTAAATGGTCGTGTACAGCGCACTGACAGGCTGAACGACACTTTGCATAAGAAATACACACACGTTTGGAGAGTGAAGCATCAGGCCCCTAGGGCTGAATGATTCCTAAGCAAGAGCGTTGCAGCGTGATATTCATAGAAAAAAGATGCCAGCACAATGTCTGCTTGGAGAGCCACTTGCGCATAAGGCAAGCAATGGCTTTTTTTTAATAACAAATTTTATTGAGTTTTGGGGTACATAACAGGCAATGCCCAATGCATATATTTTGGATACAGTATGTATGAGATGGTACCAATTATATCCAAACATCAGTATCACCTGTGAGCATACAGGTCAACAACTAAACTTGGCACAGGTTACAACATGTTCCATGGTAAGAAATGTCCAAATGAACATATGTAGGTAACAGAAGTGACTCATCGTACAGTAGTATGGTCTACCTTGATTTTATTGCCTGATTTAAGGAGGGTCTAAGGATGGCAGGGGAGGCAGGTCTATACCCCGGTATATTGCCCAGCGAGACCATATATTTCTGTGTTTTTGTGGACAGCTACGCGCTTGGTACATGACAATCTCAGCTCCCATGCACCTGTCCATGGCCTTCCTCCACCCCCCATTTCACGGCAGGGAGGTCCCTTTCCACGTTTGGGCAATATCCCGATTGGCAAGTGTGAGGCCCAAAAATAATAAGTGTTGTTTGTAATTATTTCCCCCAATCCCCTCAATACTGTGAAGTAAGAAAATCTTGGGTTCGAATGGAAGGCGCCAGGAGAGGACCTGACCTAAACAGGAAGATATCTTACGACAAAACGGTTGCAATGCCCTACAGTTCCAGACCGTGTGCAAGAATGCCTCGTATCTGAGACATGTGGGGGACTGGATAACACCCATCCTCCAGAGGCGGGAGCGGGTGTAATATGCTCTATGAAGGTATTTAAACTGGATTAGGCAGTATCTCGTAGCTACAGTGTCAGCACGTGGACTGCCTAAGGCTTCAGTCCAGACATCATCTGTAAGGTCTGAAATATCTGCTTCCGAAGCTTCTCGGGTTTTCTGAATTGTACTTTGGGTGGGAGTAGGAAGTGTCTGGTAAATTTGTTGAATCTTGTGCGCACCAAGGTCCCTTATCAGTAAGCGTCCCACTAATGGGTGAAACTCTGGTAGGCTATCTAGGGAGCGGATCAGGGGGATTAAGGCTGTGTCTGGTGAAGATGGTATTCTGTTTGCAATTGTTGGAAGGATTTGAGTGTGGATCCCTGTAATATGTTGCCTAGGGTAGAGATTCCGATAAGGTCCCATGCTCAGAAGCCGGGAAGCTCGGCGTCAGGTCGCAGGTAAGAACAGTGCCAAAGAGGGGTTGTCCGTGTCTAGCGCCTGTCCCAGCCCATTTTCTCTAGTGTATAGCGCCAGAGCTGTATAACGACTCTACAGGCAGGGGGTACGTGGTCAAGGTTCTTTCGGCAGGAGAAGAGGTTCAGGAGGGGGGTATTTTCCACCACAAGTCTCTCCACAGAGAACGCTGGGTCTGAGTGTGAGCTGTACCGCCACTTATTTATGTTCAACAGATGAGATGCAGTATAGTAGGCATAAATATAAGCAGCCGCTATCCCACCACAGTACGTTGACTTTGTGCAGGTTCTCACGGCGCCGCGGACAGCGCCTCCTCCCCATAAGAAGCAGTTTTTTTTTTTTTTTAATTCTTTTTATTTGCATTTTTTAAACAACAGAAAACAACACAACCCACTGCTGTGCACATATAACATGTTATGGACGAGACAGCCGCGCATCACTTCACCGCTGGTAATACTATAGATATGCTCCCTCACAAAGTGCCCCATAAGAAGCAGTTGAGTGCATTAACCTGGGCAAACCATGTACGTGGGAAGTTGTAAGGGAAATGTTGTAGTCGGTATAAGATAGGTGGTAGGGAGACCATTAAAAAAAATTGCTGATCGACCGCACATAGACAGGGGCAGAGGGGACCATCATCTCGTCTCTTCCCGGATACGCGAGTGTCGTGGATTAATATTAAGCGCCCAGGATATCGTGGGACATGGCAAAATGAAGACCCTTAGGTATTTAAAGGCCCCGGTTGCGTGAGACAATTGCAAAGCCCAGGAGCTGCGCCCCTGGTCTCCCCAAACTGGGAATAGCACCGACTTCGCTGAATGGGTTCAGAGGCCGGGTGGCTTTTATTTCTGGACAAACATCATATCATACGCTGGGGTTTTAGAGGTCTTACACAGTGTTCCGTTTCACGTCGCCGCTCTCTCAGAGGTGGCAGGCGTTTTATTTTAAAGCTAAAATGATGTGATTTTAACTTTCTCCCACTTACAACTTCTTCCACCACAATAAAAGATAATGGCGAAATTAATTTCCCAAGATGGCCTTCTCTTAATACCGGTAGTTATTTCTTAATGTTGGTAGGTTTGTGTCAGCAAAATATATGTTTAAAAACAGTCCCGTGTTTTATTACCGAACTTTACTACATGTTTACGATGGGCTCAGATAAATTGGCAAAGAGGGAGTTTTTTAAATTAAAATAGTTAGTAAATTGTAAAACGGCTCAACGTGGGGGATGCTAACAGGCTCGCACACGTATTCACGAACGGCATCCTCATGTGCAGAGCACTGCGAGAGTTCACCAGAACGCCATGGGTTCTTCATGTGTTATTTTCATTAACACTTTTACATCTATCAAATTAAAAAAACTATTTTCTGCATCGCTTTCTTTCTGTTCTTTTGCTTGTTCACAAGAACAGACATATTAGCTTCAAAAGCTTTATTTAATTTGCTGGAAATTTAAGGCACTCAAAGAAAAATTGCAAATATTTAGGTGGATGAGTGTAACGCTTCCTTGGGATTCATAGATACACCCCTGTGTCACTAGAGAATCAACAGGGGCAAGCGTTATTTCTAAAGGTGCTCGTTTATGGATTGTTTAATGTTACCCAGCACAGGGCGCGTTTGGGCAGCCTTCACTGTCAAGTAGTCTACTTCATGCTTTTAACAACAAACAGCAGCAATTATCCCGTGATCCGTAATGTTTATACATTATATAATACTAGCAGATTATAACGTTATATATAAATAAAAAAGAATTGAACATTTTAACCCGGTTCTGTACATATGAAAGAATTTTAAATTGGAGACTAAAAGTTTAGTTGATCTCCTTAGCTTGCTTCGTAGTAGCAGCAAACAGAAGCTTGTATGAAGGACTGAAGGCCTTCAATGAAGCACTGACAAAAGGAAAGCATGCCTTACGAGCAAAAAAGACAAAGTGATACAGAATCAAGTATATTGCTTCGTCGTTTGATACTTACAAACGAACTTTAAAAAATCTCAGGCTCTCACATTAAATTTATGATTTTTCAATACTGGTTTGTGAATTAAATACATCATTTCACCATTTATGTATTTGTTTGATGTTCAGTTATTTCTGTAATGGTGTGTACTGGTTTTGAGGTTCAAACTGTACAAAATTACTTCGGTGGGGTCCCTGATTTTCAGTGATGATTCAGTGGGGCAGGAGTGTTTTATTCCTTGAACCCAACGCCCAGGACATATTGTTTGGGGTCAAGGACAAGATGTTGTCATGTTCATTTTGTCCTTGGGATCAGTAGGCCCAGCCCCCTGCAGCACAAACCCTTTGGCTGCCAGTTTACAGTACCACATTATGGATCAGGGAAGGGCACTGTCTACAGTTAATGCAATATTTGTGTCCATATGTTAATGCTGTTCGAACTTGTATTTATGGTTCATTAATAGAAAGCCTTTATTAGGGTGAGCTCTCTAAGGAAATGTAAGTTCAGACTGCACTACTGACAGTGTTGCCAGTATAAAAACGAGCATTGCTATAACCAATGGGTCTCGCCTTTGGGACCTTGTAAGTATTTGGCCATGCACATTATCCTGGGTGCTACAACATCTACTAATACTTCATGTGCCACTGGTGAATGGGGGAGCAGAGCCACCAATCAAGCCAGGCAGGACTTTTACAGGCCACAAGAGAGTGAAGAAGCTGCGAGGGTCAGGTACTACAGTAGAGGAAGGCGGATGGAACATGCAGTGCACTTGTAATAGTAACAGACGTAATGTTGAAACGAGGGGCATTTACCACAAACCTAAAGTAATGGATAAGAAAAACTAACTCTGTAATTCAAAAGAGTCATACTGACCTTGGACAGTATAATCTAGTCTGCTAACATAAAAAATACTTACTAAAGTTAGAAAAAAACGGTCTGAATGTCATCTTGTGATTGGTTTCTAAATGTGGTGCTCCTCAGGAAACCAACACTCAAGAGTTTAAAAACAAAGTAAAGTGCATGTCAAGAACCTTAATTCTCAAAATACAATACAAGTTGCCCCAAAAAGCGAAAACTACCTACAACTGTTTTATAGCAAAATATTGGGTATACCTTGGATATCTTACCGCTCCACCTGCAGTGCAAAAAGCCAGCCTAAAATCCAATGTTGGGTGTATATTTGCATGCCACAAAATAACTGGTATAGGCATGTTATTTCCGTGCTATAAGTCTTCATCTTGCACCCATAATTAAATCGGAATCAGGTCCTGGAAAAAATCTTGTGCTACCTGTATTTATAAAAATACGAAGATGGGGAATATGTTCCAAAAGCAAACAAAGAATACAAATATGCCCCAACAGAAACCACGCATATGTGCAACATGTGCTGGTTACGTTTACGAGTCCTTACAAAAGATAGCTATAGTTACAAGTCCTAAAAACCATACAACGCAGCACAGAGCCCATCACTTACCCGTCTAGTCTCGAGAACGCCAAAAACGCACATGAGGCAGCCCAATTCAAAGGAATGTCAGGAATGCAGCTGGCATCCGGCCGTGCTGCTGCTCGCTCCCGAGCTCCGTAGGCCAGGGGAGAGAGAAAGCGGGAAATGCACCCGCCTTTAGCCAATTGTGTGCGGTCTTTCTTAGAAAGACGCACACAAAGGCCAAAAGCGTGTGATGAAAAAAAGCACACGCACGTGCGTGTGGTCAGAGTTGAAAGTCCTTACTAGAAGCCTCGCAGACCAACGCATGACCGCTTGCTCAGGCGAGACCTAATGAGTACACACGTTTGCAAAGTTTAACAATATATGGAGACGTGTAATGCTTCCAGGATGCTCTCTTATTAGATGTACATATATGCAAAAGCTGGAAAGCAAGATTGATGATTCTTTGTTTTCAAAATAAAATGTTCATTAAAAAAATGCAATTGGGAAAAAAACGTTTTGCTGAACTACCGTGAAATTTTAGGTACCATTTCTTTGAAGCATTGTTTAGCAAAATGTGTTGATGCAGGTTAGCATTTCCCCAAAATATAAATAATGGAAAATCAGTGTAACCAGTTGCAACAAAATTATAGGAAACATGAAAATGAACACGCACTGGAAAAGCTAATAGGTAGGACATTGGTGGTCAGCCTTTTGGTTATGTCAATGCATATTGTGTTTTGACATGGGCTTTGTAACTTTATTGCTGTGGGAGCTGCCCGGCCCACATCTTTATAACAAACATTGGCAAAAGCAAAAATATTTATGGCCTCGTCAGGGGTAGTAAGCACTATATAAATGCAATTACAATGCCACAGTAGTTCCTGGCACTGAACAAAATTACTTTGTGTGCCAATATGCTCCTTGTGAAAGAGCAGACTGCTGTCACTCACAGTGAAGACAGTTGGTAAATAAATAGAATTTTGTTATAAACAAGACACCAGACCTAAATCGGGCCCCAAAGAAAGCCACAAAAGGGCACCCATGGTGTATGCTCTTGCAGAAGTGCAGATTTACAGCTTTCATGAATTCACAGAAGTAGGTCAGAAAATAATACTCCTAGAAAATATTTATGAACTGCATTTTAGCACTGGCAAATAATCATGCGTGGATTTACTCATGTGAAAATCTGTTGCGCAGTAACAAGTTCACTTTCTCACCAACCACTTTTTCCTATGACCCCCGGAAGAAGTTTTACTTTTGCTATTGTCAGGAGTAAACTTCCAACCTTTTTCTGTATGGGAAAATATTAGAGACATGATGATAAAAACCCATAAAACATGAAAGTTAGTAGGTTTGCACAGACCCAAATGGGCATTCCAACCATGGGGAACCATTGATTACCACTGCCTCCAGCCTCAGTATGGAGATCTGTGGAAGGTGGCAAAACAAGGGAAATGCTAGTATTCAAACCCTACTATAGTGTAAGCTCTGGCTTAATCAGAGAGGCTATGATCAGAGCTCACATATAAGGAGATTGTGATTATAATTTGTCCCCGCACTACGTGGCACCAAAGGGACAAGGGGATTTTGTACAGGACAAGTAGTTTTATGATGCAACCTGTTCCATGGGAAAGTAGATATGTTATTAAATTCCGCATCCATGCAGTGGGGGAAGGGTCAGCCTTCAGCTTGGGGGAGCTGGGCTCAGGGCACCAATTTTCTGAGGGGCATATATATGGACCTGTGTACATTAAGGTTATGCCAACAGCTGCGGTCTTCTCATCTTGCTCCTGCCTTGTCGTTGTTACTGCCTATTCATTTCTAACTGATTTGCCATTTTAAGTGGTTTAAATCCTTCATTATCATACGACGTGCAATGCTTTTAACACTCCTTCAGCCCACTTCCTTGTCCTCCCTTCACCCTCCGACCCCTGCTAGCACACATCAATAAAACCATCATCTGCATGAGGCAGCTAAGCAATCGGTGATTTAGGTAAGCTGGGGTAGGTCCTGGGATGTTTGTGTTCAGGGGCCAGTCACTGCTCATTCAGGTATTGACCAGTAAACGCTATCTTAGCAAAGGTTGGCTCTGTGGGGTGGCCCCCAGATTCCAGTATGGTTAACAGGTTAGGAACCGCTGGCAGTTAACCTAGATTAGAGTTTTAAGTATAGGGTTGGGTAGCACACTACACCTGCTCAAGCAGGGGCTTCAAACTAGTTCGGGCGGCCTGTGTTCCTTGGTACTTTAAGTTTGGAAATGCTCATGTTTAGAAGGATGTATTTGACCATTTGTCCCCATTGCAGTAATCCTGATCAACACCTCCTTTTCCCCGCTGTAAAGAGGGCCAGCCTAGTAGGCTACTTCACCAACTCACCCTCTCACATTCACTCTTCCGCATGAATTCCCACTAGCTTTCCCACTACTCCACATTCATCCACTCACATTCACTCACACACTTACGTCCTTCAGTCCCTAACACTTTGTCTATATGAACACATCACAGGCATCTATCAATTTCCAAGAAGTTTCATGAAAAAGAAAGCCAGGCCTATTGATGGTATCAATGTTTGCTTAAACATTTGCATGCCACTAACAGTGAATAAGAGGCATTACTAACTGGGCGAGTATATTACACAAAACATACCAAGTTAAGCTTTACAAATTCATATCTCACACCTATTCTAATGGGGACACTATTTACAATAAATGTTTGCTGTTGTACCTCATAAAAGCAAGTATTCATTTCACTGAACTGTGTAGTATATGACAAAACAGCCTATTGACACAATTGCACAAGGAAACAGCAATCATAATATTCAAAAAGACTATCACCAGTAAAGCTCCCTCATTAGGCACTTTTAACATCATGGCAACAGGCCTGTTCCCATACATATGGGAAAGCAGCTAGATGAAGAGATAAAAGAGTCAACTCAATTTTTCAAAGTCAGTTATACACAAATGTTCTGTAACACGTTTTTACTGAATACAGTAGATCCATTGAGATTTGAAGTCTGGCTCTAACTGGGTAGTTATCCAGACTGAGAGAACTGTTTTCACTCCTCTGGTGCAGGTGTTGGCCATCGGCTGACACTGGGGAGGGCTGGAAAGAGCCTTTGGTGTTTGTACTGGAGGATTCAATTTTTTAAACATAGGGTGGGGGAGACGCGGAATAGCTACTGCATCAGCCCGCCTCCTCATTCCCCACTGGAGCAGCTGAAAGGAGTAGGTGAGAGCTCTCTCCCACTCTGGTGGGGACAAAATGCCTAAAACTGCCTCGTCAGGTTTCAGGGAGGCCTTGTTGGAAAGGGGAAAGTTTCCCCTTTCCGAATAGGCCTACCTGAAACGGTTTCCTGGCTGTCGAATGTGGTTGCACTGTGATCCACAGCTAGGAAACACACAAGGCCTCCAGGGATAAGTATGGGGGGGTGGGGGAGGGGGGTCTCCTCTAGTGGTTAACAGGCCCTTTGGGGCAAAATACAATAACAAAATTAAGTTATTGAGCCCCGCCCAGGGGAAAACACATTTATATAAAACAAAAAGGCTCACTGCACATACATGGCAACATTTTATTCACATGCAGTGGAAGGGGCCGCATTCTAGGGCACACCAGTGGACTCAAATTTCGCTTGAGGAATTGGAGATATATTTGGGGCTTATACTCAAATACGGGTTAGTGCACAAACCAAGCTTGCAGTCCTATTGGTCTACTCGTATGGTTTGGGTAGCACCCATCTTTGCACTGTACAGGAGTAAAGATTGGCTTTTACTATTGCAGTGTACGCAGCATTTCAATGATAATTCTGCTGCATTGCCCGAGGATCATCCAGACCATGACCGGTTGTTCAAAATTCAGCCTTCCTGCAAGTTTTCAAGAGATTTATACTCCTACAAAGAATATAGCTATTGATGAGTCCTTGATCCTGTACCAAAGGGTGGCTGCTGTTCAGGCAGTACATTTAGAAAAAAAGAGTTTGCTATGGCATCAAGGTGTACATGTGTGAGAGTTCTCCTGACTAAGGATACAGCTTGAGAGTGTATATAGGGAAGGACTCCACTCTAAACCCTTCAGGTTGCCCTTCAATGTTGGGAGTCACAGGAAATGTTTGGGGGAGCTTGTCCAGCCACTCATTCACAAAGGTTATAACCTTCATGTGTACAACTTCTATACGGGAATAGAGATGTTCAGAGAGCACTACAAGTGGGCACTGTGGCATGTGGTACAGTTGGTTGTCAGCACAAAGAATTCCTGTAGGAGCTTGTTTAGAAGAAGCTCCTAACATTCCAGAGCACTGCATTACATTTCAATGCACTGCTTGCAGTCAGGTTCTCCGATAGGCATGATATGTACGTGCTCACCACAGTTCATGATGAGTGGATAAAAATGACTAGCTTTTTCAGCCATACAATGTAAGTCATAAAACTTGCACTTTGTATAAGAAGCCACTTACCCACCTCATCTAGATGCAATATACAATGCATATGTTGTTTATCGTCAAATCACCATGGGAAGAGAGTCCTTTGTTTTCCTATTTGCTTTATGTTGTACCATACAAAAGTGAAGTATTGAGAAATTGACAGAGGTGGAGCTGCCGTAACTTATACCTGTCAATGGCTGAGCACAGATACCTACCTTCCATGGGCTACTACTTCACTAGGCAAGCATGGGGAGAGAATGTGGCCTAACGGCTAGGGCAGTCGACCTCAGAGCTGGGGAACTGGGTTTGAGTCTCGACAGGGACGCTCCACATTCTGTGATTCTGGGCAAATCACTTAATCTCCCCATGCCTGACAAAAATGAATGTGTCCTTCTGTAACGTAACTGGTGCTCATGTAAAGCGATCTGATACATTTGGGTCTAGTTTGGCTATATAAAACTCAGCAAAAAAAAAAAAGCAGCCGTAGAAGTTATTTCCTCTACTTGCGGAAATCACAGACTTGCTTATGGCCTGCTAAACACATTTTCCCTCTGTCAGAACATGGTAGGTGTTCTGTTTGTCGTATTAAAAGTGATTATAGTCACCATGTTGTCACGGAGCACCCTGTGTTGCAAAAACAAAGTCTACACTAGATTTTGAAGTGCTCTTTAGAGAACATAGGCAGTCTTCCTCAGCACGTGTGCCCTAGATTTAAAGGTAGACATGTCCACTCCAAACTGAATGAGTTGGATTTGGCACAGTTAGTGCACATGAAAGACCCGTTTACTTGAGCTTCAAGAAGCAATAGAAGGCGTTCGAAAAAGGTTCACTTGGCAAGCATACAAGATTAATCAGGACTTTGAAGAGGACAGAGACATGAACAGGTACAAAAAGATTAGGTTAGGTGTGCTTTCACAGGGATATCATATAGGTAGAAGGCAGATAGTTACAGTAATACAGATACACATGCCACCACTTCATCTTCACCAAAGGACTAAACCCCATTGGCGCTGCACTCCCCCTGATACTGAATTACTCTGTCACTTAACTAAGCTGTATGGTTTGGAGTCATCTGAATGCAGAAGGCAGCCTCCTCCCTCAGCCTCCCACCACGTGCACACCCTAAACCTCAAACAGCTTCACTGGCTCCCCATCCACAGCTCTTCTCAAACTCCTGCCACACACATTCAAAGCCTTTCACAGCACTGACCCAGCATACTTCAAAACCCCCTCAGATTTCAGAAATGTTCCAGACCTTCGGCCGGACTTGTACTCGCACACATACCATGCTTATGCAGTAAAGAACAGGAAGAAGTGTCTTCTCCTAATTTGCTCCAAAAGGGTGGAATGACCGGCCCCAACCCATCTGCGCCGTCACTAAAATTATTGCATTCGCACAAAGCTGAACGCTTGGCTTTTAAACTAGGTGAATCCAAGGATCTGCCCGACTGCTCCTGGCTCGCAACAGGATACCCCCTTGGGTGATATTGCGCTTTACAAAAACACCATACATCACAGAGAACTCTGCACTCCATGCTACAATCATGGGTGACCTATATGTCTTGCTTGCCATGTTCATCCTCCATGAGAACAAAAAAGATCTACAGTTTGGCGTATGACAAATGCATTAGTTATAGCACTGCACATTATCGTGGACAGGATATATGCCATGTTTGTCAAAAACTAAAGTTCTTAATAGTTTAGGATGTGCTCTATAGGGAACTTAGGCAGTCTTCCCCACGTTTGCCATAGTTTTCAAAGGTAGATATGCCCGCTCAGTTAGAGTACTATGGGCCTTGCATGGAAGTCTCAGACACTCCAAACACCTATTCACAAACTGGAAGGTGTTGGATTTAGCACAGTGAGTGTGCTAACGCACATGAAAGACATATCTTCATGTGGCTGTCAGGGGAGCTGGAAGTAAAGGTTCACTAGGCTTGCGTTCGGTAATGCTCAGAATGTTGACCGAGGTGGATACTTGACAGTAGTAAAAAGGTGGTTAACATTTTTTTTCGTTTGTGAAGATTGTTGAGGCACCAACCGTCAACATGTATGGACATGTGTTTATAGAGGTTTGTTTGGGGTGTGTTTGTATGGAAGTTAGTTGAAGACTGATTGAGAGGTTGTTTTGAATGGGTATTCCATCATCTGGCGTATGAATGTGATGGACCCTTGAATGGTGGCGGCATGATGATGTGAGGGACTGATCTGTTGGATTGGGCCCGTGGCTGGTGGTATGAAAGTCTTGTGTATGATGCGTGAATAGAATGTGAATGGACGATAAAGCAGTTGTTGCCTTGACGCAGCTTTAGCGCTTTACCACCAAAATGCAAATCTGGCCCTTAGCAAGAGCCCCTCTTTTTTTGGAAACTAAACACCAGGAGGTATAGAGTGTGCCCTATAAAACTGGAAAGTGCATACATGGCTAATATTATTCATTTATTTACATTTGGTGTTGGAAAGTTTTGGAATCTGTGGAGATAAACAAATGGACGACCAACCAGTTTTCCCACATACAAACTTAACCGAATGTGTTGTGTGTGGCCCTAATGCCCTAGATTGGAAAATGCTTAAAAAAACAATATGGACATATAACATTTTTACAATGAAACTATCGTCTTGGCAGTTTGGGTAGCTGTGGATTTTGGGGTTGTCTGTGCTGCAACCCAGGGAAACCTAGCAAACCTGCAAATTTTTGAAAATTAGACAACCAGGGGAGTCCATGGGTGTGTGAACTGAATAGCTCTCACCAAGTCATTTTACCACAAAGCCTTTGGAAACCCAAACGCTTGACTTTAAAAAAAAAAAAACATTTTCCACACATTTCTGTGAGAAAAACATCTGGAATGTGTGGGAAGCCACGTATTTCCTACTGCCCAGCGTTCCCCCAAGTCTCCTTACAAAAAAGCTACCTCACTTGTGTAGGTAGGCCTATTGCCCGTGACAGGAAAGGGCCCTTAACGCCACATAGACATCATATTTTCCAGACCCCCCCACCCCCCCCCCATCCCTTTTTTTTTTTAAGATCTGGATTTTGAGCCCTAGCTCAGCCAGCACCTTGATTTGATCAGTTTCTGTTGTGGGCACCTGGCCCAGCCACACAAGTGGGGCAGTGTTATTATCAGCACAAGTGGGCAACGCTGGGCGGTAGAAATTTTGTGAATCCCTGCACATTCTGAAAGATTTCCTCACAAAAATGTAAGGGAAATGAGATGTCAAGCAAAGTTTGAGGTTTGCAGAGCACTGTGGGTAGGAAAGCTTTGTGGGATCCACATTACGCACACCACACCCTCGAATCCCCTGTTTGTCTAGTGTTCAAAAATGTCTGCGGTTTGTAGGTTTGCATGGGTGGTGCTACAGCACAGCCCCAAATACTGCAGCTAACCCAATTGCTCATCTCTCAACTTAGTGCTTTAGGGCCTATTGTGTCATGGTCTTTTGGCCCTCCCACACAAGTGGCGTACCGTTCTTATTGGGAAATATGTGGGAACTGAGGGTTGTAAAAAAATAAAAAATAATTTTAAAAAAAAAGTTTCTCTCTGCAGATTCCCGAATTTTCAGAAAATATGGGTCTCTTACCAAAGTTTGCTGGGGGCTTCTGGGCAAAAATATCTGCTGCAGTCACACAAGTCATGCACCTCTGGACTTCCCTGGCTATTTTGAAAAAATTGCAGGTTTTCTAGGTATCCCTAGGGGCCGGCAGAGCTAGGGCTAAAAAACCACAGCTACTCAAACTAGTTAAAAAGGGTCCGTTTTCAGTGGAAAAATGTAATGCATCTATGTGGTGTCGTGGGTACTAGGCCTATCCACACAAATGAGGTGGTATTTTGTTTTTTTTAAATCAAAAGACATGTGGGAGCTTAGAATAGTAGAGCACTTGTTATTACTAACTGGATTTCGCATCATTTGCCCCTTCCAAATGTAAGGCAGTGTGTAAGAAACTAGCCACTGTGAAAAATACCCTCTAAATCACATGCTATTACAGGGACCCACAAATTCAAAAATGTACAAGTAACTACAGCTCCTAAACTCCATAGTGTGTGCCCATTTCAGAAATACATAGGTTTCCTTGATACCAATTTTCACTATACATATTTCACCACATGAATTGGTCTATACTTGGTACACAGTGAAAAACCATTGTACGGTGCAGCTCAGTTGTTCGCTCTGGATACCTAGAGTTCTTGGAGAACCGACAAACTCTACATAGCCCCGCAATCAGGAGGATGTAGGGGATATAATGGTATATTGCTTTGGTAAATTGGTCATTGTGACAAAAAGTTACAGATGGAAACGCTGTCAAACAGTTTCTTTCCTACTTGTTTTCAATATTACCCTAATTTAGCAGTTAGATTCTTTGAGAAATCTTTGAGGGATCTACAAGTGACCCCTTGCTGAAATCAGAATCGTTTCTACTTTTCAGAAATCTATAGCTTTCCTGATCACCCACGGGCTTCACATTGGCTACCACCACAAACTGAAAGCAGGTTGAAAACACAGAAAATAGGAAAAATGGGCTACCTTTTTCAAAAATACTAAAACTATGGAAAAAGAAATTGTTTTTTTTTATTAGAATCTGCACGGTCCTGAACGCTGTGTAGATGGGGCCTTCAGCACAGCAATCTGTTAATTGATGCTCTTTTTAAAGGGGAGGGGGCACCTTCATCCAGGGCAATCTTTTCCTATTTTCCCCCAAAAACTTTTGCCTATTTTCTTGGTCCCCTCCAGGGTAATCTACAAACCCAGGGTAGCTTCAGAATCCCTAGGATGTTGGAAAAAAAGGACCCAAATTTGTTGGGCACACCTTATGTGGACAAAACAAACAACCCCAAAAAGGACTCTGCACTGGGGTCCAGGGAGCGTCCTGCTGGTTGGTGTCTCTTTCTGCACCAATATTAGTGGAAAAGCAACACTGAATATATCGATTTATGGGTTAACCCAACAGTACCAGAGGCTTTAAAAGTTACCGGAGGTCTTTAAGATTTCAGCAGGTTTCTAGGGCTTCAATCACAAAAGTTCAGAGAACACTTAGCAACGTGTTCTCTAAGAATATAACGATCTTGTTTGGTTTATTTTGGTTACAGTAAAGTTCTGGCGTGTTTAATTGACAAAATGAGTTAGCAGGTGAATTTTTTATCTGATACCTCTTGATTGCACTGACCTTTTCTGTTAACACTTCCAACAAGGACAGCAATCACGTTATAATAGAGGAACAATTACTTGCTGTCGTGAACACATTAAATGCCACGGGGAGAGGGCTAAAAGAGTCAATTATTTGCGTAACGGATGCTGTGGATGGCAACTGGCCTAACACCCTGACCAAGGCCATGGGTAACAAAGCACAAACAGCTAAAGAACTGGTGAAGAACTTGGTACCAAACAGGACAGTGGGTCATAAGGGACTACAGTGGGTCATAAGGGGCTGGTTTTAAATTTGCTCTTTCTTTTAGACCTCTTTTCATATGTTCTGCAAGAAAGTTATGACTACTGGTGTGCGTATGTGGGTACCAACATTAGAAACCAGGTGATTCCATCAAACATTCAGCTTCGTCCATCTAGTTCTATCTGTGAAAGGCAGAGGGGGAAGATTAATCTTGGTTTGGAAAGTCTATGATAAGGATTCTGGAATTTGCACATTCTGGAGGAGCATCAAGGATAGTGGGAAACTAACATATACATAAATTAGAACTCTTTAGGCAGTGATCCAGAAGAACATTTATGACCGTATGTGCTAGTATCTGCTGCATAAATTAATAAAGAACACGTGGCAATATAGGCAAACATTGTTCAAAGCTTTCTGTTAATAATGGCACCCATTCAGGCGATTCAGCAATCAACCATCTTCAGCAGATAGCCAAAGAGATATGGTCACCTGTAAATTTCAGACTTTGTACTCTCACAACAGTACAGAGTTTCCTTTGCGTTTACATTAGCCCCGAGAAGGCTACATGATACGTTCCTTACCCTTGGCCTGCCCACGTTTTCAACTTGAGACTGCAGACTTTTAATCGTATCTAAAATTCCCCATAAACCATTAGGGAATTAGAGGATTTATGATGGGCAGCTATTTAAGTGGGCATGATGAAGAACAGCTTCAAAACTTAACCAGAAATAATATAAAAAATTCGATCTAAACCTAGCACTTGGCTTTTGTTTTTAGGGTGAGGGTTGTGCACTCAAATGAATTAAGCTGTAGTCGAGAAGCAAAATAAGATCAACAATAAATAAAACACGAACAAAGTATCTGATGAGAGAAGTAAAAAAGCTACAAAATGTACAAGCAATTCCAGAAAAGCAACCACAAACCCGGAAAACGATTTTAGAACAAGTAGAACGGACAAGTAAAAGCTTACAGGGAAAAAATGCTGACGAGTTTACCATCTGGCTCAATATTTCAGCAGCAGTAGTGGAAGAAACTCAGTGTATCTATTATGCAGAGTTGTGCGCGCTCTAGTATACCAAGGATAATTAAAATCTGTGAGGTATTTGTACAATTTCTGGATTCCCTTAAAACCATAAAAAAAGTTTGCATTTAGGCTGTGCTTGCGTAATACCAGCATAACAAGGAAAAACAGTAATATGTTTTTAAAACCAATAACAAATATGTAACATTATGACATTTATGGACTATAAAGAAAACTTACAATTCGAAGACCATATACAGCATTCCATCTGAGCTGTAAGTTTCTAACAACTCCACAATATGTGGATGTTTCAGCATGTGACAGATACTTGCTTCCCTCTTCAAATCTGCAAAGCAAAATAAACAGGTGAGATTGTAGGTAGGCTGTAGCTGTTTCAATATGCCATAGTAATCTAATTACTTTCTTGCCAGATAGAACCATGTGCATTGATTAACAATACACAATGGTTCAACATGAACATGTAAAAAAACAGCACTGTGACTGACTGTGACTGCCCTTACATACACATAGTTGATGACGTGCTACAAATGCTGGATCAGAACGAATCTTGACTTCTAATCCTCCTCGACCTCTTTTCAGCTTTTGTCTAACCTCCTAGACCTTCTGAAAAGCAGGATGAGATTATCTGGGTCCGTGTTAAAAAGGTTAGCTTAGTTTGTCCACAAAGGAACGCAAAGAATCAAGGCCAATCAGTTCCTGTCAAATTGCACTCCAATCACACTAGGGTTTTCAAAGGGGTCTACGCTCATACCCACTCCCTTCAACCTGTTAATTAAGCCTTTAACTCAAATTCTGAAACCTTCTAACATCCACTATCACATGTATGCTGACGGCACCCAATTGTACCAGAAAATCTCTTGCCCCGAGTATATCAGGTCTCTCAACACAACTCTACATGAAACCAAAAAATTGGCTGACCTCCCACCACCTTAAACTAAACTCTCTTAAAATGGAATTCCTCCTTATCGCTCCACCCAAGCAATCGCCTGTTACTAAAAAATATATGTGAAACACCGAATAGCTCTCAACTGTGTACCACAAATTATAGATTACACAAGATCACAGAGAATAAAGTTAGATAAGAACCTGAACATGCAGGAGCAAGCCACCAAAGGAGCGAACTTCCAAATGAGCTTCTTGATAAAAATGAAACCCATCCTACCGCTTGATGACTTCGGGTCTTCTGTTTAAGCCAGTCATTTCTAGGATCAATTATTAAGTACAACTCATTGTGGTCTACTTAGATACAACTTGGCTGCTCTAAGGGACTCTCTTAACTCTGCTGCAATGCTCACCACAGAATCCAAAATTAACAACCACATCCCTCCCGATTTGAAATCTCTAAATTGCCTCCCACATGAGCCTAGCATTCAATTAAAAACTGCCTGCATGACCCCAAAAAGCCCTACACCTCAACACACCATTGTGCATTGTACAAGAACTGGAACCATCGGGCGGCTGCAGATCCTCCAGAATCACCGGCATTTTATTATTGAAACCTCAACATTTTTATAAAAAGAAAACTTACAACTGTGCATAGATTCTCGGGCATTGCCCTAAGAATTTGGATTGCCCTGCCCCCTGAAACCCGACTGAATCCCTCAACTGCGGCTTTCAAAACGAGTTCTACTGATGAATACTTTTCTGAACTAAAATTCACAAACTCCTCCCTCTAGATAACATTATGGTGCATCCTCTTCACCCATGTTTATTATTTCCGATCTTCGCTCCTGCATATTGACGTGCCCGCATGGTGCTGCAGGGAGCTCTCTCCCATCAATTTGGCTTTGTGAGATCCTGTATCGCTCTTGAATATGTTGTTGTTTTGCTCGAACCGTTTATTTTCCCTGAACATATGTAAAGCACTCTGATACCCTCTTGGGTCATGTCTGGCATATATAAAGCTCTATAAATAAATAAAATAAAGAAATCTATTTGACCATAGATGAACTGCAAGTCCAAACAAACAATGGTGAACCCAATAGGTCTGTTGTTGACTGCCCATCTTTTGTCTTTGTTAATGCTTGTTCTTTTTTTGTCATGTCAAATGTTATTGTTGGGGGGAGCTGCTAGGTAGGGCCTCACTAATATTAAAAACCACATTGGCTAAAAGAAAAAATATTTGTGTTTTGGTTTCAAAAAGCACACATTGCCATGGCAGTCCCTGGCACTGAAGGGAACTACTTTATGTGCAGATATGCTTCTTGTAAAACTATAAGTGACGTTACCCAGAGGTTGAAGTGGGTTGACCAACTGACTCGCGTTGTAAGCTGTAGTGCAGGAAGAAAAACGTGAATGACAATGCCAGACAAATGGATGGAGGAGGAGGACTGGATATCTCTTGAAGTAAGTATAGCATATGTATAATTTTAGCAAAATCAAAAAAGTCTTGGCTAGTGCGAGATCTTAAAAGTACATGTTGCTCCTAAAAAGCAGCTCTGTCCAATAAGTTGCCTCCTCAAATATTCCACCTAAAGCAAGTGTCCAGAAAACAAAACACTACCTTCGCTTGCTTGTGAATCTCGATGCCAACAGGCCAGATTTAAAGTCAATATCTGTCATCCGATTTTCACCAACTACATAAAACAAATCACAGACTTGGGGCCCGATTCACAGAGCTAACTTAAGACAAAATCCTAAACTTACTACCATTTTGGTATTCACAGAAGGCACTTACTCATTTTGGTATTCACAGAAGGCACTTACTCATTTCGGTATTCACAGAAGTTAGGAGTCCTAACTTTAGTACTCCTAACTTCCGTGAATATCGAAATGAGTAAGTGCCTTCTGTGAATACCAAAATGGTAGTAAGTTTAGGATTTTGTCTTAAGTTAGTTCTGTGAATCGGGCCCATAGTAACAAAACTCGACGTTCTCGTGTTTCAGCTTCTCACTTATATTTCTGTGGCTAATTGTTTACATTTATAGGCGTGTCTTCTTTTAACAAGGCAGAGCATTAATCTAAACAAAGTATGTGTTTTATGAGGCATTCTGTTCTAAACCTCTCTTCAACCAAAAAGAAGCACTCCCGGAGCTCAGATATTTATTTTTAATAACAAGGATGTGCTGCTGAGTTATAGAATGTACCAGAAATACTCCAAAACAAGGAAGACATCCATGTGACTTGTCCCAGCGTTATAATCTTCAAAACTTTCTTTTACAAATTATTCATGCAACAGCCTGCTCAAATAAAACCGATAACAGATCTTTATTGGCAGGAAATACCTTTAGGGTTGTATGGTGACACAAAGTTGGCGCTTTCTATCGGTCTCCTCCTATGCCCTTCTCTAGCTCCTTCCTTCCCCATGCCCTCCGGCTCATCATCCACTCTTTTCCAGTCTCATTAAGTCCAAATGTGTTACGGGTAAGGGTCGGGTTTCTTGGACACTGCCCAAGCTGAAGCGGGCCGAAGGAGCCACCTGGATACAAGAGGTCATCACACCATAAGCCCAGTGGAAATAACCACGAAAGAAACGTGTGAAAGCTGATAAAGGGATAGATTCCTCCCTGGGAGCTGGCCACTCAAACCAACAGTTTAACACCACTCAGATGAAGAGATTCTGTTGTAGGACAAGAGGGCCTCCTCTAATTTAGAGTCAAAGGCTGTCTCAGGGGAGGAGGTATTAACTGAACAGTCCTGCAAGTAGAAGGTTCTTATGCGCTTCTTGCTAATCCATCACCTTAGAGAATAGCGAGTGCTGAGCTCGACTGAAGAGGGCGCTGGAAATGGAAAGGCATTTGCCTGGCCACAAACACATGGAACATTAAGGTGCTGGGTATTTTGTTACGTATGGGATGGAGTTAAGTTTTAGGTAGTATTGCTTCAGGTATGTTGATAGACATTTATTTTAAAGTTTAAGCATATGCTGAACTAGTTTGAAGGTGGGAAGCATGAATTAAAGGTGTAAATGTTGTTAAACTGTCAATGAATGTGACGGTAAAAGAAAATGTTTGCGTTATTATGGAAACAGTTTATGAAAAATTTAATTATGGCTCACGAGTATGTGGCTGAACTGACTTCCTTTAGAAGGCAGTTATTCTAACACCAAGACAAACGCCCAATAGTTAGTGCCGGGGTCTCTTTCTGTTCTTTTAAGACACCCTCTCTGAGCATGCATAAACGAAATTCCACTCAGTGCAAATCAACAAACAGTCACGGTCTCTACAAATGCAATCTAAATTCGACACAAGTGTACCCTGTGATTGCTACATACGAGATTCAAATCCAAGAAGGGCAAAAAAAAGATTTGGGTAGTTGGTAACTACCCAACAATGGCGGAAAAAGTATTGGTTAAGCATTAGTTCCAAATACATTAGGCAGAAAGACCATTATTTCATGACACTTCCATGATGGAGAATTTGTATGATGCCATGGATATGGTGGTGAAAAATGAACAAATGTAAAAAATAAAATATAGAGCAATAGTGTTCAAGGAACGGTTTACTAATTTGATTGTTTGGGAAAATGTACGAAAATTTGCAACTGAGCACATATTCTCCCTTTTTATCACTCACACTAAAACCTTTCTCACTCCCACAAGTGGCCTTAAACGTGTCTGTGCCATAGACATCCCACATGTTGTCCTGTAAATTTCTGTCCCCCTAAAAATTATACGTTCACCTAACCAGAAATGTTGTAGTTTGATGTAATTGCAAATACTGATGACACCCAGCTGATCATTTTGCTGGGGCAGGACATTGCGATGCTAAACACCGTTTTCAAGACTGTCTGAGCAAAATTGAAGCTTGGATGACAACTAATTTTCTCCAGCTGAACAGTGAAAAAACTGAAATCTTGCTGTTCAGAAAAGCTCAGCTCAATGGACCCCGACAGGTGGCCTGCAGAGCTGGGGGAAGCTCCTTCTCCAAGTCACACCATAAAAAGTCTGGCTGTTAAACTGGTTCAGTAACTTTCCATGAAGAATCAAAATGTTGCAATTAGCGGGACTTGTTTTGTTGCAATTATGAGAATTCTGAGGAGTGTTGTCCTTGGCTACTATTTTCTGGCAAGAAAACGCTGGTCCAGGCCTTGGTTATAAGCCACCTTGATTATAGTAACGCGCTTTTCATGGCAGTGAATGACACCTTACTGTTTAAGCTCCAGGTGGTGCAAAATACTGCTAAACGCCTGCTCTGTATTATTCCGTCAGACTCCTCTACGGTTCATATTCTGAAAGAATTTCATTGGCTTCCAGTTAGAAAGCGTGTCATGTTCAAGACTTGCCTTACCTACAAGTCCTAGATGTGCAATTCCCCTTTATATCGAACGGATAAACTGCATCGCTAATGCCCTCCCCTACTGCCTGGAATCAACTGCCTCATCATCTTCGTTGTTGCGCAGATTTCCCTAAATTCAAGAAAATTTTGAAAACCTGGTTGTTTTAGTCTATGGTTGGTTGTTGTGTGCTGGCTGTGCATTGAGATTTACCCTTGGGTATGAGTCATTGCGCTTTATCAAGTTATATTAACATAAAATAACAAAGGAGAAAATCCTGTGAAAAGTTGTATCACTTGGTGTAACAAATTGGATTATCATGTGAGGTGGATGGCGGCCCACCTCAAGAAATAATCACAACCCATGTCAGGGTGAACCGTCAAAGTCACAAAATTAACCCAAGTTCAGCCCCCAGGTAGCTATGGAACAGAGCAGACAGGCTTAAACCTAGCTTTATGTGTAAAGTATTTATGCAGTTCCAAACAGTAATAAAGTCAAAATGCAGAACAATAAAAATCCTAAACCAAAATTGAAAAAAATTTGTAACATATATTAAACAAAATGACACAAACAAAATAAAACTCTAATAAGGGGAACTGGAGATATCAATTTTTAAAGCTCTAAGGGATACAGCTCCAAGAAGCAGAAAGCACCAATGATAATTAATTGTCTTAGTAGACCAGGACCTAAGAACAATTTGATGCGCACTGCGATGGAGCGTGAATCAGATACACCAAACAGGTCCATCTGGGTCAAAGATTTTACTTTCTGGTTTCATCTACATCCTAATCCAGCACAGGAGTAGACTTAAAAAGGTCCGCCACAAAATCAAGGTGTCAGGCAGATGCCAACAGCAGGGCCCAGGTCCAGTTACCACTAGTCAACTGCGTATTTCCAGGAAAAGGCCTCTTGCAGCTTGTTGTCTCCCTGTAGCCACATCGGACCTTTGGAGTCAACGTCTCTGTCCTGGGTACAAGAGGGGGAAGGGCCTGTCCTATGCTTATCTCAGGTTAATGACAGCAGGTCCAGACATCTTTTAACCTTTTGCAGGTCCAGAAAGTGTTCTGAAGTGGGTGGCTTGAAGTGCCACATTTATTCCTGGCACTAGCTAGTAGGTCGGAATTACTCCTGGGCACCCCTCTAAAAAAAGGGGCAAAAGTTCCTGGAGCCATCCATATTCACTTTGGGCATGGTCAAGAGGGTTTGTGAAAGTCTTCGGACACACTCAATTTGGCATCTGAGGACTGGGAGTGTGTGTGTGGGGAGTATGCTATGGTAATCTTAGTGTCCACCCATATCTAATTTTGGAACAGGTACTGTACCCACAACAAACCCAGAGACTGACATTTGGTAGGACAAAGACAGGGTCCCTTAGCAACCAGACAACGGATACACAATATTTGTCTTGGCATCCTGTTCTCTTCCTTTCAAGTTTAAACTAAGTGTTACATTTGGCTCAATAGACCTGTCAAGCAGGATTTGACACAGTCCAAAGGAGACCCACAGCCCTTTTCCTGCATATTCTGTAAAGTTCAGATGAGTCATTTCTGCCCATTCAGGGTAGTCTATTGTTTGCTCTTAGGAGGAATATCACACATATTCAAGGATGAGAACAGGCTGAGGATAATGCTAATTAGCCTTTCTGACAATTCAGGCAAGTAAAGGGTAACTTTCTAAAAGTTACGTGTACTCAATATGTATTAGAAATGCAACTTCAGCATTGCATGGGATTTTAAAACATTTAAAAAAAATAGTGATTTCATTATTTTTCTAGCTGGCCTCCTTTTCAAGATACAGTAATAGTATTTAATATTGCTTACCAGTGTTTCCCTATAGGCCAGCCAGCCAGCCAGCCTTCCTACAGCGACAATAGATTTTGGGGCTAGTCACTGTAAGGACATGCTAACTTTACATTTCTACATGTCCTACTTTTATGTACCTAGCACCCTTCTTTGTGTGCTACAAGGCCTACAAAGGTTTGACATAAATATTTAAATGGACTGTTTTTACCCAACCAAAACAGGTTTACTTTGCCAGGTGGCAGTGCATGTTTTGCACTGTTACAATCAGGCTACGATGGTTGGTCTGAAGCCATGTTTGTACTACCACTATAGGCAGTACAATAGGTGCTGCAGTTCACTAGTGGTATTTAAATTCCAGGCCCCGGGTACATTTTGTACCAGATATTAGAGACTTCTATGCAAGTTAAAAATACCAAATTACGAGTTTGGATCCTGTAGAAGGTGAAAAATTAGGGAAGACTACGCAGAAAAGGCAGATTTTCTACATTTGGGTTTTCACTGTAAAATGCCAGTGAAGTGAAAACAAAATTGCAATCCAATGGTGAAAGAATTTTGATCAGGGGAAGGGACAGAGACAAAGGCAAGATGGAAGGTTTGCCATTATTAACTCAACTTCTCCAAGCATACATCTTTAAATGTTTGAAAAATGAAATATCGATTCCATTGTAAAGGACTCAAAAGTAATGAAAACAAAAACCCAAAAGAAACCAACACCTAAACTGAATGTCCCCTAAAAGTGCTGCAAACAAGTCATAGCAGCTCTGTTAGAGTTCGAGTTGGTCAGGTTCAAAAAGTAATTATTCAACTGAAGAGGAAGAGCAAATACTACATATAGAATTGACTGCCAGTGCACACGTAATTTTAAAAAAGCCATTATCTCAGTACAACAGAGAACTACATTACTCTTTCCATTGTAAAAATGTTGCTAAGTCCACCTATTTCTCATAATATTAAGACTCCATAAAAAGAGAAAGAGCACCCTGAGAAAGCAATTTCTACAACTTAAATAGGAATTGGTCCTTCAACAAATCAAGGCAAAACTTTAGGAATACATATGATAATTTAACAGCTGGATGACAAAAGCAAGGTTTCCCCAATGCCAGCACAAAAAAGTAATCCTAGGCTATGAGCAAATCAATGGTTGACCAGGAGTGTTCAGACAAGAAAAACAAAGAATCACTGCAAAGACCATTCACCCATGTGCGAGACTGAGAAATGACATAGTTCTAACTACTGATCAAAAAGACAAAACACAATTCACATATAAAACAGCTCTGGAGTTAGAATGGCACAGCTGATTAGGACTCTCAAAGGTTTCGAGGATGGGGCCCATGGAATACAGAGATTATTGAATTACAGAGGGCAAAGTTACCATTGAAAACTTATTACCCTCCAGCAATCAATTCTCCAAAATAATTCCAAAAGCTAGTCAAACATAAATATGGTCTTAAAATATCCAGCAATAACCCAAAGTCTCAGGTTTCCATTTGCAGTGAAATGATTGACATATACCATGCCTCAATAAGCACCATGGATGGTTTACTTTTGAAATTATTATGCAAACTGTCAAATCCCATTCGGGGAGTGGTGGTGGTCTGGCGGAGGGCACAAAGCAGAGCAACTCATGGGGTCGTTTGCAAAAATGGGCCAAATATGACCCCTTCCGCAGTTGACTCTCAGGCTAGCGAGGATAACCATCCCAAGGCTTCTCAGGGAGGCAGTATGTGGAACAAGAGGTCAGGACTCAAAAGGCACCCAACGGAGCCAATGACATAATATTCAGTCCAGTGCTATTCTTTTATGACAAAAGAAAGTATTTTAAATCTCACGGCAAAACAAAATACTATAATATTCAACAGGAATGCAGTCCAGGGTTGTAACCTAAGTGGTGTTTATCAGTCAGTCATCAGGTAGAGTAAGGTTCCGGGTTTTATCTAACGGTACAACTTTACATGAGAGGGGCCAGATGTCTTGCTTCTCTTTGACAGAGAGAACAAGCATTGGCAGAGCCAATAGGTCTCGCCTTTGGGACCTTATAAGTGTTTAGCTATGCAACAGTTGCATAACTAAATACTTATAAGGTCCCAAAAGCTAGACCTATTGGCTATGCAAAGCGGCCGTGCAGCCGCGAAAGTGATCGTGATCAAACATCAAAGCGGCTGTGCGGCCGCGAAAGGGAGAGTAATCGCGGTAAAGCGCGGCGCGCGCGCCCGCGCACATGCACTGTAGCTCTAGGCTGGCCTGATAGCACTTTTTGGAGCCCTCTTAATAAGTCTCGCCAGACCAGCGCATGCGCTGGGTCAGGCGGAACCTAAAAAGGTCTAGTCACATTGCTGATTCACAAAACACAGAATGCCGCCGCCACCACCACTTTATATGATGAACCCCGGGCATGGATAGTAGCCCAAGGTCCACTATGAGGGCACACTAGGTTTGCTCATCCAGGTCACAGAACAGATTCTTGAGATTACATTACCATGGACAGGCTTCGGCCTCTATAGACACTACATTATCATGACCCCACGGCTAAAACAAAAGTCAGAATTCCACTTTTACAAACAGTCAGGCACTTGTAGCAGGCGAGCACATCAATTCATTATGCAGGGGGCAGTCTCATGGAAACACAAACCACAACAGATTTCACAACACTGGTATTTTTACACAAACAAATGTAACGCTTACACTTCGTTTATATTTCGCAACCCCTTTAGGAATATCAGTTTGATATGGAGTGATGGCTGACGTGCATGACTTTCGTCCCAACCACCATTTTAGCTAACATGCGTGCATGGAGACTGTGGGAGGCTGAGCCATTGGTCTAATCTTGCATAAGTTTTTGATGCATTAAAAAATACTTGCCATTTTGACTACAAGCTGAGACCTCCCCTAATCACTCCATCCTCTGCTGACAGAAGCAGGTGTAACATGGGCGGTACAAGTGGGAACTGTCAATCCTTACAGGTGATGCTGGCTCTGTTGCAACACTTACTATTCCAAGGTCAGTTGAGCCCTGTCCGCAGCTTCACAGGGTTTGAGAAGGCAAATTGGAAGGGGTGTGTTGCATGTAGAGGAAGGGGGAGATAGGGTAAACGTGGTTATATGGCAAGGTGAGTGTGAGACTCAACCTAGCCTAATGCTGTCCATCCCTGACATCGGTGGTGTATTTGGTAACATTTTGAATAGCTCTGACATAATAATGGCCCACTTATATTTTACAGGCATTTTTTGCAACATTTTGGCTAACCCTCATACAATGGTGCTCCATCTTTGAATTAACATGGGCATTTTTTGCAAACCTTCCATGTATAACAGAGACCTAATTTGACATACTTTGGTCATTCATGGAGATATTCTCACTATCCCAGGCATACCAGTGGACAGACTTTGACATATTGTTGCATTCTTGAGATAATTCAGGCTATTCCGAACACAAGAGAAGTCCATCTTAGACATATTGTGGTCCTTCTCTCCAACATTCAGGCTATCACTGAAATAATGGTGGCCCATCCTTCACAAACTATGGGCATGCTTGGAGTTTTCTATCTCTCACTGCTATAATACAGGGACACCTTTTGCATACTGTGCCCACGCTTGATGATATTTTGACGATACTCGTCATAGCAGTAGTACACCCTTCAAATATTCTGGCTAACCCATCCTTGAAAGCTCTCAACAACTGTGGTTATAGGTTGCCAAATGGGGCACTGGCACAATAGTACACCCATTCTCTACAGAATTGTGATAATTCATATCATAATGATAGTGAAAATCTTTGCCATTTGATGGGCGTACGAGGTGATAATTATAGACGGTATGTTCTTGAGTGCCAGTGGTAGATGTTAGCACTTAGTGAATTTTTCAAGCTCATTTTTGAGGGACAAACACGTATTTGAAAAGAATGACAATATACTACTTAGGGCACAAATATAGTTTTTTATGACAGTGAAAATCTTCTGTTTGGAGAAATTGTGAATAATTATCCAAGCTGTACATTCTGCATTTCATGCTAAAATGTCTGTACTTATATTTCTAGGAAAGTGACTGGATTTCTGAAATATGGTTGCAGATATCTGAGAAAATAATCATGCAGAACTTGGAAAACGCATTGCAAACTGGGCATATTGTATGCTATGGTTGTGATTTCGTGACTTATGTGGAGATTTGTTTATCTAATACAGTTGGATAAAGTTTTTTACGATATGACAATTGGTTTTTAACTGAGTTGCAACAGTAGCTCTTTGGGAGAAGATGAGAGCTGGCATAGACTTTTATACTGCCAGTGTTTTCCAGAGTATATAGTTCCACGACAATATAGGTTCACTGTGGATCGATCCAAAGAACTATCAGAAGTTACTAGTCAACATGGGGGTAAAACTGGAGTGCCAGTTTGCACCACTTTCCTAGGTCTCTGAGGAGTAGGGAGCCTAAAGGAAAATAAAGCATAACTTTGTGAACCCAAGCTAAAAGTGACAGGTCAATGATGACAAATTCCTATACTTTAAAAGTTAAGAAATCTCTAAGAGTAGGTTAAATCAACTAAGTGGCACTAAAAATGTATATGTCTGAGCCAGAAAATAAGTCTAACCTGCAAAAAACATGAAATCATCAAAGCACTGATAAGCTTGTTCACGCATAATCATACGATCCCTTACAAATCTCACATATCCTGCCCCCACCGCTCTTCCTTTCAATCCCCAGTCCACCTTTCTTGATCTATACCACCTAGCACCAGACTTGGGTTTCTCCTGGCATGATAGCTAGTTATTAATCTCTTTTCTGGTCAGACTTGAGAGCGTAGCTGACTACATGTGCCATTGCTACCAATTGTTTAAAGTATACATAGAGTGTACTGTGGCTTCACACCAAGGAGTATTTCACTCAGGTCATGCTATTGGCCATTGGGTGTCATTCTGCCTCTTATGGGGTGAGTGCACTGGGAACTGTTTTACATTTCAAAACCCAAAAATCATCAGACTTTCACAATGAATACTTTCTCACACATACATTTCGTACATAAATCAGTCTATTGGTGTTTCTTTTGCCCAATGTAGCAGATATTTTCTACGTTTGAAAGTGGTTGAGTGTAATGCCTGACCCCTCTGGCCTGTCCCTTTGCAGATCGAGACAGGCTAACCTCAAGAACTCAGGTACATAATATGCAACCTCATGAATATTTCAGGACTCCAATTTGGGGTCAGGCTGTCCAATCTATACTATGTCTTGGATTAGGACTCACTCATCCTTTAGCAGCATCCTTCAGCCCCATGACGCCTAATCATCTTGAAGCCTTTCAGCACATTTTTGATGTGTGTTCATTTAATCCTCGACTACTGGCTTCTGTTCAGCGTGTCGAGCTGCTCCTTCAAATCCTGCCTTTGGGCGGCTTCTAACAAGCAATGGCAAAGACAATGGGCCTGGCTTATAACTCCAAATGCAAGGCAGAGAAATTGGCTTTGCCAATGTTGGTTTCATGTATGTATTGCGCAGAGGAGTTGAGAGAGGGTGCAATTGCTGCTGCCTGCTTGGCTCGAGTGGCACTTGCCGTAGCCCCGAACTCTCCTGCACGGTGAAACTGCGTGCACGAGGCGGTTGCGAATGCAAGGAGTGACATGACGCCTCAGGAAGTGCCTGAAAAGCAACACCGAGCTGAGGCTCTTGGTGAGCATTGACCCTCCCCCCAGTGAGGAGTGCACCGATGCCACCCACGCGGTCGAAGAGAGAAAGAGCCTGAAAGAGAGAAAGAGCATGAGAAGGACGCCGCCTGAGCCGCCCGCTACAATGCTATTCTTGGGGGAAGACAAGAAAACACTCACACAGGCAAGTGGCACTCTATTGGCCGGAGGTTCGAAGCTGGAGCACCCAGAGGCTAATTCAAGCGGGGGAGGAGCACCATAACAACAGCTATATTAGGAACCTGCCCCAGCTCCTGATGGAGAAATAAATCCGCAAGGATAGAGGTGTCTGTACTCCAGAAGTTATTTGTGATCTATGGGGCAAAGGCCAAGACAGTGTGCTCCATATACTCCCTGAAAGACATTGTGTGGGACACCCATGAGCTCCCAGTGTATTATAACCCTCAACTGAGTGACTGGATCCTGTGGGGACACAGCGACTTGTGAGCTGCCCCAACCCTAAAAACCCAGGAACAAAGGGCAAATCACTTGGCTCTACAGCCCACTAACCTAAAGCCAGGACCATGTGACTGCCAGAGGGGACTACGATATTCGACTGCTGTGCCAATTCCTCGTACCTAGCATGATGAGGGCAGCCCCACAGGACATCTGGCAAACTTTTAGCAGTGGATCTGCCTATCGCCATCAAGGGACCGAAAGGCCAGGCGTGTTCTATCCTATTTTTTCCTTCTGCCTACCTATGCCAGAGCCTCAGCGTATAAAGTACATGATGAACATGTTCTTGCTAATTGGATGAGGCAACCCCTGAAGCGAATGCACCTAGCAACACCTGCCCAGACTAGGAGATAGAGGTTTCTGCGGGGTGAGCTTGTGGCGTTTGAAACCTTTGACCCTGACAAGATCCTCTGGGTGTACCAGTATGCGTTCCATTGGGCACAAGAGCAATGATTGCAGGGGTATGGTGTGGTCAAAGACTTCTAAACCCACTCCCCAGAAGTCGATTATGGCCATGCTGTCAGTCACTTCGTCTCCGGAGGATCCGAAAATCAGAAAGCATGTTAGAGAAGCACACAGTCATGTTTGACAAAATGTTACAAGCTATACAAAACTGCAATGGAGGCACTTTGGGTGATACAAATCGAAACTGGACTCCTGCGAGCGTAACACGTCAAACTGGCAGAGCGAGTAGATGAAATGGAATTCACCTTAACCACTCTGCGGACCACCATGGTGACTATGCAACATCTATTGAAGGCGCTACAATCATAGGTGCGAGATCTCAAGGCGAGGGCTGAAGACCAGGAAGGACGCTCTAGAGGAAATAATATACGCTTTCTGGGCTTTCCTGAGTATTTTGAGGGCCCAAACACCGAATTGTTCCCAGAGGAGTGGTTGACAGTGGCCCTGGCTACCAGGATCCCGAAATTGTTCTCTATCGAGAGAGCACATAGGATTCCTGACCGTCCCGTCCCCCCACCTCTGGGGGCACTGCCACAGCCCACAGTAGCACCTCCTCAAGTTCAGGGACAGAGACCTACTGCTGCAGACGTTCAGGATGAAGGGTCTCTGGACCTACAATGGTAACATAATTACAGTGTACCCTGATTACACAGCAGAGGTCCAAAGACGACGTAACACCTTTGGAGAGGTCAAGGCGCAACTTCGTACATTGTGTATGTCCTACGCCCTGCTGTTTCAGGCCCGCTGGCTTGTGGTGAACCCAGAGGAGGCCTGGGTATGGCTGCTCTCTGAGGAAGTACATGACCGGTCTGAGGCATCTGGAGATGGCTGGCAGGGCTGGTCGTAAGGGAGACTCATTCGCCAGCGCTGCTCATGCAAGCCACAATCCCGCCCGACTGAGGAGCAGGCTGCTCAAGAAACAGCACGGGCCGTCGCTGAGGTAGTCTCTACGCTTAGTGTCACCAGATTCCAGGCAATGGTTACGGACACAGAATGGACTCGGAGCGAACGCTCTTGACTTAGATGTCTCCAGGGAGGGATTCCCAGATTACACCACTGCACTCACCCCACAGAGAGATGCCAGATCTGTGATGTTCTCCAGGTGGTGAGTGACAACGGACACTGTAAAGTTTGTTGGAACTGGCAACGCTATCGGTGGGAAGGTATGTGAACTCTGACCATGTACGTTAAGTGGCTAGCTGGTTAAATGCTTACAAGCTGGGCCTGGGTGAGGTTGCTTGGGGTGAAATAGTCTTGTTATACACAGGGCCTGGCCTGTCCCACCAGAGACATCTGCACATACTTACCATTGTTGCAGGCACACCTTGCATATTGGTTTTATTGTTTGGGACATGATGCCCGTTGGCGTCCAAGCCGGACATAGGGGAATTCATCTTAAGTTTCAGTTTTAAGTTTTTGTTCTGGCTGGAGGGGAGGGAGGCGAGAATGCAGTTCCGTAGGATGGGTGGGTGGGGAGACCTAGGAAACTTGAACTCATGGGCACTTTTAGGCAAATATGGCCACCTACTTTACTATATTAAACAGGAACATCCAGGGTACGGCGACACAGAATTTATGCACATCTTAGGCACCAGGAGATACACCACACTAAGGGAGAACTCGAGGTTCTGCAGGCATTGGAGTGGGTAGGTATATTGAACAGGATACTCTGTATGCGCGAGACGTATTCATCTGGGTGTCTCCCGGCATGCCCTTTGTGAAAACACAGAGAGGTGATTGACACTAAAGTCTGATATGTGAAACTGGAGGAATCATTAGATGGGCAAACAATTTCACTGGTATCATTGTATGTGCCTAACACACATTAAGGCGAGTTTTTCCACACACTGTCAACAACATTATTGCTGAATAGCCAGGGTTGTGGGGAGAAGATTTTAACTGCGTACAGGATACAGGCCTTGATCATTCCTTTTCTCCGCTTCCAGGAACCCAAGGCATGCCAGAGACTAAACACTGTAAACACTGGACTTGGGGACTACACCACCACGATATCTGGCACATAGGTCACCCTGGGGGCGCACCAGGCCATCAGGACACACCAGACTCTACTACATCTTTTTCAGTTCTGACTTTTGGCCTCTCATACATGACTCCGAATACTTGGGCAAGACCCTATCGGGTTATAGCCCCCTAGGATCACATTTAAATAGGGTAGAAGATGGGCTGCCATACCGGCTTGGAGGTTGCAGACAGTGGCACTGCAATGTGGTATACAGAGATAACCATGACACATACCTCGTACAATACTTTAACAAAAATGTTAGAAAGGTGGAATCCCGGAGATTGGAATGGGAGCCCATGAAGGTGGTCA
Source organism: Triturus cristatus (assembly GCF_964204655.1). Taxonomy (NCBI): domain Eukaryota; kingdom Metazoa; phylum Chordata; class Amphibia; order Caudata; family Salamandridae; genus Triturus; species Triturus cristatus. Next base: position 1,247,300,615 of record NC_140591.1, read on the forward strand.
TGAGTATTGTAGACACGCGTCATGGGGGGTGGGGGGTTAGGGTTTGAGCGCTACGATTCTCCACTCAGTGGAAGATCTGGAGTCGCGCATATGGAGTTCAGAAAGCCCGTGCTGTGGTCGGAGATCCCCAGAACATTAATAGGGGTTATACACAACACGGCAGGCACATAATCAACACCCAAGCAGACATTAAAGTGTTTGTTCGGTTCTATGACAAACTATACTCTCCTCCCCCAGAGCCCCCTCAAATGATATCAGTGTTTCCCTACAAGGCGCAACGCTCTCTCACCTGTCCCCAGTGCAACTGTTAGAATTGGATCACCCCTTACAATTAAAGGAGATTCAACTGGCAATTTGCTAAATAGTCCGGGGTAAGACCCCGGGTATGGATGCGTTCCCCGTGGAATATTGGGCAACGTTTAGGGAAAACCTTGCCCCTAAGCTACTGGAGGTCTCCCAAGAGGCCTGCCAGAGAGGCATTCTCCTGAATCTCTTTGTGAGGCCCTCATATAGTGGTGCCATCGAAACCTGGCAAATACCCACTGATGGTAGGGTCTTATCATCCGTTATCAATGCTCCATATGGACTACAGGATATTAAGCATGGTGCTGGCCAATCGGATGCTTGATTCCTTGGTCCGCCCCGATTTGCGGGTTTATTCCCCAATGGGCATCTTACTATAACATGAGGCACTTATGTCACATCATGGGTGCAGCGGAAGAAACCGCTGACCTCCCAGTGGCGATCTCTTAAGATTTTGAAAAGGCCTTCAACACTTTTGGTTGGACACACTTGCTTCAGGTGTTGGTGGCCATGGTGATGGGCCCGGTATTCCTCAAACAGATCAAACTTCTATACACAGAACCAGGATGTCATCTCACACCAGTTTGCCATAGGGAGAGGGACGAGTCAGGGATTCTCCCTGCCACCCATAATCTTTGCACTGGCCATGGAACCCTTGGCTGCATTGTTGGGTGCCAGGGGCCCTGGTATGGGGCGTCCGAGTCAGTACAGACTGGCACACTGTCTCCCTTTATGCAGATGATGTGTGGGCATATTTATCAGCTGGCCGGCCTTAGAGTGAATTGGGGCAAATCTTGTATTTCAAACCTGCGCTGAGTGGAAGGGGAAGATCGCGATTTCCTGTATCCCGGATGACTCCCTTGGAGCTTCGAGACCTTCCGCTACTTGGGAGTGACTGTATACCACAAGGACAAAGACCTCATGGATGGAACTGATGGAAGAGCCCTTACCTCCATAAGACAGCCTCTGACCTTTTGGATGTGCCTTCCCTTATTGGCCATGGGACACGCTGCGATTGCTAAAAAGGCTAGTCCTCCATCAACGTTTGTACTTTTTCACAGTGCAACCTGTAATGCCAGGTAAATTCTTCAAGGACTTAAGAGGGCTGATGTCTATCCTGCTGAGAAAATAATACACATTTTTATGTAATAATACACATTTGTAAAGTGCGAACAATCACCTGTAAGGGTCTCTAGGCGCTGGGGGCCGTCGGGAAGATTAAGCAAGCTATTGTCCAGAGTCACATGATGCTGGGCTAATCTGCCGCCAGCGCCGGGGATCGAACCGCCACACCTCTTCCTCCTGCCCTGGTAAAGGGTCTCGGTTCATAAGCTACAACGTCAGACGACAGAGGGTGGCCTGGGATAGCAGACCCTCAAATTAGATTTTGCAGTGGCACAACTACAGTGGCTCATGAAATGACTGGCTGGAGACAAAATGAGGGAAAGTAGATCAGTGCTACCAACATTGGGCGGCACAGGCTTGCTAAAGTGGCTGCTTAGACCCAAGGGTCCAACGAGGGGCCTGGGTAGACTAGCATGTGTAGTCAAACTTATTTTGACTAGATACATTCAGCCCCAGTTGAACCGGGTCCGTATGCACCACAACTACCAATAGCCACAACAGCGCTATTGGGTACGCATGATCCGGCACCATGGCAGGAGACAGGGAATGCCCATATAAATGACATACAGTGATGGTGCCCTGCACTCATTTCAGGACCTTTACGGGTTGGGGGCGGGTTCTTTCCTTACTTATTATGCTCTCACGTTGGCCCTTAGGGACATATTTGCGATGGGCGGAGACGTGCAGAGGCTACATCAAGGACTGCAGTGTTTCGTCAGGTATGGAGTGAGGCGCAGGGCAATATCGGTACTTTACTCTGTATGGCTAGTGGGAGGTGACGAATGTGCACTTCATGGTAGATCGGGGTGGGACGATTGCCTGTGTACGAAGCTCACTACCAAACAATGTGGGACGGTGAAGGAGCATGTGAAAAGTTAGTCTCGAAACACTCGCCTGAAGTTCACCCAGTTTAATTGTCTCCACCAAACGTACCTCACACGTGATTCCCAAGGATCTCGCCTGCCTGACCTAGGTGCGGGCATTGGGATGCCATGTCCCTGCACATGATCAGGTAATGTACGTCGTTGTTGCGTGTGTGGCCCCAAGTGATGGCCCATATATCTACAGTGGTAGACATCTGGCTACCTCCAGATACACTATTGTATCTTCTGAGGATCACAAAAAGCACCAAATACTACTCGAAAATGGAGGATCTCGCCCTAGTCTTATTTAGACGTTTGATACCTACAACCTGAAAGGTCACGCAGCCACCCACACAGGCAACACACAAATGGGCACAGTCTCCAACACTCTGGGACACTTAAATTATTCAACAAATTAAATCCACACCCTCCCTAGACTGCTCCATTAGATGAGATGATGTTTTGAGTAAGCTGATACAAAAGGGTTCAGGTATTACTGTCTGGTGTTGCCAATGCCTTTCCATGCCACTGAATAGAACACAAGCCATTCTTCTCTCCGCCCACCGTGCTTTTCTATGATCACAGGACATTGATATAAGCTACAATTCTACACCTGCCCAACCCCTGAACGTGCCACCTTAGGGTTCCTCCAACCAGCAGTCTCTACAAGTTTAGTATTGGTTCTATTGATGTACATTCCTAGCAACTCTTCTGATGGGCGGGACGCAAATTCTCGAACTGGATGGTTATTTTATTTCACTGCTACGTCATATGGTCCTACCTTGTATACTTTTATTTTGTACTCTGCTGCTCTCAACGTTGCAATCCTGGGCCGCTAAAGTGATCTGGAAGGCACTTATGCTTATTCTTGCCAGATGTACACCATTTGGAAGTGAAAAACCATTGAGGCAAGATGGCCGCTGACTAAACGCCACGGAAAGCGGCGCTGTCCTCTCTCCCCTTTCTAATGACCCCTGCTGGTTAACCCGAATGAACCATAAGAGATATGTTACGTGAGCTTCGTGCCATCATTCTCACGTTTCCAGCAGCTTTCTCCCCGAGCCCTCACCCTCTCGGTCGGCACGTCAAGGGAAACCTGCAGACCCGGGCTTCGGAGCTTTTGCCTGCTTACCTGCGCAGCCACCATAGCCTTTGCGGGAGATCTGACGGCTGTGGATATTTCCCGGTATCACTGCTGCTTTCTCGGTTGGTGCAGCATAGTGCATTATTCCTTCGATGCTGGCTGCAGGCGAGAATGGCTCCAAAGACAGCAAAAAAGCCAAAAGAGCAGGGTGCCGCGAATCCTCCATCACAAGAAGTTGCCGGAGGATCTAAAAGTCGGAGGGAGCCGAGGAGAGAGCGACCAGGGGGGCCGGGTATGGACTCTGGGATAAACCAAGTACAGACACAGTATGGCGGTCCTAAGAAGATAGGTGAGGTGGGCAGAATGGCTGATGATGGGGCAGCCGGAGTCGCAGGCGGGACAAGATTACGGACGGCTAATGCCAGTGAGGACGCTCTCCGTCAGCCATCGGTAATCGAGGCATTTGGTATATCAAGTATGACAGCGGCACCCCCTGGGACTAATATGAATTTATCTGTTTGCCCCCCTGCTTTGACTGCATCCCTGCGATCGGAAGCTATTCCACAGAGGTTTGATTTAGTTTCATCAATAGGCAAGCTGGCTATACCTACTACCGCTCCAGTGCATTCTGGGACCGGTAGTTCTTCTGTTGTTTCTTTGCCCCAGCGGGGTGACAACATTGATTTGGAGCCCAGCAGTACGAGGCAGCACGTGGGTGCAGAGGTTGATGGGACACCTGGGTTAGCTGGATCGCATACAGCGCTGATGCTGGAGGGAGAGAATCCTTTGCTAAGGCCCCATGGCACGAGCACCTACAATAACAGCCAGGGCAGTGGCGATGGGGAAGCGTTAAATAAGGATTTAAGCGGATGTCACAATAATACTTTAATAGGTGACACGAGCATAGAAGGCGTATGCGAGGCTGCGGTATCACTCCCCCAAATAACCCATGATAAACTTTCTACATCTATTCAGATTCATTGCAATGTGGAACCTTCTGATCTCGAGCTTGGAAACATAACACTTCCTGTGAGCTAGACAACCAAGGGTCTGACTTTGCCCGGTCATGTGTGCCTTTGCTCTCAAGTTTTTTTGGCTGAATGATGATTCTGACACATCTCAGATTAGTGAGCTGGATTCGTCACAGGAGAGTGTCTCTGGAGAGGAGTCCCCGGTAGCACAGCAGCAATATCACACCCAGTCTAAGTCTATGACCCCTAGGCGTTGGGCTAGGACCAAAGGCCAATCTACGGATTCAACTAGCAGACTGCTTGAATGGGATTATTCCGCTTCAACTCTTGCAGCTTGCTCGGGTAGCGGGCCTGGGGGTGACAATGGAACGAGAAGAACCAACGATCCAGGTAGCGTGCCTCCACCACCGACATTTGAGTTACTTTATGCAACTTTAAAACAGATGCAGAGCGAGGCACGGCAGGAGAGCAAGAGATCGCAACTCGCTACTAATAAGCTACAGGGGGCAATTCGCAAGACGAATAAGCTATGCTCCGATATGTCTGAGCGGATAACCCATGTAGAAGCACGAACGGTCGCCGTGGAGGAAGATGTTGAGAAACTGCATATATTTAAAGTTGCTCAGGAAAAGTATTCACGGGATGTGGACTGGAAACTTGAGGATTTTGAAAATGGGCAGCGCCGAAACAATGTCCGGCTTCTTGGCCTTGAGGAAAAAGTGGAGGGGGAGAACATTTTGGTGAAGTTACTGAAGGCGGCTTTTCCAGACCTGGCCCACTGGAACTGGGAGATGGAAGTGCAGAGGGCACACCTCTTTCCAATGTTTAGGAAAACCCAGCCCAATAGTCAGCGAGATCATCCTAGAGCGATTCTTATTTTCATTGGTAACTTTCTGCTGAGACAGGCAATTCTTGATCGAGCTAGACCTGATTCTAAGATAACAGTAGAGGGGCATAGCTTCTTCGCTCGGCCAGATTTTTGCCATACTACGGTCGAGCGGAGATGGAGGTTACGCCAGCTGATTACCGCATTCCAAGGGGCAGGCTGCGATGCCTTTCTGCTGTTCCCTGCACGGCTCAAGGGTATCAATAAGGGCCGGGTTAAAATCTTTTTCTCGGAGATAAAAGCCCAAGAGTTTCTCACCGATCTAACAGAATCACGAGGGGCGAGGGCACTGACCAACGTAGCCAAAAGGGATAAGGGTGATCCAGGGAAGGACTGATGTGTCTTTTCAATTGTTGATAAAATATGATGAATTCTTTGCTAAAATTATGGGGCCTGGGCTGGGGGCGATGTACGTTACTGTTTGTTAGTTTTGAGTAGGGATATTCTTTGCTGAAATATTCGAAGTGGTGGTTTCTGGGGGTTATTTTTTTGTGGGGAGGGGGGACTGGTGTTGTCTTTGTAGGGGTTGTCTCAGCCATATTTATGTCTCGGTTGACCTAATTGCCTGTAAGGGAGGTAAGGGGGTGTGGGGTTTGGGAGGCTCGGGGGTCAGGTTGTTTGGGGTGGGGGGGGGGGGGGGAAATCAGCATAGGTTAAGGTGTTTCAATTTGTGAGGCATGTAAAGAGGCAGCAGAACTGTAATCAAGATGACCTGGTTAGGTCACTTCAGGAGGCTCGAATAATGAGTATGAATGGCAAGGTAGGGTTTGATGGACTAGCAGCAAAATGGGTCTATTGTAAGAATCTAAAGGGGAAAAATAGAAATTTTAATACATGAATCTGCGGGATTTGATTTGAAATCCTTACGTTTAGACTTATTATGTATTCAAGAAACACATATGGAGGGCAACAGAGCTTATATAATGGAACAGCTTGTTTTTAGATTGCTGGCATATACCACACAGGGCTCCCGAACTCGGGGAGTGGCAATTCTCACTCGGAGAAATGATATGAGGGTTCTTCGAAAGTCAGCTGATCAATGGGGTCGGTGGGTAATGATTGAATGCTTGCTTAACAATTTTAAATTCACACTCTGCTTGGTGTACGGCTCAACTTGTGATGACCCGGAATTGCTAGAGAAAATAGATTCTAGCTTGGCATTGTGGCCTGTTCCAGTAATCCTATGTGGGGATTTTAATATTAATGGTTTGGGGGTACAATGGGGTACCCAAGGAAATAATTATTTAGGAAAAAAAAAGAAAAGTTAGTATTGCCTTATCTAATTTAGTTTGTAATAATGGTCTGACTGACCCATGGGCTTATTTGAAACCTACAGATTCAGGTAGTACCTTTTTTTCTGCTCCACATAAAGTTGTCTCCCGCCTGCATTATTTTTTTGTGTCCAATCAATTTATTACTAATTTAGGTATTGAGAAGCACCCGCGTATTCTCTTAGATCATAACCCATTAGTTTTGACGGTTAATTTTAGGTTGATGGAAAAAAAGAATGTTGGTTGGACCTTTGAAAGAAGGTTATTATATGATCCTGACTATATTGTTTATATGAAGGGATGGGCTAAAGAATTCTGGGATTTTAATTGGGGGAGCACAGGGGTCGGAATTGTTTGGGACGCTTTTAAGGCGGGGGTCAGAGGGGAGACTTTAAGCTTCCGTTTGCGTCGTCAAAAGATGGAGCGACTTAGGGAAAAGGAGATAAGGGAGGAATTAAATAATCTCGAGGGAATACTAGCTATTGCCATCGGCACCGGAAAAGGGATAGATAGAATACTTTTGCAGTTGTCTATTAAAAAGGCCGAGGCAGGTGACCATCTGGCTAGAACAGCAGCAGAGATCTGTCTGTCTAAAAAGCAACACTGCTATGAATTTAACGAGCGGGTAGGTCATACTTTGGCTGTTAGAGTTAGGCAAAAAGTCTCAGCTGGGGAGATATCTGAAATTTATGATGCTAGTAGGAAGGTCATCACAGACGCAGTAGGTATTCGCGAGGCCTTCAGGCTTTTTTATCAGCAATTATACACTGGCGGACTAGCCGTTACACTTGGGGGGCATCTGTGAATATTTAGACAAAGTACCCACCCAGAAGGTTGATCCTATAGACAAGGAGGAACTCGAGAGGGTGTTTTCCAAAGAAGAAATAATGGGTGCTTTACAAGATCTGCCTTCTGGTAAAGCTGTTGGCCCCGACCAGATCCCGTTGGAATTCTATAAAAATTTTAAAGACTCAATAAGACAGGATCTTATAGAGGTTATGTTGTCAGCACAAAGGGGTGATTTCGCCCCTGATTCATGGGCAGGGGCAGATGTCGTTTTTTTGAAAAAAGATAAAGCAGCTAAAGAACCCGGCTCTTACTGCCCAATTACTTTAATGAACAGTGATGTTAAAATCTTTTCTAAAATCTTGGCTATGAGATTAAATGGTATTTTTAAAAGAACTATTCACCTGTGCAAACATGGGTTTATCATGGGCCGTGGAACAACACAACATATACGGCGAGTGATCACCCTTTTAGATGCGATGGAGATCTCAGGAGACCCTATGGCCGTGCTGTTATTAGATGCTGAAAAGGCATTTGATAGGGTCTCCTGGGATTTTCTATGGGAAGCCATGAGGTGGTTTGGGCTAGGGGAGGGATTTATTAAATCTGTCCAAGTGTTATATGCGGCCCCTACAGCTCGCTTGATGATCAATGGCAACTATACATCCCCTTTTAACATACAGAGGGGGACCCGGCAGGGCTGCCCCTCCTCTCCGCTGTTGTTTGCATCTATATGGACCCCCTGATACGATTATTTGAGGCTAACAGCGGAATCTGCCCAGTTGTGTGTCAGGGGATCGAATCCAAAGTCCTTGCCTATGCCGACGATGTGGCTATTATCACCACAGATCCACAACTGGCATTGGAAACGTTTGAGTCAATTTCAAGTGAGTTTGGTATCTTTACGGGGTATGCACTAAATAACTCCAAGACTCAAGTTATAAAGAATCGATTTATTAATTTTGAAGATCCCCGTGTCATTGATTCAGCAGTCTATTTGGGTATACGAGTTACTTCAGATCTAGGGAAATTGGTGGCTGCAAATATGGAACCAGTAATCAGGAAGACGAGGGTGGATCTTGACAGATTGAATAACTTCCATCTTTCTCTCGTGGGACGAAGTAACGTTATTAAGATGCTGTTTTTACCGAAAGTATTGTATTTGTTCAGGTAAATCCCTTTAGAATTTAAAAAATCTTGGTTTATTATTCTATAAGGCTTAACTAATTGTTTTATCTGGGCACACGGGAAAACTAGGCGGTCTCTTCGGCTTATATGTTTACCACGGGGAAAAGGTGGTTTCTCGGTTCCTGATTTTCGTAGTTATTATTGGGCGGCAGCCTTGCAATATATGGGGATACTGGTAGGGTCGTGTCCTGGAGAAAGGGAAGGGGAAGACGATCTCCCGCATGTCTATAAATTATTATTGGGCAAAAATGCTGAGAATTGCTTCCTCAAATTTACAGAGCCTAGCTATTACAAGCGGACAAAATTTAAGACGCTGATAGCTGCCTTTAAGATTTGGGGGGGGGCGCTAAAGAAGAAGATTGGATTAGGGAGGCTCAATTATTATACAGTTTTGTTTAAAAACCCAATGCTTCCAGAGATATTTTCGGATGAGATCATGGCCGGATGGGCTACTAAGGGTGTCCGTCAGGCTGGGGATGTAATTGAAAAGCAAGGGTTCCGTCATTTTAAAGATATACAGAAGGATTTCGGGCTGAAAAGAGGCAATTTTTAAAAATATTTACAGCTTCGTAGCTTTTTTTGCAAACAAATTGGTGGGGCTTGTGGGTTCGCTAGTAATATAATAATTGACATCATGCAAGGCAGGACTAAGGGGGTGATTAAGTTGATTTATGCAGAACTGATTAATCTGAAACAAGATGATTTAACTAAACACGAGGGTAAATGGGCTGAGCGTGTGGGGGCTGCCCCTGGAATAGTCTTTAAATCCTTAGAGATGAGTCAGTCGGTTCTATTTTTGGCTGGGCTTCAGGCACAACATTTTAAAACTGTTTTTTCTTTATATTATACCCCGGCCAGAATAGCACAATGGGGTGGCTCAACAGGCACTACATGCCCACGGTGTGGGGGATTGGAAGTAGATTTGGTGCATATGTTTGCTTCCTGCCCTCGCTTGCAGGTACTGCTGGATCTAATTATGGAATACCTAGATTATGTACTCAGGGTAAAAACAACTTTAACCCCGGAAGTAATTCTGCTAGGAATAAGTGGTACAAATCAAAACGAGATTGCTTACCAATTTCTTTTTATCGCTATGGCTGTCTTAAGGATTAATATCGCCTCTGCCTGGTTAAACCCCCTCTCCCCTATCTTTCAGCAATGACTGGCTCGCCAACTTTCCATATATACAATGGAGAGAGCAATTTATGAAAGGAAGGGAAAGAAAGCGAAATTACTGGGCAGACATATCTGGGCACCTTTAATAAAATTGAATGAATCTGTATAATTTAAGGTAATTTCTGTGGGAAGCTATCTGTTGTTGTTAAGAATTGGAAAACAGGAGGAGGAGCCAAGATGGCGACTGGAGCAGACGCTTGAGCGCCCGGCTCCGTCGGTCCGTGGCCTCGGACTACTATCCTGATGCTCATCCTTGCCGATTCTCGAGGTGCACCGTGTGCGAAGACGCGCTGACCGCGCTGCTGCTTTCCCGGAGTCTCAACCCGCCCGGATGCCCGAGTTCTGGGTGCTTTTGTCCTCGGCACTGAAACCCTGCGCCCTTACGGCCTTTGCCGGCCTCCTGGAAGCTCCGCAGTTACCGGACCAGCTAGCGCTAACCTGAGCCCCGCGGTCCCGATCTCGCCTCGCACCATGGATCGTTGCCGGATGAGCCCGGGGAGAGACGGCCGGACACCTTCTGCACCCTGTGCCTGACGGGCTGGAGCTGTGGGGTGGGCCCCGGTGCGGTGAGTCTCCTGCCCCGCTCTGAGGACCGAGCTGCGGGGGGCTGCTGCCCCCTTTGCCTATTGCCTAGCCAGCGGCGAGGGGGACCGGCGAGAAGATAAGCGACTGTCGGCCTTTCCTGTTGCGGCGTAGACCTGAGGGGAATTGACCCCTTGCCACGACCCCCCCCCCTGGCCATTGCACCGTATAGCGGCAAATCATGGCGTTGAGTGCCTGCTCGCGGCTGGGGGGTGATACTCCGGTCTCGCCCGCTGCCCACTTCGCCCTCCCTCTTCCGGACACCAGCTCCACAGTGCCGTCCCGGATTGCTGCCGATGTTGGGACCCAGCTTCCGCTGACATGCGGCTCCGTTCTGGCTGTCCTGCGGGACTTTCAACTACAGATGTGCGCTGGCCTGCAGGCGCTGAGTGAGAGGTTTGACCCCATACTGTCGGCTGCGGGCCGTGAGCGCACTGTTTGTCATCCACAGGGCGTGGGTCTCCCGGTGCTCTTGTCCTCTTGCGGGGACGCAGCGGCGGTGTATGATTGTGCTACACTGGTGCCTTCATCTAGCGCTCCCGGCGCCCAGGGTCCACCGCTCTCCACCTCAACTGCGGATACTTTGTCCCCCTGGTCATGGCTGCCTGCTTCATTGTTCCCTGCCTCACCGCGTCCGCGAGGCTATCCTGCTGAGCGATACCTAACGGCTTCGAGGGACCGTCCGCGGTGGCCCACTGCTGCCTTTTTCTGGAACTCCTGTACCTTACTTGCCAGGTTTGGATTTTATGTGGTGCAACGAGGGACCCCAATCGGTGGTCGGCGGCCATTTCGTGATCCTACTTCACCATCCTCTCACAAGCGGCCATCTTGTCTTTGTCTGCTCGGGACACGGGGCCTTCACGCAGGAGCTGGTTTAATCCCAAGCCCGCGATCGGGCCAGGGCTAGACTGACTTCTATCGCTATGGTTTATGGACGGGCTGGCCTGGGACTGGGACTGTATGTATGTTTTGCGCGCACTCATCGCGACTTGTATCCCTTGCTTAAACGGTGGTGCCATGGTATCTTTGCATGCCGTTTTTTGGCGTAGAGGGCTTCCAGTGTGTGGGGGCCATAACTGGCTGATGGTTCGGGGCGCTCTGGTGTCCAGTGGGCTCCTCCCCACCTTCTTTTCTGCTTTCTTCCCTTCTTTACTCTGTTCCTACTTTCTCTCTTCTCTATATTTCGGGTTCATTGGGCGACAGGCACTATGCTGGGGGGGGGGTAGGCCGTAGCCTCCGCATTGGTGTAGGGTGGGGGGGTAATACTCTGTTCTCAATTAGTTCTATGGGCCTTTCTTCTTTTATGTCTCTGTGCTCTACTTTCTTCGATTCGGGGTCCGGGTGTGGGGTGGATCGAGTGGGGGCGGCTCTGGAGGGGCGCGTACTTGCTCATGTGACTATCCTGATATATCTCTGCACCGCCTCACTGATTGAGATTTTACTCCCATTGTTGTTCTTACTGATGTTGCTGCTCGCCCGTGTGGTGAAGCTATCTTGCGGACTCGAATCTACTTTGCTCTTATCCTTCATTGACTTTTTTCCCTGATAAAATTATCAAAAAACTTAAAATTAACCTTCACCTCTCCTTCCCCGGGTTTCGAAGATATCTCCAATATGTAACTCATAACCCGTTGTTAATCCTGACCGTTGATGCACGGGGGCTGTAATGTGGGTATCAGTGCTTTACTGTATCGTGGCCGGCCTGACGGTTGTAGGCCCGTATTTGTTCTTTTAAGATGCACGAATAAAGGTTTTTAAAAAAAAAAAAAAAAAAAAAAAAGAATTGGAAAACAGGGTTTCGACAAATGGCTCATGGGAGCTTCACGGTATCTGCTGTTAACTCTATTCAATTTTTCTTTTTCTTTTTCTAAGCTGATGGTATGTTTCTTTGTCTTTGGACATTTGCTTTCTGCCTCAAGTAGTATAATTTTGTGGTTTTTGTTTGTTTTTTGCTGATATTATGTATCTGTGCTGATTTCTTGCTGGGAAAAAAATGGGGAAAAATCTCAATAAAGATATTTAAAAAAAAAACATTGAACACTTTAATAATAAAAAAAATGACACAAGGTAACACTAATGAGTCATAGACTAGTACCTGATGTCAATTATGCAGTCACAAAAATGGTCTTCGAGGTGATTGGCAACCGCCTCCTTTCATGGAAAAACTTCACAGAATTAGCGGGAGCTGAGATGGGTTGCTGATGGGTGAAACACTATAAAATGCCATGCTATGGTACATTACGGATTCTGTCGAAGACGGATGCGCAGCTGGTTAGCATAACTCTGGGGCTATTTCTGGACACCAGGATGGGGGTGCCAATGAAAGCAGAAAAGAAATTTCACAAGCACACAAGGCAAAGATCAAGCAAAGGAGGAAGTTACTTGATTTCAAGTTGTGATATTTTCTCACTTCAGTCGAGGTGTACGTGTTCCTCTTTGCTATCCTCTGTTCACTTCACTGGCGGGAGGTGGGGGCTTTCGTCGAAATGAAACTAATTGAACCAGACGTACAGCATTTCTCAAATAAGAATTGGCAAATACAATAGGACTGTACTCCACAATCCTGCAATGTTTTTTCTGCAAACATATTCCACAGGCATTAAAAGCATAAACGTAATAAACAGTAAAAATCCGACTGTCTAAAGGAGACGTGCAGATGTTTGCAAAAAATAAAGTAACATTAAAAAGTAGCCTACTGCACAAAAAAGCATGTAAGTGAATAACGATGCAAAGTCTGAGGGTTTACTTTAGCTGGCAGCTCTCAGCTTTACAGAGTCCCTTGAGGGGCATGCTAAGTATGTCTGACACGGCCAACAGGCCTGAAAATGAACCCCGTTATGGAAATAATGAGACTTAATTCATTCTATATTTTTCCCCCGTCATCCTAGTAAATTGGAGTGACATACTAAACAGTCTGATAACGAATGCTGCACCAAAGTTGGAGCTCATAAGCACCGCATGCAGATCCCGTTTTTTACTTTCTGAAGACTATCTCATTTGTTTGTAAATATTTTAAAAACCATGCCAGATTCTCCGCAACCCTTCACTAAATGTAACACTAGAGCTTTCTCCTGCATAAATATAATCTTGCGATTTTTGATCAGTTCTGGAATGTGTAGCCTACGAAACACCCTCGCATTTCAGATGCTCGACCTCTGGGGTGACCTTGAGCCTGCTAAACCAGCCAAAGACCAATATGCTACAATGCTGCATTTTTTAAAATTCCGAGTCAAGCAAATGGCAGTCCTATCTTACCCTTTTTAGGTTCTATGTGTTCTAAGGGCGACTGGAGTAAGACCGCTATCTGCACAGCCTAGTAACTTTTTCATGTGACAGCTAGCCTATGACCACAGCCACATGGGCTGCACCTCTTTAAACGCATTTGAACATGGCACTCCCATAGCATACATCAACGGCAATATCACCTTTATTCAACTCTGCTAGCTTTGAATTGGCAGATTCAGCAGGGCTCAGTTATTTTATTAAAAACTTAAGAAACGTGATCTTTGCTCATTTGTATGTCTGGGCAAAAATAGTGTAGTATTGTCTACCGCGCCCCACAGAAACGTCTGGTAGTGGTAAACAACCACTAGGCGCAGTCTGCTGATCTGCCAGGCGTCCAAGGGACTCTCACAAAAGGCAGGAGAAGGGACAAGTCCCTACTGGATTAGTCTACATCTGACAAGGAAGTGCAATATTCAATCATCGCTTCGGGGGCGGACTAAGCAGAGATGTTCTAGAACCTCATGCCCCCAGCATTTCAAGGGTAATTTAGCCAAGTGAAGGTGAAATCTTTTGTTCTCACTTACGCTGGCTTTTCAGCCAGGTGGTGATTGAGGGAGTGGCATCTCCTTAGAAAAGAACGCTTTCAGTCATTTTATGAGCTCGTTGAATGTCTTCTGAAAGTTAGATTAATGGAAACCAAACTTCAGTACATTTGGATGAGATGTTACTGTAGTGAGAGTGGAAAGGTTGAGAACGGAGTACATTAAGAGCTCACTTTTATTTAGAACTTTGTTGAGAAAGGAAGAGTCCTTGCCTTAATAAAAAAGAAAAAAATCCCAGTATCTGCTTCCTGGGGAAAACCGGGACACTTTTCAACTGACCGCTCGAATCCTTGAACCTAGACTTAAGTCAAGGATTGGTGGTGCTGGTCTCCTGCAGACCCTTATGGAGAAACCTCTTAAGGTCCGGCTAGAGAAAACTGCTCATTCCTGTACAGTTTTCCTCCTATTCCTGGAGGGCACAGAAGGTCCTGAAACAGAGGATGCTAATACTTTCTGGACACATTCCTACTTGATTAATGTGCACTGGGATTTTGTGGACCTGTTAACTGGTTTCTGGTGACCCACTGCATCTGAGACAGAGTGGACTGGGGCTAGTGGATGTAGTCCTAGTATCATAACAGATGACTACTGCAAGAAATAACCTTTCGGTTTGTTTAAAAATCCTCCTGCGGAAGAACTAGAACACCTAAGGATCATATCAGAAAATAGACCAGCTTGGTGAGCCCAATTAACAGTTTTCATGCCCTGAGGTTTTCAACATGAAAAATAGAGGCTCTAACATCACCTCAAAAGAAGCCATTTCAAACCTGTGGCAATCTGCTTCTTACATATGTGTGACTTGCCGATTTGTCTTGAAAAAACACCTGGATGATTTACTAATCAAAGAACTGTCATGAACAAAGGTGCCAAAAGTATCTGATGACCATAGATTGAGACCCGGACCACAAGATCCCACCCAATACAGATCTAAGCCTTTTGTTGCCAGGGCTGTTGTTCCTTTGTGATGGGACCTTCTGGAGCCCTTGTTTCCTTGCACAATACTGTCCAAGTTCCGCGGTAAAAACCTTGACCAGAAGAAATCACAATATTTAGACGGACCACAAGTGCTCAAAGGCCTGCCTAAAAGTTCTTGTATGTCCCAATCTACCACATCCCACACATTTTCCCATTGCTTGCCCACTGCAACTTAAAAGTATCTTGTCACATATCACCAAAATCAATGATTTGTGGCACATATCACAAAATAGGCATACAGAGATTTTCAGCAGTGGTTGCACATGCACTTGACCAAGAAACTTCTGAAATGTATGGAAAATTAAATGGCTTGCCGGCACTGCAAAAAGAATGCATTTGGATGACTGGTGGACATTTGTTCAGTGTCCAAATCCTACTTGTGGGAAATGTTATAGGGCTTCTCCTCGCAGGAGGAACTCGCCTAATCTTGGTTAAGAATTTTGCCGCAGCTTCTCAGAAGCAGCATGTTGGGCACCCCACTTGAAAGCAAAGCTCTTTTGATAAAGGACAGATATCCCGAAATACGTTTAACATGATTTTCAGCACTGGCTGGGTTTGTAATGCATTGCGAAACACTTTCAAATTGTGAGAAAAATTACTTCATCTACCAGAACGCATTGGAGGGACTGATACAGGCATATCCAGTGTGTGAATGAACCGACGAAAAAGCTTTATTTGAAACCTTTTTTAGGTTTCTTCATAAATTTTTATCCCAACATCCAATTTCCTCCATTTTAAACATCCTGTTATTTGTTAAGTTCGTTACATTAATTTTCTTTGGGGATTTTCTCCTCCTCAGCTCATTGCTGGCTCCGGATAGGGTAAACCTCCATAAATCTGACTGAAACCGGTTGACCACTGTTGGTCTTTCGGTTTGGGCAGTGTCGGAGCTCAGGCACAGCTGACACCCAGACAGGGATCTTACTCCACAGCAGTCATTAGCTTGATTCTCAACAGTAGGCTTCTCAGGACCTTATTCAATTACATTCAATTGTTTAGCTTAATATTCGCTGTTTAACTGGAGAGTGACTTTTTTCTACCTGTTTCATATCTATCCTCCTCGGAGGCACTCATACAGTGAGCAATGTAAAACTTGAAAGAAATGCTTCTCTGAAAGTACTTGTGCGGTTAAGATCTACAATATATTTTTACCTATATACCCATGTCTCAACCTGCTGTAAAGAGCTGGGTTAGGATTCCGTTATGAACTAATGCGCACACTCGCTCCACTGGGTATAGCTGCATGTCAATTTGGCACTTTCAACATTGGTTTGGTGATACCCCACTCAACAGCATTATTTAGTTTGTCCATTCGCCCCATTCAGGACTGTTGTATTTACAGTGATGACATTCCAAAGACATAGTTGAATCTCAGAGTCAGTGGCATCTTTACTGCCTGTACTGTGCCGCACATTAATAGTTATGGTTTTGAAAATGATGGTCAATTTTCTGAGGGAATTGCATTCAAGTGACTGCCAGTTTGAGGTTCTGCCGTGGTGGGGAAACAACGGGAAGCCTTTAAGCTAGCCAGAGGCGTACGTCAGGGCTGTGCTCTTGCCCCTTTTCTTTTTTGCTTATATGAGAAGCACTTGTTAGACCTCTGTATTGAGTTTGACTGGCCCTGGCCGCGGGTATGTGACTGCTGTGTTCCAGCACTGATTTATGCTGATGACAGTTCTGTTAGCCAGAACTGCGATCCGTTTACAGAGGCAGCTAGATCAGTTCTGCAATTTTATGGCCAATATGGACATTAGGGTTAATCAAGCAAAAACATATATAATGGTCTATGGTTCCCGGAAAAACAAAGCTCCTGCTTTTATTATTAATAATACGAAAATGTGTACGATTCCCTCATACCCCTACTTGGGAAACTTGTTTGACGATAAACTTACTTGGGGACCTCTGAAAACAAAGAGCGGTGGCCTTTGCAGGAAGCATGGACGCGGTTTTCAGTTTTGCATCTAGACTGGGTAGCAAACACATCAGAGAACCGATAATTTACAAGGCATAATGTTGCACAAAAGCTATTTAAGGAGAAGGCCTATGGGAAGTTATTGATCATGCTGGATTACTGAGGGTTGAGAACGGCTTTATTTAAAGACTGCTGGCAGTACCGAAAACTACTATTACATAGATCTGCCATTCAGAAGTGGGGTTAGGTTATTTAACCGAACTTGTTAATTTAAGACCGCTTTTGTTATGACTGAAGATAAGGACCAAGAACGAGAACTATTTCAATCAGACAGTTTAAGCAGACTGCCTTAAATTTGAGGGAGGAATAAAATTCCCTTGATTGTCAAATATTCATACTCCCTGTAATAGCCCCAACTTACCTGATCGCTTTGATAAACCGACTACTTATTCTGCTAGCTTTTCCAAACCATTAAGGTAAATGAAATTCAGCATATAATCTCTGAGAAGCTCACTGTTTCAACCCATGTTTTGATTTGCACAAGATCGGGTACTGAGCCCTACTTATTTTGGGTCTCTAATTTGCACCATCGATTCCTTCTGACCAGATTGAGGTTGAATATTGTACATTTCCTTGTGGCCTACCCTGTGCAGGGCACAGATTTTTAAAACTTGTCTGTTTGCCCATGAGATGGCTACTCTGCTCAAATCACGTTGCACTTCATCCTATGCTGAAAATTCTATTCTATTTTGAGGAAACTACCCAATTTATAACAAGCTAATTTTAGACAGTGCAGTGCTGCTACTGTGTTTCTGCAATCAGTGTCAACGCAGAGTTTGTTTTTCAGTCCCCACTTTTATACAACGTGCCAAATGCTTGAGAGCAGACAATGTATCATTAATTCTTTTTTTGTTAGATTTTTGTGAATAGTGTTTTTTTTTCCTTTTCCTCATCCTTTTAATTATATTTGTATATGCTGAAATTTCAGATTTATGTAAGATTGTATCTTTTATGGTCAATTGAAGACTGATTAAAGAATTTTGACTGACAAGTAACAGTCCAAGAAAGTTCTAACAGCTGGTTCAAATTGTCTTGCAGGCCGTGATGTAGGTGTGTATTGACTAGATGCCAAAATACTTTGATGATGAGCTGCCTAACAGCTGGATGTGAATTTGGTTACCAGTAGGGCTTTATTTTTTATAATTGATCTTATATCCTGAGAATGTAGAGAAAGACAAAATCAGTTCGGGAATGGAGGAGTCAGGTTTTTACCATTGAAACAAGTTTTGTTTTTAGAATGTGTTTATTAGATTTTATTCAAATGACAAGAAAACTGGTACAATTAGCACGCAGGCAGAGATACGCCGTGACATGCTTAAGTGATGTGATGTGATATCTGCTTGGACACCATCATTGCGATCAGAACAGTATAACAATGAGAATAGGAGAAATAAAACATTCTCTTGAGACTATGTGGATACAATAAAGGGTCCAGCCCTAGAGAAGGAGGGGCCTGGGGGGTTGGGAGGGCACACCAGACAAGCACCTGTGGAATTGCAAGACATTTGTAATACCTGTGTATATGTCGACAGGTGGGGAGTCTAGAGGAGCGCACCTCTGGACATTGGAAGGGGAGAGGGAAGTACAGTGCATGAATGGAACGACGATTGTGAGCACAGGGCAGTTTCGGGTGGGGACCCAATGATCGCCTGCTCATTGGGACAAGGAAATGTGGGTTCAAGGTGGGCGCGTATCGTTCTTAGCTTCCACATTAAGTAGAAAGGTCTCCCAGCATTCGCTGCCAGGGCAAGGGATCCCGAAGAGTATAAGCCTCTGCACGTGTCCACGTTAGGAGATCGCAAAGCCACCTCAGGTGCTCCAGCAGTGCGGGGGATATCCAGGCCAAGGCCACTTGTACTTTAAACAGAGCGAATGCATGATCAATGAATCTCTGCAGGTGTTTGTCTCCCTTTTTACGGCGACGCAGTCCCAGTAAGCAGGAGGAAGGCGTGGGGGGGGGGGGGGGGGGGGGGAGGAGAGCATGCTTTGGCAAATCTGTAAACGACGTAATTGTCCTATGCCACGCAGGATGAAATACTGGGCCGTTCTACACCATAATAAAAACCCGCTTCAAGCAGACCACAGCAAGGGCAGACAGGGGCAAGCATCTGGAACATATGTTTAATATGATGATGGGTTAGATAGGTTTGATGTACGTAATTAAACTGTGTAAATCTAAGCCTAGGGTTGCAAGATATAACCTTAACCAGAGACTGAGACCAGGCCCCATCCGTCAAGGGTTGCAGCAACACTGCTTTCTATCTGGCATGCGCACCAGACGCGTGTTGTTCAGTGGGGGCGCATGTAATGCTGTGTATAGGGATTTGATGGCGTGTCACGTCCCTCAGAGGACAGCAGTGCACAGCGCAGAGGCGGATGCCTCCTCATCTCCACTGCCCCAGGTTGTTCACATTGCATGTTGCATGGTGCAGTAGGTTCGGAATTGACTGGCCAAGACTCTGTACTTACCGACAGCCTCCATATAAAGGTCTCCCACTTGCTCAGCGTCCACCTCCCTCCAAAGGTCTCCATCAGTCTGCCGTATCCTACCGCATAGTGGCAGCAGGACCCAGACGGCAAACACCAGCGAGTACGGGAGAAGGGGACCCCCCCCTCAAGTGTACGTATCGATGCCAACATCTGCAGGCCATCGGCATCTGAGACTTGTCCTGTTAAGAGCGGATGGAGGTGTCTGACAGCCATGTATAAATCTCTGTTCCATTGAGCACCGCCCGAAGCAGGGATAATTCCGGACAGGTATCAGTGAACAGCCAGGCCATTGGCCACTGTAATTGTGATGCCACGTAATACAGTTAAAAATTAGGGGCCCAAGTCGGCCCTCTGAAAGTGGTCGCTGGATCATGGCCAGAGCTACGCGATGATGTTCGGCACTCCACCTCAATTCAAGGAGCAAGCTGTTAAGCGTCTGAAAGAAGCATTGCAGGATTATAACCTGAAAGGCAATAAAAAAGTACAACAATCTCGGCAACACCAACATCTTTGTGGAGAAGAATTTCTAGTTATCTACACCCCATGTTAACTCCACATCATCGCGTTCACAACTTGAAGTCCACTGGAGCACATCTGGTCAAAGTGCCTAGAGTCCAAAGGTCCACAATGGGGGTACGTTCCTTTGGATATCTGGCAGCAAAAAGTGGAACTCCAGAGAGCGAAGCAGTCTGAGAGCATCTTCCGTAAAGGTTTAAAAACCTGGCTCTTCCAACCCTAATCTGAGTCTTTCCTTGGGGCTTCAGTTTATGTTTTCTATTTTGGTTCTCTTAGCTGCTTTCTGTTCTCTTTTCAGGGGACTGGATCCTAGCGCGGGGACACACCGTTGGGTGTAACCAGGTGCTCTAGAAATGGAATTATCATCATCTTAGAGATGGCCCCTCGACCCAGTGGGGAGAGGGGTAATGAATGCCAGTAGGGCAATGAGCGGCGGATAGAACCAACCACCCTGTCAAAGTTACCCTCTCGGAGGTCCCTCTCTGTGTGGTAGATCTGGACCCCCAGATAATTAAGAGTCATGGCATCATTAAAGGCGTATGCTCATGGTCTCAGATCTGCGTGGAATCGGTCAAGTTGCCAGCAGAATAAACAGGACTTTGACCAATTCACTCGCAAGCCCAAAGCATCCTCAAAATAGTCTAACCGGTGCATGAGGTCGTGCAGGGTGGTCTACATGTTGCACAAATAAATTAAAGCATCATCTGCGTAGAGCGAGATGACATGGTGGGCCCCATTTCCTGAACTCCCCATAGCTGCAGCATATCCGGAAGTCGCCAGGCAAGGGGCTCCATTGTGAGAGCAAAAATTAGTGGTGACAGCGGACATCTCTCGAAGGTCCCACATTGGATTGGAAACTTATCTGATATCACCTGGCCAGTCTTCACCGTAGCAGTTGGGGATACGTATAGGGTCCAAACCCAATTGCAGCGATGGTCGAGAAAAGGAAATCTCACCCTAGGGTGTCAAAGGCTTTTTTTTATGTCCGATGAAACAGCCACTTGACTGCAAGCAGCCAGGTGGGGCGGGGTCAGTGGGTATAAGGCTCAATAGCCTTCGTACATTAACAAACGTGCTGCGACCTGGTATAAAACCAAACTGGTCGAAATGCACAAGTGCGTGGATGAAGGAAGCAGGAGGTTCACTAAAATGCTACCTAGAATCTTACAGTTCAGGTTCAGCAGCGAAAGGGGGTGGTACGATCCAACATCCAGAGGATTGCAGCTCCGCTTGGGTGGCCCCACGATTAGGGCCTCCCAAAGAAAGTCCAGAGTTTGGCGCGGTCCCTGGCTTCATACAACATGGCCAGTAAGTGTGGAGCAGTCTGCATAGGGAAGGTGGCGTAATCCTCTATCGACAGGCCATCTGAGCCCGGGTCTTATTCTGGGCAATCTGGGAGATGGCAGCACGGATTTCTTCCAACTGCAGAGGCTCATCGAGATCAGCCCACTGTAGAGGATTGAGATTAGGGACGGAGAGTCAATATAAGAACCTGCGTATAATATCTGGGGATGGAGAGGTGGGTGCATCATAGTTTGCAGCAGTAATCAAGGAAGACTGAGTTGATGGCCATTTGAGAAATGACAAGTTCCCCATCGCGGCCATGATGCGCACAATGGTGATATGGTCATGGTCCTCACGAACGAGCCATGCCAGTAGTCTGCCGGAGCGATCGCCCTGGGCATGTTAGAGGGACATTCTCTTACGGCAATCATGACGACTCGGTGTTGTCTCCGCCTTGCTGTGCTGCGCACGTAGCTGCCTCACACACATGGGTGACGCCGCCTGGCTGGCTATGTATATTTCTATTTGGCAAAGATTGTGTTCGAGGTACACAAGGTCCTCCATTAGGCAGCGATGGATACCCAAAAAAGCTGCAATACAATGGCATAGATCACAACCTTATGTGCATCCCATTACCGGGCCCGAGTCGAATTTTCCTAGAAGTAATTCGTAAGGCAGAGAGACCGCTCCTACCGGAAGGAAGGATGGGAAAGTGCCTCGACCTGTAGCCTCCAGGTGGGGATAGCGGGGAGTAGTAGTCTGCTCCAACTAAATGTAATAAACAAGGGACAGTGGTCCGACAGAATCCCTGCCAAATATTACCGCAGAATAAAAAAAATATTCATGGTCATGTAGGTGTGTCAATCATCATGCATCATGAAAATGCATGTGTGTACGCCACTGATCAAAGTGTCGTCTGGTGCAGACACTGGCCGCTGTGTGTAATGGTGGGGTACAGCGGGTAAGTTGCATGTCGGGCATACAATTGAAGTCAACCACCCAGATTCCAGGGCTGACTAGGTCTTGAAAGTGTGCAGGGGTGAGAAGATCTAGGAACTCAGACTGATTGGAGTTGGGTGCATTCAAGGCCACCAGAGTAAGAGGGGCCCCATCCAAATGCCCCTCTAAAATTACGTACCTCCCATCCTTGTCTAACCGCTGCGTGCCGAGAGCGAAGGGAACCACAGGAGCTATCCATATGAGAACGCCCCTTGCATATGCCCACATCGTGGTCCCATTGTCTGCCCTCTCCATTTAGGGCGTACTTTGTAAAGCTCCGATAACCTGAGGAGGGCCTCCTGCAACATTGCGATGTGAGTGCGACAGCGTTTGAGAAGCGCATAAATTCAGTATTATTTGGCCGGAGTGGCCATACTGTGCACATTCCAGATAAGAATGTGATACTGCGGCACAGATTGGTCAGATATCAGTGTGGGCATGTTTGTAGAAGGCATAAAAATGTGCAAACTGTGTAGGATGAAAATGCCCCACCCAGTCTGGTCATGTCCCAACCACGCATGCCCCCCTCCCTCATCCTAGTGTAGGTGATAAATTGTTGAGAATGCCTCAAAGCAACATTAGTGGTCTCAGAACGTAACTTGAAAAATATAAACATCATTCAGCCAATATGGCAAGAATCCCCCCCTGGGCAGTGCTCACAGAAGGGCCTGCCCATCTAATCCCATAATGAGAATAAGAACCAAGGAGAGAAAGGAGAATACAAGCAACTGTCCACATGTGAACATTGGTAGGACATGGCTCAGAAGCAAGACAGCAGTGTCCAATGGCCAGGCTCATGGTCGATGGAGACTGGTGGCGACCCCCATGACACTACAAGTATGGAGAGAAAAGTGGTACCGGAGTCCCCTGCAGGACAGGTGGCTAGAGGTAAAGCACAGTCAGCAACCTGCAGTAATTAGTCAAAGGAGGTCATCGGATCTCGGCGTGATCTTGGGGCTGCGGTGCTGGAGGTTAGTGAGGATTCAGAAACAGTCTTCTGAGCAGGAGTCCTCAGATGGCTTGTCTCTCAGGACAGCAAAGGAGTTGGAATGATGGTGATGCGTTGCTAGCTCCACCGCTTTTGCCTGTTCCACTGCTACTTGTTCCAGGTGTAGGCGAGTGCACGGCATCCTGCGGTGTCGAGTTTTAGGTGTTACCCAGGTGTTCTCACGTTCAGCGTCAGCAGTGCGGGATAGGCCCTTTGCATGGAGCTAGGCCCATTAATTCTTCGGCATAAATATATATGAGAGGAGTCACCATCAATGACATTAAGTTTCGCCAGAAACAAGAGCGCATACCGAATTTGCAGGACACACAAACTTTTTTGACTTTGACGTAAGAGGCATGCTGCCGTTGGACTTCCAAAGAATAATCAGGGTAGGCCGCAATTATGGCGTTCTCAAAGTGTCACAGAACCTTGGTGCGAAAGAGCTGGAGGATAAGATCCACGGCGATAAGAGCTTGGGATGGCACCCTGGGACGCAATTTGCCCTCTCAACAAAACAGAGGCACCCTATCTTTCAGTACTGTGCCTATCAGCCATTCCTCCAGAAAGAGCTGAGCATTGGGAAGCTCCGCCTTCTCCGGAAATCCAATGAAGCGAACATCATTGCTCCATTAATGCCCTTCTGCATCCTCCGTCCTGCGGTCCAACGCCATTACTTCCTCCTGCATTGCCTCCAATTTGGACTGTAGTTCACGTACCGAAGGGGACAGCTGGCCTATCACCGGTCCTGATTGGTCTACTCTCAGACAGCTTGCAGTTGTCTGCATGCAGGAGGCCCATGTCAAGGGACACTACATAAATCTTTGTTTCCAATTAAGTCTTAATGTCCAAAATAGCTTATAATACCTTCTCAAACTGCTCTGAATGCTTGTGTAGTGTCTCTTCGAGATGTTGTAATGCACTCATGGGTGGTTATAATAAGGCAACAGGTATGCAACATGAAGCAGGCCCAGCCCAGTCCCATAAACTCAGTTCATGCCAGTGTGGGCTTGGGCTTTGAGTTTTAAATGCTGGAGGTGAAGGTTTTGCGTGACACAAATTGCACGCCCAGTTGCAGACTCCCTTCAGTTGAGGAAATCCAGACAGGGGCAATTACAGGCCATACCACAAGTCCCAGACGTCAGGTGAACCCCAGGGGCAAAGCGCAGGGTTCAGCAGATCTCACCGTTCATATCTCACAGCCTAGGCCCAGAAGAAAATGGTCACTTGAGAGAGAGCCCAGAATCCGCTCAGCAGGCTCCAGAGGCAGGGGCCAGTGCAATGTCAGGAAACAGCCTCTGTGGCACCTGCACATTCACCAAGGCATAGTCGGGCAGGCTGGGCCGGTTTCCTAGCTACAGCCAGCGGCCTCCCCAAGGCAGCAGGGCGCTTCACAGTAGGCGCTCACAACACAGCACCACCACAGGAGAGATATCATGGCACGGTGTCGTCCATCACCAGTCGGATCCACCAGCCTGCGCAGCTCCTCCGACAGCAGGCGTCACAAGCCCCAGCCCTTAACACCGTGGGTCTGGACAGCACTCTGTGGCCACAGGCCCAGGTCCGCAGGCCAGCGCAGGCGAAGCACACTACCCCGGTTCGCTCCTTAGTGAGCGACCACACTAAAGTAGCACTTTAAAACATGCATCAGGCCCACCATTGCAGTCTGTAGTCAAGTTTTAAACTGCCAAATCGACATGTAAAAATAAACCTTTTGCCAGGCCTAAACCTTGCTTTTAAATATATGTGTCACCCATAAGGTGTCCCTAAAGTCCCATAGAGCAGGGCTCGAAAAATCCCCAAAATGTTATTAGACCTGCAGGTCTAGTGACTTAAATAATCTTCTCAACCTAATTATAATGCTATTGACCCATACACTGGTTCAAATTATGTGATCCTGGGCAAGTATTTTAATTCACTGAGACGCCATTTTCTTCTTTATCACATATGAGAGCACCTTCAAATATGCACGTTCAGCACTTCTGCTGTACAGAAAACACTTTGGCTTGATTTAATAGACTAAACATTAGCTCCATATAGAATGCAAATCTAACCACATATAAGATACACTTGACTGCAGATTTGCCTCTTAATTCATTAAATGCATTGTCATCAGGGTTTGGCCAGGAATGTCTCACATCATTTTTAAAAACTATCACGTTTAATAAATACACAACGAAAGCATAAAGCAGCAGCCCACCGTTATTTGCAATCAGCAGATTTTAAATTTAAATGGCCACAGAATTTGTCACTGACATGTGGTTTTAAAGCTATATAATGTACAATGGCTGGAAATAAAGTTTCTGCAAATATTTGTCATTTGCACATCACCAAGTAAAGTGTTCTGATTTGTTTTAATTTAAATCTTTGTTTGCATGACACTTCTGAATTACAAAAAAAGTTCTTTCATAATTTCTGTTCTACTTGTACTATTAATTTGCAAGCTGTTCAAATGTTGTTATAGAGAAAAAAACTGACATTTTACTGCATTTTGTTTCAAAATTATCTTCAAATAGCTCACTTGACAAAAAGCATCAACTGTAAGAAGAGAAAGAAAAGTAAACACCATTTTCCAGGAACACATGAGCAACTACTAGTAAAAAGACAAACTGACATTTGACCTCTGTCCTTGAGCAGTTGACAAATGTGTCAAGATAGAACAAGATTTAAAGGCGTTTGAATTGCCATTTCTTCCTTAAGTTTACTGGCCAGCAGGGTCCAATACGTGCTGAAAATAGCTCGACCTGCTAAAATTTCACTAGCAATGTACGAGGGGGGCGAGTGGATTTTTCGAGGCCTGCCATAGGGCATGGAGTATTGTATTAAAAAATCAGGACATATGGGTTTAAGTTTTACATGTCCTGGTAGTGAAAAAGTCCTAAATTTGTTTTCCACTAGTGTAAGGCCTATCTATCCCATTGGATAACACTGGGTTACCTTACTACATTTAATAAGTGCTAACCTTTGATTGGGAGCAGGTAAAAATGTCATGATTGGACTCACATGAATTGTAATTTAAAAACCTCTTTCATGGTAAAGAAGGATCTTAAATTACAATTCTCAAAATGTCACTTTTATAAAGTTGGCAGTTTCGTGCCCTAATTATTTTGTGCCTGCTGCCAGTGTCCTTGGTCACATGACTGTGAATGGTTCTACTGTTGGGGTATGTGTATTCCAGCCATACAGGAAGACACAAGAGGACTGGGTGTAGGCAAGATTAGACGTCCTGAAAGGATGGCTGGGGCGGGGCTGCTCCCCCACATTGCAAGGGGCTTGCCACCAACACGCATCAAGGAACTAGACACCAACCTTTTGTCACCTCTGACTGCTTGGAGCCTTGACAGGGAAAGAGAACAACTTTCCAGAACCAGAAGTGGGGGCAGCATCGGGAATTCTCCCACTTCACAGGCTGGCACCAGGTATAAATATTGGACCCTCAGAAAACCTCTTCAATAGACTCCTGGACCTGTGGAGGACTTCAGAAATACTGATTGAACCCCAGGGGACTGCCCTGCTGCTTGAAGGCCTGCCTTGCTGCTTGAAGGAAAACTGGACCATCTCCTTGAACCCAGGACCACCAGAAGTGACTCAAAGGGCTAGTTAGCCGGCAACCTGTGTGAGTTACAGGGACATGACAAGCTCCAGAGACCTTAAACCCTTCAGCTGGCCATGTGGTACCTCCCACGTCATGGACCCTTGGAAGTGGTGTTAGAGGTGCTGCTCCTGCCAAACCCTAAAAGGTGGGACTTTGAAAGGTTTCCATCAAAATCTGCCCTGAGAACCAACAGATGACCGGAGGCCACCTATCAGCCGATCAGCACAAGGTCCATCGCAGGTCCGCCTGACTTTGCAGTAATGTCTGCTACGTTCCTCTCTGGAGCATCGAATCCTCTTTAGTTGGACCTCTCGGCAAATGTGTCCAGCCTCCTTGAGCTCTCGTCAGTTGCAGCTTCGTCTAACTGGAGATCTCAGACATACAAAAAAGTGAATAAGTCAGAATTTAGAAAATGTAATCACGACTCCGCACAGAACCTCCAATACGATGGTGCCTCCACCTCAGATACCGCGTATTGCCCTGCCCCGCTGAACTCTACCTTCTCATGAACATTTCTTCAAAATGTCTTCAAAGTAAGGTAAGCTAAGACTGGGCCTAATCCACCTCTTGTATTAGACCCGGGCCCCATCATGGTCAGCGTTAACATTTGACTTCGCCCTGGGCTTGCGCGATTAGAGACCCACGGTTGGCGCTTTGATTTTTTTAGGCACTATTTTACACTAAACTTTAAAAAAATCCATAACTCTGGTTCTACTAACTGGATTTAATTTGTTTTGGTTTAATTTTATTTATTAAAATGCATACTTTTTTTTAATTGGCTTGGGATTTTCTTGTGTTTTGTTTTCACTTGATTACTGTTTGTGTGCTGAATGGATTTACACATTGCCTCTAAGTTAAACCTGAATGTTCTTGTGCAAGCTATCAGAGTATTAAGCACATGTTAATTTAGTGGTTTTAGTAGTACACCCTGACAAGGAATGTGGCTGTTGCTTTGGCAGAGCATTCACCCCATCAGTTAACCTTATTTCTTACAATAACCATTGGAACTTTCCTACTTCGCTCATCCTGAGCCTACTCTGTCCTTTGTTCTGAATAAGCACTCCCATATGTAGTAAACCGCTATCTCTGCATATAATTAAACTGCCAGCTTTTCAACTTTGGTCACTACTGAGCTGCCTTAGTAGGCGTAGCAATATTCTCATATTTTATCTAATAATGGACATGCAACAAATTTTGCTATGGGGCAAATCACCATGCCTAGTTTTCTCTTATGCAGAAATGCTGAGGTCTATGTTGGGAAACTATATAGGACTGTAACTAGTGCATTGGAATGGGAAGGTTCTAAACCGACTTATGGATTAAACACATCCTCCTACTAAAGCTTGAGGTCAGTTTCCCTCCTTCTTTCTGTGCCTCTAAAAACTATGTTAAATACAGAGCATAGTATTAAATTTGTTCATTTTATACAGTTCTGTTGATTACCCATCTTCTCCCAAAGTTTAACTAATGGACATACCTCCTTCACCCTTGTGGCTTACCTTTTCTGTTTGTCCTTCCAGCAAGATGTGTTGTTCAGCTGATAATCCATGTAGTTTGACTGGAGTCAGGATTTCTTTCAAAGTTGCAAAAATGAAGTAAACCATGGGTCTAACTAGGGTTTTAGTATTTTCAGAGTAAGGGGTTTTCTGATCATTATTGTCACCTCCCTCCCACCCCGATTTCTGAAGCCTGAAGTTGTCAGCATCGCTGGATCAGATGCAGAATACTTAAATGCGAAGAACGCCTTTCCCATGCCTTTTCTTTTTTAGTTGGTCTGCTTCTTTAGGAGACGGGGGTTTCTTGTAACATCTAAATAGAGGAATTTAGTGCCCAAGTAGTTCAGCACTTTTTTACGTTTGATAAAAGGTGTCAGGCCGTTAACATTTTGTGAGGCTAAGTGGATATCCCTAATGGCGTTCGTCATCTTTTCCGACATACACTGAAATTAGCTAGCCTTCAGAGGATTAATTTTTCACCACGATTTACATGCAAGGCCTGGTGAAACACTCGATAACTCTAGTAATTGTTGTGTAGCCCGCTGGGATCAGACATTTTTTTATTTTTTTATTTCAAATCATTTTTATTGAAATAGCAAAGACAGTACAGTAACTCTTCCGTACAAAAAGGTCAAATCAGTCCATGTCCGATACTACAATACAAAAACAGAAATCAATAGAAACAAATAGCTATGCAAATAATAATAAAACAAATCCACTCCAGCTTGCATCATCAGTATACAGGTACAACTGTGTATGTATAATGCCTAATATGTGGGTGCGGCGACCCTGGTCTCAAAAAGTTAATCACGACCCAACTCCCAACCCCGAACAGAGGGACCAAGCCCCAGCAAAATCTCAAGGTGGCTCGTAATGAAAGGAGGAGGCGTCCAATGATTTCCAAAGCCTTCTGTTGGAAGGGCTCCAAGTAGAAGCTTGCAGGGTCAGATTATTAGAGCCTCTTAGGAAGGATAACCATTCCTGCCAGATTTTGAAGCTCACCTCCTTCGCATTTTTCCATTTGCAAAGAACCACTTTACATGCCATCGTTAACATTAAGTCCAAAAGCTGACGATCTTGGACTGTCGGTATTTGTGGGTCCAGTGCCCCCAAAAGAACGTACACAAAGTCCTGTACAGGCCGTATCTTGAATACATGATAAATGCAGTCAAATATTTTCCCCCAGTAATCCCCTAGTGAAGGACAGGTAAATAGCATGTGTGCAAGATCCCCAGAGCCTGATTGACAATTCCAACACTCAGGAGACTCCCTTAATTTACATTTGAAAAGCTTTTCAGGCGTCCAATATGCCCTGTTGAGCAGCATGTATTTCGTTTGAAGTAGGATGGGTGAGACTTTGTGTGTCAGGGCCAACTTATGAATCATATCCCAGTCAAAAGCTATGCCTGTTGAATTTGGCTCAGCCCCCCAAATCGATTCCACCCTTTTATGTTTTGCTGTGGGCAAAGGCAATAACAATTTATACACCCTCGACACAAAGTGGCCAGCATGCACAAGACGAGGGATATGAAGTATTAGCCATGGAGTATAAGGAGAGAAATTACGCGCGGTCAGCATCGCTTTGATTCGTAGAAAGTCATAAAAATCCATCGGGGTAAGATCATACCTCTGTTGCAAGGTCGAGAACGGCAGTGGAGCCCTATCATCATATAAGTCCCTCACCAAATTAATGCCCTTCTTGGACCAAGACTCCCAGACTAGACTATTACCATTATATTTGAGATGGGTATTTCTCCACAAGGACATAAACGACGACCTAGCGAATGTCAACTTTGTTTTATGCGTTTGGTCGAGTCTAAGCAATGCCCTTCTAGTATTCAGCAGAATATATTTGGAGTGTGGTAGGTGTGACAGGTCCATCGTAAGAAGGGCTTCCAGAGGCGCATGTTCTACCAGTGACTCCTCAATATTAACCCATAGTGGCGTATAAGCTGGAGATTTTATCAACAACTGGGCACCCTGTTTGCAGAGATACGCTGTCTGATAGTTCCTGAACGAGGGGAGACCCAGGCCGCCTTTATCTTTTGCTAATTGCAGCTTCTTCAGTGAGACTCTGGCTTTCTTGCCCTGCCACAAAAAACTACCAAACAGCTGATCCACCTTATTAATAAAATTATCCGAGAACGTCATAGGGAGCATGCTGGCCAGATAGTTAACCAGCGGAGTTGACATCATTTTGAGCGTCTCCGCTCTACCCCACCAGGAGAGAAACTTTGGAGACCAACCCTCCAGCAATGTAGATATCTTTTTAAGGGTCAGTTCTTCATTCACTTTCAGCGTAGAGATCAAATCTTTATCGAAGTCTAGCCCCAAATATTTAAAGCACCGAGGCTGCCATGTAAGACCGGAACCCCCAATGATCCCTTTATCCCCAACATTGTTCAGTAGCTTAACCTCCGTCTTGTCCTTATTGAGTTTATACCCAGATACTCTGGAGAATTCTTCAATAACAGACATGAGTGCAGGTATGGCCTCATCCGCTCTTTCTGACATGACAAGCACGTCATCTGCATATGCCGGTAATTTAACAGTGCAATCTCCAAACGGAATACCAGCTATCTTGGGGTCATTCCTTATATGATATAAGAACGGTTCTATTGCTAACAAGAACAATGAGGGTGACAGGGGGCATCCCTGCCGCGTACCTTGCTTTAAACAAAAGGGGGAGGAGAAAGCTCCACCCGCTCTCACCCTTGCCGAAGGACAGCAATATAGGGACATTACCAGTCTCGTAAATGATTCCCCCAGGTTGAATTTACACAAGACTGCTTGGAGGAAGGTCCAATCAACCTTATAAAATGCTTTCTCAGCATCTAGGGTTATTGCTGCAGTTGGCGTGCCCAGGAGTTTCGCTTTCTCCAATACATGCGCCAAAATCCTTGTATTGTCACTGGACAACCGATTTTTAAGGAAGCCTGCCTGAGAAGGGTGGATCAACTTGGGAAGAACCCTCTGGAGGCGAGCCGAGAGAATCATAGCCAGAAGTTTGCAGTCTATGTTGATCAGCGAAATTGGCCTATAATTTTTCGGCAGCGAGGGGTCTTTCCCATCCTTAGGAAGCACAGCAATTATAGCTTCTGCCAATGTACCCCTGACCTCACCAGATTTATTAATATCTTGAAATAAATGTAGGAGGGGTTCGACTAAAAGGGAGGGAAAAGTTTTATAAAATTTCGCCGTAAACCCATCAGGGCCTGGAGCTTTCCCTACTTTCAGATGTTTAATTGCAGTCTCAATTTCTAGTGCATTAATTGGGCCATTAAGACCGACCTGGTCCTCCACAGAAAGCTGTGGGAGATCGCACTCATCTAAGTACTCCTTAATCCCGGATTCCTCCACTGCTTCATTCTTTGCATAAAGGTCCTCGTAGAATACTCTGAACACCTCCGTTATTTTATCTGGGTCTGAGTGCGAGGATCCCGATGCATCTTTAATGACATTAATAGAGTTTTTCTGGACCTTAAACTTCAAGTACGAGGCTAGGGAGTTGCCTGCTTTATTAGACTCACAAAGCTTAAACCGCCTACCCTTATCAAGCCAGACTCCCGCTAACTATTTTATTATATTCATATTTTTTATTCGCCAATGCAGCAAGAGACATATCATCCCTATCCTTTAAGTGTCTATTCTCTAGAGTCATAATTTCGGTCTCCAAGGCCTCCAACTTCGCATTATAATTTTTGTTCATTGCTGACCTAATCTTGATACACTCTCCCCTTATGGTACTTTTCAAGGCTTCCCACCTAGTGAGATCGGACGTGTCCCCCTTTCTATTAATCTGAAGGTAGGAAGAGATCGCCTCATGTATTGTGGACCGGTGCTTATCACTATTTAGGATTTCATCATTCAAACGCCAAGATGTCTGACGAGAAGATGGTTTGACATTAGCAATTGATAGTGAAATGCACGAGTGATCAGACAGAACACGAGGTTCTATGGTAGTAGACTCTAATCGAGGGACGCCGTTCTGTGTTATGAGGATAAAATCAATCCGGGAGTACGAGTCATGTGGGGAAGAGTAAAAAGTATAATCTCTCCCAGTGGGATTCTGGAGCCGCCATGTATCCACCAAGTTGAAGCGACGACACAAATTGAGAAAAGCTTTATGAGATTTATTTGTTTTGAAGGGATAACGTGAGTCTCTATCTAAGGTTGCATCCATCGGAAGATTGAAGTCTCCAGCTAATATGTGTACCGCATTGTCTGGAATAGTTTCAAGGTGTTTGTTCAGTTTGTTCCAAAAATTCAAATCGCTAGTGTTGGGGGCATATACATTAGTAACATAAAACTCTGTATTATCCCTACTCAGTTTGGCCGTGACCCATCGACCGTCAACACTCGCTTCAGAGGATAAGATCTCTACCTTAGACTTCCTTGCAATAAGAATCAGAACCCCATTCTTTTTGTTCACAGCCTCAGCACCCACAACCTCATTATAAAATTTATTTCTCAGGTGATAAAACTGCTTAGCTTCAAGCTTCGTCTCCTGAAGTAAAACAATATCGCCCTTTAATCTCTTAACATAATCTAAAATCTTCTGTCTCTTGACAGGCTGGTTCAGACCTTTAACGTTAAAGGACAGTATCTTCAGTTTGTCCACATTGCAGACTCCCAACGGAGAGTTAGTTGAGCTAACTGGCATCGCAAGGTTGCATCATCATATTGATACTTACATATTTCACAACAAGAGCCCAGATAGAGCCGTAATAGAGCCTGTCACCACCCTCACCTACGAGCATGAAGGAGATGAAGATTATGCAAGCAAGAGGACATAAAAGCAAAATACACAGAACACAGAACCCTCCCCAAAAACCCCTCAACCCCCCACCCTCCCCACCCCAACTATAAGTTGTAGGCATGGTGACTGGAAAGAGATTGCATCGCATCCCCCCCCCGTGCGCAATCAAGAGAACAATATGGAACAGTGAACAATATGGAACAGAGGAACTAACACAGTCGATCTGGGATATGCTCCTACCCACTGTAGTATCAAACAACCTGCATTAATATAATATAATATCCGTCATAGACCTCTCCAGCCAGCCTAAGACCCGCAACCCAGCTAGCAACAGGCTACCAACTATCCCATCATACCACCATAGGCGAAGCATGTGTAGCATAACCACCAGCAAATAGGGCCAAGGGAACTGACACCCAGTGGATTGAAAGGCATTAACGAAAACATACTATGCAAACAGGTATCATAAACAATTACATTCAATCAACAAAACCATCATTGGAGAGTGACTGGAAGCGGAGAGTCGTGCTGTTGGCAACCCTCCACATGAAGTAGCAAAAGCTCACATAGGACATGAGCGTCAAAGAGAACAGGGATCATTCACTTATACCCTGAGGCCGAGGCCTGCTCAACTGCACCAACTGAGGTACTTGTCTCCATTTCTAATTCTTCCGGGCCATCCAGCATGCGTTTCAGTTTCAAGGGATCTGAAAACAGGTGCGGGGAGCCGTGGACCAACACACGATATTTTGCAGGCCCCACGAACCCATATTGGAAGCCTCTTTTCTTTAGTAGTGGCCGTAGAGCCAAGAATGCCTTCCTAACTTCCACTGTCTCTTTACTGTAATCCTGTGAGATGTATATTTTGTCCGATTTCCACAAGATATGATTGTTTTTCCGCATGAAGTCAAGAATTTGCTCTACATGCTGGTATCGTAATGGCTTACACACAATGGCTCTAGGACCTTTCTGATTCTTACTTATTCTGCCTGGCACCCTATGTGCCCTATCAAACTCCAGAGGTTGGCGAAAGGACAAGTTAGTAGCCTGGGTGAACCAAGACTCCAAGAAGGCTCCACAGCTCCCATGTTGATCTTCCGATCCTTCCGGCAGACCAAAAATACGTAGGTTCCCTCGTCTATTTCTATCTTCCAACTCCGCCATTTTCCGCGATGTTTGATCCGTGAGTATGCATAAGCGCTTGATGGCTGCACATGATTTTACCTCTAGGTCCTCAAGTCTGCTAATCCTCGATTCTGCTTCCAACAGCCTTGCATTGGTTTCGCGATTATCTTGCCTAATAGCCGCTACCTCGTCTTTGGTCGCCTTTGCCAGCTCTCTTACCTCTTCTAACTTATTAAGTATCAGGTCCATCGGGTCCGGATTACTTTTCCCTCCCTTGCTGGGTGAGCTTGGATTCGACTGATCAGATTTAAGCCTCTTCATGCTTTTCACCGAGTCTTTACTGTCAGCCATGGTTGCCAGTCGCACAGATTCCGTGATTGGTCGCAACAGACCTCACGTGCTCCACCCTTTACTTGCAGAGATTCTTACGGTCGCCGTCACCACCGTTGAGTTGTAATAGCCAATTCAGTGATACGCACAGTAATCCTATAATTCTACCACACGTGATAACTGAAACGTGTCACCTGGCCCTTTTCTAACCGCTACCCCTGCGATTAGTAGATTACCGTGCGGGAGCACGCACTTCCATCTGGCGACATTGACAACATAGAAACAGCATATGTGTGCCAGGCTAGACCACGCAGTCATACGATGGAGCCGTGTGGGAAGGCATAGGATGGGATGGCATAGGATGGTCACGTGAAATCATATGGTGGCAGATGGCAAGATTAAACCCTCGCAACGTAATGCCAGAATCCTTCGCAACTCCACATTGCCAGATATAGGCACTGAGGTCGCCGATCCAGGAAAGCAAACCTTACTTCCAGTGGTGTGTCAGGATCGGCCGAGATCCCTTGGCTCTGCCTGGAAAAGAGCACTCTCTCCACATTCTCGTCTAGGCGCCATTACACGCGAAGCATATCACCAATCGAGCCCCACAGGCGTCGCAGCAACAACGAGGACCCACCGACTAGGAGACGGGTGCCGCCATCTTACGTGCGCGATAGGCATCAATGACTCTTCTCCGTGCTACGCCATCCGTCCGCACCAGCACCTTCGCGCTCCCCACCACATACCGGTATGTCTCCGCATCAGTCCGCAGCCAGTTCCGATGCCATCCGGTTCCGACGGGTTCCGATGGGTGACTTCCAAGCCGGCCGCCAGACACTGGCAGTCACGCGGTCTCGTCCCCAGCCTTACTCCTCACGATCCATGCGGCGGTAAAACTGCTTCCCTGCTTCAAAAAGCCTCCAAACTGCACCTCGAGAGCCCCCTCACATTCCGGTTGATGATTCCACTGTTAGTATCGTTGTAGAAGCGGCGAGACCCGTTCCTCCGCCCTTATTCGATCTACGCACGGGCAGAGAGAATCACCGAGCCGCCATCTCTCTCGGCGTCCAAACCACGCCCCCCGCTGGGATCAGACATGAAGATAAACAGGGAGTTGCTTGGGATGATGCAGGAAGTGGTAAGCATGTTCCCTTTTCATGGTTTAGTGGGCATATACAATATTATTCACAGAAAGGGGTTAAGTGTAAAGGTATCACCTTTAATAAACCAGTGCTTCATATTGGGTTTAGCTCAATATCGGTTCAAATTGACAATCAGATGAGTATCGGTTGAAGCACATGAGCGGGGCATCCAAGCTGTTCAAGGCCGCACTAGCTGAAAGTGCAATGATTAACATATCTGTGTGTAAACCAATGAAATACAATATAATACAATTAAATGAAATTATCAGGGGCTCACCAATGTCTCAATGTTTAAAGTGTAGTGGCTTTTTTATTGAGTGTCAAGTTCACGGTATCAGACCTAAACTCCTTTCTGCATCGTTCACCCCACGATTGTGGGGGTGGTAGGTTAAAGGAGTTAGTGAATGCATCATTAACATATGGTGGTAGATGATTGGTTCTCTGTTCACTTATGCAAGAGGTAAATACAGGTTTTGGCAGCAGCAGAATACTCTATTACTACAGTTGTGTGAAGCAATATGATGCTATCCCTTGATCCCAGGCGAGTTTAAAAAATACCAGTCTTGCATAATAATGTCATCATGTGAAGCACAAGCACCAATGTAAGCACTTGTAACCGTTCCAGGAAGTAATGTCAGGTACCTCAAAAAGAGGAAGTAAGGGCATCAGGAGTTCCTAAACCAAGTCCATAGGTTCTTCACTGGTATTCTGGACTTCCATCTATCTTTAGAAATGACAAATTCCTTATGACAAATTCCTTAAGACTGTCATTTCCACACATCTCTTAGTAACATTCTGTAGTTATTCTGTATCATCAGAGTTACGGTTCGAGTATGAGGTTCCACTCACTGGGATATGTCCATGGGAGAGTTCCTCAAACTGCATTGTGAAAGTTCAGAGAGATCGGATACCCTGACCTATAAGAGCAATTAGGGGGTAGTGAATTAATACAACAGTAGCACATTGCAGTAGCAGAGCCTATTTAATCAAGATAAATCTGCAGGAACAAGAAGCTTCCACTCTAGCAAATTCGATCAGTATTATGACACATTTAAAGATGAAAAGACCATTTGATCATAACAGTCGGATCTCAGCTATCCCTATTAAAGAAAGAGATGGTGACTCAATTCTATGCCTTGGGGAGAGGAGGTAAATGCTGCGCTACCTTGTTTTTGATTCTTACTCCACAGTGCTCCGAGTCTCTCACTGACCATTCACGTCAGGTAGTGGAGTATGACATCTCACCTTGGCATCCTCATGACTACAGTTTTTCTTACACTGCCATCTGGACTATGGCAATGTTCTATATCTTGGAACCACGAAGGAGGGGGACTAGCTAAACTACAGAGGGTACAAAATGCCGCTGCTCGACTAGTACTTGGCCTACCCAGAAGAGCAAACTCAGAAAATGCCCTGAAAAAACGTCACTGGTTGCCAGTGGGAAAGAGGGTCATTTTTAAGGCTTTGTGCTACGGCCATCGCATCCTCATGAACTCCAGCCCTAAATACCTTCATTCTCTCCTAGCGGAATACAAACCTGGTCGGACTCTGCGATCCTCGGGTATGGCTTTGGTTAAAATACCTAGGATATACAAAGCCAGACTAGGAGCCCGCTCCTTCAGGTATCTAGCTGCAAAGACCTGGAATACTCTGCCAATAACCCTGAGAACAGAGACTTCCGAAAGACATTTCCGCAAACAACTAAAAACATGGCTGTACAGCAAGACTGAACTCTCATAGATTCATAGCTAGCGCCTCTCCTTCTTGCAACTTTCTCTCTCCTGTGTCATAGCGCGGGGACACACCGTTGTGGTGTAACCAAGCGCTCTATAAATGTATTAAACTAAACTAAACTAATCTGTGACCTGCTGCCACCCAACTAAGGAGAACTATTATTAGGTACCCTTACTGGCCATTGAGAATCAGGGGTCATATTCATGTCAGCCTGTTTAGTTTACTTTGGATGCTGCATGTTAAATCCTAGTTGCTAAATTCTGGCATTGACATCGTACAGTGGAGGGGTATAGAGGTGGACCACAAGTGTGCAGTGTGATGTCCGTGATGGGCTTCACAGCAAATCTAGCAGCTGACTTTATATTCCTCAGGTCCTCCTATTGAGAAGTTGCATGCCTGCATACCACCACTTCCCAATAGTGTAACCAAGGAACTGCATATATTGGGTTTCATCAGAGTCTGAAGGAGTGCCAACACCCACCTGTATTGTGGCTAAGCATTTTAAAAAAATGTGCATTCTATCTCTGCTCCAGTACAGAGTACCAGCCCTGCAAAGAGAGACATTGGTTGACTGCACTGTTCTATTGATTCTGAAGCACCCAAAGTGTGGGTTCATACCTAGGTAGGATGTTAAATAGTGGCCTTACCACCACCAGAGGATGCAGCTACCACAAGGCTAAAATAGCTGCTAAGCCCTGAAAACATAAGGTATGCAACATTTCAAAATAAGCTAGGTTTTGAGTAGATCCTGATTACTGCCAACATATTGAAATGTCCCCAATGTAAAACAAGAGGCTTTGCTTACAACCTCCACCTCTTCGATTCTCTTCTTTGCCTGCCATTTGTCAACCACTAATCCAATCTAGGTTGGACTACACAAACTTAACCATCTTGCCTCCCTTGCTAAGTTGTTTCATTGCTTACCATTAGAATAAAAACGATCAACATGTTCAGATGCAGGGTGTTCCAGATGTGACCATATCACCCTAGTTCTGATACCACTCTACTGGCAGTTCGCAACCAGTCTCACTTTTTTTTTTTAAACCTATGACTATAGTAGATAATGCTATGTACCAAACCGCCCCATTTTCTGCATTTTCTTGGTATAGGCATACAATATATCTACGATCAGGTGACCAGTTTTTTTCTATCTGTACATAAAATGAGAGATGTGTGTTCAGATCGATAAATCCATCAATCAGTCAGTCAGTCATGACTTGTAAAGCGCGTCTCAGTAAAATAGTTCAAGTCAAGTCTTTTCCTGAGTTCCAGTAGCGAGGGTGAGGTCCAAAGGTGAAGAGGAACGTTGTTCCAGGACTTGACCGCAAGGTAGGAGAAGGAACTACCTCTGCTGCGACTTCAACATATGTGAGGGGTGTGAGCAAGGTGGAGGGAGGAGGAGCAAATTGGTCTGGAGGGTTGGTGGAAATTCAGGCGATGGCTGATGTATGCTGGTCCTTTGTTGTGCAGGACTCTGTATGTTGGAATCAGTATCTTGAAGTGGCATCTATTCCGAATGGGAAACAAGTGGAGCTTCCTGAAGTGGGGAGCGATTTGGGTTCGCTTGGGGAGGTCGAGGATGAGTCTGGACCCAGAATTCTGTATGGTCTCGAGTCTCTTCAGAGTAGAATGCGCTGCCATAATCCAGCCAGCTGATGACTAGGGCTTGGGTGACGGTTCGTCTGCTATTGACCGGGAGCCATTTAAAGATCTTGCAGATTATGCGAAGAGTGGGGAAGCAGGCAGGGGAGACTGCAGTGATCTGGTTTTTCATGGTGAGTTTGCTGTCCAGCAAGATGCAGAGGTTGCGGGCTTGGTCTGTTGGTGTGGGTGAGAAACCTAGTTTGGAGGGCCTCCAGGAGTCGTTTCACGTGGTGGTGTTGTTCCTGAAGATCAGTACTTCTGTTTTTACTGTGTTGAGTTTCAGGCAGTTGTCGTTCATCCAATCTGCGATAATCATAAGGCACCTGTGGACATTGGCCCTCGTGGTGCAGGGCTCTTCAGTTAAGTGAGAGGATGAACTGGGTGTCGTTGGCGTAGCATATTATGTTTAGTCCATGGGTTCTGATGATGTCGGCCGGGGAAGGTCATACAGGTGTTGAACAGGGTGGAGGTGAGGGATGAGCCTTGAGGGATGCCACGGATGATACTTTTGTGTTCATAGGTGCAGGGAGTCATCCAGATTCTCTGGTTTCTACCGGTGAGAAAGGAGGCGATCCATCTGAGGGCGCCTCCTTGGATTCTGATGTGGTGGAGTCTCTTAATAAGGGTGTGGTGGGATATGGTGTTGAAAGCTGCTGACAGGTCGAGGAGGATCAGGTCTGCTGTCTCTCCTCGGTCAAGCAGGGATCCGATGTCGTCAGTGGCAGCGATGAGAACGGGTTCGGTGCTGTGGTTGGCACGGCATCAAGACTGCAAGATGTTCAAAAGGTTATTGTTCTCCAGGTGTTCCATGACATGCCGGTTGATAGCCTTTGAGGACCTCAGCAGGAAAGAGGAGCAGAGAAATGGTACAAAGTTCTCGGGTTCGCTGGGGTTGGCAGACAGTTTAAGGAGGAGTTTGACTTCACCTTTTTTCATTTATCGGTGAAGTTGGCCGCAGCAATGGATAAGTTGAAGACGGGGGTGAGTTTGTTTGCAGAGTGTCTTGCTCTCAAGGTAGAAGATGTGGTGGGGGCAGGGGTCCATCAGTGCTCCTGAGTGGACAGAGCTCATGATGGCAGTGGTGTTTTGAGGGTTGAGCTGGTACTAGATTGTTGACCTCTGTGGGAGCGATGAGGCTGAGGATATCGGTGGGGGTAGGTTGGGGCTCAAAGTTTTTGTAGATTTCGGAGAACTTGTCATGGAAGAAGTCCGCCAGGGAGACAGAGTTCCTGGGAGTGGGTGATGTTTTAGAAGGCTGAGGGGTTGGAGAACTTTATGACTATGTTGAATAGCTCTTAGATGCAGTTGGCACTGGCCTTGATGTGGTTGGCAGGGGTGCTCCTTTTCATCCTTTCTAGGAGTCAGTGGTATTGGTTGAGCAATTTTTTTTTAGGATTTTTGGTCTATGGTGCCCTTGCTGGTGCGCAATCTTCTTTCAAGTTGCTTGCAGTTGTGTTTTGTAGTTCTTTGTTCTGTGGTATATCAGCGGGCCTGTTTGGAGAGTCTATTAGGTTTTGTGGCTTGATGGGGGCCACTGTCGGCGCAAACGGTGACCCTGGTGGAGAAGTTTTTGACAGCCTGTTCTAGGTTGGTTGGTCTGTCCAATTGAGTTAGATAATGTGGTTGTACTAGACTGTCGCTGGCTGTGAAAATGGGGTAAAGATGAAATTCAAGCACTTTATGCTGTTGCATTATGCACAAACTGTTGCTGACCTCTTTTTTTAGGACGTTGTTGAAAACACTTAATCACGCATTGTGTATACAGTACTCTAAACAGTTAAGTCATGTGTTAATTCTACATAGCAAGAGCCTTATGCAAACATGTGCCTGTAAATCCCCTGAATATAAACACTGATCTTAATGTTCTGGTAGTGTAATCTTTGCTAATAATGCACATTTTTATTTGCATGTATTAAAAGGCCCATCTCTAACATGACTGGCAATGACAAGTTCACGATCCACTAGCCCTCTGACTGAAATTGAATATAGTGTTCCCCTAAACCTACGGAGTTCAAAAACGTAATTTTATAATGATCTCAAAGACCAAAGAAAATATTTTAACTTTTTCTAAAATGAGTCAGCAAACCTGTACATTTCAACAGTATGTTTTCAGTACTCAAGAAAATTTGTGGCTTTATCTGTAACTTTCTTGCGACTTGTGTCCTCACAAAAAGCTGACCAACAGTTAAACAACATGGTAAATAGAATTTTAGACAGGGGGCATCCCTACGTAGATCCCCAACTAACCAACCTTTCAGGTTAATTCAGCCTATTCCGATTCTGGCAGTAAGCAGAAACTTTACCATTCTATTGATCCCGGTCCAAAACACAATGCTTCTATCACTTAAAACAAGAACGTCCATCCAATTGAGTAAAATGCCTTTCCGCTATCTAGGAAATCTACAACATATTCCACCTCCTTCACTTTGGTTCATTTTATTATTAATTCA
Organism: Triturus cristatus; assembly: GCF_964204655.1. NCBI lineage: Eukaryota > Metazoa > Chordata > Amphibia > Caudata > Salamandridae > Triturus > Triturus cristatus. The sequence goes on from NC_140591.1 coordinate 1,247,342,173, forward strand.
CTAAAGTCAGAAGTTGCATTGCTCCTTGGAATTAACCCATTTACTGCAGAGGATGTAGCATTCACTTTATCCTCACAACGTTTGTAGAATGGAGAATGTGAACGTCAGGTTCTCGCACTAAGGACAGGCACTCCCTCAGTCACTTGCAGCAGAGGGGTTCCTTTTTATGTCCCCCATGTAGGTCGGCAAGGTAAGAGCATACTTAGGAGCACAAGACATTTGTTTCTATTATTGATATGGTGTGCAGTTCACCATAAGTATACTAATCCACCACTATCACTGTATGGGTTCCAGAGTAGCGTGCTACTCGCCAAAAAAGCACTTGAATATCCCAGTAAGCGCTATATAAATGCAACCCTTTTTCCCTTCACAATCCAAATAACTACCATATCCACCACTCAAATTACTTTCATATTTTCACTATACTAATTCACCACTAATTCTTTATGGGTTCCAGAGTAGCGTGCTACTCGCCGAAAAAGCGCTTCAGCACCCCATCAAGGGTAGCAAGCGATATTTTATTGCAAACCTTTTCCCCTTCTCTATCCCTCCACTATCCTTCTCAATCCAAATAACTAGCACATCCACCACTCAAATTACTTTCATATTTTCACTATACTATTTCACCATTAATCCTTCATGGGTTCCGGAGTAGCGTGCTACTCGCCAAAAAAGCACTTTGACGCCTCATCAGGGGTAGTGAGCGCTATATAAAAGCAATTGTATTACAATAAGAGCAGACAACACTGTTTGTTAAGCTAAAATCAGCTGCAGCCCAATGGCTTTAGCTGTTTTGAGTTTGAGGTTGGGGGCACCGGTCAGCAGCCCCATCCCAAGCACCGATCTGAACAGAGAGGCAACGCTGCAAAGAGGAGACCCTCTTCTTTTGAGATGTACCTCTTTCTAGTGGATCCGGAGGGCCCTCCTCAAGCAGCGATCAACACACTACACAACACGGATGGATTTAAAAGGGACAGGGAGGGGGATAGCCAGCCCAGATATCGACAACTGTTCCAACCGCCTCATTGAAAGGCCATACTGTCTGGCTAGCTGCTCTGGGAGGGCAACTGTAGGGAATTACCACAGTGAGACAGACAGCACACCAGAGATAGGTCTTTTTTTGAAAGCTTAAAAAAACAAGTGGGGTGGGAGGCACAATCAATCTTTCTTCCCCTACTGGAGGATTTACCCCCAGATTGCCCACACTATGGGACACAAGGCTTACTATAAACCAGGTACAAGTCTTTTGAGAAAAATAAACTCTGGAGCACAAATAGTCATTTTGTCCCCACAGTCACTCTGCCAGCCAAACCTTTCTGTCTCCCCCTCCTACCAATCTGTCTTGAAACTGGAAACCGAGGAGAATCCAGGATGGTGTGGTATACATAAATCCTGGCACCTTTCCCAACCCAGAATACCTTGAAAATATCAAATAGATGTCTAAAATATTAGAGCGCCCTCTCCTTCCAAGGAAGATGGTTGCAAAATGTGGGCCTGCAACATGTGAAAACGCTAGGTGGTAGGAACTTTCCTGATCCCTGCAGGTTCTGGGACTGTTTCTCACAGAAATGTAAGGAAAGTCTGATTTTAGCCAAATGTTACCCCCACCCTCTACTGCCCCAGGTGCCTAGTTTTAAAATATATATTAGGTCTGGTAAGTTTCCCAGGGTGCCAGCTGACCCTGGCCCTATATACCACAGCTACCCATATCCATGGGAAAAAGCTTAATGTTTCCATGTTGCGTTTTTCAGCGTTTTCTGTAGCTGGCGAAAGAACCACCCACATAAGTGGTGCACTATCTTTATTGAGAGAAGTGTTGGGATACAAGGTGAAGGATGTTTGTAAATAACCACAGTGTCATGAACAGAAATGTTGGGGAAATCTTGATTTAAGACAACATTTTCTATTTGCTGTGCCTTCTTGTTAAGAAAAAGTGGAGCAATTCCAGTTTTGAAAAGAACTGGTGTTGGTAGGTTACCTGGGAAGCGGAGCAACTCCAGGCCAATTTACCACAGTTAACCCCATCCCAAGAATCAGCACAATTCAAATCAATAATCTGACCACTTCCACGGTGCATTTTTGGGCCTTTCCTGTGCTCTGACACAGGTAGGTAGCATTTTTATCAGGAGAAGAGTGGGAACGCTGTGGAATGTTTATTATCTAAGAAATTTCTCCACATCTTTGGCTTGAAAATATAAGTCAATGCACAAAAAAACCCTCCACATTTTCTTTTTAAAAACAACCTCTGAATCATGCGTTTTTGTGCACACCTACTTACAGATGAAAAATAAAAAATATAAATTCAATAGATAATAAATGTTCTACCGTTCTGAGACCTTCTCCCAATAATAAAAGCGCCAAACGTGTGAGTGGGTGTTTTGCATGGGACAGGAAATTTAAAAAACATGACCTTGTGAAGAAAGGAAACTGAGTTTGGATACGGTTAGATTTTGTGGGTGGTGGTTACCTGCCATATTTCGATTCAGGGTCTGAAGTGAGAAATGTATTGTTTAGTTAATTAAAACCAGTACAATATTCCTAAACATCAAATACATTGTACCGTTGAAGCACATGAACATATAAACATGTTAAAACTTATAATTACCTCCATTTCTTTAAACATTCCTTTTGAAAGGTTAAAATTAATATGAGCAGGTGATACACCCCCTTTTTTTTTCAATACATTCAAATTAATTGATTATTTCCATTTACAGTATTATTATTGTTAAAAGGCAGACGGAGACCACAGCGATTTTGTGACCAATTTCATTGTGTCATTACTTTCTTATAACAGGTTAAAAATGTTATTAAGTGGCAAATTAGTTGCGGATTATTTTAGTCAAAGCATTTTAATATGGCAGTTCTGCAGGTGCGGATGCTTCTTTCATTGAACTGTCTCCTCAACAGATGACGGCGGTGAGAATATAAGGCTGGGCAAATACATATTAGATGTATAAAATCCTTTATTGGTGACCCACAAAGGATGCATGCTTTTGAGCCCTGGTACTTCCAGCTGGGAAGGTCTGCGTTGGAGGGCAACTTCCCCGTACGTAGCTCTAAAAACTTGGTTTTTAAGTGAGGGGGAAAAGGCAAGTCCCAGATATACCGCTGGCTCAGGTTTAGTGTAGGAATGCAATACCATCCAAGCATGGGCTCGCCGACTTAACATTGCTTTGTCGGAGCAGCCAAGTGTTGGGCCAAGATGGCCGCGTGAATCCTCTGCTACGCCAAAACCGTCCCCTGAGCCCAATATCCTGACACCCATCCTGCCCCTGCACATCGGCAACCTGGCGAAATCCCGGCCTCCCGACCTCGCTGGAAACCGGAGATAAGTGCCCCACAAGATAGGGCCTGTCCATGGGAGTGGGGCCGGGGACTGCCTTGACTTTACTGCCGCGGCAGAAGTGGAGAGACGTGGGCGACCCAGACCGGAAGTCGCAGGTCGTGCTGAGATTGCCGCCCGCGGTCGCGTCTGGCCCTGTGGCGAAGACTGCGCCACTGTCGGAAAGGAGAGAGGTAACCCCCCACCAGGGCCCCCCCCTCCCCGGGCGCCTACTCGCCTACTGGCCGGGAGTGAAGAACAGCCCTGGGGTCGCTGCGGTGCCCGTGCCCGTTGCGTCACAGGGCAGTACAGACATAGAAGACCGCGCAGCTCTGTCGAGCACAGCGACTGAGTGGTACCTTGCGCATCGTTATTGGCAGGGCATATTCAAGTTGGTATAGCACGCGCTCGACTGACGAACACACTGGCCACGGGAGAATAGCAGAGTGGTGATGAGACGGAGGCTGCTCCCATTAACGTTTGGCCTAGGGCATTGACGCCGCACATCCCAGTGTCATAACCAGGTGCCATCTTCCCTTTAGTGGCGGGGCCGGAGAACTGCGGGACCGACAGCGGAGCGGAGGTGGGTGCCTCGTCCCCACACTCCCCCCCCCCCCCCCCCTTCCCCAGTATTGGGATGTACCGGAGGACGGCCGAGGCCGAGATTGGGGTCAACCAATTCAGGCGGCGCCTGACTGATAGTCTGATGGCCATGGAACAAGTGTGAACTGAGCTGCTGGCTCCCGAAGGTACCGGAGAGAGACTGTGCATTCTTAAGGCCAATCCATAGCCACAAGGGGAACCTTCAGTGCTGTGCACGCTGGGAGACAGTGGCACCGGGACCTGTACAGAGGTATTAACTGAGAGGTCACTGCCGGCGGACACCTGACCTGTACGGGGATCTCTTCCTTTCCTCCCCCTCCTCCCCCCCCATTGGCATCCTATTGTGGAATGAGCAACGCCTTGCGTTCTGGCGGTGGGTCAGGGGCGGATGAGACCATAGGCTCTGTTAGACAGCCCCGGGTGGACGGAAGTGGCCCCATCTTGCGCTGAAACCGATAATTGCCTGGGACCCACCGGGTCCAGCCGGACTGACCGCTCCCGCTGGGTGGTTCACCATACGGAAAGCCCCCCTCGCTCCCGCTGGACCTAGGAGAGGGGGTACGTGTGTGGGGGCCACTGGTGCGCTCAGTTACTCGGCCTACAAATGGCGAACAAATCAGATGGAGAGAAGACCCAGCCCAGGATAACCAAGGGAATGAGGCATGTTCAGTCCAACAAATTGGATCGTTATACCCTGCCCAAGGGCTCACCGACGGATCCGCGCCACGCCCAAGCAGTGGGGAGGGAGGGGGGGGGGGAGGGAGGGGGAGACTCCGCAGGCACTGCACCAGAACTGACCTTACATGATGTTATGTCTGCCATAGATGGGGACAAGTCTTCTTTAGGCCACAAAATGGAGTCCCTGGAACATAAGCTTGACACGGTCTCCATAGAGGTGAATCTCATCCAAGCAGATCTTACCAAGGTTAATGAAAAAGTTAAATCCCTAGACACAAAAACGGCCAGTCTTACGGATGATGTGTCGCAGCTCCAGCAGGAAGTAAGGGGCCTTAAATCTTCTTGTGAAACGGCCGAACGAAAGTTGGACGACTACGAAGGGAGGTCTAGACACAACAACATTCGCATCCTAGGAGTGCCCGAAAACTCAGGAGGGCCAGCCCCTGATCTGTTCATGGAGGAACTTATCTTATCACACCTCAAGCCCAAGGGTCTGGGAAAATTTCTCACCATTGAACGTGCTCATAGGGTCCAAGGTGGGCGACGGAAACCCGGGGCACCCCCGAGCCCGATGATTGCACGGGTCCTAAACTTTAGAGATTGAGATGCTATCCTGCAAGCTGTCAGAGCGGCGCCCCCCTTGCGCTATGAGAATGCAACCCTCTTTTTCTTTCCCGATTTCACGCAACTGGTACAGAAACAATGCAGGAACTTCCTCGCCGTCAAGAAGAAACTTAGGGACAAAGGATTTAAATACGCCATGATGTTCTCGGCGCGTCTGCGTGTGGAGGCTGAAGGGAGAGCATGGTTTTTCGACAATCCTGAAGTGGAGTCCGACTGGCTGGACAGTCGGCCCCCCAGTGACTTTGGGACATGTGACCGAGGCGGAGAGCGGGGGGCACGGGAGCAGGAGTGAGATCCAGTGACTATGATTGCGGAATGTATGAAAGTGGCCAGGTACAGGGGTCGTTGACCCCACGGTTGGACATAAACTCTTACCATATGATTGCACCACTGTCATGCATAATATGATCTTGAAGGGGACTTTTATTTGTGTTGTAACGGGCGCTTAGGGATGGAGGGCGGGAGTGCTGGCCTTTCTCCTCTTTACTACCTTTAGTTATATTTAGCATAAGTGTGTAGGGCGACAGGCACTCTGCCACTTTTGTGATGGGCGGAACCCCGCGAGCAGGGGTGCAGGGGGGGGGGGGGGATTTAGGGATGGAGGGCGGGAGTGCTGGCCTTTCTCCTCTTTACTACCTTTAGTTATATTTAGCATAAGTGTGTAGGGCGACAGGCACTCTGCCACTTTTGTGATGGGCGGACCCCGCGAGCAGGGGTGCAGGGGGGGGGGGGTGGGGGGAGGGTGGAGGAGTTGGGAGGGGTGTGTAACATTTAACTTTGAATTTGATTTGATTCGCCATCTCGCATTCAAATTTTATAGTTTTGATTGTTTCAACACCATCAAAGGGAAAAGCAGTGACAAAGCGACTTTCACAGGGACTTAATGATGAGCGGTAGACAGATATCGGGGGTCAGCGTCCTTAGTTGTAATGTGAATGGGCTGGGGGATAAAGTAAAGCGAGGAATGGTCAACCAGTTCATCAGGAGAGACGCCCCAGATGTGATCCTTTTACAGGAAACACACCTAATTGGAAACAAGTGCATGACCCTACATAGGGGAGGATATAAACTAGTGGCACGCGCGGGATTCACCTCTGGGTCACGAGGGGTGGGCATACTGATTAAAAATTAATTCCCTTTCACAATACAGGCCACATGGTCAGACAAACGCGGTAGGCATATACGGGTTTTGGGCCGAAGGGAAGACTGCTACGTTCGTCAAAATATATGTCCCGCCTGGCCTGCAGACAGACATTCAAAGACCTGAGCTTGATTTTCGTGACATTTCCACTGGGACTCCTGATGCTGGGTGGAGACTTCAATGCGGTGATGGCCGGGGACCTGGACCGACATCTGCCTCGTGCTATTAGACCCGCACAGAGGTGGCTACCTGACTTTTTAGATACAATGGGACTGGTGGATGGCTGGCGGACACACAACCCAGGCAGTACACAATACACGCACGTATCTAGTGCACACCACAGTCTGTCGCGCATAGACTATATCCTCGTTCCGGCGGCACAGGCCCATACTCTCCGGGAGGTATGTCATCTGTGTCGGGGCATTTCGGGTCACTCCCCTGTGTGGCTGAGGATGGAATTGGACAATGTTAATATCAGTAGAGTAGCCCCCATTAATCCGTGGTACTTGAAAGATCCGACTACACGGAAGAACATTGCAAAAGCCACTGATAGATACTTCCAAGATAATGTAAATACAGTTGACTCTGCACAGACCCTATGGGAAGCGTACAAAGCGGTTATCCGGGGAGAGCGGCCCTTCAACATAGTAGGGAAAAAAAGGGAAAGACAAGCTGAACTTGAAAGAGCAGAGGAAGGCGTGTTAAAATCAGAAGAGGAAATAACCCGAGCGGTAACCCCTGAGGGCCTTCACCTCCTGAGGGTGAGGCAAGACGAGTTCAACAGCATAGCCAGGGACAGAGCCAGGGCGCAGAGTAGAGAGGTCCAGGGTAGAATCTACGAGCATGGAGGCAAGGCGGGAAAGCGGATTGCGTGGCTTGACAGACGGGAGTGGGCATCGAGACTAGTGCAGGGGGAAGACTCCAGTATTATCACAGACCCACAGACCATTGCAGACACCTTTGCAGACTACTATTGGACAGTGTATAGTACGACCGGCAGGTTCACTGAAGAAGACAACAGCGAGATGATTAGAGATATTAAACTACCCACGCTCTCGGTAAAAACAGGGATTACTTGGAATCCCCTCTGACGGACGGTGAGGTGGCGCAGGCCATCAGAGGCGTGCGTTCCGTAAAATCTACAGGGCCCAATGGTATCCCCATTGAACTGTATAAACTGGAGTCTAATAAGCTCGCCCCCTACATCTGTTCTATGTTAAAAGAGAGTAAGGAAAAGGGACTGCTCCCATATGACCAACGAGTAGCATAGTGGTCATACATAAGGAAGGCAAACTCAGAACCAGCTGCGCATCCTATAGGCCAATATCGCTTCTGAAAGTGGAGCCCAAAGTCCTTGCAAAATTACTAGCGACACGCCTACTTAAAGTCATTACCACCCTGATCCACCTAGATCAGTCGGGCTTTATGCCTCATCGTAACACAGCCCTTAACCTGCGTCGAATACATGGAGTCCTGGGTAGAACTCCCAACATACTGGAATCGGAAGCCCTTGTGTCATTGGACGCCACCATGGCATTTGACATGGTTGAGTGGCCCTACTTATTTGCGGTTTTGGGCAAATTGGGCTTCGGTCCGGAATGTACAGGCTGGATTCGCCTCCTGTACTCAGACCCGATGGCCCGGGTAGTGGTAAATTACCGTAAATCCCCAGACTTCCAGCTGAGTAGGGGCACTCGACAGGGTTGCCCCCTGTCTCCGCTCCTATTCGCACTGACACTGGAGCCGCTGGTGGCATGAATTAGGCAAGACCGGTCCATACATGGCTTGCGGTGGTCCTTGGAGTGGAAGGACAAGATATCCTTATATGCGGACGACATTCTGCTCTATCTCGCTAACCCGAAAGCATCATTGATCTGCCTTCTGGACGTGCTAGCAATCTTCGGGAGATACTCTGGATTCACGGTAAACTGGTCCAAATCTGTAATTTGCGTCCTTCGGGGTGACCTGCCTGCCATTCCGAGCAATTACCCAATCCAAAATGCATTTGAAGGTTTTAGATATCTCGGGATCTACATCACACTAGATTCGAAACTGCGCTTTGCCCGTAACCTAGACACACCCATGCAGAGACTTAAGAACGACGTCACACATTGGAGATACCTTCCTCTTTCCATGCTCTGTAGGGCAGTACTTTTTAAAATGATGGCTCTGTCTCGGTTCTTGTACACACTCCAAAATACAATGGATCCGGTCATGGCGTCCTATTTTAGAGAAATTGAGAATCTCCAGAGTCAGCTTTTCTGGGATGGCAGATCCCGCATAGTGTTTTCAAAGTTAACTCACGGCTGGTACGATGGGGCAATAAGTCTGCCCGACCTAAAGAAATACTACTGGGCGTCCCAGCTTGGGGCTATCAACCACGGGATCTATGCCCACCCAAATGATCCCGGATATGCCACGGATAGGTGGCTGCTCCCTGGGGGAGAGTATACTAGAGCATTATACGCTGAGCCCCGTAGTTTCCCGCAGACTGACCCAACTGCACATGCCGTCCAGATATGGCATACAGTCAATAGACACCTGAAGTGGGAAAACAAACTCACACTAGCCACGCCACTGTGGAATTTGGAGACACTGGGGAACCTTTGAAAATCCAAGGGCTTTGATAAGTGGGACCTCATAGGGATCTCACGAATCAAGGACGTCTGGGGGAAAGGAATGGTCCGCACGTTCTAGACACTCAAAAGGCAGTTCAGCTTGACAGACACCGAGTATTACCGTTACCTACAGGTTCGTCATGCGCTACTCACCCAGATCCCTAGTGACACGACACTCCCAGAAGCCTCCCCCCTGGAAGACAGGGTACTAGACGGGCATCTCCCAGAGAAAACCATTTCCCTTCCCTCATATATAGGAAATTAATCAACAACATGGAAGACCCTTTACTGACCCTTAAAGAGAAATGGAACGCAGATGGCCTAGAACTTGATGACGAAGACTGGCAGGAGGCGATCTCTTCCCCACGAGTGGTTGCAATCCCAGCCAGGCTGAAGTTAGTGCAGCTTAAAATATTGCATAGGACTTGCGTAACGGGACCCGTCTGGTCCGAATGGGTCATACGGAGAGCGTGGAATGCAGAAGAGGGTGTGGGGAACTGGGAACATTCACCCACATACCGTGGCACTGCCAACATATACAATCATATTGGAGGGATGTCCATTACACATTGCGGGCGGTCTTGGGGATTGACATACAACCAGAGGCTCGGAGGTGCATACTAAATATCTGAGAGCCCACGGCTCTTAACGCTTACACCACGATATGGGCAAAGTTAGCATATAGGATAGCAAAACGAAACATCGCCCAGCAGTGGGGTGCCAGTCAACCGCCTCAGGTAGGGAAGTGGAAGGAGGATCTGGACTGGTGCATGTACAGGGAGAAGTCAGTCTACATAGCTAGGGGATGCCCTGGGAAGTGGAATAAGGTGTGGGGAGCATGGAACCGATTCAGAGGCGATGTTTGTCTCCCGCCTGCTCGAAAGATTGACACTAATGCGCTGGAAACCCCTTGATCTAATTAATGTAATAACTGTAGAGTATTTTGTTAAGTTTACAATGTCACTGGAAACGATGAAGTCACCTACTTGTAATCACTTGATATGCTGTGGTCGAACTGTTTAATAAAAAGAAATATTAAAAAAAAAAAACATTGCTTTGTCTTCTAGTAGCGAGTGCATTTTTACCGCCTTTTTCGTGATAAACTGAAATGAGGCCAGAGGTAATTTCCACTGCCATAGGTCAGCTGTCCTGGTAATTTGTATCAAAGCATCTAAGTACTTTGCGTAAACAGACTGAGGGTCACCTTGCAGGGTGTCCCAAAGCGCATTATTGATCTCGAGCCCCCGATTAAGCCAGATTTTATACCAAGTTTTAATCACCTCGTACCTTCTGTATAGTAGTTGTTGTTGCAGCCCAAACTCTAATCGAACCTGGGCTGATGAGGAGTCATGTGTCAAGGAAAAAACCCTTTTGTATGCTCGTGTTTGAATGTTGTCCACGATTGCAGCATTATTTCCATGCTGAACAACACTTCCGTATGGAATAGTTGGAAGCAATTTAGCTTTGATGACTGCTAATGATTGAGTAAGCAGTGGGCCTTTTAGGGATTTTGATAAACTACAAAATGCAAATGTTAGAGCGTTGCCCTCTTTCTGCTTTAAAAAGGAGAGCCTTCAATCCAAATGTATCCCAAGATATTTATAACTGTTTACCACTTCCAACCTCACGTTATTAATTGTGAACGTCGTTTGATTAAGTAAACTATGAGTTATGATCATGACTTTAGTTTTTGTAGTGTTTATTCCCATCAAGTTTGTCTTGGCGAAATCAGCTAGCTCATGAATTGCTCTTTGCAAGCCAATTCGCGTGTGGCTTAGGAGCACAACGTCATCCGCATAGAACATGTGTGTTAGTGGCAGTGTGCCCAGGCGCGGTGGATGCGAGTTAACCCCGCCTAGCCTTGGTGTTGGGTCGGCCATAATTAGGTTGAACAAGTGTGGGGCCAAGAGACAACCTTGCTTTAAACCCTCGCTGGTGTAGATCTTCCTAGTGAGCCTCTGGCCATCAGCAATTTTTACCTGCATCCAGGCGTCGGTGTATAGATCCATCATTGGTTTCAAGATTGATTCTGGTAGACCCTGCTGTGTCATTTTACCCCACAAAATACGTCAACTGACATGGTCGAACGCCGCCTTAAAATCCACGAAGCATAGATGTAGTTTTTGTCGCTGCCGAAGGCTTTAATCAGCAATTAGCCCTAACACTAGGGCATTTGTGATTGTACCTGTGCCCCGTCGAAAGCCCGACTGGTTGATGGGGATTTTTTTATTCACGTTGGACCAACTTGTCAAGTCTGCTAAGATCAAGGATGCATAGTATTTGGCCTCAGCATCTATTAACACGATCCGACAGTAATTGGCGAGGACTGTGCGCTCTCCTCCTTTAAATACTGGATTAAATATTACACCGCTCCGGGAGGCGGCTGGATGTGCCTACCAGTTGAAACAGGCAATACATCTTTGTTGCCCAAAAATTGGGATCTTGTTTATAAATTGCTTGGGGTACTCCATTTGGGCCCGGGGATCCATCGAGCCTGCTTTTTACTATAACTTCGGAATAGGGAGGATATGGTTGTTGTGTTTCCCCATTCTGCTGTATGCAGTTTCCTGTTGTTTTGGTGGTTTTGAGGAACTTGTCCACCCTATTACTGTACTTGTTTGGAGTCACCGAAGCGGTTTGCTCTACCTTTAAAATGGTTTCAAGGGAGTTTATCCCACTCTCGTTTATTACTGAAAACGTGGTAATTAGGTGTTGTACCCAAGCAGACTCTGTGATACAAGTCGCATTTATAACTTTCGGCGTTCTGGTCAGAAAATTCACTTGGTCCCAGAAAGCTCTGGCGTTCGAATGGTTTGCATTATATAATAATTTTGTCCAAAAGTTAGTGTTTTTTTGTCTTCCCAGATTTGTTTTTTATATTTGTTCTTTAATTGGCGTACTAGCTCCCATGTAAGAGGATGGGCTTTGTTGCTGTGTCAATCTAACTGCCCTTCTTAATTGTTTTCTTAAGATTCAGGGTCTGACTACAGAGTTAGTGCGGAGGGGAGATGGTAAATGTCTTTCAAACTGCTCACAGAGTTTAAAATCCATATTTTTCAAATTATGTGATTTGCTAGGAGAACTAGTGATTAGATGCGCCAAGGGTCTGAGGGCGTTTCCAAACGTGCAAACAAATAAACTGAGCAGATCCAACTCATTTAACCGACCCACCTTGACACCCCCGCCACCAGTCGTCGATCCACCAAAAACCAATTCTGCGCCAGTGGAACTGAATCACCAAATTAGCACAACAATAATTAAAGTTTATTTGCTGTAGAGATTTATTAAAGATATCAATTAACAGGGGGATTTGCCAAAGAATGTCACTTGCAGTTTCCAACTGGCACATAATCTACAAACGCATTCATAACAGTGACTATAAATATAAAACTCTAGTCCACGCTTGATCATAATAGAATCTTATTTAAATTTAATTTCAGTGCATCACTCCCTCCCCCACTTCAGCACTATTCAACCTACCCTTACTGGTTGATGACATTGCAAAAATAGCCCTGTAAAGAGAAAATCTAGTATCACTAGCAACATGAACCTGACACAGGAGTTTCCATGGGTTAATCCCTAATGTTTTTGAAAGATGTAGCCATCCTTGATCTACAACTGGAAAGCATTGACTAACTAGGTCCCATGAGGCCAGACATCTGTTAGAACCGATCTTTGCTGCCAACGCTAACAATGAGTGAGTGAACCCATTCTACTCATCTGGACTGACCTGTACGATTGCCTTTTTGAAAATATTTTGCTCCTCTCCTCTAGGAAACGTTGCACTCTCAGTATCAAGCCATCCAGCAACTGCTGTTTCAATCTTGATATAGTAACCCCAGCTGTAATAAAAGCAATATTCAATATGGATGCCTCAACTTAACAAACAGGCCCTGACTGCTTACCTAACAACCTTGATAACCTGTTTCTGTGCCCGAAATAAGGGCGAGAAAGAATTACACAAGTACTAAGATATCTTCATTGGCTTTTTCTTGATCTTGGCTTTCATTTATAGCACCAAAATGTGTGCTTTACCAACGCAATAGGTTCCAATGTTCTGCTAAAAACATGTGGCAAACTTACCTCTGGCAAGAACTATCAGATTTGGAGAGCAGCCCTTCCCCGTTGCAGCAGTCAAACGTTGGAATTCTCAAAGTAGTCTTGCATGCCGTATCCAACTTAGTCACTTTTGGGAAAGCTATAAAAACGTGCCATCTAAAACTCACATTTCCTCCACTTTTTAAACACCTTTTCTAGGTTTTATGCTTCATATATTACCCTTATCATCTAGAAGTGTGCATTAATGTGCTAATAAATATATAATAACTGTCAAAAATCTTAAGAAACTTTGATCACAGATGCTGGCACATACTGAACTTCATGAAATACTGCTGCACCTTCTTCAGAATCAACCGCCAGTAATACCTCACTCTTTAAATTCAACTGCACAAAATCTACTTGATTCCATTTTATCTTTCTCTTGTTGTTGTCAAACACTCTAGAAGCGGTTCTCACTTTGCATCCAGTCCTTCTCCTGGCACCGACACAAGCATTCATAACTATGGTTAGGGGTTTATGACTGCGTGCATCCTATCAGTTACCTCAAAGCCTGCATTTACCAAATTCAAGGTTGTTAATATATAAACAAGCCTAGAGGGTGCAGCCTACTCTATTATTGGTAAACACATGAACGTGTCATCCAGATTTGAGAAAAGAGTAGGTCGAAACTAGCCACGTATCCAAACATCACATTTTTCATTGAGGACACCACTTTCTCCTCTACCAGCGAACTAAATCCCATGCACACCAATTGAATGGCACCCCAATTTAGTCTTAAAATCAACTGCAATTAGATCGGCTTGAAGAACAACAGCGTTTATATGGCCATTATACCAAACAGCCATCAGTCAAAGCATCTACATGGGGGAAATTATTCTGTTAGGCACACCGACTCTGAAAGGGGGGGGCGGAGGGGGGAGAGAATTCGTCCAGTCCCACAAACTCCAGTGAGGAGAATGTGAGGGCACAGGCACTTGAGTGCTATAAATCTCAATACACTATCTGCGCTAGACACGTCGGATCTGAAAGGGGACAGGGGGAGGGGACTTCAAACCCCTGCAAGGAGAAGGAGGGGGCACAGGCACTAGAGTGCCATAAAGCGCATTGCACTCTCCATCTGCGCACTGTTCCCAGAGGAAGCACAGCTGGACTAACCTTCTTGGCTTTGTCTTTTGGGTTGTCGGCTACTAGATCTGTGTTTAACTGCATTACTACCATTGTAAGGTAATGTTCATTTATTTTTACAGGTGTGATTGTTCCCCTTGTTACTTTGTTACTGCTTATGTAATACTATCCAGGGATCAGTTTGACGTAACTGGTTATGTGCAAAGGAAAGGCAACTAAGCATGCAGATGAAAATTGTACTATCAAAAAAATTGGTAATCTGATGGAAGAGGTGGAATCCATGCAGGGGGAAAACCCGCTTCGCGGAAATTTCATCTGCAAGACCAAAACAAAGTGTGAAAATATTTGCTTCCACTAAATAAACTCGACATGTATTTCTTTTTTTGTTTGATCTGTTTATTGAGTTTTCATATAGCAGCATAGTAAATGAATACAATGAATCATAATATTATTCTAAATGAGTCCATAAGAGAAACTCGGTCTTTAAAATAAAACTAATAAACAATTGTGAGATAGCTTATCAATTAGTGATTGAGGATAATAAGGCATAAGCTAGCCCATGCACGGTCACATTAGCCAGTTCACTATAATATAATCAATCTACTTGTGTATAATACTGTAGTCCTAAACAGAAAATTGCATCACAGTGGTGTCAAAAAAAGTAACATATAGCAACCTATGTAACCAGCGACAACAGGACAAGTGGGAGAAAGATAGGTGCGTCACATTAACCAAAAAGATTTGTCCACAGTCCGGAATCTGCAATCACTTCAAAGCAGCAATTGACAATATATATATTTTAACGTTAACCTCAACATCAGGTAGTGTGCGGGTGTTACTCCATCAGTAGGGGAAGCAGGTCAGCAGCCACATGCGCCACCTCAGTGTTTTGAAGGGAAGTTTGGAGGTGTAGCAGAATGGCATCCCAGTTTTAGGAAATGAGATATTTGGGGAGACTCAAGGTGTCCTCCCTATGTAGGGAAGACTCCCTCTGCCCTAGCCCAGATGATGACGGATCGTGATCAGGCCTCTATTGATGGTGACTAGTGGGACTTTAAACGCCAGGTGATAAGACGCTTAGCTACTAGTAATCCTAGGTCTAGAGAGCTTGTGATCGCCCTGTGTTTCTTATCTCCGAGATAAAGGTCTACCAAACAAGGCTCCCAGGTGTGCATAAGTGGCCGCCCCGTGCATATGACTAAATTATGCATCACGCCATGCCAATAACATTGCAGTGTCGAAACCTGCCATTACGGGGAATATAGGTATGGCCTGCTAAAAGCGTGGTCCATTATTTGGTAGTGCAGGGTTCAGCTAAATCTGTTTCTAAACGTTGACGGTACAGCAGTGTGTATGCAAAGCGAATCTGCAAACCACCATAACAAGAAGATATTGAATTGTGAGGTGTAATTGGGGATCCTGTAATGGGTAAATCATTCTGAGGCTTTGTATAACGATTGAGTGGAAACTGAGGTCATTAATTCCTCAAGTGAAACTTATTCTGATAAGTGTGCTGTGGAATTTGGAAGTCCGGCTTTGTTCTCATTGCAAGACATGCTGATGGCCATCAATGCTCAAAAGAAGGCCAAAGCTCCAGATTAAGAAAATGCCTTCAGCTGTTTTCTTGTCTGAACCAGCAATTTGGGCCCATATATTAATACTATCTCCAATGCAACTGCTTATGGCACACCAAAAACAGACTCCCGGAGGGGATCCAAGATAGTCCCAATCCACAAAATAGGTAGTTGCACTGACCCACTCCGTAAATATCACCCAATTAGCTTGATTTGCAGAAAATATTTAGCAAACAGGTGTTGTATAAATTGAAAGCATGGGCAACAGATAACATTGAAGGAGTTCCAAGCGGGATTTAGGCCAAAGACCATTACTATTGACAAGGTTTTGTGCTTCCTCTTGTTACGGTGGAATCCCACTGACATTGCAAAAGGCAGCCTATTAGTTGGTTTTGTTGATTTCCGGGCGGCCTTTGACAAGTCACAAGAGAAAAGTTGTGGGAGGGTATGACTTCATTGGGCGTTTCCTGCGACTTACTTGTTATAGTTAGACACTTACATACAGATAATTTCACTCAAGTGAGGTGAGGCCTAAATGGAGAGCTGACTGAAAACATTAAGGCCAATAGGGTTCTCCAGGGCTGTGCCTTGGCACCTACCCTTTTCCTCTTCTTTATAAACGGGTGTATTAACTACATAGTAAATGTTGAAAATGCCTTACCAGTTCTGGCAAGTAAGAAGGTGCCTGCATTATTGTTCACTGACGACGGCTTACTTATTTCTAAAACCCCCAAAGATTTGGAAACTTTACTCTAAAGGTTTGTAACTTTTTGAAACTCATGGTCTGGAAAGAAATACAGGGAAAATAATAGTCATGGTATTCAGCCTATACAAAAAAATTAGGGGGAAAATAAGACTGTTTATTATTGCACTTGAAAATGTAACAGAGTTTGAATATTTGGGTGTTAATATAATATATATATTTGATATTTTTTGGCCCCAGCTACGAGTCCTGTCCTTTATGGGTCTGACTTATGGGGTCACTGTAAAAGGGTACTTTAAAGAAGGTAGAAAACGTTTTTATAAAGGCCCTGTTGAAACTCCCCAAAACTGTTGCATTAATCCCTATAAGGTTAGATTTGGTTTAGAAATCAATCACAAGCTTTGCCGAGCTGCGCCCGCTTTTATTCTGGGTAAGAATATGCTCTATGAAGGAGTTGAGAATTTATAGAGAAGGCCTCCTTGATATAATTTCATACTCTTTGGTGACAAAAATCCCATGAAATACATGAAGGAGTTATTAATGAGCCTAAAGTTTGAAGAATACCAGCATATTTCCTCATGCATCAGCAAGCGATGTTATTGTGTAATAAAGGAAAGATACTGGCAGTGTGTATTTGAGAAATTGTTGATTACACACAAACAGGGTTATTTTAAAGGTAAATTTTTGATGATGGAATGGCAAGATCGATTTGAGTATTATATGGATTTTAAACTATGTACGGCTGTGCGAAGTCTATATATTTGACCTCAGAATGGGGGTTCTTACCACTGGCTGTTTTTAAGAGCCTGTGGTCAAAGCCTGAGCTTTAAAGTAAAACTTGCCCATCATGTAAATCAGCTGATCAAGCTAAGGAACATGTTCTCTTCTTTTGTATTGTTTATAACAAACCTAGACAAAAAGGAGTTAAGCCACTTTGTTTACAAATAGGGTTGAGACAGTGTCACTCTTCTTAGAATATGCAAATCAGACATTACCATGCGTGTTGTTTGTGATCTCCAAGTACCATCAAACACTGTGGCACATAAGGGTGAAAAAATATGGAATTATTATGCAAAGTTAACCCTGGTTATTGCACTTTATGAACTGAAGTGTGTACTTCTGCATTTTGTGTTGGAAACTTAATTCATTTTAAAGGTTTTTAAGTTTGCGATTTTATATGTGCAGTTGACGATGGTTGTTTTGTATTTTAACAGACAAGAAAGACTAAAGATTCCTAAAATAATTACCACAGCAATTTATGAGGAGAAAGTGAGCATCTTCACAGAATGTCAGGATTACTGTAATAAAATTTGCTTAACCGGTATCCATTGTAGTCAGTGATCTAACATTGCAAGCCAACCAGGTCAGAAATGCCCCTGATGGACATGCTCTGTCGAGCTTAAGATCAGTGTTAGCAACTACACAGGTTTTCTTGGATACAATCTGGTACACCTTTTAACAAATGCGACCCTTTCTGGATTGTCCCTCTTAGACGTCAGGTCCAGCACCTTCCAAGATGATATGCGTGATCCTAGCATTATTATGGATTATGCAACATATCCATCATAATTTTCATTTCAATAAAAGCAAATATTGCTTCACACTCAAATCGATCAAAGTTAACAAAAATGATGCATCAAAAGGTATTTGTCCCAGATGGAGTTTGTATGCCAATTAAAGTACGGAAGGTGGCTTCCTTACTAATTAATTCTATGTCAGGACCAGAGGCGATGATTATGCTTTATCTTTCTCTACTTTTAAAGATAGCACCCATCTTAACTTGCAAAACAAACTACATTTCCCATGAAACACTGGGAATGCTAGAAACAAAAAACATCTAACTGTCCCACAATGCTAACATTAGCACAAGTTGTCATGGAGTTAGAGGGGGGATGAATTTTATGCGAAGATCCTCGGGATGCCGTCCTATGGGATGATGAGTTCTACGCTGAGGTGGATGCCTCCATATACCACGCTGTTGTGAAGGCAATAATTCCCATGGAGCAGCGCTAAACAGATTGCGCATGAGTGTGCTAAATGGGGCCAGACTCTGGTTCCCGGAGTCCACTCACTTACCCTGCGCGCCCCCCCCCCCACCCAAGCCAAATGTAGGAGAACCCACCCCAACTAAACAGCCCCGGGAGGAGGGGGTGGATCATAGCGCTTTCAAGCGCCTCGGGGAGGCATTCTTGAATCAGGCCCCACAGGCATGGATAGGCTGTTGGGGGAATCAGCCAATACATCGCTACATTCAGATGATGATGCCCACAGGGACAAGGATGAAAAGCCTGGCCTTCGTGTGACTGTGGATCCCCTCCCCAACCCTTTTGACCTCAGAGCCTGTGCCGCAGGATGATGGGTCCGATATGCGGGACCCAGAGGAGCTCATACACCCACAGTCAGCTTCTCCTTCCCCTAAAGTAGCTGCATAGATGACAGCGCAGATCAGAACCTTGCTGGGTAAGGACGCCCGAAACTGCCTGAAGGCTGAATGCCCTCACCCCTCCTTAGAGGCAAAGGTAGTGTTGACCCCACAACTTGATCCTAGAATGGCTACCTTTTCAGCTAAGTTTATAAAGGATCCCAAAAAGAGCATTGACAAATCCTGGCGGGCCTACCAGGTAAAGCTCCTGGATGCTCTTGGCCCGCTCACCAGGATATTAGATATGGCAGAGAATGTCAAAGCCTCTGGACAACTATTTCTACCCCCAGGCTCTCTCGGGATGGGCGCAGCAAGCATTTGCCTTTATGGGCAATGCAAATCATGCCCTATCCAAAGAGCAAAAGCGCTCTTTACTGGTAAAGGTGGACCCAAAGCTAGGGGACCTGGCGGATTCAGAGGCTGGCACAGTGGGACAAGATGGCCTGTTTAGGGAGCCTTTTATAAAGGAACTGGGGAAGTTTGTCAGTACCTTCACCGCCCCCCCCTTGACAAGGCCCAGTCATCTATTAAGTGTTTTCCTCACGGGTTCAGTGAGGCCGGCTAAAGCAGGGGCCACCTGGTGGGCCGGACCTACTCCCAGAACGCCCAAAAAGGGCAAGGTTCCAGACACGGGCAGTACCAGGATCAGGCTTGCTTTGGAAATTTCTACCAGATCCGAGGACGCCGGTCCAGAGGGAGAGGATACAAGAGATACGATGCTGCCTCTAATGCTGGTGAGTGTTCAACCATGTTCAATTTTGAAAGTAGGGGGTCTGGCGTCCTTTTCACATAATTGGCGCTCCATTACAAATGATACATGGGTATTGCAAACAGTTCAAGGCTTTCACATGGTGGATGCAGAGGTGACCTTGGTGGTCGAAAAAGAAGCTATCTGCCCCACTACTCTACATCCCTCGGGCTTTGTAAGCAACCTTTTTCTGGTAATCAAATTGGATGGGGGACAAAGGCCGGTTATCAATTTACGCGAATTCAACGAGTGGCTGATCTATCGCCACTTCAAGATGGAGGATCCATCTCCTTAGAGTTGTCTTGCGTTTAGGGGACTGGCTGGTACGCCTGGACTTGAAGGATGCTTACCTAGCTATTCCCATTTTTTCGCTCCACATGAGTTTCCTCCAGTTCATATGGCGAGAACAGGTGTTTCAATTCACAACCCTTCCTTTCGGCCTCTTTGGCCCTGTGGTGCTTCACAAAAGGTTCTTCGACCGGTCGTGGAACATATCCGGGCCCAAGGGATATGCCAGATTGTCTACCTAGACGATATGCTCCTGTTGGTGCAGGATCCCTGTCAATTGTCGGTGCAATTGCAGTTGGCAATTTCCTTGCTGGAAAACCTCTGATTTATCAACGAGAAGAAATCCTTTCTGACCCCATCCCAGAAAGTGGTGTTCTTGGGGTTTGTCATAGATTCCACAGAGGCTACCTTGAGTGTTCCTTCAAGGAAGGTATCTAAAATCAAGCACGAGCTATGGCGTACATTGGTCAAGCAGAGGGTGTCTCAGACAGATTACCCGCTTGGTGGGCCTTCTGTCCTCATCCATCCAGGAGATTTTTCCAGGCCCTTTAAACTACCATGCCCTCAGTGTCTCAAGGTGACACACGTGAGGAAAGAGGTGTTGTACTCCCAAATGGAAACCCTTTCAGAAGACGCCTGTGACAAGATCCATTGGTGGCTCTCCAATATGGAAGCCTGGAACAGAAGAGCAATTTTTGGCTCCGCCCTGGACCTCATGATAGAGTCCGATGCCAGCAGATCAGACTGGAGCGCTCGCTGCTGAGAATTCTCCACTGACAGCTTGTGGTCCCCTCAGGAACAAATTTTGCATATCAACTGCCTAGAGCTACTGGTGGACTCATTTGCAGTGCGCTGCTGGAAGCGTGACAGAGTGCAGTCAAGTGTTCTCTTGAAAATGGACATTGTTTCGGCCGTCCATTACATAAATCATCTGGGAGGTATTCGGTGCAAAGGTCTGTCGAACCTAGCAATGAGATTTTGGCAGTTCTGCCTGGACCATCGGATATCTGTCACAGACAAATACCTTCAAGGGCAGGAGAACACAGTGGCCGATTGGCAGTCTCACCACTTCATAGATTCCAATCTTTGGAAGCTCCCTCTTCAGACATTTGCCAGTCTTCAAGAGAAATGGGGGCGTTTCTTGTGGATCTCTTTTGCCTCCAGTTTGGACCACCAGCTTCCCAGGTTTTTTAGCTGGAGGCCTGATCCTCTGGCGACATCCACGGATGCCTTCCTGCAGGACTGGCATGTAGAGAGGGGCTATGTGTTTCCCCTGTTCTTGATGATCACCAGAGCTTCGGCCCAGATCAGACGCCAACGGGCCGAAGGGGTGTTGATCACCCCGATTTGGAGAGCTCAAGTTTGGTTTCCGGTTCTTCTGGAACTTTCTTGGGATTCTCCAATCCCACTCCCCCTATTTTGAGACTCCTCCTCAATCCAGATCGGAATCCACATCAGAGGGTCGTTGCAGGGTCATTTCAGCTCATGGCAAGGAGGATTACAGGGGACGATGGTTGATACCAGGCATTTAGGCGCAAGCTGAGGACCTCCTGTCTAAGGCATGGTCTGAAGGCACAATCAAACGCTATAGATCAGCTTGGAACAGGTGGTCTCATTGGTGTATGCGAAAGAACCTCGATCTTGTGGGCACCGCTCTTGTGCAAGCCTTACATTTTTTGGCTGACCTGGCTCAGAAAGGTCAGCGTATCATTATATCAATACCTTTCACACAGCAATCTTGGCGGGACATGTCCCAGTAGAAGGGGTCCAGAACGGGGAACATTCTTTTGTGTGCAGGCTTTTACGGGGCATCAGGCTATCCTTGCATCCGGAACCACAATAATTAGGCCATATGGATTTTAATAGGGTTTGAAACCCGTTTCTCTCGTGGCACCTAATCGGCACCTTTCAAGGGAGGAGTTATCTCTGAGCTCGCAATGTTACTCCGCTTGATTTCTTGCAGGAGGGCCCTTAAAGATAGAATCGGTGAACATTGGAGAGCAGTAAAGAATAATGATCAGAGATATCCCATCGCAGAACATATACAGAATTGTACATCGCAAGGTTTACATAAATCATTCCAATTCTGTGGTATTGAACATGTGAAGATGGAAGCGCGTGGAGGGAATAGAGAACTCACAATGCGGAGGCATGAGGAGAGATGGATCATGCGCTTGAGGGCCGTGGAAGACGGTCTTAATTATGACCGTGAGTTACAATATTTCCTAGGCGAATGAGAGATTAATGAATGTGTCAGGATGTTGTAGGAAATAAGTGAGATAAGGCAGATTCATGGTCGGGTTATTTGGAGTTGCGAGGACACCTCGCAGTTAGGGTAATTTTCTGGCTGTAAACGTACTGTAGTTCCTAGTAAGATCAACAGTGTGTACATATGGTTTACTATACATTGAATGAGTAATTAGCAAAATAGACTTAGTGAAGGAAGATTAATATGGATGAATAAGGTATTTATAGAATTATGTGAGGAAATTGGGGTTTTACACAACATGTGATAGCTGGAGGGAGTATTTTGGATATTGCAGTCCTTTGTGTAACCCCCCCCCCCCCCCTTGTCTATTTAACTTGTGTTCAAATGTTGATGGAATACTGATTGTCAAAGTTAGATTTATGTATTATTATATACGTGGGTAATATGGTAGCAGCATCAATATGCAGTAATGGCCTATTTCCTTAACTATACAATATATAGGAGCAGGAGGCGTTTTTACAGTAGACATAGAATGAATAGAATTTAAAATATAATCCTAGGTTGAGATGTGACCAGAAGGGTACACGTAAAGATAAGGTTTGCCGTTTTCTGGTTTCGATTTTTATCGTTTGTAACCTATCCAAAATGGCGCTGGCGAAAATACGGTGAGAGAAGTCACCTTTTTTATTTTTACGGCGGGGTTAAACAGGGAATAGCAAACGCGACGATTGCAAACGCGAGGTGTGTTCCTGTATCCGGGGATCTTGTTACTTCGGAAAGTAAGTAACAATAGAGCTTAACACTATGTTTTCTGAAAGTGGCTTTTCGTAATGTTAACTATCAGGAATATCGCTAAGGGTAGATTTTATTCTTTTAGGTCTCCGTACTTCAGAGATTTGAAATGGACTAAAAGACTGTTGCTTGGTTAAGTTCGAAAACAAAATCCGTTAGTGGTTACCAACAGAGGTCATTATTAATCAGGTGAGACTATACATTAGTCGTTTTTTGTGGGTATTTTGCCTTGGTTATACAGGAATTTAAGGTGCAGTTTACTTAGAGCGTAATTTATATTTTAGGTTAGCGCATATAACTGAATGAAATAATAAGGAGGATTCGCGGCTGATGACGTTATTAAAGCATATGAAGGTATGTGTGTGTTACTAGTAGGCTTTGTGTATCCTCGCTACTCTTGCCTCATGTGCTCCGCAGTGTTTTTACAAGGTGTCTTTATGTAATTTTTTTGGATTATAGGAGACTGTTACAGAATATTAAGGTACTGACTATATATGTATATAGGCATGAAGCCTTGGCATGGTTCACTGTTGGGAGAATGGTGCCATCACGAAAGTGCTAAATGTTCACGGTCATAATGGTGGAGGATTAGTTGGAGTGAATGTCCAATCAATGGGTTAAATTGTTTAATAATTCAAGCATATGTAAATATTAGTTGAGAATAGTGTGAAGTCACACAGCATGTTTTTCCTTTGCACATTGAAATAATGTGGGCTATTGGGTATGAAACAAGAGAGTTTCTATACTCCAATGTATATTATTTATTACTTCCAGCCCTGAGGAAGTCGCATGGGTTAAATCCCTTATCGACGAAACGCGTTGGGAATGGAAGAATGTTTATGAATAAAGAAGTTTGAAGATTCAATTGAAAATAAAAGGAAGAAGAGAAGCCACATTAATGTGTATCTATTTTGTTACTGTGACAGGAGACGTTGATTGTTAATTTTACGTGTGCTTCGACAAGAGAAAATTCTTGCAGGAGGGTGTTGGATGTTTGAGCCCTTGACATCACAGGAAGATCCTTCTCTTCCTTACGGGTTGCCATTACGGTAACGAGACGTACAAAGTCTAATAGCAGGGTCATTGAATACCCAGCTTTTCCAGAATCACTTAAGTTGTGTGTAGTGGAGTTTCTTAAAGCCTAGCAGTCAAGAGTTTCGGCCCCCGGGTGAACACCATCTTCTAATCGCCCTCAGGAAACCACACAAGGCGGTGTCCTCTCCAACCATAGCCCGCTGGGTGCGTTGGTTGATGCAGGAATCTGGAACAGACCTTAAGACTTTTGGGGCTCATTCTGCCCTTGGAGCAATGGTGCCTAAAGCTTTTTATCTGGGGGCTCGATTGGAAGATATCATGAACGCAGCCGACTGGTCTTCAGACTTAGCTTTTAAGCGGTTTTATTTTAAGCCGGTGCTGGATATGGCTTGGCTAGCGTTAAGTAAGCTTCATGGTCTTACGGACCTGGTAGAGTTCAAATTATTAATATTACCTGGTTTTTCTCAGGAATGGACAATGGCAAATCGGAGTCTTAGGAACAGAGTTGTAGCGTGACTTGCGCAACAAAAGAGGAGTTGGTGACAAAGGAGAAGGGCTAAGTTGGAGAGTGCGGACCTCTGATTGGACTAGCAGCATTGTGGGACTGTTAGACTTTTTTTGTTTCTACCATTCCCAGTGTTTCATGGGAAATGTAGTTTGTTTCTCAAGTTAAAATGGCTGCTATCTTTAAAAGTGGAGAAAGATAAAGCATAATCCTTGCCGCCGAGTCCTTAATAGTACTGAAACTTTCCGTTAAGATAGCTAAGAAATTTTTCATTCTCAAACCCTAAAAACCCATTTGCTCCTGTGATTTGAAGCCCTTCATGTGGAAAGCTTTCTTCATTATGGCCATAATCTCAGTTAGGCACATATGAGAACTTCTGGCATAATGCATTTATAACACGTGGGATTCTGCAATCCCTGTATAAACACCATTATCTAATTTCTTTATAATCAGCGATGTGTGACGCACCCAGTTGCTGATTACAAAGTTATTAAAGTTGAGTTATGACATCACAATAACTGTCAGACCCAGCAGCTGTAGCGATAGGCAGGTCAGTTCATGAAGCATAATTGAAGCAGCTGTTTAAAGCAATGAAAACGAACATTTTCTTTCTTCTGCTCTATTTTATTATCTTTAAATGATAAGCAGAAATTATGTGTTTATGTATTCCCTTCCTGAGACAGTGAAAAGCTAGGCTTTTTTAAAAAACAGACATATCGAACTTTTGAATATCTGATGCAACAAATCTCTAACCGGTATTTGATGCGTTTCATTTTGCACTAGAGGTTTATATTTTTAATATTCATGTTTGGAAACATGCCTGCTCTTTCACATGAAAGAGCTACGTACCAAGGTTTTAAGTGGTTTGTAGTTAAGGTAATGGTGTGACCATATATTTATTTTATGGGATAATGTTCCCAACTGGCGTACATGATAAAGATATTGAAAGTTACCTCGAAGTTCCTTATCCTTATAAAGGAACTCTGTTTTTGCCTCGTTCCTCTATATTATTATGGAACTCCTCAGTGGCTTGCAATATCCTTATAAGGCATGGCAGGGGGTACTTTATCCCTTATATCAACTGTCTAATGTACTCTATCGAAAACAATTTATTTAAGGACTCTTCCCTCTTTCCTTCCCAAAGTGCTGACCAAATTCTACTCTAAAGAGGAGATTGTTCCTCCCACATATTCCAAGCAACACCCCTCATGTAACAGCTACTACACAACACTGGGTGCACAGCAAACATTCTACATATTACCTCTTCTTAACGTTTGGAGACAGTGACTGCTGCAAAGCTGCTAATAAGATCATCAATACCAGCCGAATTACTTCCTACACACATAGTTTTTTTTCATTTACAGCAACAGCCAAAAACATTTCAGTCAAAAACATGTGTTTGGTACACAGGGTGTAAGACTTATTTGTTAATTTACAGAGACTAACATGGAGGTAAGGGGCATGGAACTGGATGGTGGTTGCTGGTCATTTATTGCGAGGAGGATACCTTGATGGGAAATCTGTTACTTCTAATCCTCAGGTTCTTTCCCATTATCAGCATCCACTACATCAGCAATATTTCTGACTGGCCAAAAACATACTCCGAGAGGCTCCTTTATTAAGAGAGTAACTGCCAAAGATACATATGTAGACAGAGAACGCAGTCATGTCTGCCTATGGCACAAAAATGCATGCAATTAGGACAGCGATTAACTTTGTATCATAAATGGAAGTTAACTTCTACCCTGAGTCACCTGACTGCAAGCGAGTCTAGTATCCTGACTTTCTTTCCACCCAGCACACAAGATGTTGTGTGTGCTTTGCCACAGGCCCAAACATTACCACGAGACCCAGAGTCTGCCCCGGAGGTCAAAGAGGGGTGCCAAATCATAGTTGACACTAGACTACCCTCTTTGTCTCTGAGAAAGGTAGAGTGAGCAGTAGTGGTGGCTTATCATTTTTGAATACGTAGTGTATGGACATGCCTTTTTCTCTGTTACAAGTAAAAGCAACATGCCTAGAGGTACTCTCATGTAACGTTCTGCTAGCATCTGATGTCCATACAAAATGCTGACATTCCTCTGTAAGTGAAGGGCGTGTTGTGTGTATGTTTGCAGCAGGAGTCCATGTTGTTTGTCAATGTTTGCCTGCTCCAGCCAGTTGGATAAACATTTGATTGCCCCTGGTTTTGACATGAAACAAGATGTGTTTGTAATACAGCTCTCCCCCAGGAGCAGGAATTAATTGCTGGGATAATTTTGCAGATCCAGGCTGATGCCTGGGAAATTTCTTAGGTGAGGAATCTGGGTTAGACATATCCATCAAAGAGTGGGCGCTCAGAGCCAACCGGCCTGAACCAGAGGACCTTCCGGCATCCCTGACCCACCAATAGATCAGATTTGTATGCTCGAAGGACCACCAGAGTGACCACCACACAGAAAGACATAGCACCTGTGCGGACTCTGCCTTTGCCGCATCAGGAGGACCTCGTTCCAGCATCCCTCCACCCCCACCAAAAGAACTGGAACCACCTATCTAGAGTGCATTCACTCAGCTACGGCAGTCTTCACCGGCCTGACGTGGAGAGGAGTAGGAAGGGCTGCTTAAAGTGCTCAGAAAAACACGTGTGACTGCTAGCAACGTCCTGATAACATCTGTACATCTGCGCTTGGATACCTCAAGTGTGCTCTGCATTAGGTAAACACAGGCACCTGAGAGACAAACTTTTAAGTTAGCTAACAGATTTTGGTGGGACATGGGTACACGAAATGTATTTTCAAAGATCCTCGACTACATAGTGCTTGTGGTGCAAAAATCTACTGAACCGTTAATTATAGCCAAGGTCTTAGATCCTTCCACTACATTGCTAGTACTCACATGTCAATGAGAGCAAGCTGCCTATACTTCTGGTGAAATAAAATATTACTTGCACTTTTACCTTTCACGCTGGTTTAATGGTATACATTTTTAATATGATGCACATAGTATTTTCATTTAAAATCCTATTTTATTCCTTTTTTCATAAGAAACAATGAAATCAGCAACAGATGAAGCAAACAAAAAATATTTCAATGCCTTTTCTCCAGTATTATAATGAGAAAGGAAGATGAAATACACATAAAAGAAAATCAAACTTATAAATCACTAAATGTCGTCAAATGGTCATTATCTGGCATTTCATATTGTAGTAATCACTTTCATAATTAGACAAAGTTAACAAATCAAAAAGTCATACATAAATATCAGAACATAATTGGGTTTCAACACTCTAACGATTTGTTTTATTACAACAATTAGAGCACTTGAAAGTCACATCGAAAAACGGTCATTTCATGCATCATCCATAACACATGCAGCATTGCTATCAAATGGGGCCTGACCAAAAGCCAAGAACAAGATCAATGTGATCATGCACATCCACCCCAAAACGGAACTGTACTTTAATTTCAGGAAATGCATCCCAAATATCCAGGAACATGCCTACTAGTCCAACAGTAGCTGGAATACACAGTCAGAAGTCATCCATATGCACTCGTGTCTAACTATCTATACAACATCTTGTGATGAATTGGCCACCAATTGTTACGTTTCCATAATGATAAACCCATACCAATCTTACTGCACAATCATTTACTGATCTGCATATCCAATGCGTGACACTCTACTCCTGCCCATTTCAATGCTCAAAATAGACTTCTTAACAACAAAATAAGGAAATCGACATCTCTCATTAAGGTTTCTGTCTAGTTGCGAACTTTACAACTTCTCCAAATAAGAGAATTCTTTTCGGTAATTGAATATTTGAGTTTCATATTTTGTATTCTGCATATACAACGAAATATCTTATCATGCAACCGACATGCACACTTACCATTTGCATGTAAAAAAATACCTCATACATTTTGTTCAGACAGATCTTTGAAGTGCCAATCATGCGCTAAACAGTAAAATGGTATTTCCTCCATGCTATAATCCCTATTCAGTCAGAAGTGACCTTTGAAGGGAAAGGAGCAGCTGTCCCATGGTCACTTCTGCACCACCTGTGTTGTAAGTGTCTCAAACAAGTCGTACAAAGCCCATGATGCAAACTAACTCTTGCTCTATTTAAGTTTTAAAAATGCTATAACGCGCATGTGCACGCTTAAAAGCAAACAGAACAAAACTTATACTTTGGTCCATAGCCCAGATTTTTTAGAATATATTTTACAGATTTGCTTTCCTAACAGTGGCAGCGCTAGCTAAAGCTATGGCTTCTAGCAAAGTATGAAAGCCTTGTGACAAAAGTTCAGCCTTCCTAGTGTCGACCTAATACAAAAGCCTCCATTTCGTTAACCTTAAACTATGAGTGCACACAACGTTATAAAGAGCTTTTTTTAAAGCCTAAACCAAACAAATTTTAACTGCACCTTTTGCAGATAACACTAATCAATCTGGTCATACTTTTTCTGCATCTCTACTAACAGCAGACATCGTTGAACTTCCACTGCTGTTCAGATCTATTTGTACATTTCCTTTACTGCGGAGGCAAATTAAATCACTCTGCTCAAGGCAAACTACCAGAATCATTGTGGACGTTCATAAAAACCTGTTTGAGAGTGGACTATCAGTTTTACTATCACTAATTCTATCCTATCTGCAAATATTCTTGATAAAACGTTTATGTTAACATTTAAAAGTGATAGGAGTCCACTGTAAAATTACAACAGCCAGTGTGATACTCTCAGGTTATAAGTTTTGTAAAGAGGGCCACAAAATGAAAGTTCAAACATTAACACATTTCTGGGAAGCGACACTGTGAAGCCATCATGCCCAATGACATCTGAACATTCAAATGCATTACTGCATTAAATACTACCTGATGAATAAACTGTGTACCAATTCAGGCTGTATCACCTTTAGACAGCATCAGAAATTCATTTTGGAAGCGTGCATCAATTTTGTCATGAGATGCAACCAGATTTTGCGCATATATTTTGTTATAACATTTGTCAACCTCATCCTTAACAGTGTAGCTTGCTATGAGGATTCCATCATCGTAATTTATATTTGACTTAACTTGCAAGAGGTCACTAACTTCAACAGTGTATCAAAAAGTAGCTTATCATTGAATTCAATCGGTTTATTGGCGTCAGGCTCAGAAATTACTGGTTTACTGGCGTCGGGCTCAGAAATTAGTAGTTTTCTGTTAGAAAAAAATATATGCTCAACTGAGAACCTAGAGCAGTTTAAAATAAGAGCCATTTCGTTGAAAAAGCGAATAGTTATCCATGTATCAAGCATATAGTAATTCCAAGGCTATCGTTTCTTGATCGTCACGCAGTGGAAGAGTGATCCTATAAGACTAGTAAAATCAACTTGAAGTCTCTCACAACGTCCTGTAACTTAATAATTCAGACAAAAAGGAAGCAGTGTAGTAATTTGGAGCATACTTTATGATCAGTACTCTCGGGATGGTTTTCACCACTTCATTACCAAGAAGTATCTGCTTCATCTTTTAAGGTGTCTTACAAAGTGTACATTATGGTTTTCCAAAACAAAATACAAACTCCAGTGGTTCATGATTAATAATTTCAGGTGGATATTTCCAGTAGAAACGTCTTCTGCTGAGATTGTATTGTTTTCTTTTCCTAATAAATTCATTTCTTTTATGTAAAAAGTCTGCTTTATTTTCAACCCGTGACGTTAATACCGTTTTAGCAGGCTATTTTCACTGTTGACATTCCAAGAAATAAACTAGACGGACAACAAAGAACGTTGTAAGGCATTATCTTTTAACCATATTCTAAAACACAGTAAGGAATTACTGGGTAAATCGGTACGACCAGAGTATAAAAAAAATCAAGTTCAATAGAGCTGCTAATGTTTAGTGTTACTAACAAACACAAAACATACAGCTCATATAATACAATATAAAGACTAACGTTCTGAACTGATTAAGTTAAGGAATGCTATCCTGACTACCCTCAAATACAAAAAAAAAAAAAGGCAATTGTAACATTGTCCTTAAAAAGATACCACAAATGCATTCTATAAATACTAAGAACTTTAAAACAGGAGGCTTGGCTCCCCTGGTCAAATCACATGGAGGGCAATAAAGGATATCCGTCTGTAATTAGTACAAATCAACCTGCATTGCAATCGACATTATCAAAATATTTAGTGATACTGAATGTTTAAAATCAAACAATTTATCACAGCTAGATTTTATCCGTCGTATACACAAATATCATGCAATCAAACCTTTTAACCATATCTATAGTACTCCGGTTCATGACGGACTCAGCTTTATAACTTGTAGAGCCCACAGAATCCACGCAGTTCTATACAATTTCCAGATATAAATAAGTCAGATCAGGGCAGCAGGATGTATGCACACCCAGGGCCACCACACCTCTCACTCGGCATCACCACTGCCTCAGTAGGAATCCAGGAAAGCAATTGTCACAAAACAATACACATTCAATAGTGCCCATTCGGCATAGCACATACGCACATCAACAGTTACCAGCATGCTGCACAGAGCCTGTGTGTGCAAGCACATAAAAACAAGCGCAGGAATTGAAGTGATCATCAGATGGTTGGAGGTAATATATATTCATTAAACATGTTTGGGGCAGGTAAAGGAATACAAATTTGCAGTAAAGACAGTACAGACCTTACTAGGACAGAGTGTCAAACACGACATACTATCAAGAGTCCCAAAGATATAAAATCTAGCAGAAACAGAAAAAAAGTCAGCCCCAAAACAAAACACAATATAAATTCATACTACCAAAGACAAGCACAAGAGCTTCAAATAATTAAAATTAATATATATATTTATATATATATATATATATATTTATATATATATATATATATATATATATATATATATATATATATATATATATATATATATATTATATAAAATTGTGAAAGGGAAAGACTTTACAACTAAAGACATCACAAGACTGCTTACACAGGTCTCGCTCATCAGCTAGAGAATATTACGAAGCACAACATTGAAAGAACTAAAGAAAATATAATGAACAACTCATTAAAGCTTTGCGATCACAGGGAACAGATGAAACATTGAAGTTATACATGGTCCACTGAGTTTTCCTGTTCTTTGGGTCACCCATACTCCACAGCACTCCATCCATCGCCAATATGAAAGTTGATGGGGAATACCTCTTTTAGAATGCACACCATGCCCAGAACTATTTCCCTCATAGGAAATTTAAAACCAGTTGACTAAATGTTTTATATTGTTAAAAGTCCATTGGATTTCCTTTCTCAACAACCCTGGAAAGTCAGTGTTATGAACATTATCGTTCTGTACCTCTATAGCTGTAATATTAAACTTTACACTGTCACCTGCACATTCACCCTATGCTCTGCTTGGGACATTGTTTCCAACAGCTACCATCCTCTTCTAAATATAGAATTCTCTCACCACTTTATTGTGGGGGACGATTTTCTCAGTATGTGTGTTCTCACCACCACTCATATTTGCTTTGCAGGTTGTTTCTCAAATGGAATATGCTACTTACCAGTATGCATCTGTTCTTGGCATGTAGAGCTGCAGATCTACACACTTTTGTATAGATCGCCATCTGGTGTTGGGCCCGGATGTTTGCAGTTTGTTTTTCCTCTTGGAAAGTCTTTGGAAGTCACGAGGTTGGTGACTCCTCCCTTGGTTCGTATTGCGCATGGGCTTCGGCTCCATCCTCAGATTGTTTTTCGCCAACAGGGAAAGATGGAGCGTAGTAATAACAGTGAAGAAACCCAAGTGTGTTGTATCTAAATAAGATAGACTGGAACAGATACAGGTAGCCGGGTGGGCGTGTGTAGATCTGCAGCTCTACATGCCAAGAACAGATGCATACTGGTAAGTAGCATATTCCGTCGAGGCATATGAGCTGCAGATTACACACTTTTGCATAGACTATATAGCAGTTCCCCACCTTAGCGGCGACCACCGGTATCTGTTGCAGTGGTTTGAAATAGTGTTTTTAGTACAGCTTGGCCCACACTAGCGTGCTGCTTGGTTTGCACATCTACACAGTAATGTTTAGTGAAAGTGTGCGGTGTTGACCATGTAGCTGCCTTGCAGATATCATCTAATGGGATGTTCCCTAGAAAAGCCATAGAAGCCCCTATCTTTCTTGTAGAGTGGGCTTTAGGGGGAACAGATAGCATGTGTTTTGCTTTGTGGTAGCAGATCTGCATGCATTTTACAATCCACCTAGCTATCCCCGATTTAGTGATGGGGTTGCCTTTATGAGGTGGAGAGAAAGAGACAAACAATTGCTTTGTCTTCCTGAAAGGTTGTGTTCTCTGGATGTAGTAAAGCAAGGCCCTTTTAACATCCAGTGTGTGTAGAGCCCTTTCTGCAACAGTTTGAGGTTGCGAGAAAAAAAACGGTAATTCTACCGATTGGTTTAGATGAAAGGGTGAGATGACTTTGGGTAGGAATTTTGGGTTGGTACGTAGGAGAACCTTGTTCGGGTGCATTTGGAGAAAAGGTTCTTGTATAGTAAGTGCTTGTATTTCACTGACCCTTCTAAGGGAGGTGATGGCTACAAGGAAAGCTGTTTTCCATGTGAGGAATTGCAGTTCGCATTTATGCAAGGGTTCAAAAGGTGGTCCCATTAGCCTTGTGAGCACTATATTTAAGTTCGACACAGGTGAGGGTGGCACTCTGGGGGGAATTATTCATTTTAGGCCTTCCATAAAGGCTTTAATGGCAGGCACTCTGAAAAGTGATAGGTGCTGTCTGTTTTGTAAGTAAGCAGCAATTGCTGCGAGGTGTAGCCGAATAGATGGATATGCTAGGTTACATCTTTGTAGGTGTAGTAAGTAGCATATGATATGCTGTATGGATGCGTCTAGAGGGTCGATTGTGTTTTTATGGCAGTAAACAACAAATCTTTTCCACTTGGCAGCGTAGCAGGCTCTAGTGGTAGGACGTCGAGCTTCTCTGATAACATTCATACAGTCTGGGGGAAGGTTAAGGTATCCGAACTCTAGGATTTCAGGAGCCAGATCGCAAGGTTGAGCTGAGCTGGGTCCGGGTGTCTGATCTCTCCATGGTTCTGAGTTAGGAGGCATGGTGAGAGGTGTAATTTTTGGTGTGGCACTACCGAGAGTTCCAGCAGCGTGGTGTACCATGGTTGTCTGGCCCATGTTGGAGCTACTAGAATGAGTGTGAGGGAGTGCTGTTGTAGCTTTCTTACCACTAATGGAAATAGTGGGAGAGGTGGAAAGGCGTATGCAAATTTGCTTGACCAGTTCATCCATATCGCATTGCCTTTGGACAATGGGTGTGGGTATCTGGCGGCGAAGCTTGGGCATTTTTTGTTTTCGTAGGTGGCGAATAGGTCTATTTGTGGATGCCCCCACATTAGAAAGAACGGGTGAAGAACTTGCGGGTGAAGTTCCCACTCGTGGATCTGCTGCGTCTGTCTGCTGAGCAGATCTGCCATGGTGTTCTTGACTCCTGGGACATGTTGGGCTAGGAGAAAGATTTTGTGTGGAATTGCCCATCTCCATATGCTCTGTGCTAGTTGAGAGAGCTGTGGAGTGTGTGTGCCGCCTTGTTTTTGGATGTAGTACATGGCGGTCATGTTGTCTGTGCGGATAAGGACTGCCTTGCCTAATATCTGTGTGTGAAAGGATTTTAGGGCTAGAAAGATTGGCAGTAGCTCCAGATGATTGATGTGGAGTAACTTTTGTTGCAGCGTCCATGTGCCTTGCACTGTGAGGTGTAGTAGATGAGCTCCCCAGCCGGAGAGCGATGCGTCTGTTGTCAGGATTATTTGTGGAACCGGGTCCAGGAACGGTCGACCTCTGGAAAGATTCATGGTGTTCCACCACTGCAGAGAGCAATGGGTGCGACCGTCTACCAACACCAGACCTGTCAGTTGCCCCTGGGCCTGGTTCTATTGGCGCGCTAAGCACTCTTGGAGTGGACGCATCTGGAGTCTTGCATGAGGCACTATGAAAATGCAAGAGGCCATCATTCCTATCAGTTGCATAAACACTCTTGCTGGGAGGGAGTGTTGAAGTATGAATCTTTGACGCAAAGCTTGAATGCTTGCGATCCTTGCCGGATTGGGGTAGGCAATGGCTTTTGAGGTGTCTATGGTGGCACCGAGGTATTGCTTTATGTGGGATGGCGTAAGCTGGGACTTTTGGTGGTTCACCGTGAAGCCTAGTTGGTGAAGTAGCTGGATTGTAGTGGCAGTGTGGTGTACACATTGGTTGTAGGACGCGCTTTTATCAGCCAGTTGTCCAGATACGGGAAGACGTGAATGTGCGGTCTTATGAGGTGTGCCGCCACTACCGCTAGGCACTTGGTAAATACCCGTGGTGCTGTTGTGACCCCGAATGGGAGCACCTTGAACTGGTAGTGTTGCCCGTCCACTACGAATCGGAGGTACTTTCTGTGGGCATGGTGAACAGGAATGTGAAACTACGCGTCTTTCACGTCCAGTGTGGTGAGAAAGTCGTCCTGGGAGAGGTGCGGAAGTACCTGCTGAAGTGTTACCATGTGAAAGTGGTCCGAATGTATGTATGTGTTTAGAGGTCGGAGATCTAAGATAGGTCGTAGAGTCTCGTCTCTTTTCGGTATTAAAAAATATAGGGAGTAGACCCCTATATTTTGCTGATTGTGGGGGACCTGTTCTATTGCGTGTTTTTGTAGGAGGGAAATCACCTCCTGCTTTAGTAACATGGAATGTTCTTGTGACATTGGGCGTTGCCTGGGTGGAATGTTGGGGGGGGTAGATGTGAGTCCTAGGCAGTACCCTGAATGAATAATTTGGATCACCCACTTATCTGATGTGATGGACTCCCAGACGTGAAGGAAATTTTGTAGTCTGCCCCCGACCAGAGTGGGATGGTCTGGGAGGAGCAGGGGAAAGTCATTGGGTAGGCGGTGTGGCCGAGCGGGCAGTATTTGTTTTGCCTCTGCCTTTATTGGTATTTCCTCTATATCCGCCTCTTTGATAACCTTTTGTGAAGGTGGATTG
The DNA here is from genome assembly GCF_964204655.1 of Triturus cristatus. NCBI lineage: Eukaryota > Metazoa > Chordata > Amphibia > Caudata > Salamandridae > Triturus > Triturus cristatus. The sequence continues at coordinate 1,247,377,637 of NC_140591.1, forward strand.
AGGAGAGGATTTATAGGACGTGGACGCGCTATCTGAGGAGTAGCCTCTGCCCGTGCCACGAAAGGAAGAGCGGCGAAAGGAGCGTCTAGGAGGGTGTGACTGTAGGGCTCCCATAGATTTCGCTGTATCTGTATCTTTTTTCATCTTCTCGAGGGCCTCATCTATCTTTGGCCCGAATAAATGTTCCTGATCGAACGGGTGGTTTAATATAGAGGCTTGTTCCTTGGGTTTAAAGCCGGACACTCTTAGCCAAGCGTGTCTACGGAGTAGGACACTGGTGTTAATCGCCCTGGAAGCTGTGTCTGCTGCGACTAAGGCACAGCGTATAGAGGTATTGGTTATGGTCTTACCCTCTTGGATTACTTCATTTGGCCCTATTTTTATATTTTTCTGGGAGATGGTGCATGATTGTTTCTAGCTCATCATAATGCGCCCTGTCGTATCTGGCCAATAGCGCTTGAGTGTTGGCGATACGCCATATGTTAGCTGCCTGTGACGCAGTGCGTTTTCCTGATGCGTCCAGGAGCTTTGATTCCTTGTCAGGTGGTGGTGCTTCGCCGGACGCCTGGGAATTTGACCTCTTCCTTGTGGTGGATACCACTAGGGAATCCAGTGGCGCAGGTCCTTTGATGTAGGCAGGATCTGTAGGGGCAGCCTTATACTTTTTTTCTATACGTGGGTTTAGGGCCCTAGCCCTGACTGGGTCTTTAAAGACCTCTGGCGCATGTTTTATTACTCCTTTGAGTATAGGTAGTATAGCAGTAGACCTATGTGTTGTATCAAAAGGTGTCTAGGAGGAAATCTTCCTCTACTGGGTCAGTGTGTAGTTCTACCCCGTGATAATGTGCCGCCCTCTGAAGTAGGTGGTGAAAACCTAGTGAGTCTTCTGGTGGTGATGGCCTGGATGGATATAGGTCATCTTGTGGGACATCTGGAATGTCTGGATTATTATGATCATCCCAGGGGTCTGGGGATCCTGTAGGGGTGGGGTCTTGTGGCACATCTGCTGGGTCGTAGTATGGGTCCCCCTGATAATCATGGTCTGGAGACGGGGTCGGAGAGCGATGAGGCAGGGGTGGAGAAGGTGGAGGGGGCGGAGGTGGAGAGGGTGGAGGAGGCGGGGAAGGCACTCTGAAAGGGGAGGTTGCACAGTCCTTCCTCTTTCGAGGTGGAGGTGGAGGTGGAGGTGGAGCTGGTCTGTCCAAATGTCTCTTTTTAGAAGACAGTGCCAAATGTCCAGTTTTTGGATCCTTGGTAAGTGTCTTTTGTAAAGGATCCGGTGTAAAAAGTTCTTGGGACACTGGTTGTTCGGTCGGCGCCGACGTTTTCGGGGCCAACGGCTTCTTAGGCTTGTCTGTGCCGTGCTTTTTGGGAACCTCCGATTTTTTGTTCGGTGCAGATACTGGCCTCGGTGCGGGAGTGTCGGTGCCGGGGGTCTTATGATGTTTGGTCGGCGCCGAGAGGCTGGGTTTCGACACCGAGGGCTTTGGTGTGGAGCTCGGCGTCAAGGTAGAGGCCGATCTTTTCTTCGGTGCCGAAGGGTGTTTTTCGGCACCGCTGGCAGGCTGGCTCGAGCCCGGGCCGCCGGAAGGCTTACTTGGCTTCGTCACCGGGCCCGAAGGTGGGGTGTTCGAAGCAGTGTCTTTGGTCTTGCCTAGGCCCGAAGGCGAAGGCATGACCGAAGCCTTTTTGGGTGTCGGCACGGGTGTGGGAGGGGGTACTTTACTCACGACCCTCTGCGCCGGGGTGATGTCCTCCACATCCGAGTCGTCAGCTTCGGAAGCACTGACGAGGTCCTCTTCGGTGTGCTGGTGTCCCGGAGGTTCGACGTCGTCCCCGAAGATGTCGACTGGAACGGAGGTCGAGGAGTGCGCCATTTTTCTTCTGGCCCTTCGATCTCGAATAGTCTTTTTAGATCTAAAAGACTTGCAGGCAGGACAGTCTCGAGCCTCGTGTTTAGGGGAGAGGCAGAGGTTGCACACCTCATGAAGATCGGTGTGGGGAAATTTGGACCCACATCGAGGGCACTTCTTGAATGGAGTCCTTTCCATCAGCTGGGACCGGAGCCTGGAGAGGCCCGAAGGCCGCCGTCGATGACTGGAATCGAAAGTGCGTCGAAGAAGAAGGTGATTGAGGAGATTAGTATCTAAACAATACCGCGGAGAGCGAGGATTTCGCTTAGATCGTCGAACTGGAATGTTCGGAGCCGGAGCGCGAAGTATTACATCCGAGCCCGATGGCGGAAAAAAAACTATCTGAGGATGGAGCCGAAGCCCATGCGCAATACGAACCAAGGGAGGAGTCACCAACCTCGTGACTTCCAAAGACTTTCCAAGAGTAAAAACAAACTGCAAACATCCGGGCCCAACACCAGATGGCGATCTATGCATAAGTATGTAATCTGCAGCTCATATGCCTCGAAGAACAAGTTACTTACCTTCGGTAACGATGTATCTGTAAGAAACATTAGTTAGTTAGATTCCTCACCTTAGAATATCCCCAGGCGTCAGGCTGGATCCGGAAGATTTTTCGTCAGCAATACCCCTTGCGCGTCGCTAGGCGTCGTCTGCGGCTCCGCGTCCGTCGTCGGCGTTGTACGCCGGAATGACGTCGGAGAACTTAGACGCCGCCCTCGCGCTCCGACGTCAGTTCTTGTACATAGCTTTCCGCGCCAGGAACGCAGAGCCATGCAAGACACCGACACTGGTGCCAAAAAATTCTAGGGCCCTGAAAGGGATAGCCTTAACCCTAGATGTCAGTTCGCAGAACAGGGAGGATGGGTGGGTCGGTGAGGAATCTAACTAATGTTTCTTACAGATACATCGTTACCGAAGGTAAGTAACTTGTTCATCTGAAAGAAACACGTTAGTTAGATTCCTCACCTTAGAATAGATACCCAAGCAATACCAACCCCGGTGGTGGGTCTGCGAACCAAGATCACACCAGAAAGTCCTGGAGGACAGAACGGCCAAAGAAGCCATCCCTCCGGACTTGGCTGTCTAGGCAATAGTGCCTGGCAAACGTGTGCAGCGAAGCCCACGTCGCCGCCTGACAGATGTCCTGCAAGGGGACTCCCCGTCCCAGAGCAATAGTAGCCGCCGTGGCCCGAGTAGAATGGGCTCGCAGCCCAACAGGAGGGTCCTTTTTTGCCAAGGAATAACAGATTTTTATACACAAAACGACCCACCGGGAGATGGTCCGTTTGTGCACAGCTTTTCCCTTCTTCGCACCCACGTAGCCAACGAAAAGCTGGTCGTCCACCCGGAACGGTTTCGTGTGGTCCAAATAAAAGGAGAGCGCACGATTTGGGTCCAGACGGTGGAGCCGCTCTTCCTCTTTGGAAGGATGCGGAGGTGGAAAGAAGGTGGGCAAGGTGACAGATTGCCCAAGATGAAAGGGGGTCACCACTTTCGGTAGAAAGGAAGGACGAGGCCGAAGGACAACCTTGTCCGGATGAACACATAGAAAAGGAGGCTTGGACAACAGAGCCTGGAGCTCACTCACCCGTCTAGCCGAGGTGATGGCTACCAGGAAAGCAGTCTTAAGAGTCAGAAGACGAAGAGGACATTTGTGAAGAGGCTCAAAGGGAGCGCACATCAGAAATGTTAGGACAAGATTCAAGTCCCACTGAGGCATTACGAAAGGGACAGGAGGGAACGTGTGAGTAATGCCTTTAAGAAAGCGTGACACTACAGGGGACTTGAAAAGAGAGGGCTGATCAGGAAGCCGTAAGAAGGCAGAGAGGGCAGCAAGATAACCTTTCAAGGTGCCCAGGGCAGAGCCCTGCCGGGCCAAAGAAAGAAGAAAGAGGAGAACATCAGAAAGAGGGGCGGAAAGGGGATCCACAGCCTTTGCTGTGCACCATGCCACAAATCTGTTCCACCGGCAGGCGTATACCGTCTTAGTGGAGGGACGCCTGGCTGCCAGAATTATATCACAGACTTCAGGAGGCAAGTCAAATGGCATCAACTGCCGCCGCTCAATCTCCACGCATGGCGGTGGAGGCTGGACAGGTTCGGGTGGAGGACCGTCCCCTGCTGCTGAGACAGAAGATCCTCCCGGAGGGGCAGACGTATCGGAGGATCGGTCAACATACTGAGTAGCTCGGGATACCAGTACCTTCGTGCCCAATCCGGAGCCACCAAGATGACTTGGGCCCGGTCGCGCCTGATCTTCTTCAGCACTCTGGGCAGAAGTGGTATAGGCGGAAAGGCGTACAACAGACAGCAACTCCACTCGCGACGTAATTCCAACGCGCAGAACTGCTGACATTGCGCGTTCTCGTCGGTGGCGAATAGATCTAACCAAGGCTCTCCCCACTGCTGAAAGAGACCTTGCGCCACCTCGGAGTTCAGACGCCATTCGTGATCCATCATGCACCGGCGGCTGAGTTCGTCTGCTCTGGCGTTCAGAGAGCCCGCCAGATGTTGAACCACCAGGGTGATGCCCTGGTGTTCCAGCCATGTCCAGAGGCGCAGAGCCTCCTGACAAAGGGTCCACGACCCCACCCCGCCCTGTTTGTTGCAATACCACATGGCGGTGGTGTTGTCCGTGAACACCTGCACGACACTTCCCCGGACAGAGGGAAGGAAGGCTTTCAGTGCAAGTCGGATCGCTCTCAGCTCCAACAGGTTGATGTGGAGGCGAGACTCCGCCGGAGACCAGAGGCCTCTGATCTCCGCCTCTCCCATTTGGCCACCCCATCCCAGGAGGGACGCATCCGTCACTACGACATGCTCCGGTAAGGGTAGGGAGAGGCTCTTGCCCGTGACCCAATCGCGGTCCGTGAGCCACCACTGCAACTGCTGTGCAGTGCCCTCCGAGATCAAGACATGGTCGGACAGGTTGCCGTGATGCTGGGCCCACTGAAACTTAAGGTCCCACTGCAGAGCCCGCATGCGCCGCCTGGCGTGATGCACTAGTAGGATGCAGGAGGCAATCAGCCCCAGAAGCCGCAACACTAGCCTGACCGAAACCCAGGATACAGGCCGAAAGATGGGAATCAGGGCCTGTATATCCCGGACCCGCTGTTCCGGTGGATGGACCCGGAACTGCGCCGAATCGAGAACCGCTCCGATGAAGAGGAGCTTCTGAGAGGGGCTCAGGTGTGACTTCGGCACGTTGATGGAAAACCCCAGCAAATGCAGGAGATCCGCCGTAGTCTGGAGGTGGGAGACGACTGCCTGGGGCGAGCCCGCCTTCAACAACCAGTCGTCGAGATAGGGGAAGACTGGAACCCCTGATCTGCACAGATGAGCTGCGACCACCGCCATCACTTTCGTGAACACCCGAGGGGCACTGGTAAGGCCGAAGGGGAGCACGGTGAACTGAAAGTGCTCCTGACCCACCGTGAACCGCAGGTAACGCCGGTGGGCCGGCAGGACGGGGATGTGGAAATATGCGTCCTGCAAGTCCAACACTACCATCCAGTCTCCAGGGTCTAGGGCAGCTAGAACCTGAGCCAAAGTCAACATTTTGAACCGTTCCTTCCGGAGGAAGACATGGACGTTCTGGAGGTTCAAGATAGGGCGTAGGCCCCCTTTGCCCTTCTTGGGAACCAGAAAGTAGTGGGAATAACAACCACGACCTACTTCTGGGTTCGGAATGCGCTCAACGGCCCCCTTGGCCAAGAGGGCCGAAACTTCCTTGTGGAGAAGATTCAAATGATCCCCCGAGATACGGTGGTGCTGCGGTGGCATGGCTGGAGGGGTCGTCTCGAAGGGGAGGGAGTAGCCCCTTCGGACGATTTGCAGCACCCACCTGTCCGACGTGATGGAACGCCAGTGGAGCAGGTGATGGCGAACTCTGCCGCCCACTGGCGTGGAATGGGCCTGAAAGCTTGGACTAGGAAGGCTTTGAGGCGGATGCTGCCGGGGTGGATGTGGACTGACCGCGTCGTCCTCCAGTACCGCCTCGGCAGAAACCGCGACCGCGTGCAGGCTGGTTCTGCGGCCGGTGGCTAGGCGGACGTGAGGAGGTGCCCCTTCCTTGGCCACGAAAGGAGCGAAAAGCGGAAGTTTGTGGCCGCGGGGCCGAGAGGCCCAAGGACGTGGCCGCAGCCCGGGAGTCCTTGAAGCGAGCCAGCGCACTGTCCGCTTTCTCACCAAAAAGGCGAGCGCCATCAAAAGGCATGTCCATGAGGGTGCTCTGGACATCCCCTGAAAAAGACGTGGACCGCAGCCAGGCGTGACGTCAAAGCGCCACCGTGGTAGAAATCGCCCTACCCAGCGAGTCCGTAGTGTCGAGTCCACATCGGATTGCATGGCGCGCTGCATCTCTCCCATCGGCCAGGGCCGAGGAAAGCCGCGCCCGGGCCTCCTCCGGGCACAGTGGCAGCACGTCCTCCACCGCATCCCACAGAGAGTGGGAATAACGGTCCAAGAGACAGGCGGTGTTCAAAGACCGCAGGCCCAAACTGAGCGAAGAGAACAGCTTCTTACCAAACTGTTCCAGTCTCTTGGAATCCCGGTCCGGAGGAGCGGACGGGAAGGAGGATTGGGAGGTAGAGGCCTGGATAACCAGACTCTCGGGGTGGGGTGTTGGGACAGAAAACTGGGGTCGCCCGGAGCAGGGCGGTGGCGCCTGGCAACGTTCCTATCCACAGGAGGGACTGTGGAGGGCTTGGACCAGGTGCCCTGCAGAACATCAGTGAGGGCCTCATTGAATGGCAGCAGAGGCTCAGTGGAGCATGCGGCAGACTGAAGCACCTCAGTGAGGATGTTAGTCCTCACTGCCACGGCAGGCAGCTCAAGCACAAGGGCTTCGGCCGCCTTGCGCAGCACCACAGAAAAAGCTGCACCCTCCTCCGAAGCCACAGTTGGAGAAGAGATGAATCCAGTGTCCGGTGAGGTATCCAACCCACTGGCCTCCGCCAGTTCATCTGCCCAGTCCTGTGCAAGTTGGCTCTGAAGGGCCATAGGGTCATCAGACCCCTCCCAGTCGCCCCCGTCATCCGATTCCTGGTAAACAGGAGGAATGATCGGAGCCGGTCGATAGACAATATGTGTCTCTAGCGGCGTCGGATGCGGCGTCGGGCGGCGCCGCATCGGCGTCGGGACCGGACAGGGGCTGAACCGGGGATCGACGGCGACCGTCGGCGGAGGAGGCGTAACTAGGTCAACCGGCGTCGACGGGGGCCCAGGCTCGGGCCCCTCGGGGACCTGCGGCGTCTGGGCCGGAGCCGCCGGCACACGAGGTCGCCCAGTCGAGTCCGCGGGGCCCGAAGGCGCGCCAGCGGGCATCGACGGCGGGGCCAGGCTCCTCATGGCCGAGAGGAAGGCACTGACCTCCGCCGGCGTCGCGTCAGTCCCAGGGACCGTCGGGTATGGGGACTTGCGCGGCTCCTGCGGAGCCGTGGGGGTGGAACCACCCGGACCCTCGGCCAAGTCGCGCGACCGGCGAGGGGAGTCCGAAGAGCGGTGTCACTTCTTGGAGTGCCTCGACTTACCCGAAGACTTCGAGACAGACGAGTGACGATGTCGAGTGCGGCTCCGCGACCGATTCTTGGACCTCCTCCTGGACCGGGATCGAGAGCGGTGCGGAGCCGAGTGGCGAAGCTCGAGAAGCTTGCGGGACCGCTCCTTTCGAGGTCAGGGCCATACAATCGGAGCACGACGCCGCGTCGTGGTTGAGGCCCAAGCAGTACAGGCACCGGCGGTGATGTTCGGTCACCGACATCAGTCGGTGACAGTCGTCACAGGCCTTGAAACCAGGCATCCTACCGGCACCAGAGTCGAGAAATGATCAAAAAGAGTCAAAAAATTTAGTCAAAAATTGACTAAAGGGGTAGCTCTCCCGGATCGGCGCTTACTGGCGCGGAAAAAAGAAGAACTGACGTCAGCGCACGAGGGCGGCATCTAAGTACTCCGACAACGTCATTCCGGCGCACGACGCCGACGACGGACGCGGAGCCACAGACGACGACGCCTAGCGACGCGCAAGGGGTATTGCTGACGAAAAATCTTCCGGATCCAGTCTGACGCCTGGGGATATTCTAAGGTGAGGAATCTAACTAACGTGTTTCTTTCAGATCACAACGTTTTGCCATCTCTAACGTCTTAAGCACCAAGTGGGTCTTTTCAGCTGCTATAGGTCTCAAAAGCTCCCAGTTCCATACGTTTCAAGGAGAGGCAGTGCAGGAGCTTCAACAGGGGTAACTCCACCTATGAATAGTTACAGAATTCCTGTATGTGATTTTCTAAAGCAATGCAAATATTTTATCCATATCGGTTTCCTAGCTTAGCACCTTGCATAACATTGATGTTTCAAGATCAGTCAAGTCTTCACACTTTCTACGTACACTCAGAATAATTTCTGAACATATTATCCTCATCATTAACGTTTACTTTGACAAAAACATTGGATTAAAACACACATTCAAGTAAAGCAGCAAATGCATAAAAATAAGACAACCGCAGGCAAATCTAATAGTTTTTGCCTTCAAAATTCAAGTGGCAACCTAATGACTTTGCCAATGCTTCTTTGTAAGCATTGTTTAAAAAAGTTAAAGAAATAAAAGTTTTAAAATACTGAATTAAAAGCAAACATCTTAATGCATCATTAAACTGTCATGGTTCATTTTTCAAATAGCCTGAACATATTTTAAAAGTGGCATAAGTTACAGAAAAACGTTTGCCAAAGCACATTCCACAGGACTCAGAACTTAAAAATATGTTTCAGCCATTTGGTCCACAGCATCAGTGGAGAGAGATCAGATCTACGGGCCTCGAAGACAAGAGAAATCTCCTTCTCAGTTATATTAAGTACACCTTTTGCCTTGCAGCAGCCGCCTCTTATCCCAGTGCCATAAAATGGTTGTACCACTGAACAACGCAGGAATATACTTCGCATGCCTTAACCACGCATTTTTTATATATATATAGGTAATGCCATACATTGTAAAAACATTCACTTTAAAAAATGCGTGGTTAAGGCATGCGAAGTATATTCTTGCGTTGTTCAGTGGTACAACCCTTTTATGGCACTGGGATATATATATCTTTTTTTTTGTGCAAAAAAGAAGCAGAGAACTCTGGGTAGTTCTCAAGTTTAGGTGGAAAGCAGCTCCTGTATGGAGCACTCTCAACACCAGCGACACTCTAGATCTGCTCACCTCAAATGTCTGTTTTTCTATCAAAATCTTTAAGCATAGGATCCTATGCTTAAAGATTTTGATAGAAAAACAGACATTTGAGGTGAGCAGATCTAGAGTGTCGCTGGTGTTGAGAGTGCTCCATACAGGAGCTGCTTTCCACCTAAACTTGAGAACTACCCAGAGTTCTCTGCTTCTTTTTTGCATAATTTATTCGTCACTCTATGCCTGAAAGGGTATTTCTTTGATTTTTTTTTTTTGCATGGGGGAGACCCCCCTACATGCCTCTCACTTACTTTAAAGGCTTCCGTTGTAAAAAAACACACATTATAAAAACATGTGTCCTTAAAAAAGCGTGATAAGGTCACACGTGGTAAAATCCTCGTTGTAAAGGCTGTTTCCCCATAAAAGCCTTTGCATACTAAGGCTTGTGTTTTCATGCAATATGTGAAAGGAAAGAGTAAAACAAAAACAACCCTTACAGGCTGCTCTTTAGGAATACCAACACAAAGAACACACCTATTGCTGTACTTTTACAGAAAAGTAGGGAGGGGCGTGGAGCAACTTCAACAGGGTGGGGAGGGCAGTTGTGTGGAAAGCATGCATGCATTCTATTCCCATGGAGTGATGAATGAAAAAGAAAGAAGTATTTTCTTGGTTGTGAGCAGTGAAATGATACACATTATCCAATCAAAAGGATGGTAAATAAGCTATGCTTTAACAAAGGGACCAAAACAAGAAGTGAAAGGAAAGCCATTAAATAAGAATCAAGCACTAGAGAGTGACAGCAAAGCTAACCAATGGTAAGCAATGGCCGGCACAAAGCCAACTGTAAGTTTTTTTAATACGGTCTACATGAGCTCTACAACAACTAACAACCAAAGACTGCTGTAGGCGAGACCTACAAAAACAAATATGCATAATATACAACACATGCAGACCTGGTGATAAATTAAAATGGACTGTAGTCCTCGATTAGAAATGTCATTCCAGATCACAATAGGTGCTTATATAAAAACGTATTTAATGCTAGACAAATATGCAATGAGTTTCAAGGCAAAAGATGAAAGACATGGGTCTGCAAATTAGATGACCCAAAGCTAATAAACACCCCTTTAATACATTTCTTCCTTTAAAAAACACTTCAGGGAAACTAAGCATACCAGCTAAAAACCTCTTCTAAACCAGGTTACAATATTCCTGCAATAAGAGGTGGAAACCCAACAAAAATGCAAATCTAACACAGCACAGTGTTTATGAGAAGGCTAAGACACGACAGAGGATTTCTCCAACTCCGCCGATTCCCAAGAAGCTTTTAATATATCATAAAACAGCTATCTGAGCACAGGTAACTTCAGAAAATGTCATACCATTTAGGCTTTTAACAAGATCAATGAAGGGTAAATACTTCAGAGCTTTACAAATTAAGTTATAACAGGATTTGGCAAACGCCCTCAAACTTTATAATGCAGTTCAAAATTTGCCTTGTGGTGGAGATGGATTACCCCTTTAATTCAGCCACAAGGCCTGAGGCTTCACCTAATTCTATCCTCTATAAAAGACAATGAACGTTCCTCATGACAAATAAGTAAGATACATATGTTAAGAAGCATAGCAGCATTCTCAAGAATTGTTTTTCCTCCTGCAGTTTATAAACCCAAATACCAGCCCTTCCACAAAACATGGAAATAGTTTTTGCTCACTACATTTTCAATAGCGATAAATACCACCCACATAACAAAAGGCAGAAAAATGTGTTTTGGTCAAAATATTTTCAATAGAGGTGCACCCACCCACCCACCCTACTACAATTCTAAAAATGTCCCCATTTATTTTGTAACTACACATCGTATCTGTGGATTTAACCGAGCACAATTTGGAGTCAAAGATCACAGACAGGTCTGCAAATAAGTCACCATTTCAGGCTACGTTTGTGAACCCAAATACTATTTAAGATGTTTCTGGTAGCAACTAATTACATTTTTTATTTCCCATATGAATTCCAATTGAAGTGTGTGAGGCAAGGAATGCACATGGTATGCCCAGACATAAGTCCCTTGCTTACTGGGCCACTGGATTCAAGCTAGCATGACCGATGAGCAGCGATACCCCAAATCCGGTCCTAGGATGCTTGTTTCCGGTCCAGGGAGGAACTGGCTAGGCAGTTTGGGCTGGACTGTTCCCATGGGGAGCAGGGTCAAGACTGATTTGCATATGGCTGGGTCCAAACTGGGGTGGCATGGTGAGCAAGAGAATTATGGATTAAACCCAGATCTGTGACTGGAGGTGAGTGTTTGAAAAGTTTCAGCACTGCGTTCCTCATCTTGTTGTGTTACTTTTTATTATCCATTGGACTAAGTAGTAATATTTGAATACAAAGCATCAATCTTCAATTATGTTGATTAGTTTTATTATGTATGTATGATGTTTTCTGCCAAACATATCATGTACTTGTCATGGATTGAATATGTGGAGGAACACTGCTCTATATGACTCTAGAGATACAGTCCAAGATTTGTTGCCAACCTGTTAGTGCATATAATACATGTGGTCGTGTTGTGCATCTGAACCTGCAAACTTTTTGTTGTGAATGATGGTTAAAAAAACTTTCAAAAAGTGAGATGAGCTGCTTTAAGATCCAGTACAGTTATACGGTAAAGTTGAGGCTTCCTGGATCACAGACCAGAACCGGTTATATTCTGGAAGTTTGCTTTAAAGACTATCAGGGATGAATCCATCATTTTGGTGTAAGAGGGTAGGCTATAGAGGAAAGGAACTGCTTTCAAAAGGTTCCTTGTTTGCATGGCCATCTGATTCATTTTTTGGCATGTGGACTCAGTTGCAATCTGTCGGCCCAATTGTCCTGATCCTGAATCCATTGGTCTTACATGGATGGTAGGAGGGGTCTCGTTAAGAGGCGTGAATTGGGTATTAGATAAATGTACAAGGCCATTTAACCCATCAGGGTCGACATCTGGAGTGCTGAAGGAGTCTGACTGAAGCAGCGGTTAATTCTTCTTAAAAACAGTATACCCTCTGTCCCACAAAGGAGGTACCTCCTATTTTTGTGTTCAAAGTAAAGTCTAAAAAGTCAAGAATCTGGGAAGAATATGTTGCAGTGATTTCCCATTGCTGACCTGAAGACCTAGATGATAGAGAAGGGCTATTGTAGTTTTGAAATGTCGCTGAGCTTGTTCTGGTGATTGTGCTTTTATTAGCCAGTCGTCTAGGTTTGGATATATGAAAATCTTTTGATTCCGTAAATTGTTTGCCACAACTGTCATGAACTTGGAAAATGTTTGTGGTGCAGATTTCAGGAGAGTACTTCAAATTGATTATGGGGTTTCCCCACTGTGAATGTCAAGTATTATGTCGCTATGAAAATAAATGTCTTGTAAATCCACATAACACACCAATTCTTCTTTGTGAGTTACGGATAAATCTGGAGTAAGGCCAACACCATGGTGTAAAACAAAGACTATACGCACATAGCCCTCTTGAAATCTCTCATAACCTAGCCCAGCACACTATGAAAGTGCCTCTTCCCCATACTGTCTGTTTTCTAGGACACCACGTGGCGACATAGGTTGGTCCATCTAGTTTGCACACCAGTCCATCACATTTTGCCAGCTGGAAATGGAAGGCTGGGTTGGGCAGTTCCAGGATTTAGCTATGTCGCTTTTAGGGAGTATTGTCCTAATCCCCAAAAGGGAATTATCTCTGGTGCTTTCAATATCATCTATGATTCCCGGCAGTGCTCCTTGTAGAGTAAGGTCGATTGGTATCCCCGAAGCCCGCGATAAGGATGCAAACACTGCCCTTCAGTATTTTGACAGGAAAACATTCTCATACCACATAAAATAAGTGAACTCATGTCTCAGAACATTTAAAATATGTAAGTGAACCCCGCCTTTCCAGCCCACCATAGTCTCAGGGACATAAGTTAAGTGGTGTGAAGATAGTTCAGTTGCATAAAGAGGAGTTTGGACAAAACGATCAGAGTCCTATGGGCACACATTCATCCCTCAGGTCAGGATCCTCCAACGGACTGAGCCACCCCTCCCAGCAGGCCAATAATGCAGAGAAAAGGTCGGAGGTGTTATTTACCAGTTCTTTGTAGATTTTGGATGTGTCTCACTTATCTATGGGACCCATAAGGATTGTGGTTCTAACGGGCTTTATTCAGGGACATTGTTGAGAGCATCTTAGTGTAGTCCTGGCCATGACATAATGGCAAGTATCTAATAAAAAACGGTTTTTATGTAGGGAGTACTCAGTGATGTTTTGTATTTTCAAGTAATAGCTGGCTAGCTACAAATCCAAGATAGGTTGAAATTCCTTCTTGGGAACCCAAAAATAATCGGTACCTTTCCTTTGATGTAATGGAGGAACAGGTTCTATTGCTTGTTCTTGTAAGAGAGTCGTTAACCCCTATTTTAAAGTGTGCTACATGTGCTTTGACACACTTTTTGGTGGGAATGTAGTGGGTGGAATTTTTTTTAACTGGATTGTGTATCCTCTCTCAATGATTTCTAAGAACCACTTGTCTGAAGAAATTATTTTCCACTGTTTCTCCCATCAGATTGGTGAACAGATAACTAGTGGAACTTTCATTGTTAGAACTGATTTCTGCAATTTCCAAATTAGGAGGATCACTGATTTTGCTGCTGACCTCTTCCTCTCAAAGCCGGTCTAATACAGGCCTTGCTGTTGTGGCGGTTTCCAATGTTGAGAAAAGACCCACAGAGGAGAATGGCCACTTGGGCTGGGAGCAGTAGTCTCAATGACGATACTGTGGTTTGAAGAAGCCTTTCTTTTACTCAATGCCCAAAGTTTTTAGAGTGGCTGTTTCTTTACTCATACTTTCCGTCTCTTTGGGTACCAATCAAAACCGATTCAGAGAATGGACGGTTCATAGTTTTCAACTGTAGTTACTCATAACCATGAGAACTCCCATGGCAGAACAGAGAGGTGCCAAATCTGCAAAGTCCACTGCAGAACTAACCATTTGATTGTTCAGTAACTGTCCATCCTGAAGTACTTCCAGGAAATCCTGCCTATGTTCTCTGGGAAGATCAACAGATGATAGGGACCTCCATAATGCTGTGTCCTACCTGCTTAATGAGGCTGCATCGCTGGCACTTATTCAAACAACTTCAACAGTATCTCACACTTTTCGACCAGTAGCATTGATTTTCGTGCTCTCACGATCAACGGGCACCAATATTTCAGGAGCAGATTATCCTTTGTTTTTATTACTACTGACATATTCAGCAAGTTGGGTTTTGGTTCCCAGGGAAAATAAGGCCCATTTTCTTCTGATGCCTTATATTTCTTTAGCAGTCTAAGTTTATCGATTTAAATAGTTGTAGGCGAGAGAATGAAAAATTTCCTAGCTATCGTTTCAATTCTATTAAGGACTCGGAGGCGAGGATTATGCTTAACTTTCTTTACTTTTAAAGATAGCAGCCATTTTAAAGTCAACAACAACAAGTGTTCCCATGATGCATCGGGAAACACACAAAAAACAATAGAGTGTTCGCATCTAGAATGTCTCTTGCTCCATAGTCCAATCACAGGTTCCCTCAGGTACAGGTAGTGCTCTTTCACGGTTTAACTTCCCTCTTTCGTTGCTGTAGGCAAGCCAGCATGGAACTTCAGGAATCTTGTTTTCCAGAATCTCCTGAAACGCAAAAGAGAATATAAGCGCAAGTCGTGTCTGAGGTTTAGCCTGCAAGACAAACAAATCTCAACAGTATAGCATCATGAAGACCTTCCAATCGCTAAATAAGTTAAAATTCAGAAACATTAAACAATTTACTTACTGCAATACGGGGAGGGAAGGATTCAAAGAAGGAAGCTTTGTACCCTGGGTGGGATAATCCTCGCCTCCGAGTCCTTAATAGAATTGAAACTTTCCGTTACGATAGCTAGGAAATTTTTCATTCTATGTCAGGACCGGAGGCGAGGATTATGCTCGTTTAAAGCTTGCTCACCACCAAATGAGACATATCAAGGATCGGTTTAAAATAAAACCGCTTAAAGGTGGAGTCGGAAGACCAGTCCGCAGCATTCAGAATGTCTTCCAGACGAGCGCCCAGGGTAAAAGCCTTAGAGGCCATCGCCCCTCTGGCCGAGTGTGCTCCAAAAATCTGCAGGTCAATGCCCGCCTCCTGCATTACCCACTGTACCAAACGAGCAATGGTGGGGGAAGAAACCGCCTTATGAGGTTTCCTAAGTGAAATGAGCAATTGTCGTTCCCCAGGAGGACGAAACTCTAACATTTCCTCATATGCCTTAAGGCAAGTTACCACGCACAGTTTCGGGGAGTCTGGGAAAGCCGGGTAAGATATAGAACGCGATCCACACTTCGTTCGCCTATGGATTGTAAAAGTGACCCCGTCGGGGGAAAAAATGCGACTGGTAACATCCAGGGCTCTAACATCAGAAACCCTCCTGCACGAAAAAAGGCAGAGAAGCATCGCCAATTTGGACGATAGCTCCTTCCTCTAGAGGAACCTATTCGGTTGCCATGATAAAAACAAATTCAACACTCGGTTAACATCCCACAAGTGGGAGTACCGCGGCTCCGGGAGTAGCGAGAGGCGGATGCCTCGAAGCAGGCAACAGACCAAGGGATGCTCACCCACGGGGAACCGTCCAGCATGTTGTGGCCCGCGGAGATGGCCGAACGGAAGGTATTGATGGTTCTGTAAGCCAAACCTTCCTCCGCCAGAGAGGCCAAAAAATTCAAAATGGAAGTCACATCGGTTGCCACGGGATTGAAACCCCGTCGCACACACCAACTACACCACCGTCTCCATGTGGAACGGTATCGTTTGATCGTGCTGTCGGCCCAGGCCTTTGACATGAATTTCTCAGCTGCTCCCGAAAGGCCTGGGACCGCCCAGCGTCCCCTGTAATCCTCCAAGCCATGAGGGCCAGTCCGCCCTGCTGTATCAACGGATAGGGAACTCCGTCCGGATTGAGCAGAAGCGTTGGAAATAGGGGGAGTGGGATTGGAGAATCCCAGGAAAGTTCCAGAAGAACTGGAAACCAGGCTTGAGACCTCCAAATCGGAGTGACAAGGACCACGTCCGCCGACTGACGACGCACCTGGGCGGAAACTCTCGTGATCATGGCAAACGGGGGAAAGGCATAACCTCTCTCGAGCCGCCAATCCTGCAGAAATGCATCAGTTTGCGCTGCTAGGGGATCCGGTGTCCAAATGAAAAACCGGGGCAGCTGGAAGTCCAGGCGAGAGGCAAAGAGGTCCACTGAAAAGAGACCCCAGAGGGATTGAAGGTCCGCGAAAACCCCCGGATGCATTCTCCAAAGACTGCTGTCGTGGAGATGCCAAGACTGAAAATCCGCCACCTGGTTGTCCCGACCCAGGAGATATTCCGCCGTCACCGACACATGATGGTCCAGACAATATTTCCAGAAATTCGCTGCCATGTCCGAAAGTGCCCTGGAGCGTGTTTCCCCCAAGATGGTTTATATACCGGACGGCTGATATATTGTCCATCTTGAGTAGGACGCAAGAACGGACCGACTCCTTGGTCCAGCACTGGATCGCAAAGGACCCCGCCAGGAGCTCCAGGCAGTTGATGTGCAACTGTTGTTCCAAAGGAGACCACACACCGCCGGTAGCGAAGTTGCCACACCGCGCGCCCCAGCCTGATCTGCTGGCGTCTGACTCGATAATATCTGGCGCCGAACCGAAAATCGCTCGGCCATTCCAGGCCTCCATGTTGGAAAGTCACCATTGAATCTCCTCTTTGGCTTCCGCCGAGAGCAGTATTTTCCGTGAATAGGACAGACCCCGTCGCAGGTGTTGCGCTTTGAGGGGCTGAAAGGCTCTGTAGTGGTGAGGGCCTGGAAAAATGGCCTGGATGGGCGCAGATAACAGGCCCACCAAGCGAGCTATCTGTCTGACGGAGAGCTGATGTTGAGTAAGCGCTCTCCTTAGCTCGTGACAGATTTTCGTCATCTTCCGTGAAGGAAGGCTGAGCGTAGTGGCCACCGAATCGATAGTAAACCCGAGGAAAATCACCTTTTGGGAGGGGACGAGCGTTGATTTCGCCGTGTTGATTATGAAACCCAAACTCTGGAGTAAATTGACCAACGTCTGAAGATGACGAGAAAGGGTCGGGAGACATTGCGCCATCAGCAAAATGTCGTCCAGGTACACTATGAGACGCATCCCGGACGCGCGCAGGCGTTGGATCACCAGACGCAATACCTTGGTGAAACACCAAGGAGCAGAGGATAGTCCGAAAGGAAGAGTGGTGAACTCGAAGACCATGTCCCTCCAAAGAAACTGTAGGAACCTCCGGTGAGGAGGGAAGATCGGGATTGTCAGATACGTGTCCTTTAGATCTAGGCGCACCAGCCAATCGTTGGGTCTGAGGAGGTCGCGAAGAAGATGGATTCCTTCCATCTTGAAATGGCGGTAAACTAGCCACTCGTTGAATTCGCGCAGATTGATCTTGGGTCTCTGCCCTCCCATCCGCCTTGTCTACCAAAAAGAGATTGCTGAGGAACCCTCGAGAATGGAGTGCGTTTGAACCACCGCCCCTTTGAGCAAAAGAGACTGGACCTCCTGATCTACTAAGGCGGAGTCCGCTACCGAGAAGACTAGGGGACGTGGAGGAGCCTTCTGAAAAGGTTCCCCGTTTAACTCGATATGAAATCCCCGGACAGTCTGGAGCACCCAAGCGTCGCCCGTGACAGAAGTACAAGCCTGGAAAATATGCGCCAGCCGGCCCCCCACTTTTAGTTGGGAAGAAGGGAGAACACTTACCGGAAGAACTGGAGCCGCCTCCGGCTCTGCCACCACGGTTCTTCCCCTGCCGTCCTCGTGTCGGGTAGAAATTCCCGAATCTGGCTTGGTCTTGGTATGCAGACTGGTTGGAGCCTCCTCTCTGCTGATTTGGCCGGCCGGACGAGCGGCCCCTGCCTCAACCAGCCCTTCTGAAAACCCGCGGGTGAGACTTTACGGATGGAGAATTGCGCTCTATCCAAAGTTGTGAAGGTATTCACGAAGCGCCCTAGCTCTTTCATGAAAGGTTCACCAAAGAGGCCGCCCATGGCAACCGGGCCCGCCTCGGAGTCAGCTAAATCCCCCAGCTTGGGGTACACCTTAATCAACAGGGACCTTCGTCCCTCCGTCGACAACGCACAGTTTGTGTTCCCGAAGAAAATGACCATGCGTTGGGCCCAAGAGGAGAGGTTGTCTGGAGATATCAGGGCCCCGGACAACTTAGCTTCTTCGGCCATATCCAGAATTTTGGTGATAGGCCCGAGAATATCCAACAGTTTATCCTGGCATGCCCGCCATGATCTATCAATTCCCTTTTTGGGGTCCTTGATAAATTTCTGCAGAAACGTCGCCATCCGCGGTCAATTTCAGGAGTCGCCGCCGCCGCAACCTAGTCTTCTAATGACGGCCGCGGGCATTCTGCCCTAAGGCAATTATGAACAGAGGCCTCCAGAGGTCGTCAAATGCGACTGGCTACATACTGGGCCACCTTGTCACAGGGCGCCCAGTCGGAGGACCTAGGATGCAAAATATCCTCAGGATCAAGCATATCCGCACAGAGGTTCTGGGGACACGCGCCCGAATCCAACGCAGCGGACTCTAGCTGCGACAAACCGCAAGGACGGGAAGGCCCAGCACCGTCATCACTCCCTTGGTTCGAAACTCCCGGGTTAGGCGCCGCCGGAGGGGATCTGTTGGCCAGGAACGCCTGCTTGAGACGGGCGAAGGTGTCCATGTCCACTCCAGTTTCCTTGGCCCGCTTAGCGGGAGGAGGAAGGGGATCCTCATTAGGTGTACTAGAAGGTTGAGAAGCCGGAATCGCGTGTGTTGCTCTGGCCAGCCTGTCGCAAGCTAGCTCAATTCTGCGTGAGAGGCGATCCTCCAATGGAGCCATGGCCTGCTCCACCGCCTTATGAATGGAGGAGTTAACGGCGTCGTAGAAGTAGTCGTCCCACTGCAGCGCCGAAAGCGGATCCTCGTCCCACTGCAGCGCCGAAAGCGGATCCTCATCCCACTGCTCCTCCTGGTCATCCAGGTAAGTAGCGTCATCATAGGCCTCCATTACAGGGACACACAGAGCAATAAGCTCCAAGAGTATATGGCGAAAGACCACGGGACAAGTGAAAAACTTTGAAGGAGGTAAACTCCGTGAATTGAAGGCTGGGTGTCAGCCAAGTCAGGGCAAGAAACTCTTGCGTGCAGGCACTAGGCCTTGAGACCCGACAGCCCTGGTGCAAAAATGAATGGGCAGCCTGTCCTTTCACTGGGTCTCAGCAGGATTCCCCCGCAAAATACAGACTCCTAGGAGCGTTGGGAAGTGGCCTGAATACAGACCCCCACGACCGGGTGCACTCCACCGCAGCCTTAAATATTGTACAGACCTTTAATTAGGCGTCTAGGGGGGCGTAAACCTGAATATATGCCCACAGGCAATGTACAGACCGCTAAAAACGGTGTTGGACAGGCAGGGGCTCACTCGCTGCTATGCGTTCTGAGATTCATGCGCAGAATGCGCAGAATGCTCGGAACGCAAGCAATGACGACAGCGCATAGACGCGCCCTCTAGCGGTGAACCAAGGCACTGCGAGCCGCACCACAGACGCGGCCACTAGGGAGGAACACTCCCACGGAATAACCGCGAGTCAGCCGAGTAGCGGCTGACGCGTGACCTCACAGAAGGTATTCGAAGCAACAGAAGCGTTGAGGAAAACGGAATTCACCGACCGAAGAGCGCGAACGCTCTGATGCGAGGGAAGGTGAGACCCGTGCGCGCTGGCGAAGCACTTGGCAATAATCAAAGCACGCTAGCAATGACAAAGCACTCGCTGGCAAAATCAAAGCGCTCGCAATAGGAGTCGATTACTAGCGAGATAACACATAAGTATAATGAAATCAACAGTACGCATAAATCTGAGAGAAAGAAAACATGACTTATCTCAGGCTGCAGCAGCAAAGAAAGAGGGAGGTTAGACAGTGAAAGAGGACTACCAGTACCTGAGGGAACCTGTGATTTGACTATAGAGCAAGAGACATTCTAGATGCGAACACTATTGTTTTTTGTGTTTCCAGATGCATCATGGGAACACTTGTTGTTGATGACTTTAAAATGGCTGCTATCTTTAAAAGTAAAGAAAGTTAAGCATAATCCTCGCCTCCGGTCCTGACATAGAATTTTCTCCACCACAGATTCTGCTAATTCGAGACCTAGAGGCAAAGTTGGATTCCGAAGCTTCTCTGAGCTGAGGAGTCATCAAGATCACAGAGACACTTGTGGCACTTTCAGTTGTATACTGAGACTATTTGCACTTCTTCGAGTACATCTTGGAAAGTAGTGATATCACCTACTGGACATGTGCACAAAGGAGATGCTGCTGAGTAACTCTGAGTATATGTTGAAAATACCTCAAAAATGGACTAAGGCAATGGAGATGGTGAACAAATAGCAGATCTTCTCCTTTTACCGCTCTCAGTTGTTGCTGGAGGAGGCCAACTTGAATTGGACTAACAGGTGACACAGACATAAGCATCTGCCCGGTGACACAGATGCGCTCTTCTCAACCATTTTTGGCTTCGATGTTAGCTATAAAAGCAGCAGTGCGCTTTGAATGGGATCAGTGGCAGGAATTATAATTCTTAGCACTTTTGCAGGTAAAGACGAATGCGGTATGGAGAATTATAGACTTCCTGCGGGACAGCCAGAAAAAGGAGTATTAGATGAATGCCAAGACCTTGATGTATTCGAAGGCATAAACTTCAATGGTGATACTAGATGTTGTGACAGCAGAATTTTTTTATGTCTAACTCCTCAAAGGTGATCTGTTAATCACCGATTAGATTGTCAGAGGTTGTTCACCATCATCATTGAGCCATGCTCCAGTGATAATATTCTGGAGTGCCTGGTGTTTATGTAGCCTCTTTTCTTTGGATCTACCCACAAGTGAGTCCATCCATGGAGATTCATTAGAGGAATTACTCTCTGTAAACCGCCGCCTGGCTCTCCTGGCCTCCTGCTCAACTTTCAGGTCATTAAACTGTCCTCACAAGCATATTCTGTCTCTGTCTTTTAGGACAACAGGTGGAATTGCTGAAGGAACTTTTTAGGAAGTTGTATGAAGTCAAAATATTTATAGTTCTGATCAGGGTCGGACTGGGAATCGTAACCGGCCCTGGCAAACTGCTAGTCTGCCCCCCTTGTGCGGCCGAGCTGTTTGCCAGGGCCGGTTTTGGCCAATTTGTGTAGAGGGGGCCAATAACAAAAACAGACCTCCAGGGGCCTAAAACCAGCCCCCACCGTGGCGGCCCACCAGGCAACGCCCGGTGCCTGCTCCGGCCAGTCCTGCCCTGGTTCTGAGGGGGAAAAAAGTCTGTATGACACAGGAGAAAATCTTCCTAAATTTTTCTAGGATACAGTTGGCACAAGCCAGAAAAAGGAACTGAAACGGTGATGCAAACAGACAGTACTTTGCTTGCTGGGTGAGAGAAGATGCCTATTCCTTAAAGTAGCATTGCCCTCTTTTTGATCTGGTGCACTTTAGCTCAGTAGGTATTCTTTTTCGCCATTTTTTCCTACTGAAATATGAGAATGCATATGTTTCTCACCTAAGCAGCTATCATATTTCAGATAGGTGATGCAATGTAATCTGTTGTACTACTTTTACCTAAATTGGTTATTCTAGTGAGAGGAAAAACTCAGCAAAACCTTCCTGCCTAACTTTATGGAGGTGTCATAAAATACTTACTCTTAAATGTCTACTGCCCATGAAGCATTCTCTACTAAGCCATGCAAAAGAAGTGTACTTGAGTCCCCACATGTAGGTTGGACTGTTCTATGTTCGTGACCATCAGTGAGGCTCCTACAATGCAGAATTATGTCACTTTAAAAAAAAAATTGTGATGATGTAATTGTACAGAGTGCTATTAATGTACTTTCCATTACAGTAAAGAACATGAAGATGTGCTTTACACTGTACAAAGCACATACATAGATCGCTGCACCTGTGAATAATAAAAGACAACATTCCCAGAGGGGTAATTGAGAGGGTATTTCATGAAAAGGTAAGGAGAATCTAGGCAGGAGTAAGTTATTAAATAATTTCAGGTTAGGTGTCGCTAAAAAATGAGTATCTTCAAGAGTTTCTGAGGGAGATAGAGAGTCAAAGTTCTACAGGTTGGTTATGATCTCTAATAAGACGTGCTTAATCCTCTGGAAATGGTTAATAGATTGGCACGGTGGGGTGCACTATTTAGGATGTTAACCTCTGTATGTTAAGCAACAGATTTTGAATGTAATCCCTTTGAAAGAGAGCCAGTGCAGATCCTTCATGACTTGTGCAATGTGATTGAATTTCTTCTTAGCAATGCCAAGCTTGGATGTCTAGGGCAGCATACTTTCTAATGTGCTGCCTGTCAAAAACGCATTGCCAAAGTCCATGCGGGAGATGATGAGAGCATAAGTCGCAGTTTAACTGTGTAACTGTTGGGAGGCTTTGGTTTCTCTTTAAAGCACACAGGCAGATGTTTGCTGACTTGATGATTTTGTTTTTATATGCAGTGATAGCAATAAGGAGCGGTTCAAGGTGAAGCCTAATGAATGTAATATCGGAGTTGGGAGGAAGCTATCAAGTTTAAGTTCATTCTGTAGTATTCATTTTGATGGTAATAACTCTTGTTTTTGGTGGATTTAGCATGAGGAAATTGTCTGACATCCAACACAATGTTCTTACTGATGGAGCGCAGACATATGATCTAGTCTGTGGAAGTAATTTTTAGATAAAGTTGAGTATTGATGGATGTTAACTCCGGACTCCCTCAATGAAAGGCTTAGTGGCTCAAGGTGGTTATTGAACTTAGTGGAGGTACAAATGAATCCCTTTGAACCACCACATAACATATGGGAGGTTTATGGTGTGTGAGTATCAATTTTCACCAGCTGTTCACTCTGGGATAGGAATGAGGCTAACCATTTCAGGACAATATCTCTGAATGCCGTTCTGTTTTCTAGCAGCATAATGAGTAATCTTTGGTGATCAATGATAACAAATGATACTGCAAGATCACGTAAATCCATTAAGCACGTGTACCCCGTGTGTGGGATGTGATCAAAGTTGTTGAGCATTTTTAGGTCCCAATATCTGCATTACACCCAACTCCAAATTCAGACTGGTAGTCAGCCAACAGATGACTATCATTGCTGCAAGTAGTTAGCCGAGTAGAGCAATTGTTTTTCCAAGCCAAGGAATGGAGTTATATAGCTAATTTTAAGGATTTTAGGGGAGAATCTCTTTTAACGGAGCACTCACTAAAATAATCCAGTGATATTCAAAGAAATGGAATTGGGATTTAATCATGTTTGCCGGGACGATGCCTTGAAAGTAATTTGTGAATTTGAATTGTTGATTATTGTGGACAAGGCGTCCATGGTTATTGGAGGGAAAGTGTTAAAAGTTTTTGGTGGAAGTTGTGAGAGTGAAAGGCACAAGTAGGCCACTTATCTCTGACAGTGCCAACTTCATCAGAGCAAACATAAAAGAAATCTTTGTATCTGGCAGTGTGGATGGCCAAGATTTGTTTTTGGATGAGAACCGCTTGCTTTAGCATTTTTAATGGATTGTTTGTATTCTTTCCTTAAGGTGTAAGATCGGTTTGTAGGATTGGAAACTGAGGCTCTCCATGTGTTTTTGCAGTTTGGAGCAGCTTATCGTTTTCTGCAGATCAATTTGTTTAAGCATGGTTGACTGGTTCTGGGCTTCAGCTTTTTCCTTTCAGAAAAGCTATACTATTTACAAATTAAATTGTATGTGCTCATTGCAGAGTTTAAATTAGATGAAAGTTTGATAACGTTAATTTCTAGAAGCATAAGGAATTGGATATTGGATTATGTGATATATTTCTTCCACAGATCAGATTTCAACTTTCTCATATCTTTCAAAGTATTAGATAGAGTGGGCTGAGATTTAGATGAGGAATAGAATTGGCCAGACCAATGGCTCCAAATAGGTAGAAAACATTTAAAGTGTTATATGTAGGGCTGGAGAACATTTGACATAGTCTTTTTAGACTAAAAAGGTTGTTGAAGATTGTGATCCTATATTGCCATAAAGGAGTTCTGGCAATGGTGAAGCTTTGCAGCAGAGGCAGAGATGTCAATAGTGCAAGATTGTTGGAATGAGCCATAACTCATGAGATACCCCTAACTTCCCTCACCACAAATGGAATATTTCTCTGTGCAACTGCATATATGGTTTATGTCATGCTCTTTTGTTATGTGTAGCAGTTTTAAACAAGGGTATTTAGCTGGAACTGGGATAAAAGATGATAAATCACACTTTGTGAAAGTCGCACCAAATAGGTCTCGACTATTAACAGTGTTATTTTCTTCTGAAGAGTAATTTAAACACATTAAATGAGAACGTTTTTTATGACAGACTATTTAATCAAATGGAATTGTACCTTTCCACTGTCATTTTGTGAAGAGGCCACGTCAGCGTGGTTTGTTGGTTCTTTCCTTTAATAATGATGGAGCACAGTGCTACAAGGAATTTTCGACTACCCAAAGTGACTGTCGGGCTCTGGTGGCTTCCCTTCAGCATGTTAGAACTTGATCAGATAACTATCAACCCCAGGCAAAGTGTTCAGCAGAGTCATGCTGAACAGAATAAAGGAACAATTCAATGCTCAGTTGAGAGACCAGCAAGCTAGCTTCCACAAAGTTAGATACTGCACAGGCCAGATTGCAACACTGTGCATTATCATTGGCCAGTCGATGGAATGCAACTCCCCCGCTATGGTAACTTAGACTATGGGAATGCATTCAACAGCGTGGACAGAGACCCTTTTGAAACTCCTCCACCATTACAGTGTGCCAGATAAACTCATAAGAATCATCGGAAACTCTTACAAGGGAATGACCTGCACGATAGTCCATGGAGAACAACTCATGGAAGCCTTCAAAGTGAGGACCGGAGTCCGCCATGGTTGTTTGCCTCTTGCAATTTCTCTTTCTGCTGGCATCCACAGCGAGGAGAAGAAATGGGATCCAGTTGACACCCTGGATGCAGCTCAACAACCTGGATTTTGCAGACGACCTAGCCCTACATTCCCATAGCCATATACAGATACAAGAGAAGACTGACAAAGAGGCAGCCACATCAGCACAACTTGGCCTCAACATCCACAGGGGAAAATACAAGATCCTGAAGACTAACACAGCCAGCACAACTGCAGTCACTTTTGCGGGCAATGCAATGGACGAAGTTGAGGCCTTCGCCTACCTGAGCAGTGTCAGACAACAGGGCAGCACAGACATCAAGGCAAAAAAAAGAGAATTATCGGCAAAAACTTTGCTTCAGCTAACGAAGATCTGGAGCTCCAGGGATCTAATGCTGGAAACCAAGATCAGGCTTTTTAACACCAACGTAAAATTGGTACTTGTGTATGAAGCAGAAACATGGAGGGCAACAGAGCGAGATCCCCACCAAACAAGTCAAGACCTTCCTCAACAAAGGTCCTCTAAATCTGCTGGTCAAACACCATCAGCACTATGGCAGCAGGCTTTCCAACTCTCTGCTCATGAAGAAATCATGGAAGGACGCTGAGGCTGGATAGCTCACACACTCTGCAATCCAGCATCAAACACCACCAGGCAAGCCCTCACTTGGAAACCCCAAGGAAAAGAGGAAGGCCAAGAAATATCTGGCATCAAGGCTGACTACAAGGAGATGGGTTACACCTGGAGTCAGTTTGAAAGAAAAGCCCAGGACAGAGTTGGCTGCAAAGTAATGGTTGATGGCCTATACCCCAGGAGGGGTAAAAGGCATAAGTAAGACATGCCCCTGCCCAGGTGGCTTACCTTCTGCAGGTTAAAACTTGATCAGTGGTGGACACGGGAGACTATTCTCAATGTGTCCTCCATTTTATGGAAAGCTTTTTGACTCGCTGCTGTGCAGGCGGAGTTGCACTGAAGGGATTGTAAGAGATGGGCCCCCATGTACTGGCTTCATTTTCTCTTTTTATTGGTTCCAGCCAAGTCTGGTAGGTGCTTATTTTCCGTCATAGCGTTACAACAAACAAATGATGGACAGAATGCTGACAATGCAGACATTCTCCCCCAGTCAAGAGATCTGGGTTAAATCCATCGTTCTTTCGCCCACTACACCACCCCAGTTTAGACATGGCCATATGCAAATCAGTCTTGACCCTGTGCCTCATGGGAACAGTCCAGCCCGAACTGCCAAGCCATGTCTTCCCTGGACCGGAATCAAGCATCCTAGGACCGGTTTCTGGATATCAGCCGTCATCAGCCAGGATAGCTTGACTCCAGTGGCGTAGTGTGCACGGGTCCTACGTCTGGGAATACCCATCCCACTTAGGGCGAAAAGCGTTACAACAAACAAATGATGGACGGAATGCTGACAATGCAGACATTCTCCCCCAGTCAAGAGATCTGGGTTAAATCCATCGTTCTTTTGCCCACTACACCACCCCAGTTTAGACATGGCCATATGCAAATCAGTCTTGACCCTGTGCCTCATGGGAACAGTCCAGCCCGAACTGCCAAGCCATGTCTTCCCTGGACCGGAATCAAGCATGTCTGTCATAAAAAACGTTCTCATTTAATGTGTTTAAAGCTGTATTTTAGGGGTAGCTTTCACCAAAGTTTGGGTAGATTGATGATGTAATCTTTGGATTTTCCACATTTGGTTTCTATTTAAAGCACCAGACAGCACAATTTATCATTCAACATACAAAGTGTATGTACTTTAAAAATGTAGGATTCAAATTACCTATGGGGATGTATAAAGTTTGGTCAAACATGCTCCATATACTTATCGCACATGCACAGCTGTGCAGGAGGGAATGTCAGGGATTTCTCAAGTAGTATGGATTAACTTCAATTACACTGTACTGAGGAGAAACTCTTTGAATTGTATTTTACCAAATGGCTGGAAACTAGTTGTCCCAGGGTACCCTGCAGCAGAAGTAATCAGCTGTCAGATGTATCGACGCCACCCTGGAGCCTTGGTGACTATTGAACCACTGCCCACTCTGGACACTCAGAAGCCATTAGGAAACTTCAATTCAAGTCCCAATTCACCACACTCTATGGAGCCCGGTTGGGCCCATCTTCTAATTTTTCCAGCTTGAATCGTTCCTGCTGATGCTGGTGCTATCATGTCTCCCCTTCTTCGGTCCTGATGAAGACCCCGCCCCCAAGAATTTCAATTCGGTGGTTCATTTAGGGGTCGAAACGTCGACTGTTCCATGTTTTCCTTCAACATATGGGATGGACAGTGATTGTATAACTGCTTCCTCATTGATGTTGTCACATTTATGTTTCTTGCCATTGAAGTGGCAGGCAAGGTCTTCCAATTGATTGTGGATGTTCTTTAACGCACGACCTTCCTCCCTCACACCGTCTGCACTCATCCCCAGTTTAACTGCACTTATCACCTCGTTTGCACCTGTTTAATCTAAATGATGATGATAGTGACATGTTTATTGTCCTCTGAAAGGTTGATATGTTGACCTAATTCTGTTTCCAAATGATTAAAAATTGTCATTTATGCATCTATTAGGTTGCGTCAGAATTTCACATAATTTTCTCAAACAAATGTGTTTTTAAAGTGTTGAAAATCATTCCACTGTGACTGTTTCTTTGTACTAACCCTCATGTGATGGGGCAGGGAGAAAATGCTATGTGACCTCCCAAGCCTCAGGGAGGGATGCACTGGGAACAACCACCTGCCCAAAACTGACAGACAGCAGAGCAAGTCTTCCTCGATAAATGCCCTTATTAGAATGTAGCACAGAAGAAAGCAACCCCTAATGCAACATAAGACAGTTCGACAAGGAATAGGCGAAGAGACATTTTGCCATCCAACTTACACAATCATTGCCTGGGCCCCAGTCTTATAATTGATGGCCTATGAGCAGATATGAGGATCTTTTGTATTTATAGAAACAGGCCTTCTTCAAATGTTCATATACAACAAAGTAAATGCATTTGTAGTTACAAGTTACATTTAGGGTCCTAGTAGTTAGGTGATGCTAAATCTTACTAGGAGCTTTTGATATTTCCAGCTCAGTCTCCAGGTTCTCTCTGACCCACCCAACATACACTAGTGGAATAGGAGTAAGGGAGCATTCTACACACAAACATTTCAAGGCCACAGAAAACTCAGCCAGGGCAGGCAACAAACATGGTACAGCAAAGCAATGGCCTTTCTTCACTAACACTGATATCAAGGCATTAGGGCTAGCTCAGGTGCCTTTTTTAACCATATATTGCTTCCATGCTAAAAGACGCAAACTTTCCTGTTAATATTACTTTTATAAGCATGTCAATTTTGGTATCACAAAATTAATATTTGCCGTTTTTATTATCAAAAATGGTGCACTTATCAGCATACCCCCCTTCATATACTTATATGATGAATGCCTTCAACAAAAAATATACAAATGATGCTTCACTATTTGGTTAAAAGATGGCTTTATCCGTGCTGATATAACCCTAACACATGCAGCAGTTTAAGTGTCCAATTGCCTTTAGTGATGCTGTATTTGCTCACATCATCCGACTTAGAATTCTCTCTTACACATACATTGGGGAGGGTTGGAAAAGATCGTCCAGTATGGTTTCACACAATATTAGGGACATTTTTATAGATTTTTTTTAGTTATGATTTAATATTTAATAGTCAATGTTTTAAAATTTTTGATTACAAACTCTATATTCTGTTGCCACAACATAACCGAAGAGCACACCCTTTTAGATCATAAACAGCGAGCATGAATTAGTTATATATAAAGTAGCATGCCATAATTGCCAATGCTGCACAAGTTAAGACCATCATGGACCTGAAAATGAAATGTTCATCTCAAACCATTTAAAGGTGAAACTGAAAACTGAATGACAAACATACAACAGTGAGTGGCTTTTCTTTGTGCTGCACTCACACGAACCTTTGTGGAGGAAATCCCCTTAAAAGAGAGGCTCTGAGGAATGGTACATTTGGGAAAATCACACCGGGTGTTTAGGCTTCAAAAGTGGACTAGTTCTTTTTAAAGTCCCCAGTAGCTAAGAAAAAAGCCATTGTATCCTTTATTTCTTTTTTACTCTCTGGAAGACTTTCTTCAAGCTTATACCAATTGTATTCAAGCACTTGAATTATGCGTGTATGTCTATCTGTGTCTGTGAGCGGCAATCCACTAAATGAGGAGAGATTTTCATCTTGAGAAAGCCTTATGTACAAAAAGTATTTCTTAAGAGTGGATAAATCAGGGAGCTACCACTAGTCAACTAGGATTCCCAGGATTTGCAATCCTGAGTGAAGTCTCATCATGAAGTTCAAATATATTCTTACCCAAAAGTCAAGAGAGCTAAAGCTATTTGATAAAGACTGTTTGTCTAAGACTAGGAACTGTCTATATGGAACAACCTTATGTGAAGAAGTCCAAGCTTCACAGAACTGAACATTTAGTCGAATTTGGACCTCAAAAATATCCACCTGCATACCACCTCTGGGGAAAATATTACTTTTCTTCTTCGGTTTTGTTTTTATTCTAGCATCTTTTACTCTTTGAGGTCCCTTTCCGCTTTTTCCACCAAATTGGATATTTTTTGGCTCTCTATTTGATAGGTTGTTATTGAAGGGTTCTCCTACTCAGGGGTTGTCATCTTTTCTCCACACGCTACCAGCTACATTAACCGTACTCGGTTTTGTATTCTTTGTTTAGTACATCATAAAAAATGACAGCAAGTTTAGAAGTTTTTGCAAACTTATAACGCAGCCATGAACAAATGAATACATTTTACTGTGTGAATGCAGAAAGCTACAACAATCGAAAAGTGTTTACCTTCTGTGCTTAGTCCTGGGCTTGAAGTAAACTTTGCTACATCCACAATTTTCACAGCAAACTGCTGCCCCGTTTCTCTGTTGATACATCGCCGCACCACACTGAACGGACCCCTGAAAACAAAAGTCACGTGTTAGCAATGTTTGAATAATTATTATTATTATTTTTTTTTACTAACTTAATGAAAGCTAATTGTAGAACAATTATAGGAAGAACATTACAGTTAGTTTCCAGCACAAGTCTAGCTTCCGTACGTATAAGATTACAACGCAAAAACACAGAATTCTGAAGCATACCACAAACGTGGAATCCAGATATTCTCCAAAAAATCTAAACAGGCCTGAATACACTTGCAGGTGGTGTGAGGCTCTGCTTTAATGTGTTGCACTTGGGGTTATGGAAGGCTCTACTGACACCTGTCAGAATGCTAAGAAAAAACTGACTAGAATGCCAACTATACATAAATCACAGGAACACAGTCCATGCCCCGAAAATTCTATATTTTGTAATTTCTCCATTTTATTGTGATTGTATTGGTAAAATTGCAACTGTTTGAGAAGGTTGACGAAGGAGAAATCCCTTGAATGCTATCCTAGGTTTGCACAAAGCGTACCTCAAATGTATACAGAATATCGCCACTGATGTGTGAGATTCAAAACTGTTCACGAAGAGCAAGCAATGTTGCAGAGATTCTTTTGCTGTTTGTTTACAAACAACAACTAGAGAGACTTTTCTTTATGAAGTCTTGACACAGACAGCTTAGTTCTCTGTTCTTGAAAAGCTGTTATCTACCATACGATATACATAGCCTGGGCGTTGGATCAGACAATTGCTTGTGACTGGATAACTTCCGTGTCCATCTCAGTTCCATGTTCATTTATCCAGTGGCTTTCCTCTCTATTCTTGTGCTGTTCGCATCAATGGAACATACCTACTTTACCAGGTTTCTGATTTGTTGCCTTGTATCCTTCCATTGGTGATATGATATCTAACACTTTCTTATCTTAACTATTCGAAATCCTCTATGCTTGAATACAGCAATTGCACTCACCTACTAGACCACTCACTTTTTGCAAGGTCTCAAACCTCCTCAACCACCCCACTCTCCATCAATTTTCCAACCCCTATTTTTTTATTGTTTGAATCTTTATGCAAGGACACAGCAGTTGAACTTATATGGGGTCCTTTTCTTTCTTTATTTTTTGCAAGTCTCCAAGCCAGTATGTTCATTTTACCAATCCCCGCACATGCTCCCCATGTTACTTACAAACCCCCCTCCCTCACATGCTGTACCTTGCCTTATTTCTTTCTTCTTAATATCGTTCTTTTTCTTTTTTATATTAGGGCCCAGTATCTGCACTCTTCTTTCCTTTGGATGGCAGCCATGAAAACTATTTTATGTTTTATGCTTGCCATTCCAAAAAGGCTTCGAAGGTAAATGAAAGTAAAAAAAAATAGTTGTCAGTATGTATACACAGACCGCACCTTGAATGGTTTTTTCCAGCAAAATACAATTAATTTAAAAAGTGGTCACGGAGTGTGCTGCCTATCTTGGAATGGTCATCTTCAAGCAAAACAAAACGTAATCAAAATGTCCATCATATCTGCATGCGTAGGCATGGTGGTCATCAAGTTGGGAAAAAAAACATTGAAAAATCCGAAAGGATTCACAAATTAGACAATCTTCAATTTACAGAAACAGTGCATGTAACAAACTCTGTCAAAAAACCCCGGCGAAGAACATTCAATAGCCTGCCTGTAATGCAGAACACACATATGAGGGGAAGCCCGTGTACGGGCTTAGAAAACACTCTGAAGAGTATTCCTATGACTTCACCAAAGAGGCATCCATTTACCTTGTGGAACAGTTTCATAGTTTTACAAAAAGAACCACCATTGAGACTTGCAAGCTTCATCACTTGCTTAGCAAGTTCAGTAAATCAAGATGGCAAAAAAGGATCCTGCCCCTCCTTCAATGATCCACAATTAGAAACGCGAGAATCCACATAAAGTAAGCTTTGTATATCGCGCTCTTCAGTCTTCAAGCCCTGGTGCCATAAGTCTTACCTGCAAAGCCTGCCGTGAGGGGAACGGCCCGATTTGGAGCTTAAAGCACAGGTTTCCTGCAATTTTCACCGCCGTGACAGGAACGGCCTTCGGACCTCAAATCCCAGCGTTCTCTGCTCCGGGCGCTCGCCGCTGACGTCATCTGGCAGCGCCCGGGCAGCATTTAAACTTCCTGAGGGCCCCGCCGCGCGGGACGCGCTCTTCAGTCTTCAAGCCCTGGTGCCATAAGTCTTACCTGCAAAGCCTGCCGTGAGGGGAACGGCCTGATTTGGAGCTTAAAGCACAGGTTTCCTGCAATTTTCTCCGCCCTGACGGGAACGGCCCTTCGGACCTCAAATCCCAGCGTTCTCTGCTCCGGGCGCTCGCCGCTGACGTCATCTGGCAGCGCCCGGGCAGCATTTAAACTTCCTGAGGGCCCCGCTGCGCGGGACGCGCTCTTCAGTCTTCAAGCCCTGGTGCCATAAGTCTTACCTGCAAAGCCTGCCGTGAGGAGAACGGCCCGATTTGGAGCTTAAAGCACAGGTTTCCTGCAATTTTCACCGCCATGATGGGAACGGCCCTTCGGACCTCAAATCCCAGCGTTCTCTGCTCCGGGCGCTCACCGCTGACGTCATCTGGCAGCGCCCGGGCAGCATTTAAACTTCCTGAGGGCCCCGCAGAGCGGGACGCGCTCTTCAGTCTTCAAGCCCTGGTGCCATAAGTCTTACCTGCAAAGCCTGCCGTGAGGGGAACGGCCCGATTTGGAGCTTAAAGCACAGGTTTCCTGCAATTTTCACCGCCGTGACGGGAACGGCCCTTCAGACCTCAAATCCCAGCGTTCTCTGCTCCGGGCGCTCGCCGCTGACGTCATCTGGCAGCGCCCGGGCAGCATTTAAACTTCCTGAGGGCCCCGCAGCGCGGAACGCGCGCGGGCGAAGCCCGGGCCAAGGGCGGGCCCGTCCTTGCCCGTCGAGGACCGTAAGAGGCCGGGCTGGGCATCCCCTCTAACACCTGTTGCAGTATCTCCGAACTGTAAGTGCTGCTGGTGGTGAGGTCGTGTGGTTGTGCTACTTGCCCATATACCTTTGTCAGCTCCCGGTGCTGCATTGTCTAATCTGCCTTAATTGACTCACTGATGTTTATGTGATATTTTTGTCTCTGTGCTATTTGACTGATTTGGACTTGGTCACATTACCTGGTACTGTGCCTTAGGCCACGCAGGATACTAGTCGCCATCACCTGCGGGTTGTCAGAGATTGCAGAACAGCCAAGCTGGCCTACACCCTCACCGTCTCTTTCTAGTTTGAGGCTGTTTAACTTCTTCTCTTACCCCTTTTTTGCTTCTTGCAGGAAGTAATATTTATCTAGTTTGTCCTGTGTTCCTTCTCCAATTTAGTTGCGGCCCGCTTTAATAATGAATAGAAGGGAAAATAAGAAGACTGCTATTGGGGGAGGAGTGATGGGCACCCTGGATCAATTCATAACAAGAGCAGCTTCAGTCTTGGAAAAAGAGATTGCGAATACTGAGACGCCTTTCATTAGAACCCCTGATGAACAAAAGATCCTCATTGGGTCCGCTAGCCGTAGCCCATTCACTTATTCAATCTCCTTCTACAGCCCTACAGCTGAGGGTCAGTGACCTGACCCCCCTCCAATCTCAATCCCATTGCACTGGCAGCGAACCCGCTAACCTTTCCACTGCTCCTTCTCCTGTCCAAGTAGTTGTTCGTATATCTTCATGAACAGAATAACGACTAAACAACGAAAACTGTAAGGTTGGGCATGTGTGGTTTATTGTGGTCTATGTGAAAATGAAACATTTTACAGGGATCCATAAAATATTTTCCATATTTTATGGATCCAGGTGAAATTTGAGTTTTTATACCACTATAATTTGAACAATAAAAGCATCAAAACCTGCATTATAGTATACATATTGCGTTAGTCCTAATCATCACCACAGAACAGACCTGGCTGTTCGAATAGCCTCACCCACGCTGTGCCTGGATACCCCTCGGGGTGATTAGCATGTTCTAGAAATACAGATTGATTGAATAAATCAGTTTGTGCATCAACAATAACAATCCAGTTAAAGTAAAAAAAAATTACAAAATTGATATATTCTCATACCAATCATCATCCTAGTGCAAGCTGCATAATTCATACAACACTAAAGTATATTAACAGCACAACTCTCTTCCTTGTCAAGGGGGCATCAAGTCAGAGGTTCATTTATAAATCTATCCAACAGAGTCTAAGAGAGTCCCTTTTAAATTGAAGGTGCAGGATTCCTAAAGTCGTTCATGACTGTGGAACATTTAAAGAGATCCTTTTCAAAAGTTTTGAAATTATGGGTATTCTTCAACTTTTAAATAATCACAATTGGCCTTTATCCTAGCAGAAAACTCTGCGGAAAAATGTTCAAGTATTTTCCCTTTTTGATTCATCAGTATAAGGCATAAACATAGTTTCAAATTCCCAATCAAATCACTCTTTGTGGGAGTGACTCATAGGCTTACCACAATTGTATACTCAAAAAGTATAACTGTTTTACAATGCCAAGCTATACATATGAAATGTGCTAACTACTCTCCATGGCTAGGGCATTTGTGATTCCATCACAGCTTGGACATTCATTTTAACAAATTTCATTTAATTTAACTATACATTTATTTTCCCCTAATATTTAGCCTGTATTGCAAGTAAAGTTGGATGCAGAGTATACAAAATCCTTCCCCAATGAGGAGAAATGGGTGCAGTTCAATCAGTATAATTCACAGAAACTAAGCTACAACAGCATACAGTTTACTGCATAAATCAAAAGGTTTTACGACACAAACAAATAACACACAAGACCACTTTAGAGGTGGTAAATTAAAATCCTGATACTAGGACAAGAACCTAAAGCAGTGTTTCCCAAACTGTGGTCCGCGGACCCCCAGGGGTCCCTGACACATTCCTAGGGGGTCCGCAGGCAGCAGTTTTGAAAGCACTGCAAAGTATCTTGTTTAATTAGCAGTTTTCAAAGAACAATAAAAGTGTCCAGATAACACCAGTGATTAGTGTCCCTGCTGGAGAGAGATGAGAGTGTTGTCAAGTGGCAGCTTTGACTTATCTAATGTAGCACAGAGGGTTAATATGCCTACTGCAAAGAACGTGTAACATGTATTTTAAAAAAACAGTATTTTATCTGCATAGGTCAGCGGGTTACTGCTTTTGTCAGAGAGATTCTTTTGTTACTGTGCAGTTCATAAGTGACAATTTGTAATCTAGCACAATGACCTATAAACTGTCATCAAACAGCTGCTTGCAAACTGCAAGGTACAAGTTAGTGACTTATGTTTTTTCCCCAGCCTTTCATTATCCTGATGCCGCTAAAAAGGTTTATTTGGGTGGAAATACATTTGTTTTGTTAAAGTCAATGCTAACCACTGTGTTATGTTCTGAATCCTGAGTGTGTGCTTCTCCAGGCCAAGCACTCTTTTAAAATGCCTACTAGTATGAATGACATGTGAATTTTACACCTTGTAGTCCCTTTTGCCTTATGTAACATTTTCTATGAACTGATTTACACGTATGATTCACTGTCTCTATATGTGTGTGATGTAAAGTGCTCTGACATCCTACAATGGTATGAGAGATGG
This sequence comes from Triturus cristatus, assembly GCF_964204655.1. Lineage (NCBI taxonomy): Eukaryota > Metazoa > Chordata > Amphibia > Caudata > Salamandridae > Triturus > Triturus cristatus. Next base: position 1,247,413,317 of record NC_140591.1, read on the forward strand.
TATAAAAAATGAAATACAGGTGACAGAGGGGCTATGGGGAGATGAGAAGCACTGTTGGAGGGTGATAGTGGGGGAATCATTGAAGTCCCCTCAGAAAGATTGTCGTATTCTGGTGCATAGTCAGGTTTTCATTTACTATTCTTTAAAAGCTAATACAATTCAATATACAATGATAAATGTGTTGTAGACTGCACCATTGTTTCCTAAATGTTTTGGGGGGAGAGCCTCCCAAAGCCCCCTTTGTAGTGGTCAGGCTCACTCACTGCACTTGGTGTGCACCGTATGGGGACTGATCTGAAATCATTTGCCAGGGCTGCTTTGGATTTCCAGTCTGGGCCTGGCAGGAGCAGGAGCCTCGTACTGCGAAATAAAACCAACCATTGAAAAGTTAGTCACGGAGATGCAGCACCAACCTTCCCATTAACTTTTTTCGTTTTTTTGCAAATTCTTTCAATATAAAATACAACAGAAGTGGCGGAGAGTGTCGTTAGCCTCCCTGGCTTAACAACACACTCCGCCACTTCAGAAACGCAGGGCTGCACCATATTTACAAGAATATGGTGCAGCCCTGCGCTGGCGCTACACTTCACAGGGGAAGATTGTTTATGTACAGGAAGGTCCCCCTTCCTGCACATAAAAAAATCTTGAAATGTTGTTTTGTCACTTCTATGTGTGCTGCTTAATGCAGCACATATGAAAGTTACAAAATGTCTTTTTGTTTTTTTTATTAACGATTGTTGATGTGCAGGAGGGGTCGCCTTCCTGAACATAAACAATTCAAGGCGTTTTGCAAAAACGAGGAGAAATGAAGCATTTCTCCTTGTTTCGCCAAGTTAAGACCAGGTTTTCCCTGGTCTTAATTTTGGCGCTGCCTCCCATTTACGCTGCCCTTATAAATAGGGGGCCGCGTCAAAATCAATGGGTGTTGCAGGGGAAACGCCCTCCGCAACATCCACTGCCCACCCCTTTCACGCTAAGCATTGGCTGAAAGGGGGTCTTATTTACAAGGCAGTATTAAGCCACAAGGCGAAGCCCCTATCGCCACGGGAACGTCTCAAAAAGTGATTTTCCCATGGTGATAGGGACTTGTAAATATGCACCTAAAATCATTAGTAATTCGAATATTGTGTGCACACGTGTGTTAATATTTTTCGAATTACTGTTTTAATGTTTGAAATTTAAATCCTACAAATTGCTTGGGGGTCCCTGGCTTCCAGTGGTGACTCAATGGGGGTCCTCAGGAGTCAAAAGTTTGGGAACCACTGACCTAAAGGACTAAGACATTCATGCTAACATAGTACAAACAAACTTGTAAAAGTTATTTCTGTTATTAAACGGTTCTTACTTTTAGAAAGTACATCAGAAGAGGTCTAAAGAGGACCTGTTCGTTCTAAAGGGTCTTTCATGTACATTGATAAACACTACAGGTTATGATAGCAGACATGAAGCCACGCTTTACACACTTTTAATAATTCCTCAATAGAATTTTTTACTTTAACCACGAAACATAATCATTAATAATGCAACAGGATATTTGCAAACTGTCTTTAAGCTGAAGAAAAACTGCTTAATAAAATCTCTAAGGCAGCAAGGAGAGCTTTATCAAAATGGAACTACCAAACCAACTTGTGTACTCAGTACCATATGGCTGCATCCACCTCAATTATTCCAAGCCAAAAAATGCATCTTGAAATTATAGGTCTGTGGATTAGAGATACATCACAATGGAATAACCGTGTTTTGTCTCACCGGAAGTAATTTAGTGCAGACACAACATGCATTAATGGTGTAATTCTTCATACGAGCAACTTAAGTTTTACCCAGTCCCTTTTTAGGTCTCGCCTGACCCAGCGCTTGCGCTAGTCTGGCGAGACCTTAAGTAAGGGCTTCAAAAAATGCTACCGCCGGCTACAGCTTGCAGTGCATGCGCGCAGGCGCGCGCTTATGAGCAGAGGCGCCATATGGCATTCCTCATGCTCATTAAGCGCATCGCTCGCCGTACGCTTGATCGCGATCGCGCATCACTTTCACTTGCGCTTGCGCTTGATCGCGAATACTTTCGCAGCCGCACGCGCGCACCGCTCCTTTTTTCTGAAGGTTCATAGGGTCATGATAGTACCTCTGACTATCTTTGCATGGGCAACGATGGACCAATATTACAGGAAGAGTGAACGTGACATCACACTCTTTTTAACCCACTGATGACTTCACGTAATTCACCTCTTGACTGACTGACGCACACCTGTCCTCAGTAGCTTCCTGCTTGTTGCTTAGGCGCTAGCGAACCGGCCAGGCTTGGAAACTACAGAATACAGACTGAGCTCTCACAGCCACATTAACTTTCTGGTCTAAGACCATCGGTGGGAAGGGCAGTGCCAGGGGTACCAAAGGGCAATCCAGGGGCACCTGCATGCGTGATTGCCTCACGAGACAATGGGTTGCGCCCAACTACTCATTACCAATTCACTGCAGCCTTGTCTTCCAGCTTCAGCCAAGACCTCTGATTTAATTAGCGGACACTAATGTTGCAGCCCTAACTTTGTTAGTCTCCAAGTCGTGCCCCAATACTTCTAATCAGGATTCGCTGAGTGGCGGCCCAGGTCACCGAATCCAATATGGCGTGATGTATACCGCTTACCATTCTTACGTAATTCAATTTGAGAGCGCGTGTGCCCAAATTAATCATGCGTTATGATCTGTAATGTAAAGCGTGACGGATAAAACCCCGGTCTGACCTCTGCAGCCCACCGCTACAGCTTTTTGTCAGCAGTTGGGAAAGTGGACAGAGATCAGGCGCAGTGTGGTTAGCACGCTACATCCGCAGCTGTGAAACCAGGGCGCACACGAGTTCGAATCGTGGCATCCCAACTCGATGATATTTTTAAAATACTATCTCATGTCCTGTGTCCAATGACCTGGCCTGAAGCAGGGAGTGCCTAGAAGGAAAATATCAGGATTATGGACTCTACAGTGCTTTAGATGCATACTGATTTTGGAGTCAATTTTGACTCTGTAAACATTTCTTCGTACCTGCACTAAACACCTCTATGGATTCTCTGGCCAGCGTGGCATCCTCATTTTAGGTACTGTCTGCTGATCTCCGCCAGGCCAGCGCATTTCAGACAGATTCAAAAAGCCCCTTCGGTCAATAATAAAATCCACTGCTCTCACAGTATTTAATGACCAACAATGGGGATACCTATTCATGTGACAATTTGCTAGGTCTTGCATTTAACATTTGTAGGGCCGGAGGCCGGTCTTTCCGGGTCCTGGCTGCAAAGTTATGGAACTCTCTCCCGCTTTACATTTGTGAAATGGATGAACTTTTGAAGTTCAGGAGGGCTATCAAAACGCATCTGTTTCCTTTCTCAGCCTAGTGTTTGGATTGCGCGCTTCTGCCCTTATACAGTGTTGTGGTGTTGGGATCTTTTTTAAGCGCCGGGACGCCCCTTGGCTGGGGCATCTGTGCGCTATAGAAGTGATTGTAACATAACATAACATAACAGGTCCCATCATGATATATAAATATTGTTTCAGTGACATTTATGACATCACACTACATGATCCAATGAAGTGGCAGGATTAACTTGGCACCATGACAACACAACACAAAAACCTAGTAGTCCGTTTCAGCAGTCTTCACGTAGTCCTCGTATAGTGCGTGGAGCCGTGGACCAGTAAGATTGCAGCTTTTGAAAGATGCGGTGACATTACAATTCACAGCAAGTGCATTGGCCAGGATACCACAATACATAATTACGCGGGGGTTGCTTCTCATGATCTGATTAACCCTCATACCCCTGCGTATTCCATCGCAAGTATGTACAGCACGCCTGTGCCACAATACAAAGAGGCAAATAGTGTGTTTGATATCACGGTGCACAAATCTCTGGACCACATTTAAAAATGTACAAGAGCGGAGAAGTGTGGCTCACTGGTTAGAGGCAGCAGACCCGGAAGCAGAGGGCGGCCCGGGACCAGGGTTCAATTCCCGACGCGGCAGGGTCGTGGACCAGGGCCAGCGGACTCGATAATTCTCGCCTCGGTGCCTACTCTAACCAGGGATCACACTCGGCAACTCTGGCCATTAGCTTGCCTCATCTCCACAACGGCCCCCCACATTCTCTGGGGATGACTGGTTTCACCTTGGAGATACCCAGGAGGGACCATCTCACAGGGATAGCCAGGACGGGTTCCCCAGCGGTCTACAGCGCCACGACACCTCAGGGCAGCAGTGCGCTTTACAAAAAAAAAAGAAACACATACATGTGGTATGCTCAGACAGTGGATTACAATGGATGAAACAAACACACCTAAGGATGCTAAAAAGAGAATATTCTGCTATGCCCCGGTTTGTACTTTGTTATTTGTTTTGCATTTGTTTATAGCACAGGCTTGACCCGAAGATATTGCAGCGGTTTACATGAGCACAAGTTGCATTACACAAGTCTTTTTTTTTTTTTTTTTTTTTAAGGTACAGATGTGGCCAGAATCACAGGTTGTTGAGCCGACACGGAGACTCGGACCTTGTTTCCCAGTTCCAAGTTGGCAGCTCTGGCCTCCCTGTGTTGCTGGTTTCTTTTCCCATCATAGCCTTGTGGGTAGTCAGTCACGTGTGTGGGTGGCTTGGCCATCTGCTGTATATTGTGGTTGGTTGGGATTTGGAGGTGGTTAGAGAGGTAGAAAGGACTGTTTTTGTTAGGTCTGGAAGGCTCGTTGCCTGGGTGTCTCATTGCGTGTCCGACAGATGCAAAATTCTGTGTGTATTAACTGTCTTGGTGTGCATGTTGATCCCTTTTGTTCCTGCCACGTCATGCTGTCAGCTGTCACAGTGGGCCTGTGCCTATCAGTGTATCCCCGTTCCAACGTGTACTTTAGCATCGCTCTGTCCCAGTGTGTGTTAGTGTCTTCATTTCTCCCTGTTCTAGTGTCGATGTATCCCTGTTCTAGTGCCCATCTTTGTCTGTCGGAGTGTTTGGTTCCCTAGTCCAGCTCTCATTTCCTAGTTTCAGTGTTCATATCCGATGTTTGCACTGCCTGTCTCCCTGTCCCAGTGCAGGACTCCAGTATATCCCTGCCCCAACGTCTGTTTGCCGTTCACAATGTCTGTGCCTCTGACCCAGTGTTTAAGAGTGTTCATCTCTATGTCCGTGATCGTCCGTCCAGGTTTTTCTGAGTCTGTGCATCAATGTTCGTGAGTCCTTGCCCCAATTGTTGTGAGTCCTTGTCCTAGAGTCTGTCTTAGTGTTTGTGAGGCTCTGTCCAGAGTCTGTGACTCAGTCACACTGCCCGTGAACTCTTGTCCTACTTTCCGTGAGTCTCTTTCTCAATGTCTGCGAGTCATTGTCCCAATGTCTGAGTTTCTCAGTCCCAGTGTTTGTGGTTCTCTGTCCCAGTGTTTGAGAGTCATTCTCCAGAATTCGTGAGTCTCTGTCCCATGCCTATGACACGGCCCTATTGTCTTATCTCTGTTCCAGTGTCTGTGACACTCGTGTCTCACTGTCTGTACGTTTCTTTTTCAATGTCTGTGAGTCTTAATCCCAATTTCTGCGTTCTTGTCCCAGTGTCTATCTTAATGTCCGTGGGTCTCCGGTCCAGTGTCTGTGAGTCCTTGTCTATATTTATTTTCCTGTCTATATTGTTTTAAAAGTATGGTTTAAAACGTATATTATTTTTTGAGTCATTCTAAATGGTTTCAGTCAAGACTGCCAGGCCAGAAGATATTTGGGTTAAACAAAGAGAGAAAATATTGTATTGGTTGAACAGTTGTGGTGTGCTAAAGACTGACGCAATATGAAATAGGTGTGTATTGATTTATCGTCTGTGGGTCTCTAGGTCATTGAAAGTTGTGAGGTAGTCAAGTGTGAATGGACATTTATCGGTTTAATTACTGTTTAAGTATGCTAGTTTCTGCTTCTTTTCCCAATCCGCATCATTAATATGGATAGACGCAAATGCAATTAGCACAACAAAAGAGAAAATACAGGCGAAAATGTAAAACAAATTGAATACCAGAACACCGGGAGCCCTAATTGTGGTAAATGCAGGTATGGACCAGTAGACTTGCTTTCTGGCAAATGTTTTCAACCTGTATTTTGATTTTGGAAACATTTCTATTGCTCTATTTGGGTTCCTTGGTGGTACGGATGTTTTTCAGTGACACGATTCATCAAGGTTGAAATTGTATGACTCTGGGAAATGTCCACCGAGAAAGCAAATGTTTGTAACCACTTTTGCGAGTGTTTAAATAATGGGCCATTTGGTATAAGGGGTACTGCCGAAAATTATTTTGGAAGAAGTCTTAAAAATTCAAGCCTTTCTTGTCAGTCAGTCAACATTTTTGGAAGTCTACATATGTCTATGCTTATGGTTCTAGGTGCAAATGATAGCCAGTTTTGAGAAAAAGCCTAGAAGTCTACAATAAATGAAGTTCCTGGTGCAGTCAATTGGATTTATGTTTTTAATTCAGAGAGATAAGCATAAGTCAGAGAAGCCATTGAGATTTGTAGATGTTCTAATGTGGTGAGTGACAGAATATTTCACTAGCTAAAGTTCTTGAAGTTGTAAGTCTAACACAGCGCAATACATGGAAGTCCATGGCGGCCATTTCATATCTCTGTTGGGTTCTTGCCTTTTCCTGAACTTTCGAACATCCAGAAATGACTTAACTGAAGGAATGAATATAAAGCATAGCTATAGTAGTCAATTTATCAATTTAATATACACTTTCAGTAAATTCCATAGAGCCTTACAGTGGTCTCAATGATCGCATTTAAAGACCCATCCAGCATATTGAAGCCAATCCAAATGTTAGATATGGGAATGGCGATCTGTACAGTCGGTGCGCCTTTTTCAGCTTTAGAGCGAGTTCCACTAGGACTGTCTGCTGGCTTCCTGATTGGCTAATACGTTCATGAAATACTTACAAAAGTATGTAAATTGGATGGTCTTACACAGTGCTTGAAATGGAAAAACAGAAGTGCAGGCACTCTGTACCAGAGTACCTGCTTGTCTCTGAGAAGTGCCACTACTCGACAATTAAAAGTATTACGTTTCTCTTGAAAAGTGCAGGTACTCTCCCTCTCAAAATTAAAAAGTGCTGATACTCCGTACCGGACAGTACTGGCCCATTTAAAGCACTTGTCTCACAATAATATAAGACTATCAGAAAAAAAACATTCATGACAGATTTTCTACAGTATAACATGTTTCAACTTTTACATTTAAATAAGGAAAATGTATTAAAAAAGTTAAAATTTTTAGATGAATTTTTGTATAAATGAAAAGAAATTAGAGTTCAAAAAGTAATAATTATTATAAAAAGATAGTTGAAAAATTGAAAATCTTTCTTTCTGAAAAATCATAGGAATAAATCAACATGAATTGATGTTCTTGCGTATTATGTCTGATGTTTATGGATCTAGGGATGGCCCAATAGAGCTTTCATTAGCTATATTTGACTTAGTGGTGGTCGAGTGGGAGGTGCCTTCGGGCTAGTATATATATGTGACATCAAAAGTACTTCTTGAACTATTTAATCTACAAATGAGTCAGATTCTTAAAAGTACTCCCTGAAAATGTTGGGCATCCACTCAAATCATAAGAGGAAAAGAAAAGTTGCTGAATCTGCACATTTAGCTTAGTGAATTGACCCCTGTATTATTAAAACTGAAGTAGACGATAGCCTAGAAAAACATGATGAAGCCTAGAATTTATCTTTCCCTGCAAGTGCTGATTGTTTAAGAGATTGGTGGATGATTTTCATCAGCGATATGGATTAGAAGTTGTTAATCCGTTCATTAGCCGTATTGATATCTGCGCATTTACCTCGCAATGGAAATTTGTCAAGATCGCCATTGATACTCAATTGACTTGTTTGACAAGGCCACAGAGCTGACTGTTTTAGAGCATGGCTGACGTGGTGCTGACTCCTAATTGAAAAAGACTCTAATACTGTGCTCAAATAGAATGACATTAATGTTCTCACAACATGTGTGCAATACATTTTGGTTGCATTTTGATCTAGAAAATTGCCTGAGGTGAAATCAAATTGAATTGTTTTTATGTCCACCAATATTACGTTGTAATGTATACTTATGTGGCATGTTGAAAACGTCCACTTGTGAACATTTTGTATTTGTTTTAGAAGTTAGAATCTGAAACCATGTACATAAAATGCCCATAGTTTAATTTGAATTTGTAAGTGGAATGGCAATAAACCTTCTAGAAAAAGCATTTGCAATGCAATAGGTCTCCCATTACTGAATGTTTGAGCTATTGGTGTTGCATTATCATTAGCAATGCCAAAAGCTCAAACTTTAATAATGCGAGACCTATTGCATTGCAAATGCTTGTTTTCTGGGAGATTTGTACCAAGGAGAGAGAAAACAGCAGATTCAGATACGTGCACTTGCACCTTCACACACATTCTTCAATTGTTTCCCCCCCACGGCCCTATTACAGTTCCTAATTACAACTCTCCAAACCTCACTTTGCTAAATCTTCGCAACACAAAAGTAAGATTCAATGTTCATTGCCAACTTACTGCAAACATTTTTCAAATCGAGTGATTAATTCAATTAAGAACTGGACAAAAAAGACCCGACCCCAAACATACAAAGGCAGTATTCCTCGCGAAAACTGTTGGACAGTTTCACATTTAATTGCATCTTGTTTCGTGGAGACTTATACTTCAGTCAGTATTCACGCGAGAGGTTTCCAAAAAGCGATAATTTCTTGCAAATCACATGACCAAATGGGGCTAGGTAAGCATTTTAGTGAACGTATCCATTAAGGCACATTACTTGTTCTTACATTTAGATAACGTTTGCATACAAAGCCTTACTTATAATGTTTAATGGAAGAGTAGGACGTCCAGGAATTCAAACTGTCAAACTTTTTTTTTTGTTTTAAAGAAATCTGAAAGTAATAGCAATGGGATTTTCTTGTTCTTGATACAAATCTGTCAAAATGAGACCGCCAGAAAGCGTGATTGGTTAGGTCAAGCAAGAGGGAGTGGTACATGAGCTGCAAGAGTAGCTCATTTGCGTACTCCCTTTTCGTCCTTATTTGAACTTCCCTTACTTCCAATTAACATGTTTAAAGGCAGGCAGAACCTATGGACTCAGGCAATAAGTAAAAGGGTCCTCTCCTAAGCAGAGCTGCCCACCTAATGGAAACTAATTACACAGCGCAAGAATTATTTAAAAAATGCATATGCTTGGGAGCGTGGCTACGACGCCGGACAAGATGGCCGCCTGAAGGGATAGCTCTGCCGCACCGGGACCTGCTCTTGACTCGCCGGTGTGCTTCCAGTGCCGTTTCCTGTCGGAAATTGCTCGCATTTGAAACCGGAATATGTGGTGACTCCAGTGAGCTAAGTTTTGTACTAAAGCGCGCAGCGCTTATTTCCTTTTTTCCTGCCGTCGCATCTCCGCCAGAGCGCCCGCCATCTTAGGCGCATATTGGCAAGATGCATTCGGCAATTTGGACACTTCAACTTCATTGAACACTCCTGTTTCTTGTACCTGACCTATATATATTTCCGCATTTCACCGTTTTCAAATGAGGATTTTTTATATCCTATACAGCGCGACGTATGGATATTTTTTCCTGTCAGTTTATGCGTCACAAAATGTCTGCCATTATGTTTCTCTCAGTGAATTCCACCATTTGACTCACTCGAGGCCTACTTCAATGCTAACTCCCGGCTATGTGAGGAATAACTGGAATTTTTCATCTACAAATTAACACGGCTGCATTTCCCTGTTCTATATTATAATATACATAAAATTCTTCTGTTTACTGCTGTTCTGCAACTTGCTGTCACCACCAGCTTGATAACACAGTTACAACTAAGTATACGTAATAGTAACTGTACTTCTTGAGGGTCAGATATCTAGGGGAAAGCTGCGCAAACCCACATTTGTTTTTGTTTCCTCGAAACATACTACTTTGGTCACTCCTCCCGCTTCCTCATTATCAGATTCAGACACTTCTCTTATCGCAGGTCAGATGGCTGGAGTAGCTTCCAATCGCAACTCTCCATCACAATCTACTTCAAACAAACCTTCTCCACCTACTTCCTCATCTAAGCGCTTGAAACATGACCCTCCATCTCCTGACAAATTATCTCCCATTATCTCCCATTTCTATGGTGTTGCTTTTGGAGGAGATCCGCGCACTACGCCCGATTGTGGAGGAAACTAATAGTAAAATGCAATCTCTTGAGGAAAGGTAGTCTACAATGGAAAGCAGAGTGTCTTCAATGGAGCAACAGTTCAGTGGTACAAGAAAACTCTCAAAGAATTTCTTCTTTAGAGAAAACGGTCCTCAGTCTTCAACAACATACTGAGGATTTAGAAAACAGAATAGGAGGAATAACCTACGTATATATGGTTTGCCGGAAACTTTGGAGGGGGACAACCCGGTCTCTTTTTTCTCCTCCTCTCTGCCGAAACTCTTGGATATGCCTTCTACTACTTCCCTTAGCATTCAGAGAGTTCACAGACTTGGTCCTCGTCCTTCACTTTCGAAATCTCCGGTTAAACCACGAGGAGTCATCATCCTCTTTTTGAAGTTCACGGAGGATTTGCTTTCAGTTCTTTCCGCAGCTAGAGCTAAATGTCAAGTTTCTTGGCTTGGTCAAAAGGTGTTTCTTTCTCAAGATGTATCTAACGCTACGGCGACCAGAAGGAAGGAGTTCCTGAATCTTCGTGCACCTCTCCGTGCTCTTGGCGCTAGATACGAACTGTTTCAATCTTGCATTTTCAAAGTGACATGCCAAAACCAAACATGGTCTTTTCAAGACCCTGCGGAACTTAACAACTTTATTCATATCCATAATACCAATGCTATGGACACTGCTGTTTCTCCAATGGTTGATTACTTAATCTTTTTTTTTTCCACAGGGTTCCTTTCAATTCCTTCTCAATCTTGTTGTCCGTTTGTTTAGTGTAGTAATATTTGGTTTGGTTCTGCTTGTATTATGGTTTCTGTTGTCCCTTCTAATAGTTTGCTACATGTTTATCTACTGCTATCTCGGTTCGTTTTCTCATTCATGTCCTATTAGTTTGTAAAAGCTTGGCCAATATGTAACTTTCTCTTGTGTATCTATTGTGTAATGTTTCTTTTTTATATATTCATACAGTTTCATCTGTTTATTTCCACTACATCTGGTCCGTTTTTCCTTTACTCCCTAGTCCTGGTGTGGCCGGACTCCCCGTGATTGGGTGGTTCATCTTTTCGTGTGTCGTTTTTGCCCCCATGTGTCTCCTGTTCTTCCCCTCAGGTATGTTTTTTCAGTCATCCTTTTTGGATATGTACTGTCTCTTCTTGGCTTTATTGTGTCCTCCCCTCTTCTCTGTCCCTCCCTCTTGTTCTGTTTTTGGTTGGAGATCTTTTTCCCTCTCTCTTAATCTGATTGTTTCCCCTATCTCTTTTCTCGATCTCCTTTTCCCTACTCTCACTCCCTCTTCCTTACATTATCACTTGCTGACTATGAAGGCTTCTTTTCTTTGCTCCCTCTTTTATCTCTCCTCTTCTATATGTATTTATTGTATCTTACGTTTTTTTCTACATTTTGTTTCCTATTCATTGCATTTTCGTCTTCCCCTTGATTATATGCTCATTTGTATCTCCAAGATGTATTATTGTATATACAATGTTACTCTTCTACATTCAGAGTTATTACACGGAATGTAAAAGGTTTTAATAACCCTATAAAGAGGCAGAAAATTATTTCACATTTAGCGTCATATAAACCCGATTTAGTTTTATTACAGGAAACTCATTTATCTGAAGCTGAAGCTATCAAACTCAAGCGTAATTGGGTTGTCTCTGTTTTGACATCTCCTACAAATACGAAGAAGAACGGGGTCATTATTCTTTGCCATAAAAAGTTGAATTGTTCTGTTGTAACACAAGATATTGATTCGGATGGTAGGTGGATTTTGGTCAAGTTATTTATCAATAATATCCCTCTTACTGCGTTTAATCTTTATGGTCCTACTCAACCTGATCCCACTTTTTGGCCCACCATTACAGACAAGTTTTTTCAATACAAGGATTAATTTTGTATACCTGGAGGAGACTGTAATCAGATTATGGATTCCTTTATTGATCGCAAATCCCAAGTGTTTTACACCTCATAAAACTCAAACAATTTCTTAGTACTATAACTCAGACGCATTTACTTGATGGCTGGAGGTTATGTAATCCAGACCAATCAGAATTTTCCTATTTCTCCCCTCCACGTGGTTCCCTTTCCCGGATTGATTATATTTTTCCTCTCTAAACCCTTGGCCCAGAATATTGTCTCCTCTTCGATCGAGCCCATTCTGATCTCAGATCATGCTCTAGTGGTTGTTGATTTTGACTTATTTCCTCCTAGCTCCAAATCTTCCAGATGGAGATTTAATAATTATCTTTTACAAGATCCATCTTTCTCTTCTTCCTTCACCTCTTTTGCTGAAGAATTCTTTGCTATAAATGACGACTCTTCTATTTCCCCAGTCTCTGTGTGGCCACTGCGCGTGGTTTTATTATTGATTTTGTCTCTAAGAAGAAGAAACAGACCTCCACTAAGCACACAGCTTTATTAGCCTCTATCAAAGAATTAGAAAACATCAGTTCTATACCTCTTCATCGAATTCCATTCTCCAAGAGCTTATTTGGGCAAAGATGGATTTTAATAGAAAATCAACAGATAACGCATCCTTCACTTTACTCCGTAGCTGTGCCAGATATTATGGTGGCCGTAATAAAGTTGGTGCGCTTCTTGCTAACTATCTCAAATCCAGAAAAAAAAGAACACTCATTGACTCTATTCAATCTTTAGGCGGTACAATTCTTTTCAAGGATCAGGATATTTCAAATGAGTTTACTAAATTTCATATTGATCTCCATACTCCTGAAAATCCCCCATCTGATTCACAAATTGATGATTATCTCAGTACCGTTTCTCCCCCTCCTTCTTTGGATTTAGATTTTACTCCTTTAGCTATAGATCTTTCCCTTCAGGAAATCTCTTCTTTGAATTCCTTAAAGTTACACAAGTCCCCTGACCCGGATGGGTTCTCTTTTGAATTTTATTGTCACTTTTCTAATCTGTTATTACCAAAACTCTTTAAACTCTTTCAACATTTCTCCTCCACTGGCACAGCGAGCGGTACCTTTATGGAGGCTTATATCTGTCTTATCCATAAAGATGGTAAGGATCCTAAATTTTGCAAGAACTATCGTCCCATCTCCTTGATAAATGTTGATTATAAGATTTTCGCCAAACTATTAGCATTACGTCTGGAATCCTTTCTTCCTCATTTTGATAGGCCCTGAACAATGTGGATTTATTAAGGGTAGACTAACCTCTGACAACTCCTGTCTATTCTTTAATGTTCTAAATAAAGCTTCTGCTTTACCTTTTCCTCTTGCGGCTATTTCCATCGACGCAGAAAAAGCCTTCGATAGAGTAGACTGGTCCTTCCTATTTAAATCTCTTCAATGGCATGGATTTGGTGCTAACTTAATTTCTCTTGTCTCGCTTTTATATTCTACTCCCTATGCTTCTACCATCGTTAATGGTCAGATTTCGTCGCGTTTTCCACTTCATCGTGGGGTCAGACAGGGTTGTCCATTATCTCCCCTTTTATTTGTCCTATCTCTTGAACCTTTTCTCTCTCGTATTCGCCACAACTTCTCCATTTCCGGTTTCCCATATGATGATCATCATCTGAAATTGTCTGCTTATGCTGACGATATTCTTCTCTTCATTTCTAATCCGGACTCCTCCATTTCTCCATTACAACAAGAAATCTCTGATTTTTCTGCAGTCTCAGGTTACAAAATTAATTCTGATAAAACAGAAGTTTTACCAATCACTAAATTTTGTCTCAAACACCAATTTTAGTCAGGCTTTCAATGGAACAGCTCCAGAATCAAATACCTCGGTATATGGTCCTCTAACTATTGCAGACTCTGTTAAAATAAACATGACTGTTGCTCTTGATTGTATTTCCAAACTCTTGTCTTCCTGGAATCCTCTTTCTTTCTTGGTAGGGTCGTCTTGATTCTATTAAGATAATGATTACTCCGATTCTATTATACTATTTTTCTATGATTCCAATCCACATTCCTGTCACCTTTTTAAAAAAAATAGATTCTCTTCTTTCCAAGTTTCTATGGAAAAATAAAATCGAGAATCTCTTTATTTCACCTAAGGAAAACGAGACTTGTAGGTGGAGAAAACTTTCCAGACTTTCGGTTATATCATAAGGCTTTTTGTTTAAAACAAGCTTCTCATTGGCTCCGTTTGGAACCTTCTCTCTTCACTCCCTTTTGGGTTAATATCGAACGTTGCTTATTATCTCCCTTCTCGTTTAATGAAGTTCTTTCCTTTCCTGCCAGAAATTCCCTCACTTCTCTTCTGCTTTTACATGTTCATTGCTAAAACCTTATTTTCATCATAAAATTCTTTCCAGAAATGATTTTATACACGCTCCTCTTTGGCATAATCGTCTTATCACCATTAATAATAGATCTTTATATTGGTCTTGTTGGAGGGCAAGGGGGATTGTCTGGGTCAAAGAACTGTTTTTCAATTGTCCTAGTTAATTTTTATATAAATGTTCTATTCTTATGGAATCAATTTTGAATATCTTCTATTCCCTCCCTAATGATGCTTCTTCAAATACACAAGAGCCACTTGTAAAAATGTTGGCAACATGTCCTAAATCTTCCCTAATTTATAAATTCTTCCACTCCGCATCTCCTGACCGTATCAAAACCAAAGTGGAGCTTGCTTGGGAATCTGACTTAGATTCTACTGATATGTGGAATAGGATTTGGGCTTGGTCGTTGAAGATCAAGATCCGCCTCTACCACTCAATCTATGTTTTTTCTATACCATAGATTATATTATATCACCTACCTCTACAGCCAACTTTACACACTCAGATAATAAGAAATGCCGGTCTTGTGAGTTTCTGTCAGCAGATCTTTCTCATCTCCTCTTTTCATTTCCATCTGTGGTCTCTTGTTGGTCACAAATTTGGTCCCGCTTATCCACCATTTTTAAGTTCCATATCCCCATGTCCCACCTTCTCTTCATGGGTAGTCTGTCAGAAATCCTCACTCTACCATCTAGTGAAAAAGGGTTGTTTGATCTTATGTTAGCTTTATAATTTCAACAAATTGATTTGTTTTTCCAATATATGCTTTCTTCTGTCAACCTGCATTAGCAGCCTGGAATCAGTATTTTGTGCACACTAGGTTGTCTTTGGAGTCAGGGCAGTTAGTTCCACCTCTCCCTGTTATCCATGTACCTAAGCAGGAGAAGTGTGCCCATGCCCCTGGTGTGAAGACCGGACTGTGCAAGGATGCAGAATCAGGCAACAAGTGCCCAAGTGGCCCAGGTCCCTCCTCAACCACTACGGATCCAGGATTCAGTAGATCTCATAACCCATCCCCCCCCCACCCTCCCCACCCAAAGTATAGTGGAAGTTTGCTATTCCTGTTGTCCTCTTCTAGAGCTGCACCCCTGCTCTGTTATGCTGCACATTTTCAATTCTGGGACTCAGTCATGCTGCCTCTCTGGCTCAAAAGGCCAAGCCACATATAGTATGGGAGTGTCTGCAGTTACAGCCTTACTGGGAGAAAATTGTCTCTGTATTAGCGAGGGTGAGTGGGAAAGCTACCACCACCTCCCCACGGCTTTGTTTATCGAATTTATGGGAAACCACAGACCTGACTCTAACAGAACCCACATGGGCGTCTCTGGGATTTGCTCTGGCCAAAAGAAATATAGCCTAGGGATGGGGGACCAGAACTTTAACCAAACACTGAAAATGGGCCAATGATATGGACAATGCCATGATTGGCAAAGTGGAATATATCCCGAGGTGAAATTTGTATCTCTCCCTCAGTTGAAATGCGCAAGAATGCCATTGATATTGATGATTTTCCTGTCTAGTGCTGTACTTCACTGCGATGTAAGCTGTGAATCATGTATAGACACCCTCTCTTGCTATGTCACTGCTGAGTGGTTTTGTGGCCTGTCACTGTACCGTCACGATTGTTTAATAAAAAGATAATTAAAAAAAAAGAAAAAAAGCCAAGCCACACAGTTTCCACTTCTGGGAGCCGACAGCCCCATCACGCCCTCGCGGTCCCTGCATCCTATGCTGCCTGTTCTGCCCACTGCCAGGTCACTCATGTCCACTAATGTGCGCATGGCTGCCATGAAAGTGCAGTTCACCAGCTGCACTCCTGCTTCCTAGCGGTGTGCAGAAGGTGTTGAATCAAGAGAAAAAGATGTAGGCCACATGTCTACTGGCTAGAGCCAGAAGCGTGCTCAACCTTAGCTGCAGGCTCACTCACCCCCTGCTCCTCTTCCCAGCAACTGCATCTGGCACCAACTCTCAGTGCTCAAGACACATTCCCACTTTGTCCTTGTCCCCTAGTGCAAAACCTTGGAGAGTGAGCATGTGTTTTTTGTATGTACTACAAAGAATACTCCATTCTCGCTTTTCTGCATCTGGTGAAGAGGGGGGGGGGGGGGGGGCAATAAGCACAACTTAATAGATATACGTCCTCAATATTTATCTCGTCCTGTGTATTTTCATTGAAAGTAACTTTTCAAGATCCATAACAGGAACAAGTCCAAGCATGGCAGTGAAGGACATGTACAGTTCAAGGAATTAACACAGTGTCACTAGGTCTTCCATGGCTGTGTCTGAGCCTGTGGGATACGAGGGCCTCTCTAGTCATCTAGCAATAATGACCACCATGCGGTAGGCAGCTTAGGACAAAAGGGTATATGCATGATTGTGGCAGCTGGCGCTCTCTCAACACAACAATCATCTTGAGCCTCTGTGGGAGGGGGTGGGAAGGAGTAGTTTCTTACCTGTAACTCCAGTTCTGTAGTAGGGGTATCTCTGTTATAGTCATAATCTATGAATAGTCCCGCCCATGTGCGGGGACCCCGGAGCAATCAAAAAATATCTCTTAAGCTGTCCTGCATTTGCAAACCTGCAAAGACACTTAAGAGACAGACAAAATAATACAGCCTAATCACAATATGGCTGCACTGGCCAGCACTTCCTCTGAAGTGAAAACTAAAGCCAAAATAAAGTTTAAATGTCATTTTTATTCACATTTGACATGTTCCTTTATTAGCTCACACTCCCTTCACCAAAATCCCTTTAAACAATAGAGAGGCAGGGGTGGACAGACAAGCCCTATAGGCTGTCATTATGTGTCTGCTAAAGGGATACCGTGCCTTTAAGAAACTCTCCAGAGACCCCCGGTATCCCAGGATGCACAGCCAAAGCAAGTTACTTTCAGTTCTTTTTGAAGGTGTATAACAGGCCTGATACTGTCAGGTTACTCCACCGGGGAGGAGGGAGGGTCGCTTATGACTATAACAGAGATACCCCTACTACAGAACTGGAGTTACAGGTAAGAAACTACTCCTTCTGTAGTAGGGGATCTCTGTGTATAGTCATAATCTATGAATAGAATGGCAAGCCCATCCCAACCAACAAACAGCGGTGGAGTAAAAAACCAAACACCAACAAATTACTGTGCAAACAAATTCCTCAGCGAAGCCTGTCCAACCTGCGCATCTGCCCTAGCATCAGAATCCAGGCAGTAATGCTTTGTAAACGTATGGACCGACTTCCAGGTGGCAGCCTTACAAATGTCAGCAATTGGAACATTCCTAAGCAAAGCTGTAGTCGCTGCTTTGCCCCTAGTCGAATGCGCTGTAGGCTTACCCCCTAACGTCTTATTAGCTTTCTGATAACAAAGCTGAATACAGGACACAATCCATCTGGAGATGGACTGTTTTGAGGTAGCTAGACCAGTTCTTACTGAACCATAATTTACAAACAGTTGATCCGACCTGCGGATGTCTTTTGTCTTATCTAGATAGAATTTCAACACCCTACGCACATCTAGTGAATGCAGAGACCTCTCCGCCGGAGAAGAGGGATGCTGAAAAAATGTAGGCAAAGTTATCATTTGATTTACATGGAAATCTGATATCACTTTAGGCAAAAATTTAGGATGAGTACGCATTACCACTTTAGAAGCATGGAACACAGTATACGGCTCTTGACAACACAGAGCCTGAATTTCACTTACCCTCGTGGCCGATGTAATAGCCACAAGGAAGGCAGCTTTCCATGACAAATGCTGCAAAGAAGCCTTATGGATAGGCTCAAAAGGCTCCCTCATCAATCTGGACAACACAACGTTCAATTCCCATGGTGGCGAAGGTCGTCTAACAGGGGGAAACACCTTACGCAAACCCTCCAAAAAATCTTTAATCACAGGGATTTGAAAAAATGAGGTTTGGGAAGGGCCCTTTCTATACGCAGTCAAAGCTGCGAGATGAACTTTGATAGACTGAAAATTAAGCCCAGATTGAGCTAACTGCAGCAGATAAGGCAATGTACAGGATGTAGGGTCAATGTCCTTTGCCTTGCACCATAAACAGAATCTCTTCCACTTATAGGCATAAGAAGTCCTCGTAGACGGTCTCTTCGCCTCTTTCAAAATCTCCATACAGACCTGGGGTAGGTTCAAGTGTCCATACTGCACTAGTTCAGGAGCCATGCTGCCAAACTCAAGGACGAGAGATTGGGGTGAACCATCTGCCCTCCGAACTTCGTGAGAAGGTCCGGCCGACACGGCAGGCGCCTGTGGGGCAGAACAGACCGGTGAAGAAGGTCGGTGAACCACCATTGCCTCGGCCAATGCGGAGCAATCAGGATCATCCTGGCTCTGGATAGCGACAGCTTGATCAGCACCGCCGGAATCAGGGGAATGGGTGGAAAGGCGTAGAGAAAGCTGTTGGACCAGCTGATCCATAGGGCATTCCCCAGTGTCCCTGGTTGGTAGTACCTGGACGCGAAGTCGCGGCATTTGCTGTTTTCTGCCGTAGTGAACAGATCGATATCCGGAGTGCCCCACTCTGCGAAGACGTCTCTGAGCACGTCGTCGTTTAGCACCCACTCGTGATTTTCTTGAACGAGCCTGCTGAGCGCATCTGCTTGGGCATTCTGCACTCCCGGCAGATGGGTTGCCGTGATCGTCAGGTTCCTGGCCACCAGCCAATTCCAGATCGTCTGTGCCTCCCGAGACAGCGTGCGTGAACGGGAGCCCCCCTGCTTGTTGAGGTAGTACATGGTAGTAGTATTGTCCGTCTGAACAAGCAGGGAGTTCGTCGTGAAGGAGGGATGGAACGCCTTCAGGGCCAAGTGTACTGCTCTGAGTTCCAAAAAGTTGATGTGGTAAGTCATCTCCGTCTGCGACCATATCCCCTGAATCTGAAGAGGGCCCGAATGCGCTCCCCAGCCCTGGAGAGACGCATCGGTCACTATGGTCTGGACCGGAATATCCTTGTGGAAAGGAGTCCCCTTGCAAACATTCTCTGAGGAGCACCACCATTTCAGAGATTGGAGAGCGTGTTGGGACAGATGAATCTTGTCCTCCCAACGCCCCCGCCTCTGGTCCCATTGATCCTCCAGACATTCCTGCAGAGGCCTCATATGCAGACGTGCATTGGGGGTGAGAAAGATGCATGAAGCCATCGACTCCAGCAAGGAAGACACCGTCCTCACTGTAGGAGAGTGGGCTGAGGGGAGGTGCAGGGCCTTCCCACGGATCGATAAGCGTCTCTCCTCCGAAGGACACACGCTTGCGTTCAAGGTATTGACTGAGGCCCCCCAAGTACTGGAGACACTGCACAGGGATCGGCACGGACTTCGACATGTTGATGTGCAGTCCCAGGCGATGCAGCAAGGCAGCTGTCCTGTTGAAGTGACACTGGGCTTCCCGGTACGTGGAGGCTTTGATCAGCCAGTCGTCCAGGTATGGATACACAAACACCTTGCTCTTCCGCAAGTGTGCCGCCACCAGTGCCATGCACTTGGAGAACGTCCGTGGGGCAGACTTCAGCCCAAACGGGAGTACTGTATACTGGTAATGGTTGTTGCCTACCAGAAACCTCAGGAACTTGCGATGCTTTAGTGCGATCGGCACATGGAAGTAAGCGTCCTGCAGATCTATGGCGCACAGCCAGTCTCCTCGATGCAACGGAGGGTAAATCTGATGCAGGGACAACATACGGAACTTTTCTCTGCGGATCCACTTGTTTGCTTGACGCAGATCCAGAATAGGCCTGAACTCGTTTTTGTCCTTTTTTCTGACGAGAAAGAACCTGGAGTAAAGACCTTTTCCTTTTTGCCTCAAAGGAACAGCTTCTATGGCCTTCTTTTCCAACAGAACGTCCGCCTCCCGCTGGAGCTCCCGCACCATGTAGGGAGAGCGCACTGGTGGAATCTGTGGAGGCGGGCTGGTGAAACGAAGACTGTATCCATTGCAAACAATATTCAGCACCCACTTGTCCTGAGTTATTGTCCTCCACTCTGCCAGGTAGTGTTGAATACTTCCCCCCCCCACCGGAGCGGGTAACGGATGAGGGGGAAGTGACCCTTCAGGGCTTCGACCCGGCCGGGCCTTTGTTCCCCGACTAGGATTGATGCTGTCCCCTGCCCCTCTGGCGCTTCTGAAAGGACTGCCTGGGGAACTGTTGCTGTTGTTGCTGGTGCTGTTGTTGGTGACCAGACTGACGCCCTTGACCTCGTTGCTTCGAATAGCGCCTGCCATAGGAGCGGAACGACCTCTTCTGCTCCTTGGGTCTTTCCAACCCCACGGCCTTCAGGGTCTCCGCTTCGGCCTTCATGCGGGCCATCTTGTCATCCGCATGAGACCCGAACAGCGTCGTGCCGGAGAAAGGCAAATTGGCGATCTTCTGCTGCGCCTCAGGCTTCAAAGAGGTGAGCCTCAGCCAGGAATGCCTCCTCATGTGTACCCCGTGACAGTACCCATGGGCCGCCAGCAACGACACATCCCCCGCAGCACTAATGATCTGGTTAGAGACCATCATGCCCTCGTTCAGAACCTCCTGGAAATCCTCCCTTTTATCCCTAGGCAGGGAGGCAGCAAACTGTTGCAAGGAGTCCCAAAGTGACCGGTCATAGCGACCCAACAGAGCGGAGGCGCTAGCAGCCTTCATCGTGGTGGCCGACGTGGAGCACACTCTCCTCCCCAAGGAGTCCATCTTGCGACTCTCCTTATCCGGAGGGGCCGTGGAAGAGGGCGTCGTGGAGTGTTGTTTACGAGCCGCAACCACAATGACCGAGTCCGGGGGAGGGTCCACCCTGAGGAACGCCGGGTCCGAATCCGGGGCCCTGTACTTTTTCTGCAGTCTTGAGGGAGCCGACTTCACCACAGCTGGTGTCAAGAAGACCTCCATGGCTGGCTCCTCCAACCCCGGGACCAAAGGAAGGAGGGGACGTGACAGATGAGCCTTGTGCAATGTTTAAAAGATCACCGAGGTAGTGGGAACCGGGACTGCTACCGAGATCCCCAATTTCGCCGCTCCCCTCATCAGCACCTCCTGGAACGTGGCAACATCATCCACCGGCGAGATTCGGGTAGGCGGTGTCTCCGACAGTGAGGGAGAGAAACGTCCAGTGCCAGAAGAGTCCGTCCTCGTGCCTCTGGAACGAGATCTAAATCTCCGCCGTCCGTGTCTTGTGCGAGTGGACGACCTGCGTCTACTCCGTGACCTCCGTTGAGAGCGAGACCTAGGTCTTCGTGGAGCCTTAGGAGTCGCCGGGGAGACGGCGGAAGCTGTGGCATCGGCGGCGTAGGTCTCTTAGGCGGAGGAGGCGGAGGAGGAGGAGGAGGAGGAGGAGGAGTGGGAGGAGGAGGAGGAGGAGGAGGAGGAGGAGGAGGAGGAGGAGGTGGTGTAGGACGACGCTGAGGCAGCGGCTGAGAGAGAGGCTGCGGGGCTCCATCACTCCGTGCAGGAGAACCCGGACCAGCACTGTCCGGACTCTCGTCCACCCTTCTCTTCTTGGCGGGCCTGTCCCGTGTCGAAAAGCGCGAGGTGGAGCTCCGCCTTCTCCCAGATCCACGACTGGAGATTGTGATCACCGAAGACGTGTCACCAGTTGTCCTCGACGTCGAACTGAACGCCGACCTCGTACAGTGTCTCTTCGCCGATCGCCGTCCCCCCCTCGACGAACGGCCTCTCGATGTCGACCGGTGTCTCCTCGACGTCGACCTTCGTCGCCCCGCCGGCGAGCCTCGTCTCGACGTCGAGCTCCTTCGCTTCGCCGTCGGTCTTCGCCTCGCCGTCGACCTGCGCCTCGACGTCGACCTGCGCCTCGACGGCGATCTGCGCCTCGACGGCGATCTGTGCCTCGACGGCGATCTGTGCCTCGACGGCGATCTGTGCCTCGACGGCGATCTGCGCCGCGACGGCGATCTGCGCCGCGACGTCAGTCGCCGGTGTCTCGGCGTCGATGTCGTTCCAGGGGGCTCGGTACGACGTCGATGTTGTGTCGACGTCGACTGCGGAGTCTTCAACGGCGACCCGGTCCCGGGTCTCGCCGGCCCCTCTCTCGACGTCGAACGCCGAGAATGCCGAGATCCAGAGCCCTGGATCGACGGCGAACATACCGTCGCTTTATCCCTCGCCTTCGACGTCGAACGCGACCTACCAGCCGGTAGGCGCCGTTTCTGCCCTTTTTTCTGCCCGGAGGTCCCTCCAGTGGCTGAAGCAGGGGCAGAGGAAGGGGAAGGAGATCCTCCGAGCCCCGAAGTCCCACCTGTCCGCCGCTCTTCTTGTCCCTGGAGGCGAATCTTCTCCCTGTCCCTCAGGGTCCTCTTGGAGAAGTTCTTGCAGATGGCACATGCAGCAGGGACATGAGATGATGACAAGCAGAGGATGCAGACATCATGTGGGTCCGTCTTGGCCTTCTTCCTCCCACATTCAGGGCACTTATCAAATAAAGCCATGTTAAAAGTGGCCAAACTGCCCCAAATTGCAGGATGCAATAGAGGAAGGCGCTAGACGTCGAGTGAACAAACTATTTATCCAAAAATATCAAATATTATCCAAATATCCACCCAAAGGGTAGAGCTCAAGCTCCAGGGTCCTGCAAGCAGGAGCCGGAAAAAATAACTGAAAGTAAGTTGCTTTGGCTGTGCATCCTGGGATACCGGGGGTCTCTGGAGAGTTTCTTAAAGGCATGGTATCCCTTTAGCAGACACATAATGACAGCCTATAGGGCTTGTCTGTCCACCCCTTCCTCTCTATTGTTTAAAGGGATTTTGGTGAAGGGAGTGTGAGCTAATAAAGGAACATGTCAAATGTGAATAAAAATGACATTTAAACTTTATTTTGGCTTTTGTTTTCACTTCAGAGGAAGTGCTGGCCAGTGCAGCCATATTGTGATTAGGCTGTATTATTTTGTCTGTCTCTTAAGTGTCTTTGCAGGTTTGCAAATGCAGGACAGCTTAAGAGATATTTTTTGATTGCTCCGGGGTCCCCGCACATGGGCGGGACTATTCATAGATTATGACTATACACAGAGATCCCCTACTACAGAACCTAGGCTCTGCTAAAGACAGGAGGGGGCCAATACACTCAGGGGGTATGTATGCAAGGCAAAACAGGCCACCTCGAAATCCCCTTTCAGAAATTCAATTGCCAGGACAACCCATAAAATGTAATGCACTACAGCTCTGGGGATCATACTGCTTCCCACAGGTAAAAAAAACTCATGAGAACCTCCTTGCCATATATTGTATTAGATGCTGCTTCAGAAGAGGTTCTTGGAACTTCAGTTTCCCAGATGTCCTGGTGCAGTCAAGTCTATTGATAAAGTCCTCTGTATGGTGCCTGAGATTGTGGCTACCACGTATTGCCCCTGCAGTGTGCGAGGTGACAGAGCAGGTGCTCTTGGGTCAGTGTGGAAAATGTTATAGGAGGTGCTGGTCCCATTTGGAAGACAAGCCTCTATTTTCTGCCCCTAAATCCTTTGAGTTTGTATGTGAAGAAATGCCCCCCCCCCCTCCATTGAGATCGACCCTTATTTTCTGCAGCAACTCTCGAAATCAATAGATTTTATGGTTAAAGGTACCCTAAGCCTCAACTAAAAGCCCCAGTCTCAGGTAGCCAATAACAAGGTAATGCCTGAATGAATGGATAGCGAAGGAGTGTGCCCATATGAGGTCAAGGTGAGCGGTGCAAGTGCAGGGTCAGTGGTGTGCCTCTCTGTGTGTAGGATGAAAGGATAGCCCAAGTGAATGCAGCACAAGCGTTGTGCCTGCAGATTGAACGGCGTGTCTGCATGAGTGCGCAGCATTCCACAAGTGAGGGGTGCACAAAAGCAGAAGGAGAGGTGCGTTTTCATGCATGCAGAGGGAGGGCGTGCCTGTGGGAGTGCTGCATATCAAAAGCAGAACAACTGCATTGCCAATGCTTGTTTTTTGTTGTAATCTGTGTACATGGGCCTTTCATACATTCATATGCTCACATTTTTTGCCCTGTGGTTAAACTAGGACCGGTGTTTCAGGAACAGCCTCACAGTGGCATGTATCAGGCTTTTCTACCCTGGTGCAATCCTGTTGGTGGTTTTGACACCGACCTCTTCTATACCCGAAGACAATTTATAACTTTCGGCTGCTGTTGAATATGTTTAACTATTTTCCCTCAAGCATCAGCACAGTTAAGAAAAAGAAGTGGTGCAGTCTAGCGGTTAGGAAACTGCATTACAACATTATCTGCTGTTATGTGACTGACTGAAGAACCTGGCTCCTATCTTTCACAGAAGAGCGAGGCTTTTCCCATTGTCAATAGCACTTTCCACTTCGATGTGCTTAATAATGATATGCGTAGCACATTATTACTATTAAAATAGCTTAAGGCTTTGGCGGATGTCAGGTACCTTCAAGCCCTGGTCTTAAGGATCCTGTCACAGATCGGAGTCCATTTTATTTTGTTAATTTCTACAGCCCGAGATGGTGCACATCACTACCCACACATCAATAACAGAGACTGAACTTTTTGTAGCTTAATTTAATAACTTCCAATGAAGCTGCTCTACACGATCAATCCTGAAAACATAGATTTTCTGTGTGTATTCGTAGCTTCTTAGTTTCCAGAGACATAACACACCTTCAGACTGTCACATCCCACAAATTTCTGATGTCTTAAAGTGTGTGTGTGTATATGCAACACTGTTACTTTACTACTATCACTTGTATTGGTGAAGCTAAAAGGTAGCAACTCCACAATTTTTACATTTGTGTTCAGGATCAACATGGTGCATAAAATATTATTTTCTGTATCTTCAGTAACGAATGTCAGTAACTTCCTTGATATGCAACCTATTTGAATTTCCAAACCTAGTGGCAAGCTTTCAGGTGGCTTTTCTAACTTCTGTAGGGATAACAACTTTCCTGTTCAGGTCTGCAGAAGGTCTCCTTTCGTCTGCATGTACGTCCGTAAGATGAACAGATTCACTCCACCCATCATCAACTGGAACAGCAATAGCCTTAACACAAAATAGTAACACACAAAAAAAAATACCACAACTGAGAGGCAAGAAACTGTTGTCACTCAACTGTAGAGCTTAACGATCTGCTACAGGAGGACACTTCTGCAAAGATCTTCATTATAGACACAAAACGTCAAAGGAAAATTCATCCTTGAATAGACACATGGAACATATCTCCTTCAATCACTTCTTTATAACAGACTAACCCAAGTAAGACCATCAGCGTCGTAACTCATGTTCTGAATGTGACGTCTAGAACCTTAATTATCTTGAATTTAAAACGTCATCCTAAAACCCTCAGTTGAAATGACTGCAGCATTCCGGTCATTGGCTCGTCTTAAATATGCAAGGCTATTTTCTCCGCCAATGCAATGCCCATCGCACACAATCCGGTATTCTTCATTGCACACTGCCGGGATGGTTAAATGCGCAACGCGTCTGGGGCTGTCCACGCTATCGAACCTCTACCCAGCCGGCGTCTTTCTTTCTCTCCCTGCTGAGTCCGGCCCTATGGACACTCTGCTATACAACCAACTTAGAGCGTCCTGCAGGGAGCTACACCCCACATTTCCTCAGCTCCCTCCTTCGATGGCTGCCCTCGATCTGGCCTACACTTCCGCCTCCCCTCGCAAATTGGTCTCCAGACTTTACACCCTCACGCTGGCATCATCCCCGGTTTCCGCTGACCTCCCGGCGCTGCTTGGAGCGAGGACCTAGGCTCCAATTCTCTCAGGAAGTCTGGCTGTACTGCTGCATGCAGACCAAACGTCTGTCCCTTAACTATTGCCTGCGCCTCATCCATTTTAAATATCTGCACAGATTGTACCGCTCCCCTGTCCCGCTGCACAAGCTGGGCCTCATTTCTAGCGATAGATGTCTCCGATGCTCCGCCCCCGCTGCAGACTTCTCTCATCTCGCCTGGTTGTGCCCAAAGGTCTCTGCATATTGGCGCCATGTATGCACTGCCATCACTGAGATAACCTCCACGCCTGTCATGCCAGACCCACTGGTCTGCCTTTTAGGCTTTGTGAAACATTGCCCTGATGCTTCCCGCCGGCTCACCGCTATGCTGCTCGTTCTAGCGCGGTGCAGGGTCGCCATGCACTGGGGTCAGAGACCCGCGCTTGGGTTGAGGATGCTGCACTCTGTCAGACGCTTCTGTCCGAATTCTGGGATTTGACGCCGGTTATTTGCCGGCCGCTTGTTATTTGGGGACCCCCTCGTCTCTTACCACCGGAGCGCATTGGCATCTGCAGCCTCTCCCGCGCACCCTGCCCGCTCCTTGCCCGTGGCGGCCGACGGCGATGGCCCGTAGTGTGCAGCTCCCCCATTTATGTGCTCTGCTGGTTCTCTGTGGCCTTACCTGCCAGTACATGGTCTCTGCTGGGCGCTCCCCCCTGCCCTTCTTGCCCCGGCCTCTGTAAGTCCCCTCTGTGCACTGTTGTGGGCTGCTTATGTACAATTTGTTTCTATGAAGCATGTACCAGATGTGTTCTCTCCTTTTTGAGTGCGGACTCTCCGCCTATATACCTTGTAACCTGATGTGCAATTTCTTCAATAAAGGTTTTTTTTTTTTTTTTTTTTTTAAATATGCAAGTCTATGAATATTCGCCTACAATCCCAAAAACAGGCTACCTCCCTCTACGTTTTCTATAAAACCAACAGAACAGAATAGACAAACAATCATGCTAACATCCCAGCTCAACTATGCTTCCACCTCCCAAGAGCTCCCACCCTGAAGCAAAATACCCAACAGCACAAACACACACAAGGCGAGACAGACTCCTGCAATCAAGCAGAACAGCAACTAAAATTACTAATTCACACATCTACAGGCCATCTCACACAGTCCCATCCATCCAAGGCACAAATAAACCAGATAGCCACTAAATGTCACTTCCAAATACACCAAATATTCAAGAGATATGCACTTTACTAAACAGACTAAAGTAGATAAGACCTTGTATATACAGTCCGTTCAGACAACACAAAGGAAACAAAAACACATAGAATAATACACCTAGGGTAACGTCCACCTCACTGACTGCAGAGATCTAAAAGGTAATGACAAAACCCTATGGCCACGTACATGCCCAAATCCTGCATCACCAACAGCAGACTTCTAAGCAAATGGCATAGCCCTCCTGTGACAAACATACAACAAACACGACAATACAATTAATACCCCACTGGCATCCATCTGAACATTTTTATTTATTGTCTTCCTGAAAATAAATGCAGCACCTACCATTCACTTAATCCAATGGACTGAACAAAATACCCAAAACCCATTATCATGCGGCAACTCAGACTCTGGTCTGTGTTGAAACATGCATCCTTCAAGGAAATTCTAATGGTAGCTATTGAGCTATACAAATGCAAACAACATAATCGCTTAAGAATTGACTAAAGTTCTTCAAACATTTTCAAACACAAATCACTTTCAGGTCCCATAGCCACTCATAATAGGACTTCTAGTTGGAGGAAAATGGACCATAGCAAACACAGTTGCCCACATTTTACAAGATGTCAAAGAAATATATGACATAATGAAAGAGTAACACAGTCCAGCAAGTTTCAACATTAAAGGACAACGAGAAGCCGATGGACAACATCCGGTCACTCTGCATAAAGGTGGTGTAGTTTATAATCAAACTCATTTGTTCCCTCCTCTTATGAAAGCCAAAAACCTCCCTCAAGCTAACCCCTCTTCAACTCTATCAAGAATGAACCCCAAGCCAACATTACAATGCTACCTTGTTGACCTCTCACAAGCAATCAAAATGATGCAGCTAGGTTCAGGTGACATTCAACAGCTGGGCCAAGCAAGTAGGTAATTTATGGATCTGTCACCACAGCCAAGAATCGGAAAAAAAAACCATCTCCTCCCTGAACAGGAGTTGGGAAGCACCCATTTTATGAACCTTCCCTTCTCTACAGGGTCACTAGATTTACTAGCTGAGGAAGACAGAAATATTTTAAAAGCTATCCACCAATACACACCGTAAAATATATAAACACAACATACCACTTTCAGGAAAGTGGACTGTTTGTTTCTTTGCTCAGCTTGAAAGTGCACTCAGCCTAGCAAGCAGACAGGATTCCCACGGAAAGCAAACTCTTGAAGCTATGTACACTTTTCAGGGGCAGTAAGAGATTAATAAATGCATGGCAATTAAGAGATGGATATTACAGCACCGGAGGTAAAATGAAGAGAAACTTTTTCTCAACTCTAAGACAGCCAACTTGACGCATCTTCACATGTTTGGAATTTCTCAATTCTGCTATACTACACATATATACTCTCTGGGTGGTGGCCAGTTATTTATCATATATTATTTTGATGTAAAGGGCTATCTAGATTGCTGATCAGACCAACGAATCCTGTATAGCTAATTTAAATCATTCGTAATGCATCATCTTCCAGTTTGGTGGTAGAGTGTGAATACTGAGGTCCGACCTTTCAGTTCGTAGTTTTATCCCCATGTCGCTCTGGTTCACGCACTATCATTCTCAACTCACCTCATCTCATCTCCTCAGAAACACAAGGTTAAACTTCCCTCAAGCATTACTTTATTGGATTATTATTTTGCAGCAGGGGCAGATTTCACAATTCTGCCTCGCAGCAAACTGTTTTTGTCATTTTATGAACACCACTGAAAATAAAAGATGAAGTCAATCAAGTAACGTCTCCTGAAGTTAGTGCAGATGCTGCCACATTGAATCAGCGGAGATTGTGCACATTGAACACAGTGTAACTAACGCAATCTGCTGAATACTAAAAGGGCACCTTCAGGAGACACTTCTTTATCTTGTAGGTCAGGACAGAGTTCTCAGAAGTTATATTCAGAGCTGTGTTTACCAGATGTTAGCACATTTCCATTCTCCCACATCACCAGCCCTGTTAAAGCAAAATCATGATCAGCTAAAATGTTTAATCTAAGCTATTCACTTCGTTTACTAAATTGCATTAGCTTACCTGAAATATATCTTCATTGCTGTTGTGTGTCTGACATGATTTGTGCCCTCCAGAGGGAGCACTTTCGCTTTACAAGAGGCCATTGCAGTTTGCTGGTCGCTCATTTCTCAGAAAATAGAAAGCTCTTGAAAGTTCAGTTTAACATACTGCTAAGCTTTCACTTATCAAGGGCTGGCAACTTTTCAGAAAGTGGGGACTGTGCCACGGCATTTGAATAAGAGTGTCGGGATGTGGAGCATGAGGAATTGCAACATTTACAAGAACAAAACCACTCTAATTTGAGCGGGGGCGTTGAGCGTTGTGGCTGGGGAGGGGGAAAGGGGTGGGTAACAGCTTTCAGATAATTAAGACCTGCAGGGAACAAACCTTCTTATTCATCAACAATCAAAGATAAACACCGAGTGGCTCCAACACTTAAGTAATACATTTTGAAAAGCGCATCGTTCAGAACCTGCGGTTAAGAAGTGTGTGGCTATTTTGAGGAAAAGTCAGGCAAATAAAATGCAGATAAAATCGACCGCAACAGAACGCAGTTTCCTTCTTATGGCTGTCGCATTTGTGTAATGCACAGTCTGCAATAATTATACCTGTTGGCGAGGCTAGCTGTTCAAAGGTGTCTTCAAGACAATCCCAAGGTTTCTAGCATGCCATATGTATGGATATTATTTGTGCTCCAGCTCTTAGCCAGGTTGCACTGTTTTCTTGAGCGGTTTTGGATTAGTGCAGGGGTCTCCAACCTTTTCTGTAGTGAGAGCTACTTCTGCTCAAGTAAAGTTTTCCTGAGCTACTAGCAAATTTTATAACTGTAAAATAGTGACTACACTATGAGCACCCAAAGCAAGATTTTCAGTAGTTACCACCCACGTATACCAAGTACGGTTACCAGCAGAAATGCTGGGGAAAAGCTCATCAATATTAAATGCCTCTCCTCGACTTATGAAGTAACATTCAAATCTTGACATGCCCAGTGGCACAAAGGACATAAGAACAGCAGTAATTCTCCCCAGCTCAGCTTGAATGATCATTCACCAGTTTCTGAAAATGCACATTTTTCTATCTAATACCACTTTCCACTGTGGGCAAACAAACTCAATTTTCCAGAAGAAAACCCATTTTTGAAACTAAAACTGCT
Source organism: Triturus cristatus (assembly GCF_964204655.1). Lineage (NCBI taxonomy): Eukaryota > Metazoa > Chordata > Amphibia > Caudata > Salamandridae > Triturus > Triturus cristatus. The sequence goes on from NC_140591.1 coordinate 1,247,443,846, forward strand.
TTTAAAATATCAGTTTTCAGTTTTTGAGAAATGCACAGTCTCAAAACATTAGCTTGTAATGTTCATCATGTATTCCCATGTACAAATGCCTCATATGGACAGACTACTTTGAATTCCCAGGTATTACAGTCATATGCCATGGATGATCACCATAGCACCACAGATGACTGGATTATGCCAGTAAAGCCCACCTCTATACTAGGGCCACAGTTGTGCCAAGGCTGGAAACCATATGGATCAGGGATAAGACCATATATATCAGTCATGACCATTAATATGCCAGGAATAGGTACATAAAGACCAGTCATGCTCTTAGTAAGTCTATGATGGCTGCCAGTATAACACAACTAGACCAAAAACACTAAAATAGTCAAGGATGACCATTATTATGCCATTGGCACTTTTATGCCAGGAATGGACACAATTATGCCATAGATAACACTCTTATGATGGAGGCTAGCATATATATATTTGGCGGTTCTTGTCACCAGGCATAGTTTCAGGAAGCAATAGTGTTTATTATGGACACACACATAAATGTTGATGAATCTCTTATTTTTTTCTGGTCTTGATCATACCCTGTTCTCCTCCGGTCTTGAGCTGATCATGCATCTAACTGACACATTTTCACTCTGACTCCTGCAGTCCCGCACGTTGGTGGATCAGCACTGATTACAGCTCAGGCTAAAGCTGCCATAGTTTTTTGATGGTGCACTGTTCACACACATCTGACTGATAAAGGAGGGACTTCAACGTGGTCAATCTCCCTGTGGCTTAATTATATTGAGATTGGATACAGACTATAATGTATCAGGTCCTATAAGCCAACATAGTGTGTGTTTGAGTGTTAGTATTAGTTACTGTCATAGGTTTGGCTGGCTGTCATTCTAAGGGTCTTGAGATGATCAGTGCTGCCTTCTTTAATAGGCACCTACCCTCTGAATTTGAAACTATGCTTGACTTCACCTCAGAGAGCTACTTTGAAGGTACTGGTGAGCTACCAGTAGCTCCCGAGCTACTCGTTGGAGACCCCTGGATTAGTGATTGGATGGTTCCAATAGCTGCTTATGCCCCTGCTCCAACTACAACTTTCGAGCCCTACGAAGCGTTGTGCATTATCAAGGGTTACTTCCTGTGCACACCGCCGCGTCATTACTTTTGAATGCAGCAGCCATGTTCGGCGAGTGGCAACCCCTCAGGGGCAAGTATCACTTTTGGGTTAATCATATCTATGCCACTTGCATGGAAGGCAGAAATGCTGTGAAAGTTGGCTATGTACTAAATTCAAACTGCACTAAATGTGTGCCTGGTGTTCTGTGCAATGACTTTGTGCGTCAGTCTTGGTTTGTGATGCAGGAGTCTCCTTAGAGATGGCACTGCTGAGTTGTGTAATGAATGTGTGTATGACGAGGGTATAATCTGGTGTGTTTTGTTCCACTTCAGAGATTTCTTAACGTGACCAGTGCAGTAAGAAGAGACATGGTAGGCCGACATTAGGCTTATCTGTGCTGTGTGCCCTTGCTTCGAGGTAGTTGGGAATAATATGTTGTTTTGGTGCCTGATGCTGCTGAAACGCTGCAAAACAAATCCTAAGTTATATTTACACTGAACGGTATATGTATGCGGTGTTGGAACTTTGTGAGATGTTTTGTTGCGTCTGCTGTTTCGGTACAGCAATAGCCAAATATATGGCATATATGTGCAGTGTTGAGGGCACAATAAGTGTACATTCTGTCTAATGTATCAAAATGGAGTTTTGTGGGTGACATTTCTTGGTGGCAAGTACTGCTACACCACTGTGATGTCCCAGCAACATAGCATAACTAACCGCTGTTAAATATATCAACAAGGTGTGAAAAAATGTTCAGTATAAAGTTGGTCAACACAGCGGGAACTATAAACAGAAGGCAAACAATGTGAACTTTTTGAAGGTGAAATGTTTAAAAAAACATTTTAATACTACTTTCAATATTATTTGCTACAGTGCAACAAATTAAATGCGCATCTGTATACCACATTACATTGTGAGGCAACTGAACAAGTGATATCCAACACCATAGACCACTATTACAAGCTAGCATCCATGAAACCGGTTTATACCAGTTGGCATTTTGTAAGTGCCAGACATACACAAACGGGTAGGCGCTGATGAGTACTAAGATATATAATCCAAAGAGTTAAACCTTGTATTTTCCAAATAGTTGTGCAGAAAAAAAAGAATTTGATAGGCAAAGGAGGTGGTGTGGATGAAAACCGTAGAGGTTAAGAAAGCAAAGAAAAAGTGTGACAGCAATGTACCTCTGTGGTCAGCTCAGAAGCAGAACATATTTATTTCCAAGACAAATATACAATACAATTTCATTATAAAAGAACAAATACACATTACAATTTCATCACTAAAATCCCTCAAATTAATTAAATGTTTCTCGGCTAAAATTTATCAAGATATCCTGTACTCCAGACCACAATCCATACTGCAGATATCTAATATAAAATAACATATCTTAAATTTGATTAACAATTTAAATATACAATTATAAAATTTTAAAATTTCCGTTTTTCGATATGCAATAAATTACTAGCAACTGTAATCACAATATCAAATTGCTTCATAGCAAATAAAGTGACAAGTGCTTCACTACGTGATCTTATGTCATACTTCATGAAGAGTGGATGCAATATCTTTTTTCTTTCACTCAAGAGTACAATCTAACAATAAGTGCGTTACAGAAAACTTATTTTTTAAGGTACAGAAACAATAACCACTACTTTCCCCAAAAATAGTTTTGCAGGATAAAAAAATGAATAATTGGATTGGTGGAGAAGGAGGGTGTGGATGAAAACCTTCGAGATTAAGTAAACAAAGCAAATAAGTGACAGCAAAGTACGCCAGTGGTCAACTCTGAAGTGATTCAAAGTACAATTGATTGATCCAAAGGGTATGCTAAGACATTCTTGGCTTCAAGTAAGGTGGACACAGAACTCTGCTGGAATACTATTCAGCATAACGGCCCCAGTTAAATTATGTTAAAAGTTCGGAAATGGCAATAAAGGAGCATTGAACATGAAGGCGAAGACAATTTAATCAGGACATGGTTCCCTCGGTGTTATTTTACTTCACAATATACACTTGTAATGCCAGCCCAGACATGGGATGTTGCATACGGTGTTAATCAGGCTACACTCATTGTTAAACTATCTTTGATTTGAAATGGGCAACAAAAGTGGCAGTTTTGGTGTTTTTACATTATATACAAAGATGTCATTCAACATTGATGTTTTGCAGAACGTGATGGATCTAATGTGTTGTTAAAACTGTGGTGCGGTAGCTTACTGGCTCTTTCACAGGAGAAAAGGGCGCATGAAGATCATTGTAATTAGGACTTGATCCCAAGAGTCGCTCGAGGGCCTCATGAAGGACAGCTTACAACATTCGTGGTGGGAGCAGGGTTTGTGGCCCACTGCACACCAAGCCCAAAAAAGAGTCTCCTATGGAACTAGCAATTTACCCTCATTTTCCTCAAATAGGGTACAACAAAGCAATGGATGCCTCGAGTAGTGTATTCCTACCTATAAATGGGATGTAGCCCTGCAACAACTATTCCAGCACAGGCCTAGTTGGTGTCTTTTCCCAGGTTTCAGGCAGCCTCAGGAGCACCAAAGTCAGAGGTGGCAGGGTAAGGACTTCATACAGCAGTCAAAAAAATAGCAGGAAAGGACAGGGACTGCCAACAAGGGTCTTGTGGGTGGAGAATTGAGAGTCACCTGCTGGAGAAAAAATGGCACTAGCAAATGAGGATCACAAGAAGGAAGAATGGAGAGCTTAAGCACAGGTCCATGGTGGCCAAAGAAAAGAGACACTAATGTTAGGAACGTGGAAGTGGGTTGAGAGAGCTTAAAAAGAATGCCCTTAAGGATCAAGGGAGAATGTAGTAAATATATTTGTTGCATGGAGGAGGGGAACAAAGATGTGGAATATTGTTTGGGGTGAAAGACTACAAGTTTTTATGTTCATTATGTCCAGCTCGCAAGCTGACCAGACTCCCTGCAACACAAACTCTTTAACAGCCTGTTTCAGGTACCACATTATGGATCTATGAAAGGGGTCCATACCCAGGCTGCACCTAGTTGGTCAGCCTAGTCCCCTCCACCTTGGACACTGTCAACCTCATCTACGGAGTTCCACAGGCATCCTCACTCAGCCAAACCTGGTTCAAAGCCTACATGATCCCACTCGTCAGTATCATCTGTGCCCACAGAATCAACAACATATTCTACGCTACTGACTCACAGCTCATATTCTCCTTCTCTGGCAAGACCCCAAAAACCTGAAACAATGTCTCTGTCTGCATGACCAACGTCGCTAGATGGATAAAAACCAACTGACTAAAGCTCAATACAAAGTGGAATACAACATTTGCCCCACATACCTTAACCACCATATACACTTCCACAAACCTACCAGACACTTCTGTTCAGACCAGACTCCTACATGCACACGCACCCTGCATACACAGAACCAGACCCTGCAGTCATGCTTTCTCCTACATCACTCCTAAAGCCTGGAACAACCTGCCCCTGCACATCAGTCACCACTTTAGTTCTTAAATCGAAACTTAAGACCTGGCTCTCTACCTAGCCCCTGCCCTGACTGAGTCCATACAGCTTCCATAAAATTAAATATAACATTGTGTGCAACTTGAGAAATGTTTGTATTTACATGTATACATTGTACAGACTAGTAGATATTGTTCATTAATGCAAATCCTTTACTGTTCGGATGATCGCTCAAAGGAATGAGGTGAGCCGTGTGCTAAGCTTGCATTACTTACAGTGGCTCCAGTATAAAAACATGCATACAGGTTTCCAAAACTAACAATTTCAGTCTATTTATAATGCCACCAGAATGATGCCAGATTATATGCAAATTAATGCATAAGCATGATTGGTTATTGCCTTCAAATTAAAATCTACATAAAAGTATTTGCTACATGAAAAAAACGTTTTCCTAAACTATTGCACAGCTTTACCATTTTTCAGAGGCATCATTAAAAAATGAATAATATAAAATCCATGTAAAAACCCCTATGGGCAATATGATAATAAATGCGGGGCACTGTTGGAATATGTCCTTACATAGGAGCAGATTTACAACTTTCAGGAATTCACAAGAGTTTACAAAACTAGGCCTGCAAATCGTACTGCTATTAAACGTTTGTGAATTCCATTTTTGCATGAGCAAATATACACATGTATATTTGTTCATGCCAAAATGTGAGTGACTGCAAATTTACCTTCCCTGAACATACTTTTTTGCCCATCCTGGAAAACGTTTGTTTGCCAGGAGTACATTCCCAACCTTTTCTGGAGTAGGGAGGGATCTGGAAGGATTTGGTGAATACCCTTAAACATGTTTGTTTGTGGGTGAGCACACAAAGGGCATTACAATCCTTGAACTACTGCTTCTGGACTACTTCTCACCTTTGTATCTAAAATCCAAATGCTGATGTAAGAGGAGTACTAACAATCTGATAGGCTATCAGAGTTCTGATATATCGAGAAGGCTGCCATTATCTGTCATCTCACTGCAAAGCACCAAGAGAACTCAGTGTTTTTGTTTTAAGGAACAAGTAGATTTCTGAAATATCTTCTCCCTTGGAAAAGATGATATTTTATAAAAGTACACACCCCTAGGTGAAGTACACGGAGGGATTGCCTGCAGTGTCCAAGTATAAGATCAATAAAGCCGCATTTTAGCAGCAGGGTAGAGGGATTTGCAAAGGAGTGTCTCAAATATGGTGGAAGTGCACAAGTCGATTGCGGGCTGGCCTGTGGCAGCAAAGGACAGAAGAAGCAATCAAGGTCTTCTGAGGCAGGAAAGAAAACGTGCAAGGAGCAGATCCTAGGCTGGCCATGGGCCTCTCCTTGCAGGTTTTCTGTATGAGTCTCTGATTTAGAATGGGATGTAGACAAAAGTCCCCATGGGTGGCAGGCCCACTAGAATCAAGGAACGGTGGCAGCACATAAGGGCCATGTGAAAGGTGGGGAACCCACTCAGACAGAACAGTTGTGGCCATGGACGGGGCAGCAAAGAGGATCTAATGACGCAATGGAGAGCCCTACTACGGCCAAGAAAGCTGGTAAGCTAACAAGAGTCTCTGAAGTGAGGGGAGAGAGGAAAGCCTGCAGGCAGCAGGCCAGCAGCAACCCAGGAAGGAGAAATGACAAACACATTTTTGAAGAGTATTCAGGGAAGCCTCGAAAAAGCAGGCCTGCTACTGCTTAAGATGTAGCAGCAAGGTTGTGCCATGGAAATCAGGGGAGGAGAAAGACACCATTCTGTGTTTTGTTTTTAAATAAGCAACGTAATAGAAAAATATCAGAGGTCAAGTCAATTTTTACATTAAGTAGTAAAATCTTGGAATACCCTGCCTTGACTTGTTTTTATTTTCTTTGTGTGAGACATACTAACTTTAAACAAGCATTTACAATGCAATGGTCTCGGCATTGTTAAAGTTAGAGCTATTGGCATTGCTCCACGCCTCACCTCGCACTCAGTTTTCTCTTAGTCTGGTAGTCTGTTCCTTTCCTTCGCTCCTCGTCAGCAGTGAAACTGCATTAACACAGGTGAACTTTGTGCAGCTCTGTGCAGCGTTCCAGTTCACTTCTTAGCAATTATCCACAGGGTCAGTGCATTCCCTGAGAGCGCTCACGAGCCTATGCAGCTTCAGGCCCATGAAAGGAAAGCGGAGAAGTAATGAAATGCTGGCCTCTGCCACTTGGTGGGGTAGCCAAATCGCCCCATGTTGACACAGAAGCATGCTTTCAGTGCTGGGCTTGCATTTAGCTTCCTGATGCACTCTGGGAGTTGTAGTCTTTGGATTATCATGCACTATTTATTATAAAATTAAGTATCAGCAGATCAATGAAAAGCAAAATGGAAAGTTTTAAAACGTTCATTAAAAGTGATGGCATTTGAAACTGAAAACTAAAAATTAAGTCCGTATTCTCTTTATCTGTGGGAGTAGAACAAGTGCAGCAAGCGGATTTCAAGAAGGGACGACTGGAGGCCTCAACCGAAGCAGCAGTGCTGTGCGTTGACGAAAAGAGAGCATGCCTTATGGGGAAAAAAGACAACGTGAGATACTAGTGGCCAGTATGCTGCTTAGTGTTCTAGAAATAAAACTAGATTTGGAAAAGATTAAACGTTCGCATTAAAATTATAATTTTGATTCTCACGTTTATTTGTGAAATAAATAAAATATTTCTTCATTTGTGTATGTTCGATGTATACTTGTTTCCGTATTTTGAGGTTCAAATTGTTTACGCGGGTGTCTCCGGCTTCCAGTAGTAATTAAGTGGGAGGCCACAGAAATCTACAAGTTAAGAATCGTTGACCTGTAGAATTAACATGCGGCTCCTGGCACACTGGTCACGTCTCTTCTTGTGTGGAGCTGAAATTCACCAAGCAACGGCAGACAATCCCCGTACACGCCGCAGACAGAGGGTAACCGCACGTAATTCCCGGTATGAGGCTGTCTGGGGACAAGCAGCCTATGGGTGCTGCATGCGGCGGGAAACGTGGCGTCGTGAGTCGAACCCACAAAAATCTCAAAACAGAACAGAGAAAGGCCCCTGACCACCTGTCGCCGTCTCGGGCAGTACAGCATACAGCTTTAAGGCCTTGTCTGATGACATGAAAGAGGGGGCCTGTGAATTACGAAGAAATCCTGGGAGGCCTAAGGCAGTGTGCAAGAAAAAGTAATGTGCAGCGCGAAATATGAGAGTAAATCTATTTTCTGGATGATCGCAACGATTACAGGTAAAGCAAAGGTCGCCAGATTTGCAGAGGAGCACACAAACTGACCCTGGAGTGAAGCCTGGCATAGAACTCTACCGTCCTTGTTTCGTCACAATCAGCATCCAAAGAGTATGGGCAGGGATCATCGTCGCGGGCTGAGCTGTTCAAAAGTGGTGAATGCGTGGGCACTTCCTGAAATAAATTGTAATCAGTCTGTTGTGACAGTGTACAGGGCGACAGTGCACGAGCAGAAACAGACACCAACTACCAGGGCACTCGGAAGCTTCCACACTAGCAGGGTGCAACACTCATTCGTCTCTCAGATGGTTGACGCGGTTTGCGCAGGGTGGGGCAAGGGGGTGCAGGGGCACCTCTGACACCCTTCATTTTGCATACGAGTCGCCGAGGGGGTTACAAATGGCCCAACTCTTGCAAACCGCCTTGTACGCAGACAAAAACAAGCACACCACCGCCTTTCTCCGAGGCGAAGCAGAAATGCCTCGGATAAAGGCAGCGGCGTTTCCGGATTCGGGGGCGTGTTTTTCTGTTCTCTCCTCTTGCCATTGCCTGGAGGAGATAATGAGAAAAGTAGCAACAACAAAAAAACGCCCCCGAATCCGAAAAGGACGGGGCCTGTTCGGAGAGACAAACCTCTTCTCCAATGGCTGGCCAGCATTTAAGAGGCCAGCCAATGGAGAAGAGGAGAGAAGAGGGAGAAGAGGAGAGAAGAGGGGCGGATTCAAGCCCCTCTTCTCCAAAACATTAAATCTCGGAGCGAGACTGCGCAAGCGCAGCCTTCGAGCCGAGACCTAAAAATGTACTTTTATGGACACCATGCTCACCAAAGAGCGTTAATTGTCTTACTTATTTAAAGATTTAAGAAACATTATTTTGGAAACCATAACATTAATGCCTTGACCATTAACACAATCAGTCTCCAGGAACTTAAATCAACCTTTGTAAAGCCATTCCTTTTTAGTGAGAACCCAATTCAATCCCTAGTTCTTAGGGAAAATTGTGAAAACGCATTTTCTTCCTTCACAGTTGAAGTAATTCGCAGCCTTATACATGTTCTGTATCTGATCAAACTAGATGTACCTCAGCTTCTGAAATTCCTTCAGAAAACCTCTATTTGATTACAGTTTTTTCCCTACATTGTTGCATATAATTTTGTGTAAAGCATGCTGGTGCCTTCTGGTACAGCAGTCATATACAAACATATGAAGTAATAAAAACTGTCAATGCGATGTGTGCTGCGCTGCGGTGCACTTGTGAGATAATTTTGTAGAAGACAAAGCAATTAAACCTTAGCACTTATGAATTCTTGAAAATCATTAATGATTACCTTCTATGTAGGTATGTGGTATTTCTATAGAGCAAACCTAGCCAAAAGGCAGGGTCAAAGACAAGAATAGAATCAATGAGTAATGGGAGAGGTACCTGGGTGTGGATTGTTTATACACTGTAATGCAGTTTTATTTAAGGGGGTGCATCTTCAACTCTTTTCTAAACTGGAGCAGATTTGGGATGGTGCCGATAGGTACTTGGATGTTGTTTCAGATCAGGGAGCAGAGATGAAAAAGGCCTTCTGCCTTATTTTTGTTTCTTCTTTTTAACACTTCCTAGTCTGCTATATGATGGTATCCTGGACGCAGTTGTGCCAGGGAACCCCCAGAGATGGCAATGGCGCTGGAACAGTTTTGAGAATGGGGTGCTGCCTACGGACATCAATTCACTAAAGACAGAGTTGTGAAACATCCAAATGCAGTTTAAAGAGCAAGGGTAGCTTACCTAATGTGGGATTGCCCTCCAGTGCAGCTGAGGGGCAGTGCTAGGTAAAATAGTGCATTTTAGAGCACATGTTAACATATACATGGCTAAAATATGGAGGGGCGGTTCTAATCCTGAAATGTCTGCTTGGCTCAGGGTTACAACTTGTGCAAGAACACCACGCTTTTTCTCAGCACAAATTCTGTTAAGTAAAACATAGTGGAATCTGTATGGGGTAATCGCACAATAGTCTGAGGCTTCAGCTCAGAATGAATCTCTCATTCTGAGGTGTAGAACTTAGAACTTGTAGGTAAAATCACACCGTGGCTGTATTTTCTTAGTGCAGTAATAATAACTCCTTATGTATCATGGTTTTCATAAAAAAACAATCATGCTTCAATGTTATTTAAATACTTTAATTTTCTTTTAACTCAAACTCTGCATTTAATGTTTCATAAAGTAAAATAACAAAATAGCGGTAGGATATAAACATAGGAGGTAAAAAAAGGACACTATCAAATTATACATTATCAAGGCATTACTGAAAAACTGCATATTTTTGCTAGTATTCTGAAAGATGAAGGGGACAGAGATGGTAGGCCAAGAGTTTGAACAAAGAGGATATTTTTATTTATGCATCAAAATATTGACATACTACAGGCTTCCCTTTTCACACTCGTGCCCCCGCAAGTGTGTGACTAGGGTCAAATTACAAAACACCTTCACTTTTGATTTAGAGGATAGAAAAGTAAAGAATTATCAGCATCTGGTCAGAAGAAACTATCAGACATCGGTGTTTAAAAATAAAATATTAAGGGCTGCAAGACATATGTAAAGGCCTCTTTATTGTTTATATTGAAAGTGAACTTCAAGGTAATATAGAGTTGTTATAGCACCTCTCGCACACCTCGTTCCAGTACCACTGAAGATGGTGAGCTTGTCTCCATGATAAGCTTGGGTGCTGGTCGTGGAGGCTTTGTAAATTATGCATCTGGTTTTGAAAATGGCGTGGCCCAGCGAGGGGAGCCAATTGAGTTCCATCAGGAGGGGATGGTGAGATAATACTTCTTCAAAGCACTGGATGAAAAGTGCTGCGGCTTGTAGGAGGCCCTTAAGGGGAGGCAGTATATGTATTATAATATACCATTTTAACAACGAATGAAGAGGAGGGGTACTTTTGAGATAGCAGCACTCATTTATTTAGTTTGCAAAAAATAGGTGAAATTGTATGTTTTAATCTTTTGGAAAACTTAAGAGTATGGTTTGTGATGTTCTAAACATCTTGAATATCTGCAAACAAATTAGTAAAAAAATGTACTGGCCTTAGTCCACTTTGTAATTTATCTCTAATGTTAGCTACATATTCTGCTAGTTTGTACAGCGCTCCACTGTCCCCTGGGACTAGATCTGCGCCAATAAAAAGCTCCAATAAAATTATAGATGAAATAAAGGATGTGAATTAAAACAATAATAACAATAATGATGTAAGACCAATAATCAAAACTTTTAAGAGCTTGAAATTAAATATTATTGGAACCGGCTGGCGACTACAGCAACTAGTGAATGCATGATTATAGATGCAGTTCAATTTTGTGGACGTTTTTTCACAGTTTCAAGTCAAATGTAAATATAAAGACAACTTGTGTTTCGCTGTTTATTGCTCGTTTCACATTGGATATTTTTTTGATAGCCAAGCTATTCAAAATGTAAAGGGTCTCTGCTTCTCACAACATCCCAGGGTCTGTGTAATCCTCTGATCTCTCGCACGGCTGAGCCAGGGTATATCCCGTCTCCTTTCCTTTGCAAGTCTGGGCATAGACATACCTGGGGCAGTCAGCCTGATTAGCCTTAGGCAGCATAGAGAGTAAGACGGAGGAAAGCCTTTGCTGTCACTTGGCCTGGCACGGTCTTCCATGCACAGACTGACCAGATACCAAGCCATGGTCACACCCATCTTGCGCATCAGCTGAAAAGCCAGTAAAATGTATTGTATTATAATTGCATTTATATACCGCTTACTACCCCTGACGAGGCCTCAAAGCAATTTTTTGGCAAGTAGCACGCTACTCCACGACCCATAAAGGAATAGTGTTGAATTAATATACTGAAATATGAAAGTAATTTAAGTGGTGGGTAGGTTAGTCAGTTACTTGGATGAACATACATCAGCACCACAGCCAGAGCGGTCTGCATTGATAACCGGAGGTGTATGCAGGTGAGCAACGTCCATTGGGCTAAAAGGGCTTCAGCTCCCCGTCCCCACCCCTTTACGTGCCTTAGTGGGCTGCTGCAGCTTCCAGGACAAACGCAGTTTATTATTTTCCTGCTGTGTGCTGTGCTGCACTGGAGACTGGGCATCATTGATGCCCACCTCCAAAGTATTTCACAGGTCATGCAGATTGCAGAGTATAACCAAACATTTGTAATGCAGTAGGTCTCGCATTACTGAAAGTTTGAGCTATTGGCGTTGCAAATGACAATGTTTGTTAGATTTTTTTTGTTAAAGAATATCTCAGCTGTAGCATAAGTAAGGGTGCAATACCTTATGTGGCTAATAGATGTCCCTTTATAACTCCACATGGACACCTGGTAATAACAGCCTGTGGTACTGCACGTTTTTGTGGATTTGATTTTATTACTTATGCTACTGATGGGATATTTTTAACAACTAAAAAAAAAAAAAAAAAAAAAAAAAAAAAAAAAAACATTTTCTACGCCAATAGCTCAAACTTTCAGTAATGCAAGACGTATTGCGTTGAGTGAAGTAGGTAAAACGGTCTTTCATGTGATTGCTTAAAGTAATCACTAAATTAATTCCTTAAGCCAGTCTGCAAAGTTAAAAAAAACTTTTCCTCTGCAAATCTATCACTTGAAGATGTCAACATACAGTGTGCGGATGAAGACTGGGAGAAATCCCACAGATATGGCCAACTACCGACCGTTGTCCCTGCTAAGCACGGAATATAAAATATTAAGCAAGGTGCTGGCTAATAGGTTATTGCCCTCTTTGTCCAGGCTAATCCACATTGACCAAACCGGGTTCCTTCCGTCACGTAGCACATCGTTAAATGTCAGGAAGTTACACCACTTAATGACGGAAGCCCCGAGCCGCTACCCACATGCAGGCTGTCTTTCTTTAGATTTAAGACAAGCCTTTGATTCCATTAACTGGGAGTATATGTTCCAGGCCCTGGCGAAATTTGGGATCCCAGAGGGGTATATCGCCTGGCTGCGTCTGCTTTATAATGCCTCTACGGCGCGAGCCCAAACTGGTAGCCACATTTCGGAGGAATATTCCATTCATCAAGGGACTAGGCAAGGCTGTCCCCTATCGCCTCTTATTTTCATACTGGCATTGGAACCATTAGCCATAACACTGCGGAAAGAATTCGCAGATCGGGGCATAATGTTGGGAAATACAATACACCTGTTCTTGGCATATGCAGATATCATTTTGTATCTACAGGACCTCACTATGCCATTAGCCTCAATATACGACACGTTCCGTCGATTTGAAATTATGTTTGGATTGGCTATCAATGTGGGGAAATCACACGCTTTCTTCTTCACAGACCATGCAGGAATTGACAGTATGGCCTTTGGAGACGCTCAACTAGTGGTGGCCCCGAATACTTTTAAATACCTAGGCATAAAAATTTACAGGGCACATGAAGATATGTTAGATGGTAACTTGCACAAAGCAATTCGGTCTCTGAGATCCAGTATAGTTTTCTGGACGGCATTGCCACTATCTGTTATGGGGAGGGTGGCCCTAGCAAAAATGGTGGTGCTGCCGAGGTTCTTGTACTATTTCACAAATTTACCATTAATCGTGCCGCAGGCCATATTCAAACTGCTGAACACGATGCTCAATTACCTTAGTTGGGGGAACGGTAGAAGACGTACAAGCTTAAAGAAGCTGCAAGTAGGTACACAAATGGGAGGCCTGGGTGTCCCGGATTTGCGAGCGTACTACTATGCAAGCCAATTACAGTGGCTATCATATTGGACGGTGGGGCGCAATTTGCAGAAAATAGGGCTCACAGAGGCAGACAGCGACAACGGTGCATTACATATGCTATTACCTCGTAGCAGACCCCCGAGAGACCTTCCCCCACTGTTGGCCACGGCGCTCCGCTGCTGGAAGGAGGTGCTACACTACACACAAGCACCCCCGGTATATGCCGGTAACATTCCTCTGTTGGGGATCCCACTAACGGGAGAGACAATCACGAAATGCAAGCTGAAGCCCTTGCTGGAGGCAGGGGTTAGCACGGTGCCAGATCTGTTTGGGGATGGAATACTACTAGCCCATGATACCTTTGTAAACGAAACTGGGGTCCTGGCTTACTTATACATACTACATGCTGCATTGCTGAGATACATAAAAACGCACTGGGCCCCGCAAAGGCAAGAACCTCTTACCAATGACCTGGTCAAGATGATTTATTATATGGGGAGAGGTAGACACCTTATAAGATGGCTATACAGGCATCAGCTCGCATACGAAAGCCGCTTTTGACACACTGAGGACTGCATGGGCAGGAGACATAGATAGGGACATAACAGATAAAGAATGGCAAAGATACTGGAACATACAAGGACGACTTCGAGGAACATGAAGTTCAAACTCATACAGACAATAGTATTGCACCGAGCTTATCTTACGCCACATAAATTAGATAGAATGTTCCCCCATACCCAACATTATTGCCCGAGATGCTTGCTCGAAGGAGCGCGCCTACTTCACATGCTATGGTCCTGTCCAAAAGTGCGGGGATACTGGGACATTGTCAGTCAAAGAACACGGGAAGCGGCAAACCGGGAAATACAGAACACAATAGAGGAATGCATCTTAGGACTCCACAAACAAGTATCAAAGCGTAAAGTGCAATACCGCTTTATAGATCTAGCACTCATCTTAGCTATACGGAATATAACTATGAGATGGAAATCGCGGAAACCCCCAGATGTACTGACCTGGCACATGGATTTACTGCGGTGGGACACTGCGGACGGAGAGTGCGGCACTGCTTAGAGAAGAACTCAAGGGCCTGCGAAAAACACCAATAGCGCTGGAATGGGACGCAAGCCATAAAATCAGTAGACAAAGTCTAAGACCCTAAGTAGAGTATAAAACTGTCTGCGCAGAAGGGTACCCAAGTCTTGTTAACAGCGAATAGACAGGGAGATGTATTACAAGCACACATGGATTCGACATGAGTATATACCGGATGATGCAAAATGCGCAAGATTCAGACATACGCGTGAGACTGGGGAGGAGTGGGAGGGGGGAGTTGGGGACTGGTTATCGAATTAATGTGACAATGCATTACCTTCAATGGGGATTGCTATCCCAAAAGAAATGTGACTTGCTGCAAGTATTATGTGGACCGAATCTGTACAGTTATATTACAGCAGGACTCTGTCGTAAATATGTGTATTTGATATATGAAAGGACTACTGATGCTGCAACTATGTAACATGATGGTATATGATATAAAAATGTCAAAAACCAATAAAAATGTTTGGAAAAAAAAAATAGTGTGCGGATGAGATGTGAAGTAAACATGTAGGGACTGTTAGTGGCAAATGTGTTTTGTAAAAGTTAAGTCTGCTTCAGCTGAACTCCACCAATCTCCCTTTTCCAGACACTAAAGTTAATTACAATTAAAGTAGTAGTCCGGTGCAAAAACGACCCCATAAATATTCGCCAAAATATTATTTACCTATTGTGTTTTGCAGACGTTATTGAATCATGGGTAGAAATGGCAAATGCTGCAGTTTTTAACTCGAGAGATTTTAGAGCTATGAAAATTGACATAAATATGGATTGGATGCTCTACTCGAAATTGTGCACCATTAAAGTATTTGTGGAAACAATTATTCCTGTGAGTTTCAGTCAGTGAATATAACGTTGATAACACCATACGCCAACATACCCTTTAACAGCGCCAAACGTTGTTGAAAGCACTCACAAGGTTTCACCATCAGTGAACGTCCACAGTAAAGAATTAACACGGAAAATGCGGTCTGGGAAATTCCCACAACTGAGCCATACTGTAGGCCCGGGCAAGAAGAGCACCACAGAAATCTGACCTGAATCTTCATCCACCATCAGACACCTCTATTGCTTCATGATGGTCACAAACCAGTTAGCAGTGCGTTCGGAGTGAGCGAGCCAAAAGATAACTTCATAATAATGTGCATTTTTTCAGAGTTCAGAAGAGCCCGGATTCTCCGTACGAAAGGAGTAGCTTGCAAGGAGTAAACACAAATAAAGTCGTACAGCATCCCAATTATATATGGAACTAAGGTTGGAATGCATGCTTTATCACAAATTGTTTGACACATCACTTGGCGTGAATTGTGCTTTTATTCCAGTCATTAACTTCGCAATTCGACATAGCACTAGTTCAAACCATATCTCTACCTAAAAGATCAGTGCCGCATCATCCTCGATAATGACAGGATGGTTTGTGTTATTTATTCACCATATAGTCTGTCGAATAGTTGCACATGTACCATAATTCAACTATTTTACTTAAAGAAAATAATTATGTTATTATAATTTCACAAACCTGAATTACATGTTTTTATTTGTGCCACAGAGGATCAGAAATAGCGATCGATATGCGCTACACAGTCAACTGCTCAGCCAGAGTTTAAGGCTAGACACACTCCATGGAGCCTCTCTCTCCCTTATAAGCGTTACTGATGAAATTGTCCATGAACACAATGTGCTCATGAAGATTATTTTCACGTACTTCAAAAGTAGTCATTGGTTTGGACCCCTGAAAATAAATCGGTCACAACCAGGATAACACCTGCTGCTCTGCCCAGAGCAGCACGAGTGAACCAGGTAGGATAATGTTAAGCATACCTTGGCAACTGGCTGGTATGAGACTGAAAACTGTTGATGGGAAAACATTAGACTGAGCTTTCTTTTCCAACACAGTTGCGTTGCTCGACTGATCACTGGAAAGGCCCAATTTTCTGACTAATTGGCTATTCTATCTAATACAACCATCCATCTTCACAAAGAGGCCTTAGACTCATAGCATCTATGGCTAAGTGAGGAAACCAGAGACCATGTCCCTCGGATAGAGAGAGAACCCCAGAGAGTACACTTGTGGCATCAGTGATCACAAGGGGCTATGGCAGCACCAGGTCAGAGAAACACTCACAACAGAGCAACAATGGGTGGCAGAAAACAGACAACACAGACGCTGCAGCCCCAAACACCGCAAATAGTAGAAAAGAAAAAGTGAAGGGTTGGAACCAATCTGTTCCAACTACAAGACGAGAAGGACTCAAGAATCCTGGGTAGCATGATTCCCTTAGAGTAGGGTGACCAGGTGCCCTGGATTTGCCTGGACAGACCCCGTTGTTCACCAGCTGTTCTGGCTGATTTCAGGAAATGCAACTCACATCACGTGTTTTTTATCAAACGGTCGACTGAAAGCTGTGTGAGGTGTGTTTAAACAAAGCAATTTGATTAACAGGTATGATACTGGCTTTAAAAATGTGATAATTTTTTCTCAGTTCCTCTTCTGTAGTTCACTGCTAATGAGCACTGCCATTCTGTGCGCTGGTTTGATGTAAAATTGCAGTCCTCTTTCTACTTTTGCTAAATGCCCTGGCTTTTGGTTTTAAAAATATGGTCACCCTACACTAAAACATTGGGCAACATCAATACACCACAGATTAGAATCCGAAGATCACAAACATTGCCGTAAAAAGAGAATAACTGAGGTCATTTGGAAGAGGTTACAGTCATTGCCCGTGCACAACAATGCTGACACAGAAGACACGTTAAGCAAACGGCCTCAAGATCCGAACTGCCATTGTAAACCAGTATGATAGTCTACATACCTGACAAGGACAAAGGTTAGGTTGGAAGGTTCTACCCTCTCCCTTTACAAAAGACCTCTGAAGCACCGACCTCACCAAGAAATGACAGCTGAGCTGCCACGAAGAAAAACAAGTCTATCAGTAGAAAGCACAGCAAGCCCCCACCTCAGTTTCTTGACATTGCAGCCATCTTCTGAGAAGCTTGTGTGGTGCAAACAGTAAACTGAAAGTCTACGGGTTCCTTCCGAGGGCAGAGGGAGAGCTTAACTTGCCGATGAGTGTGCAAATTTGAAGACGCTAGGGACTGCGAAAGTGAAAGCAGAGCTAAAAAAAAATGCCAACAATGAGGCACAAGTGCGTTTCAGAGGAAAAGCTATACATCACTGTAGCTGTCTTCTGAAACAAAACACTATGCCCTAAACGTTGCACGTCCTCGCATTTAGCGGACAGGATGGTATTTTAGTATTGTGTGCAGCATTTAACTTTGAATAAAAAAAGTAAGGCTAAATTATGCCCTGCTTATCTCCTCGCATATTAAGGGCAGACGCTCCCTCTGCTCCCCGTGCCGCAACCAGAGAAAAGGTGTAGTGGTAGCCAGCTAATAAAAGAAGGTGAATACGGTGAGCCTTGCAGAAAGAAAGAAGCGCGGACGCCATTATAAAAGTGAAAGCGGAAAGGCCAGCTGCAAATAAAAACAAGAAGCGCCCGCCATTGCTGCAGAGCAGTGTCCAGCGAGTGCTATGTGGGGCTGTATATAAAATAAGCAGCAGCCATTGCTGAAGGTAGGGGTGCTCTGCTGATTTAAAAAAATATGAATATTGAAAATCCAAGCGGGAGGAAGGGGGGTGGACGCCACAGTATCGGACATCTGTTTTCTCCACTGGTAAAGCACTGCTTTAACTACTCAGTGCTGTGTGGGGCTGGATAGTAGCGTTCGGACCTCATGTCGTGCATGCTTCAGCCCGACTAAGTAAATACTGCTCCCTAACTGCTAATGAAAAGCTAGGGAGTAAGGCCACATGTAAGAGGGGCAGTTCTTATGGGAGGTAACAACAGAAGAGAGGGAGGTACAAAGGAGGGAATACTAAGCCTATTCAAGAATTAAAGCCATCATTTACAAAGGACAGGAAGAGGAGCCAATTGTAAAAATTGGCGGAAATGGGCAGAGCTTTAAGTCCATACCTGAATACAGCATGTCTCAAAAAGACTGCGCAAGCGCTGCCTAGGGGAGATCTAAAGAAAAAACATTATGGGAACTGTAATCCTCAGTGCAATGGGGAGAGACCAGAGAAGTGGCAAAAAAAAAAAAAAAAAAAAAACAATTTTCTGCAACTATCTCTTTTTAGGTCTCGCCTACGCAGCGCGCAAGCGCTGCATTGGAGTGACCTCTTGGAATCACTCCGTACTTTTTTGGAAACTCGTGCATGTACTGCACTGTTTCCAATGAGTACTCGTGTATGTACAGCGTTTATCTTGCGGGCAGCGGCGCCATCTGTGTTCAATTATCATGCCTGCCGCTGCTCGCTCCCGCAAGGTAAACTCTGTACATGGACTTCTGGCCGCGCTCCACTGAAAGCCCTTTGAGTGGTGCTCTGAGCGTCTACAGGATTCCAGTAAGCGCCCGCCGCTGCTCACTCCTGGGTCGCTTTAACTTTCGCGGCCACTTGGCCGCGGTTGTCTTTCAGCGTTTGTTTTTTTATCGTCTTGTCCTTCTTTGATGATTATGATGCGTATTGCTGCAGAAAGCAACATGGGCTCTTGTAGTTCCCATCACACTTAGCGTCCTTGGTTTCCAGGATGGTGGTAGTTGTTTATAGTTACCGGACATAGGAAGCTGCCATTGCATGGGGGTGTTATAGCCAGGCCATGCTATCCTATGTTTTTGTTTTGATATTGGCTCTGGGGAGTTTAGGCACCGTCGCACAGAGCTCCCTGGCATGGCTTGACACGGGGACCGAAACGGCGGAGGGAGACTTGGAGTTAGAGACCGTGGAGACCGGGACTGTTGACCTCTCACCCACTCCCGACCCTTCGAAGTTCCCCGATGCTTCATCCCCCCTTGACCTCACTCAGGCCCCTGGAGAACTCTCTTCGTCTTTTCCCTGAGAGGACTGAGCAGCCCCTCCAGACTCCACCCAGGACAATGGAGATCTCTTACCCCCTCTGGTCCGGGTAGTCCCTGGTTCTCCTCGCGCTGGGTTCTCCGCTCTTCAAGCACCTGTAGCCGACAGTAGGTATCACTTCCCTCCTGCTTGGACAACGTTTGGTGTGGGACATCACTATCAAGGGATACTGGGTAGACGACAGCCACTTGGCCGTAGTAATCCGTATTGGGCTGTACTATCCTTCTCCACAGGGATAACAGATGTGTAATAAATTGTAACAATCTTTTTTTTGGTACCTCCTCCACTACACCATAAACCGTACATTTTAACAATGCTGTAGCTGGACATGATTAGCCGCATCGGAACTTGTAAAGACAGCTGTAATGACGCACATTATCATAATTTTTTTTTTAACAGGGCTGCGATGCCAATGATGGCAAGTATATATAGTTCACAGGGCAGCTATTCGTTTGGGCAGTCTCATCCATTGTATTTTTATATATTCCTGATAAATTGCCCTATGTGGCGAGGGGTGAAGCTCAGCAAGTTTTTAGTTTTTAGTCATTTGCACTTTGTGGCATGTAGTTTCATGTTTTCCACTCTATGCAGGGCCACAGGGATTATGCAATTCTTCTATCGGGTTTTTTTCCGCATTACTATGGACTTGCGGCATATACCACATAATCCATCATCTGCTGCATAATTAGATATTTTAGCATGATTTTAGCAAAAAACTATTTTGTTTCTAGTTTAAATGGATCAAAAGTTACTAAAATCACAACAACAAATAGGTCTTGCTTTTGGGACCTTATAAGTATTTAGTTATGCAGCACAATATCCTTGGTGCAACAACATCAACTGTTGCATGGCTAAACACTTATAAGGTCCCAAAGGCGAGACCTATTGGCTATGCCAATGCTGGTTTAGTCTGCTACTTTCATGTAAACACATTATAAATATAACGCACCCTTTAAATGAGAAATATATGCAAATTAGAGCTCTAAAAAAATTAAATAAATAAAGGAGCGAGCGAGAGCTGACAAAACTGAATCTTGGTTGTAGCACTGGGGAATAATGAAATGTCTATTCAAAGTGCTATGATGTCCCATCCTGCTGCTGAAAGTATCAAGTCATTATTTTAGAATTGTTTTCATACATTATAAAACACGCTGCTTCAAAATGTGCCAAGAGATCTAGCCCCTAATTTAGAGTTCTGTAGGCGCGATACTCCATCACAAATGTGACGGCTATTCTCTCCACCCTATTACAACTGTCATAAGATATAATGCACTTGAATTAAGGCGGACAGGATAGTTCATGTTTGTGAAGGAGTAACCCATCTGCCAAACTCTAAGTCAGGCACTTGGTGTTTAACAGAAAAAGTGTGTTAAAAATATACATATTTAGTAATGCACATCAGGCTGTACCTAGTGCAAACCCTTTACCGCCATAGGACGCACTCTAGAACTCGGCTAATAACACCATTACATTCCCTCTGAAAAAGAATCAAAGATTGACATCATGAAGCGTCAAAGGACTCCATCACTTAAAACCATATACAGGCAGCCTACAGATTTGTTGATTAACCAATTGCAATTAAACGCATTTAATTTAAGTAGCAGGCACTCTGGTGAGAAGGCTTGCTTCTTCGTTTGCCATCTCCATCTACCCGGACTTCGCAGAAAAGAAGAACCCACCCCCTTCAGCCAGAGGCAACTGAAGGTCGGCATTACTTGTTCTGGAACAGTCGATAAACACCAAAAAAATAATTGTTAATGCAAAAATTAAAAAAGATTGGGAACATTGTTACCAATAGATGCCGCCCACGTCAACAACTAAGGTCATCCAAAATCCATCTACAAGCAGGAGGTGGCTTTGTTTTTCATTTATTTTTTTGCTTTTTGTGCCTCAAGGTGCCGCACCTAATCAGTCCCCTTGCAAGGTGCCTATAAAAGATATGAGCCCGGACTGGTAACTGTGCGAGGCGGAATTCCTGTGTGGAATTAAATTTCCACACTATTATCAGAGGTCCAGTGTTCCTGCACACAGATTTACTGGGTGCAGGATCAACAAAGCCGATTTAAGCAGACGTAAAATCTAGCATGCAAATTCACTGTGGGGATAGGCTGCTTTGTTGCCCAGACCCCTTCCACAACTCCTGCCCAGACTCCTTCCACAACTCCTGCCCAACCCTCAGACAAGGCACAGGGGAGCATTACATGCTCCCCGATGCTAGCCAACATTCTCCACTCTTTTATTCACCCTACACTCCGCACGTCCTTCTTTCACCTCCACCTTACCACAGCCCCCTGCTCACTTACCACATGCTCACAGCAGTTGAGAAATACATCTGTTAATCCCAATGGAAAAGAGAAAACAATGTGGAATATTATCAGGTGAATTCGGGTCGCACAGTAACTCCCTTTTCCATGGGAGGCAACTCGTAATTGCATGGTACTGGTGGGTTGTTACAGCATGTTTCTGCTAATAACTGGTGCACAGTTTGTACCCTGCCAGTACTGTGCAACCTGTAATCAGGGCCACGGTGGGCTGCTTAAAGTACCTCAGGACAGATTAACTAGCATGAAAGGCCCAGTTATCACATCCCACTACATCTAAAAATACAAAGCAGGTGTACTTTACCACACAAACTTCAACAAAAGACAGAGAATGCAAGATTACATCAGTATGTAATAGAGAGAGGAAGTGATATTTTATTGAATTGCAATTTGCAAAGCAATTTCCAAATCCTTGGAAGGCCTAAAGCGCAAATATGCCGAACGTTATTTTGTTTTATCTACTTAATGCTTTCTGTTCACTCTTAACATCAGGAACTATTTAAACAGAACGTGAAAGAAAATCTGATCGCATGGACACCTCCCAACATCTCAGTGCAATTTATGGGCACCATACTCAATGTGGTTCAAACTGTATATACAAAGACCCCTTCATAGATGGCAGATATTGGCTTATCCTCACACTTCACTACTATGCCCAGCAGCACAGCTACACCCTTGTTTATGACTGTTTTATCAGTTTCGGCCATATCCACACACCATAACATTTCAAACACAGGACAGACCACATTCACAGTTCCGTCCATGGTGAGGAATTGGGTTGTTGGTTAACAGGTGTGAGAGTCCTGGTCAAGCAACAGCCACAATCACTTGTATGGTGAGCCACAAAAAGTCACTAAATTAACCTGTACTTAACCCTGGGTAGCTTGGCACAAAAAGCAGTCCAGCTTAACTTGGAGGCAATGTGTAAAGTATTTATCCAGGACACAAACCGTAATAAAGTGAAGACAACACAAAAAAAGGCCACACTTATTCAGAAACATAGAGTACATTTTGATACATTGACACAAAAACGACAAAAACCTAATTAGTAGAACCAGAGTTAGGAATTTAAGGTTTTTAGTAAAAGATCATGCCTCCAACTGCGGACATCTGGTTGCGAGACATCGGGTCAAAGTTGAAAAATATGGCTGACTGCGATGGTGCGCGGTTTGGTTGATTTGGATTGGATTGTGCTTGGGAATGGTCAGGGTTTACCTTCAGACTAAATTTTGAGAAAAAATGTTCTGAGAAGGTAAAATTCAGAGGGGCAAGGCTGCAGCTAGTGTCCGAGGAGGGAGAATCGTCGTCAAGGAGCGTTGGGTATAAGTCATGGTGAAGATTTCTACGTGCTGACTTTTTTGGAAGTCGAAAATCTCCAGCAGGACGAGGGCAGAGGGCTGTAGCCAAAGACTGTTCCATGAGGCCAAGTATCCCTATGCCGAAGGACTGCTGACAGAATTTACTGCTGCGGAGAAGAAAATAGCAGGAGAAGCTGCAAATCCAACCCGACCAGCGTTGCACATTGGGCGGATAGGTAAACAGGTTGATCCAAGTCTATTCCGATTTTCAGAGCAGTTTCTGACCAAACATTTTCAAAGTTTTCAATTTTTGGGATTTGCTATCTAAGCACTTTCAGCACCACAACCAAGGGTCAAGGACTGGTGGGACACAACTTGGGGAATCAGGACTAAGGCTGGGTCCAGAAAGGGGTTTAAGATAATGGGAGTCTTTTGTGACCCTGTGGCTCTGAACAGGAGGCCAGTAAACTAGCCATTGGAGTCACTCTGGTAGTCCTTGGTTTAGGTGAAGATGCAGGGCTGAACAGCAGGGCTGGCCTCGGAGGGGTCAAGACAGACTCCAGGCAGCAAAGCAGTCTTTCCAGGTACAGCGAAGCACTCTTGCAGAGTGCATAGCAGGTAACATCAGGCAAAAGTTCTCAGAGTACTTCTGCAGCTCCAGGAGTGTAATGTAGAGGGTGTCTGAAGGTTCTATTTTTATTCCCTGATGCCCGTCCTCTGGAAGGTAAGAGAAGCTTCTAATAGGTTCTTTGAAGTGCATGAAATTTCCCAACCCCCCTGCCCTGGCTCCAAGCTAATTGCAATGGCAATATGGAGGTGATAAGTCCTTAGTGTGAAGGCCGAGCAAAACCTGTTCAGTTGCAAGTGGGGGTGTTCTCAGCTTTGCCCTCCCCGTCCTGCCAGCAGATGGCCATTCAGGCACACCTAATCCCCCTACTGTGCGACTGCCTGGGAAGAATTAACAAAGTCTGTCAGTTACACCCAGTCATGTGCAGGATGCCGCAACAAAAGGGCTAATGGCCGGAAAATTTAAACTTTTAAAAAGTGCCATTTTGAAAATTGTAATTAAAAATCCAACGTTACCATTTAAGAGGATTTTTCGTTACAATTTCATAGATACCAACTATGAACTCAACACCTGGTCCCAATCAAAAGTTAGCACATACAAAATGTAATAAGGCAACCCTATGTTATCCTATGAAACAGGTAGGGCTCATAATAGTGAAAAACAAATTAAGGAGTTTTTCACTACCAGGACATGTAAACTTAAAATATATGTCCAACCTTTTAATTACAATGCACTCTGCCCTATGGGCTACCTAGGGCCCACGGTAGGGGTGAAATATACTATAAAAGGGGAGTTTAAGGCTTGACAAAGGGGTTTTATTGCCAAGCCAAATTGAGAGTTAAAAGCTACATTCAGGCTGCAATGGCAGGCCTGGGACATTTTTTAAGATGGTATTTAAGGGGGCGGCACGATAAGTGCTGCAGGCCCACCAGTAGCATTTAATTTATAGGCCCTGGGTTTATCACTCTACAAGGGACTTAGAAGTAAATTAAATATACCAATCAGGTGTAAGCCAATCAAACCATGTTTAGGGAAGCGAGCGCAAGCACTTTAGCACTTGTTAGCAGTAGCAAAATGCAGAGTCCCAAGGCCAACAAAAACAAATTCAGCACAAAAGTAGACAGAGAAAGCGAAACGTTTGGGGTTGACCCTGCCGAGGGGGCCAGGTCCAACATCCATCAATCAGAATTGAATGCTTAAGCAACCTATCTCTTACTCATTTTTTGTCTTCAAATTCATGCACAGACTTGGCATCAAAACAGACATCAAACAATCTCCATATAGGCCGCATGACAAACAAAGAACTGTTCGGTCTATGGCATTCCACAGAGTTGCATGCTACCCCTTCAAAAATGTGCCTGGCACCTCATTACGAGTATAAAGCACTATATAAATGCAACTGCAATTTAATACAATACAATATACTCTAATGCTACAGCACTGTAAAGCTATAATAATGACAAACTGAAGCAGGGTAAATTTCAACTGACACAACATATCCCTGCCTTCTATAAACATAAAACATTTACTTGAACCCAGACTCAGAGAGGTTTGAAATTCCGATCCTTGCGCCAATAGATGTCTGCACACAGATCGGAATTTTAGATTGTGCATCAGGTACCACACTCTGCAATTTTTTATGTGAAAGATTTCACCAGAAAAAGCCTGAGGAAATCCATCAGGATAAAATAGAAAGACCTAAATGCAAAACATGCAGTAATCAGTGTAGTTAACACTGATTACATGTGTTAAGCTTCATTCTAAGGTGCAAAAATCTGTTCTCCCAAAGGATGCTACACCTTTGACTTTCATCAGAAACACCAGTTTTTATTTGTCACTATCCGTAGTGGATGAAAGAAAGTAGCCAAACTACTTTTAAAAATTTCAATCTTGGACCCCAGGGCAGAATCTAACAGACTACTCCTTCTTCTGTCAACAGTCACTACAATTGGTGAGATCTGGCTCACCAGCTTTCTAAACATCTCAAAGAGCATCAGTTACTAAAGTCTACCCTGATGAGTCTAAGGATTGGTTTGTGCACTGAGACTGCCATCAGACATCAGACAATCACAATGATGGCACCCTAGGGTAGACTGTGAGAGAGTTCAGCTATCTGAAGCCTTAACATATAATGTATGTCCTACCAAAGGCATACCGCTCCAGACTAAACAAAGTGGCTCTATGATCGTTTCTAAGAGTGCATTGTATGAGAGATGTAAAATGTGATATAATGTACGTCTTGTGTGGTTTCTCTCCAGGATAGTGTCTATGCTGAGGAAGTATACCAGCATTCTCCTTGAACAGTACTTTAGTAGATTTGACATGTTATATGCTGAGAGATTTAGAATAGATTTGGAAGCATGGTTGTTGTTATAGCATATGCTATATAGAGGCACTAGCTTGGTTTCAACTGGAGAGACCCCTTTGCAAGACATTGCCCATCATGTATTCTGGAGCTTGAAGGAATACTTCTATCCTTTGCATGCTAGGACACCTTTCATTGCAAAATTATTTCAAGGCAACTACTTTTTTTGCCAGTGCGTTAGGCCTGGCAGCTTCCTTCATGGATGTGGCTCAGTCATCTAACATGAGAACTTCTCAAAATCCCAATGAACAGACTGAAAACGGGTCATTGGTCAAAAGTCAGACGGGAGAGTCATTCTGAAGATGGAATTAAAATATTTAATGAGTTCATTGTCATTTCACAGAAGAACTTTTTCGGAGAAATGGCAAAAAGGGGGTCATCTTGGAACAACTTTGCGAAACTGGTTCAAAAGTGCTTTGTATTAAAATCAGTAGAAGCTGCTTTTTAGCTGTCAAAACAGTAATTCCTCTTTTTAAAGATCTGTCAGTAGCTTATAAACTTTGTCAAACACGCTAAAACAGGTATGTTATAAAAGTAGTGAGTTTAACAGCATGTTTAAATTGCACAATTTAATCACTCCATCGGTTTAAATGTGCGCCCTGCCTACCATTGGTTGACCTGTTAGCGCTCCCCTTCCAGAAGACTGGGTCTAGTTGCGCCCTGAACTTATATAGGTCCCAGTAGCCCTGCCTCCCTTGCTCTAGTCAGCCCTTCTTCCTATTATACTTTTGTCTATTACACTGTCTGCTTTCTTCCTTCCTTCCTTCCTCGTGCAGAACTACGACGAGGGGTGTTGGTGGGGGGGGGGGGGGTTCGGGAGGGTTTTAGAAAAACACAGCTTACCAATTTCCTTGTAATTTGAGTGATTTTTTTTTCCACAAAGAAAAGGAACATGTGAACCATTGTCTATTATCTATTAGGTGAGCTGGGATCCAGGCATAAATTGCTGGAACCCCCTGTTATTTAGTGGCAATACAGTATAGAGTCCTGAAGGGTCCTTTCCACGCACAATCTGCAGGTAGCTTATACCACGACGGAGATGCGATAAACACAGAATATCAGGACAGGCACCGTTCTGAATAAATAATTATGAAAAGGCTAGAATAAAATGCAAAGATGAAACACTGCTCAGTATCTATTTACCCAACAGTCTCAGACAGTGACACTGCACCAAAGAGGACTAAAATCCTCCACATGTAAAGCAAAAGATCACAATAAAATAAATCTGAGTAGAACATTCGAATAGTACCGGTGTATAGGAGGAGTAGTATTAAGTTAGTATGGAAACTTATAAAGGACCTCAAGAACTTGAATGCTATTGTGGCAGAGCAGCACTAAACCTATTAAGGGAAAGATACAGAAAATGGGTGTTTTAAGTGCTTTCTGAGCCCCTGAAGGGCAGCTTTGGTGGTTGAGTGTTCTGGAAGGTGCTTCTGAGCAAAAGATGTTCTGAATCTCGTAACTTTACATTGTAGTGCGTTTCTGCCTCATTATATGGAGAGTGGCTCATAAAAACAAGCATTTGCAATGCAATAGGTCTCGCATTATTAAAGTTTGAGCTATTGGCATTGCTAAATAATGCAACACCAATAGCTCAAACTTTAATAATGCGAGACCTCGACTATCCAGGACTCAGGAATTTCACGTGACAGTCGACACCCGTTCATTATAATGTGATGGAAACATTTCCCACCTCGCCCAGAGTTTTTTGCGTGCAGCTCGGCTACGTGGTCTACCCAAGTACCACTGACTCGTAGACAAAACATGAACTGGAACGGGATTTCCCTCCAACACCGAACACACAGCAATTACGTGGTATCATAACCCAGATACGAGTCAGTGTTACTTGGACAGACCTCGTAGCCGAGCTGCACACGCAAAACATTCAAATGATGGTTAAAACTACATGAAACAAGCGCCAATAACGGGCAGGAGAGCTTTATATGACAATGTCCAAGCCACGGTAATACCTGATTCTGATATCCACATTATGTCCTCTTCTGACCCTGAGAATGGATCTGTTGAAATGTAATCTGTGTCTGTGATTGTGATGGGGCAGTGGGGCGCTATATCGATTATTTAAAAATGCCTACATGTGGGTGTTCTGCCTTCCTTCCAGTTTTCTTTTTTCTTTATTTTGAGCAAGCCTTATTATTCCTGGCAGATTTGTAGGATGAGTTCTGTTTTTTTGTTTTCTTTTGAAAATGCAAAATAAAATCGTCAAAGATCATTCTCAACTATAGGTTGTGCCAGTTCCGTTGCAAACTCATTGTTGCCATTGGACTTCATGCCTTTTGTTCTTTATACTTTCAGCATGTTACATTATGGGACTTGGGGTTTTGCTTTCGACATTGTAATAATCCGCTTAAAACTGTATCATGGAGGAGGAATAGTGGACCGGGAGTGGAACTTTGCAGCTTTGGCGGACCTCTTCGGCGTCCGGCCCTAGACACCGAAGACAGCGGAGTGCAGGCCCCCGGGTCTGTGTGCTGGCCGCCGAGCCTACGTAACAACAGATGCGGCGCGGTCCGCAGTAGGGGACGTGAGGAGACATCGGTGGAGGCGGGGGGCCGTGATCCCGCAGGCTTGTGGCCGCAGTTGGGATCACCAGAAGGAGATAGAGGGTCAGGCCAGCCAGCACTCGCCCATGTGAGGGGAGCCTCCCGTGAAAACCGACAGGCCGAGTGGTAAATTCCACGGCAGGCGGCGGCGATTAGCGGGGGTGCTTTGACCTTGGAAGTGGCCCTTGGACGCTGTACCATGGCTTCTGGCAGGTTGAGCAAGACGGCGGCCCAGGCGAAATTGGAAAAATTCACATGGCAGAAACAGCAGACTGAGGGCAAACGTGAGTCGGTGCCACCGGGCGATACCCCGGAGCCTTCCAACAGGGAGCTGCTGGATGCAATCGTGGGGGTCAGGACCTCCTTGGAGGCGAAAATAGACACGGTGGCCACAGAGGTGACTCTGATCTGAGAGAACATGAAGAAATTGACCGAGAGAATGGAGACGGTGGAGAGCACCGCCAAAGAACTAACCGCTGACACGCCCCAGCTTCAGGAGCAGGTCAGGATACTCAGTTCGACCCAAGAGGCATTGGCCCTGCAGTTGGACGACTATGAAGGGCGAATGCGCAGAAATAACATTCGCATAATTGGGGTCCCGGAGCGGGCGGAGGGGCCAGCAGCGGACCTGTTTGTTGAGGATCTGGTCCTCAAACATCTGCAGCCCCGAGGGCTCTCCAAGTGCTTCACCATAGAGAGACCTCACCGTGTGCCTGGGGGCCGGCCGGAGCCGGGGGCCCCGCCGAGGCCGTTGTTGGCTAGGGTGTTCAACTTTCGTGACTGAGATGTTATACTGCAGACGGCGAGGGCGGCCCCACCACTCAAGTTGGAGAACAGTCAGATCAGGTCCTTCCCGGACTTTACGCTGCGAGTCCAGAAGCAGCGACGCAGTTTCCTCGAGGTTAAGAAGGCGCTTAGAGAGCAGGAATTCAAGTACGCAATGATGCGAGTGGAGGCGAATGGCAAATCGTGGTTCTTCACCCGTCCGGAGGAGACTTGGGACTGGTTGGAGGGATGGCGCAAAGTGGAGAAGAAAAAGCATAAGACGCCCTCGGCGGCTGACTCGGAGGAGGACTGGCGCCAGCGCCGGCGCCCCGGGGCGCATCCCGACCCGGCACACCAGGAACAGGAGGAAGGGTGCCAATCGGGTGCCGGGTGAGGTGGGAAAAGACTTTTGCATACCTAACCCAAGATGCCATGGGGTCGCAGGAAATGGGGACAGTGGTGCTGAGTGACTCAGCCAAAAGGTACCTTTTTATCCGGGACTGCGTGGGGGTGGCCTATGGACTCTGGGGGGAGCATACTCACCACTGACTTGTGGGGACGGTCCCCCGGGGCCCACCATGTTTGTTGGGGAAAACGGGTTGCCCGGCGGAGATGTAATGAACTGCTCTTTGAGGACAGGGGTCGGTACTGGCTCAAAACTCTGAATGGAAATATTGGTACAAGTATGCCAGAGGTGGGGTCAGAGGGCTGGAATGGGATTGCAATCACGCGGGATCGGGGCGGGGGGAGGCGGAGGTCACATCTGATCATTGACCGCACAGGGGGTGGGGTTATCTACATTCCCTTGAGTTGTATATGGGGGGGCGACAGGCACTATGCAGGTTGGTGGGGAAGGGCAGTTTTAAGTCCGCAATTCAGGGAAGCAGGGAGGGGGGGTTTGTTTTCACAGTTGGTGTTTCAGGGGAGTTCGCTGAGTTGGGGGGGTGGCAGGGTAGGGGGGGGGGAATCTGAGGAAAGTATAGACGGTAAAGTTAGATGTTACATAAGTTTTGGTTTTGTTCAGTTGACAGCGGAAGCCATTCCATGGATACGTGTTACCTGGAGGAGTCCGGTTGACAAGCAGCCCACTTCTCGGGTAGGGGTCGGCCACCAAGCGCCTCCCGGGCGGGCAGACCAGTCGCGACTAGACCACTATGGCAGCAGGGAAGGGACTTAGTCTAGTGACCTGGAACGTCTACGGATTGGGGGACAGGATAAAGAGGGGGGTGGTGTTGCAATGGGTTCATTGCCAAGGGCTAGATTTGGCGCTCCTCCAGGAGACTCATCTGTATGGTAACTCGGTGTAGGGCATTGGATAGGAGGGGGTACCGCATGTTGGCACACTCTGGCTTCACCTCGGGGTCCAGAGGGGTGGGCATACTCCTGAGAAAATCCTGCCCCTACGTACTCCACAGAACCTGGACTGATCAATTGGGGCGATATGTGGCCTGCACGGAAATTGGGAGGGTAGAGTCCTCAACTTAGTTTTGGTTTATGCTCCACCGGGACTGCAAGGCGCGATACTGTCAGACGTAGCGAAACTGCTCCTGGACCTCCCAATCGGGACCCTAGTGGTAGGGGGTGATTTCAACTTGGCTATGGATGGATTGGTGGACTGTCGCTCTGCGAGCAGATACAGAATATTATTTCGCTGAGAATACCGGCTCGGTAACTTCGGCTGTTACTCTTTGGGGAGCGTATGGAGCGGTAATCAAGGGAAGGGCGCTGTCGGTAATGGCTGGCCTCCGGGAGGAACGCCGTAGGAGGGCGCAGGAGTTGGAGGCGGAAGTCCAACAGCTCGAGGGAGGAAACTCCGTGGAGATACAACACCTACAGAATATAAAATGGCAGGAATACAAACAGCTGTTAGTTGAGGAAGCCAGTAGAAGGCTGTTGGCCAGCAGACACAGAATTTATGAGCAGGGGGAGCGTACTGGGAAGCTTTTGGCCTGGCTGGAGCGGAAGGAACAGGCTTCGCGCTGGGTGCGTGCGCTCCGGGGTGTCGGTAGTACCCAGGTCACAGACCCGCGAGAGATCGCGGAAACGTTCGCTCGCCACAATACAACAGTATATGCAGCGCCGGAGGCCTCCCAGGCGGCCTGGGCGGCTGACCTTCTGGCGACCATCGAGGTTGAGGGTCTGTCCGAACAGGACAGTGGTGCACTGGAGGCTGAGTTGTCCACGGAGGAGGTCCATAAGGCCATACTGGAGGTCCGGTCCGGGAAAGCCGCTGGCCCCAACGGCATCCCGGTGGAACTATTTAAGTCGATGGCCTCAATTCTGACGCCCGACCTGCTCGGCCTTTACAACGAAAGCCGCGAGCTGGCCCTGTTGCCGGAGGATATTCGGGAAGCCCCCATCGTGGTTGTCCACAAGCCCAGGAAGCCTGTGGATGAATGTCAGTCATACAGGCCTATCTCTCTGATCGCCATTGAGGCAAAAATCTTGGCCAAGGTTTTGGCGAACCGACTGCTCACCTTTCTGCCGGACTTGGTCCACCCCGACCAGTCAGGGTTTATGCCTGGGCGGAACACTGCCCGTAATCTGCGTCGGGTGAATGGGGCTATTGGACGGGTACATACCCTTGAAGAAGAGGCCATACTTAAGTGGGACTTGATCGGAATCTCCAGGGTGGGCGACGTGTGGGTCAAGGGGAGAACGGCATCGTTCCCGGAGCTTCAGGACAAATACCAGTTAGCCCCCACAGAGGGATTTCGCTACCTACAGATTAGCCATGCTATAGACTCGGCTCGGCCCAAAGACGCCCCCCTCCCGGACTCCTCTCCCCTGGAGGATATGCTCCTGTTGGACCCTATGACCCGCAAGGCCATATCGCTCGCGTACAAGAAACTGATCATTAATAGGGGCGACCCGATGACCAAGCTTAGAGCGACCTGGGAGGCAGACGTCGGGGCATTACCGGACGAGGACTGGAGGGAGGCATTGTCCTCACCTAAAGAAGTGGCTATCCCTTTGCGTCTTCGGCTGGTGCAACTTAAAGTCCTCCATAGGGTATATTTTGACGCCATATTGTTACACAGACTCGGGAGGCGGCCGGACCCGCAATGCCTCCGGCAGTGTGCACTTACTTGCACATTTTTCCACATCATATGGGAATGCCCCCGCATACGGGAATACTGGGCCGGCGTCACTAGGCAAATGGCTAGAGCTTGCGACAAGACCATACACCCGTCACCCCGGTTATGCCTGCTAAACATCTGGGTGGCGACGGACCTCACACCAGTCGAGTAAGAATGGGCCTCAGGGGGATGGGGGTAGCCAAAAGGAACATCGCGCAGCGTTGGGGAGTTGGTACCGCCCCGAAATTAGTGGACTGGGCTAAAGACATGTACTATGCCATGCTAGCGGAGAAAACGGTGTTCAAAGGGAGGGGGTGCCCGCGAAAATGGGATAACAAATGGGGCAAGTGGAACAGATATAGGGGTAATATCTGCGTCTCCCCGACAATTGAACTTAGGAATGAGCAAAAACGGATACAGGGAGGGGCTACACCGGATCAGCAGAAAACTGACTATAATGTCCCGAGGGGAAACTAGAATGGGGGACCCCTGGTTGGGGGATGGTATGGTGGCGACTGGTCGGGGGGGGTCGATCTCTGGACAGGGAACTGCAAAGAATAGCTTGGCTGCTGAGTGTAGGGGGTTGTAGACTGGTGGTAACGGCTAATGTAAACATTTCTGCACTGTCATGGTTATGGTTATTTTCGCTGTCTTGGTTATCAATAAAAAGTGTTTTTAAAAAAAAGAACTGCATCATGGAAAGTGTTGTTGGACTGACTGAAAGTGTAACAAACAACTTGAGGCTACTTGACAGCTATATTCTCAGCTGCAGTGCTTGCATCACTGTAGGAGGCGGGCAGCAGGCACCGTCTGCATGAGCTGGGCAGGAGACGTGCAGTGCATGAAGCAGACCGCCAGCCCTCGCATGACAGGGCTTACAGAACACTGTCAGAGGTGGTTTGTGCACTGCTTCTCCACTGACACCCATGCAGTGCCTACAGCGCACCCACCTTGCCGACCTTACAAAACACCGCAGGAGGCTGCAAGTGCCGGGAGGCTGCACTAGGCACTAGATTCTGGAGCACACGTCAGTGGCCAGATAGAGATTGCAGTAGCACTTTCTCACCTTATGCCCCCTCTGCCCCAGTCCCCCAGTGCCCGCAGAAGGCTGCCAGCGCTCTGCTTCCCCGGTAGTATCACTCATTCATTACCAGCAGGAGACGCAGCGCGTCTGCCCAGCCCTCCCCTACAGTACCCGCAGCACACTGCAGGTGGCGGGCAGCGCGTGCAGTGCAGGCAGCGCAGCTCCCCCGTGCCCTGGCACAGCCCGGCTTCCCTCGCCTTCTCATTTGGATCCTATTCAAATGGGGGTCAGGGGTGAGCAGCGCCCACATCACAGCTCACAAGATGGCGCTAGGGAGGCAGCAGCGAGCGGAGTGAGAGGGTGGCAGGGAGAGCCCCTCTGGACCATGCAGTGAGGTGAACCCCCGGGGTGGCAGGGGGCGGGCGTGGGAGGGTGCCCTGACCTTCGGGGTGGAGGTCTCTGTGCGCACCCGCCAGCCCGCGATGCCAACAAAAGGGGGTCTGCACCCACAGAAGGCGAGCAGGCTGGCAGAGCTGCCACCCCCTCCCCCACATATGTTCTTGTCGGGGGCTGCAGACAGGAGGAGCCGTGCATTTTACCGAAATGCAGACTGTGCATGCAGTGCCTGCATGTGTGTGTGTTGAGGAGGGGAGTTACAGAGTGGCAAGGGTCAGTGGCGTTGGGACGGCGTATTGGTAAAGGAGGGTTGTTGCCCCTCTGCCTATGTGGTAAGAGGGTTTCCCGTGAGAGTTGGGGGCGCTTTACTGCCTCCGGTGTGTGCCTGCACGATGTGCGACGCCTCTGGTGGGCTCGGTCCGTGGTAGGGGGCTGCTGGCACAGCGTTGGTACTGCTACTCTGCAGCGAGGGTCTGCTGTGCACCATTCTCCCCCCGGCTCGGGATGCACAAAGCCATGCAGGTATTTGTCTTTTACCTCAACTTCACATACTCCTCTCCTTCAGTCTGAAACCACATGGCAGGAAGCCCGCGAGTGGTGCGCGCACGCCACAGCGAGCCATGTGCTTTAAATTATCGCGCCTGTGTCTGGGCACGATAATTGAAACCACATGGCCTATTGGTGTCTATTACGCTCACCATGCGCGTAATAGACACCAATAGGCCATGGGCGGAGCAATGCGCCTGCCTTTGGCCAATTGCGTGTAGTCTAAGGAACAAACACGCACGCCAAGGCCAATTACAGAGCAGCAAAGTAAAAACAC
This sequence comes from Triturus cristatus, assembly GCF_964204655.1. Lineage (NCBI taxonomy): Eukaryota > Metazoa > Chordata > Amphibia > Caudata > Salamandridae > Triturus > Triturus cristatus. The sequence continues at coordinate 1,247,478,595 of NC_140591.1, forward strand.
ACGCACGAGCAAGTGCAATTCCAGGGTTGATTACCGAACCCCGGACAAAAGGACTCTCCCTGTGCGAGCAAAGCTCCGCACTGCATCGCTAGGCGCGAGACCTAAAAAGGAGATAGTTCAGGTGGATGGCTTTGTACAGTGATTCAAGTAGTGCATTACCACTTCCCAAACACACAAGTATACAGGTTAAATAACGAAGATTAAATGAAAAACAAAATCATTGTTTCAGAGAGCTCCCTGTCTCTGTAGCTATGCAGGAACATCCAAAATTCACTGTGGTTTTCAAGTGCCATATTACAAAGCAATACTGATGGCTCAGGGAAACTTCAGCTAGACCAGAAACAAAATAGAGAGAAAGAACTCTTCAGAACCTCCTTTTCTGCTGCGTCTCTTATATGCCTGCTATAGCACAGCCAGAGGCATGAGGGAAGGCAGTCAACTAGTTTTTCTACATACAAGAAAAAGAGGCTCAGACAGCTTTTGTGATGGTTAGAAGCCACCGTGAAGCATAATAAACAGCTAAACTGCTGCTGAGGGTGATGATATTAATGTTCTTTATCATCGATCCTCAGGTTAGGAAAAATATATATCTAATTTCGGAGATGAGCAAAGGAATCCAACTTCACAGTACCTGTCCTACAGGGATTTCACTCGACTCTGCATACAGAATCAGTAAGTAGTATTTTTTTTTGCTACAAAATAAACTGCATATAAAGTCTTAATCTGTTTAGATGGTACCAATGGACCTAGAAATTCAGGGTGTATCGAGATCAACTGTGAGACTGGCTCCTCCTGGGGCCAGAAGTGAGATTGTGAGAAACCCCGACATGCTTGGGATTTCTCTGGTTTAGAGTGGTGGGACTCGCACAAATCTCGTTCTGCCTTCTTGAGCTTCTACTTGATTTTACTGGATGACTTGGACCTCAAGAACAACCTGTTGTGGGAACCGGTTCGCAACCTTTGCTTCAAACGGAGCAGGACTTCTAAGATTTATTTCAGGACTCAGTGATGTACAGCATCAATTCAGGTTGATATGGACACACTCCTCGCAGGGCTTGGAGTGGTGCATTAAACACAAGACGCACACCTCCTGGGGATCTATCACAGCCATCTGCTTGCAACAATCCCTACAGGGCATAAGCGCTGTAGTCTTAGGAGAGGGTGTAGTTCCCTTGCACAATGAAACAAGCATTGGTATAGCCAATAGGTCTCGCCCATGGGCGAGCTTTTGACTTTGGCAATCAGGTAGGAGTGGGGAACGGGAAGGAAGAAACAGACAGGGAGAATGAACAATGATGAGGTAGAGAGGAAACCGGGACGAGAGGGTGGGCGGGGGAGGAGAAAAAGGGACGAGGGAGGGTGGAAGGGAAAAGGAACCAGTTTGAGCTATTGGCATTATAAATGACAATGCATTTTATTTATGTGTTGGTTTTTAAAACATAAATAAAAGGCATTGTCATTTAAAATGCCAATAGCTAAAACTTGTGTAAATGAGAGACCTATTGCATTGCAGATGCTTGTTGTAAGTAGAGGCGTTGCTCTCATGTGGGGATTGAAGGAGATGTCACTCCCATGATGCCCTCGTCAGACTTTGAAGTGGAAGAGGCAGTTATCAGGCCCTCTGTCGCAGTTGTTAGTCAGGGATCTGACAGGCTGTCTGCAGAGGTCTTACCGAGGCACTCCAAGAACGTGACGTGAGAGCTCAGGGGGGCTTTGTGGAGCTGTGGGCCCCGGCAGTAATTATACACCCTGGACTGCATCTAAATCATTAAGTCAACACGCAGGCAGAGTATTGTCGCCCTCTGGTGGATAGATTACGATGTAGCAATTGCATTTATTAGACTTGATGCGATTGTCTGTCCTGTCTGAAATGGCTCACATAATTTCGCTGTGTGCATAGATTTTTACTTCCCGGATGTTCATTTCATGTTTGTTTGGCTTCTTTAAACGAAAACAACAAATAGATGAAAAGAAGAGTGGTGTTGAGAGGCATCGCGTACATTGATTTTGTTTCAAGTTGTTTTAAACGTAATGAGGAGCCTGCAAGGGATGCGCATCACTAAACTAAAATGCCTAGGATGTTTATTGACCATGTGCGCCACAGGCAAAAAAGGCGCAAAACTTGACCAGTGCAAGGAAAGCGTCCTTAACCAATAGTAACCATGAAACCTTTCTATAGTCCAGTCCGTTTTATATCGTTTCACCCTTTAACTTATTACAAATAATATAATCGTAAGCATTAATATCGAAGCACCATACACCGCTATGTGTTGCATTCGCAATGTGTACATTAAACCAGGATCTAATGAACGTCAAAGAGATCTGAAACCAAGGCAGCCACCCACAGTTAAAACACTTCCATCGGTGCACCTCACTGAAGCAACTCAGAGGACCCCATGGCACACACGGGCGGTGTGCGCCCCTCACTGAAGCAGCTCAGGTGGACCCCACGTCACGGCACACGGGTGGTGCGCACCTCACGGAAGCAGCTCAGGGGGACCCCGTGGCACACAGGGTGGTGCATTCTAGTGCGCAGACAGCGCTAAAACAACCAAGAAGCGGACATGACATCTAAAGAGTGTGCAATACAAACTGGCCATATTCGAAGTACCTCATTGAATGAACAATGAGCACATTATACTGTAATACCAGTGCCGACACTAATAACAGTAAAATTATAAATACTACTACTAATAATAATAATAAAATATCAAAACACCACCACAGCATAAACAAGCCCGGGAGTTGTGTGCGCGCGCGCTAAAAGGAATTGGTTTTAAAAGCCTGCGAGTAGTGCGCACACGCGCGGCAAAGAATGTCAGGAATGCAGCTGGGACAGTGCGGGGCCGCTGCTCGCTCCCGAGAAGGCTAGGCTAGGCCACAGAGAAGGCGGAACATGCACCCGCCTTGGACCAATTGAGTGCTGTCTTTCTTAGAAAGACGCATGCAAAGGCCAATTGCGGGTGCTAAAAAACAAAAAAAAAAAAGCACACGCACAAGCGTGTGTTTAGCCTGGAAAAGCCCTTACTAAAAGTCTCACAGCGCAGCGCATGCGCACTGGCTCAGGCGAGACCTAATAAAGGAAAGTGATGAGGAAATGCCTCTGCGTAAGCATGTGAAGACAGACATGCTCAAGTATGCGTTTTTATGTGCATTCCCAGACAGTAGCTGACAGAAGCAGGGAGATGTAAAACAGTGTCTCATGCATTGCATTGAATGCACGCCAATGGAGGCAGGTTACATCAAACAGCTAGAGCTTTAGGTGAGGGAGTGACTGAAAGAGGCTGGTTAAAGGGGACAGTTCCAAAACCCATTGTTTCTACATTGGAAACAACGGGTTTGTTTAGATAGTTGTGCTCTCAAAATCAGACTTAAACATTAAAAAAGAAAAAACATATACATTTGACTGGTCAGAGAACCAATCAGAAGTGGCAAAGTCATTTTTTCTGGCTGAATCAGAAAGTTAGCTACAGGTGTCCAAACCAGCCACACTTTCTAACTGGGCATGTTCGACTAGGACAGAACTTGAGGTAACACAGACATAATAAGCCTGGGGCCTAGAAAGGGTCATTTAAAAATGGCTCAAGGCATGGGACTACGCATTTTAATTTGGAAATTAACAACTTTATTTGTTCAGTCATGGTTAATTATAGAATGCCTTACAGAATCAGTGAGCGAATTAAATGTGAGTGATTCCTTAGTATTAATGACAAAGATTTCACACACAAGGTTCAACTGCTACTATCCATTTTCACTTGAGAAATAAAACAAACTTTAAACACATTTTTTTTTTTTTTTTTTAGGTTTTAGCAGTGAGCTTTACAAAAAGCATATCCGTGGTGGTGTTGCACTTAATAGCGTTCCTAATAGACAATAGAGTGATTGAATTAGAAAAAGGTCTATCAGATTTGGGACACTCCTATAATCCTGTGGGTATTGGGGCATTTAGTGCAAAATCATAAAAGATTTCCAAAAAGGAATACGTCAAGTTCCTGTTATTTAATTCTCTCCAGGGATTCTTTATAATTGTATATGTTAGGAAAAGGAAACCAAGGCCATCTCGTCTGCTACTTTCAAAACAATGGCAGTACTTTGAATCCATGTTTGGCTATCCTAGTTACCATGGCTACTCCTCTCAACTTTGCTGGCCTGCGCATATGTTGGTGTTTTTTTACCTACTCCTCTTTTGATTGCCTCTCCTGGGACCATAGCTGCTTTGAATCTGGCCTTTGTAGTAATGACCAGTAGAGAGTTGTAAGTCCTTAGCGCAGTGTCCACAGCAGAACATGTTCCTTCTTTTCTCATTCTGGCTGTCCTGGTATATTTTCTTGTGCAGGAGACAAAACGTTTAACACCCCCAACGCAGTGTAGATAAGCCTGAATTCTTATGAAGGCCACCCCCGAGTCCCAGAGGAGTGTTCTGGGAATACTTTCTATTTCCTTTGATCAAAAAGGCTGTGGTCCTAATTTCTCATAAAAATGTCAGATCCATCATTTATTCAAAAATGGAACTCCTATGGTGCCTTGCGGACTAGACTTTTATAGGCTGTTACATCAGAAAATACAATAAATTGACTTGAGAACTACTGATACTTATTAAATAACTTTCTCCCCAAATTTTATACCAATGGACACCCCAATGGATTACCAAGCAATAACCATTGGAGAGAAGACCTTTTTGCAGAGAGGCTCTGCAATACAGACAGAAAATTATTTCCTTGCAGTGTAAATGAGGTAAACCGGAATTGAAGCACTTAAAGCATGCATTGTCTTTTCCCTATGCCTTGTACCTGGAGCTTGGTCCGTGGTCTAAAAGAAGCCACAGCAACCTTGTAGGATTACCTTTTTCTGCTGGTCTACCAATGCAGAACTAGCATCAGGTTTGTGCTTTCAGGTACTTGGACCATGCAAGTCTTATCAATCTACCCTGGAGGGAAAATGCTTTCTAGGCTGTTCCTTGGTTATGGAGTGGACTCTACAATATTATGGTCAGGGGATGAATTAAGGCTGAACAAAAGTCACTTAAAAATCTGCATGTGGTGTCTCTCTACTGCTTACAATCTCAGCTATTGGGAATTGAAGAGTTCATCAAAATCTTTAAGAGAAAGTAAGCAAACATACTAATGCAAAACGAATTTGAATACCCGATTTAAAAGTAAAACGTCTAAAGATAAAATTGCTATTAGGTCCCCCACTAAAAAAAAAACAGGGGAATTAGAGTGATCCTTCTTATTCAAACAGGATGGGTAGCTGATCCTCGAGGCTCCGTGTTGGATGTGCATCTAGGTGTGACTGCGGGCAGCATGGTTTGGCGCAAGTGTGACTAGAGCCAGCGCCTTTCCCTACGGTGCCTATGAGGCATGACTAAAGCTAGTCCCTAATTGTTCCTTGCGATTGACCCAGAGTAGGGTGCACCTTAAAGTGTGCATACCACTCGGGCCATTGTACTAGAGCCTGAGGAAAACCTGGTAATATCACGCACAGGTTGAAACATGTAGACCGCCATGATCACTTTTTTAGATATAGACACCACAGGTCAATCTAACCTAATTTGGTGTTTCACATTTGCTTTTAGCATTGTCTTGTTGCTCCATATTAAAGTTTTAGGGAGTTAAATTAAGACGATTTTTACCCTCACCTTTTCACTCACTTACACCACTTGTGAATAATCCTGCTCCACTGTAATCAGATGTTGAAGCACACCCAAGTGGAATTTGGCTACTCGGGTGGGACCACAATGATGAAGCATGTCACCAACTAGGTTGGCGTGTGAGGGATCTTTTTAAGAAAAGGAAATTTTTCCTTTTTAGGTCTCGCGCCTAGCGTTGCAGTGCGCAGCACTGCTCGCGCAGCGTGAGACCTCTTGTAAGGGGTTCTGAAACCTGCTCACACGCTCGTGCATGTGATCAGGCTTTCGCTGCCCGCCATTGGCTTTCGCGTGTTTTTTTTTTGTTTTTTTTTAAAAAGGCACGCAATTGGGCAAAGGCGGGCACATGTCCCGCCTTTGCAACGGCTTTGCAACGCCCATTCCGGTCGGTGGCCAGCACGTGCAGCAGCGCGCGTTCGCCTCGCTTCCGCGCTCCCTACCCCCGCTCCTCTGTGGTGCGCGCGCACCACTACTTTCGATTCCCGGCCCTACTCCTCTGTGGAGCGCGCACCACTGGCTTGTTTTGCCTGTTCCTTTTTGCCAGCGCCAACTCTGTGGGTAAAAATCCTCCAAGTAAGGCATTCCCCGCCTAGATTGTCAAGTCAACTGATCATACCACACGCTTCCACGACCGATAGCACCAATTCAATGTAAGTCCCTTTCTACGTTACCTTCCTTTTCCTTCACACAGTCTACCTCGCGGCAGCTGCTTTCACTAACTTCCTTAATTCTTCTCCCACAGCGCCTGCACACTAACAATGCGTGCGTTATTTACTTCTAATTAGACCAGACCGCACGCCTGCAGCCTGTCGATTTCCTCGCCGGCTTGCACCCTAGGCATCACAGCCTATTAGTAAGTAATATCACCAATACAGAGTTGTTTCTGCTCCTTTACAACCCGGTTCAGTTAATGCTCAATTAAGTTTTATTAATTTCCATTATTGTAGAAGCCCTGCTCCCCTCCGGTGCGCCCCAGCCTCTGAGGTCCACTACAGCAACAACGCTGCTGTCAGCTTAAATTACCTGAGCTCACACTGACCTTAGTAGTTGACTCAGTAAGTGCATTGTCTTGTTGTAAGTTGCCCTGTCTTTAGCTGCCATGCGAGTATTGGGAGTTATTGCATCCTTCTATGCTATGAGAAGTGCTGTGCTCTTACTTGGCACGGTGCTCATCCTCATGTTCTCTTTTAAAAAATGACTGATGTGTATACTTGATCTGGAAGGGCAAACAGCTGATATGACTCGGCAAAATGCCCAAGAGTTCGGGAGAAGCACAGACGTCTAGCTGCAGCCAGTCACAGATCTCTACAAAACATTGTTTGTTGGTATGTGACTTGGCATATAGTGTGTGTGTGTCCATGTCCCTTTGCATTTTGATGTATAATTCAACTCCATTTTTTCACATACACCAAAACCCTTTGGAGTGCGGCATTTAGTTACCTTCAACAGTACTGGTTTGCTGCGTACACTTTGCAATGCAGTTCAACAAAACAGGATAAGACCAGCTTCTCACCCTCTTTTTCTACGTTCATGATGCCTGCTCTAAACTAAACTAATGTTTCGTTTTGTTTTTTAAAGGCTACATTTGAGAAAAAAAAGATGGCTTTATTTAACAGAATTCTAAATCAACCTTCCAAAATTACGTTTCAATTTGTTTCTCGAACACACCCACTCGTATATCTCTATACTAACCACAAGAAAAGCATTTACACTAGGAGTTAGTGTCGTGTCCTCTCTATATGCACCTCCCTAAATGAATGCAATGAATGATGAGGCGGGGGATGTCATCAGGTTCTTCTCACCCTGTCTCTCCATCCGCCGCGGGGGGGGGGGTGCTCTTTTCTCACCGTAACCTGCGCTCAATAATGTCCTGTCTCTCTTTATTGTACTCTATTGCAGGTGGTCTCTCCACTCGTACCCTGTCTCTTTCACCCTGCAGACTTTCTCTATCTCGCTCGATACCCTATCAACCAACAACTCTACGTGTCACGTCATTCTAATCAGGTCAGCCTGCCAAAACAGAGCCTCAGTCTCTCCTCCTCCCCCGGCTCCATCCAACACAACCTCCCTGTGCCCACACTCACTACATGCCCCTGCCTGTCCTCTCCTCCTGTACCTCCATCACGTTTCTACTTCTTCTCACTCTGTTGTGCGTTTATGGCAGGCTGTCATTCTGTCCTCGCTGCCCCTTCGGTTTTCATCATCTTTCACCATGTCCCTTTACTCTGTACATTCATTCTGTTGGTCTTTCACTGACCCTCCATTCTCCAAAGGCACTTTCTGCCTTCCCTCGTCCTGTCCGTGCATTCCTTGCAAGTTCTCTTCTTCTCCTTACCCTAAGCGCCCTTAATTCACAAGACTTCTTGCTTACCTTCCCCACCCCATCCCTCCTTTTATCTTACATTTTCATTCTCCCCAGGTTGGCTGTCTTTTCATCATTTTGTCCTTCGTATCACCCAAGGCTCTTTGCTTCTCAAGTCAATCAATCAATCAATCAGTCAGTGACACTTATAAAGCGCGCTACATACCCGTAGGGTCTCAAGGCGCTGGGGAGGGGGGGTGCCGCTACTGCTCGAACAGCCAGGTCTTCAGCTTCTTCCTGAAGGAGAGGTGGTCTTGGGTCAGGCGCAGGTCGGACGGGAGGGAGTTCCAGGTCTTGGCGGCCAGGTAGGAGAAGGACCTTCCTCCTGTAGTCGCTCTTCGGATGCGGGGGACGGCGGCGAGGGCGTGGTTGGCTGATCGGAGGTGGCGTTTGGGAGCGTAGAAGTTGACTCGGCTGTTGAGGTAGCTCGGGCCTTGGTCGTGTAGGGCTTTGTGTGCGTGGGTGAGGAGGCGGAAGGTGATTCTCTTGTTGATGGGGAGCCAGTGAAGGTCTCTCAGATGACCGGAGATGTGGCTGGATCGTGGGATGTCGAGGATGAGTCTGGCTGAGGCGTTTTGGATCCGCTGGAGTCTCTTCTGGAGCTTGGCGGTGGTCCCGGCGTAGAGGGCGTTGCCGTAGTCCAGTCGGCTGGTGACGAGGGCCTGGGTGACGGTCTTCCTGGTCTCTGAGGGGATCCACCAAAAGATCTTTCGTAGCATGCGTAGGATGTTGAAGCACGCCGAGGAGACGCTGTTGACTTGCCTGGTCATGGAGAGGGAGGAGTCCAGGATGAAGCCCAGGTTTCGTGCATGGTCTGTCGGTTTGGGCGCGGTGCCCAGGGCGGGAGGCCACCAGGAGTCGTCCCAGGCGGAGGGTGAAGAGCCCAGGATGAGGACCTCCGTCTTGTCCGAGTTCAGTTTCAGGCAGCTGGTCGTCATCCACTCGGCTACCTCTTTCATCCCTTCGTGCAGGTTGGCTCTGGCGGCGGCGGGGTTGTTGGTCAGGGAGAGGATCAGCTGGGTGTCGTCGGCGTAGGAGATGATGCTGAGGTGGTGTTTGCGTACGATGGCCGCGAGGGGGCTCATGTAGACGTTGAAGAGGGTGGGGCTCAGTGATGATCCTTGGGGGACGCCGCAGATGACTTCGGAGGCCTCTGACTTGTACGGTGGTAGGCGGACTCGCTGTGTTCTTCCGTCGAGGAAGGAGATGATCCATTCCAGCGCCTTGTCCTGGATACCGATGTTGCTGAGGCGCCGTGTTAGGGTGCGGTGGCAGACCGTGTCGAATGCCGCGGAGAGGTCTAGGAGGATGAGGGCCGCTGTTTCTCCCTTGTCCATCAGGGCTCGGATGTCATCGGTGGCGGCGATGAGGGCGGTCTCGGTGCTGTGTTTGGCTCGGAAGCCGGACTGTGAGGGGTCGAGGGATCCGTTCGTCTCGAGGAAGGCGGCCATCTGCTTGTTGACGGTCTTCTCGATGACTTTGGCTGGAAACGGTAGAAGCGAGATGGGGCGGTAATTCTTGAGGTCGGTGGGGTCCGCTGTTGGTTTCTTGAGTAGGGCGCTGAGTTCGGCGTGTTTCCAGCTTTCGGGGAAGATGGCGGTGTCGAAGGATGTGTTGATGATGTCTCGCAGGTGGGGTGCGATGACAGCGTCGGCCTTGTTGAAGACGTGGTGAGGGCAGGGGTCGGTTGGTGATCCGGAGTGGATGGAGTTCATCGTGCGGATGGTGTCTTCTGTGCTGATCGGGGTCCAGGCGTGGAGGGTGGTGGTGGGGGGGGGGTGGCAGGTCGGTCGTGGTGTGCGTTGGTTGGTTGTTGAAACTGCTGTGTATGTCCGTGATCTTGTTGTGGAAGTATGAGGCGAGGGAGTTGCAGAGGTCTTGTGATGGGGTGATGTCGTTGTTTCCTGCGCTGGGGTTGGAAAGCTCTTTCACGATGTTGAAGAGTTCCTTGCTGTTGTGTGCGTTGTTGTCCAACCGGTCCTTGAATGCTGTTCTCTTGGCGGCGCGGATCAGCTGGTGGTGTTTCCGGGTGGCCAGTTTGTAGGAGGTCCTGTTGTCCGGTGTCGGGTCCTTTTTCCAGACTTTCTCGAGGGCTCGGCAGTTCTTCTTGGAGCTCTTGAGTTCGTCGGTGAACCATGGGGCCTTCTTGCTGGCGGGTCTGCTGGGCGGGGTCCTCAGCGGGGCGAGCTCGTCCGCGCAGGTGGTGATCCACTTCGTGAGGTTGTCGGCGGCCTGGCTGGGGTTCGCTGAGCTGGCAGGAGGGTGTTGGCTCAGGGAGGTGGCGAGCTGGTCTGCTGTGATCTTGTTCCAGCTTCTGCGGGCGGTGTGTTGCTGGTGTTGGTGGGTCGTCGTTCTCTTGAAGGTGAAGTGGACGCAGCTGTGGTCCGTCCATTGAAGCTCTGTGGCGTGGCTGAAGTTGATGTCTGTGCTGGATGAGAAGACGGCGTCGAGTGTGTGTCCGGCGAGGTGGGTGGGGGTGGACACCAGTTGCTTGAGTCCCAGGTTGGCGAGGTTGTCGAGCAGGGTGCTGGTGTTGTGGTCGTTGTTGTTCTCCAGGTGGAAGTTCAGGTCCCCCAGGAGGATGTAGTCGGTGGAGGGGAGGGCATGCGGGCTGACGAAGTCGGCGATGTCCTCGCTGAATTGCGTGCGTGGTCCAGGGGGTCGGTAGATCAGGGTGCCTCTGAGGGTGGTGTTCGGGTTGGTGTGGATCTGGAAGTGCAGGTGTTCGGCGCTGGTCAGGGTGTTGTCGGTGCTGGTCGTGAGACGGATGGTGTTCCTGTGGATGATGGCGATGCCTCCTCCCATCTGGTTGGCGTTGCGGTCCCTCCGGATGATCTTGTAGCCCTCTGGGATGGCGATGGCGATGTCGGGAGCTGAAGAGGCGTTCATCCAGGTCTCCGTGAGGAAGGCAACGTCAGGGGCTGTGGCGTCTAGGAGGTTCCAGAGTTCGATGGCGTGTCTGTGGACGGAGCGGGTGTTGAGCAGGATGCACTTGAGGTGGGTGCTGCTGGAGTTCGACTTGTCGGGTGCTGGTGCGGGGCTGGTCCGGATGCAGGAGAACTTGCAGGCGTGGCAGCTGAAAGGTCCGTGGGTGTGTCGTGGTGTGGCTTGATGGCATTCTGGGAGTCGGCCGGTGTTGAGTGCGATGAGGGTGGCGGCGGAGTACGTCAGGCGGGTCGGTCGGGCTCTTCGGGGGCCAGGGGTCCTGGCGCTGGTCGCGATCCGGTCGCGGACGGGCGCAGACGGGCTTACCTTTGGCGCGCCTTCGGCGCACAATCGGCGCGCCCGCTGCGCGTGACCGCTGCGCGTTCGCACGGTCGCCATTTAAGGCGAAGTGCGCGGGTGGGCGGGGCAGCTGGGAGGCGGGAGCGGGGAGGGTTACAGAAGAGAAAGGGGCGGGGACAAGCGGCGGTGGCGGGAAGGGAGGGCGGGGGGTGGCGCGGTAGGCGGGCAACAAGGAAGGAGAGCGCACACTTTAAAATACAAACAGGCAAAAATAAACGACAAAAAACGGGCAAAACAGAGAAAAACACAGATCGGCAAGACAAGCACAAATGCTTGACAAAACCTGGAAAAAAGCGGCAAAAGCACTCGCAGCGGCGGCAGCCGGCAAACGAGGCTCAACGAGGCAGCAGGGCAGGCAAGGGGCACACGCAGCAGCTGGTGGCCGTGCGGCGCGGGGGTGTCCCACAAGTGGGTCACACTCACCTGCGTCGCACGGTCGCCATTTAAGGCCAAGTGCGCGGGTGGGCGGGGCAGCTGGGAGGCGGGAGCGGGGAGGGTTACAGAAGAAAAAGGGGCGGGGACAAGCGGCGGTGGCGGGAAGGGAGGGCGGGGGGTGGCGCGGTAGGCGGGCAACAAGGAAGGAGAGCGCACACTTTAAAATACAAACAGGCAAAAATAAACGACAAAAAACGGGCAAAACAGAGAAAAACACAGATCGGCAAGACAAGCACAAATGCTTGACAAAACCTGGAAAAAAGCGGCAAAAGCACTCGCAGCGGCGGCAGCCGGCAAACGAGGCTCAACGAGGCAGCAGGGCAGGCAAGGGGCACACGCAGCAGCTGGTGGCCGTGCGGCGCGGGGGTGTCCCACAAGTGGGTCACACTCACCTGCGTCGCACGGTCGCCATTTAAGGCCAAGTGCGCGGGTGGGCGGGGCAGCTGGGAGGCGGGAGCGGGGAGGGTTACAGAAGAAAAAGGGGCGGGGACAAGCGGCGGTGGCGGGAAGGGAGGGCGGGGGGTGGCGCGGTAGGCGGGCAACAAGGAAGGAGAGCGCACACTTTAAAATACAAACAGGCAAAAATAAACGACAAAAAACGGGCAAAACAGAGAAAAACACAGATCGGCAAGACAAGCACAAATGCTTGACAAAACCTGGAAAAAAGCGGCAAAAGCACTCGCAGCGGCGGCAGCCGGCAAACGAGGCTCAACGAGGCAGCAGGGCAGGCAAGGGGCACACGCAGCAGCTGGTGGCCGTGCGGCGCGGGGGTGTCCCACAAGTGGGTCACACTCACCTGCGTCGCACGGTCGCCATTTAAGGCCAAGTGCGCGGGTGGGCGGGGCAGCTGGGAGGCGGGAGCGGGGAGGGTTACAGAAGAAAAAGGGGCGGGGACAAGCGGCGGTGGCGGGAAGGGAGGGCGGGGGGTGGCGCGGTAGGCGGGCAACAAGGAAGGAGAGCGCACACTTTAAAATACAAACAGGCAAAAATAAACGACAAAAAACGGGCAAAACAGAGAAAAACACAGATCGGCAAGACAAGCACAAATGCTTGACAAAACCTGGAAAAAAGCGGCAAAAGCACTCGCAGCGGCGGCAGCCGGCAAACGAGGCTCAACGAGGCAGCAGGGCAGGCAAGGGGCACACGCAGCAGCTGGTGGCCGTGCGGCGCGGGGGTGTCCCACAAGTGGGTCACACTCACCTGCGTCGCACGGTCGCCATTTAAGGCCAAGTGCGCGGGTGGGCGGGGCAGCTGGGAGGCGGGAGCGGGGAGGGTTACAGAAGAAAAAGGGGCGGGGACAAGCGGCGGTGGCGGGAAGGGAGGGCGGGGGGTGGCGCGGTAGGCGGGCAACAAGGAAGGAGAGCGCACACTTTAAAATACAAACAGGCAAAAATAAACGACAAAAAACGGGCAAAACAGAGAAAAACACAGATCGGCAAGACAAGCACAAATGCTTGACAAAACCTGGAAAAAAGCGGCAAAAGCACTCGCAGCGGCGGCAGCCGGCAAACGAGGCTCAACGAGGCAGCAGGGCAGGCAAGGGGCACACGCAGCAGCTGGTGGCCGTGCGGCGCGGGGGTGTCCCACAAGTGCGTGTGCCATGACTAATTTACAATGCAATAGGTCTCCCATTACTAAAAGCTTGAGCTTTTGGCATTGCATTATTATTGGCAACGCCAATAGCTCAAACTTTCAGTAATGCGAGACCTGTTGCATTGCAAATGCTTGTTTCTATAGGTACCTCCTCATCTCGTAGATATTTTATAAACCCACGGGATTACTCCTTCACTTGCTTCTAATTTGTATCCCAGGGGGGCTGGGAGTATCCCTTGAAAACCCCAACTCTATTTTGTTTATCATAGCTGCAAAACAGAACAAAAATACTCCACTATGCATATCATCAATCTTCCTCGCTATTACGATACACAAAAGGGTCTTGTTCAAGCTATTACTTTCGAGAGGCTATGTGTTCCCGTCTTCATAATCTGTGTTCTCCATGTTTTTGCCACTGTAACTATTACTTCCATGACCAATCCCATCTATAGATCGTTTATTTATCACTCATATCATAACAACCTATCTATATACTATTGTACAGCTCTGATACCCAAAAGGGTCTTGTTTGCGCTATATAAACCTCTGAAGTTGGGACGCCTTTTATTAAAGATAATTTTTCAGGCATTTGGACTACACATACTAGAAGTAGTATTGCAATAGTTACTGTCTTGAAATTCCTTGCTACTGATTTTTCATTAGCCATAAAGTGCTCTGGGTGCTTTTTTAGATTTAATTGTGTATTTTATTGGCTGTTTATACTTGGTTTTATTTATACGTAGTCCAATTAAGAATCACTAGATTAGATCAGACTAGAACTGTATCCCAGTATCAATGAACAATTGAGAAATAACCACACTAAGGGACGTTCCAGAAATAAGGTACTACATTAGTCCACTGAAACTGAAGAGCAGAAGACCAAATGTCATAATCTCAATCACCACAGCTCGCTGTAAGGGTGAGATCATTGCTTGTAGTGGCTGTGATGAAAGTCTCTTTGCAATTATTAACAAAGTCTTAGAGCAAGCTTTAACTTGTCAGACACCCAAAACCTACGAACAAACCAATCAAGTGAAAAAACAATAAATGTTAGCTTTGAAGCAATTTGAAGGCAGTAGAAGGTTTTCACAAGACATTTTCTTGATGTTACTACATTCTACAAATGCATTAATTGCTGCCATTGCTAGGGGCAACAGCTATGGTTAGATCTTGCAACAGAGCCACAGACCAAGTAAGTTCTGCCCAATGCTTCGTGGACTGCAGCACACACAAACTGCACCACTACTGAGTCCAAGAGGAGGTTCACTGGAGGCACCAAATAGATCCTTCTAGCCCCTCATCTATCAGTTTGCTATTTGACGGCCAGTGAAACACACATTAAATTCCAGAGGTGCCAACACTGTGGCCGCTGACTGAGGATGCGAGGCTTCAAAATCTGCACTTGGTCTGCTCGAATACATGGTTCCTAAATGCTACTGTCAGAAAACACAGATTCAATGAAGATAAAAACACGGAAATACAAATTGTTACTCCCCAAAAAGCCTCCAGTGACCTCTGCAAAAAAGCTTGGCCCATGAGGTAATCCTACAGTAATCAGAGCAAAATGGTCCTCCTAATGACACAACTGTATAAATATTTTGTTTCCGAATCAGGAAAATAACGGGTTTTGTCTTTGTACTTTTTCTGAGGCTACTGTTGCATAAATAAATGCATCCAAACACTGAATTGGAGGGTTCTAAATAACAGGCTTTACACCGGTATTTACACATCTGTCCACGGTTCTATAAACATTGTGAAATGCCTGGAAACCTCCGAAAAACAAAAAAAACTGCTGTTGGGTTATTGGTAACGCTAAATGTACTTGTTCCAACTTAAAAATGTGTTTATCCTTTACCAAAAACAATCTAAACTCCACAGACCGGGTGGAAGCCACTGCAGAGCACCATGGCGCCAATGCTCTTCCTTAGGCTCGACTGCTGCATTTCTAGAGCACACTGCTTCTCTAAGATGTCATGGCAAAGGCAGTGATCTGAAAAGGAAAGTCTTTAACTGTTCCCCCAAACGCCAAGTCATCAGTGATAGTACAAAGCAAAAGAGGGGATGTGTTACAAAGACTGTCAGCTTTATAAGAGAAGCAGGTAAATAAGCAACCTGCGAGGAGGACCCGAGTGAGTGAAGCAGGGCTATATGCCCAAACCTGAACTGAAGCGTGAAGGACCATGCAAAGTATTTAACAGCAATGCTCTTTTCGACAGGAAGCTTGTGCTAGTGGGTAAGGCGAGAGGATGCAGAATTGACTTGTTGAAGGCCAAACAGCAAGTGAGGACAGCATCCTCTTTCATTGAAAAGCCCGATATTACTTATTTTGGAAGGCCAAAACACAGCGACAGTGGAAGTTATGACAAGGGTGGAAATACAGAGACCTGGCAAATCGAGACACTCAGGAACACTCACTGGCAAAGCTAATAGGTCTCGCCTTTGTGACTAACTGGCTTTGCCAATGGTTGTTAGCCACACTGCACAGCATCAAGGATGCTGTGCAGAGTCATTAACGTTAAAATGTTTTTAAAAATGTTTTAAAAGACTTTGATCTACTGCCTGCACCATTTGGTAAGTTAGCAACCCCACACATGCATGCGCCTATAAAATGACACAGGCGTTCTTTAGGTCGAGCCTGGGCAGCTCTGCGAGGCATGCTGTATTAGAGTATGCACCTAAAGCTCCGCATACTCCCCGCCCAGATTTTCCACTGGCTTGTGTCTTTGTCCTTTGGAAAGGCTGGCTTCTGATTCGGTAATCTGCTTGTTAGTCCCTCCTTAGTACTGCCTTGTTGGGATTTGTATCCTCCCAAGTGGACTGGACCTTTTACTTATTTTGTTATATGGTAAATGTTATTTACATCCTGTGAGCACTATTTTCTTTATTGAGATTCTCCTACAGCAGGCATGACATGCTTTCCTGCAACGGCGCCCGCTCTGCTTTAACTACTTGCGGGACGCTGCTTGCACATTGTTTCTCCATACCCTCCATAGTCTTTCTTTTGAATGTTCGTTTTCCCTGTTTTAGGCAATTTTATCACCACACAATTCCAATTATTCCAGGTTTAATGAATAATCTAATTCTTCACCACGGTGTCCTCTATTCTCACGACTTTAGTTTTTGCATGTTTTTCCTGGTAAACGGCCACTACAACGCGGCAGTTTCCACGCATAACAGTAACCACGCATGCATTACAGCGCATGTGTGGTTAACACGAAAGGGGGGTTGGGGGGGTATCCCCCCACCAAAAGAAAAAAAAAACCTGATTCCATCGATGGAGGCAATCGGCGTTGTACCGTCGATAGAGGAAACGGAAAGACACTTCCGCTTCCTCTTAACGACGTGCGACGCAGATCGGAAGAGCTTCCAGAGGAGGACGTAGCGAGGTAAGGGGGAATTTAGTTTAAGGAAATAATGAGGTGTAGCGAAGGGATAAATTTAAGGGTTTGTGGGTGGGGGAATCGCACAGGGAAACATTTTTAAAGTTGAGGGGAGGGGAATTTATTAGAAGAAAAAGGGGCAGGGGGGTCGCACAGGGGTATTATTGAAAAAAAAAAAAAAAAATGCCTTTACCGATATGCGTGGTAAATGCATTTTCGTGGTAAATGTTATTCGTGGTAATGGCATTCGCGTTGTAACGCATGCGTAGTAAAGGCATGCGTTGCAACGGAATGCATTGTAATGACATTCAACCGTTTTTCCTAGTACCAAGTTTGAGTCACCAACTGAAACCGGTTGCCTTCTGCAGTTTAAGAATCTATTTCACATCTGTCACTAAAGTTTTCAGTCTTAGTCGGATTTTCCGTTTATGTGATTTGGCTAATTGCCCCATCCCCACTAATTCGATAAATCTATTTTTAAGGGAAATATACAATGTATGTTGGTGGTTCATGACTCCATCAGTGGAATAGTAGTACCGCAATAAGAAAGTAGAAGCTTCTGCCATGTTTGAAATGGTGCAAAATGTTGTGTAAACATTTTGAACCAAACAGTTTAATTAACTGCAACAGGTACTTTTAAAAGTACATCTTAAAAAACATTGTCAAACGCGTCAAAGTCAAATAAAATGGCAGACCGATGTGCATTTAACATGTACATTATTTTTAATAAAAAATAATTTGCTTTGTTTCTATTAAAATGTGTATAAATACATTTAATTACCTAAGCAACATTTGCCCGTGCTGTTCATTAGCCAATGTAACATTTGTAAGTCAAGCTTCTAAAAAGGCCACTGATAATTTTAAGGATTCGGGCGCTTCTCTGCAGTAGGAGTTTCTCTTCTCTTTCTACACTTATTCCAAGCTGCTAGGACAACAGCCCCCACAATACTTTGCTGCCGCGCATGCCCACTGGGCTTTGACATGTGTTTACCTACGGTGGTTGACGGACCCTATAGGCATGTTCAGATCCCTCTCCCTGGGTAGTTGACTGGGGAGGGAGATACGAAACCTGCCTATAGCAGAGGCTAGCACAAAAGGAGGACGACAAAGCAAGCGAGATCTGTGAGTTGTCTGTTGATTTCACCATGATAATCACAGCGATTCATTATGACTATACTACCACTAGTGGTAGTATAGTCATAAGGAATCGCTGTGATTATCATGATGAAAATTGGAGGACTTCACATGGGATCATGTGGAGTTACTTTTTGTAACAATGGACGTCTAAAGTCTATACACCTGTATAAAACAAGAGCAAGGCATACGGACTTTAAAGCATTTTTTGTTCAAACGTGGTGCCCAAAAACTAGAGCACACTTTGATGTTATTGGATATGGCTGAACTGATATTGACACAAAATGCTTTCTTACATGATGGAGAATGGTTTCTGCAGAAACAGGGTACTGCGATGGGCTCCAGGTTTGCTCCATCCTACGCTAACCTTTTTATGGGTCTGTTTGAGATGGAGCATGCCTGGGGCCCAGCAGCTAGAACCGGATGTGACAGCATCATTTTTTATGCTCGTTACATAGATGATATCATCATGATTTGGAATGTCTCGATTGAGAGTCTGAAAGCCTACCATACATATCTTAATACCAACAGTTTTAATGTGAAATTGACGATCAAGTACTCCATTAGTGAGATTGAATTTTTGGATTTAAGGTTATACGTGTATGATGGAAACATACATAGTGAAATTTTCAAGAAAAGCACTGCGTGCAATAGTGTTTTGCACGCTACTAGCTCACACCCTAGCTCCACCATTAAGGCAATCCCTTATGGAGAAATGGTGAGAGCTAGGAGAAATTGCAGCCGTGACATTGATTTCTTTAAGAATATAAATCAAATCAAAGGCAACTTTGCAAAAAGGGGCTATGATATGGATTGTCTTGATAGAGCTGAAGGTAGGGCACTTGCTTTGGATAGTAAACAGATGATAAGATCTAGTTCGAAACGAAGAAAGAACAGCATACAAAACACGACAGAAGTCACTTTCCTTACTGAATACAACTCCTATAGTAGCCATATCTATAATGTGCTTAGAAAAAACTGGCACTTTTTGGGCTCTGACTTTATCCCAAAGAAACCTAAGGTGGTCTACAGAAGAGGACCAACCTTTAGAGACACTTTATGTCCTAGTTACATCAAATCCAACTTGCTGGCTAAGACATGGTTGCCGGATAAACCTAAAGGTTTTTTCACATGCGGTGGTTGCTGCATATGTAAATTTGGGAAGAATAAAATTACCAGATTTTCGTACAATAGCTCTAAAGAATACACAATAGATCACTTTTTTAACTGCAATACTACATTTACCGTGTATGCTATCACATGTGAATGTGGTAAAACATATATTGGTAGTAGTACACGAAGTTTGAAAATACGCATTCAAGAACATGTTAGGGCGATTAAAAATGCAGATCTCAAATATCCTGTTGCTAATCACATCTACGATGAACATCCAAACAACAAGATTATTGAATTTCATGCTATTGATCATGTGAAACAGAATGAGAGGGGTG
This sequence comes from Triturus cristatus, assembly GCF_964204655.1. NCBI lineage: Eukaryota > Metazoa > Chordata > Amphibia > Caudata > Salamandridae > Triturus > Triturus cristatus. The sequence continues at coordinate 1,247,497,882 of NC_140591.1, forward strand.
GAAATAGAGAATTGCATTTTAGACAGCTTGAGGCAAAGTGGATTTGTCGCCTTCGTAGTGTGAAATTTGGGCTTAATCAAAATAATGAATTTCATTATTTTTTGTAATTTCTAAGGTTCCTATTATGACACTACCATCTTGTATCTAATTGAATTGAATGAAATTATTGTATCTTGACTACTCTCCTTTGGGAGAGAGAGGAGAGAAAAAAATCAAAAAAAATCATTGGATCCAGACTGTCTCTTAGGGAAAGGGAGAGAAAAAAATGTGCTGTGCTGATGTGGGACAATGTTGATTATACCTACTTGTACAGAATTGTCAAAAGGAATATGCTACTTACCAGTATGCATCTGTTCTTGGCATGTAGAGCTGCAGAGTCACACACTGAGGATAAGATCGCCATCTGGTGTTGGGCTCGGATGATTGCAGGTTGTTGTTGTCTTCGGAAGAAGCCTTTGGTCACGAGGTTGGTGACTCCTCCCCTGGACAACAGTGCGCATGGGCATCCACTCCATCGTCAGATTGTTTTTCGCCATGATGGGAAAAGATGGAGTGTATAGAAATGAAAGAAAGGATGTCCATGTGTAATGTCTAAGTAAGACGGATGCTGGAACAGATACAGGTCCCGGGGAGGCGGGCGGGCGGGCGTGTGACTCTGCAGCTCTACATGCCAAGAACAGATGCATACTGGTAAGTAGCATATTCCGTTCGAGGCATATGAGCTGCAGATCACACACTGAGGATAGATTATACAGCAGTGCTTCCCCTTAGCGGTGGTCGCCTGTATCCGTTGCAGCAGCTTGAAATAAAGTTTTTAGGACAGCCTGGCCCACGGAGGCCTGTTGTTTGGCCTGCACATCAACACAATAGTGTTTAGTGAAGGTATGCGTGGTAGACCACGTGGCTGCCTTGCAAATGTCTAAGGGAATGTTACCTAAGAAGGCCATAGAAGCCCCTATTTTACGGGTGGAGTGCGCCCTTGGGGGAACTGTAAGTGTACGTTTAGCCTTGAGGTAGCATATTTGGATGCATTTAACTATCCACCGGGCTATACCTGATTTGGAGATTGGGTTGCCTTTATGTGGTGGTGCGAAAGCAACAAAGAGTTGTTTTGTCTTTCGAAAGGGTTTTGTCCTGTCGATGTAATAAAGCAAGGCTCTTTTGACATCTAAGGTATGTAGGGCCCTTTCAGCTACGGAGTCTGGGTTTGGGAAAAAGACCGGTAGCTCTACTGATTGGTTAAGGTGGAAAGGGGAAATCACTTTTGGAAGAAATTTAGGGTTTGTCCTAAGAACCACTTTGTTGCGGTGTAGTTGTAAGAAAGGTTCCTCTAGTGTAAGGGCTTGTATTTCACTTACTCTGCGTAGGGAAGTGATTGCGATAAGGAAAGCTACCTTCCATGTTAGGAATTGTAATTCACATTTGTGCATAGGTTCAAATGGGGGACCCATGAGTCTTGTTAGAACCACATTGAGATTCCACACTGGTGCAGGTGGCAATCTTGGGGGAAGGATTCTTTTGAGACCTTCCATAAACGCTTTGATGGCTGGTACCTTAAAAAGGGACAGGTGTTGCCTATTTTGCAAGTAGGCTGCCAAGGCTGCTAGGTGTAAACGTATAGAGGAATACGCTAGATTGCATCTTTGCAAGTGTAGTAGATAGCAAATGATGTTTTGGATGGAAGCGTCCAATGGATGTATGTCATTATTAGCGCAGTAGATGGCAAATCGTTTCCATTTAGCGGCATAACACGCTCTAGTAGTAGGTCGTCTGGCTTCCTTTATGATATTCATACAGTCTGGAGGGAGATTGAGGTAACCGAACTCTAAGACCTCAGGAGCCAGATCGCTAGGTTCAGTGTTTGAGGATCTGGGTGTCTGATTTCTCCATGGTTCTGGGTTAATAGATCCGGGGAGAGGCGTAGTCTTTGATGTGGAACTAAGGATAGTTCTAGAAGCGTGGTGAACCACGGTTGACGTGCCCAAGTGGGAGCCACTAGTATTAGTGTTAGTGACTGTTGTTTCAGTTTGCGTACCACAAATGGAACTAGTGGGAGAGGCGGAAAGGCGTACGCAAATCTGCCTGACCAGTTCATCCATAGGGCATTGCCCTTGGACTGTGGGTGTGGAAATCTGGCGGCGAAGGTTGGGCATTTTGTGTTTTCGGGAGTGGCGAACAGGTCTATGTCTGGTTGTCCCCACTTTTGGAAGAAGGGGAGTAGAACCTTGGGGTGTAGTTCCCATTCGTGGATCTGCTGTGTGTGGCGACTTAGGAGGTCGGCCACTTGATTGTGGATCCCTGGGAGATGTTCTGCTAACAGATAGATGTTTTGGGGAATTGCCCATCTCCAGATTTGCTGTGCCAGTTGGGACAGTTGGGGAGAGTGTGTCCCTCCCTGTTTCTGTATATAATACATTGTCGTCATGTTGTCTGTGCGTATGAGGACAGTTTTGTTCTTTAGGTGAACTTGAAAGGATTTTAGTGCTAGGAACACTGCTAAGAGTTCCAGGTGGTTGATGTGGAGCAGTTTTTGTTGACTGGTCCATCTGCCCTGAGTGGTATGGTGAAGGAGGTGGGCTCCCCACCCCGTGAGAGATGCGTCGGTAGTTAGCACAACTTGTGGAAGAGGCTCTAAGAACGGTCGCCCTTTGGACAGGTTGATGGTGTTCCACCATTTCAGTGAGCGAAGTGAGCGACTGTCCACCAACACCAGATCGGTAAGTTGTCCGTGAGCTTGGTTCCACTGTTGTGCTAAACATTCCTGTAAGGGACGCATTTGAAGTCGTGCGTGTGGGACTATGGAGATGCATGACGCCATCATGCCTAGGAGCTGCATGAACACTCTTGCTGGAAGAGATGGATGAGTTTGAAACTGAGAGATGAGATTTTGTATACTGGCTATCCTGGCAGTGCTGGGATAAGCAATGGCCTTGGATGTATCTATGGTTGCTCCTAGATACTGATGTAAGTGGGAAGGTTGTAGGTGGGATTTGGGGTAGTTGATAGTGAATCCCAAATCGTGGAGAGTTTGAATCGTGCGATGAGTGTGGAGAACGCATTTTTGGTATGTATTGGCTTTTATGAGCCAATCGTCCAGATAGGGGAAGACATGGATCTGTTGTCTTCTGAGGTGCGCTGCCACGACTGCTAAGCACTTGGTGAACACTCTGGGTGCTGTTGTTACTCCGAATGGGAGAACTGTAAATTGATAGTGTTGCCCATCTACCACAAATCGTAGATATTTTCTGTGAGCGGGATGCATAGGGATGTGAAAGTATGCGTCCTTGAGGTCTAATGTGGCAAGGAAGTCTCCCTGTTGTAGAAGTGGGAGGACTTGTTGGAGAGTGGTCATATGAAAATGATCCGAATGTATATACTGGTTTAGTAGTCTGAGGTCCAGTATGGGCCTTAGTGTTTTGTCCTTTTTGGGAATGAGGAAGTATAGAGAATATACCCCTTTTCCCTGATGTTGAAGGGGGACTGGTTCTATCGCATGTTTTTGTAACAGGGATTGAACTTCTTGTTTGAGGAGAGAGAGATGATGTGAGGACATTGGGCGTTGTTTGGGTGGTATGTTTGGGGGGGATTGTATGAGTTCGAGGCAGTAGCCAGACTGGATAATTTGTCTTACCCATCTGTCTGTGGTGATGGAAGTCCAGACAGGTAGGAATTGTTGGAGTCGCCCCCCGACCGGAGTGGAATGGTCTGGGGGGAGTGGTGGCAAGTCACTGTTTGGTGGCTGGGGAGGTGCGGGTGTTGTTGTTATTGCCCCGCCCTCGGCCTTTGTTATTGTTTCCCCTATAACCTCCCCGGAAATAACCTCTGTTAGGGGATGTTTGTCCAGAATTTTTAAAGGTGGACGTGGTCTCAGTTGATGTGTTTTTGGAGCCTCCTCTATAAAAGGAGCGACGAAAGGAACCCCGGTTTTGAGGAGACTGCAGTGCTCCCATAGACTTGGCAGTTTCATTATCCTTCTTCATTTTTTCTAATGCAGTATCCACTGCAGGGCCAAATAACTGCTCTTGGTTGAAAGGTTGAGCCAGAATTGCGGTTTGAACCTCCGGTTTAAAACCGGAAATACGGAGCCAGGCATGTCGTCTGAGTAAGACGCTAGTATTGACCGCCCTAGAAGCAGTGTCTGCCGCATCTAAGGCGCATTTAATGGAGGCATTAGATATTAATTTGCCTTCTTGAATGAGGTCAGTGGCCTGGGACTTAAAGGGTTCAGGCAGATGTTGCATAAGGTCCTCAAGTTGGTCATAATGTGCCCTGTCATACCGAGCTAACAGGGCCTGGGTATTGGCAATACGCCAGTGGTTCGCCGCCTGTGCGGCGACTCGTTTGCCTGAGGCCTCTAAAAGCTTAGACTCCTTGTCTGGGGGGGGCGTTTCTCCAGTTGTCTGTGAGTTAACGCGCTTCCTGGCATTTGATACGACCAAGGAGTCTAAAGGGAGCTGGGCTTTAATGTATGCAGGGTCCTGCGGGGCTGGTCGGTACTTTTTTTCGATGCGGGGGTTGAGAACCCTCGCTCGAACAGGGTCTTTAAAGACGTCAGTGGCATGCTTTATAACCCCTTTAATCATGGGAAGTATATGAACAGTTTTTTGTGACTGCTCAAAGGTATCGAGGAGAAAATCCTCCTCAAGGGGGTCCGTGTGCATAGTGACACCATGGAACGTTGCTGACCTATTTATTAGTTGGCCAAACCCTAGGTGGTCATCAGGAGGGGAGGGCTTGGAGGGGTAGGTAGTGGGGTCAGGCATGTCAGGCATTGGATAAGACCAGTCATCTACCGGTGCTGTGTCTGGAAAAGTAAACGGGTCGGTTGGATCAACAGGATCATTAAATAAATCAGGGTCCGCCCCTCCCCCTAAGTCATCATTATCATCCTGTGGAGGAGGTGAATGATAGGGAGGTGGTAAAGGTAAAGGTAAAGGAGAAACAGGAGGAGGAGGGGGGGACGGGTTAGAAGGTAAAACAGGAGAAGAAGGACGAAGTGGTGAAGTGGCACAGTCCTTTTTCCGTATGGGAGCTGGGGGAGGTGTAGTGTCCAGCTTCCGTTTTTTATATGGGATGGCAGTCACATGTCCAGTGTTAGGATTGATGTAGATCCGCTTTTGAGTAGGATCTGGTCGAAAAAGTTCATCTGGCTCCGAAGGTGGTGGCGGCGACGCCCGCTTCGGGTCTTTATGAGCTGTTTTTGGTGTGGGCGTAGTTTTCGGTGCCGATGATGTTTTCGGTGCCGAAGGATGTTTCAGTTCCGATGGATTTTTCGGAGCCGATGTATGTTTCGGTGCCGAGGGACTTTTAGGCATCGATGTCGAAGAACGTTTCGGCGCCGGTGGAGACTTCGGTGCCGAGGAACGTTTCAGTGCCGAAGGAGATTTCGGTCTCGAAGCCTGTTTCGGTGCCGACAGTGGTTTTTTCGGTGCCGAGGGTGTTAAAGGCACAATCACATGAGGTTTGCTCGAGCCCGAGCCACCTACAGGCTTAGATGTCTTCGGAGCCGGGCCCGAGGGCGGGGCTTCTGAAGAGGATTTCCGGTCGCGACTGGGCCCAGCTGGCGGAGTCTTGACCACTGTCTTTTTGGATGGGGCAGGGGGGGTGGTACTCACACGCTGCCCTGGAGTGATGAGGTCATCGGAATCGTCGGCCTCGGACACGATCTCGAGATCTTCGGTGTCGTCTTCGGGAACATCTTGAGCAAAGATGTCCTCCGGTTCTGGAGCTGGTTTGGCCATAATATGGCGTCGAGCTCTTCGGTCCCGGAGGGTCTTCTTCGAACGGAAAGCGGCACAAGCTGGACAGGTGGACTCGTTGTGTTCCGGCGACAGGCAGAGGTTACAAACCTCGTGGTGGTCACTGTGGGGGAACTTCGCTCCACACTGGGGGCATTTTTTGAAGGGTGTCCTGTCCATCAGCCGCTTCCGGAACCGGTCCGAGTTGATTTCGAAGTCGATGGAATGAAGATTAAGGAGTTAAATTGATTGCTAGAAGTTTTCTGCTGGAGCGGAAAAAAGTTCATCCGAACCCAATGGCGGAAAAAAACAATCTGACGATGGAGTGGATGCCCATGCGCACTGTTGTCCAGGGGAGGAGTCACCAACCTCGTGACCAAAGGCTTCTTCCGAAGACAACAACAACCTGCAATCATCCGAGCCCAACACCAGATGGCGATCTTATCCTCAGTGTGTGATCTGCAGCTCATATGCCTCGAACATATGGATTTTCATCAATAGAAGCAATGTTTGTTAATAAACGTCAGAGGTGTTTATTTCTGCATGAATTTCTGACATTTATTATTTTTATGTTTCATTAGCATGGTCGACAGTGATATTGTTGGTTTTTGCAAGATTAGAACTTCATTGAAATATATGTTAGAGCTACTGTGATCGATTACAAATGTGGATATACAATCTGTTATATGTTTACCAACATGGCTGACAGCAACATTGCTGGTTTTTTGAAAGACCAGAACTTTATAGTAATACATGTTAGAACTACTGTGATCGATTACTAGTGTGAATACGCCTTTGGACGTTTACAGGGTTGTTTTATATTGTTTATCTGTTTATATTTTTTCTTTTTCAATTTCATTGCGATATGAGTTGTCATTTAAGGATGAAAATATGACTTTGCGTTTTGGAACATCGTTAGTTATTAATATGGCCGATATTAATTTTGTTGGTCATTTGATATATTGATACTTTACAATAATGCTTCTTATATTTTATATAATTTTTGTTTTTCTTAATTCTACTGTGATATTCGTTGTTATTTAAGGATGAATATTTAATATTGTGTTTTGAAACATGGCCGACATCAACTTCATTAGCCATTCAAGAAGTCGATACTTTACCACAATGGCCACTATTGCTGTCGCAATCAATTTAAAAAAAATCTTTGATTATAGTCTGTAATTAAATTTATTAGATTATTGTGAATTAATTTCTAATTGAGGCTTAAGCATAGCTCTTTTCTTCTTCCTTTTTATGATTATCAGGTGCAGATCGCGCCTATTTGCAAGATCGGAACTTCACTAAAATGGCACCTGTAGATAATACGGTTGTGTGTGCTGCATCATAAGCCTTTTGAATTTTATATTCCTAGGTGTAGTTCTTCTTTTTTAAATTTTATCTTAACAACAGCCGTCAATTATAATTTAATGTTGCGTTTCCAAACATCGTGCTTTTATCAACATGGCCGATATCAACTTTGTTGGCAATTCGAGAGATCGACACTTTACTATAATGGCCGCTATTGCTATTGTGGCTAATTACACATACCTTTTTGTTATATTTGGTTATATTTTGTAACGATATTTCATTTTGATTATTTTATTATGAATCAAGTTTTACCTAAGGCTTGAACATAATTTTTCTTTTCTCATGGTAATTAGATACCGACCGCGTTTATTTGCGAGATCGGAACTTTAGCAAAATGGCGCCTTCTGACAATATGGTGGTGTGTCGTATTATAAGCTTTTGAATGTCTACATTCACAGGTGCAATTCTCTAAAACGGTATATCATTTTTGTGTTTGCGATACCATTAGATATGCCATAATAATACAAATATATTCAGTCACTGTGATTTGGTATAATGGCTGCTTCCGATATTGCGAATAAGGAAGAGCTAGGACAAAAATGTAATATATTAAACAATGCGCCCTTGTACGAGTAACCCATACTAATATGGCTGCCGCAACTTTATTAAAAAGACATTAGTTTTACTTTTGTCTGTTTTTGATGTTGTTACAACACAGGTGAAGCTAATCAAATAAGTTGCATAGTATAAAAATGGAGGAGATGTCACTAGTCGGTTTACCGCTTTGGAATACGGACGTCTTAGATTGTTGCTGGCCACCCTGCCCATTCGGTTATTACTTGATGATAATTTATCTCAGATAATTATTGTGCAACAATACTCACCTGTACCGCTGAAACTCTTTCTTTCTTTAAGTGGAATATAACTGACTCCATATATAATTAATCTTGAGCCCTGAAGAAGTCTCGATAGAGACGAAACGCGTTGGCTAAAAGATTCACTTTTATGGTCTTTGGATTTTAAACATTTGAATACATTTGAATAAAGAACATTTATTTCTGACTACAAGCAAAATTGTGGACCTGCTTCTTCTACTGATCACCATGGATGATTCATGCTCTAATTAATTACAATAAGACTCTCTCAAATGATGGGTGCTAATTTCGTATTTTGTTTTTAATCAAAAGCGAGCGGCGAGGCTCGGTTGACAGGGAGCAATTAGCATTGCCCATGAAGATAATAGCCCCCTGGGCCCAGTTGGACTTCAGGGGAAATAGCGGATCCAGAGACTTTGGCCTCTTCGGCCATGTCCAGGATTTTTGTCATTGGTCCGATAGCGTCACGGAGCTTGTCCTGACAGGATCGCCAGGACCTGTCAATGCCCTTCCTGGTATCCTTCATGTACTTAGCCAGAAAGGTGGCCATCTTAGGATCCAACTCTGCTGTGAAAGCAATTTTGTCGTCCAAAGAGGGTCTAGGACACACCGCCCGTAAACAACCTTGAGTCTCCTTCTCAAGGGGCTTGCGGAGCCGAACCGTGACAAATCTGGCTAACTTATCGCCGGGAAACCTGGCCGCCGACCGTGGGTGCATAATGTCGGGGTTGAGCATGTCAGGGTCTTCAGGGACTGTGGAAGGGTTAGCTGCCGGGCGCCAAGGCCGTGAAGACCCTACCTCCTCATCCGTCTCTCGTTGAGTGTCATCATTGTCCATCCCAGGGGAAGGGGGATATAGGATATCATGAGGGGCGTCTGCCTGTGGGGGAGTGGGAGCGGTCAGCGACACATTAGCTAGAAACGTGCTCTTAAGGCGCGCAAAAGCGTACACGTCCACCCCTTCAGGCCGTTGTTTCTTAGACAGTGGAGGACTTTCACCAGTCTGCTGGCTCGGGTTTGCCAGAGGCTCTGCGCGCGCTGCCGCTAATTTAGCGCACTCTTGGACTATTCTTTCAGAGAGGCGTTGCTCCATAGGGCCAACCACCTCATTAACCACTTGGTAGATTGAGGAGTCAACCGCTTCGTAAAAATCATCATCATCCTAGGGTAAGTATCCCGGGATCACCTCCTCATAATATTCAGATCGGGCCTCCATAGCTAAAGGGAAATAAGTACCACTGTCAAGGGAAACCAAGAAGACAAAAATAAATAAATAACTGCAAAGAATAATCCCTTTTTAGGTCTCGCCTGACCCAGCGTATGCGCTGGTCTGGCAAGCCTTATTGAGAGGGCTCCAAAAAGTGCTACCAGGCCAGCCTAGAGCAACAGTGCATGTGCGCGCGCGCTGCGCTTTACAGCGATTACTTTCACTTTCGCGGCCGCTTTGATGTTTGACCGTGAACGCGATCCCGATCATTTTCACTTTCGCGGCCGCACGGACGCTTGGCATAGCCAATAGGTCTCGCTTTTGGGACCTTTATAAGTATTTAGTTATGCAACTGTTGCATGGCTAAACACTTATAAGGTCCCAGAGGCGAGACCTATTGGCTATGCCAATGCTTGTTTAAACGTGCTGAGCACTACCAATTGCTAGTTTGTAAACAGGCTGAAAGGCTGACCAGTTTGTGGGCAACCCCAAGGGTCACAATAGGGTTGCACTCACCGAAAATGCGCTATTACCCTCAGTAAGACTGACCGGGTCTACTGCCTCCCAGCGCGTCTAATAAACCTGCCCAAAGCGTGTCAAACTGTGCGCATTCGCTTGCCGACCACAGGCGACTGTTACACGGTACCTGTGTAATACTGCGCTCGCGAGCGCGTCTCAGGAAAACCCGCAATACGGACCCTCGCCGGGGCGTAAGAAACAGAAGGTGCGGGGAAATACAACCCATTAAAACGGGCGTTAATGTGAGGCAGTCGGGGACAAGGCTCTTACACTCCTTTCTGTCGCAGCGTGGCTCCTCATCTGAGGAACCGCGACGCGAGAGCAACGAGCGAGTCCCTCTAGCGGGCTACAAAAGCACCACACCAGCAGGGGGATGGCCGCGTAAGAAGCGGAAAACGCTCCCGCGGCCGGTTGAGGAATCTGCACTAGAAAAGCAAAAGTCTGCAACCTTAAGAAAAACGTGCATACACAAGGCAATTCAGTATCAATACCTACATCAATAACCCCAACTACAAAATAAATAAAGGAGAAGGGAAAGTCGACTTAACTGGCTGCGAAGCAGCGAAGAAAGAGGAAGGAGAGAGACAAACATGGGACTATGTACCAAGGATAATGGAAACCATGTAAGGACAATGGACTTGGATTCCTCCCTGAATGTAGGGAGTTGTAGTTTTTTACTGTTATTGTTATAATTCTTTGAATATCTTTCTGGCTGCTTGGATTTTGATAGTAATAAAGCGAAGAGAGATAAAAGCATAATCTGAAGCCTCCGGTCCTGACATAGAATTCTGCTTCTAGTTTGTCAAACGGTTTGAGCCCCATATATTACCCAGTTGAAAGATTCCTAGTTGGTCCCAATTCTAGATCTTTCTAATGCATTTACCTCTATAAGTCTACCACCCTCCAGGAGAGGGGTCGCTGTCATTTTGGGGAGCGGTGCCTTTCCCATTTGAGTCCACAGCAATTTATTACAATGGGAAAATCCCATTCTATATATACTTCATAGGGGCTTCTGACTACATTGACATAATATGGTTGGGTAATTCGAGATCTGTAGATCCAAGTATTTAGGGTGTTCTGTTTGAATCTCAAAGGGTATTTCTATGTTAAGGGCCAGGATCCAGCCATTCTGGGGGCATAGTAAAAAAAAAATATATATATATATATATATATTTTTCAAAATAATTTAACAGGGAATCCATAAAGTAAAGGCGCCTTGATCGACTGCAGTGGACACAGAGCTGTGTCATGTTCTAGCTCGATTTCGTTTTTCCACCTCTGTTCTCGATGCGCCTTTTAATTTTGGGACCCAATAATCAGTTAAAACAGATTTCAGCATACAGTTTTTTTACCTGCCACTTAGACATATAAAAATTCAAAAAATGAAGTGCAAAATGGTTGGCCACCTCCTTAAAACCCTGCTCCTCCTCCTCTTTTCTGTGTTATAAATATCTGCTTTGTACCCTCTTCTATCCAGACAGGTCAACGAGTTAGTTTACTTGCTTTATGGTCTACTAAGTACAGCATTTTTTGTGTGGAAAAGTAGCACACTTTCGCCTTAATACGTAGGTTTTTATATTCCTCCATATTTATTTGAATCTGTCTTTCCTGGTTGTAGTGTTGGCTTAGACAGTAGTTTCGAGCAGACTATGTTTCTCTTCTTTCCAAACTGTGTTTGACATAGTATAACTCTGCCTTCATGGATTAAAGGTCTCACACCGAATGGCTGCAATGTGTGCCATGTTGCTGTTAGTTTGAAAGTAATTCGGTGTTTCCTTAACCAAGGTGCCGCTCAGTTTGAGATCTCTAAGGCGCAAAGATTCCATCCTCCAGTCGCTTCTTATCGTCTTTCCCATAGTGGAAATTTCTATCATTGGCGGGGAATGATTTGACACACCATGAGCTTGGCATTTGTAGTTAAGTATATTACTCAAAGAAGTTGGATTGCTAAAAAATAAAAAAATAACCTATTCTGGACAGCGTGCAGTGGAGCCCGGGAGTGTAATGAGTAGGCTCGCTCATCTTTAGGCAGTCACTTCCATACATAAACTAATCCCATTGCTTGAGTGAACTTGATAAATTTTGATGCTGATGGCCCTGTATCCTTCACATGGAGATACGTGTCTATTTATAAAGCCCCCAGTCCCACCTCTGTAGGAGACAGACTTATAAGAAGTGGATCACAGACATCCTTGCAATTATGTCTTATCTATTCAGTATGCAAAATCTATATGTATAAAGTTTTGTTTGGTAATCTTATCTATCTGGTACAGACAACACAGATACATAGAACAATTAACATAATTCAAAACTTTCAAAGAGAATTCTTTTAAGATCCAGAACATTATTGATGTCAGTGAGTTATAAATATGGAGTCCAAATATATATACTCTCAACAATCAATGAATTACCCCTATTCACACACGGGGTTAAAGGTGTATTCTAGTAATTCCTTCTCTACCAAGACCAGCCTCATTCCTTTCATTTACACAATTCAAAGTTTTTCAGTATAACACAAGTAGGGTACTGTAGCAATAGCAATTACTTCTCTTTATCAAAGATGCTTCTGTCGAGTGCAGTATTGACAGTACATTTTAAATAAAACAGATATTGAGGTCATCCTGGTAACCAAACTAGTTAAACGCAGCTGTAATAACAACTTGACTTAACTGGGTATTTAATATCAACTGCAGTTCTAATCTATTCACAAATCTCTGATTTTGCCATCACCCTTCCACGCCTCCTTTGGCTAGAAGTCACACTTGTTGTGTCTCCAATGTAACCTAAAACCGCATTCAACCATTTGTGCAATTTTCCGGTGTGGAAGTAATAAAGGAAGTTGTTCATTTGTCAGTAGAATGACCTATGATTAAATGTAACCGAGGCGGCACCGCCAGGAAAAAGACTGCGCGACTACTCAGAGCCAAGTTTTACAAAACTTTAAACAGTTAGCAGATCACAGGCAAGAACGCGAGCAGAAGAAGCGGTGAGAAGCGCTTACTTGTTGGTTTACACTGGACTTTTACTGGGAGGATCGACGAATTCTGCTTGTATTTATACCACTTTGCAATTAGTTTGGGCAACGAGCAGGGTGTTGGTGTGGGGTGGATGCAATGCAAAGAGGCAAAGGGAGTGCTAAAGGGGCAATGAAGGGGGGCAGAAAAAGAGATCAAAATAAAGGGAACGTGAATACACAAATTGGAGGCAGATGACCAGGAAATGCCACAACCCAGTGAAGCTACCACGTCATAAGGAATTACAGTTGCCGCTTAAAAGCTTATACACATCCATTAAACAATTTCCACAGCTGTACTTCCTACAGTGTGGAGAAACTTGGTCTACGTTTGACAAATCTATTTTATTTAAGTTGCTAATTCTCACGCAATTAGTTATTCTATATTGAGAATATGCAAGTCATTTCAATTGCTAATTACTTAATAATGACTGTAGTTACACGATAACCTGCCTTTGAAGAGTCCCATATTCCGTTTAAATACAGTTAAACTTCAGCATGGGAACACACCTTGGAGAGGAGTAAGTCAGGCCTTCTAAGCAGTGCAGCTTCCTACGTTAGGCATCTATAATGCAGCAGTCTGCAGCTTTAGAACACTAGAATTGGAGTATCACATACGAACTTTATTTATACTTTATCAAAGGTTTATAAAAACCTTTCAATGATCAGGCCCATTTCATCTAGTAGGTTAATTTTGACAGTCTTAAGACCATGCAACCTACATTTTGTACAATAAAAGGCTGATTAGGACTTATGATTGATATGTTCCTGTTAGGTGACTCTGGTCATAATTTTCTGCCTAAACCACTTAGGTCTCGACTCGCAGGTTTCAGATTTCTTGTCCAATGCATAATTCCTTTTCATTAAATGGTGCGAATAGATGTGGACAGAAAGCTGCAGCTAGGAACTTATCGCTGTTCTGTGGCAATGATCATTTCATACTTTAACAACCCACTCATTGCAAACTAAATAAAGGGCTCGACTTAGAAGGAACAGACAGCTGACAGAAAAACACAACTACACATCTGGCATAAAAATGAGGCGTAACCATTAAAAACACTCATCTGTTTCACGGTTAAAGTTTCATGTGTTTGTACAGCATCACTGATGAGTTAGGAAATGAATAATGTAAAACATGTTGTCAGATACACAATGGCATTATCAAGTCTTCAGAAATCTTAACATTTAAGGCTCGCCTAAGTAACTTCATAAAGTTAATTGCTATACTACAGCGTAAAACAATTAAACCTGATAAATTGGGAAACATACTGCATAGAAGCTAATAGCAATGCTTGTTGATTGCTCTAGATATATTTAGGCAAAGGGTTTGAGACTATATTAACACAACCACTATCACAAACATGGGCACATGAAAACCTGTAACACCAGCAAAATCACCAGAAACCCCTGCTCTGTTGAATACTTCAGAATCAGATCTTTAGACCAATATTTCACCAATATTATACCTGCATGCATAGGTGCAGAAACTAAAAAAAAGAATGGTAGTCCAAGACAAGTGGGCACAGTCAAGTGACACGGGATGAGCTCCTGGCAAGGGGCACAGGATGAGCTGCAGGCACGGAGGTGGGGGTGGGGTAGCAAGAAGGTGGAGCAATAGCATGTTTGGACTCATGCGGAAATTAGATCATTGCACATAGTTTTGCTGTGAGTGCACCTCATACAAGGAAAGAAATATGCAACTGCATTGATAAGGAATGGGCTGCTTCCCACAACACAAACGTAGAGAATTAACCACCCCAAGCATCAGTGAACAAATCCTCCATGCATGCTAGAAGTTCACTATCCAGGCATATTGCTAGTCGTTTGACTAAACAGTGCTCTTCAGGTCTCGTTAGTGATGCTTTCATCTAAAAGACCAGAGTTACACAAAAACTGTAGTCCGTTTTCTAAAGGATCGAGGCAGCTTTTTTAATAAATGCAAATTGTTAAGAGGGGGTTGCATCACTGCAAAAGTATACTGCAGCAGAAGGAAAGAGTACAGGTGTTTTATTATCTATAAATATTTTTTTTGATCAGAACATGGCTTGTAAAGGCAAATCTTGAGGGGAATGATCAAAGTAGCCATCGGGGCACGAGAGGCACATTGAAAAAGAGCCACTGGAGTGAGAACTATGGGTCTGATAGGAGATTCAGCAGACAAACAAGTTTACAGTAATGCAGAAACTAGAGACATTCCATGTGGGTTTGGTGTTGGGATGTGAAGATCTTACATATTTGGGAGATCTTTTGAACAGAGGTATTTAAACTCCCTTCTTTAGAAGGCAAACACACGTATGTAGAGGATTTGAAAACAGTTAACTGCCCTTTTCAATCCACAACCCCACAATTGTTTGTCTTCAAGTCAAAAGTAAACGACCGGTGCCAGCCTTTTGTAGTGCTGAACATAAGACAAGGCATTCTATTGCTCCTTCATGCAAAAGAGCAATCGATTCTTCAAGAATACGGTTTTCAGGCAAAATAGGTCTTTAAATAAAGGTATGAGGAAATGCAGAACACTTAAAGATGCTCATGTGCCTGAATGTTTCTAGCATTCATTTACCTGTAGGGACTGTCTCGTCCAGCTTGGAAATTCATTCCCCTCCCTCTTTTGTACTCTGAATCTGATGAATTAAGAGATGGGGTGAAATGACTGAAAGATGCAGAAGCCAGTATAGAGTTTCATAATTAGCCGAGCACCCCTTTTGATTGGTGCTGGCAGTGGAAGGGGTTTAAAAACTCCCCTGGCATTGGCCTTGGCATTTGTAACCTTTGTCTTACACAGGGGATAAACATTTCTCCTGAAGTTAACATTGAAACATATGTCCACATGCTCTGTCAAGTCTAACCACGCCGTGATGGACTGGTTGGATGCCATTAATTCTGCTAGATTTTCTTGAGCTTTCATTTACTCATCTGAGAGCATTCGGAAAAACAATCCATGTTGACCCACAGTCCTTTATCACACAAAGCTAGAAACAGCCAGGAATATGCAGGTCACATTTTCAAAGAAACAGGTACACAAATCTTTATTCCCAAGGAATCGAGGCTTTCACTCTGCAGAAGGAGTTAATGAAGACGAGTTTGGCAAGATAAGCTTTAAAGAAACACCGATTACCATATACCGCAGGAGGATATATAGAGACTAACATAAGAATAGCAATTGAAGATGACAAGAATGGAGTCTTCAAGATTATACTGTGTTAGAATGTTACAATCATAAGCATTCTGCACTGGAGCCGTATACAAGGGGAATGAGCACTTTCAAGTCTTAAAAGAACATGGCAGGTGAACCAACCCATCCTTTCAGAAGGTGATGTTTGGAGATTCGCATACAATGTAATAATAACAATATTGTGGAGTAGAACTGTACAATAGGTGCTGAAGGTATCTAGCAGAAATAAACATTGATCCGGAAAATATAGGACAGTCCGAGTGAGGTTCAGTCAGGCTCATTATACTAGTACTCAAAAACTTGTAGAAAAGAGGTGCAAGAAAAATGAATGTTTTAAGGAACTCAAGAATGTGCGTCACTGCACCCAAATCAGAGTTTCACTGCAAGATGTAGTAAATCAGGACAAGAATCAAATTACTTGCCAATGAAAATGAATAAAAAGGATGGAACCCTGTAACTGCACATTCCCTTATTTACTCTACTAAAGAGAAAAACTCACAAACGTATAATCTTAAACAAAATTAGCTTGAAAAGACTGGCTTTTTTTATTGATATGTTGGGAACACTGAATAGGTCATAGTTTACCAAAGAGTAATAAAACCTCCAATTCTTGCACCTTAATATATTTTTATATAGCACTTACTAATGCAGTGTTGTTGTTTTTCGGAACTGAAAACAACAGCTGTCACTTTACCAAACTCAATGGCACTATTCATCACATGAATAATTCACAGACACTAGCAGAAAATTGCCATGTTCCAGTGATCATTTTGCTAGGCAGTTTTTACACATTACAATCATGATGGAGAAGGACTATATTTATTAGTATCTTCATTTGCATGTCCCTGCTAATAAAAAACATTAATAAGCCAATTTTTAGGTAAATCCCTTCACGATGATCATAAAGGTTATAATACCCTCCACTCTAAATGTGATATCACCTGCAGAGGGCCTAAGATTACCCTAGCATTTTCCCACAACCAAATCAGTTTGTAAATCTGCCCGGTGCCCGTTCATTTCAGAGAGTGACGGAGAGTGAGAGTGTGTGAGAGAGAGTGAGAGAGTGTGTGAGAGAGAGAGTGAGAGAGAGAGTGAGAGAGAGTGTGTGAGAGAGAGAGTGAGAGAGAGTGTGTGTGAGAGAGAGTGAGAGAGAGTGTGTGAGAGAGAGAGTGTGTGAGAGAGAGTGAGAGAGTGTGTGAGAGAGAGAGTGTGTGAGAGAGAGTGAGAGAGTGTGTGAGAGAGAGAGAGAGTGAGAGTGAGAGTGAGAGTGAGAGTGAGAGTGAGAGTGAGAGTGAGAGTGAGAGTGAGAGTGAGAGTGAGAGTGAGAGTGAGAGTGAGAGTGAGAGTGAGAGTGAGAGTGAGAGTGAGAGTGAGAGTGAGAGTGAGAGTGAGAGTGAGAGTGAGAGTGAGAGTGAGAGTGAGAGTGAGAGTGAGAGTGAGAGTGAGAGTGAGAGTGAGAGAGAGAGAGAGAGAGAGAGAGAGAGAGAGAGATTCAGTTTTTATGGGTGAGTACATGTGTTGGCCAGTGTAAATGCGTGCAAGCATGCATTTGTGTGTGATCTATATATGTATTTGTTGCATCTCTGCATAAATGTGAATCAAGCCTACTGACCTTATCTATGCAAATTTCTACTGACTGTCTTAAGTAATACTGGTTTTCTGCAAGATTCGACAAGGGATGGTAAAATCAGAAGCTATCCTCCTCTCCTTTCAAACCCTCTAAGTCTAATGTTAATCCAGAGGATCTTCTGAGGATAACAGAAGAGTAGACAGCAGCAGAAAGAGGCATAACCAGCAGAAACACAAGAAAAGTGGGTGCAAAATCATCTTTGCTTCGTGGTCAACTAAGACTATTCGCCTTTTACTGGACCCTATTTTTGCTGGTACCACCAGTGTATGAGCTCTGACCTGAATACTGTACTGTGCAATTGGTTTAATCCAATTGATTGATATAACTTTACACTCGGACCATTGTAAATTGTTTCAGAAATTGCATCAGTGGTGTAGAAGCTAGATGTCATATTTATGCTGCAGTATGTTTTCACCCCACACATGTACAATACAAATATATAGCTGCAAGGAGAAGCAATGTGTTCAAACAGGGCTGCAGCTAAAAAGCACCACAGTAACGTGGCAAGGAAAAGTGCCTCTGCCATGAAGAAAACCTCATCATTATATATTAGCTAAATCAAACCCTAAAGCAGTGGTCTTCAAATTTTCTTAATGCTGCGCCCCCCCCAATGCAATAAAAAAAAAAATCTTTGGCCCACCTCCTTCATTTTTTCACAATTATTCTGCTAAACTGGCAAAGTTTAAATATGTCTAAACATATTTAAACATTGCAGTTAAGCTTTGTTACCCCTTTTTACACGTCTTCCCGGTCAGTATATAAATGACAAAAGTTGTTAGTGGTGGCCCATTACAAAGCGGCTTACTGCTGCTCATGTTTTTAGGTCTCGCCTGACCCAGCGCATGCGCTGGTCTGGCGAGACATTTTGAAGGGCTCCAAAAAGTGCTACCAGGCCAGCCTAGACCTACAGTGCACGCCGCGCTTTTCCGCGATTGCTTTCACTTTTGCGGCCGCACGGTCGCTTTGATGATGTTTGATCGTGATCCCGATCGCGATCACTTTCGCGGCCGAACGGCCGCTAGGCATAGCCAGTAGGTCTCGCTTTTGGGACCTTATAAGTATTTAGTTATGCAATTGTTGCACGGCTAAACACTTATAAGGTCCTAAAGGAGAGACCTATTGGTTATGCCAATGCTTGTTAATACTTAAAACAGAGCATGATGCTTCTCTTGGCCAGAGGCATGTGCCCCCCCCCCCCCTCCCCGAGATCACTTAAACTCCCCACCCTCCAGTTTGAAGCCCTCTGCCCTAAAGGGTGACTTGTAATCTCGCAGGGCTGGGTCCTTAATACAGCTTAAAAAATACACATGCTACACTTTGGGAATAATGTGCTCTCACATTGAACAATTACCCATAAGCTGTTTCTACTATGTAGGTAAAGATGCAAATTGCAGGAACAGGCAAAGCTATGGATAAAATCACTATGTCATATCACTGCCTGTGGAAATGCTAGAGCTATGATTAAACGTTACTTTTAATGTAATTTCAAAAATCTGATTGAATGGGGAAAGAAGAATTTTGATAACTTCAGAAGAAAAGTAACTTTAAGAAAATGTGTTTTTTTCTGCATGAGAGATAACCAATTTAGAACTCGAGCTCTGAAATTCCTACTAATATAAGCACAGGACATTGAGGTCACCTTTAAGTTTTCATGCTTATTTGGTCCACTAGTCAAGTAGGCCCGGACCCCTGCGGCACACCTTTGCTATCAGTGTACAGTACAGAGTTGGATTATGTGGATGAGCATTGTTTGCTATTAAGGCAAGATTTGTGTCCATGTGCTGCATTTGTTCAAATCTGTATACAAGACCCATAAGTCATTAATATTAGGGCAAGTGCGCTATGGAAATGCCGTAAGTTCAGCTTGCATTACTGACAGCGGCTCCTGCATACAAAAAAAAAAAAAGTACAAATGATTTCAAAATCAAAAAATTGAGGCTACGTATAATACTCCCTGGTTATATGCAATAGCTTGAAAGGGAGAGTGTAGATTGTTTACTTTAAATGTAAAATGTACACATACAATCTGCAACTTGGGAAAACATTTTACGAAACTACTATGCAGATTTGTATATATTTTTCTGAGGAATCATTTAGTAAAATGTGTTTGATGCAAGTTAATATTTTAAATAAACATTAATGATGGATAATTAGTATAACACTAGTAGTGGCAACATAAAAATAAAGCACAGGACCAATTCTAGAAAAAAGTCACAAAAGTGCACCTGCAGCTATATGTCCTGACATTGGGGCAGATTTACAACTTTCAGGAATTCTTAAGAGTTTATAGAAGTAGGCCGGGAAGTTCTATCCCAAGCAAACATTTGTGAATTTAAATGTTATACAAACAAATGCACGTGTATATTTGATTTGTGAAAATCTGCTTAGCAATTGCAAATTCACTTTCTCTACACTATCTTTTTTACCCAGTGTTGTAAAAGTTTTACTACTAGCCTTATCATTAGAAAAAGCCCAACATTTTCAAGTGCAATAAGTGATTGAACAGGAAATGGTGAAACAAGTTAAGTTTCTGAATGTGCACCGACTCCCTGTGCATTCCTGCCGTGAAACTAAAACTTTCCACCTACTCCAGACCCTTTTTGTAGTTTTGCAAAAAAAGTGGCAAAATCTGGGTCTTGCTAGAAACCAACCAGAATATAATAGGATATAGGATCCATTACATAATCAGTTAGGCAAGTTATCTAAGCTCTGATATCATAAGAAAGCGGACATAATTTGTCACCTTACTGCATGTCACAAATAAGGAGGAGAGGAGTTTTTCCCCACTACAAGCAAATTTCAGAAGCATCCTGTCCTTTGGACAAGAAGATATTTTATAAAACTCCAGACAGACTGAGAATTAGTTTACCTCTCAGCCCTGCTCCATAGACCAATAAACGTCACTGGCAGATTTGCTATCAACCATGTTTATGGAAGGCAAAGATTGAGCCTCTGGGCCAAGGAAGGTAAAGGTGCTGTCAACAAGTGACCACTTAGCTGGGAAGAGCCATGAGGGGGTGATGGGAGGGCCCAGGCAAAACAGAGTAATTTTGACAGTTCTTCGCTTTACTTGGAGATGCCCAATGAAGTGGCAGTAGCAGCTAGCATTCATGGCCAGGGCCATCCCAGAATTTTTGGCACCAACCCCAGCAGGAGAGAAAATCAGTTCTGGAAGAGGTAAGGACTTCTGATCTCCATAGCGGAGTGACTAGGAAAGGACCCAAGGATGGTGGGATCCATCTTGATTTAGAGCTCATGAAGGTTTGTAGTAAACTAAAAGATGTGCTGAAAAGAAGGTGGGGATACTGCAAGAAAGTAGTCAGGATTGGATGTAGGGTATTTTCTAGTCACTGGCTAGCGCTCAGAATAAGACTGACCGTGAGAACCTTTTGTGACTTTTGTGATAGGAAGGGCTGTTGCCCCTTGGAGCAGTGACTGGAGTCACCCGGTAGAGCACCAGAACATTGCAAGCACCGCAATATGTTACCCTGAAAACAGAGTGAAATTCTGGCTCTTCTACAAAGGAAATATGCTCGCTTAGGGGTGGCCCATCAGACCTGGGTGTACCTTTCAGCTTCTTTAGTAGGGAAGGAGCATATTGCAGCACACATTCCAAGTCACATAATCCATATTTGGAAGATCAGAATTTTATTATTCAGCTTTCAGGAATGGATACATTTGCCTATGATAAAAACACAAAGTGTACTCCTCCAGAAAACGTGGAACTCTATATTCAACTGGTGACACTCATCCACAACTGGCACCATAGATTGTCTTCATGCCTTTACTTCAATTCCAGTCATAAAGACAGTGGGTGGAAAAATCAAGGAGTGCAAGCGCAAATTCACTAGATATCATAGGACACTGACAAGGTTAGAGATCCTTGGCACGGTTTTACAGTGAGGACAGAAGAAGGATTTTGGACAAAACAAATACAAAAAAAGTTCTGCTGCTAGTGCCCAAAGATCAAGATTGATGCGGTTCTATCCACAGAAAAACGTTGAACACCTTTGGAGTAGCAGGCCGATTCAGAGAGTGAATGGCACCAATATCTATTTGTGATCATGAGCTAACTGCATTTCTTTATGTAAGTAGTCAGATATACATTTATGAGCATTATAGCGATGGGCCCTGCCCCACACAAACACACCCTCTTTTCCCTTCGGATTCAGTATTCAGTACATGAACACAATCACCACACAAAAATACTAACACTTCTAGTAGTGACTTTGATGATAAGTATTACAGTTAATACAGACATCTCTGAAATCAGACAATGATGTAAGAATATACTACCTGTGGGAAACTGGCATGGTTGCATCTCCAATCAAATGCATTTACAGTTTCAGTAGCAGACTCAAAGAAATGTAGCCATTCACAATCATTGGCATATTTATGGATTCATGTGGGTCGCTGTGCAGCTATGAGCACTGGACTCTAGAAAAGACTGATGTTAAAAAGGATATTTACTTTCATAAAATGTAGTTTCCCCTATGCTGCTATGGATGAGATGATCTTGTCCTCTCAGCTATTCAGATTCTGCTGAAGTCAAGTACGACTTATCCTGGCACCTAGGGCTGGATATCTAACTAGTGCACACAACAGAGATATTTATCCTTGCTACCTCCCCCAAGTGGCAGTGAAAGATTGTTCGCTTCTAGTTCCACCCAGAAACATACCATCCTGCAGAAATCGGATGTCAGCACATGATATTGTCATCAGAGACACGCCGTTTACTGAACATAAAAAGCAAGCCACTACAGGTTGATCTCATTCTGTGAAATCTCCAATGCAGAGTGGATAGACGCATCACAGGAGAAATTAAGTTTTGCTCCTGTTCACCTGTGGATTCCATTCTGAATTCCTGCTGGTAGATTGCGTAGAGGCTGAAATATACCAGAGGCATCCCCACTAATCCACCATGGAGTTGTTTGGCTAATGGGAGTGACTCACTCTGGGGATGGTCCCAGCTCCTATAAGACCAGGTCTATAACATCTTATAGGGTGGCACATCATCATGATCTACAACCTGGAGTGGAAATTATGAGTAGGCACTAGAGATTCAAAACATTTTATGCTTGGTTTTCTTTCTTTATTTATTTATGAGTTTTATATAGTACTAGCTAGACCCGGCGGTATCGGAGCGCTTTACAACATATATTGTGAGGCAATTAGTTACACAGTATTACATAGACAGCATTGTCTTGTGAAGAATCTTATTCTGCCGGTCTTTGGCGCGAGTCACAAAGGAACATGCGAAAGTCTTCTTATTGCGGTGTCTAGTTTCTGCGCTTAGCAAGATTCTTTTGGTGAAGGGGCTCTGTCACATTGCGAGGCATCGCTCTCTTCGTGTGAGATCGGTTGAGGTGGTCTTTGAGCTGGCTTTCGAAGTTTATGAAGGAGGGGTTGGTCCTGATGTGGACTGGTATGGAGTTCTAGATTTTGGGCGCATTTCCCCGAGAAGGAGCAAGACAGGGTTTTTTGTTTGCGGGCATTCGGCGGAATGAGAAGAAGGGTATTGGTGCTCCTGAGGTTCCTCATTTGTCCTGCCTTTTTGAGTTTGGAAGCCAGGTAGGCCGGTTTTCCGGTGTGAAGAGATTTGTGTGTGAGACAGGCAGTTCTGAAGTTGGCACGCATTTCGATTGGGAGCAATTTTAGTTCTCCTAGCTAGGGAGAAATCTGGTCCTATTTCTTTGCTCCTGTGATCATCCCAGCCGCTGCATTTAGGGTTACTCGGAGGGGAGCTAAGTGAGATTTTGCCGTGCCAATTAGAGTCGCGTTCCCGTAGTCCAATCTGGACAGCACCAGGGATTGAGTGGTCAGTTTAAGGTCGTTAGGGGGCATGAAGGGTTTTATTTTGTTGAGTAGTTTTAGGTTCAGGAATGCGCTCTTTGCTGCGTTCTTGATATGTTTGTCCATGTTTAGGCTTGGGTCCAGGGTGATACCCAGGGATTTTACAGAGTTTGCCAGGGTGAACTTGCAGTTAAGTGTCAATGGATTTTCGTCATTCTGTGACTAGTGGGGTCTGCTCCTTGTTGGAAATGAAATGGATGTCGGTTTTGTCTTGGTTGAGCTTAAGGTGGTTTCGGGATAACCATTGTTGGACTTCTCGTAGTGTGTTGTTTAGTTTTTGTATGTCTCCTATTGAGGATGTTTCTAGGTAGATCTGGGTATCATTTGCATAGAGGTGGAAGGGGATGTTGGGTTTTTAGAGTATGGAGGTGAGGGGCTCCATGTAGATGTTAAACAGTGATGGGGAGAGAACCGATCCTTGTGGGACTCCCTTGGTTATGGGGAGAAGGTCAGACGTGAAGATGTTAATTTTTATTTTTTGTGAGCGGTTCTGGAAGAATGAGGTAAACCATTGTAGAACCACCTCATCTGCACCAATTCTTTCTCGGAGTGCATTTATGAGCAGATTGTGGTCAACCGTGTCAAAGGCTGCCGATAGGTCAAGGAGTATGAGTAGGCAGCCACGGTCTGCATAGAGCGATTTGTAGACGTCATCTATGATGTTCAGCATCGCTGTCTCTGTGCTGCAGCTTTTCTGAAGCCAGTAGAAGATTGTTGCTGTCAATGTGTTGGTTAAGTTGAAGGAGAACACACCTTTCCAGGATTTTGGATAGGAGAGGGAGATTGGAAACCGGCGTGAAGTTGTTGAGGTGCTTGGGTCCGAGCCCATTATTTTTTAATAATGGTGTGACTTGGCCCATCTTTAGACAGTCTGGCAAGATTCCAGTACTCAGGGAGCTATTTATGATCTGGGTCCAGACGGGGGCTAGGTTGAGGTTTTTTACCAGTTGGACGGGAATCGGATCCGCTATGTATGAGGAAAGTTTGGACCTGATAATCATTTCCGTTATGTCTGCTTCGGAGATGCGGTTGAATGTGTTCCAGCTGCACGGAGGGTGCGGGGGGGTGGGAGGCAGGTTGTCGTTAGTTGCCAGGAGGTGGTCACCAAGGGAGCGTTCGATCTTGGTGATTAGATTGCAAAGATTGGTTCATTATCTTTTTTTTATTTTTCTTTGTAGTGTGGTTTATTGTTTCTATGGTGGTGATAGTGCGTGGATTTGCTGCAGTGTATGTCTCTTTTGTGGCAGGTAGATTGTTTTATGCATGTGCGGTTTCAAAAATATTATAATGCTGTTATTCTTAAAATGTCAGTGAGAGTTCATCCAGGCCCCATTTTGTGGTCTCCGTAATCCACCGTGTTACAGGAAACAGCAGGCAGAATTATCAGCTCCACTGGAAATTTCGGGATATGGAGATATACACTGGACCTGGTAATTTTCAACATGAGACTGCCTGCTAAAAGCAGATGTCATCTTGGAGGTGTCACTCTCTGAACTACTGGAATAAACATTTGAAGTCCTTGATTCTCGAGATAGCTCATTGCTTTGCGAGCCAACATGGTCAGAGGGAATGCAGCATCATTACTTGGGCCCTGATCAGTGATATTTCGGCGATCAAGCACCCTGGCAAGGATGTGCCTTTATCCGGTTATATGCTGTAAACATATCTGAGGTTTGTGGTGGCAGATCCTTCAATTGCAAGACAGGTTTTTGGAGAGATAGATGGGGTTAGTACTAGCCCTGGACACTTGGCAGGCAAACCCTGGCGGTGAGGGACACTGAAATGCCAACAGATGTCCCCCTGCCATGGGAGATGACTGCCATGGCGAGGGGAGCATTTCATTTTTTATTTTCAAAAAGAAAATCCTGTTTGGGGATTTTCTATTTTGAAAGAAAAAACACTGTATGGTGCAGGACTGCGTCTGTACCAAACAGCGAAATGCATTGGCAGGAATCACCTGTTATGGGGTCACTTATAAATTTGGCAGACGGTCCCTTTACCATGGGGAAGGAGCATTTATGCTGTCCACCCTAGCGGAACAAAAGGCTGCCCACCATATATTAAATCAGGACCTAAATGGGAACCTGTAGGTACTATTTGTACTGGCAGGCCACATTAGTTTCAGAAATGCCTTGGCACTTTAAATTAAGCTTTATCTGCAAATTGTTGTAGATGCTTTCCTGTAAACGACATACATCTCTAAAATATTTTCAACAAGTCACAGATATGTACGCCCGGTCAGTGTTGTCAATATGATTAACAGTGACATGCCTTGAGGGAGTAAAAGTTATCCTGCTATACGCATAAGAAAATATGCATATCATGCCACCCTCTGTAGTGGGATTTCAACCCATGATTGAGGCGCAAACACAAGATGTAGGTATATATACGTTTAAAATGCACACCAAATATCAGATTAAATGTGGAAAAGTTTCATTTTTAGTGTTTTTAAAAATGGACTAGTCACAAGCTTTACTTTTAAGAGGATTGCAGGTGCTGTACAAATAATGTATATTAAGTTTCGGCAAGTGTTCACATGGAACTTATTTGTAGTAACAATTCTACATTTATCACAAATAATTTAAGTGTTGATTAAATCAAAAGAAACGTATACAGGGCATGTCTATCCAAAAATGGGTTACACAACGGTAAGAAGCAGCCAGTACAATTTACTTTTTTTACTTGATTCAGCCATTTATTTTATTTTACTACAAAAGAGAAAATTTCTAAAGGTTTATTTAAACATATATTTTGTACTTTTTCATTACGGTGCCTCTGATTGTGGTGGGTGATTTTTTAAAAAAAGGAACGAAGAGAATGGTGAAGGAACTCCCAGTAAAAAAACACAAGCTAAGATTGTGACAATAAAGTGACTTAGAAGAAAAAAAAAAATAAAAAAAAACACGTTATTGGTACTAAAAAGGATGTCCAATCATTCAATTATCAATGAGGGGAATAACAACCAGGTTGTTCTGGAGCTTCACTATATGGACTATCCTTTTGATGTAGTCGATGACGTTTCAACGCTACTCTTGATGTGAGGGTCTCATCAGGACAGGAATTCGAGGGATGAGGTGCTTCCACCTGGTCTGCACAAATCAGATTCAGTATAATGAAGGGAGTCTCGTGGTGAAGGTCTTTTTCCCCAACAAAATTGTCTTCTCTGTGAAGCACCGATGTGCACAAAATGCCACTGCCTGCCAATACAGGACGCCGCATGGACAATCTTATCAAACTGCAGAGTTAATCTGCGGTCAGTGTGCGATCCTTTGGGGCAGGGGATAGCGGCCTGTATGTGGGAGTGTTACAGTAAAGCCGTCCTCCCAATAGAAATTCTAATTCTCAAGGCACCGGTGTGCAAAACAGATGGAGGTCCGGCGAAACCGGATGTTGCGAGAAAAATAATTTCTAATGCAGGGTTAATCTGCTGTACACCCCCCCAGCTTCAAATAATGAAGACACATGTTCCGCCTCAGACTCTTCACTGCAATGTCAATCAGATTCTCCTTATTCGCATCACCTGAAATCACATGTAATGATTGCAACAAATAAAACCCTCAAGTACGGCGTAGTGTGGCAAGGGTCATAGAGGCTCTTTTCTTTTTGAGACAATCTAGTTCAAAATAAATGTTGCCTCAGCTAGAATCTTTATGCTTACCATTACCTTGAAAAGCGAATCCCATCAGTTTCAAAAAGAACATGCAACATGTTTGCCACCACTTGAAAACTTAGTGACGTAATTTCACCAAAATCAAAGGGTGGAGGCGGTGGAATCACACATACTGAGAGTCTCTAGGGAATTATATATGTTATCGTTTACCAATATGGTGGTCCAGTCCAAGTGTTTTTGTTGAGGGAAAAACTCAAGGCTAGTGAGGGGAAGCCTGGGCTCCACAGCACCTATTTTCCCAGCAATATAACACCTTTATTTCGAAAATTGACAGTCTTAAGGAAGAAAGGGTAAGAAGGAGTGGCAGGATATGAGTCTTTGAGTTACACAGAGTCAGCAAAAAGCCTGGAAAAGGCATTTTGGTGTGGAATAAATCACGGATATATCTTCAGAAAGAAGAACATGAAGAAAAACTGATACATTACTTCACTGAATTTCCTGCAAAAAAAAAAAAATGCTTCAAAATGTTCATTTTCATGTCCCAAATTTTTCATTTTGACGCTGTAATATCCTGGGGGTCTGAATAGAAGCAGCCTGGATAGGTAAGGGGCTTCCAATTTCTCCTACTGCTCAATAGGCAGTGTGAAGAAATTGTAATTTTCAGATCGAGCATTCGAGACCTCTTGTATATACTTTAGTATATATATACTTTAGTATATATACACTTTAGTATATACTTATATGTGTATGTTTAGGTTGAGCATTCGAGACCTTTTGTATATACTTTAATACATACTTTAGTATATACTTATATGTGTATGTACTTTGTGGGCTCTGGAGATCAGCCCTAGGACTTGTCTGCTTCCGCCTAAGGACTTTTTTTTCTGTTCAACTGCCTCTTTTTAACTGTCTTGATAGAAAACGACCAACAGAGGTCAGTAAAATACCACAATTGCTTTCTGCTGAGGGACTTCCTTTTTAAAAAATTTCTGGCAACTGCCTCTATTTATCTTTCTTGATAGAAAACAACCAGCAGACGTCAGTAAAATACCAGAATCACTTTAGCATTCTGTAGATTCCAGTCCATAGAAATTGTCTTCCACAAGCACCCGTGGACAATAATATTTTTTCAAACCTTGTATTTCCAGTGATATGACCACAGAAGGCCCTGCATTTATATTAAAAACAGAGCTTTGGACTATACCATTTCCCGCTGAAAAGCAATATTTCTCTCCATGTGTTCCCATACCTGGCGTGTCACGCAGTTTGGTGCTTACTTTCCATCCATGTTAAAGAACAGTAGATGTTTCAGCACCAAGGCATTTATGCTGCATAGCTAAATACATTTAAGGACCCAAAGGCAAGACCGATTGCATTGCAAATGCTTGTAGTTTTTTATTCCAGAGGATGCTCTCCTCTTATGTGAATGAGTGTGATTTTAATTACACGAGTGACTGAAGAGAGCTGAAAAGAAGGACTGCAGGTGTGGTTGGTGTATGGCAGGATGGTGGCAGTGAGTGTCTTTAGGTCTCACATATACAGCCTTGTTTGTTGTCAAAGACCTTCTGTGGTCTGTACTTACAATAGGCTATGGGTTACTCCACTGCTTATCATTTGTTTTCCTGTCACTTTCATTAACTCGCTTCGTATCCTATGGCTTTCCTTCCTCTTCCTGTCTTTGTCCCTCTCCTGGAGCATAGCTTGCCATCCATTAGAATCAATAACTTGTATTCTTCCACTGCGCACATTGAGGGAATTATGTTTTACCTTGAGCACTCCATGGAAATGCAAGTGTTTTCTAACTCTGCTTTACCTCACACATCTGTGGCCCCACCACTCTGTGTTGTCCCTTCTCACAAGCTTGTCTGTTGCTTCCCCTTAAGATCCCCATCCCTTACAGCCTTTTAATATGTCCTGTTTTTAAAAATAATTTAACACCACCACCTCCTCCATTGCTCCGTCAGCCTTGCAGCCTTTACCTTCCCCCCACCTGTGCCACCATTGCTGCCTTGCCCCATCCTGTTGAATCCACCCAACCCAACCACCCCCCCCCCCCCCCCCCCTCCAATGTCCTTTATTGGTAGGGGGCTGGCAACTGCAATCTGCTGTTGGGCCGTCCTTTTTGTAAAAATGTGATTTAGCACCCAACTTATTTATTTTTTGTTTACTACTGCAAGATTGGTGTCTGTCATTTTGGAAGGATACATTTAAAAAATGGTGCTCATGTCATTCGGTTTGCACATGCATTCATGACAATAAGTACATGCCATCATGCTCTGCCACCATAGAGCTATAACACAAGTGTGTATGCTTAATGCCACATGTGACCATATATATC
The DNA here is from genome assembly GCF_964204655.1 of Triturus cristatus. Taxonomy (NCBI): domain Eukaryota; kingdom Metazoa; phylum Chordata; class Amphibia; order Caudata; family Salamandridae; genus Triturus; species Triturus cristatus. The sequence continues at coordinate 1,247,527,145 of NC_140591.1, forward strand.
ATTGCACTTTTTTTTGAAGATGCTGCATAGCATCGGCTAAAAATATTTTTTTCTTTTTGCCAGTGCTGAACAACAGCTGCAAAAAGCATTTGCAAAGCCAAAAGGCCTGCAGCGGCTTCCAAAGCCAACAGGCATTACTTTTTTGACTATGCTAATTTTCGTTGCTTCCGATGCAGGTGTGGAGTGATTGCAAATGTTTCAGTGGATAGACATCATAACTGGTTGTACAGTGCATTCAACTCTAAGAGTTCAGTGTCTTTATTTGTGAGTGTTCGGTGCCTTTGATTGCAGGCAAGAAGTGTCTACAACAAATTGTGTGACTGCAGATGTGTTGGGTATCTGAAGTGGTGTGCAGTTATTTGCATGGATCCCACTACTTATTCTTACCCTGAATGTCTTGAAAATACCAAAAATAGGCTTTAAAAACAAACGTCTCTCAATTTCCATGGATGATGGTTGTAGAATGTGGGTCCAAGTTCACCAGCATCCACAGAACAGTATCAGTCTGGTGCATTTTTGAAAAACGTGGAACCCAGGGAAAGCCACAGTGCTGTGCTTTTGTGGAGCAGAGGAGATAAACATACCCAGAATGCCCTGCACACAACTATGTCTATAAAGCACTTATTGTCTTTCCTCTTCAATGGAGGGTGGTGGCTCTGGCATTTTGGCATGGAGTCAGCAGGCAATCACAGAACCTACCAACCCAGTGACTTTTTGAAAACCAGAAACCCAGTGGAATCCAGAGTGTTGTGGCTTGCACGGATCCCTCCACTCTTTTCAAACCAGAATGAAAGAATTATCAAATGAATGGATGAATTAATAAATAAACAAAAATATTTGTAGAGCGCTTGGATACCTGCAGAGAGGTGTCTTCATGCCGACACACAGCCAGTCACATTGGATGTTTGAAAATACCCAGGATTTTTATGTTATTAATCTAAAGCTAGATGTTCTGCAATCGGGTGAATTGCCACACAAAGAAAATTCCAACGAACCTATAAGGATTTGCCGTTATAACTAGCTCTTCCAGATCTGGGTACTAGAAGGAAGTTGGCAGAGTTAGAATGAAGAGATCTATTAGGAAAGTACTGGAATATAAGCCCGTGATAATAGGAGACTTTGTAACAAAGTGCAGTAAAAAGAGTTAACATTTGACCACTGGAAACCAATGCAGAGAATCAAGGAGTAGAGATAGAGTGAGAAGGAAGCCCTACTATCATATTTTGGCCATTTTCTCAGGCTACTCTATGGTAACTCACAGATCCTAAGTACATATATAATTCCCAAAATGCTGGATACAGTTTGCGGAAGCTAAGTTGTGAAGGCTGAAGCCAGGAACTGCTCAAAATGTCAAAGAAAAGGAGCTTGGCGTTGTAGGGGGGGGGGGGGGGGGTTAGCAGCAAAGTGGTGAAATCCTACAACAGCACTATATAACTGAAATAAATAAAGATAACCAATATTCATAAACCCAACATTTAAATCAGCACAACCTTTCGAAAAACTGGCCTTGAAGTTAGCTGTACCTCGTAAAAACCGACACTGAATGCACGTTTGAGGTACCCAGGCTCACAAAGGTTGGTTCCCATCGCACTTCATCTCACAGTTTCGAGAGAGGAAGCAAGAACAACAGTGGTATTGGATAAAACTCACAAATGAGCCCTGTGAGCGGTGTTCTGAACACCGACATGGCAGTTACTCCTCCATTAGTAAATTAAGCAGAAGGAGTAAATCCTCTGAAAAGCTTCTTAAAAGGAACACAGTAAATGCAGATGAATGAACTTGCTTTGCTAGCGGGTTTGTTGTGTATCCTGTTGGAGCCATCACATTCTTATTATATGATCAGCGGATTCTTTTTCTTTTTTTTTTTTTAATAGGGCCAAAAATCAATTTGTGGTAAAGCACTAAACAGGTAATTAAAATAACGGTTACCTGCAATGATGTGATTCAGCATGCGGACTAGCAATGTTTCCTAATAAGTTATTTTAGTAGCAACTTATTTGTTTAATGAAACATTTACTGGTGCGAGCTGTAAAAAAACTACACACCCTAATCGAGACCAGATTTTTTTTTCTGGCTCTACAAACATCGAGCAGATTTCAGCAAGGACAGCTAAAAAGCTCAATAGGGTAACAGTCTAATGTACTGAATAGGATATCCAGAAGGTGGCAGATCTGAATCCTGGCTGGATGTCTCCACTTTTGTCTCTTTAAATTCGATAATATCAGTACCAAATATAAAACGCTTCATTAACAATAAAGACAAAATAGAATTTTAAACTTGCTATACATCAATGGCAAGAGGTGAATACGAAAAAAGGTAAACCAACTAAAGGACTTTTCTTTATTTTATTTTTTTGATTTCAATATACTTTTTATTGATTTTTACACATATAGTTATCATCGCTATTTCGTTACAGGTTCAAAAATAATCTCCAGTTTTTCCACTAGTGATTATTCACTCCGCTATGGAGAGGTACATCACAACACACAGGGCATTCTTCTAGTTGCTGCAGACAACCAAAATCATAGCTGGTTAGACATGGTGCCCAAGGTGTAACTACGTTTCACATTACTCTGTGTTCACACATTAATCACAATTTGTACGTAAAGAACTACAAAGATGGAACAGAGATGTTGATAAGCCATATTAAGCCAGATCATGCATTAAGTCCTCAGAAACCATGCCTCAGAGGAGATATTAAAAACAAAACAAACTTAGCGACCCAGTATTTGCCTTTTAATCCAGCACAGCCAAGAATCAGGGGGGTCCAATCTGTCCAGGAATCAAATGCAAAGGCTCTGTGTGCCCAACCTGTACTTTTCTCCAGGGAGGCTTTTTACTGAGAAGTGATCAATAGGGGCAAGAGAGAAAGACGAATGCACATGTATAAACATGCCTTTTCAGGATAGCTTTACTTTCCCAAAGTCTCCCAAAAGTAATTATTTAACAAGGAAACCACCAAACCATATAAAATTTGAATAATTTATGCATTTTGACCATTTTCCTATTTGATTCTATATTAAATACTCTCTCCACAACTATCATGTATCAGCTGCCCTTCAGATGGAATACCCCCTACTCTTCTTCTGAAAAGGCTATTGCAAGCAGAGCAGCTATCTCTTGCCTACTGAGGCTGCATCACACTTGCTTTAATACATCAGACCATTTCACCACAAAGTACTACAAATGTTGAAGTTGAAGCACCTGGAGGGCTGCAAACCCAGACTTTTCTGCACAGTGAATCTTAAAGACAGTAGATTCAGCTGACAGCACTGAGTTTGCTGCCAGCAGATGAAGTTCTGCAGCAATAATTTTGTTACTTCTTTAACTCTTGATCTGTCTGAATTGGTTTTCTGTGGTCGCATGGATCCTCATTGCCCTAAGTAGAAAGATGAAGGTGGAAGAATGGTGGAATCAGATGTTCAGAAAATGAAAGTGACAAAATAATGTTTAAGTACTGAGTTGTTGCAGAAAAAGTAGGTGGTTAGGATAGACTACAAACAAACACTGGCAAAGTTAACATGTCTCACCTTTGGGACCAACTGGCTTTGCAAATGGTTTTAGCAATGTGTTACCATATATACACTGCATATTTTAAGAACATAAAGACTTTAAATGTGTTAAATTTACAAACTGTTTGCTCTAGTGAACTTTTGTACTGCAATTAGAATTTACTAAGTATTGGCAAAGGCAAGAAGTTTCGGCTATATAAGGCAGCTACTGGGTTTTCAAATGCTTCTATGGTACATGTAATATGTGTCGCATTTAGATATCTTGTGATTGTGAAAGGGTGTGCATAATGGTCCACAACAGAGTTCTGGGGCTGAGGATTAAAGTAGAGTGAGTCAGTGGGCTACAACAGTGTTCAGATTACATGCTCATCCAATCCTCGGTTTGTCTCAAGTGTACACATGATGGTCACATTTCTACCATTTGCAATTACCAATTCTAATTATTTTCAACAAAATCAATGCTGTTACTCATTTATATCAAGCTGTGAACAAGTGCTCACAGCCAATAGGTCTGGCTGGTTTTAGGCATATGTTGGCTGTTTTGTGATATATCTAGATGTAATAGCAGAAAACACACATAGAGGCAACTAAAGGTTGATCAGGCAGCATGCTGTGTAAAGCACAGGATTGTAGTTCACATGTTTCAATCCATGCCGTAATGACTCAGGTCATGACCCTTTTGCAGACCCCCCCCTCCCCACCCTTTTTCATTTTATTTAAAACACTGTAGTCAACAATAGGCTTTAGTCTACAAACCGATAAAAGCGGTCTTGTTGGCGAGACCTAAAAAATTATGATGTTGTAAAACTGTGGTGTTCTTGAAGTCACATCTAAAACTTGTGGAGCACAAAGAAAGAGCGACTGCTTTGCTCCTCTGCGGCACTCACTCTCCTGCTCCCTCAGAGAATAGGAGCACAGCTGGTGTTAAGCATTAGAGGGGTGGGTCATGCATTTCAGTGAAAGAAAGCGAAGGGCCCGACCTCCTCCGATTCCCTGGGCTGTGATTGTAGGTTTCGCTGCTCTTGGTACCAACACGCCCCCTTTAGAAGGTGGGCTGCAGTATTTGTTCCCTTGTGAAATTGATCCAAAAATTGTGCAATTAATTTACTCCCTGGTGACGGGATCCAAATATCTTCAATTTCTCAGGGAGACTAGCACAAAGAGAGAAACACGGGTGAGAGACAGCAGCGTGGGGAGAGAGGAGCTGAAACATGAAAGTCAGATTAATGGAGGATTGGGGGGGACGAGCAACAGGAGGGTGGGGAGAAGCAAGCTAAGCAACACGTGATAGCAACACGGAGCGCAGTGGAGGAGGAAAAGTAAATAGGCAAGAGAGCAACGGGAGCGGACAAGGGAGAAGCACTTAGAAGAAAGAGCGCAACAGCGCACGGAGGGTGGAAGAGAAGCACACTAGGAGGCATCAGGAAATGCACTCTCATGGATCGGTTAATGAAAAAGAAAAAAGGAGTGCCTAAATACAACCAGTGGAAAGACACAAGTAATGGGGAAGAAACAAACAAAAGGGGAAGGAAAGATCTCACAAGCTAATGAATACGAATCAAGCAAATGAGTGACAATGAAGCCATCCAATCATTAGGCAGATTCTAAGCACTCTGTACGCTAATACGCCTTGCAACAGACATTGCACGCACTGCCTAGTCGGAGAAACCTAAAAGGCTGTCTTTGGAAAAATGAAACGAATGCAAGCAATGTCACAGCCTCTAGGCTTCAATAGCGGAAGAGGCAGTCACACAATGACATACTGAATAAATGGAAAAAAAATATTTTTATTCACTTTCGAAGTGAAAGAAATCACAAAATAGCTGTAAGAGTGATCTATGTATTTTTTAAATAAAAGGATTAAGTTAAGGATTTGTCTTAAATTAACACTGTAAGGAGACATCAAGAAAATAGGTCAGAGCAAGAAACAGGATACTTACAATTAGAAAGCCAAAAATAGCAAGCAATGGCACTCTTAAAGGTCTGACCTTGACAATTGTGATAGTTGATTTTATTTTTATTGTAAGTATATGACACAAAAATAAGGAAATAAAAACATACAGCTGCGTAAACGTAATGGCCATAAGCTTGCAATAAACATATTAAAGTATAATCAATAAATAAATAAAACATTGCATATAATTTGAAGAGAACAGTACAAGTGCTTCCTAGCACGCAGGTGTATTTAGAATAGGTAGAGAAACATTAGTTTTAATGCACATCATAGGAAATTAGGATTCTTGCTGGCACACAGAAATGTACTATTGGCTTTGAATTACTGTAATATGAAGGCACTTTAAAACGCAGGGATGACAATTAGCAACCACTGGCATGGCCAATATATCTCGACTGTTAAATGTGAGTGGAGTGCCAAGCTTTTGGCTTTGCCAATGAGCGTTTGTACAATACTGTTTACAACGGGTAAAGAAAATAAGAAATTGGAAGAAAAGCAAACATACCTTAAGGTGTCTCAAAAATAGGCTAAATTCAATGCCTTCGATCTTTAGAAACAGCATGGTTTATCTTTCAATTATTTTTCACTTTGGAAACTGAACAGAATTTAAAAAGACTTTGGAAGTTTTAGAGTGAAAAGTGAATATGCTACTTACCAGTATGCATCTGTTCTTGGCATGTAGGGCTGCTGACATTCATATCTGAGCATAGATCGCCGCCTAGTGTTGGGTCCGGATGTTTGCACGTTGTTGTCCTGAAAGAGTCTTCGAAGTATCACGAGATAGGTGACTCCTCCCCTGGACCACAGTGCGCATGGGCATCCTCTCCATCCTTAGATTGTTTTTCGCCATTGTGGCAGTGATGGAGTAGATACAGTAAGTGATGACCATGCTATACAGTAATTCTGAGAGCTGCAGCTGCTACAGGCGCCGGGGAGGAAGGTGGGCGATATGAATGTCAGCAGCCCTACATGCCAAGAACAGATGCATACTGGTAAGTAGCATATTCAGTTCGAGGCATGTGGGCTGCTGAATTCATATCTGTGCATAGAATACATAGCAGTACCTCCTATTAGCGGCGGCTACCAGTGCCAGCTGCCGCAGTCTGAAAAAGAGTTTTGAGAACAGCCTGTCCTACAGCTGCCTGCTGTTTTGAGTGTACATCTACACAGTAGTGTTTGGTAAATGTATGTACAGTGGACCATGTGGCTGCTCTACATATTTCCTGTAAAGGAATGTTTCCCAGGAAAGCCATGGACGCCCCTAACTTTCGTGTTGAGTGGGCTCGTGGGGGAATCGTTAATGTGCGTTTAGCTTTTTGATAGCAAATTTGAATACATTTAACGATCCATCTGGCTATACCTGCTTTGGAAATGGCGTTGCCCTTGTGTTGTGGAGAAAAGGCAACGAAAAATTGTTTTGTCTTCCTAAAGTCCTTAGTTCTGTCTATATAGTACATGAGGGCCCTCTTTACATCTAGTGTATGGAGCATTCTCTCAGCGACATTTTGTGGATTTTGAAAGAAAACAGGCAGTTCGATAGTTTGATTCATGTGGAACTGCGATATTACTTTAGGCATGAATTTGGGGTTGGTACGTAGTACGACCCTGTTTGCGTGAACCTGTATGAATGGCTCTTGAATGGTTAGTGCCTGGAGTTCACCAACTCTTCTTAACGAAGTGATTGCTACTAGGAAAGCTACTTTCCAGGTGAGGAATTGAATCTCACATGAGTGGAGAGGTTCGAAGGGTGGACCCATCAGTCTGGTGAGGACCAAGTTGAGGTTCCACACCGGTGTTCCACACCGGTACTGGTGGGTGTCTTGGGGGAATTACTCGTTTAAGTCCCTCCAAGAAGGCTTTGATGGCAGGCACTCTGAATAAAGAGAGGTGCTGCCTGTTTTGGAGATAGGCTGCTATTGCGGTTAAATGGATACGTATTGAGGTGTATGCCAGATTGCATCGGTATAGGTGTAAGAGGTAACAGATTATGTTTTGAATGGATGCGTCTAGCGGGTTAATGTCATTGTTGTTGCAGTAAATGACAAACCTCTTCCATTTAGCCGCATACCAAGCTCTGGTAGTGGGTCTCCTGGCCTCCTTGATGATCTCCATACAGTCAGGTGGCAGGTTTAGGTAGCCAAACTCTAAGACTTCAGGAGCCAGATTGCCAGGTTCAGCTGTTGCGGATCTGGGTGCTGAATTTCGCCATGGTTCTGCGTTAAAAGTGCAGGTTTGATCCGCAGCCTTTGATGCGGCACCACGGAAAGGTCTAGAAAGGTGGTGTACCATGGCTGGCGCGCCCATGTGGGAGCAACTAGGATGAGTGTCAGTGAGTGCTGTCGCAGTTTGCGTGCCACCAGCGGTATTAATGGTGCTGGGGGAAAAGCTTACGCAAATCTGCCGGACCAGTACATCCATATCGCATTGCCCTGCGACTGTGGATGTGGGAACCTGGTGGCAAAGCTTCGGCATTTTGCGTTTTCGTTTGTGGCGAATAGGTCTATCTCTGGATGACCCCACTGTTGGAAGTACGGTTGGAGAACGGACGGATGTAGCTCCCACTCGTGCATCTGGTGGCTGTGTCTGCTGAGCAGATCCGCCATCTGGTTGTCCTTGCCGGGGAGGTGTTCCGCCATGAGGAATATGTTCCTCTGAATGGCCCACTTCCACATGCTCTGAGCCAGATGAGACAACTGTGGAGAGTGTGTTCCTCCCTGCTTCTGTATGTAGTACATGGCAGTCATGTTGTCCGTCCGGATCAACACGACTTTGTTGCACAAGTGTACTTTGAATGCCTTCATGGCTAGGAAGATTGCCATCAGTTCCAGCAGGTTGATGTGCATCTTCTTTTGTTGTGTCGTCCATAGTCCCTGCACTGTGTAATTGAGTACATGAGCTCCCCATCCCTGGAGAGAGGAGTCCGCTGTCAGTATTATTTGTGGAACAGGCTCTTGGAACGGTCGGCCCTTGCAAAGGTTTTGTGGATTCCACCAATGCAGAGAGTTGTATGCCCGACCGCTCACCAACACTAGGTCTTTTAATTGCCAGTGAGCCTGATTCCATTGACGTGCTAAGCACTCCTGAAGCGGGCGCATATGTAGTCTCGCGTGCGGGACTATGAAAATGCAGGAGGCCATCATGCCTATCAACTGCATGAACACTCGCGCAGGAAGGGAGTGTTGAGGTTTGAACTTTGAGATCAGCAGTTGCATGCTGTTGATCCTCTTCAAATTTGGCTGAGCTGTGGCTGCCAGAGTGTTTATGGTCGCGCCCAGGTACTGTCGTACGTGTGCGGGTTGGAGATGTGATTTTGGGTAATTTAGTGAGAATCCCAGACTGTGAAGAAGGTGAATGGTGAGGGACATGTGGCTGGCACATTGCTGGGCTGACTTTGCTTGAACAAGCCAGTCGTCCAGGTAAGGGTAGACGTGAATGTGTTGTCTCCGTAGATGTGCAGCCACTGTAGCTAGACACTTGGTGAAAACCCTGGGTGCTGTTGTCACTCCGAAGGGGAGAACTCTGAATTGATAGTGCAGTTCCTGAATAGTGAACCTGAGATATTTCCTGTGTGATGGGTGTATGGGTATGTGGAAGTACGCATCTTTGAGGTCTAGTGTGGCTAGGAAGTCTCCCTGGCTGAGCAGCGGGAGAACCTACTGTAGGGTGAGCATATGGAAATGCTCAGAGAGAATGTAGTGGTTGAGGGGTCTTAGGTCTAGTATAGGTCTGAGAGACCCGTCCTTTTTTGGGATTAAGAAGTACAGAGAGTACACCCCTGTCCCCTGCTGGTTGACGGGCACGACCTCTATTGCACCTTTTTGCAGCATACTTAGCACTTCCTGCTGCAATAACGTTAAGTGCTCTACGGACATAGGACGGTGCTTTGGCGGTATGTTGGGTGGAGTGGAGGTTAATTCGAGACAGTAACCGTGCTGGATAATGTCCCTGACCCACCTGTCTGTGGTGATGGTTTTCCACGTGGACAGGAACCGCTGGAGTCTCCCCCCGACAGGTGTTATGTGGTCGGGGGGAAGGGAGAGGGCGTCACTGTTTGTTTTTGAGGGAGGACCTGGTGTTGCCGTAACCACGTCCCCTGCCCTTGGTGCTGGAGCCACGATATCCACCTCTGTTGGTTTTATCGTAGGTACTCTGTGTGCCCCCTTTAGTGTATTGCTGCTGTGACCCCTGGCCTCTAGCTGCTCCTCTATTCCCGGGGCGACGAAAGGAGCCACTACGAAATTGCTGCGTCTGCAGAGCCCCCATTGATTTCGCAGTGTCAGTGTCTTTTTTAATTTTTTCGAGGGTAGTGTCAACTTTGGGGCCGAATTAGTAGTCGGGGTTGACTGGCTGATTTAGGATGTTGTTTTGAATCTCCGGTTTGAATCCCGAGATTCTCAACCATGCGTGTCGTCGTAACATGACGCTGGTGTTGATTGCCCTTGCTGCTGTGTCGGCAGCATCCAGGGAGCACTTAATGGATGCATTGGTAAGGGGTTGTCCCTCTCTGATGAAAGTGCGTGTTAGGACGGGGATGTTATTCTCCGACGCCTTGAGAATAAGACGAGGGACACGGCAAGGCTGTCCGTTGTCCCCACTACTTTTCTCTCTAGCTATGGAGCCCCTAGCGGCGTTCCTCAGAGTCAGTGGTGGTGATTGGGGCATACCGTTAGGCGACAGGCTATACACGATCTCGCTATCTGCGGATGACCTACTACTGTATGTCAGAGACTTGCGGGCTATACCTCCGGTTATATCAGACATTTTCCGACAATTTGAACGATTTTCAGGACTCAAAGTGAACTGGACGAAGTCCGGAGTGTATTCTTTTACCAGTGGGGTGACTGACACAGCTATCACTATCAATGGAGCCACGTTGGCTTGGTATCCATCCATGTTCAGGTACTTAGACGTATACATATACAGATCCCCCACAGATATATTGGAGGGCAATCTGGTGCGGGCCATAACGGCAATCAGAGCGCAAGTCCACTTCTGGAAAACGCTGCCATTAAGTGTGATGGGTCGTGTCACCTTGGCGAAAATTATCATTCTACCGCGACTGTTATATTGGGAGGTTGGAAAAATAATATATGTCCCAGTCAAGAGCCTCCGGAGCCTGGAAGGTATCCTTAGTGATTTGATCTGGAACAAAGGCAGACTGCGAATAGCGTTAAGCAAACTGTATGCTCCCATGAGTAGCGGCAGCCTAGCAGTCCCGAATATGGAATTGTACTATCTGGCTTCCCAGCTACAGTGGGTGTCCAAATGGATGAGCAGGAACGGACTAGCAGACACTAACTACGGCGCCGCCATGGCCACAATCCCAGCTGTACTACTACTTTCACCCCATAAACCGACTCCCCTGTCCGCCCCAGATGTATGTATCATTGGCTCATAAGTGCTACCGGAGAAGCCTCTATCTGACCCGTGATACGCCTCCTTATGCTCCACTGTTCCCACTAATAGGAACCCCCAGAGGCAAGGGGAAAGTGTCTGAAACTGAATTACAAACGTAGCATGAGGTAGGTCTAGACGCGGTGGGCGATCTGTATGCGGAGGGCAACTTTCTCACATTTGATACTTTGTCCATGGAAAATGATATTCCTGCCGGCCAATTTCTTCTACACGCGGCAATAGTGCGTACCCTAACGACGGCCTGGGAAGACATCACAACTGAGCCCCAAACGCATTTACTCGTACAACATCTGCATGTAATGGGGGAGGACTCACGTGGGGTACAATGGTTGACGGAGGCTCTCCTGGCACACACGTTGAAACCATTGACGAGACTTTGCGAGAAGTGGGCTGCAGACAGAGGACGGTTGTGGACTGACAAGGAATGGGCGACAATTGTGGCTGGTTCCACCTATATACCACGCAACTCAAGGTTTAAACTTATTCAGACATATATAATACACAAGGCGTACCTCTCCCCTGACAAGATCAATGACTATTTCCACCTCGATACCTCTGCTAGCCCCAGGTATAAACGGATTGGTGCGGATTTGTTGCACATGTTGTGGTCTTGTGCATCACTACGGTCCTACTGGCACGCAGTAGTGGATGCATTGTCAAATTTACCACGGAGCCCTTGCAATTCAATTGGGAAACCTGTGTCCTAGGGCTGTACCCACGGACAAAAAAGAATAGAGTAGCATCCAGATTCAGAGATCTGGGCTTGATAACGGCAAAACGCCTTATCACGAAACGATGGAAACACACTAACCCACCAGCGCCCGCCAACTGGGAGAGATCCTTCACAATATGGGCACAAGCTGAGAGTACTACGCTACATAAGGAGGAAACTGCGGGATTACGCAAATACCCGATTGCGCAGGTCTGAGACGATCTCCTCAAAATGCTCACACACCCAGACACCACGGAACGAGACCCGCAACCCCCCTAGCTTCATTGATGCGACCCTACTGCAGCACACCGTTTCCCTCCCCTCCCCTCTTCGACATGACGGCAGGGCCCACCACCATTATAGTGCGGCAGGCCAGACACGGCAAGCGTAAAGTGCGACAGCCCCCGCACATCATTAACATATCACTAGACTTTGCCATTATCGTTCTTTCTAATTTCGCAATGTATTGACCCATACACTCCTCCACACCTACACTACGATGTAGCTTCCGCGAGCTAAAGATGGCGTTCTTTAGTGTTTTATTTTTTTATTAGCAGTTACAGTTCACTTAAATAGACATCGTACTCAGACACTTGGCACTGATACTGCACATTGAGACAACGAGAAACATACACAAGGTCCCCATAACCACGCTTGGGCAAAGATGTAACTGTAGCATGCATATTCATATGTCATACCTTGTCCTTTCTATAAATGCATAACTATTTGATGTTTTACAGATTGTTGATACATGCTTGATATGATGCAGGACAAATGTATAATGAACCGCCTGTACTTAAAGAGAAAACCTTCAATAAAAAGATGTTTTAAAAAAAGAAAATGAAGGGTGTTGTCATCGAAAGTCATGCCATTAGCCTTATAGATTATTTTGCCACAAATGTACAATTAAAAGGAAGGTCATGTCTGTGACTCAGAAGGGTGTTTGTGTGCGAGATGGGAGAGTTAAGAGACTGAGATAGTCAAGTCATTCTCTGGAATATTTGGTGACCAGATCGGCAAACTTCAGGGTGTCATAAACATCATTTGTTTTGAAGAAGAAGCCATGTCTTAAGAGTAGGGTTCTTCGATTGTACTGACTAGGGAATGCAACAGAAACATATGTTTGTGTGTAGACTTAAAGTCTCTTAATACTTCAATACTGAGTGATCATCACCAGTTTCCAAAGATAAATGAGATACTGTCAATTTTAGACTGGGCCACTGTGTGTGTTTTTTTAACACCTCACTTGAAAACAGCCTTTATTCAAAATAAACCTGTCCTTGAATTTAAAAAAATAAAATAAAAATGAAAGAAGAATAGTGCCAGAGATAGAAGCGCTAGTCTTCGAAAAGGCTCCATACCCGTCATCAGAAAGTAAGCAAAGTACAGGAGACACAGTAGGAAACACCAGCAGATGGAGCAGAGTGGATGCAAAGAAAAAACCAACATAGAATTGAAGATTGCAAAAATGAATATGGCACATGAGGAATGCATACTAGATGATTCTGGAAAGAGAACAATCAGGCTGAACGAAGTTCACATCGGACAAAGACTGAACAAAGTCCATATGGAAACATAAGTACCCAAACAGGCAAAATTTAATTATACCATTTCACTGCACATGAGGTTCACTGGACCCAAAATGACTCTTCTGTTTAGGTCTCAGGCGTTTATAACATTAAGTTACTGTTTTTTGCAGAATATGTATTATAGGAGACAGTTAGATACATTCGTGTAATTGCTACAAAACTAGATCTTCAAATAATTCCTAAAGTTGCATGGAACTAGCTCTAAAAAGGAGAAGGTTAGAGCAATGAGGTTACTCAATGTATCAAATACGACCCTTCTCCATCTCGATGGAGAACATTTCCTGGAACAAAACACCCCGGAGAAGTTCACATTCCAGGCAAAGATGTAAAGTTGTTAATGTGGGTGAAAACCTCAAAGGAAAAATACTTCTAAGATTACTTCCTAGCGTTGTATTCTATAACTTGTTTGTGGTTGGCTGGCTGTTGAAGGTGTCCATGCACCTTTGTATTGCTTTTGTTCTTCCCGAGGCAAGTGTGCTGCAGGCAGACTTGTGTTTTAAAGGTAAGAACAAGCCCTCCAATGCTTTCATGCATCGAAGCCTTAACAAAAATAAGAAACGCTTACATAGCAACACTAACACAGTAGAACAGCTGTTTTAGTGTACACAACAAGGTGATACATCTGGTGGATGATGCATGTGAAATAACACATTTTTTGATCATATACAAATTACTAATAGCTAGGGGTTTACTGTAGGTTAATTATAGCGCATAGGTAATATGGATTCGTATAAGATGAGCTGTTCCTTTGGAGCAATCTTGAGGACTGAATAGGAACAAGGGCTTCATCAGCATCAAGAAAGTTCCAGTGCAGGAAACTCCACAAAAAGGAAATAATCAACTTCTAGATGCTGCACGTGGAGACTGAGGAGGCAAGAAAGTTTTTCATTGCCAAATGCACATTTGGAGCTGGGACAAAATGACTCCGGAATGTAGAGAGGCAGTTTGGCAGGAGCCATGTATTTGAAACGCAGGAAAAATTGTCTCTAAACAGCTTTATTTTTTAGTTCATAGCCACCTGATCTAGAAATGGCATTGAGAAGCTGAAGGGCATCAAGGAAGACTGAACAGGTTCCTAGTGGCAAATCTTAGAACCTTCTCAAAGAAGGATATGATTGGGGGGGGGGGGGGGGGGGGGGGGGGGAGGGGGTCGGTTCAAAGAATACAGCGCAAGGCCCATTAGCAACTGTTACAGTATGCAAGCTTGCATAGAAGTCAGGAGATCAAGGTCTTGGCTGTACGGAAGGAAATATTTGGATGGGTTTTCCAAATGTTCAATAATTGAAATCAATCCACTGTTCTTATGCTCGTCATGAAAGATTCTATGTTCACTTCAGGAGTTAAAGAGTACTTGATGTTTGTGTCAGAAGCTTTTGTGGGTAGAGTATCTCTTGTGTAGTGGATCAGGTAGGAGAGGAAGGTAGATGCAGCCACAAAATCGATTATGTTAGGTAGGAGTAGAGATCAGCCTGGGCGAGTGGACGCCCATTCAGTGGCGGGTGGATGTGAGACATATGGAGATCTGTGTCTGGGGCAGCAGAGTGAAGACTGAAAAGATACAAGTATCAACTGCATGCAGACAACAGAAAACGCAAAAGGAAATTAGGTCGTTGACAAGTGACAAGGTCTCAAGTGAAAGGAGGCAAAGGGCTGAGCTCTTTGAAATTTCCAGTGTTAGAGGTGTGGGAGAAGAAAGTGAGGAGCACAAAGACTGACGAGAGATGGCGTGAATTTGAAAACCTAGAGTGCTGAATTTGCGATCCCAAGCTTGGTCAGGCTAGTCATACAATTAGTATGAGAATAGAAGAGAAGAGATTTTGAAAGTCAGATTATATAAAGTTGTACATCAGGGAGAGGTCTGCTAGGTGCCCCATCCAACTACTTAAGGCATTTGTGAACAGAGTATTTTGTGGTTACACCAGTTGTAGGGGTACTGAGTTTTTTTTTTTTTTTTAGAATTCCAGAATATTGCCAATTTCAAATTCCAGCTTTACTGACCCAAGAATAGACCCTTTTGCAAGGTTTGAAACTGGCACTATTCTGGAATTCTAAAAAAAAAAAAAAAAACACTTTCTCAAAAACAATATACTATCCTCATCTGACAAAAACCTCTTTTTCCACTGAATTACCATTTTGTTATTTACTTGGAACAACGTTGGGACTATTTATGCAGCTTCTGCAGGAGGCTAACAATGCATCAGCATAGTTCACAGTAGCTTCTCCCTCAATTGACCAAGACTGATCCACATTGCTGAGCAGTAGGAGCACACAGTGGCAAAGTCAATAGGTATTACTTTTTGGACTTATTGGCTTTGTCAATGCGGTTTGCCGATGCTGTGCAAGATTAGCAAATGGCATTTTTTGAAGATGCTGTTAAACAACAAAAAAAGTGATGACACAATCAAAGCATATTCGTCATTAGGTATGCACGCATATGCGTCAACAAGCACATGCATACCTGCAAAGGATATGCACCCACTAGCCAACAAAAGAGAAAGCCCACTGCTATTCACAAACTGTAATTCTAAAGCTACTACAGGCAAAAGGGACTCAAAACAGCAGTAAATTACTTCAGTTCAGAGCTGGACTAAGTCCAGCACCACATATGGACAATCAGAGGTACTGCAACACCCTCCTATAGAAAACAAGACAGACTTAAAATAAAACCCTATAGGAAATAATGTTAAGATACAAAATTTAAAATTGCTAACAAATATCATTTAACCTTAAAAAGATCTAAACATAAAACATTTACTATTTAATATATGAAACATTTTAACAATTTTTATTAAGGTATAATTAAATTACCTTTAATTCTACACATCACCCTTTATTATTAATGCATAATAGTTTTTTCACTTTAAGTGGGAATTTATTTTTCAATTTAAACTTCAGAAAAATAATTTCTAAAGTAATAACTTTTAATTAAGTACTTAATTCAAAATTAAGCTAGTAGTGCAGTAGCAGTTTTAAATTTATTTTCTACATTTAAGATAATGTATATAATTATTTTCCATTAATATGTAACAGTTGTCAACTGTGAGCTGAAGACTGGCCTCAAAAAGAGGTAGCATCTGCTGGAATGCTTGCACACGGTTGATTAGGGTAAGCTTTCCTCATGACTGCATTCAACAGGGTTCCTGGGAAGAGTTGATCTGTTGAGGTTAGAGGTGGGGCTTGATGGCATTTATGGTGAATCCCAAGCTTTAGAGCAGGCACATAGCTGTCGGAGATTTGGAGGGGAATTTGCTGCCTGCCACCGCTTCTGATCGGCTAATCATCGAGGTAGGGGAAAGACATGAATGCCTCCTATTTGCAGGTGGCCAGCAGTGCTAGGCACTTCGTGTACACCCTTGGATCAGTAGTGACCCTGAAAGCAAATGCTTAGAATTTGTAGTGATATACATTTAACACAAAACAGAGGTGATGGGTATGTGAAAGTAGGTGTCCTTGAGCTGGAGTCATCATGTTATTTCCTCTTTGGAACAGAGATGACACCCTGTAGGATCGTCATATGTAAATGTTCACACAGGGTGAATCTTATGAAAAGCTGAGGTTTAAGACAGGCATGAGGGAGCAGTCTTTATTGGGGATCAGAAAGCAGGGAGAGTAGATTCCCCTCCCTGCTGATGTGGAGGGACTCTCCATGCTGCATCTTTCTGGAGAAGCGCTGGACCTCTTCCTTGAGGAGGCAGAGATGGTCTCTGCTGAGGAAGTACCTGAGAGGTGGGATATTGGGAGAGGTTCTGAGAAATTCTGGCCAACTGCCATAGAAGAGAGCTGCTAAATCCCACTGCTCTGATGTCACTTCCTCCCAGCCAGAGAGGAAATTGGGTATTCTCTGCCGGATAGGTGATGTGTGATTGGGTGGGAGGTGGGGCATATCACTGTTTGGCAGCAGAAATTCTTTACCCGAGTCACTTATGCCTTTGACGGACTGTTATCCCATATGTGCCTCTAGTGTAGCCCCGCCTCTGATGATGAAAGGGCTGCTCCTGTCATTGGTGGGACTGCAGCGGATAGGTTGATGTGCGTTTTTCTCCTCCCCTAGGTTCTTGTTTCTGAAACGAACCTCTAGTAGTTTAAGTAGGCAAGTCACCCATGTCCTTTCAGTACAAGTGTCTTTTTTCTTATTTTCTCAAGCATTTCGTCAACATGTGTGCTCCCCTTCGAATGGGAGGTTGGTGAGATGCTGCTGAACCAGAGATTTGAGCCCTGAGATGCAGAGCCATGTGTGTCACCTAAAGACAATAGTGGTAACGCCTCTGGAGCAAGTGTCCGTGGCATCAAGTGCACAACAAATGTTGCTCTCAGACAGTATTTCCTCTCTCTTTTTCTGTATGACTCAGTAGGTGAATATTACAAAATCTAGCATTGCCTGCCACTGGGATCCATCATACCAAGAGAGGAGCCCAACGGAATTACTTATGTACCAGTGGGATGTCTGCCCCTATGCAACCCTTACGCCCGAAGCATCAATATTTTTGCTTTCCTAATAGGTGGCAGGATGTTGTCTGTGCATGGACTGCGCCCAGCGCCAGGAACCCTGGCCCTCTGGGCACCCACAGATACGCCACCGCAGATTTACAAGCCCTGGATGGCGACACAACTGCTGTCTCACATCTACTCGTTCCACAAGAGGGCTGTTCACCTGTCACCACTGCCTCTTCCCTTGCAACGTAGGACCACCGGCACTCACAGAAACCTGCACCATGCCCACTCCATGGAACGAGACAGCCCAGGAACCACTCCAATGCCTCCTGGTACACACCAGATCAAATTGCAAACACACCGTTGAAGTCGGGGAAACCACCGCCTCTTCAAACTAGGAAGCAAGGAGATCAGCCACCAACTCACCAACATGCTCAGTGCATCCATCGCCACAGCCACCTTTCCCAATGCATGGAAACTCGTAGAAGTCAGACCTCTCCTCAAAAAACCCTTTGCAGACCCAAACAAACTACTGAATTACCGCCCCATCTCACTGCTCTCATTTACCGCCAAAGTATTGGAGAAGGACATCAAATGACAGCTCACCGAACACCTGGAGAGAAGCAACCTGCTAGACGCCTCCCAATCCGGGCACCGAGACTGCACTGATCGGCGCCACGGACAACATCTGCACCTTACTCGACAGAGGAGAATTAGCCTTACTGATTCTCCTCAACCTAGCCGCAGCCTTTAATACCATATCCCACCACACACATCAAGAGACTGCACCAGATCGGGATGAAGGGAGACGCACTCAGATGGATTACGTCACTCCTCAGGGGACGTACGCGGAGAATCAACCTACCTCTCTTTACCTTGGAACCCGCAACCACCATCTTCAGTATCCCTCAAGGTTCTTCCTTCAGCCCCACCCTCTTCAACACCTACAAGTCACCTCTAGCCCACATCATCAAAATCTATGATATCAACATCACATCCTACGCCGACAACGCCCATCGTCTAGCTCTTGGCAGACCTCACCACCATCAAGACCAACTTCCACAACTGCATGAAAAACGTCGCAGCCTGGATGAAGGACAACTATCTGAAACTCAACACAGACAAGACCCAAGTGCTGATCTTTGGAAAACACCTCCCTCTGGAACAGCACCTGGTGGCCCGCTGAACTCGGACCCACCCCCACACATAAAAAACACACCCACATCGGTATCATCCTAGACACCTAACTCACCATGAAACGACAGATCAACCCGGTCTCCTCTGCCTGCTTCCACACTCTGTGCATGCTTTGAAGAATCTTCAAATGGTTCCCCATAAGCATGTGAAAAACAGTCACTCAAGTCCTAATCACCAGCTGTCTGGACTACTGCAATGCACTGTACGCAGGAACCCCCACTGGACTCATGAGAAGGCTCCAGACAATACAGACGCAGCATCCAGATTGATCCTCAACCTGCCCAAATGGACCCACATCACCCACGCCTGAGGAACCGCCACTGGCTCCCCATCCAGAAAAGATGCCAATTCAAACTACTGGCTCTCTCCAACAAAGCCCTCCACAACCAAGACCCTGCATACATAAACCATCGCCTGAACTTCCACCAATCATCCATATTTGTCCGCTCCGCATCCCTCGCACAGACAGTGGATCTGCAGTAACCACAGAGGAGGCCACTCCTCCTCGCCGCCAAGTCCTGGAACAACCTCCCACTCGACCTCCAATCTCCACCCTCGCTGACTGACTTCAGGAAGGGACTCAAGACCTAGCTTTTCAACTAAGCCCAGCAACCCAGCTCCTGGATACCCTCACAGGTGATAAGCTGCACTCTCCAAGTAGAGATGGATTGCTCAGTAGCTTAGGAATAGGCCCCTTTACGAGCAGTGTGGATCACCGAAGAGTCAGGGGGAACCTGGTTTCTGATGTAAATTGGGTTAGTAGATGAGGGCTTATATTTCTTCTCAAAACCAGGAGGCACCACCCGAACCGGATGCCGACTGATTCAGGTAAGACACCAGTGACCGGATGTCTCGATCCTAAATACCCACTTTTTCGCAGCACCAGCTAATGGACTATATCCCGCCACTAATCTTTCTTCAGGCCCTGAGGAAGCCCCAGGCCAGACGGCAGTTATAAGGGGGTGAAACACATGTTGGCTGTAACTTTAACTTTATGATTTATGGATCCTTGATCCTTTATTGTTGTACATGACTCTGAATTCTGGAAAGAGTCAAGCATCATAAAGACTTCTTAAGAAAGCATTACATTGTAATTTTGTCCTGAAAAAGAGTGACGATCTTGACTTGTTCTGGCACACCTTCAACCACCCAAACCTTGACTGGCTCTTTAAAGTTATCTGGGGCAGATTTAAGCACACACTTTAGCACGGGTACGAACTGCACTGTGCACTCTGATTTGGAGAGATTATCCGCAAGGAAGTCCTCTTCTTTCCATATGACATACATGCAAACCGAATAGCTTTTTTGGTTGGAATGCTCTTGACACTTCTTAGGGGTTGGGCCAACTCCTGTTCATGAATAAACTTGCATTGTGCTGAGTGTACGGTTTTCCTGTAGATAGTGTGTATTTAAATGCAATTCATCACAGCATCCAAGTGAAAAGAGAAATCAAGCTCTGAGCAATGTCTTGTATATTCAAAATTTGTTTTAAACGTATTTACAAATACTACGTTTATATTAAAGTTTGAATATGCAAGACACTGCGCAGAATTTGATTGCTCTTTTCGCTTGGATGAATTACATTTGAATATAACCTAGAGGAAAACTGTACACTGAGCACAATACATGACCTCATAATGGGTCATAGTATCATCTGGCAGGCCCGCCTTGATTGAGTAATATGGTCAGGGGGCGTCACGTGTGTCAACGTTCTAATCATCCCAGGGGTCTTCAGTAGGCCCTGGATCTCAGGGCGCAATCATATGGGTTGCCCAGTTCTAAAACGGTGTGTGGGGTGGGGGGGAAATCAGTGGCCTAAAGCTAAATTATGTGCCCCCATGCAGAATGTGATGAGAAGCCCCTTACAGATATTTATTGGCACTGAGCTGAATTGTGTCCCTTTTGGAGCGTTCAGGGCCCCCTAGAAGGTTTGGGGGCCCACCCATGTGCTGTGCTGAGTGTGGTGGAGGTGGAGTAGGTGGGGGAGATGGAGATGAGTGAGGCAGAACATGCGGAAAAGGGCTGGTGCCCATATCCTTGTGATTTTGGGCACTGGTTCTGGGCATCAAAGGAGGGTTCTCCCTCGAAGGCAAACCTTTTATTACGAGGCAGTGTCTGATGATTTGGACAGAGGTGGCTTTACTGAGATCCTCAAGGGGACGGGGTGAATGAAAAGAAGCTACTGTCTGGCATGGAGTTCCTCATGGAGTCTGTGCAATATTAGCATCTTATTCCTCAGATCCCGCTGTCAACAGAACATTCGACATCAGTGTGACCTTCACGCAAGCTTTGGTGGTGCCTTTGAGACTTTGGCTCCAGTTTGGGGTGTAAATGCAAAAGTCCTTCAAGTGAGTGGGGCCAGAAACCGGTATGGTTTGATGCCCTTGGACGGAGCACTGGTCGACTAACAAGCTTTCTATCGGTTCAAACCAGAGCCTGAAAGAAGTGGGGGCTCTGGAGGTGGCAGTCTTATGTCCATGTTCATGGCTCATTTTCTGATTCCCTTCTGAGTGGTGGTCTACTGGCTTGTTGGCCTGATTCTCGGTGCCGGGTGGTGCACTTACAACCTTGGATGCGGGCTTTGTGTGAGTGCTCTTGGTCTCCAATACCAGCTCAACATCCTGCTTCTCATGGACAGAAATTCGAGGAAGCTGTCCCCGGACTATGTACAGCCTGAGCTGCTGCAATGCCAGAGGAGCCAGCCTTAGCACATTCTTCTGTGCCAAAGAGGTTCTTCTTCTCCAAATGTTTAAGGGGTCTCCAAGGATGTCGGTTGGTCATCTTGAGAAGTGCCGCCTTTACCTTCGGTACAAGTAGGGTCTTCTTAGAGCAGAAGGAAAGGCCGGACTCACAGCAGGCGTCGTCATGGTCAGGGACAAACACAGGTTATAGATGTTGTGTTGATATGACCACAGGTATTTAGAGTTGGACCGAGGTTAATGTTGATGTGGTATCTATTCTATCACCCCTTACAGGTCTGCATTCTCTGAAGCTGAATTCCGAATGAGGATGCGTGGTCCCCATAAGATCATTGGGGAGGTCCTGGCATTCTTCGGTGTTGAGCGTCTGTTGTGGGTCCTCTGCGAGTGTCTGTTGACAAAACACTACGAAAGGAATAAAAAGGATCAAGTAGGTTTTCCTGACGCATCGGTGTCGAAATGCAGCCATGTGGGCTTGAAAAAAAGCTGTGAAAACCATTTAAAAAAAAAAAATAGAGGGCGCTCTCTAGGTGTACATCTAAAACCGATGGCAGAAAAGAAGAGTCTAACATGGAGTCCGTGCCCATGCACAGTCCCCACTAAGGGAGAGGTCACAATACATTTGGTGACTTAAAAGACTTCTAAGAAAAATAAGTTGCAAATGTCCAAGCCTAAAACTTTATGGCAGGAATATTGCAGAGCATGTGTATCTACAGCCAAACACATACGTTTTGAAACTCACCATTACAATGTTATTCACAAACTGTAATTCAGAATGTCTATTTTTCTTTGCTCAAACTCTGGGAAAACATATACAGTAATCTAAAATTACCATGCATCATATATAATTTAGATGCCAGTCACTTCAGCATGTCAAATAAATTCAAGGTTGAGTGAGACAGTTTGCGCATGTGGGATAGAATTCTAATCATTAGTAACACGTAAGAGAAGTAAGTGACCCTAAAGGAGTAATATCATTTGTACAGCCAATATGGAAGGAACTATCACATGGCACTGTGGGTTGAGGCAGTTTGCGCCATAAAATGAGTTACTTTTTAATGTGTGAAAATACCCTATGTGAAGACAGTTCAAGTGGAGCGCGAACACTCACACGAAAAACAGTTACAGCAACTCCTTAGGTGCTAATTCATTACAAAAGAAGGTTAATACTCTGCAGTAATCCACTTTTTACTACTCTGAAAGAATACTATGGTTGCCAGAGGTGACATTAGAATTAAGTTCCTCTGAGTATAGCCGATCTGTTGCAGATACACTTGAATGATTAACAGACAAGACATACCGACTATAAATGATGCTCCACCAACAGTATGAAAACTTAGTTAACGAAAGGATAAAAAAAATAAAGGAAGACTAGAACCCATATATTTTTTAAACTTGCAAAATGTAATGCAGGGGATTCACAGTTCTATTCTTCTTTATAATTTTTTTTCTATAGACTGGAGTGCAAAATATATTCCGCTTCAGTAGCTAGGCCCATAAACACTTATGTATGCATGAAATGCATCAATGCATTTTCCGAGTCTTTCTACTAAAGATATTTTAAAAGTTTAATCTCGCATGTAAATTTAGAGAACAGAATATATATATAAATAGAACAGCTAGAGGCACCTTATGGAAATGGGTTCTAATAAGGAATGTCTAAGTATTCTGCTTCCATAGGAGAAGCCATTGTGTTCAATTTGGTCATGGGTTAGGGTAATGGTCTGCACATACAATGTAATGAAGGCTCAGAATCCCTGGCGTCTATCGATAAAAAAACCACAAAGATGAGATAGCTGTCCAATTTGCAAGGAGGGAGCAGCGGTTTAAGTTCAAAGGAAGGCTCTACAAACATTATCCACTACACTTAATGGAGTCACGAAAGAAAATATAGATCTCTGGAGAAATTCTCCAAATTCCAGGCAGCATGCCCAAGAACGATATGTGCCATGATGTCCTGCAAATGTCGTTCACTGTGATAGAGCTTGAGTGCCTTGCAATTCAAAAGATGAGAAACTGCAGGAATTCAGGGTTCAACAATTTTCCTTCCTCAAGAATATCTTTCTTTACAAGTCCTAAAATTCCGGAATCCGCAAGTCAATGTATTTATTATTTAAAATTTGTATCTAGCGCTACTGTACCATAAGGTATTTGTACGCTTTCCAGTGAACTGATCATACTACAAATTCCTAGTAGGATAAAGAACCAGCAGTACAATGTGAGAAATGACATACAATATTACAGTATATCCCATAAAGAGCATGAAAAGGTGATGTTCTGATGGCTTCTGAAATAGAGAAAAGGGTGTCAATTTCTGGAACTGACCCGTAGAGATTTAGTTGAACGCTGTTTTTATTGCAGCTGCAAATTTAAAATGTGTTTAGGAAGTTCTGATTCTGATTTCAGTTACAAGAAATCTTTGCTCCAGAGTCCTCGGTACACCCAAGATTGTGAGCAAGACCGACAAATAATGTGCCACATATTACTCTCCTTCCCCAGTCAATCATGGACCTTAACTGAGGTCAGTCTAGGATGAAAACCTAGCAAATTCTCCCCTCCTTTGCGGATTTTGACTCGATGATTCAAGGTTTACCAGACAGTCCCATTATCAATAACAGTTACCTTACAGAGGAGTTATAGGTATTTACATTAGCAGAGGTTTTCCAGCATCTTTGTTGTTAGAAATGGGGTCTGTAGTTGGCAGTGGTTTGCTTCCTGTCCAAGTAGGGACCCTCACTCTAGACAGGCAAGGGAGTCACACAGCTAAGGTAACTCCTGCACAACTCGTTGGTAGATTGGTATGACCAGTCAGGCTCATTTTAGAGGCAATGTGTAAAGTAGTTGTATCCACACACACAGTAACACAGCGTTCGCCGCTCGACCCTGGCGGTACCCGGAAGCTAGGCGGGTCCGCACTGCACCAGGGTTGACGCGCTAGTTGTTGTTCGACTCCCATATAAAGCGCGCTGGCGCGCCAAAGGCAAGCCCGTCTGCGCCCATCGGCGCCCACAGCGCGACAAGCGCCAGGACCCCTGGTACTTTTAATGTAACTAACTATAGCAGACTGCAGCGGATGGATTTAGATGTGACCTCTTGTAGAATGCACAGCTTGTTTTCGTCAGACAGACACCTAGAGGAGATCGCCTGTAGTAAATGTGCCTATCGGTTAAGCCAAAGTAGAACCGACGGCCCCGATCAAGCCAGCAACTGGGGAGCTAGGTGGCGAGACACCCCTAAGGACAGGGCAGGCGTAACACTATTTAAGGATACCCCTAGGCAAGACCCATATGCAGTCACTAAGTCAGGTCAGGAACAGCAATTACTCTGCGTTTTGCTTAACGTGCAGTCCGTCAGTAAAAACAAATACCAGATTTGATTGAAAACACCACGCCTGATATAGTCTTCCTGACTGAGACCTTGACGGACAATGCTTAGGGTCCAGACTGGAACGTAGCACTTCCCAAGGGCTATGCTGTTACCGCACACGATAGAGGGAGAGGGGGAGGTATAGCGATAGTCCACCGGGACCACTTGAAGATGCGAATAGAAACTATCTCAGACTTACCTGCAGAAGCGTTTTACTTCACTATATACTTAAGTAATTTCTTTAAGTTTCAGGGACTTTTGATCTATCGCCCACCTGGTCCTAGGACTTCTTTCTCACAAGCACTAATGACACATCTGGAATCCCGTGTCGACCCCCAGCCATTTATTATTCTCGGTGATTTTAACTACCATTTGGAACGAACTAACCACCCGGGTTCTAGCAAACTTCTTGACAATCTGGCAGCTTTTGGCTTCAGCCAATTAGTACATGAACCCACCCATCAAGCAGGCCATACCTTAGATGGTATTTTTGCTAATAGCATAGATATGGACCTGATCAGAGTTATCGCTCTTCCTTGGTCAGACCATAAAGCGGTATATTTCACCATTAAGACAGTCTTACC
The DNA here is from genome assembly GCF_964204655.1 of Triturus cristatus. Classification (NCBI taxonomy): domain Eukaryota; kingdom Metazoa; phylum Chordata; class Amphibia; order Caudata; family Salamandridae; genus Triturus; species Triturus cristatus. The sequence continues at coordinate 1,247,552,604 of NC_140591.1, forward strand.
AACACATCAACCCCATCCGAAACCATCTAAGGTAAAGACCAGACAATGGACTAGGGTCCAAGCCGACAGTCTAAATATGGCCCTTGGCCAATCCCCTCTCTTGCTCAGTAAGGACAACACTGAGGCAGCTCTTGCTTTCAATAGATGGCTCGTGACAGCAGCTGACGCGGTGGCCCCTGATAAACTGCTAACTATTAAGCGATCAAAACCCTCCGCTCCATGGTATAGCCTTGAGCGCAAAGGCTTAAAGGCAATCTGCAGAAAGGCTGAGCGCCTCTGGAGGTTGGACTATAGTTCAGGCAAGAAAATAAGTTACAATCGTGCCCTCCAACAGTATAGACGCGCAATAATTGCTGCCAAAAGACTGTTCTATACCATCAAGATTGAGGAAGCAGGTAACTCCACTAAGGAGCTCTTCAAAACAGTTAACCTGCTCTCCAAACTGCAGCAGGCTAACATGTTCCAGCCCGATCAAGACATGTGCAATAAATTAGCCATTTTTTTCACGCACAAGGTCCAACTAATTTACAATGATCTTCTGAACACTCGCCCGAACCCAGATAAGCTAGAGCAACCTCTGGTCGAGAAGGGTATACACATCCAAGTCTGTTGAACTTCCCAGCAGTCACTAAGGAAGAAACATGTAAACTTATTGCTGCTACAAAATCAGGCTAACCTAAAGACCCCTGTCCTCCTATGATTTTGCACCTGGCTGCAAATAGAATCGGAGACAAATTAACTCCTTTAATCAACCAAGTGTTGGAGTCAGGTAGCTATCCAGCCAGCTGGAAGCGAGCTACGATCAGGCCAATATTGAAGAAATCCACCTTAGACCCCTCTGAACCCAAGAACTATCGCCCGATTGCTGCTCTGCCCATAGCAGCTAAAATCCTGGAGAAATCAGTAAACAGGGCACTGACGGACTATCTCGATACCCACAATTCTACTCCACGCAGCATGGCTTTCGCTCACAACATTCCACGGAATCAGCTCTGCTCGTAGCAGCCGAGGAGATCCGAGAAATAGTGGACAGAGGGGGTAGGGCTATTCTCGTCCTGCTAGATCTGTCAGCAGCTTTTGACACCGTGAACCAAACGATGCTAATACAGAGACTACAGGAGATCGGTAATGAGGGCTTAGCTCTGTCCCTTCTCTCGTCGTTTCTATAGGGCAGGGAGCAGAGCCTATATTGGGACGGCTTTCAGTCCGACAGTTTCCATCTTCCCTGTGGGGTCCCTCAGGGATCAGCGTTGTCACCCACGCTGTTTAACATCTATGTCACCCCTCTGGCCAGACTCATCTGGAAGCATGGTTTTGCCCTAGTGTCCTATGCGGATGATTCCCAGCTTATAATCGCGACGGCCAATCAGTCAGATGATATAGCCGCTAGATTTCACACGGGTCTTCTGGAAATCATGACCTGGATGAACCACAGCTTCCTGAAGATCAACACAGTTAAAACAGAGATCATTGAGTTTGGTCAGGGGCAATCCCTGTGGAACGACTCCTGGTGGCCGCTGAAGGCTGGTGAATGCCCCCGCCCCGTGTCCAAGGTGAGAAACCTTGGTGTACTGTTCAACAGTCAGCTAAATTTCTCGGCCCAGTTGAATAGCCTTACCTCGTCATGCTTTTTTCTAATAAGGACTTTGAGAAAGATCTTCCCTTTTATTCCGCAGGAACTACGAAAGGCGGTGGTGGTGGCCCTTCTGCTGTCCAAGCTTGACTACTGTAATGCCCTGCTATTGGGGATAAACAAGGCCCAGCAGAGTAGGTTACACCCATTAAAGAATGCCGCTGCGAGACTGCTTCTGACCATTCCTAGAGACCAATCCATCTCGGCGGGAATTAGAGCTCTACACTGGCTTCCTGTACAGCAACGTGTGGAATTTAAGGCATTATGCCTGGTCCACAAAGCTATCTTCAGGGGAGGAGCTAAAGATATCCAAAAAATACTGATCCCCTATACTCCGGGTCGTGCCCTAAGATCTAGTACCTTGGGTCTTCTTCGGGTGAACAGGATTAGGAGAGTTAGATGGGGTAGTAGAACCTTCTCAAACTGGGCCGCGAAGCTTTGGAACAAGCTGCCCTTTTCCTCGAGATCTTTGCCAAATCATCAATCCTTCAGGAAGGTCCTGAAGACTTGGCTGTTTGCCTAAATGTAGCCCCTGCCTAAGACTGAAACACCTCCACACTTACCAGCGCCAAGACGCTACGGCAATCGAGCGCTTTAAAAACCTATATCCCATCCTATCCTAAAACACCATAAAAGGAGTCCACAGCATTTTAGAACAATAGCCAATATTTAGCTGAATAAAACAAGACCAAAACAACAAAAATCAAACATACACAAGTCAAAGGATCACTTTCTTTTAAAAGATCAAGCAAGTTTAGTCCTTAGAAATCAATGGATGCCATTGCTTTAGCACAAAGTACCTTAGATGCGTAAAAAATCAAAGACTATGCACGGTGCAGGAGAGGTGAGGAGCTGGAAAAGTAAAGCAATGCATCTGTTCCTTACTACACAGGGGAGGTGACGTTTCGATTCCTTACTGGCAGGGGACGTGATGAATCCACTCCTTACTGCTAGGCAGGGGAGGTGGTATGCTGGTTTCTTACTGGCAGGGAAGGTTATGTGTCTGTTCCTAATTGGCAAGGGAGTTGATGCGTCGGTTTCAGGACACGCAGCCTTGGTTCCTTACTGAAGCATGGTGCCGAAAACTCGGCGTCGAGAGGTGATGCATTGAAAATCCAGAAGTGCTGCGTCGATGCAACAGCAGCGATGCTGGCGATGCGTCTATTCTTTAGCAGTGAGCAGGTGTTGTGTCGGAGTCAAAGTAGGTGCACAGATGTCGGTTACAGTGCTCCAGGCTCACGCTGTGGCGATTCTTCTGACGCGCCGCAACGGCGAGCTGGGGCCTGCGGTTAAAGCCGTGGTCGATGCTTTAGGCAGAACACATGATTCGGGGCAGGCTAAGGCGAAATGTAATCAGTGTAACTGACTGCACTCAAACCTAAGTTTGTATCTTTTTTTATACATATTTATTAGCATTTCAAGTAGCATGACAGTTTGTACCATATATCAATACACATTACAAGCATAGAATATTAGGCTCTGGCCCCTGCCGGTACATGGGCAGTAGGTTAGGGCACACCATCTGTCGAAACGTAATGGTAATAGCATCCGCCAATACCAAAAGTAACAGTTTACCAGCTTGGATAACTAGAACGATTCCCCCACCCACTCCCTGCCCTCTGGCTGCAAATCATCTTCTGGTCAATGCATTATGGAGTGCTTTCAAACTTATCTACAGGTTCGCTAACATTTAACACAATACAAGCAGTCGCCTATTCTTCCACGTCCTCATATCTCCTCTACCCGATGACTGCTATACAGCATTACCTAATCAGCTTATGCAGGGCTGGTCATCCTTTGGGGGTTCCGACAGCCCTTGCATCAAAACACCCCAGGAAAGCAAATCTTCTGCCACCCTCTCATCCCGGTGGTTCCTTCTCATGTGTGCCTCCTCTGCCCCGGCCTACTCTTGCAGGTCTTTCTTCCAGCCCCTCTTAAGAGGGGGGGGGGGGGGGGGGTTAGTTTGTGGGCGGTGGGGGGTTGCGGGTTGGGACTTAGCCAGCTAACAGCAATGCGTCTCTTAGCTATTATGAGTCCCAGTACTGTGAATAGTCTACTTAATTTTTTATTAGGGTTGTCAGAGAGCAGGTGCACCTAAGTTGGTATCTCATGTTTCAGTGGTACACGTTGCAGAATTTCCATCATTGTGACTTCATGCAGCACAATGGTCTATCAAGAGATCTGACTGCAAGTAATTACATTGTGTAAAATGGTCTGATGCTAAAGGCAGAAAAAGATTTGTCCGGGGCCTAGGCATATTCTATTAAAAAACAAAAGATAAAAAAGCAAAAGACCACAGGTGACCTATGATCCAGCGGTGCACATGAACTAGATGGCGATTAAACAAAAAAGGGGGTCAGGAGGGGAGAGAATAACAGGATATCGATTTTGACTACAGCAATCAGTTATACTACCTTATAACAACTAAACCGCTCACACTAAGCTCTCTACTCATTCTAGCAGGGGGATCATACTGGGATGGATGAAGCGTTGGTGAAGGCAAAAACACAATGAAGAGGAAAAAATGGAAAGATGGATTGCTAGGACACCAACTGAAAAGGTTACAGAATTAGGCTAATTATTTTTTTACATTAAGAAAAGAAAATCGCAGCATATCTAAAAATCAAGATCTAACACTCAACATGCCCTACTGATTTTTTAAGCATAAACAAAAGAGTGCAAATCACTAAGCAATGTTAACGTTATGCAATGAAGCGGCCAGCCCTCCCCATTCGCCTCCAATATGTAGATTGGAACGCCTATCATAGAAATGGAAGGGGACAATAGTGAATTGCCCCAGTACACAACAACTCTCAGGTCAAAGAAACCCCTGTCTAAGACTAGGTCCTGTCCACCCACATATACTGATCAGCTTCACTAACACTTGCAACACTCTATTTCAAGGCAGAGAGTTGGAAACCATGTGTGATATAAAGGAAGGAGGTCTAAAGGGCCAGACATAAAGGATTACTACTGAGAGTAAATATTTTTCCAGCCCAACCCTCTCTTTAGATGTGTGAAAATAGCAAATATAAAAGGAATTATGGGGTGTAACTGCCTATTGTAAAGTGTCAGCAATATCACCCAAAGATATTCAAACGGATAGCAGTGCTTCATGTCACATTTAATTAACTGTGCTTGAAGAAACTGCATAGGAGATGTGCAGATCAAGTCTACAGTAATGTGGCTTTTGTACAGCATTCTGTTGCTTTGTAGCTAGGTTTGTGCTCTATGAATCCCATATTTACAATGGAACTTTCAAGCAGAGTGAGCCAGAGGTGCAGGATATTTTCCTCTTCACAAAGACGATAAACCACAAGTTGTGAGGATTCAAAAGTCATTCCTATGTTAAAAAAAAAAATTACAAAAAAAATTGTTTAAAGGTCATGTTACAATTCAAACCAACTTTACCTTACTAAATTGCTCTCTTTGCATGAAAGACTCTTGAGATCCCATTCTTATGTCTTAATTGCGAGAAAGGCATGGAAATCCCATGGTTAGCGAAGGTGAGATCCAGTTTACGCAGGATTAGTTATGGAAATGTTTTTGATAATCTCAATGATCTAGATACTGTAAAAAAAAAAAAAAAAAAAGAATTGCGAGCCGCCCTGTATGGGTGCTATAACAAAGACAGATTGGCCACACAGTCCAGTATATCTAGCATAGTTGGGTACTTGAATATTGAGACTGAGCGACATGCCCAGCTATTTGATTAAACCTATGGGTCGATGGAAGCGTTCCCTCCTGTTCCGTTTGAGAGCTGGCACTGTCAAGTATCTATTATGCTTCCCCCTGGGCTTTTAAGCAAATCTTGACTTTATTCCTTATCCTTGTAATGGGACCTCAGGCCAAACCCTATTACATTTTTTATTTTTCTGTAAGTTCTATGAACAATATACCAAATCATTCCTGCTCCCTTTAAAAAAAAAAATATTCCTATGTTGATTTTAGAGATGCCTACAAAACTCTCCTCGCACTAGGCAAAGACGAGCTAATAATTCGTGTGGGCACATTTTTGAAAATCGCAGTCAGAGCCCGCATTTCAATGAACTCTAATTGTACTTTATAGTTTGTACTGTATTGAAGAATCATATGCTTGCTTTTAACAGCTTTGATTGTGTATGTATTTATTACGCGTGCTTCCCTCATTTATAGATATGTTTTATCGGAATAAAGAAACTTGAACTTAATGGCAGATTATGTGTTAGAAAATGCTATTTAATAACACCCAGTAATGTGCCAGAGACAATTTCAAAATCGGCTCTCTATAACCTTTTAATATTTGTGAGGAAAACAAAAGCTCTCTGTAGGTGCTAATAAACAATCATTTTTTTTGCTAAAGCTGCATTCAAATCAATATTTTTAAAACTTAACTTCCAATCAGTAGTTGCTTTGGTTGATTTCATGTAACTTAAGTTAAAACCTATTTTGCAGTTTCTCTCCATGCAAAGGAGATCTGCAAGTAATCACCAAACGAAAACAATTTAAAAACCCCGAAATTCACCAGTTATAGTTATCTCGAGTAATTAGAACTTGAAATGCAAACATTAATTGGTTCATAATGTTTAACGAGGTAAATGAATTAAATTGCTGTTACGTGTACCTCTGATACACAAAGTCATAAAAAAACGAACAGATCTGCTTTACAATGACAGGGCTTCTTTAAAACAAAAACAAAAAAAGCCATGATCAATTCCTTTCACAAGGGAGCATAAAAAGCCGACTTACTGCACCAAGCAATGGGAAAATCCGTAGGTCTCACACTTTTTGCTAATACTGTTTGCTGATGCTGTGCAGCACAGTCAAAAGCAAGCAAAATTCTATTTTTGTACGTAGGTACAGCAGGTGCACCCAAAAAATCAAAAGCGTCATTATGTAGGCACCATGCACGCGTGCGTCTACAGAATAAGGATTGTGATATATATGTTTTAATGCTCAGTCTAAGATAGCAGAGTGAGATGGGTTAAAAGAGAAAAAAAAGTTTCAAGTGCGAGAAAATGCTTTTGACGTAGCAGAGTGCCAGGCAGAAACTGGCAGCTGCCAGGCCCTCCAAAAGACGAAAAACAAACTTTAAAGGTTTACAAAACATGTGGAAAGCATGGTGGATGGAGGACGAGCATAGCTATAGAAGAGGGAGAAAGCAACATAGGGAAACGGAGAGAAGCACACAAGAAAGCAGAATGTGAGGGAGACCGCAACATGGAGCATTGTGGGAGGAAAGCAGCACACAAAGGAGAGTTAGAAAACCCATGCACACTCTCTCATGGAGCACTGAAAGAAAAAAAAGTCGTTTCTTAAATAGGAGCAGTGGAAGTATACCAGCCATCCAATCAAAAGGATGATAAAGAGGCTATGCACCAGGGAATGGATAAACAAAAGTGGAGGAAAGTAGTCATCAAATAAGAAGAAATCAAAAGCGAGTGACAGTAAAGCTAGAGAATGGTAAGCAAATGGCTTGGCTCAATGCCCACTGTGAGTTTTTGGTAAACTCACGAAAAGCTTTTAACAACTCTGGTAGGCAAGACCTAAAAACGTATACAAAAAACAAACAAAAGCAGTTGAATATTTATCACTACTCTTTCAGTAAAAAAGGTGATCTGTAGTTCATTTCAGAAAAATAACTTTGCCAAAGAGATTCTTCATTCCCATTTTTAAAGTTTACATAAACGCACACTGCTAAACGAAATTTTTAAGTGTCATCAGCCCCATTCTCAATTTTCAACATTAACAGTAATAATACACTTCTCTACAAGTAATTACTTCTATCACTGCTTTTCTGAGCAACATTGCACTTCAGGACATATGAATGAGCTATAAGTATAAGAATCACGTTAAAAAACACTGCATCTTTTAGTAACCAACAGGTTTTCTTATGTGCTCTTTTTTTTAATTTATTTTTTTAGTTTTTTATACATAGTACATACATTTGTTATTCGGGTTTACCGCCGTTGGTCTAACATGGTATAAAAATAGTATAGAGTACATTCCGGTCGGGTCTCCCATTGCTGGCTATATTTTTGGGAAGAAGTAGGTCTAAGGTAGGAAAGTACAGGACAGTTTGAAATAAGCTGAGGAGGAGGATAGGACAGAGATACAACTATATATACCCTTTTGGACTGGTCGTAGATTGTTCTAGTCCTCGACAGGTCTCTTGTTCGGAAGGTACTGTACTGCACGCAAGTGTGAGCAGAGCGGCTTCTTATGGTGGCTCATACGGGACCAGGGCTTTGTCCAGAACTTCCGATAGACCTCTGGATGACGCTTTCCATGGAGAGTATTGCACCGCCAAGTTATCTGCTCCCCTTTGGTGGATGACCCAGTTGAGCCAGCCTTTGTAGGTGGTCTTTGAGGTGTCCTTCCGGTTCGTTAGCACCAGTTTGGCCGCTGCGATCAGGAGTAGGTCCATTAGTTCTCTCTCTGCCTCTGTGGGGAGGTCGGTTCAGATAAATGCCGTAATACTCCGACCCCAAAAGTCCAAACTATACAACAAAACTAAGGGATACTGGGATAAACTTATACACCCCCGCTAAACGAACAGGAGTGGGAAAAGCTGTGGGCCTCAGCCACCCGAAAGAAGATCACCCCAGTCTTAGCTCAAACCAAACTATGGTTGATACACAAAACATTCTGGACCCCAGCCCACCTACACACACTAGGCCTCAGAGATAGCCCACTTTGCTGGAACTGCCCAACGCTCAAGAACTTCTGGGGTAGGGTGTTTGACCTCATAGACAATGTCTTTAAGTGCAAGATTCTAATGTGCTCTTTAAAAAAAAAACCTGTGCTGCAAAATCATTCTGCGGGGTCCAGTCCTACATTCTATATACAGTCCTCCATTCTATATACAGTGCAGCAAAACACATTCTGAATCCTATGAACACGCACAAAAAATAATGTTTTAGTGGCACACCGACACTTCTATCACAAGCAGATTTAACTCCAAATCACCTTGTTCACACAGCATAATGCCAATGATTGGTCAATAGCATCAATCCATTCAAGCCTAAAGAAAAATATTATGGGAATACTAAACTTCTATCTTCCCCCTTCCATTTAGCACTTTGGAAGAGTGCTAAACAACCCTGTGTCAATTAAAAAGGAAACAAAGCCAACAAGTTCCACTGTCAAATGGAGCTACAAATATCGAAATGATGGCATGGCGCAGCTCTCACTTTTACGGCTTGCACAGCAAAGACCTCTTACTATGTAAACATACACAGGGATTGGACTTTCGGCAAGTCCTCTTTAGACATAGCTTCTTACAAGTGTCCCTCGTGTTTTGCTTCAGCTTAAAGTAATTTGTTGATGGTTAGATTTTGCACTGGTGATTAGCAGTGGTTTGACATCTAAGCTAATAAGCTAGCCTCAGATACTTAGATAAGTGGCTCTTTGTGCTTCCAAGGGCAAAATAGCAGAAGCATCAAGAGCATGGGCATAATATGCTTAGATGCTAGGTCACTGCACTCTTGTTTGAGGACGATTTGCAGTGATGGGAGCCAAAGGGGTTTTACAGACGTGGACATGTGTGCACATGCTATGGACCTCCCCTTGTTATTCAGGAGTGGAGCTACTCACACTGCACAACATTAAATTAAAAAAAAAACACATTATTTTTCTTTCATAGAGTTACTATCAAGTGAACGTATTAAATAAATACAGCACAGTGTTCAGTGCCTACTTTGGGCAAGTCCTTGCAGGAGGTGAGCATCAGGAGCAATTTTTTTAATTCTGAGCAAAAGAGAGAATAGTAGAAAAGAGAAAAATGAGGACGGGAAAGATAGGAAGTCGGTGACAAAGGGAGAAAGTGCAACCAAGTGTTAGAAAATGTTGTAAAAGTGAGATAAAGAGGCAGGAAATTGAATCAGGACTAAGCAGCCTTGCTATTCTACAACACTGGCATTTGGCAGTGCCGGTGCCCAGCCCCCAAGAAAAACTTTGAGCTTCTGCACTTTAAAAAATATTAGCTTGGGCGGTGTTCTGGCTTGAAATCAAACCTTGTCTTGGTATGTGTTGTTTGCATTTAGTCCATAAAAATCACTAACCCAGTTTAAAAATTCCCATTGGAAATGGAGTGAGAAGGTTGGTTGGCGCTAAATGTCCAGGAAAAAACTAGGCTGCTTGCTGCTTTCTATTGTTAAAAATATATATGGATAGGGTCACACATGTTTCACACAGGTAGCAATTTTAAAAATCATTCAAACAGAAATAGAAATCAAGGCCTTTATTGCAGGCAATGTATTAAAAGGCTATGGTATGAAGGGGACTACACTGAAATACATAAAAATATTTTCTGAAAATATTATCTGAAAAAAAGGTTGTACAATAATGTTCTATACAATCAATATAGTGAAGTTGTCGAAGTGAAGTGAGGGAAATTGGAAAGGAAAAAAATACATTAAATTAAGATAACAGCTAGGTTTTTGTGACACAAACAAGATGAGAATAATATCTGTCGGATTGAAATTCATAGATGTTTCACCTCATTTGTCTCTTATGGTACAGACTTTTCCTGAGAATAGGTACCTGTAGTTTATGAGACTAAGCCACCATTCCGGTTAGAGATGGGATAAAACAGGAAAAGTATGACAGTAATTATAATGTTGTTTAAAACATACTACTTCATAAAGTCATACCAAAAATGCTCCATGCCATCCCAGAAGGTGCAAGAAAAGTGATTTGTAACAGCAACAGTGTTTCAAGGTAATTTTTAGGTTGAGCCTAGACAGCGCTTGTGCTGTCTGGAAGATCTGTTGTATGTACTTTGTGGGCTCTGGAGATCAGCCCCAGGACTCGCTTTTTCCAGGGGCTTTTTTTCTGTTCAACTGCCTCTATTTAACTGTCTTGATAGAAAACGACCAGTGGAGGTCAGTAAAATACCAGAATTGCTTTCTGGTTAGGGACTTTCTTTTTTTATTTTTATGGCAACTGCCTCTATTTAACTTTCTTGATCAAAAACGACCAGCAGAGCTCAGTAAAATACCAGAATAACTTTAGCATTCCCTAGATTCCAGTCCAAAGAAATTGGTCTTCCACAAGCACCCGTAGACCAGATTTTTTTTCAAATCTTGTATTTTTAGTGATATGACCACGGAAGGCCCAGATTTTATATTAAAAACAGAGCTTTGGACAATGCCATTTCCAGCTGATAAGCAGTATTTCTCTCCATGTGTTCCCATACCTGATGTGTGCCGCAGTCTGGTGGTTACTTTCCCTCCATGTTGAAGAAGAGTAGATTTTTCAGCACCAAGGCTGATGTGCTGCATAGCTAAATACATACCCGGTCCCAAATACGGGACCGATTGCAGTGCAAATGCTTGTTTATACTATTCTTGAAACATTACACGGCAATGCGCTAAACCTCTGTTTCTGTGTTAGTAATGTAGAACAACCCATTGTATTATGTTGCATTCCTCGTGTTAATGTCCAATAAAAAATCGTTTGCAAGTAGGTGTTTTGGAAATTAACAGTGTGGTTGGTTTAATGTGCAATCAGAATTTTTAGTGCTGCTTTTCTACTCAAGAACCTGCCATGAAATTGTATGCGGTCTTTGCCTGGAACATTAGATCATTCATTTTAAATTTTTTGTTGTTGTACTAGACATGGCTAGATGCCTGTGTGGTCTTTTGTACTAGGGGTTGTTATTAATATTATTTTGCAATACTGGATTTATTAATTAATTAATTTGACTTCTGATTCTAACTAATGCTTTACTTTCAGTAATGATTATTTTAACATTTACATTTGCATAAAGATATAAACTGAGAACTGGAAAATGTGCAAATGTGTATATTTTTTCTTAATGGTTTGGGCTGATTATTTGAACCCAGCATTGTGTCTTTTCCACAAACTGACTCCTCCCTAATGTTATTTCAGTTTGAGCACCATCAGTTAGCATGTGAGGTAAAAACACACCACAGGTACTTGTTCTGAAGATAACCTTGTCCAACGCCAGACAAAGGAGGCTAAAATGTTGATTGACTTAAATTAGACATATATTCTTAAAATGTCTTCTTGTTCAACTGTTGGTCTGCGTCACAAAAATGCTGTGATTATTTAAACTCTACATATTTTTTACCCATTGTACATTTCCCACTGGTCACTGTTCGGCCTGGACTGTATGTAATGGCAACGAACATCCTTAGCCACAATTTCTTGCTGCTGTAGTTTTTTTTTTTTTTTTTTTTTAGTTTTTAAAATTTTATTTTTGAAATTTTAGAACAAAACATACAGCTGTATTCGAAAGAGCGACACTGAGTACATATAACATCATAGGTGATACATAAATGGCGTGGAGGTGGAACAGGTAATACATTTCGGGCAGAGCTGGTGAGAACAGCATTATACAACCAGTGCAACACAGCATCCAGGGGCATACTCACAGAAGGCATCCCATGGTGTACGCATCACGGGGGGGACCGTCCTCTGACACACCACACAATAAGATCGCACCATGCCAATCGGATTGGAGAACCACAGCCTCAGCGCCCACAGTACCACCCCTCCTCAGCAGCAGCCTCGGGCAGCCACTCCCCCAAGCACCTGAGGTCACCAGCCCGAGATCACCCAGCTGACAGCACGTCGTCCGTGGCAGTCGCCCCGGCAAGGAGATAGCATCGCAGCGGGGCCCAAATGTCCCGTGGGCCTGGACGTTGGTGGCATAAGCTCAAAGTACGTACAAATCTGGTCCTGACAGTATACAAGATCCCGCATCCAGTCCTTAAATTTGGGGGCCGTGCCTCTGCCCCAACGACACGCCACCCTTCTCTTAGCAAGCAAAAAAGCAAGCGCAATGAATTTGCGATGCGTCGCCTGTATAGGCTCTACATAGCCCAGTAGGGCCAGGAGGGGGGTGGGTACCAACATTGTGTTGATCATCTTTGAGAGCGCTTCAAACACCTGGCACCAATAGCGGTGCACTGCTTCACACGACCACGCTAGGTGGAGAAAGTCCGCACCAGGAGCCCGGCATCTTTCGCATCTATCATCCTCGCGGAGCCGATAGCTGTGAAGTCTGGCCGGTGTGTAGTACAGTCTGTGAATGTATTTATAATGGATAATTCTGAGGCGGCTACAGGAGGAAACGCGGTCCGTCTGCATTAAGCAGAATTGCCACTGTTTATCCGTCAATGGGGCCTGCAACTCTCGGTCCCATTTCTCCCTGGCTGCCAACTGCGGCGCCGGTGTCGAGGAGTGCACCGATCGATATATTTTGGAAACGAGCTTAGCCGGAGTTTCATCACTCAGTATACGGTGCAGCGGAGCCATATGCGGGGGTTACTGTGGGAAGCTGGGCGTGAGTGCCCTCAACCCCTGACAGAGGCGGAGGTATAGAAAAACATCGAGGGGAGTAGGCTGTATGCCGTCATACAAGTGTTCCATGGACCGGAACGTGCCATTGTGGTATAAGTCCCCCCACGTCTCCACATGTATAGTGTGAAGCAATTTCCGGAAACCCGTCTCCTGCAACAGTGGCATACTTGGGTGGTAAGCAAGAGGCAAGAGCGGCGCGTACACCAGGTCAAGCCCTAGAGTCGCAGCCAACTGATTCCACGCAGTCACCGTGCTAATCAACGTCGTGGGCGTCTTGTCTCTACCCTGCACTGGGATGTACAACGCGCCCTCTATAGGAATGGGGTGCGCCAGCCAGTGTTCGGCTGCAAGCTGCGGCATATATCTAGGCTGCCGCATCCAGAAGTAAGCGTAATGCGCCTGGGCTGCCTGATAATAGAGCTCAAAGTTGGGAATGCCAAATCCACCTTGATCGTAGGGCTTAATAAGGATCTCCCATTTGAGCCGGGGCGACTTTCCACCACAAACTAATCTGATGAGTTCCGAGCGGAGTTGTCTAAAAAAAAAAAAGGCGCCGGGATAAAAGGGAATATTCAGAAAGAGGTACAATAGCTGCGGTAATATTACCATCTTGATCAATGAGGACCTGCCAGCCATGGAGAGGGGCAGAGCGATCCAACGAGTAATGCAATCCGTAATGCGGGACATCGCCGTCCCATAGTTAGCCCTCAGGAGCTCTTCCCTGTTTTTTTCTATACGGATGCCCAGATATTTGAAGTCCCCCTCACACCAGGCAAGGGGGAAGTCCAGCCCAAATCGCCCAGTGGAGGCCGTCAGGGGGAACAAACAAGACTTGCTCCAGTTGATCTGGATACCAGAAATCACGCCAAACCGAATAAATTCCCGGAGGATCGGGTTGAGATTTTCCTTTGGGTCGCGCACGTAGAGGGTGATATCATCAGCGTACATGGATATTAATATCTGCCTCTGGAAACATCGCAGCGCCTTGTCCCGATGGTGTTGCCGCAATTTGGCCGCCAGAGGCTCCATGGCCAAAGCAAACAGCAAGGTTGAAAGGGGGCACCCCTGTCTGGTGCCTCTGGTAATAGGGAACGCAGAGGAAAGCTGGCCGTTCACTAGTACTTTGGCCGTAGGAGCGGTGTATAATAACTTGATCCATGAGATAAATATGCTCGGGAATCCCATGCGCCCTAACACTTGGAACAAGTAGTCCCACTCAAGGGAGTCAAAAGCCTTCGTGGCATCAAGGAACACGGCGGCCATGGGCAGGTCATCATGCACAGAGTTGAGGATCGAGAAGAAAGTGCGCAGATTATGGGACGTTGCCCTACCTGGCACAAACCCGGCCTGATCGGGCAGTATCAGGTTAGGGAGTAGCAGATTAATGCGAGTGGCTATGAGCTTGGCTAGGATTTTCACAACGCAATTTAGCAGGGAGAGAGGCCGGTAGGAGTCACAGTCATTCGCCTCCTTCCCCGGTTTAAGGAGCGACGTGATGAGGGCCATGCGCATCGAAGGGGGCAGGTGGCCCACCTCTAACGCATCTTCATACACCTCTCTCAGGACTGGTGCCATAAAGTCAATGTACGTTTTGTAGAATTCGATTGGTATCCCATCCAGTCCGGCGGTCTTGCCCGACCGCATGTGCATGATGGCCTCCCGCACCTCGTCCAGTTCAAAGGGGGAACTCCGAAATTCTCTTTGCGTATCACTAAGCCACCCCACGGACACATCCTCCAGGTAGTCGTGCAATTGAAGCTCCCCAGCCCTAGTTGACGCGTACAGCACGCGATAGTGTGCCACAAACGCGTTGAGAATTTGCGCAGTATCTCTGTACAATGTGCCGTCCGCCCCAACAATCTCCATGATAGTATTAGACGGTCGCACTAACCTCATTGTCGCTGCCAGGGCTTTCCCTGGCCTCTCGCCCTCTCCACAACTCCGGGCGACCCAATATTTGCCTCTAAATTTTGTTTCCCTAGCGGCTTCAGCAGTATACTCTGTGACTTTGTCCCGAATACTTGCCAACGTGGCATCATCAGGATTTGCAGCCAGCGACGTCTCCAGCGTCCGAAGGTCAGTTTCCAAGGTGCGCAGGCGCGCCATAATACTCTTCAGCACACCCGACCCCTTGGCAATACACAGACCATGCAGGGTCACCTTGAACGCAACCCAAATAGTCTCAACATCCTTCACGGAGTCCTTGTTGCGCTTAAAGAAATCCAAGCAGTCCTTCCGCAGCTCCTCCTGGAAAGGGGCATCGAGGAGCATCATGGGCTGCAGGCGCCAGGCCGCCAGTGGGGGGTCGAGGTCTGCAGCCCTCAAGGTAACGCGTACTGGCGCGCGATCCGAGAAGGTTCTCGGGAGGTGTCGCGCCCCAACCAACGCCACGTGAAACTGTGGGGCCAGGAAGACATAGTCGAGCCGAGCCCAGGAGCGCGCCTGCGCCGTGAAGTGAGTACCCTCACGGTCCTCCGCGTGGAGGGGTCTCCATGTGTCAATTAGTCCATGCTCTTCTACGATCTCTAAAAGCGCCCCCCGGGACCGGGTATAATGATGAGGGGCCGGGTGGGACTTGTCCAACGTCGGATTGAGCGTGATATTGAAATCCCCCCCCCCATATGAGGTGTTGGGTGCCCACACCCACTAGGTCTGCGCCGAGGTCTACAAAGACGGATGGGTCATCCACATTGGGACCATAGCAGCAGGCCAGGGTAACCATTCTATGTCCTAGTCTACCCCACATCAGGCAGTACCTGCCTTGGGTATCACTTTTTGTACCTGACAGAATGAAGGGTGTTCCCTTTTTGGCCAGTATGGCAACACCTCGAGAGTATGATGAGTAGGAAGAAAAGGCAGTGTATTTCGCCCATCTACCAGCAAAGGTAGGAGCAGACTGCGCCTTGAAGTGGGTCTCTTGAAGAAACGCAATGTGTATTGTATGGCGATCTAAATAAGACAGGATGTGTCTCCGTTTTCTAGGGTCACCCAGGCCCCTGATGTTCCATGTAAGTATGTTCAAGTCAGTGTCCCCCATAGACAGGTCGATATAACACAGGAATATAGTGCACTGGGATAGAGCACACATCCATACATCCCCCACCAGTCGTGCAAGCCATCCGCTCTACTCATCACTCGCGGGGACAACAGCGTTCCACAGCCAACATCAGCAGTCCAGCCCAGACAACATCCACCTCCAACAGTTGCGTGTACTCCACGCCCCACCGGGGGGCCTCGTCGCGAACATACAGCAAAATCCTTTGTCAACTGAGGACGGTAACGCCCCGAACACAGCTGCGCCCAGCAACAGAACAACATTAATAAACACCCCTGAACTAACACCCAACCCCGCTGACTGCACCAATAGGTACCCCCCGCAAAGCTCAATTGCAAATCGATCAGGAGGCGTGTGACAACCAACCCCACAGAGCCCTGACCTGGGATCTCTCCCCTCCAACCAGGAACCAGCCCCGCAGTGCGGCCTCCCAGGCCCGGTGAGCAGACCATGAATCCCAGGGGCAGCAACCCGTTCAGCGCACCTAGTACGCAACCCTGCACCATATGAGGTCAACACTCCACCATCCCCACCGCCATACGCCCTTCTGTCACGGCCGGCAGCATCGGCCATAGGTACCTGGGATTTTGCATCTAACCTAGGGGCAGTAGTGCGATCCCTCCCAGGTAGGGCAACGAAGCTCAGTAAGGCTGTCACATCCTGCACAGTGCCAAGGGGCCTAGCAGGAAGCAAAATGGGCTCCCAACATCTTCGACGTAGTCCAGCCCTAAGCATACATATCAGAGTCCCCAGTGAGATCATCGCACTCCTCACGAGCACCAACCTATCAGCTCTTGGGAAGGGGAATAAGGAAACCAGCAAGACCTCGAAACCCACTATCCCACCCTCCCACCCACTGAAGCAGCCCCAACTCGCCAGAAAAAACTACCCACCCCCCACCCTTCATTGCCATCAAAGAGCTCAACAGGAGCAACCAAGTCAGTTTAGTCAATGGGGTACACCCTACGGGGGTCATCCAGGGGGCACACATATCCACCTTCCACAGCCCGCTCCCCATCACAAAACACAGGAAGAGGGGGAAGGGTGGTGCCTGGAATACATTACCGATCCCCGACCAGCACACGACCAGGACAGTCTTGATCAGTCTTGACGCCGCCCATCAAAAGGGCGCGCGTGACGGGCCACCAGGTAAGGCAGAGGAGCCGTACACTAATGCAGGGGAAAGGCCCCAGTGACCCGCAGGCTAGCAGTTAATGTTCATTCCCCTGAGCAGCATCGTCCTCTTCAAGCCCTGCGTCCCGCACTCTCCGCAGGGACTTCAGGAAGTCCTCCACCTGTTGCGGGTTCGTAAAGAAATGTTGCTTCGCTGGATGGGTGGCTCGCAGCTTCGCCGGATAAAG
Organism: Triturus cristatus; assembly: GCF_964204655.1. Lineage (NCBI taxonomy): Eukaryota > Metazoa > Chordata > Amphibia > Caudata > Salamandridae > Triturus > Triturus cristatus. Next base: position 1,247,569,963 of record NC_140591.1, read on the forward strand.
CAACGCATAATCAATTTGGAGGGCACGGAGCTTTTTCTTGACATCAATGAATTTGCGCCGCTGTTCCTGAACAACAGGCGTGAAGTCTGGGTAAATGGTGAAGCGGACACCTTCGCATGAAAGGTTTTGGTTCATACGCGCGGCCCGCAGCGCAGCATCTCGATCTCGGTAGTTTAGGAGCCGCGCGATGATGGGCCTAGGTGGGGCACCAGGACGTGGTCGCGGCCCAAGTGAGCGGTGCGCTCTTTCCACGATGAACTGTTTAGAGAAAGTCTCCGAGCCAAAGAGGCCAGGAGTATCCTTTCCACATATTCTTCCATGCGCCCTGTATTTGTGGACTCTGGCACACCCACCACGCGAATATTATTACGCCGGCTGCGGGCCTCCAACTCCTCATTCTTAGCAGCGATGATCCGTAGAACATTGTCCATTCTCGTAAGCTGCGTGGAATGGGAAGCAGTTGTGTCATCATTATCAGAGATCCGCCGCTCAACCTCAGTGATACGTTCCTCGTGGGCATCTATTTTCTGTGCAAACGCATCCACGCGCGAAGAAAGGCGGTCCACCACGGTGGCAAAGCCCTGCCTCATCTCCCGCATCATCTGCTGAAGGTCCGATGGCGGAAAGACCGCGTCCGCGTCAGCCGCCGGAGGGCCCTGTGCGCCCCCACCATCTTGCGCACTCCGTAGTCCTGTCTTCGCAACTGGGGCAGCAAATGACAGTTTCGACTGTTTATTGTCATGCTTGCCCATCGTGGGCTCGCCGAGGGGAGCCGCCGCCCACCGCAAGGGAGCGAAAGTCGCCCCCGCCACCAGCAGGACAAAAGCAGACGACCAAGGAGCAGCTCACCCACCGCCGTCGCTCGCACAGATGATGGCCCAGGCCGGCACCTTGGGAGGACTCCAGGAAGGGAGCTCGTCGTCAATCCTCGCCGTCACCGGGGCCGCGCCAGCCAGCCCACCGCGGCGGACAATCGCCACTCTCAAACTGGCAGGATGTAGTCCCGTGACAAGGTCACCCCACGCAAGGATCAACAGCAAGCCACTCCTCGGGGGGGGCCCTCGGGCCAGCGATCTCAACCCCCTACAAGGGGAGGGGGGATGCAGGGGGGGGGCTTGGAGTTAGCCGCAGGGGTCCCCAGCAGTGGGCAGGCCTCGCTCGGTGCAGCCGCTGCAGGCGCCGCACCCAGGTCCACGCCGTCGCACCTCGTCTCCGGCCTCCAGGACTCCAAGACCAAACAGCTACGAGGCTATGGCGGGGCAGTGCCACCCACGACACTCCTCTGTGCACCTAGAAAGCGAATACAGCAGGGGGGCCACACCTCACCGGGGCTCCAAATCACAGGAAGCCAGAGACTCGGGTCAGCCTCAGCACGACATCAGGCATTAACCAGCAGGCTCACGAGCATCGCCGGGGGGAGCCCTCCATCCACACCTCAATCGGCACGCGCTGTCCAAGGGGGGGGGCGGCGCTTCACCCCCAGCGCATCCCCGACAGCCCCCACCGGCCGTCAGCACAACCCGACAGAGTATCACCGATCCCCTCTCTCCAGAATATGTCCCAGATGCAACGGCGGCGGGGGGCCAATCCAGGCATAGGCCGAGTCTCGCGCCTCTTCGTAGCCTCCGCCGCCTGCCGGCGAGCAGACACCGCGATCTGAGCTCTTGAGGGCACCGCTGCCGCATCGGACACTCCGGGGCCCACCTGACTCGTGTTCCGCACCGGGGTCTCGTAGCTCCAGCGCCCGGCCGCACACTCCACCATGCAGCAGCCCAGGGCACGGTCCGGCTTGCGGCGTCTCGTACTCCGTCCCCGGCGATTGCTCAGCTCCCAAACTTCAGGCAGAGCCGCAGGGGGAGAACAGCAACATCTACGCCGGGTCGTGGTCCGGAAGGCAGTCCGGGAAAAAGGATAAATTCAGGATTGTGTGTCCAGGCTGCAGGAGCCTCACATGAGTGCGGCCATACTGCGTGTGCGCCCTCTAGCGCCCCCTTCTTGCTGCTGTAGTTGTATACTTTCTAAAGTGTTTTTCCTGCATACAATAACATAATATTTACATAAACTGGGCTCTAGAATTATGTTTAAAGTCCTTGCTTTCTGCTTATCATTTAGTCAGGCCATTACCGCTGCAGTTGAATGGAATGATCTGAATCTCTACCTGTATTAAATGATTATATGTGAACCCTGTCCTTATATTAATTGTACACCCGGTTGTGGAATGTAATCTTAGGGCGTCCTGTCCTCAAACAGCTTTCTAGTGTTAGTCTAGGAGGCTTGTGTTGGACCTGGCCCTTTTGGCAGGTCCACCCCTAAACTTTTTGCATTTATCCTGGCCTTTTGCCCTATGTAGTGTTAGTAGTTTTAGGCCTCTAGGCACTTTAGCACTGTGTCCCAGTGTAAAGTGCATGCGCTCTGTGTTACATTTAGTGAGACTGGCCTGCCCTCCCATAGGAATGCATAGGGGGGATGTGTGTGTCCATGGTAGTTCCTGATGTGAAAGGAGTGCAGGGGCGAGTTTGGTATGTGCGAACTCGTGAGAATAAATGCTGCGAAATGGTGTGCGCAGATTTATTGTGACTGGTGGAGAAGTGCCACTTCTAGAAGTTGGCATATCTGTGTGCTGTGAATTGCCTGTCTGGCTTGTGACTGACAGGAGCTGAGAGGGATGGGGAATTCCAGGAACCAGGGTGAGTCTGCCCGGTGGTGAATAGAGAGATCTGCATGTAGATGGGAGGGAGGAGTTGCACCTGGGACCTGAATGGGGCTGGCCTTCCCTTCACAATGCTGGCTCCACCTCCTGTGGTGCGTCTGATGTCCCTGGCCTGTCCTGTGAATAGAGAGGGGTGCTGAGCAAAACAAAGTGCTCCTGAACCAGTTGTATCTGGTTCTCCCCTTGCCCTACAGTTGCAGAATAAAGGAAAATGCTGTATATAAGAAGGGGCTGTGACCCGATAAAAATGTTCTTGTTCTGGACTTGAATCTACCAGGGGCGTGCTGTTGCTGGGGCTCAAGGGGAAGGCTTGCTTCCCTGGGCCCTGCCCTGCCCCTGGATGCTTGGAGGACTTATTTTTGGGGACCCTTCTGCCCTGTATTGCCCTCTTCATCTGTGAGTGCTTTGCTGTATTCTTACGAGCACCTGGCTCTTTCTGCGTACTGGGAGCACTCTACTTGGATTCCCCTGAGGCGCTGGAGCTTCGCTGCCCCGCGGGGGAATCCCCAGCGTAGGGATTCCCCCCATTGTGCTTTTAATAGTGGTTGCCCACCCCACATGGCTGCCTATTTTTATATTTTAATAGCAGGAGCCCACCCTGCTTTTATATCATAATTCGAAGGGAGCCTACCCCTCATTGCCGCATTTTTGATTTTATAATTGAAGCGGGAGCCCACCCCGCGTTTCACCGCCGCGGCCCGATCGCTGGGAGGAAGTCAGGCAACGTGGTGCCTGATGGCGGGCGGGACTTCCGGTTCGGTGAAGGAAGCCCCGCGCACGCCCACACTGCAGGAAGAAGCGGCCGGAGCAGACAGCGCCTGTACCCTTTTCCCTACGGGGCTCCTGTGATGAAGAGGGAGCCCCGCATACCACCACAGGATGCCATATTCCCGGCGGGGCTCTCCTTAATGGAGTGAGTGCCCCGCGGGTGCGGCCTTGGGGAAGTCCCGGTTCCAGAAGAGGGACAGGGTGAAGAGGAGACCGAGCCCCCCCCCCCCCCCGCGCCCGACAAAGAGGTGCAGTCCTCTTTCCCTTGAGCGACCCCGCCTGCCAGAGGGCCGCTCCAACTCTGGGCATGTGTGTTTGAGACCATGGGGCTCCAACGCTGGGCATGTGTGTTTTCGAGCCCATGGGGCTCCAATGAGGGCACAATAGTTTTGGGGCCCCTGAGGGCCACAGGCTTTTGGGGGCAGTTTTTGGTTTAACAGCCCCAGTGAGGACCCGAGGTGCCAGGGCCCCGTGCTCCCTTCCCAGTTGCCCTGCGAGGCAGCTGCAACGTTCTGCGCAAAAGCAGTCTATATTCCCTAAGGGGAACAGAAGGGGCACAGTGAGTGCCCGGCCTTTTATTATTGTTCACAGCTGCCCAGCAAGTAGTGGGCAGCTGCATCGTTTAGGCCGCAGTGCTTTGGGGGCATGTCTTTGGTAGTTAGGAGTGAGATGCCCTCCTTTGCCCCATCCCTTCACAGCTGCACAGCACTTAGTGTCAGCTGCTACGTTTAGGCCGGCGCAGATTGCGCGCCCTGACATTTGAGGCCCTTAGAGATGGCCATTTGGCCAGGGGGACTAGTAGGTTTGAAGGACGCCAGGCCCTAGTGTGATTTATATAGGTGCTAGGAAATGTAATTTATACAGTATGTTTTATGCACCCCGATTTATGCCTCTAGATGTGACTTTAGGATTAGGAGGTTTGACCTACTGTGTTATGTTTTATTTTTATCTTCTACTGTGGTTTAGGTTTGATTTATTCCCGACTACGGTTTATGCTAGTAAGTTTATTTCCTAATGCGAGTTATGGTTAGGAGATTATGGTCTGCTATGTTTAGGCTTATGAGGTTGGCGCAGAATAGATTTCTCGCCTGATGTGATACTGCGCGTAATATGATTTATATTACAGGATGATGCTGAGTATAGTGTTTGCCAGTGATTACTGGTTGTGTTCTACATTTATGATATGTTCCACTTTACTATTTTTACCAAGTGATGATTCTGACAGTGGCCCACGTGGCCCTGTCATGTGTAAATAGTCCCCTGTACATATTGCCCAGTGCCAGTTGGCACAGTGTATATTGTGTGATTACCATCTAATGTGTTATGATAATACAAAGGCTATTTTTATATACAACCTTGTGTGGAGTTCCTTTAGTGGTGTGCCTGGGATGTTGTTGCTGTGTGCGTGCGCAAATGCTTTACACATTGCCTCCGGAATAAGCCTGACTGCTCATGCCAAGCTACCAAGGGGGTGAGCAGGGGTTAACTTTGGCGTGTAACTTCCTCGCCCTGACTAGAATGGTGGTTTCTGCCTGGCTTTGGCGCAAGCCTTAGCCAGACAGAAATCCTATTTCTAACAGCTTGTGAGAAGTCAGACTTTCAAATACAGAGGTAGATCTGCTATTTAATTTCGATTTCCACTTTTCTGATCAGAAGCAGGCTTTATTAGTTGGGTTTATTAAGTGGGCAAAGCCCAAATGACTAAGCTCTAAATGAATAGCCTGCTTTCTGATTCAACAGGTGATGTCAGATGGTAGTTGCATAGTACCTAATATAACACTTCAGATTAGAGAATTGCTTTTTAAGGTGCAGCTCACCCAGTCTTCATTTTCGATTGGTGTGCCCAATATTAGTAAAATATTCACCATGAATTGTGTTCCATGTGGTTCAGACAGTTTCATTTGATTCAGAGATTCTCTATGGGTTCTCACCGCAAAACGCTGATATTTATCATCATCTTAAGCATCTTGCAATGGCTGAATATTCTGTGCAGGTGGCTATTTGTGGGAGTTTGCGCTTATGCCCCTGTAACTTTTTGACCACAAGGTATCCACACCAAATTTGCGTCCTTTTCTTCCAACATCATGGGGATTCTAAAGGTACCCAGGGTTTGTGGATTCCCCTGGAGTGGACCCCGAAATTAGCCAATATAAAGCAAAAGTGTTTTTTTGGGGGTGGGGGGGGGGGGGGGGGGGGGGGGAATGGGAAAAAAGGGATACAGTTGAAAGCGTCTGTTTTCTTCCCTGCAAATGGTATCAACAAAGGGGTTGTGGGGCTGAAATCACCATTTTCCCAGCTTTCAGGGACAAGCACTTTTGTCAGAAAATCTAAATGTTTTACAGTTTTGGCATTTTTCTGGGACATAGCCTATTTTTTGTGCTTTCAACCTCCTACCAGTTAATGGTAGAAATGGGTAAGAAAGCAATAAACGATCCTGGAAAGCTATACATTTAAGAAAAGTAGACAAAATTCTGAATTCAGCAAGGGTTCATTTGTGTAGATCCTTCAAGGTTTCTTTATAGAAACTAACAGTTGAATACAGGAAAAATTGAAAATTAGTTATAAAAGACACAGCCATTTGTGTCAACATTTTCACCTGTAACTTCTTCTAATTATGACAGCTGTTTGAAAGCAATATACCGTTACATCCGCTGGACCTTTCTGGTTGTGGGGATATATAGGACTTGTAGGTTCACCAAGAACCCGACTAACCGAGAGCCAATAACTGAGCAGCGTCTTGCAATGGTTTTTTATTATATACTGGGTATATAGCAATTAATTTGGGAAAATATATACATGGAAAATCGGTATGAGAGACACCTATGTATTTCTGAAATTGAAACAAAATGTAGAGTTTAGAAACAGTAGATATTTGCACATTTCCGAAATTGTGAGTACCCATACTAGCATGAGAATTATAGGTCATTTTTCAAATTGACTTCTTTTTTAAACATTGTCTTTCATTTGGAAGGCAGAAATGCATCGCAAGACTATAGGTAATAAGAGTTGCTCTACAATTCTGTGTTACCCTAAGTCTCCCGATAAAAATGGTATCTCACTTGTGTGGGTAGGCCTAGTGCCCGCGACAGGAAACGGCCCAAAACGCAACCTGGACACACCACATTTTCACAGTGAAAACTGACCCTTTTTTTGCAAAGTGCCTAGCTGAAGATTTTGAACCCTAGCTCTGCCGGCACATAGGGAAACCTAGCAAACCTATACATTTTTGGAAACTAGACACCCAGGGGAATCCAGGATGGGGTGACTTGTCTGGGTCTCACCAGGTTCTGTTACCCAGAATCCCTTGAAAAACCTCAAAATTTGTTGAAAAAAAAAACACATTTTCCTCACATTTCTGTGGTGGAAAGTTCTGGAATCTGTGTGGATCCACAAAATTTCACCCACTACGCATTCCCCAAAGCCTTCCGAGAAAAATGGTACCTCACTTGTGTGGGTGGGTCAAGTACCAGCGACATGCAAGGGCCCAAAACCATTTGAGGCGACATCAAAATTACCTATCACAAAACAACCTGGTTTTGCAAGGGGGGTCCCATGAGTTTTTGCCCCAGGGTCAGTGGCCATCTAGGGAAACCTACCAAACCCACACATTTCTGAAAACTAGACACCTGGGGGAGTCCATCAAGGTATGGCTTGCGTGGGTCCCCCAACATTTCCCTACCCAGAATCCCCTGCAAACCTCAAATTTAGCTGAAAAAAATCACTTTTTTCTTAAATTTCTGTGTGGGAAAGTTCTGAAATCTGCATGGATCCACTAATTTCCTACCAACCAGCGCTCCCCCAAGTCTCCCGATAAAAATGGTACCTCACTCGTGTGGGTGGGTAACGTACCCGCGACAGGCAAGGGTCCAAAACGTATTGAGGAGACATCAAAATGACCTATCACAAAACAACCTGGTTTTGCAAAGGGGGTCGCCTGGGTTTTTGGCCCCGGCTCGGCGGCCATCTTGGGAAATTACCAAACACATTTCTGAAAACTAGACACCCGGGGGAGTCCAGCGAGGTATGGCTTGCGTGGGTCCCCCAACGTTGCCCCGGGGGTAGAAAGACTGGAATTTCTCTGGGAGGGGGTGGGTGTATTGTCATACCCATTTTGGACAGCCCCTACACGAATAAAAAAAATATCTGTGGTTTCTAGTGGGGTTTCTGCCCCCCGGGGGGCAGATAGGGGGCCTAAAGACTGGAATTTTTGAGGGTGGGGTGGGGGAATTGGCATGCCTGTTTTGGGCAGCCCCCACCCCGGATTCAAATTGGCAAAAAAAAATCTAGTGAGCTCTTTGCCCCCATCTGCCCCCCAGGGGGGGCAGAAAGGCTGTAGCTTTGGCGGGGGTGGGGGCATTGGCATGCCCGTTTTGGGCAGCCCCCACCCTAATTAAAATTGCCCCAAAAGAATCCCTGGTTTCTAGTGGACTTTCTAACCCCAGGGGGGAGATTGGGGGCTACTGCCCCCATCTGCTCCCCAGGGGGTGCAGAAAGACTAATTATTGCATGGGTGGGGGCATTAGCACGCCTGTTTTGGGCAGCCCCCACTCTAATTAAGTTACACACAAAACAATCCCTGGCGTCTCGAGATTGGGGGCTCCAGCCCCCATCTTCCCCCCAGGTGGGGCAGAAAGGCTGTTATTGTGCAGGGAGGGGTGGGGGCATTGGAATGCCCGTTTTGGCCAGCCCCCACCCTAAAAACAATTGCAAAAAAAAATCTGCCTGCACCAGAGGGATTTCCGGTGCCATGTACCAGGACGACCGGGAGCAGTCCTATCCACATGAGCACCGTGGCGCAGGACGGCCCCCGACCGTCCTGCGCACCGAAAGGGTTAATGCTTTTAAGGTCTCACCTAAAACGTCACTGCTAATTCTCGACTTGTAAATTGATAAAGGGAAGCGCTTGTGCTCATTTTGTATATTAATTCAATCATATTGAAACAATGGTAGCACAAAGGGGCCTTCAGATGAATGAGTCTTTTAACGAGGTAAAGAGCATGTTTACCGTGAAGACCTTTGAAGGAGGAAGGTGGCATTGACCAACATCTAGGCCAGGCTCATGACTAACAAAAGTTTGATTGCTATGTCAAATTGTCCTTAGTTGGCAGTGTAAGCATCATCACAGATGAGTATAGCAGGGTTTTTGGTGTCACTTCTTCCTTACATGTACTAGTTTAGGTGCCAGTTTTTGCACAAATGGCAATCTAGGATGGAAGTCCCAAGCGTTGCTGCTCTGGGTCATCAGATCCGGGCCTGCTTGAATCCTCTACTTTCTAACTGACTCCAGCACTCGCTTTTCATGCCAGCCACTCGATTGTCTGACTGATGACAAGCAGAGAGAAGTATTATTCCTCCGATTTCAGTCAGCCTTGCCCTGGAGTTTAATGCATTTTAGCTAGAGGCAACTCTGACAAATGAACAAATCCCAAATAAGCGATGAAGGGTGCACTAGGAGGCATTAGGGTCCCTGTATGTAATCACTGTTGCAGTGCCGTATACTGAAAATAAATTTTATTTATCCGAATTTGATGCAATTTCTGTGCCTGTTTTGTAGGACTCTAGTTTCCTCTCTGAAATTGCAACCCTTGGATGAGTTTTCTCTGCACATTCGGTACAAATCTGTTTGGGTTGGCTCCTCTGTCTGGAGCTACATACAAATGCCTGAACATATTTGAATAGACCATTAACCGCATGGGCCTCATATTGGGCATTGTTTCAAGCTCTATCAGAAAAAATCCCAAATGCTCCTATTTAGTATGCAGTTACAGGTCTGAAAACATGCTCCAAACGTTCTGCCTGGCCTTCATCTGCTGAAGGTTGCACCATAGGACAGATGATGTCTGCCTAATGTGTATGCACACACTATCAGAAACAGAGATGCCAGCTCTATAAACCGGATCAAGTACCACGTCTGGGCATAACATCACAGCTCCGGAACTATATCCATAGTGGTCATGTCTAAATGAATTACCACAGCGCTATGCAATGGTCCTCACATGGCTGCACTGTAGGAAAACACTGCCAGCCATTTCCACCACTGTAAATATATGATAAACATGAACAAACTGCAGATGGCAGCCTAGACAGGGGTACCATGTGAGAGAGATTTATGATGGCTTTGTGTGAGCTGAGTACTTTATTGCTTATAGCCCTTAGATAATTTGTGCATCTCACTCTATTGAAAACGATGACTGCCTATGCATCATCAATTAAGCCCTTTGCCAGCTTTTTGTTTTTTGGGGCGATTCTTAATGACAAACTGTTTAAGAAAACTGAGGTTTAGTGCAAACAACAAAAACATCACAGCTGAGTTTAACCTACTCTTGCGGAAAATGTACACAAACCCTTTTCCCATCTTTCTCTCCTCAGGCTTACTACACTGCTCCTGCTAAACCACACTGCCACTGCCACTCTCAAATTGTTCTTGCCCAGTCATCCATTCATGCACTGTCCCGTTCAACGAGCTATTTATTCATGTACATTTGGTTCACTTATGACCACTCATTCTTTCATTTATTCAATGAACTTGCTCATCTTTCCATTCATCCAACTATTGAGTCACTCACAGTCACCCTCCAAACAAACACAAACAATCAATGAAAAAGCATGCTCATTTATAGAACACACACTCTGACTTAGCCAATGCATGTGCCAAACAGTTCTAGTTTGGTTTAACTATAGGATTGTACCTCTTAAATTTCTGTTGTGGAGACCTAAAGAACACTTGGAGGTCCTTGATGAATTTCATATCTGGGGCCGGCTTGGCATTTTCTGATGAGCTACAGAACTGAAACCAGACCAACCTTGATTGATGGCAACCGATTCCTCAACAATGTAATGACCACAACAGCATATCTTAGGTACGTCAACATCATCCTTTAATCCAAGCCCAGTAGCACCCAAGACAATGAAGATAGGAATGTGTTACTCTCCAACAAACAAACTGAACAATACCCACAGAAGAGTCCGGTACATACGAGGAACAAGGAAATGGGAAACTATATGTAAATCCTGCTTTCCATGTCTTAGTCAATGGGGTTTTATCAGAAGCCTTCCCCATTCAGAGGTGAACGAGACAGGGATGCCCTCTTCTCTTCGCCCTGATGATGGAGCCCCTAGCGACCCTGATTCGGTCCGAGGATCGCGTTCGGGGGTGGGAATGGCCCAACTCTGAGGCGGACAAGATCGCACTATACGCAGATTAGGTCTTACTCTTTTTGGCTGAACCCGCCCAATCAGGCCCTCTTTGTCTTCAGATCTTACAATCCTTCGGGCAAGCCTCAGGCCTCCGGCTGAATTCTGACAAGTCGGTCCTGGTCCCCTTACACTTCTCTAGAGATTGCTATGACATGCAATCCACGATACCGCTTAGGCGCCAGTCCTTTTAATACCTAGGGATCTGGGTCGCCCTTCTCCTGGAATTGGGCTGGTCTCTCAATATTATCCCGCTTGTGAAAAAAGCTAAGGTGGACCGTCACAAGTGGCAGAAGCTACCCCTGAATCCCTTGGGGAGAGAAGCACCGTTTAAAATGATGATTCTTCCCAGATTACTTTACGTTCTCCAAAACACCCCCTTCTGTTTTCCGGGGGCTTGGTTCCGGGAGCTGGATACTATGGCCACCAAGTTCCTTAGGGGGTGGGGAGACCCCGGTTGGCCTTGAGTCTATGCCAAATTCCTTAATTCGACGGGGGCATGGGATGACACACTTATATTTGTATTACTTGGCGACTCGCCTATTGACTATACATGATTGGTTTAATAGGGGGTTGGTCCGACCCGACCTGCAGGCTAGAACTGAGTGAGCTAGGTTTGCCCAGAATCCAGTCCCTAATGTATGATTCTGCCCCCGATATACTTGCAGCACTCCCCCCGACTACCACATCATATCGGCCAACAGAGGCCCGGGCAAGTCAGGTGGTGGTGTGGCGGCCATTATCCACACTGACCTCACTTTCTGTGCTCTCACATGTTTATCTCTTGCAGACACGGATAACATAGTGATCAAGCTGGAGTCAGCTAATGACTCCTTGGCCTGTGTCCTACTGTACAGACCACCTAAACCGATGCCTTCCTTCCCACTGGCTCTTAGTGAACAGATAGCTACGCTAGTGACTGAACATGCTAGGGTTCTCCTGGTGGGAGACTTTAATTATTGGTATGGTGACCGTAATGAAGGACCGCATTCTGCAGAGATGTCTGACCTACCTAAAAAACTCAATTTATCTCAGTCTGTTCCTTCCCCTACCCATGCTAAGGGCCGAATCTTGGATCAAATTTGGGCTACCAACCTGAATATTACCATCCCTTCTGTGTTACCTTATATTTGGTCCGATCACCATCTATTGAAATTTCAAATCAAGAGATCTGCCCCTCCGATAATTAAAGCACGGGGAGGAGGCATGGTTAGGAAATGGAACCTTATTAATGAAGAAGAATTCTTCAATACATTAGCAGACTCCATTCCAGCTCTACATCATTTTGATGTTAACATTCTGGAAAATAAGGTATCTAGGTGGCTTATTGAGGCCAGTGATAAACACGCCCCTTCTAAAAGAGTCACATTACTGCTTCGGACTGAAACTAATAGATGGTTTTCGGATGATCTCAAAGCACAGAAACTGACTGTACGTCTTGGAGAGCTATGAAGCTAAATGCCTCTCCAACTTGGAGATGTACAAACATCTGGACTCCCATCAGGCAGGTTTTCGTCCCGCACATTCTACCGAAGCCGTGATCCTGTCAGCTATGGACAGCCTACGGTATTTCGCTGATAAAGGGTGTCCTCGGGCTATGGTCCTGCTGGACCTGTCTGCGGCCTTTGACACGGTCGACCATGACATCTTGGTCGACCGTGTCAGGGGAATTGGAGTCTCCGGTACAGCGGCTTACTGGATTTCCTCTTTTCTGAGGGACCGCTCTCAAGCAGTGCGCCTTGGCCAATTCTCATCTGACTCTCACACTACTACTTGTGGTGTGCCTCAGGGCTCGGCCCTCTCCCCACACTTATTTAACATCTATATGTCCCCTCTGATTAAATCATTGAAAGAGAGAAAGGTACTGGTCCTCAACTACGCTGATGATCTGCAGCTTCTTCTCAGGGTTGACGGGTCTAATGGCTCCGTCACGGAGTTCCAGGAGACTATGTTGTTCATCCAAACTTGGATGGATCTGAACCACCTGAAACTAAATCCTGGAAAAACGGAAGTGGTCCTTACCGGGGACAGCCTTAAGCACTGGGGCCCCCAATATTGGCCTCCTGCACTCGGCCCACCTCCCATCCCTTCTAGCTCCGCCAAGACTCTGGGGGTACTTTTGGATAGTGGTTTATCGTTAAAAGCCCAGGTTGGAGCAGTGGTGTCCAAGTGCTTTTACCAACTGCGAAAAATTAGGAAAATTCATCGTTTTCTTACTCATGAAGCTCTGGTCCAAGCTATGATTTCTACTGTGCTATCCCACTTAGACTATTCCAACTCGGTCTACCTGGGAATGCCCCATTATTTGTTCAAACGCCTTCAGTTGGTCCAAAACCAGGCTGCCCGTCTGATCTACCACCAACCTAAATGGCAACCCGCCTCTCCTTTGTTGAGGAAATTACACTGGCTTCCGGTGTCACGTCGCTGTGTCTTCAAAACCGGTTGCCTTATTTTTAAGGCTTTACACGGCACCAGTCCAGAATTTATTAACATTATACTTAGGTACTCCCCCACTCGTTACCTAAGATCTACCCACCTTTCGTTTCTTACTAGTCCGAACTTCAAGAGGGCTCGTCTTGGAGGCCGCAGGTTTGCCCCTCTTGCCCCTAAGTTGTGGAACTCCCTCCCTCCCTCTTGAGCTTCGTACGTGCACTGACCTCCTTCCATTTAGGAAACTCCTGAAAACCTGGCTGTTTACTCAGGATTAGCTTCCGCTGCCTTGTCAAGATGTCTGCTAGCGCCATGAAGCCAACCCGGCGTACGTGCGCTTTATATATTTCCATTAACATTAACATTATGTACGGGGAGTCCATTCCGTCCACCTTGCCTGAGGTAACACAAACCGCGGTCTTCGCCTGGCGGGCAGCTCTGTGTCACACCCAGTGGACGCACAGGTTCACTCAACATATGCCTCTATGTCAGTGGGCTGCAGGGCTTCAGAGCATGGGACCTTATTGGGATCTCGCAGCTCAGGGATGTATGGGCAAGCGGCCACATGAGTTCCTTCCAAGACCTTCGGTCCAGATACTCCCTACACCAAACAAAATTTTACAAATGTTTGCAACTGCGACACGCCCTCCAAGTACACATTTCAGAAGACACTAGGATCCCTGAATACAGCCCTCCTGAAGCGCAGACTATGCTGGGCGACTTGGGGAAGGGTGGTATTTCCCGCATTTACCGGACACAGGTTAAAAACACCCCTCACTGGACCGACTTAGAGGCCAATGGGAGGAATGGTTGGGTCCTCTGGAGGAGGAAGATTGGCGTGATGCCCTCATGGCACCCAAGACGATCTGCCTCTGCTAAACTCCTCTTGATTCAACTTTACTATCTACACGCCACCTACTTAACCACAATACGCCTCCATCGGGCAGGTTTTTATCTGACCGCCTTCTGCACGAGGTGTGGCCATGACTTGGCTGACTTTTCCATATGGTGTGGACATGCCCCCCATCAGACACTGTTCCGGGGAGACATTAAGGAGAAGCTCAAAGATGTCCTGGGGTGGGAGGTCCCCCACGACCCACACCACTCACTTCTCGAGATAACGGATGGGTTGGACGGGTCCAGGAACAAGAAGGGAAATGCTACTTACCAGTATGCATCAGTTCTTGGCATGTAGAGCTGCAGATCTACACACTATGCATAGATCGCCCTCTGGGGTTGGGCTCGGATGTTTGCCCCACACCCTGAGAAACTTCTTAGGACAACCCCGTGCTTCAAACATAGGTTTTTTTTGTGCTGCACACCACTCCACCCCCCCCTCCACCATTTCTCAGAGCAAGGCGGCGTTGGAAGCTTCCAGGAGGTGGCTATGTCTCGCTCGGCCACAACCATGGCTGTGTTAAAGAATAATGTTCGAGGCATATGAGCTGCAGATTACACACTATGCATAGATCGCCATCTGGTGTTGGGCCCGGATGTTTGCACTTGTTTTTGTCCTGGAAAGTCTTTGGAAGTCACAAGATAGGTGACTCCTCCTTAGGATGATAGTGCGCATGGGCATCGGCTCCATCCTCAGATTGTTTTTTCGCCAGCAGGAAAATGATGGAGCTTAGTAAGAAACAGGAAATATGCCCATGTATGGTGTATCTAAATAAGATCATACTGGAACAGATAACGGTAGCCAGGGAGGTGGGTGGGCGTGTGTAGATCTGCAGCTCTACATGCCAAGAACAGATGCATACTGGTAAGTAGCATTTCCCGTTCGAGGCATATGAGCTGCAGATTACACACTATATATAGATTGTATAGCAGCACCCCTCCTTAGCGGCGACCACCGGTATCTGTTGCAGTAGTTTGAAATAGTGTTTTGACTACAGCCTGGCCCACACTAGCTTGTTGTTTTGTTTGCACATCTACACAATAGTGTTTTGTGAATGTGTGCGGTGTAGACCATGTAGCTGCTCTGCAGATGTCATGAACGTTTCCTAAAAATGCCATGGAAGCACCAATCTTTCGTGTAGAGTGGGTTTTAGGAGGAACAGATAAAGTATGTTTTGCTTTGTGGTAGCAAATTTGTATACATTTAACAATCCATCTAGCTATCCCCGATTTTGATATGGCGTTGCCTTTGTTTGGTGGTGAGAAAAACACAAAAAGTTGTTGTGTCTTACGAAAGGGTTGTGTTCTCTCGATGTAATATAGCAATGCTCTTTTAACATCTAAAGTATGAAGAGCTCTTTCTGCGACTGCTTGTGGTTGCGAGAAAAATACGGGCAACTCCACAGACTGATTGAGGTGGAAGGGAGAAATGACTTTAGGAAGTAATTTAGGATTAGTTCGAAGAACAACCTTATGATGGATTTGCAGAAAAGGTTCCTGAATAGTTAGTGCGTGTAGATCACTAACTCGTCGTAGAAAGGTAATGGCCACTAGGAAAGCAACTTTCCATGCTAGGAATTGTAGCTCATATTTATGTAGAGGTTCAAAGGGAGGACCCATTACTCGTGTGAGAACGATGTTCAACTTCCACACAGGTGAAGGTGGTACTCTGGGAGGAATTATTCTTTTGAGGCCTTCCATAAAGGCTTTTATGGCAGGTACTCTGAAAAGTGATAGATGCTGTCTATTTTGTAGATATGCCGCTATGGCAGCAAGATGTAGCCTAATAGACGTATAGGCTAAGTTGCATCTTTGGAGGTGTAGTAAGTGACCTATGATGTGTTGGATAGACAAGTCTAGGGGATTGATGTTATTGTTATGACAATATATCACAAAACGTTTCCACTTGGCTGCATAGCAGGCTCTAGTGGTGGGACGTCTAGCTTCTTTAATGACGTTCATACAGTCAGGGGGAAGGTTAAGGTAACCAAATTCTAAGACCTCAGGAGCCAGATCGCAAGGTTGAGCAGAGCTGGGTCCGGGTGTCTGATCTCTCCATGGTTCTGGGATAAGAGGCGTGGTGAGAGGTGTAATTTTTGGTGCGGAACTACGGACACCAGCAATGTGGTGTACCACGGTTGTCTGGCCCAAGTTGGAGCAACTAGAATGAGAGTCAGTGAATGTTGCTGTAGTTTGCGCACCACCAGTGGAATGAGTGGGAGAGGCAGAAAAGCGTACGCAAATCTGCCTGACCAGTTCATCCATATTCATTGCCTTTGGACAATGGTTGTGGATATCTGGTGGCAAAGCTTGGGCATTTGGCGTTTTCGTGAGTGGCGAAGAGGTCAATCTGTGGTTACCCCCACATTTGAAAGAACGGTTGAAGAACTTGCGGATGAAGCTCCCACTCGTGGATCTGATGCGTTTGACGACTTAACAGATCTGCTATGGTGTTTTGGACTCCTGGGACATGTTGGGCTAGGAGAAAAATATTTTGAGGCATAGCCCATATCCATATGCTCTGTGCTAGCTGGGAGAGCTGCAGGGAGTGTGTCCCTCCTTGTTTTTGGATGTAGTACATGGCTGTCATATTGTCTGTGCGGACTAAGACAGCTTTGTTTGATATTTGCTTTTGGAATGCTTTTAAGGCTAGGAATATGGCTAGTAACTCCAGCTGGTTGATGTGGAGTAACTTTTGTTGAGGTGTCCACCTGCCCTGCATGGTGTGATGTAATAGGTGAGCTCCCCAGCCAGAGAACGATACGTCCGTTGTCATGACTATCTGAGGAACCGGCTCTAGGAACGGTCGCCCTTTGGAAAGGTTCTTGGTGTTCCACCACTGCAGAGAGCGATGAGTGCGACCGTCTACCAACACCAGATCTGTTAGCTGACCTTGAGCCTGGTTCCATTGACGTGCTAAGCACTCTTGTAGAGGACGCATCTGGAGTCTTGAGTGAGGCACTATAAATATGCAGGAGGCCATCATCCCTATGAGTTGCATGAACACTCGAGCTGGAAGGGAGGTGTCTATTGTGGCACCGAGGTATTGTGTGTGGGACGGTTGCAGATGGGACTTGGTGTGGTTTACTGTGAACCCCAGGTCGTGAAGTAGTTGGATAGTGGCATGAGTGTGTTGTACACACTGGTTGTATGAGCTTGCTTTTATGAGCCAGTCGAGATATGGGAAGACGTGAATGTGTTGTCTTCTTAAGTGGGCTGCCACTACTGTTAGGCACTTGGTGAATACCCGTGGTGCTGTTGTGACTCCGAATGGGAGTACTTTGAATTGATAGTGCTGCCCGTCCACTACAAATCTGAGATACTTCCTGTGAGCTGCGTGAATGGGAATATGAAAGTAGGCGTCCTTGAGATCTAGGGTAGCAAGGAAGTCGCCCTGTGAAAGAAGAGGAAGGACCTGCTGAAGTGTGACCATGTGGAAATGGTTTGAGTGAATGTATAGGTTTAGGGGTCTGAGGTCTAGAATAGGTCCAGAGAGCCGTCCTTTGGTATGAGAAAATACAGGGAGTAAACTCCTATGTTTTGTTGGTGCAGCAGAACGGGTTCTATTGCACTTTTTTGTAGGGGGGAGATTACTTCCTGCTTTAGCAGTGACAAATGTTCGTGTGACATTGGACGCTGTTTGGGTGGTATGTTTGGGGGGGTAGAGGTAAGTTCGAGACAATAACCGGATTGAACTATTTGTTGCACCCACCTGTCTGATGTGATGGTGGTCCAGACAGAAAGGAACTGTTGTAGTCTTCCCCCGACTGGAGTGGAATGGTCTGGGGATAGTGGAGGGAAGTCATTGGGCAGGGGTGGAGGCAGAGCGGGTGTTGTTGAGTTTTGCCTCTGCCTTTGTTATTGTTGTCCCTGTAGCCTCCTCTCTGGTAATCTCTGATGAAGGTAGATTGGGTGGGAGCTTTGTAAGAAGTGGAGGGGCTATCTGAGGAGTAGCCTCTGGGGGTGTTCTTGTAGGATGAGCAACGAAAGGACCGTCCGGGAGCTTGCGACTGGAAGGCTCCCATAGATTTTGCTGTGCATGTATCCTTTTTCATTTTCTAAAAGGATAGGTCTACGTTAGGGCCAAATAGCTGTTCTTGATCGAATGGTTGGTTGAGGATGGAACTTTGGACTTCAGGTTTAAAACCTGAAATGCGTAACCAGGCATGCCTACGCAAAAGGACACTTGTGTTTATTGCCCTTGAAGCGGTATCTGCTACGTCTAGCGCACAACGGATAGAGGTGTTGGTGATAACCTTACCCTCTTGTACGAGTTGATTGGCCCCATTTCTGTATTTCTCTTGGCGGTGTTGCATTAGGGACTCAAGTTCATCATAATCTGCCCTATCATACCTAGCTAATAGCGCCTGAGTGTTGGCGATACGCCACATGTTTGCTGCTTGTGACGCCGTTCTCTTGCCAGAGGCGTCCAAGAGTTTAGACTCCTTATCTGGTGGTGGGGCGTCACCTAATGTCTGAGAATTGGACCTCTTTCTAGCATTGGACACTACGAGGGAGTCTAGTGGTGTGGGGCCCATATTGTAAGCTGGGTCAGTAGGGTCAGCCTTATACTTTCTCAATCCTAGGGTTAATGACTCGAGCCCTAACAGGATCTTTGGAGACTTCTGGTGCATGCTTGATGACCCCTTTAAGCATGGGTAGAATGGAGGTGGACTTTTGTGTGGTATCAAAAGTGTCCATAAGGAATCCTCCTCCACGGGGTCTGGGCAGCTCTGTGGACGAGCTGGTTAAAGCCCATGGTGTCCTCTGGGGGGATCCTTAGAGGAGAGGTGGCAATGTCCCTCTTTACAGGTGGTCGAGCCGGTGCAGGCGTATCCAGTGGTCTTTTCTTGGAGCTAAGAGTCAAGTGACCAGTCTTAGGATCCTTTATAAGAGTGTTTTTAGTAGGATCTGGTTTAAACAGTTCTTCTGTAGGAGGCAGATCCTTTGGCCCCGAAAGTTTTGGTTCCAGAGTTTTTTTTTGGACACCGGCTTAGTAGCGGTTCTGTGCTCTTTTGGTTTCGAACCGTGGGTTTTTACAGTCTCTGTGGCCGGTGGAACCTGTTGTTTCTTCGGTTCCGAGGCCTTTTTCGGCTCCGCAGCATGGGAGTCCTTTGGGGGTAGTTTTTTGCTCAGCTCAGAGAGTGTTTTCGGTGTCGAGGAGCCGGTGCCTGTTTTCGGTGCCGAGTGCTTAGATGTGGAAGCAGCGGTCGGCGTGGATGAGGAGAAGGACGGCTTCTTTCTCGTGCCGGTGAGTCAGTTTCGGCACCGAGGGTAGGCTGACTCGAGCCCGAGTCGCTGAAGGCTTAGTAGGCTTCTTTGCCGGGCCCGGGGGCAGGGCATGGGAAGCAGTCTCTCGGTGTACACCTGGGCCCAAAGGTGAAGGTGTGACCGAAGCCTTTTTAGATGGTATAGAGGGGGGGGGGGGGGGTCGAGGTCGATGTCTCTACTTACGACCCTCTGCGCCGGAGTGATTTCTTCTACGTCGGAGTCATCAGCTTCGGAGGCACTGACCAGGCCTTCTTCGATTCGCTCCCGTTCCGGTACATAGACGCCCTCTTGAAAGATGTCGTCGGGGATGGCTGTCGACGAGCGAGCCATGGTCCTCCGAGCTCGCCGATCCCGAATGGTCTTCTTGGAGCCGAAAGAGGCACAAGCTGGACAGTCTCTGGCCTCTTGCTCCGGTGACAAGCAGAGGTTACACACCTCATGCAGATCGGTGTGGGGAAACTTCAACCCACATCAAAGACACTTCTTGAATGGCGTCCTTTCCATGAGCCAGATGCTAAGGCCCAGATAGTCCCGAAGGCCTTCGTCGACAACCGGAATCGAAGACTTCGACTTGGAGAGATGCGTGACGAGTAGTGTTCACGATCAAAACTATACCGTAGAAAGGGTGAAGGATTGGGCGTCGAAATGGAATCGATAACGGTTCCGAACTGGAGTGCGAGAAACACATCCGAGCCCGATGGCGGAAAAAAACAATCGGAGGATGGAGCCGACGCCCATGCACACTATCATCCTAAGGAGGAGTCACCTATCTTGGGACTTCCAAAGACTTTCCAGGACAAAAATAAGTGCAGACATCCGGGCCCAACACCAGATGGAGATCTATGCATAGTGTGTAATCTGCAGCTCATATGCCTCGAACATTATTCTTTAACACAGCCATGGTTGTGGCCAAGCAAGACATAGCCGCTTCCTGGAAGCTTCCAACGCCGCCTTGCTCTGAGAAATGGCGGAGGTGGGGTAGACTGGTGTGTGGCACAAGAAAAACCTATGTATGAAGCACGGGGTTGTCCTAAGAAGTGGGGCAAGTGGCTGGGTGCAATGGAGTAGTCCCAATTCTGTACACATTACTTATATCCAACGGTACCTTTTGGGGTCGAGTATGTTGACTTTGCTCTTCATTTGGCTGTGAGTTGTTGCCATCAATATCCACTGTTGTATTGCTGGTATTTGTTTATAGTCAAAAACAATAAAATTGCTTATCAAAAAAATCCTGCTTTGCAACTAAATACATGTGGCACCAAAGGGTGCATCTAACGCCCCAACGCAAATCAAGCCCATGGCAACTCTCTCAAAGCTCTTGGAGGCCACACAAGTGGCAGTTACATCCTATACAAGAACCAGTCAGGATAACTTACAATATGCATTGTCATTTGCACAATGACTTGCTGCATGGACAGTGCTCCTATTTCCTTCTACAACATTAATAAATACTAATCTAGGAGTGCTTTAAAAGCAGAAAATAGCATTTGGGGGGGCGTGGCCAAGCGGCGAAACAAGATGGGCGCAAGCTAAGGACTCTCCTTATCAACCCCCTTTCCCCATGCCAATCCGATGACCACATCCGTATCCGGAGGACGGAATCGGAAGTCCCGCGGATTCCATCGAGACCAAAACAGGGGCAATCGATGTGCACAGACTGAAGTTACGGCCGCTTCCACTTTCGGCCTGCGATCAAGAGTGAGCCAGGGCCTAGAGTGCCCGGCGTCCCCCACATCAGCGTCACCTCGGCACTCGGCCCGGAGGGGCGTCCGAGATCCGACTCGGCCAGAAATCACCAGCTGATCCTCGCGGTGAGTGCCGGAGCTGCACAGCAGGGCCTCCTCCCCCCCCCCCCGTACACGTCGAGAAGTGCAATCATTGCTTTTCCCGCCCCATACCTGGAAGTTTTGCCCCGCCCTGTACCTGGAAGTCTGACCGTTGACCGAGATGCAAGTTTTTCGGCTCCACGGCATCTGAGTGATTTGGTGAGGGGGATTTGTTGGCAGTTATATCGGCGGCTGGTTTTACCGCTCGGGTGGCGAAAGGAAGAGAGCGGTGTGCTGCTTCAGTCCTGCTGGGCTGTCTTTGGACGGCACGAAACTTGGTGTTGGAGTGGAATTGGTGGATGCGCTTTGACAGGGATAACTGGCGGTGGCAAGGGGGAGGCTGCTCTGGACCTGCCTGGATTTTCGGCCCCACTTCTACATCTTTTCACCAATTTGGCTGCTGGTAGTGTTACTGGCGTAAGAAGTGCATTTGCTGCCGGAGAGTGAAAGGCAGGAAGGAAGCTGCTCAGCCGAGTCTGGACTGGAGTGCAATGGCGATGTGTATGGTGAACGCCGAGCGCTGCTAAGAGAAAATACGGAAGAAGCAATCATTGCAGATATAGCCAGCAGTGATCCTGGGTGCCGGTAGGGGGGCGGATGAAGAGGCCCGCGAGACACCTGCTCCTCTACCCAACATATAGAGGTATAGAGGTGAGCCCCCCAAGGCGTCAAACCCACGCTGGCACTGAAGTGACAGAAGGAGCTGGAGAAAGGCACGGGCCCCCTCCCCAGACACCGGGAGGTAAAAGACGCTGCGGAGCCCTTTTGAGATAATCGTGGCAGGCAGAGGGGAGCAAGCAAGCACCCCACAGGGGTAACATCTACATCTGCCTCACCCCAACAATAATCGCTAAACTTCCCAATCTAAGGCGGAGAGAGGAGAAATTGGTTGAGTGAGGTGCATAGGCTCTGAAGAGGGGAACATCCCACAGACGCAGGACAACACCCTGCAGCGCAGTTGACCGAGGCGCAGTACCGTGTGAAGAGTAGCTCCTACTTAAGCCCGTAGTCTGGTTGCCCCCCTGGCCCTGACCCCGACCATTTCTGGAAGTCCGCCTGGGTGCCCCTCCCCCGCGTTGCACACCACCCCACAGCGACTAACCGCATCAGTGGATTGGGGACTTGGAGGGATAGAAGGCTCGGACAGGCAAGGCCCACCAGTGTTTGCGACGCCATGAACACACTACAGGCACCGGAAGACAACCCCAAGAATGGCAATACAGCGTTCCGCGTCAATTCTGTCGCTATGTCGAGCGCGAAGGGACCAAAGCCTGTCCAAAACAATAAACTAGACAGGTACACCTGCCCGAAAACAGGCCCAGTCGAACAGCCCCCGCCCAAAGTAGCGCCAGGGGCAGAACCAGCTGCGGACACCCCGGAACACACCCTGAAAGATGTACTTGACGCAATCGGTGGGATCCGCACATCTTTGGAGCAGAGAATGGACGCGATCTCCTCGGAGGTCATGTTAATAAGGGTAGACCTAGCTACAAACAGGGAGAAAGTTAAACAATTGGAGGTAACAACGGCAAGCCTTGTGGAAGATACTAACCAGCTACAAATCGAATTGCGAGAACTGCAGGCATTTTGGAAAATTGCTGAAGATAAACTGGACAACTACGAAGGCCGCAGTAGGCGCAATAATGTACGCACCCTTGGTGTACCCGAAAAAGCGGAAGGACAAGCGACAGACCTATTTGTGGAAAACCTAATCACCAATCATCTCCAACCAAAACGTCTATCCAATATCTTTGTCGTTGAAAGGGCCCACCGGGTCCCTGGGGGACGCCCGACTCCAGGAGCCCCTCCTCGTCCTATATTGGCCAGAGTCTTGAACTATCGAGACAGAGACCTCATATTACAGACGGCCAGGGTTGCACCACCCATTCGACTTGAGAATTCGGAGGTCAGCTTCTTCACGGACTTCACCCAGGTGGTACAGAGGCAGCGCAGATCCTCTTTGGGGGTCAAAAAACGACAGAGACAGGGGCCTTAAATATGCCATGTTGTTCCCGGCCCGTCTCCAGGTGGAGGCCGCGGGGAAACCAGATTCTTTGAGGCTCCTGAAGATGCTTCCGATTGGCTTGATGGCTGGAAAGACTCAACGGAACATGGCTCCCAGAGAGACTAGGAGGTACCGTAGCCTTGGCCCCTTTTGACGTGTGTTGGGGTATGGACGGCATCCCCGAAGGTGCCAGACTCTCAGTGATTAACTGTGTAGGGTGTGAGACACCAAACAAACTCTAGATCGACCGACTCGGGAAGAACATTTCCATGGCATCAAGGGAGGGGGGGGGGGGGGGGGTTGAGAGTATATCCCCAGTTTCTCCACTTAGTTCAAGTTTAGGGCGACAGGCACTCTGCATAGTTGTAATCCTGGGCAGTTCGGAGCCCGGAGTGCAGGGGAGCAGGGAGGGGGGGAGTTGGGAGGCGTTCAGAAACAGTTGCTGGTTTTAGGGAACCGTCAAGGCATCGCAGTCCAACAACGTAGGGACCATGGTAACACGTAAATACACATGAGTACTTAATGGGATAAAGAGCTTAAGATGATGAGCTGGAATGTAAATGGTTTGGGGGACAAGGTAAAGAGAACCGTGGTACTACAACACATCAAGAGACATGCCCCCGACGTGGTGCTGCTACAAGAGACACACTTGGTGGGGAACAAAAGTAAAGCCCTCAACAGGTGGGGCTACAGCCTCTTGGCACACTCAGGCTTTACTTCAGGATCGAGGGGAGCGGGGATACTGCTCAGGAACTCCTTTCCCCTGACGGTCAAGCCCACCTGGGTAGACACAGGGGGGGGGGGGGGGGGGGATATGTGGGCATTACGGGGCAATGGAAGGGTAAGGTACTGACACTAATGTCGGTCTACGTCCCGCCGGGCCTTCAGAAACTTGCCTTTAAGGACCTTGGTGCCATTTTGCTAACAGTACCAGAGGGACTTCTTCTGGTGGGAGGGGATTTGAACGCAGTTGTTGATGGCACCAAAGACCGGACCCCCCCAAGAGTACTTCACGCATCCAACAGCTGGCTACCAGACAATATGGGGGCTATGGGATTACAGGATCTATGATGCTCGTTTCACCCGACTACCACCCAATTCACCTACTACTCAGGCGCCCATGCCAGCCAGTCACGTATTGATCACTTGCTAGCCCCTTCAGACCACTTGACACATATACGGGAGGTCAGACACATGGCGAGAGGCCTCTGTGGGCACATATCGTCGTTGGTCATCAAAGGGTGGGAAGGGTTTGCATCAACCCCTGGCACCTTCGGAACCCTGTGGTTCGTGAGGCATTACATTCTGCAATTAAACTATACTTTTTAGAAAATGTGGGCTCGGTGAGCTCTCATCAGACACTATGGGAAGCATTCAAGACAGTAGTCAGGGGCCAGGCCCTTTCCCAAATAACGGGAGTGAGGAAGGAAAAGGTCAAGGCGGAGGAAGCACTAGAGTCAGAGATCCTCTGACTGGAGGAAGAATTGACAGAGGGATCCAACCCAGACACCCTACACGCCCTACACCTTAAAAAAGACAGCTACAAGGCCTTGGTGACAGATAGAGCCAAAGCGCTGGGAAGAGAGAGACGCTAGGAAGGATATATGACCAAGGGGATAAGGCCGGGAAGTTGATCGCGTGGTCAGACAATCAAAAGCTTGTTAGCAGGCTCGTACCAGAACTCATTGACGAAGCTGGCCATACGATCACAGACCCCCAGGACATTGCTAACACATTTGCGGCCCACTTCGGACAGGTCTATTCCTCACAGAACGGATACACAAAGCAAGACTCCCTCGATCTCCTACGAGACATCACTTTACCTAAACTATCAGCGTCAGAATTGGAGTATTTAGAAGGGGCATTCATGACAGATGAGATGACACAGGCAGTTAAGGGGCTTAGGTCGGGGAAAGCTTCAGGGCCCAACGGCCTCCCGATTGAACTATATAAACTCGGGACGGACATCCTTGCCCCCCACCTGTGTAAAATGTTTACAGAGAGTAAAGAACTCGGGGAGCTGCCTCGTGACCAGAGGATAGCCACCTTAGTAATGATCCACAAAGAAGGGAAACCCCCGAACAACCTGTTCTTTGTACAGACCAATCTCCCTACTGAATGCCGAACCCAACATTTTAGCCAAACTCCTGGCCAACAGGCTGATCACAGTCATTAACAACTTAGTACACCCTGACCAATCTGGCTTTATGCCCCAGCGCAATACAGCACTGAACCTCCGCAGGGTACACGGGGTGATAGGAAGGGCGGCAACCATACAGGAAGAGGCGGTATTACTATCACTAGACGCATCCATGGCATTGGATATGCTTGAATGGACATACTTATTTGCTGTCCTAGAAAAAATGGGTTTTGGGCCCCACTTCATCCAGTGGGTAAGACTCGTATACACAAAACCTCTAGCCCAGATAGTAGTAAATAACAAAAAGTCTGAAGTGTTTGGACTCCATAGAGGGACCAGACAGGGATGCCCGCTCTCCCCCCTCCTTTTTGCTCTGGCCCTGGAACCCCTGGCGTTCTGGGTGCGTAGAGAACCAGAGATTCGTGGTTTCAAGTGGGCTGAAACGCGAGAGGACCGCATCTCCCTGTATGCGGATGACATCTTATTGTTTTTAACGTCCCCAAAGGCCTCTCTCACTGCTGTGCTTGATATCTTCGCCATATTTGGACGATACTCAGGCTATTCCATCAACTGGGTCAAATCAGTGCTGTACGTCCTCAAGGGACCCCTTGCGGGCCTTCCCAGGAATTGGCCGATACAGATCTCCACACAGGGTTTCAAATACCTGGGTATATATATTACCCTAGATCCCGCAGACAGATTTGATAAGAACTTGCTCCCTCCCCTACAGAGACTCAAGAAGGACTCAGAGCGTTGGATGACGCTCCCACTCTCGATGCTGGGTAGAGCATCCTTATTCAAAATGATGTCCTTACCCCGGTTCCTCTATGCCCTACAAAACTCACTAGACTTGGTACCTGCAAGCTATTTTAAAGAAATTGAAAGTCTGCAACGCCGCCTACTCTGGAACGGGAAGCCACGGATAGCGCTCCCTAAATTAAACCTCACCTGGTACGATGGGGGCATTGCCCTCCCTGATCTCAGAAAATATTATTGGGCAGCCCATCTGGCATCCATCAACCACGGCACCTACAGACAAGCGGATGATCCGGGCTACGCGATGGATCATTGGGTACTGCCGGGAGGGAACTACCAACGTGCGCTATACTCAAGCGCCGGAAAGGACCGCCTCACCGGACCCACTAAACACGCGGTGCAGGTCTGACAGGCAGCCAACAAAAGTCTGGGATGGGATCGTAAGTTGACTCTGGCTACCCCCCTATGGGACTCGAACCAGATGGGGAACCTATGGACATCTAAAGGTTTCGACAAATGGGACCTAATAGGTATATAAAAAATAGGCGATCTATGGACAAAGGGTGAAGTCAAATCATTCCCAGCCCTGCAACAGGAATACAATCTTGCTCCCACAGAATATTTTAGATACTTACAGATCCGTCACGCGTTGCAATCTTGTTTACAGAGTGGAGACGTCCTCCCGGACTCTTCACTCCTTGAGGACAGACTCCCTGATGGATACTTACCAACGAAAGCCATATCACTCACCTAAAAAAAGTTAGTAAACCACACTGGAGATCCTCTCTTGAAACTGCGGGAAAGGTGGGAAAGAGACGGTATAATTCTTGACGACGAGGACTGGACAAGCGCACTAGCCTCACCACGTGAGGTTGCCATTGCAGCCAGGTTAAGGCTGGTACAACTTAAAATACTACACCGAATCTACATCACGAGGCCTGGCCTGGTACAAATGGGAAGAGCAACGGATGGCCAGTGCAGGAGGGGGTGCGGGAATGAAGGCACATTCCTCCACATACTATGGGAATGCCCTTTTATACAGAGGTATTGGAAAAAGATTCACGAGGTGATGGGCGAGGTATTACCGAATGCACTTCCACTGGAGGCCAAGAGATGCCTCCTCAATGTGTGGGAACCCACAGATTTTAATAATACACATATCACATGGGCCACGGTGGGGTTCATGATAGCAAAACGGAATATAGCACAGAAATGGGGGGCAGCACGGGCACCTGCAGTGTCCGCATGGAAAAAGGATATGGATTGGTGCATGCACCGTGAAAAGTATGTATACGTAGCTAGGGGTTGCCCCAAAAAATGGTCCCACATTTGGTCTGACTGGAACGAACACAGAGGGAGCATCTGCACTCCACCGCTACTACCAGCTCACGATGAAACAATCTAGATATGAAACAGGTTACCGATTGTTGTAAAATGTGCACTTTCACCTGTCCAAACTATATCGTGAAGAATTATGTGAATGTACTGTGATTTGCCTTGCAATGTTTTTTTTTAAAAAGAAAAGACCATTTGATAAAAACTGTTACAGGTGTAAAGTAGTTATGCCTGTGACCTCCTATGTGACTAAACACACCACAAATAGTCTATATAAAAAACACCAAGATCCTTACTTTCGCATCCAAAGAAGAAATCATATAGTTATTTAGAAACAAGCTACGAGTCTCATATGAATGATTCAATAAAATCGGTGTCACATGATCTTTCGCGGAGAATGATTGGAAGAAAATTGCTGGTGTAGCATTTAGTAAGAACTGGGTGTGTGCAAGGTATGTGATGGGGGTTGAACAAAAGGCACACTGTGTGGGACTTCAGAAAAAAAAGCTTTGGAACGAAGTAGATCACAAGCTTTGGCATTATAAATCATCTCCAGCAGGGTCATAAGATACGCCGTCCACTCTTTACCATTAACCACCTGGGTCAAACCTGCAGTGTCTTAAGATAGGACGTCAACCTGCCTCAACACATTTAGTTTCTGTCAGAAAAAGCTAACAAGATAGCCGGTCATTTTCTTTTCAAGTTGCAAAGACTTGAAATTCTCTTCTCCTACAATGCAGTTCAGTTTTTAATTACCTTGTTTTTAAGAAATCACAAAAAATCTGCTATTTTCCTTTATTGTAATTGTATTTATATAGCCCTTACTACCCCGGACGATGTGTTGAAGCGCTTTTCAGCAAGGAGCATGCTACTCTGGAACCCAATAGGATTAGTGGTGGATTAGTATATGGAAGTAGGAGTACAGGTGTGTGGAATTTAATAAAATATCTACTTGTCCATGGGGCAGGTTGCTTCATAAATTTACTTGCCCTTTAACAAAATCCACTTGTACCTTTCATGCCATGTAGTGCGGCGACACATTATGACAGCAATCTCGTTATAGAGGAGCTCTTATATAGCCTCTCTGATTATACCATAGTAGTGTTTGAATACTTGCAATCCCTTTATAGTGCTGCGGAGCTACATACCAGGGCTGAAGGTAGTGGTAAGCAATATTTCCAGGGTTAGAATCCCCTTTTGAGTCTGTGCAAACCTACTAACTTGCATGTTTTAAGGGTTTTCAACAACTCTTCTCTAATCTTTTCCCATACTGAGAAATGTTGGAAATTTATTTGTAACAATGGCAGACATAAACCTTCTTCCAGAGTGGGGAACAAAGTGGTTGGAGGGAATGTGAACTTGCAAACACTCAGATGTTTATGAGCAAATCTGCACATGCATATTTGTTCATGCTAAAATGCAGTTCACAAGGAGCATATCGGCACACAAAGTAGGTTTGTTCAGTGCCAGGGAACTACTGTGGCAGTGTGTGCTTTTTCAGACCAAACCCAATTTTTGCTTTTGCCAATGCTCGTTACAATAGGGATGGCCCGGAAGCTCCCACACCAATAACGTTTTACAAAAGCAATGCCAAAAAAATTCACACACTGGCAAAACTAAAAAGCTGACTATCAATTTCAGACCTACTGGCTTTGCCAATGCTTGTTTGTTTTTGTTTCCCATAATTTTATTTAAACTGGTTACACTGATTTCCATTATGAATATTTTTGGGAAATACTAGCATGCATCAACATATGTTACTAAATGATGGTGCAAGGAAATGGTACATGAAATTTTACAGTAGTTTAGCACCAATTTTTTTTTCCTGTTTTCATTTTTTTATGAACATTTTATCTTGAAAGCAAAGAATCATCAATCTTGATTTCAAGCGACTGCAAATATTTGCATCAAATCAGAGAGCATTCTGGGAGCATTATACATAGCCTCATATTGCAAAAGTTTGAAAACGTGTACAAATTTTTACACTGGAACCACTGTCAGTAGTGCAGTCAGAGTTTACATTTACTTAGAGCACTCACCCTAATAATAAAGGCTTTCAATTAATGAACCATAAATACAGGTTTGGTCAGCATTAACATACGGACACAAATATTGCCTTAACTGCAGACAGTGCCCTTCCCTGGTCAATAATGTGGTACTGCAAATTGGCAGCCAAAGGGTTTGTGTGGCAGGAGGTTGGGCCAACTTGTCCCAAGGACAAAATTCACATGAAAACTTGTTGCCCTTGACCCAAAACTATATGTCCTGGGCGTCGAGCTATAGAAATTCCACATCCCTGGGAGTATAGTATTAGTATAGGGAGTTACGAGTTAATTTGAGCGCAGGACATGTGAGTCTGTTAGTTGAACTGAATGGACTAATGGAAGGAGAGAAGAAAAACAGAAGTATTAATTGGGAGATCATCGTAGTAAGTTGGGGTGAGTCAAGGAGATATGGAGGAAGGAAGAGCTTGTAGAAAGATTGGGGAGAAAGATCAGTAGCAAATGAGGTTTGGAAGGAGTCAAAAGGAGAGATAACACGAGGGAGAATTTAGTAGGTTTGTTTCAAGATCATAATAGTAAACTGATGTTTGGGGTGAGCCGGGAGGTGTAGAGGAGGAATGAGTCCAAGAAGGGTCATTTTCAAGATCATAGCAGTAGAAAGGGGTTGGGACACACGAGAGAGAGGGAGAGAGAGGGAGAGAGAGGGAGAGGGAGAGGGAGAGGGAGAGGGGGAGGGGGAGGGGGAGAGAGAGAAAGAGAGAGAGAGAGAAAGAGAGAGAAAGAGAGAGAAGAGAGAGAGAGAGAGAGAGAGAGAGAGAGAGAGAGAGAGAGAGAGAGAGAGAGAGAGAGAGAGAGAGAGAGAGAGAGAGAGAGAGAGAGAGAGAGGATACATTGATAGAGGTGTAGGGTGATGGTAGAACAGAGTAAAGCTTTTGAGAGCCATTTTTTTCTTGTACAATAGGACTAAAATAATATATTTATTCATGATTACATAGTAAGGGAATATATGTGTAAGGAATCTAATATACTGAGCTTGTGTGTTTTGTTTTTGAGGAGTACTAAGAGGAGATATTAATGTAGTGGTTTGCTGTGAACTATTTGTATGTGCAGTACTACTGTTGAGGGGTATTCAAATAGCACAGGGGTGGTGATGTGTTTTGGAGAAGAGTATGTGGTGTGAAAGCGGAGATGGACAAGAGTTATGAATGTTTGCGTTACATTTGATCACTGGAATAGGTAATGTGTGTGGTAGAGTGGTGTACAAGGGTTGTATGGTTGTGTGTAATAGGTAAAAAGAAGAGGCGGGTGTTGGTGGACGATGTGATGTGAGGCTAAGTACAGGTCTTGTCATGATATAAGAAGATCTGTTAGGAACAAGTAAAGAATAGAGCTGGTGTTATGCATAACGTGGCTTTGTGTTGCGTTTTGTGTGAGAATGCGGGTGTGTCAGCGTCGTAGTTGAGGTAGAATTGTGTGTAAGTGGGGTTTTGTATTTGTTCAATATACACTGAAATCTGTAGGTTTGTTTGTGGTGCATGAGTAGAATGCCTTTGCGGATATTGCGTTTAGATGATGATGGATGTGGAGGACTTAAGGTGGTAGCTCGTAAGTGAAAATTGGCAGCATGTCTGGCCCTAGGCCCGACCCAACCCAACAGAAAACTGCCCTTGTCCTCTCCACCCAGCCCAAACAGGCAACTGCCCTTGTCCTCTCTGCCCTTAACTGAGACGCCCTGAGCCCTATGCATACAATTGCCCTATTGGCCAATGGAACCCTAGCCTTCACCCTAACCCAAAACCGTAAAAGTCAATGGGAGGCCTGGCCCTATTAACCAATCACAGACCTAGCCCTAACAGCCAATCAAAGCCCTAATCCTCAAGCCCACTAGAAAACCCTAGTCCTAGTAGCCAATCAGAACCCTAGCCCAAACGGCCTATGCATTAACCCCTCTGGCAACAAGAACCACATACAACAGCACTCAGCACTTGTAGACCACACAGCAGCAAGCGTTTAGTTGACATCTACAAAATTATAACATTGCATCCATGCCATCTGAACTCACTCATAACCACGAAATACATCAGAAAGGAAATTGAACAGTAGTAAAGTAATTACACTACTAGGACTTTGGGACCTACCCGCTACTTACCAAAAAGCGTGAAAGATTGTTAAGCTAAAGAAAAGACAACAGAAAAAACAGCTAAAACATTTCACAAACAAACAGTATTTCTGGCAGAATATAAGCACTACGATGCCTTTAGAGGTAAGATCTATAAATCTCCTCTTACATATACAAAATAAATAAATTTAACGCTACACAGATTTAGTGCATTGCACAATGGCAGCAACTGTTTCACTGTAGATTATAAAAAAATTCAGTCCTGAGATTTCCGACAACTCGTGGAGAACGTAGACTGCCAACTTCAAGTCCAAAAATTGGCGCTAGTGTGACATGGAGTTGTGTGTTTAATCGGAAAATGTCTCTTCTATTTTCACAAAGATCCCAACCAATGCAATTTAATATCAGTAAACTCTTTGAGGACGGAGGGCAGTGGTTGAGAAGGGCGTTGCTGCACGGATGCTTGTAGCCAATAAACATTTGAGCATATTTGAAAACTACAAGATCATTGCAGAACTCCAAGAAAAGAATAAAATAACAGACTTTTGTGAAAATCCCAAGTCATAACCAGATGGCCACATACAAATCAGTAGAATAAATATGTTTAAATAAATTCCAGGGGAATTTGAGAAATAGCCTTTTCTGAACAACTGCTTGAAACCAGTCTGCACTCACCTGCAAGATTCTTAGTCGTGCCATAGAAGAGACTATAAATAAATCGGAACCCAAAAAGATTGACAATTCAGTCACACTGCAGCTGAAACTAAATCCAGACAAGCACTGGAAAAGTCAATAGGTATCACCTTTGCCAGCTTGCTTTTTTTGTTTGTTTTTAATATATATGGATTCGACTTTGAAAGTTTAAAAGTAATTGAACAAAAAATGCCATCTTCTCTAATGGTGGTGTGGCTACGACTGCCCACAGATTAAGTAAAAAATGAACCATCGCAAAAATACATTTAAAAAACCCTTGAAATTGAAGCAGAAGAGAGAGCAGTGATTGGCCCCCATCCTTGGTCCTGAAAAAGAATACATTTTTATGCAAATGTTCATATGTGCACAAGAAAATGCTGTCACTTCCAGTAAACAGAACCAACGGCTGAAGTGGGCTGACCCATCACTGCTGCATGTTCTGGTGGGCAGCAGCCAAATATGAATGACAGTCTAACGGATGGAGTGGACTGGATATATACATCTCATGCCAGTGAAAATAAATGTGATCCAAAAACACATTTGATTTCGTACAAGCGTACTAATAAACAGATTCACACATTTATTACCACATTACGTATCAGACTGCAGAAAACATGGTTTAGTGCCTCTCAGATTCTATTCTAAAATCACATTACAGAAGAAAATATTGGAGGCCATAGTATGCATATTCTCTCATTCATTCTCTTTCTCTCGATCTCTCTCTCCATCTCTCTCTCGAACATTTGGTGTTGGCAAAAGGGACCAGACTCAAAACATACCACAATGACATGCCAACCAATTGTCTGAACTTATGAACTTGAAGCAGCAGCTTAGTTTGCTAAAACTATGGAGTACTTGCCAATATGTACAGCAAAATCCATTGTTGCCTTAGAATTTTCACACCCACTACACTTATTTTTAAAGTACTATAGTGGTTGGACGGAGGAAGCTTTGAAAGTAGTCCTGGGTACCATCACCACATCATCAACTCTTCATCCAGTTGTGAAAGGTCTCCGATTTGTCTCACTAAGAGAGGAAATAGAATGTAAAAGCTGTTGCTTCCACAGCTTAAATGGGTTAGTTCTTTCCTTAGTACTTAGTAGCCAAAACTCAAAAATACAATCCTGGGACTGAATGAAAAGAATGTGACCCCAGTAGCTAGATGTGTTTTTTAGGCATTTGAGACCACATAATGAATCAAGAATGTTAAAAGGCTTTAATATACACTCATGGACTTGAGCATGAAGCGTTGAAATGGCACATCCCAAGTGAAATCAATGCCAAAAGGTAGAGAAGATACAAAGAGCCAAACATTTGTGTAAAAAGCAAGCTGGCCCGGATTGATCTTGCCATGAAGGTTTAGTCCCCAGCCACCTAAGGTACGGAAAGTAAAGATAGTACTTTTTGCTGAACTGTTCAAGAACTATGAGGGCACAGGTGAGTTGATGGTAGTGGCACAGTTGATGGATTATGGTTTGTCAATGGTTACCTGAACTCAACATGTTAACTTGTGATTAACAGCACGTCAAGTACAATGAAAGAAGACATTTGCAATTACAAAGGGGAACCCACCAGCACAATATGCTTCCATAATAAATGTACAGCATATCTATGTCTATGTAAACATTTATAATATGTTTATGTGTATGTATCCAGATATGTTTATTTCTTTGTACAAATATGTATAATAACTGTTTTTTAAAATATATAGATTCTTTAGGTCTGCCTAACAGGTGTATATATTACTTACAGTTAAATACTTATAGTTAAATATACTTTTTTATTCTATGCTTAACATGTTTATAAGTCACTGCCTAGTGTTTACATAAGTTATTGATTAGATGCTTATAGGTCTCGGTTTTTTATATCCATCAATATATCAATATTATCATAACTACTTTATCAAGTGCTTCACTATTGAAATATTGAGGAAAAGAGAATTAAAAAATTGTTATAAAAATAAAAAAATCACAAATAAAATCAGCTTCAAGTACAGCAACACTTGAAAATCTGATTTTATACAATTTCAATCTCAATGTAGTATCTTCCTTATACACGTATGCCCTTTCTATGTATTTATGTATCTATATATGTATTACTTTATTCCTACTGCAGAAGAAAGAAAGAAAATATCTTTTACTCTCGACAATGCACTACTCTGTCTCACCAGATGCCTCTCAATATATCCTCTACCTCCACTCCGACTCATCCCAAACCTCATTCTACTACTATAATCTCCAAAATAACCCTTTCTAGACTCTTCGCTCCTCTATCCCTCCTGGATCACCCCAGACCTCATATTACTACTATGATCTCCAAACAACCCTTTCTAAATTATTCCCTAATGAATCCCTCCCTTGACATCCCAAATCTACTATGATGTCCCAAATCTCTCTAGAGACTCTTTCCTCCCCATCTCTCCACTTATTCATTCCAAACCTCATCAAACCGCTATGATCTCCCAAATAGCACTTTCTAGACTCTTCTATCTCACCATTATCCTATTCAATCCAAATAACAGATTCATGTAGCCATAGCTCAAATTAACCCTGTACTAATTCACCACAAATCCTTTTGGGCTCTAGAGTAGAGTGCTACTCGCCATAAAGCACTTAAATGACTCATCAGGGGTAGTAAACGCTATATAAATACAATTACATTCTTCTGGCACATAAGACCTCATATCACTTTTTGTTTTTGCAGCTGTGTCTCCAGCCTATTCCAATCTTACCTGTGGTGAAATTCCATACTTCATCAAAGTGCCACTGACTAAGTCAGAAGTAATTGTGCATGACATAGTAGCACCCATGCGCTTAAATACGTTAATGTACCCTAGGCAGCTTAAGGCAAAGCCCAGACAAAAGCAAATAGCCATTATACCTTTGCAAATCATACAAAAAAAATGGTGGCGATGATGTCATACTGTACAGGATGCCAAATACAGTACCCCGCAGAGGCTGGCTGTGCATTAGATCAACAAATGTGATGGTGAAAATTACTAACTTGCTACAGATGACTCTCAGATACTCTGGCTTTCAAGCATGAGGACAAGTAAAATCCTAATTTGTTTAAGAGTGCAAACTTGGCAGGGCTTAGTTAAACACCTAATGTACACTCATTTTTCTAAACTTTTCAGCTTTATCTGACAAACATAACCATGTTTTTTCTTGTCGGAACAGGGGCTTCTAAAATAGGAAAAGTCAAATTTTAGGTGGGCAAACAGAAGGCACACACTACTGCACATCATGCTCGAAACCAACTTGTAAGAGGGACATCAAGAATTCCTCAAGAGGCAGCTCTACCAGGGACTTCGAATGGGTTTTAAAACACTAGTTTGTATTCCAGCTCCAAATTCTGACACCTAGTCAACTCATATGGAGATGCAAAAATAAGCTAACAAAGAGGCACAAATAAATTTGAGAATTTTGTTGAAACATTTAATTTGATGTGAACTTAAGTTTAGAGAAAAAAGCCTTTTTTGCGCCCAATAAATAAATAAAATCATGCAAAGTGTGAACTTAACGTTGCCAAGAAAGAAGAACTTGTACCGGGGTTAGACAATCAGACTTACAATTCTTCTTCGTTACCAATGAGACGCAATAAGACTATCACCAAACATTTTTTAAAGAAAAATACACTGGATGCTTAGAAATACAGTTGCCTGGGAGAAGATGCATTTAGATCACATTTGAAATTTGAGCATCTTTAGTGAAGACCATACATAGGCAAAAGAAGCAAGAAGGCAGGGCATAACAAAAAACTAAGCGAACTGTTGAGAAGAAGCAAGAGAACCTACGGATGTGACTAAAGTCAAATAGCGAAGGGTTAAATAGAAAATTCTAGTCAACAATTTCTGAAAAGTCAAGATACACTTCAACTTGAATATCAGAACTAGATGTGCGGAACAGGGTCAAGACTGATTTGCATATAGCTGGGTCTAAACTAGAATGGCATAGAGAGAAAAAAAGATGGATTTAGGACCAGATTTCTGTACTGGGGTGAATGCATGACTTTGTTCTGCATTCTGTCCATCATTTGTCCTTTTTGCATTTGTCATCCCGAGTGGGATGGGTATGCCCAGACACGGGTCCTGTGCTCTCCATGCTACTGGAGTCAAGATAGCCTGGCTGATGAAGGTCGATACCCCGAAACCAGTCCTAAGATGCTGGTTTCCAGTAAAGGGAGGACTTGGCCTGGCAGTTTGGGCTGGACAATTCGAACAGTCGTTCCAGTGGGGAACAGGGTCAAGACTAATTTGCATATGGCTGGGTCTAAACTGAAATAGCATGGAGAGCAAAGAAAACGGTGGATTTAGGGGCAGATCTCTGTACTTGGGTGAATGCATGACATTGTTCTGCATTCAGTCCATCATTTGTTCTTTTAGTATATGTGCTATCTGGCATGCAACGCCTTCAGAAGGGAGCTCAGTTGCCATTATTCAGTTAGTCGTCTTCCAAGAATAAGTGTCATCTGCACAGAAAGGTTCAACAGGCTAAACAACAAAGGAAAGAAAACTAGATGAGGCAAGGCAGGTAACTTTTTCATTATCTCAAAATATTTGAGGGCTTCAATGTTCAACTGCAGACTAACAGTTATGAGTTCCAAAAATGTTCCATGAAACAGAGAACGTCCAAGGCTCGGTGGACAGAGAGAAGCCAAAATAAATCCTAACTGGCCTAGTAATGAACATGGGTGTGGTTCAAATTCATTGCTATAAACTGTTATGGTCCAATGCATCTTGTTACACCAGCCACACTTGGGAGTTATTCAAACTCTGTGCTCTGAGAGGGATGAGGAGTAGATCCTACTTAATGATGTGGCTTCACATGGCACCCAAAATTGAAGTCTATGCAGCGTTTTTGTTAAAGAAGATTTTTAATTAATATTTCGGTATCGATCATGATTTGATCAAATAGGGCTGAGGGTGGTACTATTCTTTCTTCCATGGGCTCTGGGCTATTTCCTGGGTCTCATGTATGTCAGAAACCGACAATGGGTGTGTAACAACATACAGTGATACATTTGGGTTCATTGGGCCATCCATTCCTTAGCCACGGTGTCACTGCGCCTGCTGCACCAATGAAAGTTACTTCCCTGAACATACATCATGAAATGCACAACTATTTTTGTTGAATACAATACAAAACTGCATATTGCGGGTTTTAATATGTGTGGTCAGAAATTAGACTTTTTCCAGGCTCCGACACTATGCTTCCATGATGAAATATCTACTCTGTTGGAAAGTAAAGCAAAGTTTTGTGGCACCTCGCTGTAGCAGTACTGGCCACGCAGGTCCTGAGATGGCAGTGGAGCTGTTTTAAGGTCCTCCCTCATGTCTTGAACCATGTTTTTTAGGTCTCGCCTAGCGTTGCAGCGCATGCGCTGCACGCTCAGCAAGATTTACTGTGAACGAGGAGCTTCAGTAGAGGGCTTGAAGCCCCGCCCCTCATTTCCAATGGCTGGCATCGCAGTTTATGCTAAACGGTGGCCTGCCATTGGAAATTAGGGTTTTTGGTTGACGCCCTTTCGCCTGCGAGCCGGACTGGCTCGCCTGCTTTGTTGCTGTCGTAAAGCACTTTGTTAACTTTATGGGGGCCATCTGGTTTGGCTGAGTGAAAACAGACGCTATCAACACGTGCCCCTTTTCTCCAGTTCTTCCATCCCACGTCCCGGAGACGAGGAGGATTTATATTTATCACATTTTTTCCCTCTATAACTTATTACATTTTATCGTAGTCATATATGTCGCAGTGAGCTATACCACAGCATCCTTGTCGCGCTTCAGCCTACACTATGCGCACGACGCTGACGCTAGGCAGCCCGGAGGCCTTTACATTTTGGGGTGATAGCGATGTCCTGTAAGACTCCAGATCAGGGCCTAGGCAGCCACCAACATAGCCGTGGAGTGGGCTGGTCCACAGCGCCATCCTCTGTCGCACACATCAGGAACACCACAAAACTACACCGGAAAAAGGGAAAAACCCCATGTATCTGTTGTTTTAACAATGTACGCATCTCATTCCTGTACACATGTTACCCTGCACAACGCCGCCGGACCTCCGGGTTGCCGGCTGAATGGCTGTGTCCCACCATCAGGAAACGTGAGCTTTGCTTAACTGATTCGCCGCCTGGACGGTGACTGTACATTGTAAGATGAAGCAACTGCAAATAATAAAGGATTTTTTTCAACAAAAAAAAAAATAAAATAACTTATTACATTTTATGGGGCAATTTTAGGTTTTCGGCGTGGTTTCAAAGAAAGTTTTTCAGGGAAAAGAGGATTTCGCAGCCGGACGGAGTAAATAATAAAATAATAACAAACAAAAGAACAAGACAAAGGAAGGAAAGTTAACACTGCAACGCCCAAAGTCGCTCTGGCGGGTTTTGAAGGCGCTACAAAGGTGCAGACAGAGCTGCGCATTCTGCTCTGCATGGCCTTTTGGGCGCGGTCTTCGTGCGAGACCAACACTGCCAACTTCAGCCCGGAGGTAAGATAATTAAACAAATCAGAGTTGTCACTTGGATGCCTTTTTATGAGTTTCTGACATCCTAGTCCTGTCATGACCCCTCTCACTTTTGACAACTTTAGATCGCATCAAGTAGATTGCAGCCCTCGCAGTCCTGTATGGATGGTGGTTACAATATATATTTGTTCATTCTGCTTAATTTAGTTTTTGCCCAGCACTCTCGAGTGTGCGTGTGTTGGGGGAATAGTGATCTAACGTGACTGGGCGGATGTTGGAGTACAACGGGGTCTCCTGGCGAGGATAAGGGGCTGTGGAAGGCGGGCTCTGTGCTGTCAGGGAGGTGAAGTGCTGCTTGGGGGGGCTGGTACCGCATCTCATCTTTTATTCTCAGTCCTTATTCCCTCTACTTAATCATCCCAGTCCCATCCGCTATCCTTCTCCCGCACTTCATCCTGTAATCACCTCTCGTTACGCCGCCCCCCCTTTCCGTCGCCACCATTTCTTCTACTTCATCCACATTCCTCATTCTTTTTCAGCTTTTCTCCGTATGGTTTCGGTCACCTTCATCATTCATGCTGTCAAGCCGCACCCCCACCCCAAGAATCCCCCTCCCTTTACCAACTTTTATACTCCTCATCCCGATTTTTCTCTCTCCCAAACCATTGCTCTCCCTCTCCCATCAACCGCACATGACCCACTCTTTCATCCTTACCCTCTCATCCCTTCTTCTCTTCCTTCATCCTCAGACTCCTCACCGCCCACTCTTTATACGCATCCTTTTCCTTCACCCTCCTCTACATTTGTCGTCCCCCATCACTTCAGAGCGGGTGAAATGAGGACTCAATGATATATTAACCATCCCACCCCCCTTGCACTCTCTATCCTTCCCGTCATACTCTGTTGGTTTCCTTTTTTTTCACCTTTGTGCTCGGTTCTTTTGTTACCGTTGAATTGTGTTCGATGTACATTGACCTAGCCCTATGCACCCATCATAGCCACCTTAATCTCCCCGTCATTCACTCTACCTCCAACCCTCCCCTCCTGCCTCCTCCTCTCTTACAACCTCCCTCTCAGCGGAGAGGGAAGATGAAAGGTTCCCCATATCCCAGGACCAGCGTCCATCCTCCTCTCACACCCCCTCACCTTAGTTTTATCCCCGCACTAGCTCCTCTCTTCCCATGCACTCTTTTCGACACTCATTCTCGCAGACAGTCACACCCACCCTGTCCCTATCAATCTCCCCATTCCCTTTAATCCCCATCCCCACCCTTCGCCGTTATCCTACCCAATCTTCACCCAGTTACAACACTGTTTTTGGTGTAACATTCTCATATGACTCTTGCCCCACCCTGATTGTCCCATATCTTCTCCTCAATTATCCATTTAGTCGCCGATATCTAGTCTGTTGCTGCCAAGGAAACAGTTAATAAAGTCAATGCACACCATTTCCGCATCGTTTCCGAAAATTAAGTATTTGGATTTATCCAAACGTACAAGACTTTTCAGGTAGAGAAGACGTCACACAAAGGGTCACAACGTTAGCACTATTGTGTTATCGTCCACAAAGTTCCCTTTTAATCCACCTTCTCTCTAAATCTCCCCGCTTGAAGATTTGGGCCACTTCCTTCATTGTCACCATGCACGCTTTTTCCAGTATTGGAATTTTCACCAAGTGATCGCTATGGTACTTCTTAGTCGCATTAGGAACAGGAAAGCAAAAAAAACTACAACTCCAAGAAGGCGTTATATTGCCACTCATAAATCCTGCAATGGACACTGTCTCTGGAGACATGAAGGGAGGTGAACAACCGGATTATACCACGCCATTTTCCCTTTAGCCTACTAAATGAGATTGGGTTGGCCATTTGAGGTATTCTATGAAGCTGTTTTAATAATATTACTTTTGACTGCCTTCACATTTTACATTGTGCGAGTTGGCACTGCAGAAAGTTCACCCATTCCAAGATAGCAGCATAATTCGATAGCACGTGACACTGGATGCTGTAAAGGGAGAGGCTTGCAACGCATGCAGATTTGACGTGTTATC
Organism: Triturus cristatus; assembly: GCF_964204655.1. Classification (NCBI taxonomy): domain Eukaryota; kingdom Metazoa; phylum Chordata; class Amphibia; order Caudata; family Salamandridae; genus Triturus; species Triturus cristatus. The sequence goes on from NC_140591.1 coordinate 1,247,610,624, forward strand.
AGGAAGGTGTTTCGGGTGAGTGCTTTTGAAGGCGAAGCGCGAGTGTGCAACGTCTCTCCACGCAATATTTTGGGAGGGTAGAGGTATTCAAAATCACCACTCTCAGGAAATTTTAATCTGACAAGCATTTACAATACAATAGGTCTTGCATTAACGCGAGTTTGAGCTACTGACATTGCAAATAACAATGCCTTTTATTTTTGTTTTTACAACAAAAATAAAAGGCATTGTCATTTACAATGCCAATAGCTTAACCCCTTCAGTGCCCGCCCCTTTCCCCGCCCAGTGCCGGCCGTTGCATTAGCGGGCGGGGTCTATGACGAGCTGGACTCGTCATGGGCACAGCGCCACCGCGGCCCATGACGAGTCCAGCTCGTCATGGGCACTGAAGGGGTTAAACTTGCGTAAATGCGAGACCTATTGCATTGCAAATGCTTGTTTTACATGCTGCAGTGCAGCGCGGGCTGCTGTGCAACCTGGGTTAAAGGTAAAAAAAAAAAAAAATGTAAAAACGCAATGACGGGGTCCGTGCAGGCCACGCACGCCATAGTGCTTTTATTTTTAGGTCTCGCCTGACCCAGCGCATGCGCTGGTCTGGCGAGACTTATTGAGAGGGCTCCAAAAAGTGCTACCAGGCCAGCCTAGAGCTACAGTGCATGTGCGCGGGCGCGCGCGCCGCTTTTACCGCGATTACTTTCACTTTCGCGGCTGCACGGCCGCTTTGATGTTTGTTCGTGATCGCGATCACTTTAACTTGCACGGCCGTTTGGCATAGCCACTAGGTCTCTCTTTTGGGACCTTATAAGTATTTAGTTATGCAACTGTTGCATGGCTAAACACTTATAAGGTCCCAAAGGCGAGACCTATTGGCTATGCCAATGCTTGTTTTTCTTCAAACCATGTTACACAGCAGCTCGCACTGCTGTGCCACATGTAAAAAACATTGACAAAGCTAATAGATTTTGCATTTGGCTTTACCAATGCTGGTTACATCCTTTAGATCGCCCGGCTTCATTTTAAAGCAGCAAAATAGACTCCTTAAGAATGCATCTGCTAAAAAAAAAAAGAAGAAAAAAGTAGTTATCTGCTGCATAAATACCAAAGGGAATAGCATAGCGATCTGGCCCAATGCAATCCTTCATTTCCACCTACAAAGAGGTTTTCTGTCATTGGCAATTAGATTGTTTGGCTTTCCGTGTCAACATATTCTGATTCACCGATGTGCCAGTTGTTGATTACCCAACATTTCTTCCAATTCCACAATTTGAATTATTCTGCACATTTAAGACTACATGTACAATTGCTACTACTCTTTGTGCCTCTCACCACCCTTTGCGTACCTTAAGTGAATACTTAGTGATTTGTAACTGCCTCCTATAGATCATATCCGCACTGCCTTAATGCAACCTTTGGCCACCAAAATGCAGTGACGCACAGGACCACAGGCAGTCTAGCGTGCAAAGACGGTATCATAAGTACCGAGATATGCAGGAGAAAAGTCTGCTAAGAACATAAAGACTGGACCTTTATGGGGCTTAGGGTACAAAGCGGTGTTCACTCCAAGACGCCACTCAACCATCTCAAAGGGTAAGAATTTATAGCAGATGCAAATCAGAACATTCCTTAAAATCAAATATTTTTGCCTTGAACACTTCATCGCCAATCCTTGTTTCAAGTAAATCTTTTAATGAGTAAAACAAACTTCTGTAGCTCACTTGTTGGAGAATTACCTTGCCTTAGTTTGGCCAGACAGAAGCAACAACTGATAACAACATGGCACAGCCTTCTTACCTTCTAGGATAGCCTTGTAGATTCTTAGCAGTTCTCAGTCTAATTACTTGTGTTATGTTTATTTTCAAGCACTTTGACAGACACTTTGTCCATCACCTGATATAATGAAACCTCATTGCTGCGTACGTGTTCGCTGCATGTGTATAACCCACATCATACCAGTCAGTATCAGGTGACGTATCCGCCCCGTTCTTAAATTAGTTTTTTTCTTGAGTTTTACACGGTTAGAGGTATGATGAGCAGTCTAAATCACAAACAAGTACACAAGTTTTCAAAGCATTTGATATTTTTTACATCTACAAATGCTCATCCCTAAACCTTCAACAAGTACTTTCTGGACTCCCTCTCCAACAATACGAACAACTTGATTTTGAAGCATGTTTCTTAAAACACAGCTGAACCCTACGGGCTAGATTTTCTTAAGCACTCTCCCTCCTTAATCAATTTTAGTTTCAGTCATAGAGTCTACACTTACATTTCTGCACAGAGGGTGAAACCTGTGGGCCTTGGAGGGCATTGTAGTTTGTGTGTTGGATACTGCTCAAAGAAACATGATCATATAGGGATTGCCACAGAAACAAAAAGGTAGAAATTGGTAGTTTAAAATTCTACTTCGAAAAGCCTTTGACCAGACCCACTTGCTAACAGAAAATTACATTTTCTTGCCTACATACTTCTTAAAATGGTATTTAAAAAATAGCCACAACCTTATACTGTCTTCATGGACCCTCACATTGCGGTGTCCTATGCCTCAAACAACAAGATGCATTATATCAATGCTGCAATTTGTTTGGTTGGCTAGAGAGTAAAACACATGTTTAAACAGGGTGGGGGGGGGGGGGCGTCGAGTGTTTCTTTTGACATGCCTGGTGGTTCACATAGTCAAATAAGGTCGATGTTAGAATACAAGTGCTACCTGTTCCCCTGCACAGCACCGGTTTAACAAGGAGAAAAGTACTAAAACAAAAATAGCTATCTTCATTGTGGAGGTAAACGGAACAAAGTGACAGTGTGCTACTTTTTTCTCTAGAAAAAGTATATAGCAGAGCCCATTTTACCCTCCCTGCATATTGAGCTACCATTTCATTGAGCAGTCAACAAAATCTTGAAAATCGAATGCATTTCTATAAAAAAAAGTCACAACTAGTATTGAATGCTTCAAGGGCCAATTTAAAAAATTTGGTGAAACCAAGGCTGCATAACTACAGCAAACAGCTCGGAGCACCCACGAATGACGAAGTGTAAGTTGGAAACTAAAGTACAATGTAAGTGCTATTCCACTTTGTGACACCCAGTTAAGCACTGAAGGCATTTCAATATTTTCTCCTAGTAGATGATTTGCAGAACAGAATTACTACAGTGAGAGTTGTTAACTTGCACAGTAAGAATCAAGAGAAAACCAGTCTGGCTGTTCTGTCCTCATTACATAGTACCTGGACTGACACAGCCTATGGGAAAACTAACCAACGCGGATGCCGATGTATGGCCCTGGAACGAAGCTGCTTGGTCAAGGACCTTGTTGTTCAGTAATCTCTCCCACTTCAGCTGCATGCTCTTCTTCTATAAACCATTCCATCTGAGGTGTGAATGATTTATGCATCAGCAGAATTCACACGCTTCAATGTAAAGGCAGCTCCTTGGTAGCTGGTAATCTGCACGCTCCCCTTGTACACAAATCAGAGCATCATAAAAATAGATATTTCTTGCTAGGAGTGACAAAATGGTATCTAACTAAGCAGGGGGTTGATAAATAATGACTTATAATATAGATCTATCTATCATACACAAACATTAAATGTTCAGCAGATAGTCTACTGCTATTTTGCAGCAAATTCAAATGTATAGGTTTGGTTAACTCGTCGACAAATGTTTTGGCTAGACCTGGGCAAAATTTCCATTATGCAGTCATAATCTCGCAAATTTCATGTTGAGAAAAATTCCACCACTACACCACGAGGTGTAATTACACCGCCTTTGCGGCAACATTTTAGCTTGGGAAAAAAATGGATGACCAAAACCAGAGTGGCTGTTGTTCATGGCACTTCTATTTTTCATGGTTTTTTTTAGCACAAAATGTACACTTGCATCCAAAATGGAAGCCTACTGCGCTAAAATATAAGACTAAATGCTGGTTTTGCTTTGCACTTTTGTGGAATTTTGTGGAATTACCTAGCTTGGGCAAGCTTAATTCAGTGCACGTCGCCTTTCTCAAGAACCCAAAAAGAAATAATTTGTTCATAGAATGCAACCCAGATAGCAACTGAAAAATCACAGACTAACCCCCAAAATCTAAATGTTGAGGGTCCACATATCAATTAGTTATTTCAATACCTTAGGGTATATCTAATACAGGCAGAAAATGTATAAACTTCTTAGAAGGCAATAGCAATGCTAATAAGCTTAACATTCAGTAAAACCATTACCACTTTAAAAGTACTACAGAGCACTCTAACGTTTGCCTGTAACATAGTGATATTACATTTTCAACGGATAAAAAAAAAGCCTCTGCCACTACACTTAGCACTAAACCCCAATGTAACAATGTGTTTGGGCCAGAGCAGTCCTTGATCTGGACCATTATTATATCTCAATATCAGTGTAAACCAGAGCAGCACTGAATATGTGCAGCCTATGTGTTGTTTTACAGACTGACTTTCCAGAATGTCTCTCACTCACATGTGAACCCAGTCTCATCTGGAGAGAGAAAACAACGAACTACAGCACTGCTGGAATATAAAACCTACACAAGTGCAGATGTTTTGCTGAAAGAAAACTATTTAGTCAATAAAAATGGTTCAAGAACTAATACTCTATTGATCTAGTTATGTATCTATTTGTGTGTACACTATCTACACGCACGCACACGCAAGCATGCATATATACCTACATGCATATAACGCATATAGCTAGTGCTAGAAATCAGATAGAATCAAAAAAGGGGATAGTACGATGGTCCTTCATTTAAGTCTAAAGTTTCAACCTGACAGAAAATAAGCGATTTTAGAATATCCTGGTAAAAAAAAAAAAAAAACACTGTTGAGCCTATTCACAAGTAGACGGAGCTAACTGTGTCAGGCAGTTAGTGGCAGAAGTGTTAAATAATGGTCCCGAAAAGTTGGATTCATTCAGACCATTAGCTGTGGCAAACCACTGCTGCAGAAAATGCTTGTCCAAAACCATGATAACGGTGGCCTATGTCCCTGACACTCTGCTGCAGCTCTATTCAGCACTCAAGCCTGAAACCTGCACAAGAGCTGGCATAATCAAACTTGAAGACAAGTATGCTGGACAAACTTCATTGTCCTTTGACGAGCTACGTCAGGGATATAACCTACCAGCGGGTCAATTCCTGACCTCTGGTGCTGTTCCCCTAGCTCTTAGAAACGTCTAGAAATGCGGCACTGCCAAACATAAGTGCATACAACAATGCCAGTGGTGTTGACACAAGGAAGGGGCCTAAAGGACACTACGATGCAATTTATATTGCGCTATAGCTGAACAGATCAGAATTCTAAGGAACGACGGGAAATAGTTCTGTCTGGACAATTCACCGATAAGGAATGTGTACAGGTTCTTGACTTGCTCTTGAAAGTCTCTAGGAACACGAAATTTAAATTAGTCCAACATAAAATAGCACATAGAGCTCACCGCAAACGACTCAGAATTTACCCCGAATCCATGGACAAGTGCCAGAAATGCTCTCAGACGTCGGCTGATTTAATTCACATGTTCTAGGGCTGCCCGACCGTCAGCGATATTGAAGAGAGATCGTTTAAGTGCTAGATGAGATTACACCCGAGAACTGAATTAAGATTTAGAACCTTGCCCCAGCCAAAAACGTTAACAACTAGATTAACTGCTTTGGCACGTTGGTAGCCAAACAACAAGTCGCTATGGCATGGAAGACCTCGTATACTTCTCCAAATGAACTGTCGTTAAGGGAGATATACAAGTGGGCTGAGGCAGATAGCGAAGCTTTGTTGTCAAAGCATAAACAGGTCCGTCAGACAACTGGGTGAACGTCGTGAGAATGATACATGCACACCCTGAAATTCAAAATGATCAAAGACTTCTGGCGATCGCAATCATGATGGAGTAGTTCCACTTTGTTTTCCAACAGTAAGCTTGCACAGTTTCTCACGGGAAATAAGATGTTCCATTCCTACCACCCTCAATCAGTGGACAGTGGAGTCTGAAATAATACGGAGACTGTGTAACTATTGCTTTCTAACCATGCACCTACCTTGCCTTGAAGTTAGGACCCTACTATTTGTTCCTTTTAATAATTATCAAGCCTGACGCTGTAAATGATGTATTTTGCAAGAAAGCACTAAAACCTGGCAGAGTTAATGTGTTGTATTTGTTTAGGTGGAGTGCGGAACTAAACACCGGGCCTTTATGAATATGTTTATCTGTGCCAACAATTCATAAAACCCAATAAAGAAATGAGAACAAAACAAAAACGGGACAAAACGTGGTGCTGTCTGGATGCGCGCAACCATTCTTAAGAGGCCCAGACTGCTGACACTACCCGAAGGATGTCAGACCAAGCAAGAAAGGTGCCCCTCAGACAGTGAGCAGCTTGAGCAGACAGAGGCTGGCCAGAGCTGGAGTCACATGGCATGGGACTTGGGGTTAGAGGTCAGCCCTGACTACAAACCGAGGTAGTGGAGACCCATGTGGAATGGGAACAGAAAGCCGACCGCTCTTCTACCCTGTCCACTGTGGGTCCCACCGCAAATGGGGAGGGTAAAGAAGAGGAAATGCAGACTCTTTATCACCAGCTCCCCTGACCTGGGATGCACACTTGCAAATTCGCTTAAGGGGCAAAGGTGTCCTCCACTGGGCAGAGTGGGCACGGTGTAGCTGAACGGCGAGCAGCCCTGATGTAGCCCACGAATCATGGACACAAAAACTGAGTGGGGAACTGCGGGATGCAGCGTAACTAGTGGACAAAGACCTAGGCACAAGAACATTAAACTTAACGGGCAAGGAGCCCACTCGCTACTGGATGCACGGCTCAGGACTGACACATATGAAGCAACTTGGTCTCAATCATTTTCCACACCCAACAGGTTACCTCTTACCAATATGCATCAGTACTCCCTACAATGACTCTTGGCACAGAGGAGGTCATAGAAGATTAAGAGGCAGAACAAAAACAGATACATGCTAGACTGAGTCAGAAAGAGGAATAGACTGTGGCAATTCACTTGTCACCCATATTGCCCCGCCCACCTTGAATGGCCCAAGACACGACCTGGAAGGGCAACAGGGGCAAAGCATCCATCACACTGAGGGAAAATCAAATGGGAATCTACCAGTAGGGTACCGAAACCATAGTGGTAGCAACCCAGCAGCAACAAGACCTTTTCTCCCCTTGGACTGTTGGGGCAACAAATCTGAACACAGACACTCTGGAAAATGGTGAAGATGGCCAAACAGAGGGCCATTAAAGACAGTAAACACACCACAAAAATGCAGCTCCTGTCAAGTCATTCATTACTTATGGCAATATTACATCACGCCAAACGTGAAAACGCACATCGGTCTCAACAGCAGGATAAACTCAACACAGTCTTAGCATTCAGCATCACAAGTGAAGCCCTGGAGGCAAAGTTAGGTAGGGTTCAGGGGGATAGGTGTAGGAGAGCAGGATCTGCTTCTTATAGTTACCCCCACTTTTTGCTGATGTATCACTGTTTGACTTAGACTGACTGGGATCCTGCTATTCAGGATGCCAGTCTATCTGCTTTCTCCACTAAATTGAATGCATGTACTCTAGGTACACTCCAGATTGGATACTGGGGTACCCTTATCAGTCCCTAGTATATGGTTCAACATGTACCCAGGGCACAGGTAACCCAGAGGCCTCCCAGGGGCTGCAGCATGTATTGTGCCACCCCTGAGAGACCATTCAAAATGGCACCACAGGTCTGCTACTGCAGCCTGTGTAAGGTGGTGCATGCACCCCTTACTTAGATATAGGTTACCTATAACTATTCTAAATCACTGCACTTATAAACTTATCAGTCACCCCTATGGCAGGCCTTATCAATCCTTTAGGCAGGGTGCTGGGTTTTATATGAGCGGGTGCCCCTGCATGAGCAGAGCCGCTCTGCATCCTTCAGAACCTATTTTCCGGGGTTGTCTGTGATGCAGCCAACCATATATATTTAGGTGCATTATAACCTCGCGGTAAACGCTAACTTTAAAACGGCTGCTTAGAAACGTGTTTGGTGTCAACCACCTTGGAATCATACCTCCCCCACCAGTAACTGGCGGGGGAGGTATGATTCCACCCTTCTAGAGGAACTTATGTGAAACACCGGTACACCCGGTACCAGCTTTCTCGACCTGGGCATCACAAAATGGATGCTGCCAGCCACAGACAAGTCTGCCCTCCTGATGCGGAGCCAAGCTCGAGCAGAGGAAGGCCTGACAATAGGTTTCCTGTCACAGGGAGGTGTGACCACCTCCCAGATACACTTCAGTGTATTGGGGCTGGGTGGGTGCACTCTGAGAATGCCAGAAAGACTGCACTGGGGGCACATTTGGTGTCCCTGTGCATAGTGCAGCTCAAACCAGTTGCAGGAGCCATTTGCTCCTGCTCTGGCGCGAAACTGGACAAAGGACATGGGTGTAGCCACCCCTCTGTCCTGACCCTCCCATAGGTGGGTCCCCAGAGTTTATCCAACCCCTTCCTTGGGTAGAAAGTAGGAACCCTGACTACGGGACTTTAGATTTTACCTTGACTAAACTCTGCAAGCAGAAACCACGTACTTCGATGGTCTACACTTCGCTGGACGACAGAAGAATCTCCCTTGGAGTAAAGGAGTTACTCCCCTGCTATCAGCAGTCACCTAAACGCATCTGACCAGTTTGCATCTCCCGAGCTCCTGAGGACTCCGAAGATTTCTGCAACACAGGAGGTGGGTTCCAGAGCGTCTCGGAGGTCGATCTGCTCTCTCAGCAATCCTGAGACCAGTATCCCTCCTGGGGACTGTGCAACCCGAACCCCTGTACACCGTGTACTTTTGCAGCAGCATATGCTTTTTTTGCGATCCCCGAGGCAGTGCTTTGAGCTACGTGTAGTCCTGACCCCGAGCAGTATTTCCACCGAAGATTTCCAGTCTACACTCCACGAGTGCTCCGTAGGCTGGAATTTCGTATTCAGCTCGAGGTCCCTTCGCGATCCCTGGTCCTTTGGCCTGTGGGTCCCTGGGAAGGTAACTTTGAATTTCCTTGGGCTTCCCTGGTTGCTCCAGACGTTCCCTGACTCCCCATAGCTTGGAGAGTCCCCAGGACCTTGCTGGTCCTTACCGTAACCTGTTTCCTCTGCCCGCGTGAGTTGTCGTTGCCAGGGCTTGTTGGTGTTCAATCCGGACAAGAAGAGTTATAAATAACCTACCATGAATTTGAATTTGAATTTGAAGGGTTTTGTATAGCGCTCGTACACCTGGCGGTTTCTTGGCGCTCACTGGTAACAGCTACTCAATCGGTCGGAAGAGGGGGGGGGCGGTAAAAGGGTCAGGATGGGAAGGCTTGGGTAAAGAGAAAAGTCTTGAGATCTCTGCGGAAAAGGGGGTATTGAGTGCAGGATCTGAGGGTCAGTGGGAGAGAGTTCCAAAAAGCTGGGCCCGTGGTAGCGAATTTGGAACCACCCCATTTCTTCCGTTTGAAACGGGGAACCACGAGAAGGTGGTGGGAGGAGGATCGGAGGTCTCGTGATGGGGTGTAGGGTTGAATAGCTGAGTTGATAAAGGAGGGGGCGGATCCTGTCCTGGCTTTAAAGATAGTACAGCCGAGCTTGAATAAGACGCGCTGCCGGACAGGGAGCCAATGGAGGGAAATAAGAAGAGGGGTAACATGGTGTGATTTGGAAAGGTTAAAAACCAGCCGAGCTGCCTGGTTTTGAACCAGCTGGAGGCGCCTCATGAGGTAGTCAGGCATGCCATGGTAGAGGACATTGCCATAATCTAGGCGAGATGTCACCATGGCCAGTAGAATTAGTTTGAGCGCGTCTGGGGCAAAAAAACGTGAGACTCTGCGGATAGTTCTGAGTGAGAGAAAGGCTGATGACACCACGACAGAGACTTGGGAGTGTAAGGAAAGTTGGTTATTGATTTTGAAACCAAGGGTTTTGACAGAGGATACAGGAGTGGGTGGGGGACCTAGTGATGGGGGCCAGAAGGAGGGGGACCAGGGACTGGAGCAACCACCTGTCAACACCAACTCCGTCTTATCGGGGTTGAGTTTCAGGTGGTTGAAATTCATCCAGTCCTGGATAAAGGTCATGATGGACTGAACCTTGGATATGGACTCTGGGGCAGAGGAAAGGTGAAAGATGAGCTGGAGATCATCTGCATAATTGTACACAGAGACCTCCAGCTGCTGTAAAGCAAAAATAAGAGGGGCGATGTAGAGATTAAATAAAAGGGGGGATAGTGAGGAACCTTGGGGTACACCGCACTGGATGGGTAACGATTCCGCAGAGAACTCTCCCAGACGAACCGCCTGAGTCCGACCGCTCAAGAAGGAGGACAGCCATAGTAGGGCTGATCCTCGGATTCCCGCCGCCTCGACCCGTGAAAGTAAGATGGTATGGTCCACGGTGTCGAATGCGGCGGAAAGGTCTAAGAGGATCAGGGCATGACACAATCAACAGATGAATAGGACACTGTGGTCCCCGCCACTAAAAAAATACATTAGCATGTAACTGTATCTTGGAGGTGGGCGCGGCCTAGCCGAGGATGAAAGTGGTCGGGGCAGGCCTTGCCTTTTAATACTTTCCCTTACCTCAAGGCGATGATAAAAAGTTTACCCAAGTAGTGGATATGAGAAATTACATTCTCAACCAGCATAAACTGGGAAAGTTGAGAGAGATATGCTGTCCTGATCAAAAAATTGAGATGCCTTAATCACACCAAGTATGTTGCATGGATGCACACAGAGGGCCAGAAGCATAGTTGCCTACCAGTTTGCTAGCGAAACCAGAGTCAAAGGACATACTGGTCACACAGGTAATAGACTGACAAAAACTAGTGCATAAACACAATTTGAAATCAAGCTTGCCTTTCTAAAATATTAGACTGGTCTATATGCATCTTCACCTGATAAAGAGGCATTCTTAGACTTGGTGGTTCTTTTTCGATTACCTGTAGAGAGTCAAGAGGCCCTGAACGCCACAATAAGTTAAAGAAGTGAAAGTGGCGATTGGAGATTTGGTTGGAGGAAAGGCACCGGGATCTGACAGACCGCAAACAGAATTTTACACTGCGTTAACCGACCTGCGAGCACCCTGCCTGGCAAATATGTATGGGGCCACCTGTGAAATAGGCTGTATCCCCGGTAGAACTAGGGAGGTGTTAATAGCCACCCTGGTGAAGTCCCAGCAGGACTCAGTGCAGATAGCTTCTTGCTGCATATTGTCCATGCTCAATAAGATTATACAATTTTGAGCAAAACCACAGCTGGTAGCCTTTACTACTTGTTACTCACATTTGCCATCTATGACCAACAATGGGTTTACATCCAAACGCAACATCTCGCAGAATCTTAGGTGCATATTTAAAGTTATGGGCAAAGCACTTATGCAAAACCAACAAGAAATGGTAGACTCTGCTGACATAAAAAAGTGCTTGACACATTGATCTGGCTCTACCTTGTCACTGAACTCCGTCGAGTGGGCTTAGAGGGAGATATAATACGGTAGATCTCCCTCTTGGATGCTATCCCCACTGCCAGAGTTAGGACGGTTAGGAGTATGAGGTGCACCATGGCACAAGACAATAGGGCTTCATATAGCCGATGTCATTAACTAGCAATGGAACCCTTCTGCAGGCAGGGAATGATCAGGGTATACAGACACTGGGCAAGTGTTGGACTTGGCCCTTTTTGCAGGGTCATCCAAGAACTTTTTTGCCTTCCTCCTGGTATTTTTTCTGACCTGATGTTGGTGGTTTTATGAGTCTGGGCACTTTCTCACTGCTGTCCAGTATAAAGTGCATGTGCTCTCTATGGTAAACGTGGTAAATTAAATGCTACTGGTGGGCTTGAAACGCTGCTTGCGCCACCCACCAAAGTAGCCTTTCAAACCTGTCTCAGGCCTCTGTCATTGCAGGGCCTGCGCGGGCAGTTTACTGCCGCTGTGACGTGGCACATAAAGTGGGTGCCACGTCTGTGACTCCCCTTTTATTACATATCAGTCAGCCCTAAGGTAGGCCCTAGCTAGCCCTATGGGCAGGATGCGCTGTAGGTAAATGGTAGGACATTTGCCTTGCATGTCTGGCTCTGGATGACAGGGGCTGGGAAAGAGTGTATTCTTTTTATGAAAGAATCACAACCCCAGTGAAGTGAAATAGTAAAAACTCAAATGTAGGTAAACTATCAGTGCCTGGTGCTTTTATACGTGCCCTTTGGACCCCAGTGAGAATATGAAAGTCTAATTCTCACCGTTAAAAACCACATTCGCCCCCAGTCTGGCCTGCATTTATGTAGGCCAGTTTGAGGAGAATGTTGTATATCACGCCTCCAATCCCTTCAGAGGGAATATTTCACTTTGGAGGAGATATATTGATGATGTCCTCTGTATCTGGACAGTTACAGAGGACCATCTACTGGCATTCCTAACATGGCTGAATCAGACTGATGAGTGCCCACGGTTCACCTGGTCATTTAGTAATACATCTGCTGTGTATTTAGATGTAGACATTACAGCTATGGAACAGAGCTTGGCCACTAATGTCCATCAAAAGCCCACAGATAGGAACTCCCTTCTTCATTATCGCTCGTTCCATCCCAGAGCCCTAAGGGATAATCTCCCAGTGGACCAGTTTTTGCGACAACTTGTAAGTTTATGGAACAATCGGAACAACTGGTGACCAAGTTGAAAGAAAGGGAATATGCTATCAAAATCATCAAGCAAGCACATAAGCGTGCTCTAAATACTCCACGGGATGTTTTGTTGGAGAGGAATGAAAAGCAGAAAAATGAGTGTCTCCCCATAGTCACAACATTCGATCCACTTTCAACAAAAATGAGACAGATAGTGAGGGAAACATTGGTCTATTCTTGACACGGCTACTAGTAAGATGCCACCTTCACGGTTTACATTTAAAAGAGCGCCCAACCTAAAGGATAAACTTGTCCACACCTGCACTCCCATAACAACACAATTAACCAACCTTCCATCTGGTCACTATCCGTGTGGGGGATGCTCAGTTTGTAACCTCACTCAGGTCACTAACAGTGTCATTTTGCAAGGTGGCAAAACTTGGGTCTTGAACAAGTTTAGTAATTGCAACACAGCTAATGTCATTTATAGGTTGTCCTGTAGCTGTGGGTTGCATTACATTGGTTTAACCTCCCGGAAGGTGAAAGTCTGTATACAATAGCATTTGAGCACTCTCAGGGCCAAAAAGTTGACAACCCGATTGTTGCAACACTTTAATGAGAAACAACATGACCAGAGGGATCGGAGATGGACGGTTCTTGAGAGAGTGTTGGGGGAAACTCACAATATTTAATCCCTTTTGGCAAGAAAAGAGGCGAAATGGATTTTTTCAGAGCAAGCAGATCAGGTTGGATTGAATGATCCGATTGAATGGAACAGAATCAGCAGACGCTGAAAATCAGATGTCTTGTCTATTTGATGATTTCAGACACCAGTACCTTCTTATCCTGTGGGTCCCCTTTCTGCACCATAATGTTTTATTACTAAATGAGGCAGCCTGATGGGGCCGTAAATATTGATAGACATCACGGTTGCATGTATTTTGGCCATGCCGAGGACTCATTTGTATAGGGTGAGGATGCCGAAAATAGCTTGATAAGGGGTCTGCCTATACGTTGTGGGGAGAGATATATGTGTGAGAGACATATATAGGAACATTCTTAGCCTCTCATGTGGGCTTTTGTTCTATCTTTTTTTTTCCCCAGGAAACTCTCCTAGTTTTTGGGTTGAATATGAACCACTACCCCATTATCTTTTTGAAGGTTTCTCCTCGCTAGTTCTGTGAAAGCAATTTGTTTTTGCTTCCACGATCAATATTATGGGCATGACACGAAGAATAACAATAAAAAAATCATCAACTGACTATTAAAAATAAAGCTTTAATGAACATGTGTTTCCCACATATAACTATTTTCAGGAGTAATAAGGGGGAGTGCTAGTACCCTCTAGAGGTAGGCACCTTACGATTGGCATGATGCTATTAATTAAGGCAGTGGTGTGTATTTTGAAATGTGTTATTTGAACACATATGCACTCCCTTTTAAAAGTCTTCACTTTCATAATATGTGATGAGTGTATTCAATTCAAAAACTTTCCCGCGTCTTCGCTCAGTCACTTCCTCCACTTTAAGATGGCCGCCATTCACGAATGCACTGATGCACATCCATACGGGTTGTTTTGATGTAGGATGGGCGGGGCCATTTACGTCCTTAAGCCGTGCGTGTGTGAGCTCTATGACGGAGCTGCACACACGCCGGTGGGACGCGACAAGGATGAGAGGTGTAAATGCGGAAGAGTTTGGCACGCTTTTCAAATGTTTTAAATGGTTCAATGTTTAAACATGTGGATTTTCGGAACGTATCACTAAAATTGTGGCAGGCGGCCGAGAGTGTTTGAGGGATGTGCGGACTTGGATGGGTTTTGGAGGTAATGTAACCCGATAGATTTTATTTAGCCATGCCTTAAAAAAACGTTATTGGTAGACCAGCGTTCATAATTTCGATGCGGAGGTCTTAATGCATAGATCTGACTTCAACAAGCTGTTCAATGAAAGGGGTCTTGAGACTGCACACTCCATTTACGAGAAGTTGAGCTTCACGAATGTCAGAGTATTGTCTTTGAAAAAATGTCGATTGCAAAAAGGTCACAACATTGAATAAGATTAAAAGGACAGGTTATGAGATAAAATGTCTTGTTCTATATATTTGTAGGGGACGAGACATTGGGTAGTCACCCCAGGGGCACGTGATTAGAGGACGCATGCTCCAGTCTGAAGACGGTTGCAGGTACGAGGAGACTTCGCAACCGATTGGTAAAGATGGATTTGTGTATATGTTTCAGAACAAACTTGTTGATTATATTATGTCCTCTTAGTAGGCAGATGGATTTTACAACTGGCATTCCTTGTGTCTTCTTTTAATATACCATCAGAGGTTTTAGGTGAATCTCGCGTGAAGTTGATTTGGAACCCCAACAGCCCTTAAGAAGTTGCGTGATGGTTCAGCAACGAAATATGTTGGCATTATAGAGTTGATTATGGTTTGATTGAAACCATTTTTAATTGTGGAAGCTTACAGCATTCAATAAAGTTATGTCAAGGCAGTAAGCTTCACCGGTTTTCAACGGTGAGAATTAGACTTTCATATTCTCACTGGGGTCCAAAGGGCACATATAAAAGCACCAGGCACTGATAGTAAAAACTCAAATGTAGGTAAACTATTTCACTTCACTGGGGTTGAGATTCTTTCATAAAAAGAATACACTCTTTCCTTTTTCCACACGGAGTAAGAGCAACCTATGATGATAAGTGGGTGTGCTGGCGAGTACCAGCCAGCAACCCCCTTGGTGTTTACTACTGTGAGGTGCCCTCTCTCCTTTCTCACACTTTCTTTAACCATTTCTTGGTGGAAATTGCGTTATGATGGTTTTTATGACACTTTTAATTTGATACACCACGACTCTTTGAGTAGTGATAGGGAACACACTCTAGGGAATTAGAAAATATTGGAAACCCTTTAAGTGTCTGTGGGTCAGGCTATTTGTTGTTTATAATGTACTGAGTGGGGGGCGGCCTGGCCCTTCTTTATTCCCCCTGTGGCTCCTATTGTGTTGCCTGAATAGGACTGTGCCTGCCTTCCACAATGCTGGCTGCACACCCCTGTGGTGTGTCTGGGGCCAGAGGCTACACTAACAAAGGAGGTTGTTGTGCACTGTAAAGATGTTTTTAAGTGCCCCCACAGAACTGGTTTTGACTGGGCTTAGGCCTGTGCCAGGGGGAAGAACAAAGACACTGACTGTTATAAATATTGGGGCTGTGACCCCATAAAAGGATGCGGTTGTGCTTACTTGGGACTTGTGGTCGGCAGGCTGTTGGGCGCCCGGAGGAACCGCTATGAAGGACTTTCCCTCTGCTGGAGGGCATTGTGAGCTGGCCTGCCTAGGCCCAGCTTTGCCCTGTGTGCTGACCTACCAGCTGGAGCCTTGCTGGTGCACCTGGCCTTGAGGAGGCTCAGCGCAGGAGAAGTGTTTTTCTGCCAGGGGAAGCTACAAGCGCTGCCTGCTCCCTGTACGGTCTTCAAGTGGGAGACAGGAGGGGTGCTTCAGATTTATCGATTTGCCCTGCCCCGGTGTGCTGGAGTCGCTGTGTGGGATTGTGTTGCCGTAGTGGAGAAATCTGTACCGCTCTTGGAATGAGACCTGTGGAGCTGGACTACAGGAGCTGCAGCTCGCTGCAATGTAGCAGGAAGGCAGCCCCCACCGCAAAAGGAAGTCAGACAGCTGTTGCCTGGTTGTGGGCTGGGCTTCCATACAGAAAGCCGAGAGCCCGCGTGCTGCTGGAGCGTGAGGGCTCCGCCGGACGACGCGGGTTTTGCAGGGCATCAGGAGAGGCAGACGGAGAGCCCCACTTGGTGACTGAGGCTGCCGGAAGCGAGAGGAGAGCCTCACAGGCCCCAAGCAGACTTCGCTCCAGATTCCCCCACAGCAGCCCTTTATCAGTCAGAGGAGGAGAGGAGAGCGGAGGGGTCGCAGCACCCTCCCTCTCCCGGCCGGTGCGGTTCGGCGTGTCTAGTTATTGTTCTTAACCTGACCCGCGGCCGTAAAATGCTCTGCATTGTTGGAGCTGCACCGCATAGTCACGGGCAGCTGCACCCAAATTTGATTTTGGGGCATTTACTCTTGGCATTGGGACGGGGCAAGACCTCGACGTAGGCCCCCGGGTCCCACTGGGGGAAGGGTCTCCACAGAATTCCTGAATTCCCTGGGGGGTAGGCGAGTGAGTGCCAAGTAGCCCACGAGCATTACCGCATTCCTGTATGAAGGTGGGCAGAAGGCCCAGAAGCCTACCAGGAAGGAATCAGGATATTTAGCAGCAGCTCGAAGGATGGTGCAGTGAAGGTGTCATTGTACTATGGGCACCTACTAGTAATTACTCTAGTGCACCGTTGATGGTGTTTATGCCATACTGTACTGTGTCCTGCCTGATGCATTCATAGAGTATGTACGTTGTTAGCTTTTACTATAGGGCACTACTGCTGATTATTTTCTGCATATGCTAAATGTACCCTTACCAGTAGTTACTGGTTGTCTTCACTAACTCTGAATTGACCCGTGGTCAATTAATTTTGACCAAGGGAGGTCTAGGTGTATCAGACTATGAGCTTTACTCAGGCCGTGTAGCTACAGTGGGTTAAACGATGACTCAACAAGGTACATCAAGACAACACCAGGATGACACTGCAGAAAATATATGACATGCCCCAACCAACCTTTTCAAAGCTATGGGAATGACCAATAAAAATAACTTACATCTTCCCTGAACAGCTCTTAGCTGCTGCCAGAGATGCAGAATCAAGACCCCATCAGCGCAACCATATACACTAGCTATGCTGTTAGTGGGTTTGCCTAAGACCTCAGGCTACTTCAAGGTTGGGCAGATACGCCTGTGGAATGATGCTGGAGTGAAAAAAGTGGGTGACAGCTTTTAAGCCCAGGAGCTGAAACACCGACAGATTTAACAGAAGACGATGGGCCACCAATGGGGCAATTTATCCTTCATGGCATGATCAGGCATTCAATAAACAGATGGTGAACAACACTGAATCCCAGACGCATGACATGGCCCAATCCTATTCGCGATGGGTTAGGACCAGAAGCAATTGACCTGGTCTTACAAAACGCAACAATCCATGACTTAGCCACATGTGGCTAGCATTGGACCGAATTCGGAAACAGAGCTTGGGAAGGAATTCGATGATCAAGAGTAGAGGGGCAGTCCTGGGACACAAACACAGGGTCTCAAGAAAAACTCAATGTATCTTCCTACATCAAGAACATTTAATTCCCAAAAGGATCAATAACGTACAATGGATAGAGGCAATTTTATGATAAAACAGAGACTGCAGTCAGACGATGAAAGACCCAAGGACTAAACCGAAGTAGGAGACACAAACCTCTTCCAAAGAGGTCCACTCGTATATAGCACAGCTCTGGGCTTAACATAACTTCAGGGACGCAGAAAGCAAGCACCTGATGAGCAAATGATGAACAGATGAAACGATACATTTGATTAACACACTCACTTGAGCCCCCACAAACAGACCAAGTATTTCAATAATATAGCAATAAGAATGAAATACCATACAGCAATCCAGACTGGCACACCTACTTAGTAAAATATGTTGAATGCCGAAGAAGAACTAAAGAATAAATCCTTAATTGATATAGCCTGTGGCCATTTTTATCCTGTTTTAATTATTGCTGGCATTACCTTGCAATCAGGATGAATGTAGATTACACGCAGAAAATGAGGCTTTTTATAATATTTAAAAACAACTCTAATTGAGTTTTAGAAAGGTGGGTCACTTTAATACTGAAGTCATTTTGGTTAGAGTCATTGATAAAGTTCTGGTGCTGGAGCTTGCAAACTCAACAGAATAAAGTAGAGGACCGATGAATGCATTGAATGCACTCGATTATAACATTTTAATATCTGAAAATGTACTAAACAATACATACAACGTGCTGTCTTGTTGTGTTCTCTGTCCAAGTGAGCACCAGTTCTGTTATGACGATGCTAGTAGCAGAAACTGCTGACCAGTCCCAAGACTTACAGTCACAAGTAGGCACGCAGGCACATTCCATTTAATTCTAAATAAACTGGCTGATTACCAAGTTCTGCAAATGTAAATCTTTAATGCGTGAAAAATTAAATTTGCTTAGTACAATGTATTGTCTTCTAGCAAAACATCAAATCATTTGAAACGTATGCTCTCCAATACGCTCATAACTTCAATAGGTTCCATCATTTAAAACTCAAAAGCCCAAAGCATTTCGGTCAACATGATCCTTCATCGTGGGAAACTAAAAACATAAAAGCAAACCATTTAGCAATGCACAGTATTGGGGACCAGTACATCACACCTCGTGAACCAATTAGCAAAGATGTGACAGACTGTGTTGAGCGGAAGGAACTTCACTACATGTGTTAATGTAATGCCCATCATATTCTGCTATCACATGTTAGTAAAAGTGCATGTTCACTGCCAAAAAATATATTGGATGTTAACAAGTCGAAGGTGGAGGTATCACAAAGTCAAGAACAATGGTGGTATGTAACCGCGTGCGTTAATACCAGTAGTATTACGCTATCATACGTATGTTAGTAAAACCACATGTCAACTGCCTAGTAGTGCCTGAAGTTATCAAAGGTTGACCAAACACTACTAAATATATATCCCAATGTCAATGGCCGTCATACCTTGTTAATGTCTGCAAAAAACTGCTACAGCAAGTCAACCGCCAATAAAATATAAAGCCACCAAATGCAAATTTCCTTTGAAAATCTCAAAAACCACATGCCGGCAGTTTGTAACAATGAGATTATAAAAATCACCTTGGATCGTCATGCCTGTGAGCTCAGTAGCACCCCATGCAGATAACCAACGTACACGCATCTTGAACCTGATCAGTGCACGTGGGTCTAGATGGAAGTGTTCAGCCTGCCGTGTACCCGGAAACAATCAAACACAGTAGATATCTAAAACTCTTTAGTTAGAGAATCATTTGAGAACAATAGAACACCCTCCCCTGAATAACAATGACAAATCAACAGAATGCCATTGATGTGCCGTGTACACGGTTATTGGTGTCTTCTGTGAATGCATCATCCCACATTGAAAGTTTTTCCCCTTTACCCCATAAAGATATTATCATACGTGGGTATACACAAGAAATTGTTGGTTGAGCTTAGCAATCACATTTCCAATATTAAGGCATTTGCAGCAATACAATACACCGATTGCATGCAGAGAGCCTTCTTTAATCCTTAAAGTCCATTGTGATTTAGGAGATACAGACCGCTAATAATACCAATTATAAATGTACATGACATTTTGTAGCCTTGAGAAAGTGCTCACATTTACCTACTCTGGTTAAAACGTGTTGGCTACAAGAAACGTATTGAGCAAACTAGAGTTAAGCTATAATGACTGACAATTAATAAAAGGAAACTAAACATGGAACAAGTGTTTCTTTTCTTCAAACAAGGAGCTGTGAATTTAATTGCAATTAAAATAGAGTGGAAATGTGTCCAATCTTACTCACCATACACTGGACATGCATATTTAAACCTGAATGGGAAGTAATAGCTCACCCTCCACCACAATAGATATGGATTATCTGTGGCATTAAGAAACGCACCCACTTAACCCTCTACCTGTAAGCAGTTTTTACAGAAAACAAAGCAACAACCGAGGTTTTGTCAAGCCGAAACATCGGTGCAGGTAAAGTGACTGCCTGATGGTTAGGACCGCTCAGGCTTTTATCATTTATCATTGAAAGCAGTCGATACGCATAACAACAGTTGGCGTGTTTATCAGGTTTCAATATCATAACAATGACAGCTTCCATTAGCGACTGTGGTAGCTTGCCTGATGCCACAGAGTCCTCACACATTGCCAGGAGATGGGGACTAGAAGTAGAACATATTCCTTATAGAAGGACGTCGTAAGCCTATCTTCTCCCGGCATTTTGTCCCCAGAGAGGCTCTGAATTACCAGAGTTCTTTCGTAAAGGGGGCATCAAGATACCGACAGCAGGCATGGTTGAGCCATAGTAGCTGGATCGTGTCCAGATAGGCTGCCAGAGCAGTCTTGTCAGGTGTGACAAAGGCACAGTATAGCTGAGAGTTGACCGATGCCACTGTCTGTAGTAGAGCAAACAGAACAGATGATGGACGGAACGCTATATTAATCAATTCTGATAATTTGTTTGTGTGGCACTTTTCGTCCTAAGTGAGATGGGTATGCCCAGACGTGGGTTCCTTGCTCACTGAGCCACTGGATTCAAGCTAGCCTGGCTGATGAAGGGGTGTTAACCCGAAACCGGTCCCAGGATGCTTGTTTCCGGTCCAGGGTGGACCTGGCTTGGCAGTTCAGGCTGGACTGTTCCCATGAGGAACAGGTTCAGGACTGATATGCATATGGCTGGGTCTAAACTGGGGTGGCATGGTGAGCAAAAGAGCAATGGATTTAACCCAGATCTCTTGAATGGGGGGGAATGCATGATTTATTCAGCATTCCATCCATCATTTGCTTGCGAGGCACATGGTCTGAAGTAGGTCATCAGGTTGGGTATGACTCACTTGCTGGTCATCGACAGGCTCCATGACATAGGCACTGGCCCATGGCTTGTGGAGCAGAGTGGCAAGCGGCTTGCCAGAGAGGTTGCCCTTCCAGTAGTGCCTTGCAACCGCTTCTCAGTGGAGGTAGTGGGTTTCCTGCTGGGCTTTCTGGTCAGAAGCCAATAGTTTCTCTCGGGGGCAGCAAGGGTTTGCATATTACGCGCCGTGGAGAACTCAAGTTTAAAGGCACAGATCTCCCTTTCTAGTGTGACTAGTTGCGTGCATATTGCCCTGTGTATCCAGATTGTTTTGCTATGCAGGTACCGTCAAATGCCACTTTGAAGCCTGTCCCCAGTATGGATGGGGAGATTACAGAACCCTTGTTGCGGGCATAGTAATCAAGGATGGCTGTCCAGATTTTGTCTCGAAAGACTGAGGCCCAACTGTCAAGTAACAGCAGGACGAGGCCAGTAAAGAGTGGGGGGGGGGGGGGAGTGGTGGGAGTATCTCTAGTAGAATGGGGGCATTGTCAGATAGATTGCGGGGTAAATGTGTGATGTTCATGACTAAGGTAAAGGCATCACATGTGAGCAGCCAATAGTCGATTCTGGAACATTTGCCATGGGTAGGTAGATATGGTACAGGTACCCTCCGCACGGTCAGCGTGTTTTAGTCGCCAGATGTCAGAAGGAAATTGTCGCGCATGAGCGTATGGAGTTGCACCGCGGCATTGGGGTGGGATCATCTGGAGGTGCTGGCGCAGTCTGCGGTGTGATCATGTGGGACGTTAAAGTCTCACACAGAGGACGGCACTTTGGCCCATGATAACAATTAAATGCCAGACTTCTGCTAAAAAATCTCGGCTTTATGTGTTGGGGGCTGTAAACAGAGGCTAGAATGACTGTTTGTGTGTGTAGGGAGCTGGATACAATTAAATATCTCCCATCTCTATCGCACAGTGAGTGGCATGTGTGCCAAGGCAGACCCTTACGGATGAGATGCATCTCGGCTACCCACCCAACCAGGAGGAGAGAGGCAGTCGCCGGAGTTAAATTGAGTTCTTGTAGGAAGCATAAATTGGCATGGTGTCTACTAGTGTAGGTATGTATTAGACTTTCTGCTGATCAGTGAGCCTGCAAACATTCCAAGCTAAAAAGCATAAGGCAGTCATCCCGTGTCTAGGAGAAAGGTGTGGGTTGCGACCGGAATAAGAAGGGCGCTGAACATGCATCCGGAATCGCAGAAAGAGGGCATGGTGCCTTACAAGTGGTGTGGCATGCAAGGCAAAGTCAAGGATAAACAAACAGTCCAACAGATCCATTCCCCACCCACTTCATCCTCCCCAACCAGTTGAGAGTCCCTGCCCCTCCCCCTACCCAAAATCATAGCCCAACAATAACATAGCACACTGGGAATCATCCATGAGGCGGCAGAGAGACAAGCGAACTACCCAGTTGTAGCACAACCGGATGGCAGAAGAAGAGGAGAAGGAACCCATCAGGTGGTCGCTGCAGGTGCGTTAAAGGAAAATTTGGGGACTTGGTCAGTGTGGGTTGTGTCTTGAGAGCCTAGTATCAGACATGACAAATAATCTAAGCGTTGCTGCAGTTGGAGGCATAGCGGCTAAAGCCAGGATATCGGCCAGGTGATCATCTCCTTGAAGGTGGCGTCGGCAGGGTGTTAGCAATGAGGCGTCATCATCATGAGATGTGGGTCCCACTTGAGGGGGGGTCCTGGAGTTCGACAGTTGGCGGGTAAATTTCATCGCTGCTTTAGAGTCCGTGAAATAATTAGGTCTTCTCTGGTGTCGGATCCGTAGCTTTGCCGGATACAATAAGGAGTAGGTGATCTTTGCTTTTTGACACAAACTCTTAACAGCTAAAAATTCCTGGCAAGCCGCCTGTACCGCAAGGGAAAAGTCTGGGCAAAAAGAAATGTTATTTCCTTGATACTGGATAGTGTAGGGTTCTCTTGCAAGTTGTAGGACTGTATCGTGGTCTCTATAATTGGAGAGTCGAGTATCATGCCGGCGGCGATGGGAGAACGCTGACCAAGATGCGTGGTGAGCAAGCTAAACAATGAAGACTGCCGAGAGAGCATCTTCAAACAGTGACCGCAATATGCGCTCAACATAGTCTTCCATTTTATAGATGGCGGTAGATTCGGGTACTCCAATGATGCAGAGGATATTGCGCCTAGAGCGCGTTTCTAAATCTTCATTTTTTACCTAAATGATCTCAAAAATCTTATCCATAAATATCTATGCGCAGGAGATGCTCTCCCGCAGCAGCTTGCATGTCCTCCAGATCAGAAGTGCGGTGCGACGGCAAGCTTGGATCACCTAGAGAGTCATTTATCCACTCTGATCTTTATGCCGTCGATGCAGATGGTTAGGTGTTCAGTTTTGGCAGAGTCTGCTTTTAACATCAACTAACATCTCCTTGTTTATGTCCAGGTCTTGTACGTTGGTGGTCTAGACCGCCTCATGGGGAGAGGGGGGTGGGGTGGGGTGGGGTGGGGAGAGGGGGGTGGGGTGGGGTAGGGAGGGGAGGTGAGCATGCGCAGGGGGTAGTTTCACAGATTTCCTATGCACTTTGGACCTTGTTTCACCCCAAGCCTTACAAAACTCGGCTGGGGGGGTGGGGGAGAACAAACAGGCCTGGTACCAGGGGTGGTGGGAGGATTACAGCCCGTCTCCAGTCACATGCAGAGGGACAGGGCTGCAGGAATCAGCAGGGCGCCCAAGGTACTGCAGTGCAGGGGCCCCGAATACAACGCGAGGCTTGCATCCATCCAGTAAGGCGTAGTGCCCACAGGTCGCACCATCGGTATCTTCCTGCCACTCACCTGGAGTCTGAAGGATAGCTGTAACTGAAGCTTCCATCAGGAGTCAAGGCCGCAGATCTGCTTCAGGGACTCCGGTCCTCACGTTCCTGATCTCCAGTGGGGACCAGGAGCCCCAAATCCACAGAGGCCGGAGCACCGCAGCAGCCAAGCTGTCTTGGGTGCTGCGCGGCACGCCAGGCACCGGAGGGTTCTCAGTCCACCCGGGTGCAGCGTGTGCAGGCCGCACTTTGTGCCACCTGCAATTTTTTCTGTTGCCTACCTTGTCCTGGCAGATGGCTGTAGGAGGTGCCCCTGTCAGACTCCGGGCCCAGATGTCCTGCTGAAGCCCTCACACAGCTCGCCTTAGTGCCAGCAGCATCGGGAGCCTGAGCCCCCAGCACCTTACGAGTCGCATCATCCAGGAAAGGTAGGCAGCAGAGCCGCCTCTGAGCACAGTGTAGGCCTCAGCAGGCCACAATGCGAGCCGGCAGCCCCAGGCCACCAAAAGTCAAAATAGTGGCTCCAATCTTGGCACCTCAGATCAGGCCATAGTCTCAGGTTAGGGCATAGTCTGGTGCCCGTTTAGTGACTATTATTGCCCAGGCACCGCTGATTACTTGCGGATAAGTGAGTCAGCCTGCCGAGCCTCGCTATGTGGTGTCCATCTCGCTGTCGGGCTCTCTAGCTGACGAAAGGGGCATCCGCGTAACAGCTGAGAAAGAATGCCAGATTTACTCACTCAAAAAGAACTGTTAACATTAGACTTGCTATAAACCACGTACATAAACCGCAGATCTAAGCTTCCTGTAGCTAACATATATAGTACAGCAATTTTGGGTTCTTTTTGGAAAGAGGGTGACAAAAATTGGATTGGGAATCAAGTTTGCCAGGTTCATTGTATCATATTAAAACGTGTCAGCTAACGTACTCTTGGTGATAAAGAAATACCCGCATACATTGCATCATCCAGTCCTGTGTTAATGATCCTCTCTTCTACCTCTGAATCTCCATTTTTGTGATGAGTGGACGCAAAACACTTTGATTAGCTCAATTCAAATCACTACTGTGTACTATTAAGCTAATCAGTTCTTTATCGAATATGATCAACAACTGTTTTCGGTACATAAAGGCAGCTCTCTTCATGAAAGGAGACCTCTTGCTAATGCACCAGAGCTCTTTTTTGATGCACCCTCAAAGAGTATGGGTAAGTTTTATGCAGGGAGGACTGTGACAATGAGACATCTCCATGACAGTCACTTCAAAATAAAAAAAAACTCTGCCACCAGGTGACTTCTTCACTTGGCCTGTAAAAGCAAAGCATCTAATGTGTGGAATGTCTTTTACCAAGAATGACTATCATCATTTAATGGACTCCATGGTGTTGACTTTGTAGAATAGCTTCAATCCATCTCAGCCCCTGCCTAAACAATTCCACTACATGTTCACTGGGGCACGGCATCTATTCCTGATCCAATGTTTGTTCACTTTGGTTCTGCTACCCTGCATCTTCTCCAACAGTCCAGCACAGAGCCATCTCCATCAATTGGCACACCGTGCCTCCTAGAGGGCAAGCACCTTCGCAATGAGAAATCAGCAGGAGTCATTTTAATAATCTCTTTGATGTAGAGGCCCAGGGATCCTTCCAATTTATATGCCATTGCCTCTTAAGACAAGACTTCTTCCACCATGTTCAGGCTTGGTGAGGTGTCCAATCCCAAGGAACCGGATTAGAACCTCTGGAATTGGAGATTGCACCAGATATTAAAACATGGAACATTCTGCTGTGAAACTGACTTTGCCCATAGCCTCAACCTTCAGCACAGGTATTATTAAAAAATACGATCAAATATTATAAAATATATTAACTGAACTACTATGGAATACTTCAATTTCACATCTAACAAAATATACAAACATAATTGCTATATGCTGTCAATACTGTTCCATTTAAAAATGCACTGCAAACCTCCTTGTAAAAAAGAAATCTCAGGAAAATATATTTTTTATACCCCTACATTATGTGGTAATACACTGCATTTTCTTCAAATATAATGAACGTCTTTAATATTACATCGGTGTCATTGCTTTAGTCCTACACCGCTTTTGCTCGACTTATGAAATGCCTGCTTAATACATAGTTGTCTTTGAATGTAACTCCCCACAATCAAGCCAAACTAAAAAACAAACCCATGATACCATTTTCATTAAACAGCGGAGGATACTCTTGTTATAAGTAAAATTCCCAATGGAAAAAATGCTGCTTCAATTATTGCACAGGCAGGAGACTGGTAAACGTCAGCAAGAGCCTCAGTTTGAAGCTAGGCTTTTGAACACATATTGTAACAGTACGAACAGCTGGGAACTGCCCTTCAGCTCTTCAAATAGATCATTCCTGAAACAAACTGCTTAATTACACACGCACGTTTGTCAAACCAAAGCCTGGGTGAAGTAGCAGTGTGTTGAGAGAGTTGGTAGTGTTCAGAGATATTGAGGGCTCTTACACACCGGGGAGGGGCACTACCACAACCACCTCTAGCCCCCCCCCCCACCTCCAATTAGGAGTGGACTGGCCAATCTGCCTTTCTGGCATTTGCCTGGTGGGCTGCAGTCATGAGGGATGGTGTGTTTGCAGCTTGTTGACTCTTACTGAAGCAGCATCTCCAGAAACGCTAACCAAGCTGAACTAGGAAAGAGTTACAGCGGGTTGGTCTGGTGCAGGTCAAACTGTGAATGGCACAATCGTATTGTTGAACTATCATTTTGGAATACGTTTTTAATTGGTTTTCATCCACCCTGGAAACTGTCCCTACGCCACTAACTAAAATAATGTGTTAAAACGTTGCCTTCACCTCTCCCCCACTCCCCAGCCCCCTCCCCTCCATATGCTGCACAATGTTATCTTCACACGTTCAATGGCTGCACATTTCGCCTTTCCTTCGGTCCATCTGTGATGGGGATTCAAGAAAACATTGGCAGGGGCAAACTCTTTGAATCAAAAATCCTGTATGTTCATCATTGCTAGAGTGAGTTTTAGGGGGAATTTTACTTCAGTCTCTGCAGACTCAGACATCGCTAAAACGGTAGACTTCGTGGGTATTGCACTTTCCAGGGACAAGCACTTCGGGAGTAAACGATAAGAGAAAACCACAGAGGTAGACACACAGCTCAAGTGAAAATGCCTGAAAGAGATGAAGAAAGGCAGGGTATCCAACAATCTCAAATGAATCACTGATTTTAATCAGCTCAGCAGATGGTGTGCAGATCTACCTTATCAAGTGGCAAGAGCAACATTAGGCTAGAGAGTGAAAAAGTGTGGTTTACTGAGGAGTTAATGCACCCAAGCTATCTGGGTGCAAACTTCACTTCGTAAAAATAGTCAAAGAACGAAACACAGCTTCTAAAGCGGCCCTTTTTTGAGCTGATGTACCAAAACAGCGTCAGAGATGGGTTGCTCCTAGTAGAGTCTCTACTTGAAAAAGGAAGGCACTCAATTACACCAGAAGACTCACAGATTTAAGTCGTCTATTAGCCAAAGGTCAGTCTTCCATGCAGTACGAGTACAGAAGCAGCCATGGGCATTTGTCAACTATATCCACATACTGGACAAGACTGTCTGCAAACTGGTGTTCTTTGACCACTCAGCACTACTCGACAAAGGAGGATAATGGCTTCCACCATAACATCTCAATAACATTCACAGGGTTTGAGGACATGGTGCTTAAATGGTATTCCCTTCCATTATTAGGATCTCACATTAAGATGGTAGAACAAAACCTCTTCTTCCATCAGAGTCCCCAAAAGCTTCATCTTGTCTTCAATACCTTTCCACCTCCACATGTACCTAGTAAAAGTGTGCTTGAGCTCACTTGACTCTCAGTCTCCAACATGCAGATAACACTAAATTGTATCTGAAAGGGCTACCATTAACCTCTTCAGTGCCCATGACGAGATAGTCTCGTCATGGAGCACGGTCGCGCTGTGCCCATGACGAGACTATCTCGTCATGAACACCACCCGCTAATGTAACGCCCGGCACAGGAGGGGGAAAGGGCGTGGCACAGAAGGGGTTAAAAAGAGTGCTTTCTACAGGATGTGACCACTGTATAGTAGATCAACAGAACTAGCCAATACTTGCAAAACTCATTCAGCAGTGCCGTCTTGCACAGGATCCTAACTTCTGGTACCTAAACAATTTCTCCCTTGCTGGCAATCTGTGTATCGTCGGAGTATTACCCCAAAGTTAAAGAATTGAGTTTTTACTCTAAGTACAAGCTGCCCCTGCAGCCGAAAATCCGAAGGTTAGTTCTACCTGAAGACTAATATACTATGGCTTTCCTATGTACACAGGGGCCATTGGTTTCTGGCTGGCGGTATCAAATCTCAAGAGATTATGCTTAAAGCTGGTCCGCATGCCGCAAGCCGGCAACCACAATACTCAGATACTTCACTTTTCTCATTAGTCATTCATGATGGCCAACAAGGGCGCTTAGAAATTTAGTTTTTTTTCTCATGTCAGTTCCCCTTTTACCAAGGAAGCATGCTTTCTTAAGTCTTTCGCTTTTCAGAAGAAATGTAATGCTCCCAGTCACCTCATACAATTTAGGTTAATTCAGACAAAAATGTCCTTCCTCCAGAGAAGGCAGGGCTACCTTACCTTATCCTACCAAATGATAAACGTTTGCATGGTTGTATGAGTAGGTTACATCCATGATAACTTTAATTTAAGGTTGACATTTCCAGATTAATAGACTGAGATGTTCGGGAATGTTCTAACCCAAAGTACAACTTCTACCTGAAGACAATCTGTCAGTATTTTTGATTCTCCACAGTTGTAAGTTTAGGATTAGGGGTTGGAACATGGCGGTCCTCCAGGGAGTGAATGTGTTGGAACACCTGCAAAGCTGCACATTTGTAGCCATTCACAATAATGTCCAGCGCCATTTTCCCACCATATTCGTACATTTAATTTTAATCCTGAAAACACAAGCGCAATTATACAGATTGAGTCCCTGTTGAACTAAAATAAAATGTGCAATACAAATAAGTGAAAAAATATTAAGAATAAGGCCTTTAGGTCTCTGTGGCATTTATCTTTTACCATTCTGATCTTTCTATTTTATTTGTTAAGAAGGTTCGCTGTTTTTTAAAGAATTTTCTCATTTTGCTTTCCTCCAAAATTGGGGGAGATAAGTTAAAAATGTGAAAACTTATTTTTAAAAAACATCAAGGTCTTTGGTGGGGGAGAGCTGATGCTATGTACAAGCCACAGTACCCCCGACTTCTTCTCTACATGTCTAAAGAGCCTCTGGGCTTGATGCCTTTAGAAACTACAAATCACATTAGTACTGAAGAGAAAACCCGGCTTTCCAACTAAATATTTGCTCTTCTGTAGTCAACGGTCTTCCTTGAAACCACAGTAATTGTGTAAAAGGTATTGATTGCCCCTGTCCACATCCACACAAGCTGTGATGCAATGACGAACAACTGAAAGGCTGCCTTGCTATCATGCATACCAACTGAAGCAGAGTTTAGGAAAGCTATACTTTCCATGACGCTGAAATATAATGATTAACTTCACAGCTACTGTTTGGCATTGTCTAATGCACTATTCAAAAACAGTATTGCAGACGCAAAACATATTGAGAAGCTGAATACCGAAACTATGTAGCTGCAGCATAATCCTTATAGATCACATGGGTAGAGGTTATTACTAAGTCAGGCATCACAGGTGTGTGGACTGTTTGGTACTGGAGGAGTTGTGTGTGAAAAGGAGCGGTTTCTCATTGGCGGTTAAGAGGAGGCATATCCGTTGAAAAAGGCTCTTATGGAGAAGAAATGAGGCCTAATTCTGTTGGGTAGCAGCCCTCGCCACTGGTTAACTAGAACATGTGGGTAGCAGAACTCTCCACTGGTTAACTAGAACATGCCACATGAAGAGAATGTTCCTGGCTACAATGCAGATGAATGTGAAGAATCTGTAGAAAGGAGCAGTCTTATCCATCAGCATAATGAGATGCTGTAGTTATTGGCCAGTTTTTTAGATGATCTATGCCACAGCTCGTCAGAGAGAATGGGGAGAGCGTCCAAGAGACAGGGACTTGGAAGATAGCGGTCAGTTCAGACAGAGTCCAAACAGGGTCATCTGAACTTGCTGTAGAGAGATACTCCAGTAGGACTTTCACAACTCTATGTCAGCAGGTGGGGACATTTCTTCATAAACTTAATGCTAGGGGCTTAAGTTTCCCACCAAACTACTGGCAGATGAAAGATCCTTAAAAAAAGAAAATCAGAGAATCTGGTAGTAAGGACACAGAAGCAATAAGAAGATAGACACATGGCCAGTGGAGCTGGACCATGGAAGGGGACCCTCCCAGATACTACAGAAAACCTTCCCCTTAGCCTCTGTATCTTACGAACTATGGGCTTCTGACCTGCTGATCCATTATAATGATACAGATTTGACTTGCAGCATACTTTTCCCAACTGGAGATTCACATTCTCAGTATCAGGTCCCTTGTAAACCCCAACCTCAATCTCCCCCCTCCCCCACACCCACTCCATCCCCACTGCCCCACCCACTCCGCCAAGTAATAAAGTGCAGATTTGCCAGAGGTTTGCGGTTTACGTCGATTTGAATCTAACAGGCAGATGTGAGCTGGTTGGAAATCTCACCCAAAAGCCCGTGAGAGGCAGGGTTGGACACATGTATGGGCATATATGTTTAGAGTTTTTTTCGAAACCTTTAAAAGGAAAGCTGCAAGACAGAATAGTCCTGTGAGAGAATTAAGAACTCCTATTGGAAGATCTCCCTTGAGCGCTACATTAAAAGAGAAATCAAGAGTGTTATGGGAAAAGTTGCATCTGGACTGTGTGAAAAGATACCATGGATAACCAGATATTACCCCGATGAGGTCTAGGTGATGAAGGGGATTACGTCTGCCTGTAAAAGTCCCCGTTTATGAGGTGTTTACACATGTTGGCATAATCTATTTGTATAGAGTGATATCAGTTTGAGATTGTGGTTGCTTTCCCTAATCAAGGAGGTTGTCTCTGCACACTAACCAGCAATATGCAGGTTCTAAAGACTAAACCGGGCAAAGTGTGGAGCAGCTCACCTATCCTGTGTTGGAGTTCACAAATTCATTTCTTTCTACAGTGAAGCATAAAAGGAAATCAGGCCAAGATTCTGGTCCTGTGAGGGATGAAAGCACAACGGAATTTAACGAAGCTAAAACAAATTAGCTAGAAACTTGAGGAAGAAGGAGTCAAAACAAGTTACACTTGTGTGGGAATCCTTCCTCTTTGCTGGTTCTTTTAGAACAGTCGCCATTGAAATGTTTAAGCAGTTGACCACTAGGGGTTTAGAGATGCGTTATCCTAGGAGTTCTCGAAGTCTGCAAGTCACAAGTAGATGTGGATGTGAAGTAAAGGAAGAAATAATGCTGCTTAAACTAGGGCATTTCGCAGTGATTCAGAAGTCCATTCAGTAGGCAAACCCGTCAGACACCACAACAACTAAACCAGGATCCTGAAGTAAAACACGATTCAAGTTACCTTACCTCTTGATCAGTCCCCCCAGTCTTCAATGATCAGAAAGGTTGTCAAGTTATTTTACTGGTCCAAAAGTGAACTATACTATGCAGTAGTGGCGCCTAAAACTGTTCACATGTTAAATCTGATATTGCGAATAGGGTAAGTTTAAATGTGCTAATATTCATTCTGCTTAATGGACAGTGTGGTTTCATTTGAAATGGATAATGGAGTGGTGCTTGAGCATGTTTGAAATCACTCTACTGAAATAAACTGCAATATCGTAGGCTGGAGGATGCTGTACAGCTTAAGGATCACCCAGTAGATCTTAGATATTATGCACATTTTTAAAGCTCCTCAGAAACATTTTGCTACAAGCAGGATAGATTTTAAATCTGTAGTATTTCCATCCGATCTACACTGTGTTTAGTCATGTTTAATATGCGAGATCTACTCCTTAAAACTGCAGCCTTGGTCATCAACTGACTACCAATGACAAGACCCTGATCAAAGCCTATAGGATTCCATACACTTAGACATATATTTTGGGCCGTGGATCTGAAGAACACAAATGGCTTTTGAGGATTCCAAGGTAAACCTTTCATTTGACCTGGTTTTCTGATCCCAGTAATAGGCATTAATATACATTTTACATCCAACGGTGTTCACTTTGTAAGGATTTTTGGGCTTGTGCAGCTGGGACTCTCCGCCTGAAACTGTTACAATGATCACTGTTGCCCAAACACTTTGCACCCACTACTGAAGGCTAACTGGACGCTAGTTACATTTACTGAAACTTTTCTCATAAGACTTTTAATGTTAGCATTATAAACATAGCAGCAAGGTGCATTCTGCTGCAGTGGTTAACTTGTGCTCATGACAGCATTACAAAAAAACATACTTACTGAGTAGCAGAAGTCTTCATGCAATTTACATAAGCAGGCTTTGCATTGAGCTCAAAGCCACTATGTGAACTGGATCTAAGGGCCTTGTAATCGTGAAGAGGAATGTAGGCAATCACTATTAAGCTAATTTAATCTAAAAAAAAATGGTGCTGTTTTGTGAAGATTTTAACGCTGAGGAGGCCAATGAGTCAATCATACGGAGACTGTTCGCTAATACAGATGGGAACATACTGGGGTTTCAGTCAAAAGAATGACCAACAGTATTTTTTTTTAAAAACATCTTATGAACATATCTGTCTTACTGAAGGATTGTAACAACGATTCTTAACACTATATCTTTGAACGAAAGAGTGGGATCAAATTGTAGTCAAACAAGTTTGTGCGATATCCAATTATGTGTGTATTTTAAGCTTAAAGGCAAAAAGTGCCCTTAACGACAGACAACTGATTACTTGCCAATAACTACACAGCCACTCATACACAATGCCATAAATAAGCTGCAACCCCATGGAAGAGAACAAAAGGATCCATGCATTCTTACATTTTCTGATTCAAATTAAATCTGGACCGACAACAACCTAAAAGCTAGTTCAGTCACAAGAATCCAGTTTCTGTGCTCTGCAGATGCCCTCAGTTGATGACAATCTTGGATGCCTAACCAAGGCAGCATCATGAAATAAATAACTGTATGCAAACAAAAAATGGCTTACCTACGACTAATTCGAAGCTGGTAAGAGACTACTACTCAATACCTGCCTTTGTGCATCTAGAAGTATAGACACCTTTTGCGCCTGTTCCCAACTACATAAGAATACAATGCAACGCCTGCTCACAGTAACTCTCTGGTACCAGAGTTTGGTAGATTGGTACCTTTCTAATTAGAATGGTACATTCACTGCAAGCCCCTAGAGATGTTACACGAGTTCTTTGCAGTAGCACTGCCAAGCTACAGGCGGCCTGGTGATACTACTTCTATACCAGTGGCTACCACATTACTGCAAAGCTAGGAGCAGCCTGGTGAACCTACTTCCATACCAACGACACTACTGCGAAGCCACGGGCGACCTGGGGATACTACTTTCATACCAGCGGAATGCTTTCTCTCATGGCAGCTTTCGGCGTGCCCAAGGTTACTGCACTGAAAAAACACAACGGACATGGAGGGTAGAAAGGGAAAGGGTAGATCAACAAACAAAGGGTAAAACGCTCACAAGCCAAGCATTCCTATTTCCCTTCTGCACGCATTGAAAGAACAAGCACGGCTTCGGGCCATTCTTAAATAAACTATTATTAAACCGCAGCCTACCGCGGCTGGGGTTTCAGAACATTAGATTGAGAAATAAGAGGGAAAGAGTCTTCAAAGTCAATTTGTGGCGTCGCGTCCTCCCACATGTAGAATGTGTCGTACTTTTGAACATCTACAAAGTTGCTTCTGAAAGTCGTGCGACGCCGCCACGCCCGTTCTGTCACAGTCGCATTGGCGCACGCACTTTCACTTTCAAGCCAGTTCCGCGCGTGCAGGCTCCGCCACGTGCTTGTTTGCCGAGGACTGAACCCGAGCCAAGCATAACAGTGAGTAGAGGCAGCCTGTCTAACGAGCTAGGAGGGGCCGCGGCAGCTGTTGGAAATATGCAAACGTGTAGTAGTAGTCTGTGACGTGCTGCTCAGACTCCACCACAGGTGGGCGTACAAGAAAGCAGCCTTCTGCTCAACACACAATGTACACCAGAAGGGAATTTGGCAAAACAGGTCCAAGCAATGTTGAAATTGAAACTTGAAGCTTTCTTTGAACAACCCCCAAGGGTAAAGCATTCATGAGAACACCCTGCATGGGCTGTCAGTCTCTAGGAGATAAATGGAGGACTCTAGACTGAACAGATGAAGATGCCTGTATAGGTGCTACTCCAAAAACAATACAAAAGTAACAGTTGTGCAGAAAGCAAAATGCGGCTGCAGAAGGATTAACAACCTCCAAATCAACACTGACTACTAGGGGTGTCCAACGTTTTTTTATTATATTGACAAAGCCTACCGAGTATTGGTCTATTAGGGTGCAGTCCATTAAGTTTCAAAATCTATGGCAATGATGTAGTTTGTCCACAAAAACCGACCATATTCCCTTGCAAGTCCTAATTGGAACTCAAACAAGCACCAGCAAAGCCAAGTCTCGCCATTGAAACATATTTGGTGTGTTGGCGTGTGCACCAAGTGAGGTAGCCGCCTTCTCTTTATTTACAGATTCAAATTGGTACTGGAAATAAAAAGGAAAAAAAAAAAACGTGCGCTCCCCCCCCCCCCCCACCCCCATGTTCTGTATTGCTCTCTCTTCTTGCCCGTGTGCTTCTCCCCACCACCACTTGGTCCCCCATGTACCTGTGGGGCCCAGGTGGTGGTGGGGGAGAAGCACGCTGCAAGAAGAGCGAGAGCAACACAGAACATGGGGGGGGGGGGCGCACTAGGAAAAAAGCTGGGAAACAAATGCACTCTTGTGGTGTGCTTAACACAAAAGAAAAAAAATAGTTCCCTAAAAGTGAGCAAAGGAAGGGCAGAAAGAAGTAAATTAGTTGGCAATGCACCAGAGCAAGGATAGACACAGGCTGGACAAGTTAAGCCATGAAATAATAAGTATTTAAATGAGAGTGACACTAAAGAAAGCCAATGCTAAGTAGAGGGCGGGTTGCAAGCTGATCTTTGTTCTTGATAAGCCCACAACTTTAGCAACAAGACTGTTTAGAAGGCTTGATCTGAAAAGGATGTGCCATTTGCCAGCAAGTTTATTTTAAAACTATTTGTTCCTCTAGAAGGGAGTGGATAATGAGCATATTATCCTACGTAAAATCATTTTTAAAATGGATGTGAAAACCCAGATATTAAAATGAAAAGCCACATGCAGAAAACCTTGAGAAACAAAAAGGTAGTAAACTAAGTATTTGCAAGATTTGTTGAGTTTGCTAGAGAAAAACTATGAAATTTCACGGATTGCAAAAGGCTAGGCAATGTGTTCAAAGTAAGCAGTGTCTGAGTTCTCTCATGGAAACTCACCATTTTCTCAGGCCCTCTCTCACATTTCCAATGTCTATGCACGTGTACCTTATCCAGTCCGGGTTTTTGCTTTCTGGGGCTTGTAGTCCTGTTTATACCACTATAAAGAAGTACTGGCAAAGCCAAAGGTCCGGGATTACAGGAGAGAGCCAGCAACGGACACAGAGGGCCACAAGCAGTTGCAAACACACAAGTGGAGGTAGAAGGATACACTCAAAAAGCCAAAAACATTAGGTGAGAGATGCATATTCCACTTGTCTGAAAAAAGAAGTGATTGACAAAGTCTCAGCCAATGGCTGAAAGAGGGTGAGCAGAGAAAGCCAATAATTAAAAGGGGGTGAACCCATCCTACATTGTGAGCAAAAGGTCAACTTGCCAGGACTATCAAAATACAGACCTAAAAAACAGGACCACATCTCTCCAAATACAAAGCAACCTCGACTTGAGATTTGAAAGCTTGAGAGTGCTGCTTAAATTTCTTGTGTGATTTCCTTCTGTCTCAAGGGAAGGTGAGCAACAAAGAATAACATAGAGACTGTATACATAAAGCCCACGTAAAATGTGTAGAAGCCTCCCCAGCAGCGCAGAGGGTTAGGCAATTCCACTGTGCTAAATTAATGTAGCCTTGAAACGTTCCCAGATTAATGCCACTGCAGTTAATTTCCACTGAAGCAAGTGCGCCAAACACGAGAGTGAGCTCACCGAACTAAGAAATAATTGCAG
This sequence comes from Triturus cristatus, assembly GCF_964204655.1. Taxonomy (NCBI): domain Eukaryota; kingdom Metazoa; phylum Chordata; class Amphibia; order Caudata; family Salamandridae; genus Triturus; species Triturus cristatus. Next base: position 1,247,646,796 of record NC_140591.1, read on the forward strand.
GGTTGGCCCAAGTGCAACTTTAACAGTGGTTACTTTTAAAGCCTCTACTATCCTGTTTGAACAAAAGCCACTGTCATTAAAAACCACTGTAAGGATGTACTTTATTCAATTGTGGAAAGATTGTGCAAAACATTCTATGGGCAGGCTGACATCTATCCTGCACCCTAACATGTGCTCGAGGCTTAGAAACGAAAAGAAACAAATGAATAGAAGCAACCCAGACAGAAATAGGTGCATACTGCTACAAAATAAGGACATGGTTACATTTCTAACACTGTACTAGAGATACAGTTATACCTAAATCTGACAGTGCGATCATTTTCAAGACGGAAAACACATTTCCAGAGTCAGGGCATCGGCTATAGTGTTGTGATAACATTTGCTTCAATTACTAATATTAAAATGGTCTTTATTTACAAAAAAACACTTTTATTTTTTATTATGCTTCGGGTTATCTGCATACATTTCCTTTGTCCTTCTATACACTTTAGTTTTGTAGAGTCTTTTCATGGGCAGGAGGAACATCCTATACCCGTTGGTTGCACAGTACTGTCCTGTTGCTGCTGGCCCGCTTCTACTACTTCTTTCTTGTTCTGGGGACAAGTGGCCACCTCAGGCATTTTTCTGCTCGGTAACTGCTCCTACTCACTTCCACTGTTCTATTTCTCTGCTGGGGCTGCTCTTTATTGCTGTTCTGCCTCCATTGCCTGTGCAACTAGTCTGCATTAGTCCACTACTAGGCTCTTCTAGACTGCAGGTACATGCCCATAAGGGACATTATTATAGTGGCCACCTTGACATGTTTTGCTGCTCAATCCCTGTAGCTAATAATATTTATGAAATATGCTGCACTTTGCTTCATGTGTTTTATGCTAATGTGAAGTGGTCTTGCTTTTTGGTACAACTCTACTGTACCACATATTTTAAAAAGGGTAATTTCACCCTATTGATGAATGTGAATGCCTAGATCCCATAGACGTATTGGTCATTACTCTTGGGGCATTTCACTTCATCTTTTTAGCTCGTCCATGGCAGTACACACCTAAGCACAAGTGACCTTGGAGATATCCTTTTAGCAGACGGAATTTTACACAGAAATAGAACACAGAATGCCCGCTCGTGAAATAAGTAATATTTTATTTTCAAAAGAAACAGTAAGTGATATTTTTGCTTCCAAAGCAGGCCATCTATTAGTTGATGTTAGGCTATTACCGCTGAATGGGATGGTAACCTTTTACATTTATGGTATATCTTTTTTAGGGATCTTACCCAACTGTAATTACTTCGGGAACAGTTGGAGCATACATTTAACCTTAAAGTTATTTTTTAACCCTAAAAACCACAGCAAATGGCTCCAGAGGTCTTTGAGGTCCGATATGACAATGTGATGAGGATAAAAGGGGAAGGAAATTACAAATTAATCGCATAGTAAACCATAGCCTATCAGATATTTAAGTTGTAAACTATACCTCCTACATTCCAGTCCGATTTATACAGAAGCATTAAAACATTGAAATGTTAATAAATGCAAATGAAGGTTTCAGACTTCTGTTTTTAACATGCAGTAAAACGAAAGCTACCAAATCTCATTGAAATCACTATAAGAGAGGGAAGAACTGCCCCCCTTAAACGAACCTACATTTTTGTAAAACACTGTACCCTGAAAAGAAGCATGAAGTTCAAGACCATATATCTTTCTTTTTTCACAAATAAGATTTTTGATGAAAAACTACTTCTAAACTTTTAATCAACAGATTATTTGCCCCTCAACAAATCAAGATAAAAAGTGGAAAGAGATGACAAATCAGACAAAAGGAACTACATAGCATGCTCACTTAGGGAGTCAGGACTGGTGCAAAAGCCATCTTTTAAAAGACAAAGACATTTGTTAAGAGTTTTGAGCCTAAGTGCCTGGGTGACTCAAGAACAAGAGAGGCTCAAATTAAAAGTAAAGAAAACAAGCATTTGCAATGCAATAGGTCTCGCATTTATAAGAGTTTGAGCTATTGGCATTGTAAAATTACAATGCCTTTTATTTATGTTTTGGTTTTAAAACAAATAAAAGGCATTGCCATTTACAATGTCAGTAGCATAAACTCGCATAAAAGCAGTGTGTGGAGTGCAGCAGTGTGCCGCGTGCAGCAGTGTGAGGCATGCAGCAGTGTGCGGCATGCAGCAGTGTGCGGCGTGCAGCAGTGTGCGGCGTGCAGCAGTGTGCGGCGTGCAGCAGTGTGCGGCGTGCAGCAGTGTGCGGCGTGCAGCAGTGTTTCGTGTAGCAGTGTGATTCGTTGCAAGCGGGTGCTTCGGCTCTCTCTGTAAAGTCCACCATGCACAGGCATCTACGGGCCAAGAGGCAGTGCCAGTGCTTAGATTCGTACTATAACGGGGGCGCCCAAGTGGCACTGAATGCTCAAAGTGCCCGGCTACTAATATGGCTCTCCCATCCCCTCTCCCTAGCGCCTGCAGAATTTTGCTGCCCTGTACCAGCACGCAGCGTTACCTTCCAGTGCAAAAAACTTTGCTTAGACAACTTCTAAAACTTTTCCAACTTTGCATGTGTGCTGTACAGTGGAGCACACATGCAAAGTGAGAATGGAAAGAAGAAATGAAAACATTTCTGTTTAACGCGTTTTTCCAAAGGAGTAATATTTGTACACACATCTTTGTCTCACATTTTTGGTAAATAGTGTTTTGCCTAAAAAAGGATGGGTGAGTGCATAGGCACGCCCATATAATGCCCACTTGATGCTATCTTGGTCCCTTTTCCAGAAAGTAAATAATAAAAAAAAACAATCTGTGCTGGTTGCCTCACTTTTATGATACAAACCCAGCGCAAAATGGAGGTAAATCACCCCCTAAGCCATTCTGACAGCCTGGAGTCAAGAAATGAAAACATAGAGGAGGAGCCTAGCGCGCATCCAAGATGGTCGCGTGAGCACAGGGCTCCCCGGACCCTTGCTGCTCCTCGGAATTTATCCTGAGAATATCCTGATGTGGTTTATGGAATCTGGCAGATGAAGACCGGCTGAGCACATATCTCTTTTCAGAACTCGAATCGGACCTGGGAATCCTGATTTGTCGTTGTTCGAACTTTTGGGACCCACCTGACGGAGGTGCCCGGGGCGAAGGTGATCCGTGGAGCCGTGTCGTAATTGAACAACAGCGGCTGCAGTGCGGTGCCAGTGGCCGCTCTACCACTTTCGGTTTCACTTTCGGACTTCAGGGGGCTGGCCGGCGAACGCACTTGATGTGGCGGGGTGTTTCCTTGGCCTCTGCGCGAGGCTTTGTCTCCACCTGCCACTAGTGTGCCCATCGCCTTGGGTCCCCCCGCACCGCTATATTGTGGTCTCTGGTGCGGCGCTGGTTTGCGGTGCCGTTGCCCCTACGACTCTTGGTCGGCGGTCTTCTTCGGTGTCCGTGACCACATGGGGGGCAAAGGGGGCCCCGAGGGGCGTAAGACTAAGGCCTCCCTCCGCGGGGGACCGGTCCAGGCCAACAACATGGACCGCTACACTCAGGGCAGAGGGTCCCCTGGAGCGACCGGCCCCCCCCCGGACGCCGCCGGTGGTGGCACGACCGTCTCTCCGGAGCTTTCCCTGCAGGACATCATGGGCGCCATTGACGGCATCAGGGAAACCATCGCCACGCAATACGAGGCCCTGGCCCGTAAAATCGACATGGTGGCAATCGATGTCACCTTAATCCGGGCAGATCTCTCCAAAACTAACGAGAGGGTTCAGGCTCTTGATGCGCGGGCCTCCACCCTTGGTGCGGATGTGTCGGACCTGCAGGCCGCGCTGGGTGACATCAAGGCGGTCAACGATCAGATGGCCCGGCGGCTGGAGGACTTCGAGGGACGGGCCCGACGCAACAACATCCGTGTCATAGGCGTACCGGAGTCCTCCGACAACCGCCCGGTTGACCTCCTGGTCGAGGAACTCATCCTCCAACAGTTGACCCCTGCAGGCCTAAGTAAGTTCTTTGCCGTGGAGCGGGCCCATCGAGTTCCGGGCGGTCGGCCACGGCCGGGGGCCCCCCCCGAGGCATATTGTGGCCAAACTGTTCCACTATAGAGACCGAGATGCGATTCTGCAGGCCTCACGGGTCCACGGCGCGGTTCGTCATGAGAACTCATCCATTAACTTTTATCCGGACTTTACCCAACTTGTCCAGAAACAGCGGATGGGATTCCAGGGGGTGAAGCGTCGTCTCCGTGAACTGGGCCTCAAGTACTCTATGCTCTACCCTGCAAAACTCCGAGTGGAACATGAGGATCGGACTGCCTTTTTTGACTCTCCTGTGGCCGTGAGTGACTGGCTGGACTCGCTGCCGGACAGAGGTGGCCGTCCCGGGCCCTCTGCAGGCGCCGAAGGTGACGGGTCCCCTTTGGAGTGACTTTTGGTCCTTGGTTTTGCCACTTTGCACTGTTCAGCTGGGTTTTACTTCTTTTGTTTATTTTGTCTCACTAGGACCTGTGTGGGGGGCGGGCGGGAACGGGTCCCTTTCCTCCTCCGGGGTCTTTTCGTAGAATGGGGTTAGTAGGGCGACAGGCACACTGCAAGTTGGGGGGGTTTTTTGGCCCGCAGGGGTGCAGGGTGGGGGGGGAGTTGGATTTGGGGGGGGGGTTGGGGGGAAGGAGGGGTTGTTTTGCTGTGTGTTTTTTGTTTGCAGGGCGAGGTATTGATTTTTGTCCAGATTCGGGAACTGTGCTACTGACTGGGGGGCCTTTGATCTATTGGAGGGGATGGGGGGGGACGGGTTGAGACTGATGTCATGGAACGTCAATGGGTTGGGGGACCGTATCAAACGGGGTGTAGTACTGCAGTATTTGCGTCGTCTGACTCCTGATGTGGTGTTTATCCAGGAGACGCATCTGGTTGGTAATGTTTGTCATGCAATGAACAGGGGGGGATACCGCCTCGTGGCCCATTCTGGTTACACAACTGGTTCCAGGGGGGTGGGCATTCTCCTGCGATCCTCACTTCCGTTGGATATCACTAGGGTAGTCTCGGATGACAGAGGGCGCTATGTGTGTCTGACTGGGAGGTGGGAGGGGCGGCCCCTTTCCCTGGTCTCAGTTTACGTCCCCCCGGGCCTCCAGAACTCCACCTTCGCGGACCTGGGTCGAATGCTGCTTGAACTTCCGGAGAGTCTTTTGCTTATGGGCGGGGACTTTAATTCGGTGGTTTCGGGTGACCTGGATCGTCACCCACCCAGGGCCCTCCCCGCTGCCCAGGCATGGCTTGGTGGACTGTTGGAGACCTTCGGCCTGGTAGATAGTTGGAGATTAATGCATCCGACCCAATGTCAGTACACCTTTCACTCTGGGGCGCATGGGAGTCTTTCTAGGTTAGACTATTTCCTTATGCCCGCGGCGCAGACTGGTCGTATTCGAGAGGTTAGGCACCTGGCGCGGGGTATCTCCGACCATTCCCCGTTGTGGCTGCTCTTTGACACCGAGGCGCGGTCTGCAGGGCGGATCGCTCCCATTAACCCGTGGTACCTGCGAGACCCTACGACTCGCGACAGCCTGGTTAAGGCTATGGACCAATACTTCCTTGAAAACGAGGGGTCGGTGTCGTCCGCAATGTCCCTGTGGGAAGCCTTTAAAACCGTAATCCGCGGACACGCCCTCTCCCAGATAGTGGTGGCTAAGAAGCTCAAGAGTGAGGCAGTGGTGAAGCTGGAGACTGACATCTCGGGGCTGGAGTCGGCCTTGGAGACTGGTGTCACTCCGGACGGGCTACATGCCCTCAGCCTGAAACAGTTTGAATACAGGTCTCTTGTCACTGACGCTGCCAAAACGATGTATAGGGAGCAGCAGGGTCGATTGTATGATGCCGGAGACAAGGCGGGAAAGTTGATTGCGTGGCTGGATAAGAAGGAGAGAGTTAATCGTGTGGTCCCGGAGCTGCGTGTCTCGGATGGAGTGTGTGTGACTGAGCCTGGTGAGATTGTGGAATGTTTCGCTGACCACCTCCGGGCCGTGTACTCCCCGGTGACTGATAGGGATGAAGAAGACTCTCGCCTTCTGCTGAGGGATATTGCTTTGCCTTGCCTGTCCGTCGACGACCGTGAGCAGCTGGACGCCCCCTTGTCTGTAGATGAAATAGCAACTGCGATTCGGTCCCTTCGTTCGGGCAAGGCGATGGGTCCCAACGGTCTGCCTATAGAATTATATAAGTTGCGCCCGGATAAACTCGCGCCCTTCCTCCGTCGTATGTTTCAAGAGTCCCTTGAGGCAGGTTCCCTTCCTGACGACCAGCGTCTGGCTACGATAGTCGTGATCCCCAAGGACGGTAAGCCACGAGACCGCTGTGCCTCCTACAGGCCTATTTCACTGCTAAACGCAGAGCCTAAAATCCTGGCTAAAGTCCTTGCCAATCGTTTGTTGAGCGTCATCTGCGATCTGATTCATCCTGATCAATGCGGCTTCATCCCTCATCGTAACACCGCCCTTAACTTGCGGCGTCTTCACGGCGCCCTCGCCAGGGCGGAGTACCTCTCCGAACCAGCCGTGCTGGTTTCTTTAGACGCCACGATGGCCTTTGACACCATCGAGTGGCCATTCCTCTGGGCTGTCTTGACCAAATTCGGCTTTGGGGAAGGATTTCTTGGCTGGGTGAAGCTTCTTTACACGGGACCCATGGCTCAGGTGGTGGTTAATGGGCGGGTCTCTCGGCCCTTCGCTCTCGGTAGGGGTACGAGGCAGGGGTGCCCGTTGTCCCCTCTGCTCTTTGCTCTTGCCCTGGAGCCGCTCGCTGCTTGGCTCCGCTGGGAGCCCTCGATCAGAGGGATCCGGTGGGCACCGGGCTTCGAGGATCGGGTCTCGTTGTATGCGGACGATATTCTCCTGTATCTCACCTCGCCGCGGCGGTCGCTTAATGTTCTCTTTGATGTTCTGACTTCCTTTGGGAGAAATTCGGGTCTAACGATCAACTGGTCTAAATCCTGTGTCTATCCTATCTCCGGTGACCCTCCTCTCTTGCCGCCTCGGCTTCCGATCCAATTATCTCTGTCCGGCTTCAAATACCTGGGGATATACGTCTCGTTGAACCCGGTGGCTCGCTATGAGCAGAATCTCCTGCTTCCACTTCGGCGTTTGAGGGAGGACACGGCTCGGTGGTGTAAGCTGCCCTTGTCCCCGCTGGGTCGGGCAGCACTGTTTAAAATGCTGTCCCTTCCCAGATTCCTCTATGCACTTCAGAACTCCTTCGATGTCATTCCTGTGTCCTACTTTCGGGAGGTGGAGAGCCTGCAGAGGAGACTGGTGTGGGACGGACAGGCGCGTATCGCTCTGGCAAAGCTTACTCTCCCCTGGTACGACGGGGGCATCGCGCTTCCCGACATTCGCAGGTATTATTGGGCCTCACAGTTATCGGCCATTAACCATGCCACGTATGCGCCCGGCTTGAATCCGGCGTATGGGATGGATAAATTCCTGCTTCCCGGCGGAAACTATAACAGGGCACTTTACTCCAGATCGGCTGGACGGACCCTTACGGGCCCTACTAAGATTGCGGTACGGATCTGGAAGGCGGCCAATGTAGCCATGGGCTGGAGTGGGCGATTAACGTGTGCTACTCCTCTGTTTGCCTCCGATCGACTGGGAAGCCTCTGGACAACGAAGGGGTTTGACCGTTGGGACACGATTGGTATTAGTAGAGTGGGAGACCTATGGATTAAGGGTGCGGTTAAAACATTCGCGGCGCTCCAGAGCGAATACGAACTTACGGGAAGGGAGTTCTTTCGCTACGCCCAGGTTCGGCACGCCCTGCTCTCGGTTTTTGGAGAGGGGACCAAGATCCCGGATTCTTCGCCTCTCGAGGACCGCATACTCGATGGTCATGTCCCCGACAGTACTATCTCTTTAATTTATAAAAAACTTATCAATAATCGGGCTGACCTCTTGGTGCGCCTTCGGGAGGCGTGGACAGGGGATGGGGTGGAACTGGACGACGAGGACTGGCAGTCCGCACTGTCGTCCCCCAAGGAAGTGGCCATTCCAGCCCGTCTCCGCCTGGTCCAGCTAAAGATTCTCCACCGGGTGTATGTGACGGGTCCCCGTTTGGTCTCGATGGGATTTTCTGAAGACGGGCTCTGTAAGCGGGGATGTGGGCTCAGTGCCACCTTTCTCCATATCCTCTGGGAGTGCCGCGAGGTGGCGGAATACTGGCGCCGGGTTCATGTGGTCATGGGCCGGGTCACCGGGGTGGCGCTTCTGCCGGAGGTGCGTCGCTGTGTCCTGAATGTGTGGGAGCCCAATGATTATAACGCGGCTCAGACTCGGTGGGCGGCCCTGGGGAACATGATTGCCAAGAGAGATATAGCGCAGCTTTGGGGTTCCCAGCGGCCTCCCACCGTGTCCGTATGGAAGGAGAATATGGACTGGTGCATGTTCAGGGAGAAGACTGTATGTGGCTCGTGGTAAACCGGGGGCATGGGGTAGAATCTGGGGGCAATGGAACGCGTATCGTGGGGGTATCTGTACTCCCCCCCCCTAGTGGACACCGATATTGCTTTGTCCCCCTGACCCTTGATGGTTCCTTGCGACTTTTGGAACAACCGAATATAGACGTTCCTCTCCCGTGACCCCCCCCCGACCTATCAGTACTCCTCCCTCTTGATAGCTATTTGAAGGTCTGAAGTAGAGTCCCCCGGATGTAGCCTTACCCACACTTTTTGCCCTTATGCCTCGCCTTTTGTTTTTATTTGTTATTTATGTTAATCCTATGTATCCTGCTTCCCTAGGACTATCCGGAGCCATGTACGGGGCTGGGCCCCGGGAGCCGACTATTGCCTTAACAACTGTATGATCCTTTCTGAATCTAGCGGCCGGCCCTGGTGGTTGTAGGCCCATGCTTGTAATTGATTTATTGTTCAATAAAATTTAAAAAAATAAAAAAAAAAAAAAAAAAAAAAAAAAAAGAAATGAAAACATGCAAAACACTGGTGTACCCTAAGATGGGGTCGGATCAAAAGACCACTTCATAATAGTACTGGCTCTAGAAATCATTTGGGAGACTCGCGATTTCAAACATACAGCGTTTCAAATCTTCTTTGAAATAACTGCAATGAAAAGTGTTTTCTCCCTCTCAGTGGGATGGACAGACTATCGAGGCGGCGCGAGACGGACTGTAGATCCAGGCGAAGCAGGAAGCCAGGACAGAGACAAGTAGGGAGAGCAGAATTAACGTAACCCAGGACGCCCTTCGTATGTGACACAGCACGGAGGACGCGCACGTTTGTTCTGCTCATAAAATGGATCATGAGCTCAACCGGGAAAAAACCTACTTTATGAAAAATGTATCAGTGCGAAAATGAGAGGACTCGGGGAGCCTACAAATGCTGCTGGAGACTAACAACGTCTGCTGTAGGGCAACAGTTAAATGCAGATTAATGTAGGTTCTGGGCCGCATTGCAGTACAGATGCGCGCAGGCCACAGTGTGCAGGGTCTGTATTGCGCTCAGAGTGCATCAGGCGCAGTGTGCGTTGCGCCCAGTATATGTGACAGTACAGATGCGGCGCAGGCCACAGTGAGCAATGTTTGTATTGCGCTCAGAGTGGCTCAGGCGCAAGGTGCGTTGCGCCCAGTATAGGTGACAGTACAGATGCGGTGCAGGCCAGAGTGTGCAGGGTCTGTATTGTGCTCAGAGTGGCTCAGGCGCAGTGTGCGTTGCGCCCAGTATAGGTGACAGTACAGATGTGGCGCAGGCCACTGTGACTCAAGTAAGTGTTGCGCTTAATGAAGTATAGATTGGCTGCGTAAATATTGTCAGTAGTGTGCATTAGGCTCTGTGTCCCTACTGCCAGTTTTAAACTGTGAAGTGCGTCCTTTGTGAGCACGGGTCGTGCAGGAGTAACAGCCACTTTCCGTGCAGTAGTGTTCCTGTTCTCGGAAGTAATGACAGCAGATGTAAACAATAGTGCTTACATCATGCAGCAGCTGCGTGTGATTTGGGGCTTATCTTGTTCAGTTTGAACGCTGAACACCGCCCATAGTTAGGATGCAGGGACGGCTGCGGAAGAGCAGTAGGTGTGAGTAAGATAAAGAGGTCCGAGGTCGAGGCACATGTCAACAGCGCCCCCTAGCAGGTGTCCGAAGGTCGCAGGCCTGGCATTCTGGCAGCACCACCCTGCAATCTGCTACTTGCAAACTGCCGTTCCTGGTGTCAATGGAGACAGGCTGAACACCTCACACGAGGCACGGTACAGCGCGGAAGCAACGATGGAAGTAGACCCGGGGTGGAGGGGGGACTATGGCCAGGATAAAAGGTCGTGCTCCACTGTGTGGACCCGCGTGCCTTCATCCAAAGCGCTGGGGCTCAATGTCCGTGTTGATTCAGTCAAGATGGAGCCACACACGAACACACAGAAAAACGCCACAGAGTCTCGCAGGACATGAAATTGTTGGTTAATACTTTTGATGTGTTATTAATACGTGCAGAATCAGAACCAACATGGATTCCATCGTGTCCCCAACAAACCTTCTTAGAAAACAAGCGCGCACTGAAGCTGACGAAGAGGGAGTGGGAGGGGGGAGTGGGGGCGGGCACGCAGGCTGCCAAATGGTGCGCTGAAAGTGATCGCGATCACATCACGGCGAAAGTGAAAGCAAACGAGTGCTTTCAGGCCTCCAAATGGTGCGCGCGCCCGGACGGCTCACATGCACTGTACTTGGAGGCCTGAAAAGCCACTGTTTGCACTTCCAAAACTCGCTTACTATAAGTCTCGCCAGAGCAGCGCTAAAGCGCTGTCTCAGGCGAGACCTAAAAAATAGGGAACATTCTGCCTTAAATATCTTTTACGGACCCCCCCCCCCCCCCCATATGATCCATTTGCCTCTGCCATACATATTATTACTCATTTGCCATGGCTGATGCATTAATGAAAATAAATGCACAGCAATGCAACACATTCATCGCGGACTTGCTGTTACCCAGATTGCTTGATCTTGGAGAACCGAATGACATACAAGTTGTGTCCTGATGAAGCCTTTGCAAGGCGAAACACGTTGGCTGCGTATTTAGTGTGGTTGAAGAAATTAAAGAAGTCTTATCTACCACATTGACAAGAACCCACGATTTTTGATTTATGTTAGTTACTAATTCACACTCACAACTGTATTAGTTGCCTCTTTTTTGTATAAATAGTTAAATGGTCAATAAGAAGCTGGCCATTAAAGGTGGGCAATTCTGTAGCTTTGACAAAGTGACTACTCCAGGTGGTGCAGCTTTTTCAGTACCTGGCTGCTTTTGTATGTTCACTAATTTCATTCATCTACATGGTTTTCTAAAGTGCTTCTGTGGCCCCTTATGGTCACTTTGCAAGCTCCAGGCGAGTGTCGTAAATACTAGTACAGAACATAAAGACAAGGCTGATAAGTAATTCTTGCAGATAGCATGATTCTAGTTCATATATTCATTTGAATATATGGGACTTATGGCAAAGTAAAACAGCTTTGTGTTTTCACATGAGCGCGCAAAGGAAAGCTCATGTTATTTTCTCCTCCCTTCCATCAAACGTTTTTCCCCTCAGTATAATTGCTGTTCACAGCACTCTCAGAGACATAGGTTGGACATCAAATTCTAGCCAACAGAGTAGCGTGTGTCTGAGAAAGCCAGTCAAGGACACCTGAGGCGGTTTCTCTCAATACACATTTTCCAAAGGACAGATCACTTAGCCCTGTTTTGCAGCCACCCCTGCCAACTGGACAAACATTCATTAAATAGAGGTATAAATATGTGTTGATTATATTGAAATGTATTAATGGGTTGCAGATTTTCTGAATATTTACTTATTTTCCTTACACTCTAGAAACGATTGTTTTGGGTTCTGCAATTATTTGATTTCATTTATTCAACATTGAAACTGGCCTAAAATAAAGCCATTAAAAATACCAGCATGGATTTCTTGCATTGGAGCGATTGTAACGGAAGGCTGCCAGGACTCAACAAAAAATAAGTATGCCTGAGCCTCTGACATTGTTATAAACCCACTACACATGATCTCCAGGTATGTTCGGAGAGATGTGCGAGTCATAACTTGTTTGTTCCTTCAGCTCGCAAGATGTAAGTTGCTGCATACTTGCACTTGCCAGAGACCACGAGGGGATCTACCAGGCTCTGTTCAAATGATATCTGTATAAGTAACACATTTCCCAAATGAGGCAACAGCCTCTCCACTCATGTTCCCAATAGAACTGATAGATAAATGTGGCCCAACTGTGGGAAAAAGACAGACTATATTGAAAATGGAGAAAGATACCTGAACAGTGTTAGTTTGGGTTCCTAGAAAATATAGGCATAAATAAAAACTCAATATCAGAACCAATATAGAAAGGTTCCACACTGTTTGACCAAGAAAGTAAATATAACCATAACAAGGTTAAATTAACACCCTAGTGACCTACATGTTTAAAAAGCCACATCAGATCAGCTGCCTTACTTAATACTGAAATGTTAGATGAAGCTACATCACTACACTAAGAAACGACATGGTTTCATAGGAATGCAAGGTAGTTTCTGTTTCACCAAGCATCAGTTACAGCATTTTAGACTGGCTGCTCGTGGCACATTATACCTATAGCGATGAATGTTTTAAAGTTCTGTATTTTAAGCCCCTGTTATAGTAGCCTAGATTCGTTGCAATATGCATTTTTAGTGTAATAATTGTGAGATTGCATTCTGTATGCCGGACTACATACGTTATTATGGGACTTTCTTAGTAAAGTAGATATCTATAGCCACAATGCACAGCGGATTTCACTAATTTGTTTTACTATGCACCAACGGTTTAGATGTCAGCCGACCATAACAGACTGATGTTTTATGGAGAATGGTCAGCATGACTGGTATATTCCAATGATTTTAAACTGTACAATAAAACCCAATTATGATTCTGTTTCGAATATCATTATCATTCAATATTGGCTAGAATGCTAGGGTGTACCCCCACATGAAAGATAATTTATGAACATGTTCTTCAAAGAGAAGGTAGACAATATCAGAAACTCGTCAGGGGGGGTACTACTCACTATGTAAATACCAATGCCATGACATAAACATAACATATGGGGTGTAGGGCTAGCTACGAAATAGCTGCACAAAGTAGGCATACAGAGGAAGAATTACAATTCGTTTTTTTTTTTTTAAATAAAGAGGACCACGAAGAAAATAACCACCTTGATTAGCCACAAACTTTTGCATAGTCTATCAAAATTAGGGGTGGGCGGAATTTGCGTAGTCGCGCTACGCAAAGCTCCGCAAAACTGTAAAAAATCTCCGCGAGCATGCAAAAGTTCCGCGAACACGCGGAATTGCTTGTTCCACCCGGTCGCGATGCTTTTTTTCCTGTTCACAAACGCCGTTTGCGTGCTCGGAGAGAAATATCTTGCGAACACGCATTTTTAAAGCGCAAACAAGCAAAAAATTCTGCGTAGCCGCGGAATTTTTGGCAATTCTGCGTTCTCCGTGGAATGCGAAATTACCCAAATTCCGCAAGCAGAACGGAATTTGCCGGCCAGGCCTAATCAAAATAACATTTGTCTACATTGGAACCTGCGAGTCCTGGGCAGCTCCTCATATTTACTATTATATTCTTTTTTTCCTATGGATTTTGTTGCCTGATTTAATTCATTTAACTATTTATACAAAAAAAAGAGAGGCAACTAATACAGTTGAGAATGAATTAGTAATTAACATAAATCAAAAATCGTGAGCATTTGTCAATGTAGTAGACAAATCTTTATTGTAATTTATTCAACCACACTGTAAACACGCAGCCAACGCATTAGAAGATTGTGAGAGACGACTTCTCTGTAGCTGTACACAGAACATGTGAAAAGTGACCATGGGATAGTGGTTCGTCACGCTGTTGGACTCTGAGACGGTTTAGTAACTCCTGAATCTGACGTTCTTTTTGCCTTCAATCCCAAATTACAGTGGTAACTTGCTGTTACCCAGACTGTTTGATCTTTCTTTGCGCCTTACGGCTGTGTGGAGATCCGGTCAGCATACTAATTGTGCCCTGACAAAGCCTTTGTAAGACGAAACGCGTTGGATGCGTGTTTACAGTGTGGTTGAAGAAATTACAGTAAAGATTTATCTACCACATTGACGAGGACCCACGATTTTTGATTTACGTTAATTACTAATTCACACTCACAACTGTATTAGTGCCTCTCTTTTTTGGATAAATAGTTAAATGTATGGTCAATAAACAGCTGGCCATTAGAGGTGGGCAATTTGGTAGCTTTGATAAAGCGACTGCTCCAGGTGGTGTAGCTTTGGAGTCAGTGACTGCTTTTGTTTGTTCACTAATTTCATTCATCTACATGGTTTTGTAAAGTGCTTTTGCTGCCCCTTATGGTTACTTTGCAAGCTCCAGGCGAGTGTTGAAAATATTTGTACAGTACATAAAAACAAGGTTGATAAGCAATTCTTGCACAATATTCAGTCGAGTAGGATGCGAGGCACACCTAGCTGATATTCTTCCACTATCCCTCATGCCAGCGTGCAAAGGGGAAAACTAAACTATTTCGTTGTCAGTAGTTTCCTGCAATGTAATTGGTTGGATTCAGCACTGCAGGAGGAATTATTTTCTCAGGGTCTGCACACCTAGACCTTCTACCATGTTTTGTTTGAAACCTTTGGTTGACTGAAGTTGAAGGTGGCCGATAGGATGACTCTCGTAGGAATGTAATGAGTGTCAATTGTTTGAGATAGCTCAGCCTGTACCCAGCAGTTTTAGAGAATGGTGCCTAAACTTTAACACTTATTAAAATCAGGTAACCAGTGAAATGATTTCTGTACTTTTGTCAAATTATCTTGTTCCCGAGCTTAACACAAATTTGTGACCTGGATTGGAACTCTAGAATCTGGCTGCAATTTTCCATGAACGCCCAGTGTTAACTCTATGAGAAGTATGAAGTAGAGAGAGAATTTTCCACAGCATGGTTAATTGGAAACTGAGGCCTCCAATCATTGCATTTATCTCGGAAGTGAATGAGAAATTAGAGTCAAATATGCCCAAGTCAAACACTCATACATCAAAACTCGCACCTCCACAGACCTCTAGGTGACCAATTAACTGTACTCAACAATTAACAACAAGCTAATTTAGACATGTTCCACGTGTAAAGGGAACGAGGATGGGGTTGGACTAGATGGGCTGAATTCATGGAGGATACTTGGCTAGCAGTTCTTTTCTTAGGAGACCCCCATATTACAGCAAAGTCTGCTTGAAGACATGCCACCAAGGAAATGTGATGGAGAAAAGGGATTTGGAGAAGAGGAATCAACCAGGATGATAATGATACATTCAAGGAAATGCAATTAGAGTAAAAAGGCTGATCAAGTAAAAAAGTAATAATCTTTCAATATAAATATATAAAAGATTTTGACTGGAGCAATTTTTCACAGACTTTGGTCTTTTATCATGCATGCTATATGGAGAAGACTAAATGTAAACAATTTAGGTAGCACACCAGAAACAGGGCTAAAAAAATCATTAAATTTTTACTAGACCTGCAGGTCTAGTAACCTAAAAATTGTACTTGACCTAACTGAAATGCACTTGACCTCAATTTCTGGAAGTGAAGCAAATGTTACAAGTTAACAAGATTTAAAGGCATTTGTATTGCTTATTCACTTTGTAAGCAATAAAGATGCCTTTAGATCTTGCTATCTTGTCACATTTCCTCTTCTTTAAGAGACAGATGTCAAAAGTCAGTTTG
Organism: Triturus cristatus; assembly: GCF_964204655.1. Classification (NCBI taxonomy): domain Eukaryota; kingdom Metazoa; phylum Chordata; class Amphibia; order Caudata; family Salamandridae; genus Triturus; species Triturus cristatus. Next base: position 1,247,662,533 of record NC_140591.1, read on the forward strand.
TCTTCCTACTCCCCAGAAAGGGCGAGTAAGACCTAAAAATAGCTCGCCCTAATTGAATCTGGCTCCCAAATGTGAGCGGACGAGTGGATTTTTCGAGCCTTGAGAAAGAACAACTACGCGAGTGCCATGATCGTAGGATGATATTTATAACGTGATACCGAAAGATCAATACAGTACTCTAATACTTCTTTAAATCACAGCATTTGCAGGTTTCCTTTAATAAACTTTTTGTAGCTTAATGTAGCAATAATGACACCGGTACAAAGTGTCCAAACACCACTTTAATGATGGTTTAGGCGATCTATTGTTAGGCAGAAAATGCTTGAGATTATTTAAGACGAAGAAGCAGAGGGATAGTAGTACCCTTTTCTATAGAAGTACGGAGTTTAATTATGTTTATGTGCTTATAGATCGCGTGAATCACCCCATAAGGGTATCTCAGCGCTAAGACCGCCTAGGAGTGCCGAGGAGAAAGGATTAGAACAGCGATGTTTAAAGCATTTTCCTGAAAACCAGGTAATTTGTGCATTGACGCAGGTGTAAGAGGAGTTTGTTACAGTAGAGTGGGGCAAGATGGAAGAAAGCCTTACCACCTTGGCGGGATTTTTTAAAGCGTGGGACTAGTAACAGGGTTTTGGCTCCGGAGCGGAGGGGTCTGGAGGGCACATAGTTAACAAATTTATCATTTAGGTAGCTGGGGCCAGATCGGTTTACGGCTTTGTGTGCCATACAGCACATTTTAAATGTAATCCTTTTTCTTATGGGTAACCAATGTAATTTATGAAGCAACGGGAGGGAGGCAGTTCTTGGAGGGGGGGAGGGGGGGGTTTGTTACCAGTCGGGCCGCTGTGTTCTGGACAACCTGGAGTCTGTTTATGGCACTTTCGTTGGCTGAGATCAACAGCACGTTACAGTAATTCAAGCAATTTAAGATTAGTGCCTGGATCAAGGTTTTCCTAGAAGATATTGGCAGGAAAGGGAAAACTCTTCTGAGCATGCTTTTTACCACCTGTTTTGGACATGGGGTAGGACCAAATTCCTCTGGCCACCAGCTAGGGGACCATTTTACAGTGGCATCGCCAAATAACATTATCTCTGACTTAGCAGCGTTAAGTTGGAGAAAATTAATTTTCATCCATTCCGCTATGGTCTTCATTTCTTCACCGCAGGTGCTTTGAATATTGATGTTGCATTTGTCAAGTGAGAGGAGTAATTGAGTGTCGTCCGCGTATGATATGGGGATAAATCCCAATTTCCTCAACAGTCTCGCAAGGGGAGTGACGTAAATGTTGAACAGGGTTGGGCTCAGGCATGAGCCCTGTGGTACTCCCTTGGTCACCTTGGTGGTCTCAGAAGGATATGGACCTAGGTTAACGGCCTGTGTTCTGTCAGACAAAAAGTTGGACAGCCATTTCAGTGCATTTCCTGTGATTCCTATGTCACCCAATCTTCTGAGTAGAATTTGATGGGAGATGGTGTTGAATGCTGCGGAAAGGTCAAGCAGCACCAGAAGCACCGCCTGATCCTTATCCAATAGCATCCTAATGTTGTCCGTGACTGCTACCAGAGTGGATTCTGTGCTGTATCTGGGACGGAATCCGGATTGTGAGGAGTCTAGGCAGTTAGTGGATTCGATAAAGTTGGAGAGGTGTATATTGAGGTGTTTTTCTAAGATTTTAGTGTGGAGGGGAAGGAGAGAGATGGGTCGATAATTGGTTACGTCTTCCGTTGAGATTCTTTCTAATCGGAAGTATCTGTGCATCTTTCCAATCTAGAGGGAGGGTTCCTTCCCTCAGGGAGCTATTTAGAGTAGCGCAAATGGGGTTGGCTAGTTGTTTTGACAGGGTGGCGGCTATTTTCACAGGTATGAGGTCAAGTGGGGATCCTGATTTTGCGCACTTTAAAAGGGCTTCAGTACCTTCTGTTGTGAGAAATGGGAAGTTCTCTAGTGAACGAGATATAGGTGAGATAGGCGGAAGTTCAAATTCAAGATTAGTTTGAGGATTTATCGTGGAGATAATTTTATTATAGATCGTATAAATTTTCTGAGTTAGATGGCTAGCAATGTTGTCGCACAACGTTTGGGATGGGGCTAATGCTGTGTCGCAAACCTTAGGATTTGTGAATGTTTTTAGGATTTGATAGAGGCTTTTCTGAGAGCTCCCTGTTTGTTCGAGAGTGGTTGCGATGTGAGTTTTCCTTGCGTTTTTTAAATTGCGGTGGTAGTGAGTTAGAGCCTCCTTAAATTTTTCTTCATCTGTAAGGTCATGAGAGCGTCGACATAGGCGTTCGAGTTTTTTGCATGACCTTTTTTCTAGCCGCAAGGAGGCAGAGTACCACGGTGCCTGGCGTTGTTTTGTATTCGTAGGGCATTGTTTCAGAGGAGCTAAGCTGTCTAGGGTTGCTAGTAGGCTGGCATTAAAGGAGGCTAGGCGTTCAACGTTTTCCGATTCAGAATGTTGAAGTGGGCAAAATGCGACTTCAAAGTGTGCTGGTGTGATTGTATGTCAGTGTCTGTAGCTTTTGTCTTGATAGTATTTGGGAGCAGGCTGTGCTTTGGGGCTTTTAATGCGGAATTCGACCATAGAATGGTCCGACCATTAGGCTAACGTGTAAGCTTTAAACTGGTAGTTTCTGCACCTAGAATCTAGTGTGTATTTTCAGTGTGTTCAGTAGAAGTATAGAGAGGGATATCATAGCCACATGTTGCATACAAATGACTGCACCCAGGGCTCGAGTCGGGGTACCACGCGGGTGGACGGCGTCCCCCCACCTATTTTACCGGGTGGACGCCGACCCCCTGCGCAAAAACTGGCCGCATTGAGGGCTTCGCGAGGAAAACATAATCCCAGCACACACCACCAAATAAAGCAAGAGAGGAAACGGCGCGCGCTCACAAGGGGCCCGGGTTTGGAATAGGAAGGAAGTGTGATGACAACGCCGAGGTTTGTTGGTGGCAGCTTGCCCCCTTCACCTTTCGTGACGACACTTCCGGCGACACCACCTAACTTGGAGCGTCCCCCCACTTCTTTTTTTAGGACTTGTGCCCTGACTGCACCCAAAAGTCTGAGACAAGTTTGTTGCTCCATAAAGGTAAGGTGATAAGTGCAAGTAGAGGTCCGACCTGGCACTTGCTAAAACCCCCACCCTCCATTCCCCAAAAACACCAACAGCGAGCTCTGACCGAAAGGGAGCAGACATGTTCCAGTCAGTGGGCACGCACAAAAAGACTGAAAAGCACACTTTCGCAATTTGAGAACGCCATTTAGTCACCATTAAGATAATGGGGAAAAAAAGTGTTTAAGAGGATGAGTTATTGTTAAATTAAGCAATGCAATGCACAAAAAATGAGAATATAAAGAACCAGCTCATAGCATTTGAAACTGGTTTTAAAACTTGGGAAATGTCAGAACAGCACAGAAAAAAAAAATCAGGACTATATCTAAAGTATGGTAGCTAATGAAGGATGACAGTGGTACTAATAGAAGACTCATTAGCAAAGTCACCAGATTGCAAACAGCGTGTTGTGGAAGATTCTTCATCTGGATAGAATAGGCTTGTGAGCTGGAAAACCTAAAAAAAAAAAAGGGAGGGCACCCAACCTGAGAATCATATGGCTGTTAGATGATTGAACGGCTCTTATGAGAAGATTGAGGGATTTCTCTCTGGGTTTTTCAACCTGGAACTATAGACTTAGAAGGGAGGCGAACCTGGAAATACCAGGAATCCTAGAAATGGTGGCGAGGATCTGGGTAAGAGGATCCTGCCTTGTTAGAGATAAGCAAACTCCGAAAGTTTTGGGAGAGTTACCTCAATAGGTGGTAGTACTTACCAAGAGCAAAGAAGCATTTCATTCCTAGATTGGAGTCCCTGCACCACTGCAATGAGGAAGCATATGCAAGAGCTTGGGGGGGGGGGGGGGGGGGGGGAGACTTTCTTAGAGCTAAAAGCAAATGGGTTGATTATATAACTTGCTAAATTGAGGGTGGAATTTTTAAAAGGCCACAAAGGAAAGAATCTCCAACGGAACAGGGGGGTGGCTTAAAGGAGAGCACCGATTGGACAATTTATGATGTAATGTTAAGTGAAGGGTACACTGAGTTATCTGGCCTCAGCAACAATCCTAAAGCACTCTAAAAATAGGTCCACCTTCATAAAGGTTTACAACTGTGACTTACCTGAGTGCATGAAGAGATGAATATGTAGATAGAAATCTAGCTCCTTCCAGAAGATGTTTACACAAGAAAAGATTACAATGTATTTTTTTCCATTGAAGGTAATGTAATTATACAGGCAGTGTGGTGCAGCTGTTTCCTTTGCTAGTGAAGATTTGGTGGTAAGGGTTTCAGAGCTGAAACCGATTTTATTTTAATGGACTGACTTTTACCACTGTATAATAAACGTCATTTATTGCATAAGAAACATTTTTTTCAAAAATGCGTACAAATCATATACAAGCAATACATCACACAAAAGATGGTTGCAAAACCCTAAAATAATTGTACAATAAATCTAGCATACAGTCAAAAACCAGATAAAAGCTTAAAGGAAAAATTCTTAGACACCTAGTAAAAATCTACACACAGAGGAATACGGGACAAGCAGCTGTTTGGAGTTACACACATTGGGCACTACCAAACTCAATTGGGTCCTTCCACCAGCAGCAGGTGCATTGGCCAAAAGCAAACAAAGGACATTTGAAGGAGGAAATGCAACAACATGTCAATTATTTCAAACTTCAAAGTGAAGAAACAATCCATTCAAACTTTGATTTCCTTGCCGAAATATACAGTTAGTGTATACCAACATAATGTTGATCATTAATGGTTGACTCTACAAAAGGAAAAAGGCAAGTACTTAAACTAGATCATTGACTTTCAGAAACTTAAAAAACAGAGGTAGAAGACAAAATTAATGTTTTTTCAAACCAAGAGCCAGGATCTGTTATAACAACAAAATGTAAGCTTCTTGCTCATCTTCTTCATTACTGTTTCTCCAGAGAGGTAGGTTTCTTCCACTCAAGTGCACTAATCTGAAATTTGCATTTATGCAGCTGTGACAGGCCCAAACTGCAGCTAAGTATGTCTAGCAAGTGACACATTCTACAGTAAGAATAGCCACTCCTGAATAGCCCCAAACAGCCAAGATAAAATCCAAATAAAATGGAGGTCACATTACATAATGTGTCTAGATAAAAGGTCAACTCCTCCAATCTGGTCACTAGTAAAGATTATTATTGTCAAAGTATGTAATACACAGACAAAAATTCACCTTCGTTTTATATCATATGACAGGGTTTGGTGATGACGCAAATGCTAAACCAGGGCAAAATATACAATTTAATATCCATCGGTATGGTGTGGTTTCTTTGCCACCATTTTAAGAGCAAACACCACCTATATAACAGCAACAATAAAAAAGGAGGACATTTAGAGCAATCACGAACATCTTTAGCAGTACGCTGACTTCCCTACTGCTTCATCCAGCAGTGAAAGAGTTTTAAGAAACTTCACTCAGGAAATTATTTAGAATACTGGGTAAAATTGAATTTACCAATAAATCGGAAAAACTACGCAGACAGTTTTACACCTATATGTTGCTGCTTTTTGTGACTCAGAAAACTGACTGCACTAACACTCTAAAAACGCACCACCTGATTTCCAGCAAAATAATGACTTTATTGAAGGTCTTACTCATCAGACCTACTCTTATGAAAGCCGAAAAATTCCACAGCCAATTCTCTGAAAATTGTTATACGTGAACAACGTGTTTTGTAAAGCAGTCACCAAAAATGCTGAAATGTATACTTTAACTTACGTCAAACTACTGACCATGCTACAAATTTATAAATACGATGCCTAGAACGCTCCTCCTGCGTGCAGGGTAAAAACACAAACAATTGGATACATAAATGCATAAGAAGGATAAATCTTAATCGTGCATACTAATTTACCTTTGCATTGACTCAGAAATTTACTTTATGGAGTACTGCGAACTGAGGCCACACGTTCAAAATAAAACCAGCCTTTACATTAGAGGGAAAAAAACTGCAGCAGATTTCATCGACACCGATAAACATAATGGTCGTCAGGTCAGAGCAGTATCCCGAGGGCATGTATGCGGACCATTCTACATTGCTGGAGCTCGACTCCCATGTGTATCTTGCAGATCACACCTTGGCAAGATATGCAACAAGGACGAAACATGACATTTCCGCAAAGATACGAAGTCCCAGGATCCATCCGGCATTAAATCCAAGCTGAGTATACGTCATATTTAAAAAAAAATCATTACATACATATATGGGATACGGCCCTGCATGCAGAACTGCCATGTTTTACGATCATCCCAACTTCAGTTTGATGATAGCACTGAACATCGCCCTAATGGTCACGTCGCTGCACCCAAGTGCTTCCCCTCTCTCTGAATTACTCTTAACGGAAGAACTCTCCTAACTGTAGCGTTACATTAAATTCCACAAGAAAAAACCGTACAGCGTTCAAGAACCAACAGCGTTTCACATATCAGAAGTGGCGTTGCTAATAAAATTAAAAGGGTCCCGATACTGGGGATCGTTGGTGCGTCTGATACAGCAACGTGAGATCCCTGCGACTCGGACATAGATAGAAGACAGGAAGGGACCTGTCAGCGATAAGATGTCAGTCCCTCGGGCCATGCGCGCCTGAGAGAGCACTCAGGATCCGAGCATAAAATCCACTCAATGGTACAGCAAACCCGCAAGAAGCAGGGAATCAGAGTCTTCAACTTAGTGGAGCAAGAGCATCACCTCCCGGAAAGCAAAGACGCCCAGATGCATATACACAGAAGATCATCTTAAACATAGGCGCGCAGACGCTCTCCGGCCACCTTATTCTATTATGCACTGTCACAACAGACACACCGCCCCCTTGTCAGCTCACACCCAGGGGCACAGTGCATTCAGATCACTGAACACACAAGCACACAACGCCTTCATATTTCCATGCCCTAAACACTGCCCCTTCATATACATTTAACAGAAGCACCACGTAGCTGTCTATTCATTCCAATGGGCATCGCCCCTACGTACACCACGCAAAGCAGGAGCGCACCCTCCCCCCCCCCCCGGGTCTTTTCGTACCCATTCACAGCACACACACACACGTACTATACTTTATCAATGTACGAACACACGAGCTCTGTCTCGTCCGTTCACCGTATAATGCATCTAACATCAATGGTACCCAGGAGCAGTGAAGACTTGATGCATTCTCCATCACTAATTTACACAAAAGGACCATCCTACACCGAAACACGGGACAGACCAACACAAAGCGCGTGACCAAACTCACATTTATTAATCACGAACAGCCCAGATGTATTAATAGTTATAAACACTGCCCCCCGTACGCCCAAAGGTACTGACACCAATGTATTCATGCCCAGGCCCCTACATGCACCACTCCCAGTCAATTGCACTCCTATCGGGCATCTGACTATAGCTGGCACACGATACCCTCCCCTGAGTACTGCAGTATCAACCAATTGGATCACTGACTTATTAGTGTACCCCAAACACATAAGCCTCCCGTACTCATTCATTCCTAGGGTGCACAGACTCCAGCACCCACACATTCATTCAGTGTCAGGCAATAGACCCAGCAAGCTGTCACCTCTCATATTGCCCAGCTAATGTATTGTTCATTGCCCAGGGGAAGAGACTTGACAGCCTTAAGCCAGGGAGGAGGTCTGATGTGAGAAGTGGACACCATCCCCTCAGTGTGGGTCTTCGCCAGGGACAAGGAGCGCACAACTTACTTGCCGATGACCTCGCATAGCTCGTACACATCCTCAAAGAGCACGTCGTCGTCCGCCATGGTCCAGATGGGGAATTACCAAGACAACCACAATCCTCGCGGGGGCGGGTGCTGTCCCCGGTGCAGGGCCGCGCTCGGCAGAAGCGCTATCCTTATTCACGACTCCTCATCCGCCCGGGCGCCCCGCCTCACGCGGCTGGGTGGGGGGGGACGGGGCTGCCAAGCCGCTAGAGGGGCGGGGGGTGGGAAACGGAGCCGCTCATCACTGGTAGCACATAGCCGCCGGACGTTAATCCGTGTCACCGGGCGGGTGGCGCTCTCCGGAGGGGGAGGGGCGCCGGGGCTAGCTGACGTACGCTCCCTCCTACCTCTCAGACTAGGGCTGGGGGGGAGGGGCGAAGCAACGGGAGACGTCGTCCCGTGCGCGCCTCATCGCCATCTTGAAACACCTAGATTGAGGCCTCCATGTGTGGATCAGGCAATACCTCCCTTATTATAGCGACATTTTCAAACTTCGAACGTGAACTATTCCACATTTGACTGACACTAACATGGCCTCTGCTCAAGTCTAGGACTGCACCGGCGCAGTACGACGTGACTGGAACGCGCGAGTGCACGCGCGGCTGCACCAGGGCCGCGCTTTACCCCCGCCCCACTCCTCCTGGGCGTGTCTCATTCAAAGGGTAGGCTTGGGCCTCACCCTCTGTCACACCCATAAACATCCAAGCCTTAGCTGGTCCCTCCCATCCTTCACGCGACTGAGCTCTAGTGGAACGGATCTCTGGGTCCGGGAGCTTTTCCATAACGCCCGCCCCTTCTCCCCACTGAATATGAAGAGAGCTTAAGATAAAAAAAAAAGCAGGCGCTGTCTAGTGTGACGTCATAGCCCCTGAGGCGCCGTGAAAGCAGGCAGCGTAGAACAAGGAAAGAATAGGGAGCGGTCGCGGTGACGTAGACCGGGTTTGAAGACGGAGGCTGCCAAGCGCTCGAGTCCAGAGGGAGACAGGCGCTAGGCACAGCTGACGCTCGACCTCCTGGCGATCCAACGTTGTGTGTGTTTTCAAAACACGGGTTTGAGGTTCACGCTGCACCCTGGAGGCACAGCGCTTACTGCAATCAGAAGAGTAGCATCTCACCATCAATACATTCCAAATGCGGCCATTTTTCGTGCGCTCATATTGTGCTTCAATTGCTGAGCCTGAATACATGAGCAGGTGACATCATGTCATGTGGACACTTGGCCCGAGAACTCCGTATGTTCTGTGGTGCTGTGCAGACCCACAGAATTTTGTTGTATGTGACAGAACGGTTAAATCGTACAGGTCATTATTCAGTGGCGTCACTAGGGTTGGTGTCACCCGGTGCGGGTAACTCATGGTGTCACCCCCTCACGACTTACCGCATGGACCTCTTCCGCTCCGAGTCCGCCATTGGACACAGTTAGCAAATAACGGGACCATACAGAATACTTAGTAAGGTTTGTAAATGTAGGTCCTATATTTACAAAATATGCCTGTGAACAACAGTGTGATAATGACTCATTAATCAGGTTGTATAGTGGGCTACTTTCTAGTCAACAGTTTATTGGAATTTATAATATCATAGGTATGGTACTTTGTACTGGTGTGGTGTTCCCACTATCCAGCAACACGATATATCAATGGTCGAAGTGGGGGGAAAAAAGTAGGGGAACTGTGGGCGGAGAATCAGAGGGCGGGAATAACCCAAGGATTGGATCAGTGGGCGGAGCCAGAGGTGTGGTCAGAATGCGCGAACATCCCAATTTTTTGTATTTGTTTGGTTTCACTGCCCAGTTTTATCAACCAATGGATACACATGATTATTTAAGGTTATAATGAGTTATTGACAGTAAAATGTATTCACAAAGTGGGATATGCTTCTAATCACAGAATGTCCCCAAATACGATAAAATGTGGAAGCACAAGCCATTTGTCTCCGAGCCATGGAGTTTCTGTCATCAGCACTTCTCCCTTTTCCAAAACAGCAGTTCAAACATGAATGGCTAGAAATCCTAGTTTGCAAATGTTTTCTAAATAATAATGGCTCTGCCATATTTGCCTCATAATGCAAGATCCTTTCTTTGACATGCATTTGCCTCTGACACCATTGATCACAAATATGTTTTTTCTCAGCTGGCCTGTTTAATGGCTGCGAGTTATAAATCAATTATTACAATTTCTTCATTTTTTTGAAACAGAAAGAACACTACTTCATTTCACAATGCACATGTCCTAGACATAAAACAGTGACAAGTATTTACATTTGTACAGTGACTTCATGACATATCATATAACGTAGAAAAAGTGCTTTGAACAGACAAAAAGTAAATTTTTCGTAACAATGATAAGGTGTCCACTTTGGTGTATCTTTGGGAACTTAAACCTGTTGGCTCCTCAATTTGAAAACTCAGACTGCCTTCAACTACAACCCAATTGTTGCCAGCTATAAACACCTGGATGCGGCTCAATTTAAATTACACACTGGGCAAGAGCAATATGTGGCCTACAAGAAAAAAGTGACAGCATCCTGGAAAAAGCAAACAATCATAGGGAATGCAAAATTTTGCAAACCATGTGAAATGTAAGCAGGAACAACATGGTTACCTTAACGCTTTTACACTCCCTGTTCAGAAATCAGTGAGTGCTTTTGCCTGAAAAGTTAAGGACATGACAACATGGCCTTGAATGGACCCATTTCAATGGCCATTGCTTATATCCTTACAAAACGTAAGCAGTATGGTAAAAAAAGACAACATCCTTAGATGCAGAGCAGCAGTACAAATTTTGTTTTTCAATCCTCACATTGCAGTACCTCCAGGATTGGTGCACTAGTTCCAAGCTCAGGGAAAACAAAGCCAAGACAACAAAAATAGCACTTCACTGGCAAACTCTGTAAATGTGGCGCTAATGTGTTTGGGTGTGAATAAAATCAATCTGGCCAGTTTGCTACCACTCTGTCTTACTTTATTTAGCTATTTATTTTTCATATTTTTAAATTGTTATTCCCGATGCTGCTCTCTGAAATGAAATGTTAGAAAAATATGGCATTGATTTCCAGCAAAAGTGATTTTCTTTTTTGGATCCATTTCACAGGGGAGCAAATAAAAAAAAAAAGGAGAGGAAAGAGAGTGAGAACCCCGTCTTGCAGCCACTATTTTCAGAAAGGGAAGAACTGCCGCGTTAGCAGGCGAGAGGCCCCAGCATGTACACAGAGCTGCTGTGCCTGAAAGTCGCCTTCGCAGGCCCCCGACAGCTCAAAAGAACCTCGCTCCGCACTGCCTCCGCCCTGCTCAAGAAGTCACAAAAGTCACTCACTCACAACTCGCACAGCACAGGCAGCATAACCGCTTGACCACCCATGATCGTTAATCAATTGGTGCCGGAGAGACTCACCTTCTGTGTTGGTGCCTCTGCTCCTCGTCACTCATGATGCTGCTGCAGGCCAGTCACGCGCACTTTTAGTGCCCAATGCGCATGCGGGAATGACATCAGCCGCCTGCACCCGGGCCTAGAGAGGCGTGCAGACTCGGCGGAGGAGGAGACAGTGCGCACTGCGCACAGGCACCTCCTCCTCCTGAAAGGTTAGGTTGCTCTGCACACACCGGCTCTGTTGGTGTCACCCCATGTGAGGGTGTCACCCGGTGCGGTCAGCACCCCCGCACCTCCATAGTGACACCGCTGTTTGTATTAACTCAAAGCATCTGCTGATGTAATCGCTGTACCGTCTGGTTCTTTCATATTTTTGAGTTCTTGCTGTACATGGAATGCACTACACCTGATCATGTCTAACAAGGGATTCTGAGTCTCAACAGGGTGCTCCTACCCAGCCCACCTTTCCAACTGGCCAGTGACAGATATCTAATATTGCTGTCAATATAAGGCATCACCAATGTCCTATATATTTCCAAGTTCACTATACCTAATGGTTTGTGTTATCTTCCGTGTGGTCTTTCCATGTCTCCTGCCCTTCTTCCGTGCATGTGAGGAGCTCACCAGGACAACATTTCATCTGGAAGAATATATTTGTTCTTAGCATTAAATTACCGATCTTGGTAATTTTTCTTGTATCATATTTTTTCCCATTTTTTTCGTCCTCGTCTGAAGTATCCTGGAATTCCCTAAACTCACTCAACGAAGTCTGAACTGAATTCATTGAGAAGCAATCTACAGTTTCTTCAATTTGTATGGTACTTATTCTTGAGTTATCATCTTTATTGTCTTGCACCATTCTCATTTCATTTTATAATGCATAGTTCTCTGCCAACTGATCCTCTAAGTGCACCTAGGTCCTTACCAGCCTTATGGAACTATTTTTAATAGGAGCACCAGATGTCATAAAGCTCCTTAGTGACCACAATTGACCAAAGTCTTGCACCACTTTAAAACAATGCTTGCTGACTGTATCAATTGTCACATTAACATTTTCTGATTAGCTGAGGCAATTGTAATCAATTTTAGCTACTGTTCTCTTGTGACATTAAGCGTTACAATGCTATCCATTGCTTGTGTCGGAATTTTTGTATCTAAGTTGTCTAGAATAATCATCAGATAACCCCCACCATTGGCAGTATCGACCTTTGTTAGTCTACAAGGAGCTGTGATAAGGAGGTATCATTTACATCAATTACCATGAACAGTAAAGTCCAATCGGGGCTTCATAGGAATCGACAAAGAGTTTTAGTGTGAGTTTAAAGGGTTTATTAACAATTGTATTCCGTAAGTGTTTTAATTTTATTCATCATTATTACAGATGCAAATAATCTAAAAGTTAATATTTCAAACCAATATAAAATACCACATTGGTAAGAATTACAAATAGGATAAAGGAAATGCAGGAAGTGCATTAAGGAAAATCCCTAATCTAAATAATGAAGTTTTGAATATAAATAGTCATTTATTTTTAGCAAGCAAGGTAAGGTGTCAGTTTCAAAAAACCCAAATGACGGGATCTGATGAGAGAAAAATAATACATAGGCATGAAGCCTTAGCAGTCAAGCAGTGGAGATTAGCAGAGGCTGGAAGGGTATTCTCAGCTCAGAAACCACAGGCATATCAAAGATATGTCTTTGACGCAGCGCAGAACCTGGGTAACGGGAATCAAAAACAAAACCCCGTACAAAATATTCTCCCTTCGTCACAGGCCAAATATCACATTAACACATTCACTCCTACAATCAGTGGTGGGGCCCATAACACCAACATTCACACTTCACTTCTCACTGGCCTGCACTTACAGGAGAGATGAATGTTCCAAGCGCTGACATGAGAGGAATACCTTATAACCTATAGAGAGAAACTTATTTACACATTTATACATTAATATCCCATATCCTCACCCCTACAGATCTCAGTCCTAAACATCAAGATACTCCTCCCACGTGATCAATGGATCATTTAGTTGGATCGGTAAGGAGATATAGTCCGGCTAAACACACTCAAGATCCCGATCTATCCTTTCTTAATAAACGGCCAAAACACATTTATTTGTTAATCAATATTTTGTTTATCTAATTGATGCAAGAATTTAGTTTCATCTTTTACATTTTATTAAGTTGCAGAACATCATATTTACCTAATCTGGCTATTAGTCGTCCTCTAAGTCGTCAAGTTTAGTCAATCTGTCGGGTTTCGAAAGTTCTTCATGCGGCACACTACAGTCCCAAAGATAGACATGGACCAGAGATGTGCAAGCATCTATCAATGCCCATAAAGTTCGTAGTCCATCAAAGAAATGGGCAGCATTCAGTCTGTCAAAGTTTCAGGAGCGCAGCTGTCACGTAACGTCACCGTCGTCTCCGTCAGCATAGCATCGTCAGGAAAAGAACAACAGCATCGCATCGCACAATAGCCTATTCTACCGTGATTTTTATAATAAATTAACGTAAAAAATGTAACACTTTGCAGGGTTTGGGCTTTTCTTATTGGTCAATAGGGATCGTCCGACGAGGTTTCACACAGTTAAAGGGTTTAGGTCATCTAACATGTTCTTTCCGGTTCCTTGTGTCTGTCCTTTGTTAATATACTTGGCAGGCTTCCCATTGTGACCTTGCTTTGGTACATCAAGTGTAGGGTCATGTTGAGGCTACAGGAACAAGTCGTAGCACAGGCGCACTTCACCCAAAGCCTCGTGGAATGGTGGCCATTGCGTCGAGTTAGTTAGCGGCCATCTTGGGTTGTAGGCCCAAAGGACAACTTAAGCGAAACAAACACAAAAGAGTAATTAATACATAGAAATAATGAATAAAATGTTAAACCCTCACTATTTCCCCTATGTGCTTGTAATTTATCTAGCATATAGCAACATTTAAAGCATTCATATTCACCCATTGATGTCATCTGGGGCGACTTTTACGGAAACATCACAAAGCGACATATACCATGCAATATTCTATTTTCTATTGTTAGTATGCGTACATAGGTTAACAATAATAATTATTTAGCCATGCAAAATGCTAATCCCACGTGTATATTGATCATTAGTATGGTTGATTAAACCTCATACAAACACATTAATGATATTATAATTTATAGATTATTCTATTTAATACAGGCATGCAAATTAGGGGAGGGTATACAAAATTTTGTACTACCCGCTCCATCAATCCCCCCTTTGTTGATTTTATCACCACACCATTAACATTTTGTATACTTTTTCATGGAGATAAAATGAATTCTTGCTTTTGTTTTTACATTTCAGTTTCCCCAATTTCTTCTCTTCTGGCTGTTTTATACATATTTTCTTTTACCTCTTCTAATTCTATTTCTTCAAATTCCCTCTCCTGTTTCTCATCTCTTCTTCTTAAATTTTCTCTTTTTAACCTTTTCTGAATTTTCCTCCTTTTATGACAAAAGCATCCTAATCTTAATATTAATACTAAGAAAATCACACATGTTAATGGAAATAAGATTTTACCTAAGAAAGTACTACCTAGGTTTACTAAGAAATTCTTAATAGAAGACATTTTCTTTCCAATCTTTTCCCAGACACCTTCATCCTCCAGTGGTGCAATTTCATCATGTAAATCAGTTGTATTTTTAATATAGATTTTCAAATCTTTACTTTCATCTGGAATGTAAGTACAACAATGTTGAACTTTCAGCATTCCACAGACTCCACCCTCTTTTGCCAATAATATATCAAGGGCAAGTCGATTTTGCATTACCATAGCATGCATGGCAACCATTTCAGTATTCACCAATAAAAATCCTCCAGCGGTGCTTGTAGACAAGCGATCCACCACTGTTGATAGTTTCTAATTTTATTCGCATTCAGAGATATTCCCACTGCTGGTATCAATGCTCCAAAAATATCACCCACAATTTCTGACCAAGATTCTCTCTTTCTGCGTATTGAATAACTACCTAAATTATGTACATCATCTTCTCCTCTTTCCATATGAAAGATCTTTGGGAAAACCAGGCCTACATAACATGTGCCATACCAATGGTCTGGCAAACGATAATACGCCCTGCTCCCGCAGATAAAGTATAATCCAGGAAAAACTGGATCCTTTCCTCCTTTAAATCCCCATCCACCCATGATTCGGTATGTATCATGGCACTCACTGTTACCTACAAAGTAATTATCATATGCAGTCTGATTCCTTCTAATACAACATTTTCCTTTCTGAGGCCAATCTAAAGCCATAGTTGGACTAGCTTCTCCCTTTAAATGTTTTTCCATTTCTACATCCCAAATTATCTTTTCCACCTTTCCCTCAAATGCTTTCCTTTGCATTTTCAATCTCCTTTCTTCAACCATATCCAAGAACATCTTTTGTTCTTTCTTTAAACTGCAAGTCAAATTATTTCTATATATATATATATTCTAATGTTATTTCTTTAGTCTCTAAGAAAAATTCACCTAATACCTTTGCAGGTTTTACCTTATTCAGTTTGTTAATTGACGGTACTTGTGAAAATATGTTATCTACATCTGAAAAATAATATTCTAACTTCCCTGTTTGATAAAATAAACTAGCTATTACACTACATGTTATTCCATAAGTTACAATAAGGTGGTGATAAATCATTCCCGCCGAAACAGATGCTGGTAAATGCATACAGACGTAGCAGTCCCTTACGTCCATTGTCTTTACATATTCATATAGTAATTTCAAAAATACATAGTTAGAAAAGTCAGTTATAGACCTGTGTTTATGCAAATAATTTCTATCTATTCTATTCGGAACTATCTCTTGTATCTTTTCTATATTAGTCTTATTTTCACTATGTCCTTCTATTGTTTCTATGGTAACCTTAAATGAGATCATCAGAGCCAGTACACTCCACAGAAGCATTAGTAATCCTGTACAACAACAACACATTTTACACCATCGCTTCAAAAATATACATCTATCATTTCTACTATCTGTGTTTGCCATTTTGTAAAAAAAAATTAACATTGTCTTTTGACTTAGCCTCTTCTACTTCAGAACTAGTTTGTCTAACCCAAGACTCAAAGCACCTACTTGGTTCTACCAGTTTTTTTATCTTTTCCCGTATTTTATTGTTTTTCCATTAGCAGCATTCTTGTCTTATTCAGTTTGGCATCTCATCATTCTTCACTTTTCCTCCGTGATCTGAATACAGAATTTCCTGAACATCTGTCTCTTCTCCAATATCGGACAGGATAACTCTCAGGATTTCCGATTCTTTGTCTTCTTCAACCACTTCCAATACAGTCACCTTTGGATCTTCTTGGCTATCCGCCTCTCCTTTTATTTCAGGCAGGGCCACATACGTCCATTCCGGCGACTTATACTTCTGGTTAGGTTTCCTCGTTCTTTTGCTTTCTTCAGTTGCAACTATTTCTTCATCTTTCGATTTCTCTTGACTTGTTATTTCATTCACCTGTTCAGCTCTTGGTGAGTTTACTCGTGTCAGTCGATATCTCAGTCTCTTTATTTTATTCGACCACACTTCATCCATTGCTGATCTTTTCAGTTTACTTGTTTTATCATTCCTTTCAATTCTCCAAGCTCTCTTCCTCAAGACTCTACCTACTGGTATTTCATCTTCGCTTTCTTCTGACTCTGTTTCAACTTGCTTTTTCTTTTCAATAGCTTCTCTTTCTTTTGCTTCTTTCGTTTTCCCTACTTCTGTCCCTCCTCGAGCTTCTTGCGCACAATCTTCCTGCTGACTATTTGTCCCTTTCTCTGATTGGATGTTAGAATTCCCTACACCTCCTCGGGGGTCTTCCGCAAAAATCTTTCCCTCTCTCTCTGTATCTAGCACCTAACCATCTAATTTTGTTATTTCAGGTGGAATTTCTCTCAATCCTTCATCTGGAACTTCTTTAGCAACAATTTCTTTAATTATCTTTTCGCTGTCTTTTTCTTTTCTCGAGTGTAAAGTTACTTGTTCAGTCTCTGAGTCTGAGCTGGTATCAGAGATTTGTAACCTCCTTTTCAAGGAAATACTTTTTGGGACAACAGTTAGATCTATCTCTGATTCCCCCCTTTCAGGGTTTTCTTTTGTTCTTGTCTCTTCCTCATCTGATTCAGTACTTGATTCTGTTTCATCAAAATATTCTCTTTCTGTGCTATCCACTGGATTTGGAATTCTCAATGTATGACTTGCATGAATCCAGTTCCTGATTCCAGCACACTTCACAGCTGTTGTCGTAGTCAAAATCACTTGTCGTGGTTTTCCCCACCTTGGAACCAAACAATTTCTTCTTCTGTGTACTTTGAGTCTTACCCAGTCCCCTGGGCTCAGATCATGAGCTTGCTTCTTTTCAAGGGTGGTGGCATCCGCTCCAACCTGATGAAACACAGAATGAACTGCGTCAGCCAGGCCTTTACAGTAATCCAACACCATGTCATCAGTTATAGGCAACAGTTTGTTGACTGGTATGAACACATGACGCATTGCTCTACCCATGATAATTTCATTGGGGCTCAACCCTGTAGTTCTGTCTGGAATTGATCTAATAGTCATGAGTACCAGAGGCAAGACATCAGGCCATTTCATACCCGTGGCTAGACCCATTATCCCTATCCTGTTTTTGATAGTACCATTCATTTGTTCCACCACACCAGAAGCCTCTGGGCGATAGGCACAATGTAGTTTCTGCTGTACATTCAATGCTTAACAAATCAGTTTTATGATCTCATTCTGGAAATGTCTTCCTCGGTCTGATTCAATTGTTACTGGGAACCCGAATCTGGGAATAAATTCCCTCAAAAGCAATTTGGCCACTGTGATTCGATCATTTCTTCTCGTTGGGGAAGGCTTCGACCCATCTCGAAAACAAACAGACCATAACTAGAACATACCTCAACCTATTACAAGGAGGCATTTCAATGAAATCTACTTGCATTCTGGTAAAATGTCCTCCTTCTCAAGCTATTGTTCCTAGACTCACCACTGTCTTTCTATCAGGGTTGTATTGCTGACATATAAGACATCTCTGACAAAGACTTTCTGCTACAAGTCTAAATTTTGCATTGTACCAGGTCTGTTTAAACGAACTTATCATGGCACCTCTCCCTATATGTCCCTGTCCATGATACATCCGTGCCATGGCAGACATCATGCTATCAGGCATAACTTGTCTTCCATCCCGATAGACCCACACATGGTCCTTCTCTCTTGGTGCACATCCTGTTTTTACCCACTGCTTCATTTCCTCATCTCCTGCTTCTTCCTGCAATTGTCTCACTTCCTCCCATGTACCCACAATGTTAGTAAACATTAAGGTGCAAGAAATCACTTCTTTCTCCTTTCCCCTATTAATGGAATTCTGATTTCGTGCACAGTATTGGGCCATATCATTGGCGTATTTGTTGCCTATGGCGATGTAATCACCAGACTGACTATGTGCAGCGCACTTCACAACAGCCAATTGCTTAGGCAGCTGCATCGCCTCAAGCAATTTTCCAACCACTTCAGGATTCTTAATAGGAGTTCCACTTGATGTCAAAAATCCTCTCTGTAGCCATATTTGGCCGAAATCATGTACCACACCAAAACCATACTGACTGTCAGTTATCACAGTCACCCTCACACTCTTCCCAATCTTACATGCTCTAGTCAAAGCAACAAGTTCAGCTACTTGGGCTGATCTTACCCCTTTCAGGTAGGAGGCTTCCATTACTGCTGCAACCGTGCATACTGCACATGCTGCACTCAACATTCCATCATCTGTTCTTAGGCAAGAACCATCTACAAACATCACAAAATCACTTTCTGGCAATGGTACATCTTTTATGTCCGGACGTGGTTTGGTACAGAAGTCAAGTACATCCAGACAATCATGATCTGCTTCATCTCTGACTTCCACTTTCTCAGCATCAGGTAATAACGTTGAAGGATTCACATTCAAACACCTCTCAAGGCTCACATTCGTTGCACCTAATATGACTTTCTCATATTTAGTCAGCCGACTATGTGTCATGTATTGAGTGCGACTCCTTGTTAAAAGGATTACCACATCATGAGGTACAAACACTTTCACAGGAGATCCCATCACAATTCCTTCACTCTGTTCCTGACTTCGGCAGGTAGCAGCCACTGCTTTCAAGCACCCAGGTAAGGCTACAGCTACTGAGTCTAGCATTGATGAAAAGTATGCAATTGGCCTTCTCAATTTTCCATGCTTCTGAATTAATACAGAAAGTGCACATCCATTCCTCTCACTGCAATACAACTCAAACTCCTTCTCGTAATCGGGCATTCCCAATGCTGGCGCTTCACACAAACCATCTCTCAATTGTTTAAAAGCTGCCAATTCCTCTTTGTTCAAATCAATAGGATCTTTCACATCACTTCTTGTCAAGCGTACCAAAGGTTTTGCAATCAGGGAGAAATTGCTTATCCACTGACGACAATATCCAACCATTCCAAGAAACATCCTCACCTCTCTTTGCGTCATAGGGGCTCTCATTCCTTTTATGATCCTGATTCTGTCTATTGTTATTTTCCTCAGAACCTTTTCAATGTTATGACCTAAATAATGTACTTCTTTCTTACAGAATTGCAATTTTGATGGTGACACTTTAAGTCCTCCATCAGCCAGATAATTCAACAAGGCTATAGTGTCCATTACACAGGCTTCACGAGTCTTCGACGCCACAAGTAGGTCGTCGATATATTGTACTAACACTGAATTTTCGGGCATCTCTAGACTTTCTAAGGATTTCTGCAGTATCTGATTAAAGATTGAGGGGCTTTCTGTATACCCCTGTGGAATTCGGCACCAAGCCAAAATACGCTCGCTAAAACGAAACGCAAAAATCTGCTGGCTGTCATGGTGCAATGGGATGGAAAAGAAAGCATGGCATAAGTCAATTACAGTATACCATTCTGCATCATGGGGAATCTGATACAAAATCACAGATGGATTTGGTACAATAGGACAACATGGCACAACAATTTTGTTTATCTTTCTCAGATCTTGCACTATCCTGAACTTTCCATTATGCTTTTCATTCCCATAATTAGGTAATTACATGGACTGCTCATTATTTTCCTCAAAATACCTTGTTTTATCATTTTCTCAATTATAGGGGTAACTCCTTCAACTATCTCAGGTGTCAATTTATATTGTGGGACATTTGGATAGCTTATTCCTTCCTTCACTGTTATTTTTACTGGGTCTACATTTCTCATTAGTCCCACATCTTCTCCCGTGAAATCCCAGACTTCTGCCTTCACAGTTTGTTTCAATTCTTTGGGTAATTCATCTGGGTTAAATACAGAATAGGCTTCAGTAACCTCAGTTTCTCTGTTTGCCATAGTCATTTTATACAACACATCTTCATCAGGAGTCTCAAATGCTATACCATCAGGGGTACAGAAAATAGTGCAATTCATTTTGCACAACAAATCCCTTCCTAACAAATTCACAGGACTTGTATCACACACAACAAAGCGGTGCATTTCCGAAAATTTCCCTATGCTAACTTTTACAGGTCTGTCAGATAAGTTTTAATCTGTCTGTTGGATACACCAACTACTTGGATTGTTACATCCGAGAGAGGAAGATTCTTAACAACAGCTGACCTAACAGTTGATCGAGTAGCGCCAGTATCTACTAGGAAAGTAATATTTTCATTATTTATCTTTCCATCCACAAATGGGCCTGTCTGGTCTACTTCTAGAGTTGCGCCAAGTACGCACTCTTCTTCCGCCCTTCGGCACCGTCAATAACCTTCTTCTGATTCGCTCTCGTCGCGTTGTAGACAATACTGCGAAACAGCGCTAGCGCGCGGCAGCTTAGTTACCTGTTCTTCGTTGTAGAATCCTGTCTCATTACTGTATTTCTGTGGGTTTTTGCTTTGTGGAAAAGGCGGTTTTGGCACCTGATTCTGTTGGGTAACAACCTGCTGCTGTCGCTGCAGTTGACCACTCACCTCTTTCTGCACCTGTGGATTCAATGATGCATTTTCATTATTAGTACTTGGGGGAAATTTACACTCGGATTTCCAATGCCCTATTCTACCGCAATTATGACATGGGAATTTCTTTTTGGCTTCTTCTATGTTAAACTTTCCTTTACCTTTCCCAGGAATGAATTTTCTGGGGCCTGTATTATTCGCTTGTTCCGCTAACTGGGCTTCCTGTCTCTCTGCCACCTTTACTTGTGCCCACATAGCCTTTTCTTTTAATTTACGCTGTTTGGCTTCAATCTCATCACTGAAATATTTTGCGTGTCTTAACACTTCATCTATTTTCTTATTTTGCCAATCTACAGTATGTTGCTTAATCATTTCACTAATTTCTGGACGTAGACCATATACAAATCTGTATACAAAATGACTCAAATCTTTTTCACTCAAATTTTCATCACCACTGAACTGTTTAAAGGCCAAAATTAACCTTTCATAGTAGGCATGTACCGACTCCTTACTTTCCTGATGAGTTCTGTCAACTTTTACCCAATCAGTTTCTTTGGGAGGTACTTTATTTTTCAAAAAGGCAATAACCTGTTCGTATTTCTTCATTACCTCTGGGGCAGGGGCTCCTGTCTTTGGATCCCTAGGGTATTCTTGTGTAGGCCAATTTATCATAAGTTTGCACTCTGTCCATAAATCTGCTGGTACTATTATGTCAACTAGGCTGTTTAAATCAATCCATAATACTTTAGTTAATTTTACAAATCTGTCCACCTGCCTATACCACTCGACGGGCTTTTCGCGTAGTCGAGGGAAATCATTTGTGAATGACAAAATATCTTGTCTAGTCCATGGAACATGTACATATCCTCCTCCTGGAATTTCTCTCATAGGGCATTCGGTTACTATCTTTTCCTTTCCTCCAACAGGGAAAGCTGCAAAAGTTTTATCTGAAGCATCATCTCGTTTTCAATACCATCTGCTTCTCCATTTATCCACATCTCCCCATTTTCTCAACAGGATAATTATTTCCCTAATCTGACTTATTCGTCCTGTGGTATTCAAATTTTCAATGTCTTTTTCAGTAAAATCTATTTGATATGGTTTCTGTAGAGCCTTTACCTTTTCAGTATCTATACCCATTTCATTTGCTACTTCTTCTAATCTTTAATGCATATTTTTTGCTCTCCAAGTTATGCTTTTACACAAAAACAGTAACTCCTCATCCTGGTAGGTTTTTAACTTTTCTGTGGGGATGGTTCTTACTATTAACTCTTCCAGTACCATTCGTAACTTGGCCACATCTATTGATTGGGATTTTTTGTCTTTTCTCTGCAGACTTCTTAACCATTCGCTCAGTTCCTGTGAAGATGGGCCTACTGGTTTTTCTACATTATTTCATTCTAAGTCCCTCTGAGTTTTTAATACTGATTCCATTGTCATTGTAGGGTTTTCTGCTACATTTGGGCCTAGAAATGGGTTATTAAAAACATTTGGCTCGATCGTACCCATTGTTTGTCTCCATTGATTTTCATTTAAGCTCTGCTTTGGCTTCTCAATCTGTTTATTACTGTTATAAGGAACTGTTAAACAATGTCCATTATCTTTCTGTTTGTCAAAACTAGGCATCACAGGGCCTAATGGCACTGGAACAGTTACAGATTCTAAATTTTTTGTCAATTCTCTTATTTTTCAGTTAATTCTAATGTTGTTTTTGCTAATTGTACCGATTTTTCACCACTCATTTTATCATCTGCTTTTCTCTCCATCTCTCTCATGGAATTATTTTTTTTCTATTTCTTGGGGTACTGGTTCAGTCTTAATGATTCGCAAAGTTTCTCTCATTGGGGCACTTGGTGTTAATATTTCAGATTCTGGTCGATACGGAGGTGGATTTTTATAAAACATGTCATCAAGAACATCATCCTCTGATTCCGTCACTCCATACCCCCTTGGTTCTATATTATGTCTCTTTTCCATACATTTTTTACCTCCAATTTCTTCAGCAGTTCTCACAGGAAACAGACCTTCAGTAATACTTGCATTCCGCCATCTTCTCATTTTCTCATCATGAGTGTCATGCCCATATCTACCAAACTTATACTTATATCTTCCACCACTTCTCTGTCTTTCTCTGTCATGCATCTCATCTTCCCATTCCATTAATGCTTCAAACTGTGTTGGTCTAGGTCTCGGTTCTAGATTCATCATTCTCTCTCTCAAATTTCTCAAAATCGCTAAATTAAATGAACCATGTTCTGGAAATGCCAAAACTCCGTCCTTTTTTGTGTACCTTGCCAAATTATCCAACCAAATGCATGTATGATACCCGTATTTTGCAACCATGAAGGATGCGGGCGATTTCGGTAGACGAAGCAACTGTCCCTCTTTAGTCACTATCGGTTTGTCCTTTTTGAATAAAGTCTTGATTTTTCCAAACCAGGTCTTTTTCTCCTTTTCTGGTTGATCGTAATACATCATTTTGTCTTTCTTGTATTTCTAGTCTTTTCCCTTATGACTGTTCTGTTATTTTAACCAATCGTTGCGCGACTCACATTAACGCACCAATCCGGAGCGTCTATGTCACTTCTTCAATTCTCCAATCCCGTTGCGCCTCACACCAATGCACCAATCAGCAGTGTCTACGTCACCCTGTAATTCTCCACTCCTAGCGCGTCATGCACTAACACGTCAATCAGGGGCGTCTATGCTTCTTACTGACTAGCCAATCCCAGCGCGGCTTTTCTGACGTCAGCTTTTCTCGCTGCCTCAGCTCCTGCTCCTGTTGACCCCTCCTTTACAAAATGTATTGGTAACTTTTCTTCATGTTCTTTTAACTTACAAATCTGTTAGTAATGACATAAAAACGCTACCATTGTCCGCTTCGCTAACCAAAGAATAGTTAATGACCTTTCTTACAAGAATTCCGTCTTTCCCAAGAGCAGCGCTTACCTCTGCTCTACTACGGAATCGTTACTTCCGTTGATAAAGTACCACATCCCTCTACCTTACCCTTCTAACAAGCATTAGCTAACCGTTTCACCAGAATTAAGACACCTAGTTGGAGACCCAATGCTCCTGAGAAATAAAACCAGAGTTTCACAATTAACCTGAATGCTATTTCATTCAAGCACTTTCATTCAGAAAATGTCGTTCATTCACAAAGAATTCTGTCTTTCCCGAGAACAGCGAACAGTTTGTCCTACTACAGAATTATTACACACGTTAATAAAGTAGCACTTCCCTCTACTTTATCCTTCTAGCAAGCTCAGTGAACACCTATTACCTTTCCAGTGATAAGCGTAATCCGAGTGCCTTCTGGACTTCTGGTACCTAAGACCAAAATTTCACAGGTGACCTTCGCTACCATACATTACTCTCACACAGAAAATGTCCCTAATGGCAACACACGACGATCCCAGACAATGTTAATACATAAACCAATACTTTTCGATAATCAATAAGCTATTTACAAGCAATAATCACCAAACCAAAACAATAAAAACCATCATCTTGCTACCAGAAAAACTAACGTAGCGCAGAACCTGGGTAACGGGAATCAAAAACAAAACCCCGTACCAAATATCCTCCCTTCGTCACAGGCCAAATATCACATTAACACATTCACCCCTACAATCAGTGGTGGGGCCCATAACACCAACATTCACACTTCACTTCTCACTGGCCTGCACTTACAGGAGAGATGAATGTTCCAAGCGCTGACATGAGAGGAATACCTTATAACCTATAGAGAGAAACTTATTTACACATTTATACATTAATATCCCATATCCTTACCCCTCCAGATCTCAGTCCTAAACATCAAGATACTACTCCCACGTGATCAATGGATCATTTAGTTGGATCGGTAAGTTGATTTAGTCCGGCTAAACACACTCAAGATCCCGATCTATCCTTTCTTAATAAACGACCAAAACACATGTATTTGTTAATCAATATTTTGTTTATCTAATTAATGCAAGAATTTAGTTTTATCTGTTAAATTTTATTAAGTTGCAGAACATCATATTCACCTAATCTGGCTATTTGTCGTCCTCTAAGTCGTCAAGTTTAGTCAATCTGTCGGGTTTCGAAAGTTCTTCATGCGGCACAGTACAGTCCCAAAGATAGACATGGACCAGAGCTATACAAGCATCTATCAATGCCCATAAAGTTCGTAGTCCATCAAAGAAATGGGCAGCATTCAGTCTGTCAAAGTTTCAGAAGCGCAGCTGTCACGTAACGTCACCGTCGTCTCCGTCAGCATAGCATCGTCAGGAAAAGAACAACAGCATCGTATCGCACAATAGCCTATTCTACCGTGATTTTTATAATAAATTAACGTCAAAATGGTAACACTTTGCAGGGTTTGGGCTTTTCTTATTGGTCAATTGGGATCGTCCGACGAGGTTTCACACAGTTAAAGGATTTAGGTCATCTAACATGTTCTTTCCGGTTCCTTGTGTCTGTCCTTTGCTAATATACTTGGCAGGCTTCCCACTGTGACCTTGCTTTGATACATCAAGTGTAGGGTCATGTTGAGGCTACAGGAACAAGTCGTAGCACAGGCGCACTTCACCCAAAGCCTCGTGGAATGGTGCCCATCGCGTCAAGTTAGTTAGCGGCCATCTTGGGTTGTAGGCCCAAAGGACAACTTAAGCGAAACAAACACAAAAGAGTAATTAATACATAGAATTAATGAATAAAATGTTAAACCCTCACTATTTCCCCTATGTGCTTGTAATTTATCTAGCATATAGCAACATTTAAAGCATTCATATTCACCCATTGATGTCATCTGGGGCGACTTTTACGGAAACATCACAAAGCGACATATACCATGGAATATTCTATTTTCTCTTGTTAGTATGCGTACATAGGTTAACAATAATAATTATTTAGCCATGCAAAATGCTAATCCCACGTGTATATTGATCATTAGTAAGGTTTATTAAACCTCATACAAACACATTAATGATATTATAATTAATAGATTATTCTATTTAATACAGGCATGCAAATTAGGGGAGTATACAAAATGTTGTACTACCCGCTCCATCATCTTCTAAGTTCTTCAGTGAAATCTCCGTCTCCATCTAGGGAAAACACATTTAGATAATTCAATCAAAACATCAATGGCAACAATTTTCCCATTTCCACTCCCATGAACTACTCCATATGTAATGCGGACATGTTCCCTTTAGTGGAAAGTTACTGCATAGTTCAGCAAGCCTGCCTGGACGGTCATCAATTCCTATTAGTCAGCATCCCCTTCATCTTACTTGTCTTGCACCTGTTCAAAACTCCTGAAGGCAAGATTCATGGCCCGAATGGCCCTTTTAAAAGCACTTTGCTAGATGGCGCCGGCCCTGGGAAGCAATAACATGCAGGGGTTGTGGCCTGTATGAGGAATCCTTTGAGCACATCATCTACCATCTACCTCTGCTCAGCCATCCAACGCAAACATCTTCTCGAGCGGGAATGGAACAAGCTGGCTATTCGCTCATGCCGGACGGCTATTATTGCTTCCCTTAACCCTGACAACACCATCCTAAATACCCTGTTTGCCAAGTTTGTTCCTTAGCCGTTAAAAAACTCGGCTGTTCAAGGGTTCTGCCAAGTGGCCCGGTCCCTCCACCTTAGCGGACTCTTTGTTGTTACCTCAGTCTTAAAAAGTGATTCATCAGATGGTTAAAAACAGCACTGTGCTCTAAAATGGAGTCACTCTGTGCCAATAGTAAGATTCTGTATAAGGGGAAATGCCTAGCCTTCGACACATGGATTGAGAAAGGTATCTACCACCCTTACCCATTAGAAGACGGTGCATACCCCGTTACTTTCGCAGACCTCAAATCTAGGCACAACCTAACAGACATTGAATTCTTTAACTTTTTGAAAATCAGAACGGCCTTGACCAAAACTAAACTATCCACCACACAACCGTCAATCTCCCGGTATGTGGCAAACATTAATAAATTAGGACACCAGGTCTCACACCTCTACAAACTCCTACGCCCAAAATCCTCTAAACCCAATGACAAGACAATTAACTATTGGGAAAAACAAACTAAAACCACACTTAACGAACAAGAAAGGGCCACACTATGGGCCTCTGCCTCACACAATAAAATCTCCCCCGTGCTCTCACAAACAAAATTTTGGCTACTCCATAAGGCTTTTTGGACCCCTGCACGCTTATTCTCACTAGGTCTCAGGGAGGATGCATTATGCTGTAAGTGTAACAAAGAAAAGGGGGACCTAGCACATCTTATCTACCAATGCCCAACACTTAAAACATTCTGGGAGAAAATCTTTGGTTTTATAAATAAGTTGCTGGGCTGTACGCTAACAAATTAATTTTCCTCCCTCGCCACCACATTTTTGTCCGTAGAACTAAGATCAGATCATGATAAAGACCTACTAGATCTGCTGATGACCGCAGTAGTGAAAATGGTCCTAGCCAATTGGAAGGACACAAGTAAGACCTCATACAAAGGCTGGTTCAACTGGATTACGCATCTCAGAGGTGCGGACAACATTGCATTACAGAACTCACCCTGGAGACCAGCCTTATAAGAATAGCTTAGAAGGCAGGTAATAGTCATTTTTAAAGTGTATTGAATTATTCATTAACTATTGTTATGGTCATCTCTATTTAGCCAGACAGCACCACCTTGTGGCAGACTGTCACAAGCTCCAGTGTTGCTAATCAGATGCAAGTGCTGAACATCAGAAGCCACAGCTCAAATTAAGCACTTCTCAGTGCCCACCCCCATGCAACTTTAGCTGGTTTAATTAGTTTGGTTATTTCAACTCATGGTCTTCCCTAGTACTTTATCTAACATGCTGTTTACTTGCCTTTACCTCAAGCTTTGTCCCTCTTTTTTATTCTCTTATCCTGTGACTTTCTCATTTCACACAATTCATCCCTTTGCTTGAGGGGTCCTTAGTATGGTTTCCCTTGTTGCTTTGTTAAAATAGTTTTTGACTCATCCCAGGGAGGGAAGTTCATATTGTAGGTTTTTCGGTTCCTTTTTCCACACACCGTTTGTGGGGATTGATAGACATTTATGCTCCCGAGAAGACTTAGTGGCATCCACGGACATCGTAACACTCTGCATAGGATGGGGGGTCCGTCCTGGGAAGACCGGGAGGCACAGGCGGGAATGGTGGGGCGCCACCTACACCTCCATATGGCGAACAACACACACACAGCAACACTTAGTGTTTAACTTCATCACTTGTAACTTTCACAGGATGGGGACATCAGCCAAGCCACACATTATCCACTCATATCTGGTGAGGCGTGTTGTGCATTTACACAAAACACAAAAAGCAAATGTGCATCTTACAGGTTCTCATACTATGGAACCTTATGTCCAATTGGGGGTAACTACCTAATCCAGGACATTTTCAGTACCCAATTCCTGTGAACAGAACCTTGAGGGTATATTATAAAAATAAGCAGGATGGCCTCAGACACCCCCCGGGTGTCATGCTTCATCATTGTCCATCCACCGCTCACTAGAGAATCCTCTAATGATGGGCAGGCCCTTGTGGCACACTGAGGGAGAATGCAAGGATAGTATTGAGGAATGGGATCCAGATCAGAATCACGGTCACCTACCCAGGATTGTATTAGCACTTTATTGATATTGATATATTTGGGGGATCTGTATTAAAACTTGCAGTGGGGTACGCTTCGTTCTGCGATCCCGGATGGACTGTATGGAGGTCAAGCTTAGTGCCTGGAGATTCGAACGGTCTCAGAGGTGGAGGCGTGAGCCGCACTGGTGCAGCAGAGGCAAGAGCACTTAAAGACTTGGGCCCAATTGGCCCTGCACAACTATAGGGAGTACCTGATGCGGATACACATGAAGTGGGACCAAACAGGACGAGGACGCCTGCTTGTGACCCACTGCACACGGACACCGACCACATAGCAATAACAGCCATTTGGCAGTTGGACAGACGCCAAGTCTAGCGACAAGCAGATATCATGGGGATGTTGTCAGACTACTACACTACACATTATGGTCCAACACTGGTAGCGAACCAACTAGCCTCCTTCTTGGCCAAGATGCAGTTCGCTACCTTCACTCCAGAGACCAGGCAGCAGATGGAGGGCCCCAGTAAGGAAGGTGAAATAGCCCTTGGAATCAACCAACTAGTGACAGGCAAAATGCCCGGCAATGACAGGCTACCCCTGGAATTCTTTAAGGACAGCCAGACGCACTTTATAAAGTCGCTGGCGGGTATATGCACAGCAGCATGAGAAGTGGGAGAGTTACCAGACTCCTCATGAGCAGCCTTAATCGTGATGATCCCGTAACGAGATAGCCATCCACTGGACAAAGGTGCCTACAGTCCTCTGTCCTTGCTGAATTTAAAATGCAAAATCATAGCAAACTGCATCAAGCCACACTTGGTGTCACTGGACACCCTCCACCTCACCACCTGCAGCGAAACCTTCCCCTCCGCTGAACACCTGCACTTCCAGATCCAGCCCAGCCCCAACACCACACTCCGAGGAACCCTCGGCTACAGACCCCCGGCCCCCGGACACTCTTCGCCACCACAATCACCGACTTCATTGCCCCCCACGCGATCAACCTCAATGAACAACATACGCATTGGAGACCTAAACTTCCACCTCGACAACCCCAGCAACCCCAACTCCACCATCCTTCGTGACAAGTACATACCCTCAACCCCATCTTTTCGGTAGAGAACAGCATTCACTTCAGCCACACAACGCAACCACCGTGGACCACTGTGTACACTTCGGCGTTTACAAGCCCAAGACACCCAATCCAGCCCCACGCCCTCCACGAAGGAACTGGAGCAAGGTGACCGACGAACAACTCAACTCCACCCTCACCCGAGACAACCACACCTGGGCATCCGACGCAAACATCGCAGCCAGAGAACTCCACACCTGGATCACCAACTGCGCAGACGAGCTCGCCCCGCTACGCAACCCCGACAAACAACGCCCCAGGAAAGCCGCCTGGTTCACCACCGATCTCCAAGAAGCCAGGCGCACCTGCAGGCGTCTGGAGAAGAACTGGAGAAACACCAAGACAACCGAAAACTACTCCACCTACAAGGATGCCATGACTGACTACTACAAGCAATTCAGAACCACCAAGAGGAATTTCATCCACAACAAAATCCTCGCCAACTCCACCAACTCCAAGGAACTCTTCACCGTCATTCAGGAATTCACCAACCCACACAGCGAAGCCACAGACATCCCCCCATCCCAAGACCTTTGCAACAAGCCCGGAACCTACTTCCACCTCAAGATCAAAAACCTCTACGACAGCCACCCTCCAAACGCTACAGCCGCCCCCGCCCTCCAGAGACACCAGCCAGCCCACCATCTCCAACTGAACTCCGATCACGACCGAAGACACCGCCTCAACCATGAAAGGCATCCACTCAGGGCCCCCACTGACCCCTGCCCCCTCACATCTACCACAGAGCCTCAGCCGCCATCGCACCCTCCAAACAGGCACCTTCCCAGATGACTGGAAGCGCGCAGAAGTCAGGCCCCTGCTCAAGAAACCCACAGCTGACCCCACCGACCTCAAGAACTACTGACCCATCTCGCTCCTCCCCTTCACAGCCAAAGTTGCAGCGAAAACAGTCAACAGGGAATTGACTCGATTCATTGAAGGGAACGCCGTCCTCGAACCATCCCAATCCAGATTCCGAAGCAACACCAGCACCGATACCGCCCTGCATGCCGCCACAGATGACATCTGCACCCTCCTGGACCAAGGCCACTCCGCAGCCCTCATCCTACTCGACCTATCGGCAGCTTTCGCCACCGTCTCCCACCACACACTAGTCACTAGACTACACGACGCCGGCATACAAGGAACAGCCCTGGAGTGGATCCAATCGTTCCTCGCCGGAAGAAGCCAAAGGGTCAAACTAACAACCTTCCTCTCCGATCCCACGAAACTCATCTGCGGAGTCCCAAAGGGGTCATCACTGAGCCCGGCCCTCTTCAACATCTACATGGCCCCCCTCGCAGCCATCTTACGACAACACAGCCTCAACATCGTATCCTACGCCGACGACACCCAGCTCATCTTCTCCCTCACCAAAGACCCCACCACTGCCAAACTCAACTTCCAGAAAGGAATGCAAGACGTCGCAGCCTGGATGACCAACAGCTGCCTGAAGCTCAACGCTGAGAAGACAGAAGTCTTCATCCTTGGAACTACCCCCTCAGCTTGGGACAGCACCTGGTGGCCGACCGCCCTCAGAAGCCCACCTGCCCCTTCAGACCACGCCAAAAACCTCGGCATCGCACTCGTCTCATCATGAACCGACAGCTCAACACCATCACATCCAGCTATTTCAACATCCTCCGCATCCTTCGCAAGACCTTCAAATGGATCCCCCCTTAGTCAAGGAAGACAGTCATCCACGCACTCATCACCAGCAGACTGGACTATGGGAACGAGCTCTACGCCGGCATCAACAAGTCCCTACTCCGCAAACTCCAGACAATACAGAACTCTGCCGCCAGACTCGTCCTCGGCACCCCCCGGCACGAACATATCAGCCAACACCTACGAAGACTCCACTGGCTCCCCGTGGAGAAAAAAGTCACCTTCAAAATCCTCACCCACACCTACATATGTCTACACAACAACGGACCCAAATAACTCAACGACAGAATCAACTTCCACGTACCCAAAAGGAACCTCTGATTTTCCAACCTCGCACTAGTCGAAACCCCGCACATCCACAGAGCCAGAGCAGGCGGACGATCCTTCTCTCACATTGCAGCCAAAACCTGGAATAAACTACCAGCAGACATCAGACGCGCCCCCTCACTGAACACCTTCAGGAAGGCCCTCAAGACCTGGCTCCTCGACGAACAGATCTGCGGACCCCCCACTCCCCCACCCCCTCAGCGCCTTGGGATCCTCTCGGGTGAGTAGCGCGCTTCCGCTGATTGATTGATTGACTGGTCCACACAGACCAAAGCAGGTTCGTCCCTGGAGGAGCACTTCCATAAACATACAGAGCTTATTCCACCTCATAGATTGCCTGCCGGACTTGTTGCAAAAGCCAGTGGTGTTCTTGGCCGATATGGAACAAGGATTTCGACAGCCTTTCCTGGGCATACCTCTTAGGGGTGCTCCTTCACATGGTGTTTAGCATTGAACTGCTGGCTTGGGTTTGTGTGTTATATGCGGACCTCTCAGCAGGAGTTTGGGTGGGATGGGAATACTCAGACCAATGGTGGAAACACCTGGACACTCGTCAGGTGTGCCCGCCTTCACCATTGCTGTTCGTGCTCGCCATAGAACCACTGGCGAGCAGTCTGCGAGCATGAGGGTAGATTCATGGGCTGATGGTGGATGGCAGACTGCATGTGGTCTCTGTATAAGCAGATGATATTTTAATATAGCTGCACAACATAGGCATTGGACTGACACCAAAAATGGAACTGTTAGACACATTTGTCTCATTGTCCGGAATGTGGGTGATTGTGTCTAAGTCATTCCTTTTCCCGCTATCGGCCCAGTGCACAACCAGATGGTGGATTCCGGGTCCTATGCGGTCCCCACAGCCGCACACACCTTTTGGTATCTGGGGGTCCACATATAGTTAGACTCTGAAGATATCCATGAGGGCAATCTGGGCAAAGTGGCTGCCTCAGTTCTCAGTTCATCTGCCTTTTGGCAGATGATGTCGCTCTCACCCATGGGCAAAATTGCACTGGGGAAAATAGTCCTCTTACAAGAGACATGGACACAAGAGGAAATTGATTTTCTGGCATGCCTATGTTTTAATAAACCAGCAATTAAAATGGATGGGACGCGCTGCAGGAGGATTGGCATTCTACACAACAGTGGATCTTAATATTAAAATTGAAGATGTCGAAATTGGACACCCGAGTATGCAAGAGATTAAAGTCTGGTCCCTTATCCCAGCTAACGTGCCCCCCTGTTGATAATAAATGCTTACATTCACCCCCTCAGTAGTAGAAAACAAGAAACTATTGAAATTATATTGAGTCTCCTATTAACTCAAAGTGTAATGAATCCAGCTCAGTTGATTTTCTTGTCGGGAGACTTTAATATGAATCTTTTTCTGGTGACGCCTAGGGATCAAATATTGGAAGCTATCGATCATATCTGGCATCTTCCGGTAACTGAAGCATTTAAACAACGATCTGATAGAATGGGGAAGGATGTGTTGAGTATTCTGCAGCACCACGACTCACGAGTATTGAATAGCCAGATGGCTCCGAACATTCAGTCACAACTGTTGCACCACTTGGCAAAATCTGAAGCAGTTGATCCAGATCAGGGATCAATACTCAATTCATACAATTTCAATGGCCCATACTCATTCACCCAGAATCCCTTATGCGCTGGGGTCAATTTGTTTACGTGCAATACTCTTCCTTTCTGTGAACTTTGCATAACATCATTAGAAATATTTACTAAATAAATTAATCAACTTTCCTTCTACTTGGTCAATGGACCAATTAGTTGAATAGTTGATGATAATGATTTGCCATCTAACTAACCTTTTGGTCAGCTAAATAATCACAGACACTCGGTAAAGTTTATAAGCTTTATCTCAAAATTAGTGTAAATGCTCATTGCAATACGGTCACAAAATGCAAATATTGAAACTCACAAAGGGAGAGATAAACATCAGCAACATCAAATGAATGCAAACTCATCAATAAGCTTATGACTTTATGCATGAAGGAGTGGCTAGATCAAAAGACAAATGTTTCAGCAAAATCATATGCGAAACGGAATACACCTAACGGAGGGGATAGACGAAGAGACAATAGTTCATCTAAAATAATACGTTTAATATATCTATGACGGAGTGGATAGGTGAAGAGACAAAAGTTTCAGAGATAAAAATACATTTTCAAACAATTTGCATGTATGAGTCAGAACATAATACAGACCTAACGGTCTGTGGGAAAACCCGTCCCCTCGGCCTAGTAGATGGTGGGGGTTCCATGAAATAGGTTCAGGGAACAAAGATTTCTGCACCCAAAGGTAGGACAGGGACAGGAAACAGCTAGGACTCTGCAAACCGACGATCAGCGACGCATTCACCCGTCTTATCGTCCTCCCCGCAAGTCTAAACCAAACCTACATGTCCGTCCCACATGATTGGAAACATTACTGAAAACAAAGCAGATGATTGGAGGGTTTTGGGGGTGGCTCTGTCACACCATGGTGACTTCACGTACAATTTAGTCATTTTATTGCTCAGCATCCTTTCTCACAGTTTGGTTCTTAACACGTGCTCAAGTTTTCGTTCATGAGATACATTTGAATACTTTAATTCATAAATTGACAATGTCCGCGGAAGAAGACTCTCGTCCCACGGTCGACTCCATCACTTGGCAGACAAACGTCATATTGATCTTCAACTCGGGCATCTTTTCTGCTGAGCACAGCACGTCTGTCTTGCCTCTGTCAGTTCAGATTCCCTCCTCATTTCACCCCTCCCACTCTGGACAACTTAAGAATAATGGAGTTTCCTCCAGAACACTATAGCAAATGGAAAATGAACATTTATTAATTATATGACAATGGTGTTTTCACTGTGTACCCCCCTCCATTGCACTATTCCTTATTAGAGTTACCCAGCATAAGCTTTAAGCAGGAAACAACATTACTCATTTGTTTAAAAGCAAGATGCAACATGCATTCTACAATATGCACATGCGGCCTAGTCATGCATTATTTTCGTTTTCTTCAAAACACACTGCAAATACGTTTTAGTTCTTTCATATATTATTTCATATTAGTGTATACATGCGCAAAGCTATTTCCCTCGTGTTTGTGTCAGGTGCATGTTTGTTCATTTACTACTTACTGTTAGTACGTATTATGGGGGTATCAATTCGAGCAGGTTTCTTTTCTCGAACCCCTGCTCCATCACAGTCATAGACTACTTCTTAGTATCATTACCACTACACCAGATGGTTTTAAGCTACAATTTGGGCAATAGGCTGGAAATTGACCACCAACCACAAATGATCAGCTTTAACTTAAATATCGCTTTACATGAACAAGCTTCCCCAGAAATAGGTCAGCTCACTGGACAAAATTATAAAAAGTCACAATGGTCGGTAGTCAGCATAGAAAAAAATGAATATCAAGCAAGAGACCTATGGGAAGATACATATGAAATAGATCAACATCTTTTGAACCACTGGTACCAATTTGCAAAGCGCCTAGTGGAGAAAAACATCATTCAGCCCAGAGGCAGAGTATCAATAGCTACTTCACTTCCTAGGAAAATTTCAGTGCAACACAAAACAGCCAAAATTAAATTGAATCACGCCCTGAGGGTCCTAAGAAACAACTCGTCCACTAGTGTCCGGTGTGAGTCCTTACCAAAATTTAGGGCACTTTATAAACAAGCATTTGCAATGCAATCGGTCTCGCCTTTGGTACCTTGTACATATTTAGCTATGCAGCACGTTAGCCTGGAGGCTGAAACACCTACTGTTCTTTAACATGGAGGGAAAGTAAGCACCAAACTGCGTGACAATAAACTGAATTGACTGATTGAGTGCGGTCTTATAACATGCCTTTTTGACGCCCGTTTTCAGGTTCATAGTGTATCCGCAATCCAAATGTAGGCGTCTGTCCTCAAAAGGTATATCTAACATCATAAAACACTGGAACAAACCTTGCTCTTTTTACATTCTAGACAGGAGAAGGCTTTGGACACTCATATTTTACATTTTTAAAGAGGTGATATATGATGGTGGAACTGTCCTAGCTCCAACTACTTCAATCCACTCACTTCCACCTTAAGCATGAGTAAGTTATTAAACACATGTGGCATATGTTATGGTTACCAAACAACTTCATGGCTTCAAGGACACTATTTTCCAGTTTTATGGTTACCTTTCACAAAACGTTTCCAGCAGAGTTGGCACGGTTGAGTTCGTTGAGATGAACAAAAACTACAACTCCCAGAATGCACAAGGTTATTAAAGGCACGCCCAACGTAGGTGTAACTTGCGAGACCGAATCATCAGGTCACCTAAATAATATACATGTACAAGCAGACACAAGACTATATCCAAGTTCTATCCCATTTCGTTAAATGCACAATTTTTAGGCGTGGAAACTGCATATTTTTAAAGTGCATGTGAGAAAAAAAAATCAAATTTCTAAAGCAGGCCTTTTTGACATAGTGTCTAATCCATTGGATTATTTCGATTTTCACCAAATTCAGATTTTTTTCTTTCAAGTCTTCAGACCTCGCGACAATCAGCTAACACCAAGCACACACGTCATACTATATAAAACATCTTTTCAACAGCACAACTCCAAAAGAGCGCTAAGTAAAGCACTTTAGCTTTGTCA
Source organism: Triturus cristatus (assembly GCF_964204655.1). Lineage (NCBI taxonomy): Eukaryota > Metazoa > Chordata > Amphibia > Caudata > Salamandridae > Triturus > Triturus cristatus. The sequence continues at coordinate 1,247,699,084 of NC_140591.1, forward strand.
GGGGTTTGAAGCGCTATATAAATTCTGCTACAACACACAATAACAGTGGAGATTACAACATCAATTAAAGCCTGCACACAACACTACTCAGCTGCCCCCCGCCCTGCCCCGCCCCCACACTCCTTGCTCTACCCTCCTCCACTCACTTCCCCAGATAGTTGGTTGAAAATTTCCACTAAGCTCCTTCAAGGGCCTCTCCATTTACACTACAAACAGAGCGCCCTCTTGGGCCGGCAGACACACCCTCCTTATCAGCCTGCACCGTGCCCTGCCCCGCCTTCTTGGCCTCAGAGGGCACCTGGGTGTAATGCTGATTGGGTGATTGGTCTCCAGGGTTTGAGGGCAGAGCCAAAACAACAGTTTCACAAGCAGCTAATGTGAGCACTTGTGACACCCAGTGGGTGTTTACAAGGGAGTGTGAGAAAGTGCTTGGTTTTTATAAATAAATAATATATGTAATAAACAAGCACTACCACTGGCCATGCCAATGGTCCTGCTCATAAGGGAAATACCTCTCCAGTCACTTGGACTTTAGGCGCTCAGTATTTTATCATGCATGCACTGTATCATTCATTCTTGCATTTGTGCATCCGTCTACCCACTCGCTGACTTATTTTTGCATTAATCCAATCACATAGCCACGATAACAAGCGCCGTACCGCAAAGGCTGCCGCGTGTTTATTTTTGCATAAGTGAAAGCTTGATGCGAAAATAAACACGCAGCTGACTTTGCCAAAACCGAATGAGAAGAAAAAAGTGCGTACCGACTAATGAAGGAGAGAGTGTCACGCCGCCAGTAAACGATCCAATCCCGGTGGGCGGGGCCAAAAGTGGACAGGGCGGCAACAAGGAGGGACTAAGAAGCCTCCTTTACAATGAGAAGCCTGAGTTTAGCCTAAGCTATGACGCGAGCCAATGGGAAGAGCGGGCGGGGCTTCAAGTCCCCTTCCTCGACCGTATTGATTTTAAGAAGCTCTCGGATGCCGAGAGCAGCGCATGCGTGCTGCTATTGCCAGCCGGGACCTAAAAAGTGGTATGGGTCCAAACAAAATCCGAGTTAGATCAGTATTGGTGTAAATTCATTATGCCGCTAAATGCAAAGATGCAAGAGAGTTTTTGAATTTGGTAAACCAATCCACTGATTGGACATTTCAATAGGCAACGTCAAATATATCTGAAGAAGCTTGGGAAAAACACCTGGGCTCTACGTCAGGGGGCACAAATACAGTAATAAGACTATCTGAAAAAGAAAGGTGTGATTATACAAGGGAAAGTTTGCTGATAGAGATTTATCATATAACTGTTTAGAAAACTATTAGTAACAGTCTCCGGGATGGTGCCCTCTGGCCAAATGGCCTTCCAGAATCACTTAACAAGGTAAATCTGCAATATTGGGCAAAGAAACTGACAATATTATATAATCATATTCTGGTGAGCGAAAAAAATCCAGATAATTGGAAGAGCTCAATTCTGGACCTGATTTATAAAGCTGGACAAGCCACGGACCCCGCTAATTATAGGCTAATAGCCTCAATGGACTGTGAGGCAAAGTATTTCGCCAAATGCCTGCTGGCAGACCTAACATCATGGGTGGCTTCCAAAAATCAGCTGCCAAGAAATCGGACGGGGTTTATTAAAGGCATGGATACTATTATTAATATTCAAATGCTAGCACTCTCAATTGAATTGTCGCTCATTGAATCTTCATTTGTGTTTTATTGATTTTCGCTCTGCCTTGACAGGGTGCAAAGGAATATTCTTTGGGATAAGCTATCGAAATTAGGAATTGCACCTAAACTTCTGAGAGTGATCCAATTGTTGTATATGAACACCTGGACGACAGTAAGGTTGGGCCAGGGGACAACCATTTAAAAAATAAATATTAACAATGTATGGTTTAAAACAAGGTTGTGTCTTGGCTCCAATCCTGTTCAATCTTTATCTTGCTGAAAACTCTTTAGGTTTGAATAGCATTAACTCACACTCTCCGTTGGTGGCTGGCTTCAAGGTTTCTCATTTATTGTACGCTGATGATATTGTTCTGCTGAGCTATACAAAGGTGGGGGCTGCAGCAGTTAATTAGCGAAACCGCTCTTTATGCCTCGTCCCACGGGTTAAAGGTCAACTTAAAGAAGACAAAAACCATGTTGGTGTCGGGGTATAGCAGCTCGCCCAATACTGAGCATAGAAGGGACTGTGTTGGAATCGGTGTTAGAGTACAAATACTTGGGTGTCATATTAGACGCAAGGGGCTCATTTAAGAACCAGTGTGCAGCACTACAGAGAAGAAACAATTCGTTAACTGCAGCATTTTCTACCCCCTGGAACAGCTTAAAAGGGCTTTCAAGCACTATTACAAGTTATGTCAGTTAAACATGTTCCATCTCTGACATACGGTGTGGAGATCTTAACAGGGAAGGCTGATAACATCATAGACAAGCTAGTGACAGGAACCTATTCTCGCCTGTTCAATCTCCCTCAGCAGGCCTCACCATCACAAATTCAATTAGAGTTCGTGCTTAAAAGACAGAATTTAAACAGCTTAGGGGCATACTTGAAACTCTGCCACAAACTTAGAAGGGATAATAATTCTACACTTATGACAGTGGTCTGGGAGGCTATAAGTGAATGTGAACATACGTTGGCCCATGAATACTTCAAATTGGCTTAATCAACGTTCAAGGCAGAACAATTATGGGCCTTACCCCACTCTCAGACAGCATTTAATAAAGTCATCAATGGGTGCAGTAAAAAAATGTCTTCACTAATGGACAGAGAGGCGTTGGGGAAAAGATCCCATGCGTGGATAGTAATTGCATCATATGGCAAGCTATACCCATAGAATTATCTAGGGGACCTGAGTGGTCTAAGTGCGAAACAGATGTTCTTGAGATTTTGGTGGGGCAGTTTCCAATTTGATGCACCAGGTTGGAAAAAGCTGAGTAGTGAAAGGACATGCCGCCTTTGCAACTATAAGAGAGAAGACATTTGTCATATGGTTTGTGGTTGCCCAGCTTTAACAGTTGAACGCAGAAGTCTGTTGAGGCAGGATTTTAATTGTCAAACTATATAAAACATGTCGACAAGCAGTTATAGCCTGCTTGTAGGGAGAATTTTTACAATATACTGGCAGATTCTTGAAGTTTGTAGATATAGCAGAAAGGAAATTGGCTAATAGTGCCCAGTAAAGAGATCTTATTGTTTTTAATATATTTACATATGAAATAATACAAATCAACTAGGACCCTTTGCATGTCACACAGCAGGACTAGACAGTCCCCCTCATAGTGCGCAGCACGTCGGTAATGAATGGATTAATTGGGGTATTCTAGATAAGATGAAATAGTAGGTAAATGATGTTACCAGTAAACGCACTTTATGGTTAGGTTTTTTTCTTATTTTAACTAGATGAATTGAGAGTTCTTATGGCGGGACGAATATTATGTTAATCATGTTGGTTTCTAAAAAAATGGTTTAATAATGGATATGAAAGAAATTTGTATAAAGGTGTTATTGTAAGTTTTTATTAACTGAACAATAAGAAAGTTTTCACTTTAAAAAAAAGATTGCAGTACCTCAATTACTATATGTGTTTGCCAATTTGCCATTACTGTTGTCTCGCACGGTGTTCACAGATCTGGATGGTTGGCTCTCTGAGCTGATCTGGGCCAGAGGATACCACTGCATGGTCTAAGAGAAACTATGTTTGCCAATGGCGGCAGGCAGCCTGGGCACACCATTTTATGAACTGTATTATCAGCCATGCTAACTACAATGGCTTATGACGTAGATAGCCCCAGATACGTCACCCGTTGCGGCCAGCCTGTTGCTGCATAGGATGAGGGAAAATGCACTCAGTGGGTTGCTGTATCGCGTTCACGGTGCAGGACATATCCCACAACTGATAAGAGTGACTCAGCACTGCGGGCCCACAAAAGGCGGTGCGGGCGCATGGGTGCGGTTTATTTGCCAGATCTGCCCCTGTGGTGTCTGCCGGCCTTTGCCAGGATTGGCCGGATGGTGCATCGATCACACTGTCGACATGCCCCCATAGATGAACTTGGCCAGCTGTTCTCAGAGGGGACTACCTTCATCTTTGAAGAACTCCAAGAAATATATGCTATTCCAGCTGGGCAGTTCTTAACCCATGCAGCACTCAAGGGAGCCATAGGTGAGATATAGGGGAGACCTGAGAAAAGAACCGGATGCAGACCCGGTACTACAGGTACTGTTGACATGGATTCCCGGGCGCCACATACATATATGGGGCGCTGACTCAGGCGACTGGCATAGTCTTGGGTGTCCCGAGGGAGTTCTGGACCTGGGAACTCCAGATCAAACCAACAGAAGCAGACTGGACCAAGACTATGAGCCACATCTCTGGGGCCTCGCGGAATGTGCGGCTGGAGCTGCTGCAGCTTAACTATGTCCACCGCATGTATCTTACTCTGTTGTGCCTCCATCTAATGGTTCAGTACCGTATCGCATGGATGCCCCAGGAGCGGGACAGACCATGCCGATTTTTACCACATGATATAGCACTGTGCAGCCCTTTTGCCCTTTTGGACAGTGGTATGCGAGTATATTATGCAAGTCACTGGCCCGCAACAAATGCATACACCTAAAATATGCCTGTGCGGACAGATGCTCCAGCCCAAGGCCCGCAAGGTGGGCTGCAGGTTCACAGACTTGGTACTGTCGCTGGCAAGGTGAGCAATAGCAATACATTGGAGGGCAAACCTGGTGCCCTGCATGCGTCATGCATGGTGTGACAAAGTACGCAGCTGGGTGAAAGTAGCAAATGACATGTTGCAGCGGCTCCGAATGCAGACGGGGTGCTAGAGCCACATCATGTGATGGGGCATGATTGTGTTAGTGCTAGAAACCTGACCCGGATGGGTATCCACCCTAAAGGAGTGACATTTCTGGCTGATACCCAGGGGCTGCCGGTCCAGGATCTGACAGATGAGCTGGGCTAGCAGGATCATTCATCTTGGCAGGAGGGGGTCTGTCCCACACATGACTGGGTGTCTGGGGGGACACTGTCTCCCCTCCATGCGTCTACCCTCCCCGCTGAGTGCCACAGGGTTGGCCTACTGGGCACGCATGGTCCAAGGACTCACTAACTCATCCAGTGTCTGCACTACTTAAATCTGACCTTTGAGATTGTAATTCAACCAACCATGCCATGCTCAATACTACATTGCCTGTATGCTAATGTGCTGTAATAAACCACTATATGTTTCACTAATCGTATTCCTTTTTCTCTCATTTTACATCGCAAAAATTCAATAAGGATTATAGAAAAATAAATGTTCTATGCTGCAAGAATGACTTGATCATAGCGAGTCAGTCTGCTATTTGTCAAGTTTTGTGTACTTGTTCTCTTTAACAATATTTCAATTGAATGAGGCACATGTAAAATTGAACAATGCCCATCGTTATTCCTACACTTTGTTCAATGGCAATACAGACAGTTGAAACAGATTTCAAACCTCCTGAAAAACTTACAACTATTGGATCCAATACTACTGAAAGATATGCAACTGGGCACATGAACTCAACATGCTTCTGTGTCAGGATTGACAGGAATATCCACTTCTGTCATCACAACACAGAAAAAATGTCAGGTTATAGGCTGGCATTGCCAGTGCTGGTGCACAGCACATCCTCTCTTTCAATTATTTAAATGCTTCAGTTATATTATTGTGGGTCAGCCTCACTAAAGGCTTTGAAATCAAGGAGAAGGTTTGAATTCTCTGACGACAGTAGTCATCAATTCCAAGAAACCCCCAAACCCCCATCTGGGTGGTTGGTGGGCTCATTTTTAGAATTGCAGAATTGCATTCTGTTGTGACTTTCCTCACACTTTTCTCAATATGGTGTCCAAAATAAATTACTTCTCGTGTAGCATTCGGCATTTTTGTTGGGGAGACCTTATGCCCACTGTTACCCAAATACTATAGCAAGGCAAATGTATTAAGTTTATAGTCCTCTTTTGTTTTAGAAGTCACTAACAGGTCTTCGATGTAGTGAACTAATACTAAGTTGTAAGGTAACCTCAAATTTTCTAGATTTTTCTTCAGAATGTAGCTTAAAATTAAAGGACATTCAGTGCACCTTTCATACAAATGAACTAAAAAGAACGCTTGGTATAAGTCAATGGCTGTATAGTGTATTCATATGGAGGAGTGTCAAAAGCTAAAATTAAGAGATCTTCAAATAACACCTCAGTAGCCAGTCATGAGGATTCTCCAATATCCTTTATTCTGCTCCGCTGCAGCAGGGAGTCTCTGAGCATTCACCAGAGAGTAAGGGCCTGATTACGATCTTGGCAAGTGGGATACTCTGTCACAAATGTGACAGATATCCCATCCGCCAAATTACAAGTTTCATGGGATATAATGGAATTGTAATTTGGTGTACAGGATATGCATCATGTTTGTGAAGGAGTAATCCTGTCCGCGAAGATCATAATCAGGTCCTCTGTTTCAGTTTTCAAGCTCCTCAACTTATATACATTTGTAATCGCATAGAAAATAGTGAAAAACAATGATCTCAACATAAAATTAGCAAAAATCACAAAGGTTCTTGAGAAATGCAGCTTTACCAGGAAGATTTTAGACAGCTTGCATCTTATTATTGGCAAAGGTTGGTTGGTTTCCTTCCTTTCTCGCAATGCCTGGTTACACTTAAAAATAACACAATTCACTAACCAGTTATTTATTTATTTTTGACATTTATAAAGCGCACTGTAACCCTATGGGCATCCTGGCGCTAAGATACTGGAAGAAAGCTAGCGGGTAGACTTCAGAGCTAGACCAAGTGATTATACTCAAGGAAAGAGCCATGTCTTGACTTTCTTACGAAACATCAATAAATCCTGTATTTGCCTTAGTTCCAGAGGAAGGTGATTCCAGAGGCGGGCAGCTGCCACGCTGAATTCCCTTCCCTCCGAAGTAACTCTCTTTGTCCTCGGAATCATAACAAGATTAGCTGATGAGGAGCGTAGGCTACGTACCGGTTCATACCATCTGAACATGCCCTGAAGCGGTTTAGGCCCCAGTCCATGTAGTGCCTTAAAAACGATACAAAGAGACTTGAACAATATCCTTTAAGTCACCGAGAGCCAATGTAGCTCTGCCAGCGCCTGGGATGTTGATGACCGATGTGCCCTTGTCAGTGCCAACTTCGCTGCTGCCGCCTGGACACTCTGGAGCCTTGCAATCAGGTATCTCGGGGACTACAGTAACAAAGCATTACAATAGTCCAGGCGGCTCAAAATGACACTCCTAACTACTGTAGCTCTTGCCTGAGCTGGCAGTATAGGCAGCACTTTGCAGAGTCCTCTAATAAGAGTATAGCAACTTCCCACCAGCTTATTGATTTAGGATTCCAGGTTCAGCTTGTCATTAAAGCGGTCCCCCAGATTACGTACCGTGCTCATGGGTACCAAAGGACCGTCTGAGGGTATGGGCCAGAAATCAGTTGGCAATACTGGCCGAACACTGCCCACCCCGCAGTGCAAAATCTCAGTTTTGTCATTGTTAGATTATAATGAATTGTTCCTCAACCAATTCACCATTTCCCGCATGCACATATGGAAAGTATCCTGGGAGTCAGCATGGTCACCTTCCAAGGACACAATAAGCTGGGTGTCATCGGCATAATTAACCACACTAATATTATGAACTTTGATGACATCCAGAAGCGGCCACATGTATGCATTAAACAAAACGGGGCTGATTGAGGACCCCTGAGGTACCCCATGCTCATTGTTGGTAAACTCCGATTGAAACGGGGGAAGTGCTACTGCCTGACGCCTTTCAGACAAATAAGATCGCACCCAACTCAATACAACATCCACCACTCCCAAATCTTCCAGCCTTGCAAGGAGAATGGCATGGTTCACCATGTTGAATGCGGCGGACAGGTCCAGCAGAATTAAAATTGCCGATTGACCCCTGTCCGCCTGCATCCGAAGATTGTCCAGCATGGTTACCAAGGCTGTCTCTGTCCCGTGACCTGGCCTGAACCCAAATTGCTCATCCTCCAGCTTGTTATTTGTTTCCAGACAATGGGACAATGCCCTACTTACCAGACGTTCCACATCTTTTACTGGATATGGTAAGAGGGAGATTGGTCTGTAGTTTTCTGGGCAGTTTGGGTCCAGTGTAGATTTTTTCAAGAGGGGTGTTATAATTGCCTGCTTCCAGCAAGGTGGCACCACCCCACTGCTAAGGGACTGATCACACAACTGGCGAAGAACTGGAAAGACCACAGATCCTAGCTCTTTCCATATTTTTTGGGGAATGGGGTCCAGCGGTGATCCTGAGGAAATTCCCAAAGCCAGTCGGACAAACTCCTCTTCCGAGGGCAACTCAAACTGATCCAGAGTGGGCTCCTGAATCAATGGCCCAAGCCTATTTTCCCTATCTTGGTTGATTTTTAATGTATCCCCCCTGTCCCAGTCCGAATTGCCCGATGGAGTCGCGAGTTTCAGGCCTTCCACAATCTTGCTAATCTTTTCCTGGAAGAAGGATGCCAATCCATCACATAGCGCCTGAGTTGGTAAAACCTTGTTATTTATACATTCAGGACTGGTCATATCGCTTACTTTTTTAAAAATACTCTTGGAGCTATTAGATGACTTAAGGATAGAATCAGCATAGTATTTAGTTTTGGCAGTTGCTATTTCTTTTTTATAGTTGGCTAATTTCTCCTTCCAGCTAGCTTTATCATTTTCGGCATAGTACTTTCTCCATTGTCTTTCTGCCAACATGCAGTCCAACTTATGGTTCCTTAAAACCTCTGTGTACCACGGTGCTGAGGGTCTTCCCTGTTTCCTGATGTTCTTTAAAGGGGCAAATTGGTCAATTGTCCTGGTTAATTGCTCACAGAAGACTGTATAGTTCTCCGCTACCTGCTTCTCAGGGTCGAAGAGAGTCTCTGTGTTAAATACAGGGGACATTTTTGCCTTCTTTAGCAGTCCCATCCAGTCCCTGCCTAGAAAGCTCCTTTCTTCCCTGTGCAGGATCCTGGTCCTCCTCATAGGTACCACTCTGAACTTTACCACATAGTGATCAGACCAACCTACCGGATGAATGTTGTCCATTGCAATCAGATTTTCCCCGGCAAAGATCAGATCTAATACGTGCCCTTCTTTATGCGTCGGTTCTGATACCCATTGCACCAGATTCATATTTGCGTAGGACTGAATAAGAATATTATAAGCTGTGTCCATTTTCCCATTGGACCATAAGTTAAAATCTCCCAATACTAACAGAGTAGTATGGGTAAGGGCCATATTACTAATTGCATCAATCAGATTCTGCTGTTGTAGTGCATTAACTGCACCCGGAGGTCTATAACAAACCATGCCCGTGAATAAATGACCCATCCGATCTTTAACAGAGAAGCCCAATATTTCTATGCAGGTGACCTCATATATATCCAGGGAAATAATGTCCCGAGACTCATTGAAAATAATCCCAGTCCCTCCACCTCGACCACTGGGCCTGGGTTTATGAAATGCTTTGTATCCCGCTGGACATGCCAGCCCCAACTCCAGGTCCAGCCCTGTCGTCGTCCATGTCTCTGTCAAGAACAGAGCATCGAGATTATGCACTTCTAACAGGAGATGGATCTCCATGGAATGTTTGGGAAGTGACCTCACATTAAGTAAGCCACAGTTCAACCTATCTTTTTTTGCGATGTCGAAATCTAGCCCCACTAGGTTTTCTAGTGTAGGTTTGCTGAGACCACTTACCCGTTTGCCTATATCACGCAGTTGCTCCCCAGAATAACCGTAGCTAGGGTAGTCCGCAATCACTTTGCTTAAACCGGCAGCACTGCTGGTGCTGTGCGCTGCCGGTGCGCGGACGGGCGCAGACGGGCTTGCCCTTGGCGCGCCGCCGGTGCACCCGCTGCGCGCGTCTGCTGCATGGTCGCTCCAGTGTGACGCTATATATGCAACACTGTGCAAAAACTAGAGCGCTAACCCAACAGCACGACGGGCCCACTCTAACAGGTGGGCACCGCCAGGGTTCGTATGCGCTATTGGCTTCAACCAGTTAAAACCAAATCACCACTTTAATTTGTTTAAATAGAACAGCCTATATGTGCAAATAGCAAGCAATTTAAAACAGCGCTACTCGCTGCAACCCTCTCGATCACGAGCGCTATTGGCTTCAAACAAATAAAAACAATTTCACCACTTAGATTTGTTTAAAAAACAGCCTATATGTGCAATAGCAGACAATTTAAAAAGCGCTACTCGCTGCAACCCTCCCGATCTCAAGCAAGTTTCAAATATCTTTGAGGCGCGGTCGCTCCAGTGTGACGCTATATACGCTACACTGTGCAAAAACTAGAGCGCTAACCCCACAGCACGACGGGCCCACTCTAACAGGTGGGCACCGCCAGGGTTCGTATGCGCTATTGGCTTCAACCAGTTAAAATCAAATCACCACTTTAATTTGTTTAAAAAGAACAGCCTATATGTGCAAATAGCAAGCAATTTTAAAAAGCGCTACTCGCTGCAACCCTCCCGATCACGAGAGCTATTGGCTTCAAACAGTTAAAAACAATTTCACCACTTAGATTTGTTTAAAAAAACAGCCTATATGTGCAATAGCAGACAATTTAAAAAGCGCTACTCGCTGCAACCCTCCCGATCACAATCAATTTTCAAATATCTTTGAGGCGTGGTCGCTCCAGTGTGACGCTATATACGCGACACTGTGCAAAAACTAGAGCGCTAACCCCACTGCACGATGGGACCACTCTAACAGATAGGCACTGCCAGGGTTCATAAGCGCTATTGGCTTCAACCAGTTAAAACCAAATCACCACTTTAATTTGTTTAAAAAGAACAGCCTATATGTGCAAATAGCAAGCAATTTAAAAAAGCGCTATTCGCTGCAACCCTCCCGATCACGAGCGTTATTGACTTCAAGCAGTTAAAACCAATTTCACCACTTCGATTTATTTTAAAAATACAGCCTATTTGTGCAATAGCAGACAATTTAAAAAGCGCTACTCGCTGCAACCCTCCCGATCATGTCTGGACATGCCCGGCGCACTTAGGGCGAGAAAGCAAAAGACACACAATTGCAGTTCGGGCTGGTCTGTTCCCATGAGGCACAGGGTCAAGACTGAGTTGCATATGGCTGGGTTCAAACTGGAATGGCATGGTGAGCAAAAAACACGATGGATTTAGGCCCAGATCTCTGTACTGGGGCGAATGTATGACATTGTTTTGCATTCTGTCCATCAACTGTTGTTTTTGAATTACACACACTTGGGGCATTAGCTCGTATGTAAATGCAGCACTCTGTTTTAATCATCCCCTAGACACCACTTTTCTCAGCTAATATCATGTTTAAAACCATCCAGTTTTGTAGAACCACGCTCCTCATAACAACCATTTTTACCATTAGGTTTGCTAACACTGCTGAGGTTTTATTTTTAGTTGCCTACAGTAATCCACCTAATTGTGTTATTTGTCTGTAATTAAAGGCTACTCCCAGCATTAGAATTATCCCTTTTCCTAGGTCACTGGCTTTTTGGGCTACTGTATCTGTCTGGTCTATTCTTCTCTTACCCCTAAGTATGGAACTAGGGTTTACCAATGTTTGTTTTCGCAAGTGTTTTTTAGTTGGTTTTGTATGGTAGGCAATACCCACCTTATGTAACAGGAACCTCCCCAATATTTTGGTTACCAGGTTGTTGGAAATGGGATCTCTAGTTGACACAGGTATGCCCCCTGTCCAAGTAGTGACTACATCTTTAGTCAGGTTAAACTAGGTGCACGCTGAAAGATAACCTGTGTTCATCCATTGGTAGCTTGGTACAGAGCAGTCAGGCTTATCTAAACAGACAATGTGTAAAGTATTTGTGCAACACGCACACAGTAACACAGTCAAAACACCACAAAAATACTCCACATAGGTTTAGAAAAAAAATCATGATTTTCTAAATAATTCAAGACCAAAACAACAAAAATCTAATAAGTACAAGTTATGTTATGAATTTTTAAAGAATGAAAAGAGTACTCGCGCTTAAAAGCAATAAGTGCCAATGGGGGTTATCTGGTTACGTTGGACCGTGTTTAAGCCAATATTTCAAGCTGACTGCGATGGAGTGCAGGCCGGGGACAATAGCCACGCAGGCTCAGTGAACAGAGTACCTTGATCTTGGTTGCAAGCAGTGAGATGCAGGTGCTGACAAGCGATGCATCGATATCAGGCCTGCATTTGAGGTAATGCATTGGTTTTCTTCGCGCAGTGGCTGCAGTGCTTTGGGTACGTTGAGTGAAGCACCGGATCCGAGTGCAGCAGTTCTTAAAATGATGCACCAGATTAATCCATGCTGGAAGGGCAGTGCATTGATCTTATCCAAGCAGTAGCGGCAAGGCACTGGTTCCGGATGCGATGTAGCTGTTCCGGGTGCAATGTGCCGGGTTCTTCTCCCGCAACAGAGTCGATGCATCAGTTCTGCTATACGCAGACTGGAGATGCGTTGATTTCTTTGGTGCAAGTATATTGGTCGACTTCCAGTGAACCAGGCACAGGAGCAGGGGTAGACACGGTAATATCCCTGAGTCTCAAGCAACAGGAGGCAAGCCAACAAGCCCTTGGTGATCACTTCAACTCTCAGTGTCTTAAAAGAAGGGTCTTTGTAGTGCACAAGTATCTTTTCTTCCTTAGACCTGGCTCCAGACTATCTGTGGGGGCTAATCAGCCCTTTTTGTGGGGGTCAGGCCACTACCTATTCAGATGTGTCAGCCCCTCCCTCCCTTCCTGACCAGGAATAGCCATCAGAATGCAGATAAGTACTCAGACACATCTAACTTTCCTGTGTTTGTGGCTTTCTAGCGGAAATGCACAAAGTGTAGCTATCACCACCCCAGATGTGTATTGGAGACAGGCTGCAGGCACACAGGTCTGTAAGAGCGGGGAAATTGCAACTTTATATAAGTGGTATTCCTAAAATAGTAATGTTAAATCCAACTTTACCAGTAACGAGGATTTGTCACTACCATTCCAAAGATATGAAACATGAAACAGCTACTCCTTTCTAATCAGGAATCAAAGCTTAAAAGTGTATTAAGGAAGTCCCTTTGTTAACCTATGAGAGGAATAGGCCTCACAGTAGTGAAAAACAAATTAAGGATTTTTTAACTACCAGTTCATACAAAACGTAAAAGAACATGTCCTATTATTAACTTACACAGCACCCTGCTCTATGGGCTGCCTCTGGCCTACCTTAAGGGTAACTTATGTGTAATAAAAGAGGAGGTTAAGTCTTGGCAAAGGTTTTAAATGCCAAGTCGAAGTGGCAGTAAACTGCCCACACAGGCCCTGCAATGGCAGTCCCATCGACAGGTTTGAACGGCTAATTTACAGGCCCTGGGTATATGGTATGCCACTTTACAAGGGACTTACAAGTAAATTAAATATGCCAATTGTGTATACACCAATGTTACCATGTTTAGATGAGAAGCACATGCACTTTAGCACTGGTCAGCATTGGATAAGTGCTCAGAGTCCCAAGGCCACCAACAAAATACAGCAAAAAGAAGAGGTAAGCAGGCAGATAGTTTGAAGGGAATACCACCAAAGGATGAAGGATCTATCACAGGAGTATGGTCTTTCCGAACATATAAAATACACTTGTTTCCCTAGGTACATGGGATGGCCTAATGAAAATGTATTGCTTATGTAAAAGTACTGTTCACATTCATCATCTCCCTAATCTACCCGTCATTTGTCCACTAAACAGACGCTCTCCTTTAATCTCCACCTTAATCCCTGAGGTGCCTGAACAGGAGAGTCTGTATAATTCTATATTTAATCCTGAAATTTGCTATGATCTGTTGTATTCACTTAACTTGCTATTTACTTTAGTTTAAATCTCCCAGTTGCTAACCAGTCAGCCAAGAAGTGTAAGCAGACCATACAATACTCGGCCTGGAATAAGATTAAACAAAAATGAATTTACTGATCTTCTAACCGCTATTATGCCTCCTCTCGAATGATCCTAATATAGTTTCAGTTAATTACTCGGACTGAATCAATTCGGCAGTTACCAAATTAGCACCTCTCAAAACTACTAAAATCATAGAAATAAGCCCACAGTTCCATGGTTCTCGTCCAGACTTAGGGCCTTCAAACAAAAGTGCCATAGAGAGGAGAAAAAGTGGAGGGAGCTGTGTAGGAGAGTAGGGTCTGCTTTCTATGTTCACCCCCACTTTTTGCTTTTGCTTTACTGGTTTTCGACTTAGATGTGGCTGTGGGCCTGCTAATCAGACCCACAGCCCTGCTGTTCTCTCTCTAAATTGATACTATGTACTTTAGGTGCATAACCCATTTGGATAGGATCACCTTATTGGCCCCTGTACAGTGTACCTTAGGTACCCAGGGCATAGGTGTACCCTAGGCCTACCAGGGGCTGCAGCATGTATTATGCCACCCCTGGCCTGGCCTTCCATTATGACACAACTGGCTGATCACTCAGCTGGGGCAAGGTCGTGTAATCACTCCTTGCTTAGGTGTAGTATTCCTATACCTAACTTACATATGGACACATGTGTACCTATCAGCCACTCCTATGGCAGGCCTTAACAATCCTGGAGGCAGAGTGCTTGGTAACATGTGAGATGGTGCTCTAGCATGAGCTGAGCCTGTCTGCAGCTTTCGGAACCATGTCCTTATAGCTGTTTTATGATATAGCCTACCATATACTCTTAAAGTGCCTTATAATCTTAAACGGTTATGGTAACTATGGTTTGGCTTTATCAAAACATGTCGTGTAAGGTGTCTAACACTTTGGAATAATACCTCCATCCCATTTCTGGGGATGAGGATATTATCCCTCCCTTCTAGAGGGAGAAGAGATGTTGTAACCTACTTACCCGGTTAAAGTTAACCAGAGCCCCAGCATCACAAAATGGATGCTGCTGCCACAGACATGAGTCTGACCTCCTGCTGCTGGGAGTGATCCCGGCAAGGGAGGCTTGGACAATAGGTTTCCTGCTTGGGGAGGTGCTAGCACCTCCCCAGACAGACTTTAGTGTATTGGGGCAGGGAGGGCTGAAAGGAATGAGACATGCCTGGGGCACACAAGGTGTCCCATGCATAGTCCAGTTCAAACCGGTGCTGGGGCACTCCAGCCACAGTGCTGCCGCGAAACTGGACAAAGGGAAGGGGGTGTAACCACCCCCCTCCCAGGTCCCACCCATAAGGCGTGACCTAGCAGGTAACCCAGCCCCCCAGATTAGTATAAGAGTGGTAGCTGGGCCCCAGGAGATTAGATTATCCTGAACCTGCAACTTGAACAGAAACTCTGGACCTTCGACGAGAAAAGAAGACTGAAGAATCTCCCTTGTGGCCAAGGAGTGGCTACCCTGTGCAAACAGGCACCATCAAGAGACTACCCTTTGCTTTGCTGAAGTTCTACGAGGGACCGACTGCAGAGCCCGACCAGAGCCTTGACTTCCAGACTTCTCCAACCCTGATCCACATCCACAGCCGAGCTGAGATCCGTGGAGGCGACGAGAGACATGGGACCGGCTACCTGGGAAAAGTGGCGAGTATCTTCCAGCGCAGCTTCTGAGGCACCCTCGAAGTTGTGCACCGGGGATTGAGAACCCCCAACCCCAAGCACCATCTGCACCGAAGATCAGCCCCCCACACTCCACGAGTCCTGCGTGGGGCCCTTCTGCATTTTCCTGCTTGCCGCGTCTGTCCGGTTGCTTGCCCGTTGGCTAGCGGCCTTTGTGACGACACCCTGAAATCTTCACTGCTGGTTTGGCTCCTCCAGACTGGCTCCCGCTTCTTTGCAAAAGAGAAGCACCCCAGACCTTCCTGGTCTGCACCAGAAGCAAGTCCTCCGTTCTTCGTGGGTTCCGCTTGCCAAGGCTTGGTGAGCCCTAGTTCGACTTCGACGCCGCCGACAGCAAGAGCCTTCGTGGGACAGCTCACCTCGAGGTCCTGGTCGTCCTCGACGTCTCCTGGTACCCGTGGCTGCAGCGACAAGCTTCACCTTTCACCTGCAATCTTCACGACATCGCCTGGTTCCTTCCTGGTTCCACGTGGTCACTGGTTAGTGACCTTGACTCTGTCCCTTCTGCTTGCAGGTATCCTCTCTTCTTGATCCCAGCCTTGGGATCCACCGGACACTCTTCACTGACTGCCTGTCAGCAACTTTCCTTCAGGCATCCATAGAAGTCCACGACGAAACCCGACGCAAGTTCACACCTATGTACCCGCAGCCCGTGGGCTAGGTAACTTGGGTACTTCGGTGCTCACAAGGGTAGTGACTATCCTAGGGTCTAGTTTCTGAGTCTCGACTCTCTAGCTGCTTCAGAAGTGTCCTTAAACTGCTTATTTCAGAACTGTACTATTTCTATCGATTATACGCATTACGCGTGAGTGTTTCCACTCTGCACCTGAATCCCGTGGGCCTCCCACTTCCTAACTGTTGCTAGTGTAGTGTAGCCCCAGCGATTCCCTAGGCCAAGGCCTATCCTATTTCCGTGACAGTGGTCCTTATACCACTTCTTTAGTATATGGTTTGCGTGGCCCCTAGGGCCTAACTGTATTACTTACCTGTGTGACTTAATGTATGCTTGAATAAGACTGTGTTGTACTTACCTCTAATCTCATAAAGAGTGCTGAGGGTTTGACTAGAATAAATACACTTTATTTTATATATATATCTGTTGTGGTGTCCTTTCATTTGGTATTCAAGGGATTATATATGGTATCACAGCTGGCTTCACATGCCATTCAGAGTTTAGCCTAAGACTGCTCTTGTCCATGCTACCACTAGGATAGCTGGTCTATAAGGTTGACTTTACAACCAATCACCATAAGGGTTGTTTGGACTGATATAAGGTGTACACTAGAACTAGTGACATCATACATCAGGCCAACTTCTCACATTGGTGAGCAGCGGTTGGGATCTGAGCTTGCTGTTGTAATACCATTGTAATCTTGAGATACTAAATTGAAAGATCACACAGATATTGTTTAGGTACATATAACATAGATTATAATACTTAAGTCCTACTGGACTTAGTGGTTGTATGTTGAAGGGAGTAACACACCCTGACTACAACTACCAGAGAGGTTTAGTAGAAACAACTAGTGTAGGTAGGTGCACACACCACACCCTCACTAGATCATGTCTCTGGGAGGAGATCAAGGAGATGCTCTCTCAGGAGGGGCAGGTCTGAAAAAGACCCCCTCTAGATATGATACCCTAACTTTTCAGGAGATGAGACAATTGTGTACCTCCAGAAAGTTAAAACAGGGTGCAAACCCTACCCTCCTTCAGCTAGTAAAACTCCTAGAGGAGTATGATACTCTTAGGGCCTCACATGCCAGTACCCTAGGTACAAAGGAGGGTCTACCCACCACAGATGAGTCAGATGGGACTTCAGATGAAGAGGTAGACAGCCAGGGCCAAGTAGGAAGACTTAGCCAGGCTAACCTAAGCTTACATGGGAGTTTGCAGGGGGTCCCCCCATACAGACCCCCAAGTGGGCTTAACCAGAGAAGCAGGAGAGACAGATCCCCTTCAAGGGAATCCATCCACTCCCATGTCTCTAGCATCTCTAATGCTTCTTCTCACAGGGGAATGACTTCCCCCGAGAGAAAGGAGCATGAAATCAGAATGAGGGAAGCTAATCTGAGGATTCAGAGGGAAGAACTTGCCCTTGCCAAAGAGAAGCTGGCTCTGGCTAGAGAGCAAAAGTTAAGTGGGTCAGAACCCACTGGTGGCAGCAATATCCCTAAGGATAGAGACAGGCACTATGATAATAGAAACCTGAGCAAGATTGTCCCTCCCTACAAGTGTGGGGATGACATCCACAAATGGATAACTGCTTTGGAGAGAGCTTGCAAAGTACAGCAGGTACCCCAAAGTCAGTGGGCAGCTATCTTGTGGCTCTCCTTCTCTGAGAAAGGTAGACAAGCTCCTCACAGTTAGTGATGAGGATGCAGACAATTACACTGTCCTGAAGAGTGCTCTAATTGATGGGTTTGGCCTAACCACTGAACAATACAGGTTGTTGTTCAGGGATACCCAGAAGACACAGACTCAGGACTGGACTGACTTTTTAGATTGTGCCACTAAGGCTCTGGAAGGCTGGCTAGTGGGAAGTAAGGTTAAGGACTATACAGGATTGTATAATTTGATCATGAGAGAACAAATCCTTAACAACTGTCAAAACCAGCTACTGCATCAACACCTGATTGATTCTGATCTGACTTCTCCCCAAGAATTGGGAAAGAAGGCAGATAGATGGGTCAGGACTAGAGTTAAGCAGAAAAACCAGAACCAGGGCGGTGATCAGAAAAAGGCAGACCATAAGGGTAATGATCAGAAACAAAAAGACCAGAAGTCTTCACCAGGCCCCCAAAAGGCTCAGGGGGAGGGTGGTCCCAAAAAGGATAAAAAGAAAGATGGCCAAAAGAAACCATGGTGCAACTATTGTAAGTCCAACTCACATTGGTTTAGTGAGTGCACCAAAAAGGATAAGCCCCCAGCCACCATTGCCCCTAAGGCAACTGTACCCCCTAGTCCAGCTGTAAGTGGTGGTTCCCAGCAAAAGGGTGTAGTAGGGTTAACCCTGGGAACTGAGGAGGATTCTGGCCTAGTCAGAATACCTACTCAGGCTGTTCTGATCTGTGATGGGGACTTAGCTTTGTCCTCTACTGTAGGCCCCAGTAACCTGGGCAAGTACAGACAGACTCCTTTTATCAACCAAAGAATGGCTCAGGCCTACAGGGACACTGGGGCTAGTGTCACAATGGTGACACCTGCCTTTGTGGACCCTGGACAGATCATACTAGGTGAGAATTACCTAGTGACCAACGCTAGCAATGCCACTACCTCCCATAGTGTGGCTATTGTTAATTTCTCCTGGGGAGGGGTAACTGGCCTCAAGAAAGTTGTTGTTAGTTCAGACCTTCCTGTAGAGTGTTTACTGGGCAATGATCTTGAAACTTCAGTTTGGTCTGAAGTGAAGTATAGGACCCATGCAGAAATGCTGGGGATAGATGCACATGTCCTTGCTGTGACCAGGTCATAGGCCAAAAAGTGCACCACTGAACAAGTGCTGGATCCTGAAACTATGGACCAGTCACAACCCAAGAGAAAGAGCAGTAGGGTTAAGGCTGTGCCTTCCCCCCTGCCTCAGGTGGTGGATCAGCCCTCCCAGGAGGATGATTCTGAGAGCCCTGAAGGAACTGTCCTAGAAGAAGTTGAACCTGATCAGGTTGAGTTTCTTGGGACAGGGGGACCTTCAAGGGCAGATCTGAGGCAGGCTCAATTAGACTGCCCCTCTCTTGAACCCCTCAGACAGCAGGCTGCTGCTGAGGCTGCAGGGAATGCTCAAGGTACCCATAGAGTGTATTGGGATGAAGGGCTACTGTATTCAGAGGCTAGAGACCCCAAGCCTGGTGCCTCCAGGAGGTTGGTCATACCACTGAAGTTCAGAGGCTTCCTTCTTACCTTGGCCCATGATATTCCCCTTGCAGGACACTTAGGCCAGAACAAGACTTGGGACAGGCTTGTCCCTCACTTTCACTGGCCCCATATGTCAGAAGATACCAAGGAGTTGTGTCGCTCCTGTGTCACCTGCCAAGCCAGTGGCAAACTAGGTGGCACCACAAAGGCCCCCCTCATACCACTACCTGTGGTGGGGGTTCCCTTTGAAAGAGTGGGCATAGATATTGTAGGACCAATGGACCCACAAACAGCATCTGGGCACAGATTTATACTGGTGATAGTGGACCATGCCACCAGGTATCCAGAAGCTATACCCCTGAGGACCACAACAGCTCCTGTTGTGGCAAGGGCCCTACTTGGAGTATTCTCCAGACTGGGCTTTCCAAAGGAGGTCATTTCTGACAGAGGTGCCAACTTCATGTCAGGATACTTGACTGCAATGTGGAAGGAGTGTGGTGTGAACTACAAGTTCACCACGCCCTATCACCCACAGTGCAATGGGCTTGTTGAGAGATTCAACAAGACCCTAAAGGGAATGATAAAAGGTTTACCAGACAAGCTTAGGCGAAGATGGGACATCCTTTTACCCTGCCTTCTGTTTGCTTACAGAGAGGTCCCACAAAAGGGGCTTGGCTACAGCCCTTTTGAGCTTTTGTTTGGGCATCCTGTAAGAGGACCCCTATTTTTAGTAAGGGAAGGATGGGAGAGACCTCTCAGACAACCCAAACTTGATATAGTGGATTATGTACTTGGTCTCCGCTCCAGGATGGCAGAGTATATGAAGAAGGCTTCTAAAAACCTTGAGGCAAGCCAAGAACTCCAAAAAACTTGGCATGACCAAAAGGCTGTGCTGACTGTTTACCAGCCAGGGCAGAAAGTGTGGGTGTTGGAGCCAGTGGCCCCAGCAGCCCTCCAAGACAAATGGTCTGGACCCCACACTATTGTTGAGAAAAAGGGAGAAGTCACCTACTTGGTGGACCTTGGGACTCCCAGAAGCCCCCACAGGGTGCTTCATGTCAACAGATTGAAGGCATATGTTGACAGGGCAGACATGTGCTTACTCATGGCTACAGATGAGGGGCAGGAGGAAGAGAGTGACCCTCTCCCAGACCTGTTGACTCAGAACCCTGATGATGGCTCAGTTGATGGTGTGGTCTTTTCTGACAGCCTCACTGTCCATCAGCAACAGGACTGCAGGCAGGTTCTGCAATCCTACAGACATATGTTCTCTCTGACCCCAAGTCAGACAAACTGGTGCACCCATGAGGTGGACACTGGTGACAGTCTGCCTGTGAAGAGTAAAATCTACAGGCAACCTGACCATGTCAGGGACTGCATAAAAGTTGAGGTACAAAAGATGTTGGAGCTGGGAGTCATTGAACCTTCAGAGAGCCCTTGGGCTAGTCCTGTGGTCCTTGTGCCAAAACCTCACACCCAAGATGGTAAGAGAGAGATGAGGTTTTGCGTGGATTACAGAGGTCTCAATGCTGTCACTAGGACAGATGCCCACCCAATACCTAGGGCAGATGAGCTCATTGACAGACTGGCAGCTGCTAAGTTTTTTAGCACATTTGACCTGACAGCAGGCTACTGGCAAATCAGACTAGCTGAGAATGCAAAGGCCAAAACTGCTTTCTCGACCCCAGGAGGACATTATCAATTTGTGGTAATGCCCTTTGGTTTGAAGAATGCACCTGCCACTTTCCAAAGGTTGGTGAATCAAGTCCTTACTGGGTTGGATGATTATTGTGCAGCTTATCTTGATGATATTGCTGTCTTTAGCTCCACCTGGGAGGATCACCTGGTCCACCTGAGGAATGTTTTAGAGGCCCTGCAAAAGGCAGGCCTCACTATCAAGGCCACTAAGTGCCAGATAGGGCAGAGCAAGGTTGTATACCTGGGCCACCTAGTTGGTGGGGGTCAGGTTCAACCACTGGAGAGCAAGATCCAGACCATAAAGGACTGGACTCCTCCAACTACCCAGACTCAGGTCAGAGCTTTCTTGGGCCTGACTGGGTACTACAGAAAGTTTGTTAAGAACTATGGGTCCATTGTGACACCACTTAATGACTTGACCGCCAAGAAAATGTCAAAGAAAGTTCAGTGGACAGTAAACTGTCAAAAAGCATTTGATGACCTGAAGCAGGCCATGTGCAGTGCACCTATTCTGAAAAGTCCAGACTACTCCAAAGAGTTCATTGTCCAGACAGATGCTTCTGAGTTAGGTGTGGGAGCTGTTCTTTCACAACTTAATATAGATGGTCAAGACCAGCCCATTGCTTTTATAAGTAGAAGGCTGACCCCTAGAGAGAAACGTTGGTCAGCTATTGAGAGGGAGGCCTTTGCTGTGGTTTGGGCCCTGAAGAAACTGAGGCCATACTTGTTTGGCACTCACTTCAAGATTCAGGCAGACCATAAGCCCCTCCCATTTCTGGGGATGAGGATATTATCCCTCCCTTCTAGAGGGAGAAGAGATGTTGTAACCTACTTACCCGGTTAAAGTTAACCAGAGCCCCAGCATCACAAAATGGATGCTGCTGCCACAGACACGAGTCTGACCTCCTGCTGCTGGGAGTGATCCTGGCAAGGGAGGCTTGGACAATAGGTTTCCTGCTTGGGGAGGTGCTAGCACCTCCCCAGACAGACTTTAGTGTATTGGGGCAGGGAGGGCTGAAAGGAATGAGACATGCCTGGGGCACACAAGATGTCCCATGCATAGTCCAGTTCAAACCAGTGCTGGGGCACTCCAGCCCCAGTCCTGGCGCGAAACTGGACAAAGGGAAGGGGGTGTAACCACCCCCCTCCCAGGTCCCACCCATAAGGCGTGACCTAGCAGGTAACCCAGCCCCCCAGATTAGTATAAGAGTGGTAGCTGGTAGGAGATTAGATTATCCTGAACCTGCAACTTGAACAGAAACTCTGGACCTTCGACATTCGACGAAAGAAGAAGACTGAAGAATCTCCCTTGTGGCCAAGGAGTGGCTACCCTGTGCAAACAGGCACCATCAAGAGACTACCCTTTGCTTTGCTGAAGTTCTACGAGGGACCGACTGCAGAGCCCGACCAGAGCCTTGACTTCCAGACTTCTCCGACCCTGATCCACATCCACAGCCGAGCTGAGATCCGTGGAGGCGACAAGAGACGTGGGACCGGCTACCTGGGAAAAGTGGCGAGTATCTTCCAGCGCAGCTTCTGAGGCACCCTCGAAGTTGTGCACCGGGGATTGAGAACCCCCAACCCCAAGCACCATCTGCACCGAAGATCATCCCCCCACACTCCACGAGTCCTGCGTGGGGCCCTTCTGTATTTTCCTGCTTGCCGCGTCTGTCCGGTTGCTTGCCCGTTGGCTAGCGGCCTTTGTGACGACACACCCTGAAATCTTCACTGCTGGTTTGGCTCCTCCAGACTGGCTCCCGCTTCTTTGCAAAAGAGAAGCACCCCAGACCTTCCTGGTCTGCACCAGAAGCAAGTCCTCCGTTCTTCGTGGGTTCCGCTTGCCAAGGCTTGGTGAGTCCTAGTTCGACTTCGACGCCGCCGACAGCAAGAGCCTTCGTGGGACAGCTCGCCTCCTGGTCCTGGTCGTCCTCAACGTCTCCTGGTACCCGTGGCTGCAGCGACAAGCTTCACCTTTCACCTGCAATCTTCACGACATCGCCTGGTTCCTTCCTGGTTCCACGTGGTCACTGGCTAGTGACCTTGACTCTGTCCCTTCTGCTTGCAGGTATCCTCTCTTCTTGATCCCAGCCTTGGGATCCACCGGACACTCTTCACTGACTGCCTGTCAGCAACTTTCCTTCAGGCATCCATAGAAGTCCACGACAAAACCCGACGCAAGTTCACACCTATGCACCCGCAGCCCGTGGGCTAGGTAACTTGGGTACTTCGGTGCTCACAAGGGTAGTGACTATCCTAGGGTCTAGTTTCCGAGTCTCGACTCTCTAGCTGCTTCAGAAGTGTCCTTAAACTGCTTATTTCAGAACTGTACTATTTCTATCGATTATACGCATTACGCGTGAGTGTTTCCACTCTGCACCTGAATCCCGTGGGCCTCCCACTTCCTAACTGTTGCTAGTGTAGTGTAGCCCCAGCGATTCCCTAGGCCTAGGCCTATCCTATTTCCGTGACAGGGGTCCTTATACCACTTCTTTAGTATATGGTTTGCGTGGCCCCTAGGGCCTAACTGTATTACTTACCTGTGTGACTTAATGTATGCTTGAATAAGACTGTGTTGTACTTACCTCTAATCTCATAAAGAGTGCTGAGGGTTTGACTAGAATAAATACACTTTATTTTATATATATATCTGTTGTGGTGTCCTTTCATTTGGTATTCAAGGGATTATATATGGTATCACAGCTGGCTTCAGAGTTTAGCCTAAGACTGCTCTTGTCCATGCTACCACTAGGATAGCTGGTCTATAAGGTTGACTTTACAACCAATCACCATAAGGGTTGTTTTGACTGATATAAGGTGTACACTAGAACTAGTGACATCATACATCAGGCCAACTTCTCACAAGCATTACAGCCCAACTGAAAGAGATAAATATAACCTACTCATTCAAGAGTATAAGGATTAGATTAATCTCGAGAAAATAATTTCTTCACCCAGAAAATCGATTCAGCTAAAAATTCAGCAAAAGAAATGTTTAAGACTGTGAAACTCCTCTCAGGTATTAATTCAACTAATGCTCTGAAGACTAGTCGATCCTTTTGTGATAAACTAGACTACTACTTTCAAAATAAAGTAGAGGCAGTCTATGAGGAATTTGACATTAGGCAAATGCTCCTGGTTCTGGTGCTGGGAATCCAGCCAGTCAGGTATACCAAGCTCTTGAATTTCCCCCTGCTTATTGAAGAGGGAGTGATTAAACTCATACTTGACACCAAGTTTGTGCCCCTTTTGACCCCTTCCGCTGAAACTCTTCTATGAAATTGCTAGGACGGTGGCAGGCTCCCACCCCCCTGCTGAACAATATATCTGGACACTTTCCTACTCTCTGGAAAAAGCCCTCAATACTCCCTTTATTAAAAAAAAGCTAATCCTAAACCTAAAGAAGAATTTGTTTTTCACCCAATCTCATGCTTGTCAATGCTGCTGAAAATTCTCAAAAAGCATCTTAATATGGATGGTTCTGATTACTTAGAGCAAAATGAAATCTTAGATGGCACCCAATATGGGTTTAGGAAAAATCATAGTACAGAATCATCTCTAGTGGCAGTCTCTAAGGAGATTAGATCCATTATGGACAAAGGAAGAAAGGCTGCCGTGTTCCTTTGAGACCCCTCGGTAGCCTTCGACACAGTGAGTCACTTCATCCTTTTGGATTGTTTAATGGAACAGCATTGGATCTCTTTCACTCTTTTTTATTAAGAGGGAGCAGTCTGTCGCCCTAGGAGAGTTCACGTCTAGACCATTTTCACTGACCTGTGGTGTTCCTCAGGGTTCGTCATTGAGCCCCACATTGTTCAATGTGTATGTGGAGCCCTTGGCAAGACTGATTTGTTCTTTTGGCTTTTTGACTGTTTCATACGCTGACAACACCCAAATAGTGGTGTTGAGTTCTAGTGATGTGGAGGATTCTTGTTATTTTTTAATAGTCTATGAGTGAAGTGGTCACCTAGATGAGACATAATTCCCTTAAACTAAAGTCTGAAAAAAATGATGTCCTCCTTTTTGGTAAGAATGTTTCCTTTTGGAATTCTGCTTGTTGGTCGCAACACTTGGGTCCTCTTCCTCTTCTAAAATGTAAGAATTTGGGAGTGATTTTTGACTCCATTCTCACCTTCTCTGATCTGATCAATATGCTCTCTTCTACCTGTTTTTGTCTTTTAAGAATGTTGAGTAAGATTTTTTCTTTTATCTGTTTTGATCTTCAGAAAACAGTTGTCACAGAGCCAATACTCTCTAGGCTGGAATAATGTAATACCCTTTATTTGGGCATTCGGCACAATGCTTTTTGGATAGATTGGAAATCTCATTGAATGCAGCTGCTCTTCTGAGAGTATCTAGGTTCAAATCAATTTCATACAATGCTGGCTGCCAATCAGAAAGAAAATTGCTTTTAAGGCACTCTGTTTGTCCTATACATCTCTGTATTATGCAGGTCCAGGGTACCCGAGGAAGCCCTTCTCCTCGTACCTGCCCAGGAGAACTCTTATTTCCGCGTCATCCAAAATGGTGATTATCTCCAAATTCAATAAAGTTTCTTTGGGGGGGGGGGGGCGGCAAAGTTTTGTCTTTTTGTCTTTTTAAAATGTAAACTCTGTAATAAACTGGCCATCCAGTTAAAGATCCAGTCTAACTTGACAGGCTTTAGGAAACATCTGAAAACTTGGCTTAATGCACTACAGTATTAGCCCAGGCTTTATTTAAATGATTGGCTCTTGTCTTTTATATCTTTCTTTTGTCGCTCCTCTTGCATATGCTAGCGCCAAGACCCCTTTGTAAATTCTGAATTATATCACTATCAATATTTAATATTAAGGGTTCTTCTTCCTTATTTCCTGACATTGGCCATTCTATACAACCAGAAGGTATAGTGATTATATTTTTATACTAATTTTATCATTGATTTACTAATTCCTCTCTGCTCTGCCCTGCCCCAAAAGTAAGGGTCTTAAATAAAGACCTAAATGCTTAGCACGATACGTTGAATAGTAGAGGCATATATAACAAATGGGAACCGTTTTTCACCTCGGCAGGCATCTGCATACATAGTCAGCAGTCTGAAACATTCATATTTTTTTGGTATGCAGTCATCATTTGTATTGCATCATTGTCCCTATATTCTACATGATGATACTGGTGCAAAGCTATTGTCGGGCAACAGTTGTTACAAATTGAACTTCCTGTTTACTTGTAGGGGATATTATATCTTATATCACAATTGCAAGAAAAGCGCCAAACTGAGGAACACAACATCAAGCCTAGCAATAAAAGGGAAACGTAATAGTCTCTTTTTGAGCTCCCTTGTATGTCTCCCTGTAATTGTATATCTTTGTATTCAATAGTGTTTATTACATTTTGACAACACACTTGTTTTTGACTTTTTACCTCTATTCACCACATTCTTCAAAATCACAAGACCTCCAGAGGTTACCAGCACATATGAAGCCGTTGGACTCAGAAGATTGCCTTGTAGGCAAGTTATATCTGGGTTTGTCAGTATGCACTGTTTGCCGTAAATCTTGTATGCGCTCTGTCTGTTCTTGGCACATCGATCCAGAGGCTTTTTTCACATGGCTTGCATCAATCCGAATTCTTACGTCCTTGGCATTTCACGGCTGTGTTTGGAATCAGCAGTACCTGAGTGGGGCCCTTCCATCTCTGTTGAAGACAATTGTTACAATGGACGTTCTTAGTAAACACCCAGGGCCCGATTCACAGAACAAACTTAAGACTAAATCCTAAACTTAGTACCAATCTGGTATTCACAGAATGCACCTAGTACTTCTGGTAGTCACAGAATGAACTTACTACTTTTGTGATTCACAAAATGAACTTAGGACTTTTGCTATTCACAGAATCCATTTACGACCACTAAACTTACGTCCGCACTCGGGCCGGAATTTCCGCCCCCGGAGCGGAATTTCCGGGCCCGGAGCGGAATTTCCGGGCCCGGAGCGGGAAGTCCGCACGCGGGCCGGAAAGTCCGCTCTGAGGGCGGAATATCCGCTCCCGGGCCGGAAACTCCGGCCTCGTGCCGGAAATCCCGCATCTGGGCCGGAAATTCCGATTACGGGCCGGAAAATCCGGTTTGGTGGCCATTGATCATGTGAGCCAAGGGTGAACCTGTCCAAGTCCCTACCATCCCCCACCATGCATCAGCTGACACACTCCAGCCAATCCTAGCTCGGCAGCACGTATAACTGCAGAGCAGACACACACAAACCCTTTCAACATGTCACTGAATGTGTTTGTTGCACTGCCCCTTGCCATGCAGCAAAACCACTTGAGGAGGAGGAGGAGGAGAGCCAGAGCAGAGAGGATCTTCAGACAGAGGATCAACTTATTTGGAATGTCCAGTCAAGATATAAGGGCCAGGTACCGTTTCCCTCCAGAAATCCTCTTGGATATGGTATGTGAGTGGGAGCAGGAACTTGACTCCGTGACCTGCTGCTCACATGCAATACCAGCATACCTCAAGATCCTATCAGCGCTCCATTTATTCGCCACTGGCTCATTCCAAAGGGTCTCCAGTGACCATGTGGGCATATCCCAGGCGAGCCAGTCGCGGTGCCTGCATCAGGTACTGCGATGCATCACTGCAAGATCCCACCACCACATACATATGCCACCGACACTGGCCCTGAGACAAAGGGCAGCACGAGATTTCTTTCGCATTGCACAATTTTCACGTGTGCTGGGTGCAATTGACTGTACCCATGTGGCCCTTCAGCCACCCCGCCACATTGCACACATCTTCTGCAATAGACACCGATGGCATTCCATCAACGTGCAAGCTGTCTGTGATGCCAGAGGGAGGTTCATTGATGTGCATGCGGTGTTCCCCGGCAGTACCCATGACAGCTTCATATTCCGCATGTCACCTCTTGCCCGGCGGATAGCTGCGGAAGAATTTGGCAACATGTGGCTACTGGTTAAGTACCAAGCGTTAGAAAGGAGGAATATGTGTTTTTGAAATGTCTGAATGCCCCCCAAAATTAACCATTGTACTTAAAGAATCATAAAGCTAGATACAGGGCCCACCTGACAATGCATGTAATACAGTATAGATCATGTCCTGTGCAAGTCAAAGAGGGAAATCTAACCAACTGCCCTTTCCCCTCTACTCAGGTGACGCTGGGTTTGCACTCACCCCACATCTCCTCACCCCTTACAGGCGTGCAGACACTGTACCACAGCGTAGGTACAATAGGGCACACATACGGACTCGAGCCATCATAGAGCGCACTTTTGGTCTGTTGAAGTCGCGATTCAGATGTCTCGACCGTACAGGGGGGGTGCTGCAGTACTCCCCAGAAGTAGTGTGCAAGATCATTTTAGCCTGTTGTGTCTTGCACAACATTGCCTTAACGCATGGCTTACAGATACCGCTGGAACCTCGGCTACCTATGAATCTGGGAAACCGGGCCATGGCACATAACCGAGGTCAGGGCATGCAAGTCCGTGAGCAGCTTGTTGCCACGTTCTTCACATGAGCAACCTGTAGTGGAATGGACCAAATGTGGATTGCTGTCTGTTGCCAATGATGAAACTTGGATATACACGACTGTGTCAATAAATTCCTTCCTGAGGCAACTTTGCAAGCCACACTAACTGCGTGTTAATCACAGCTCTTGACAGTAGTCAAAAGGTTGAGCCTGCATCAGCACATGTGCCCATGTCAGCGATCAGTGTAGTGGATGTCCCGAAAGAATCTATAGCCGCAGATGCAAGATGATACATGTACTGAGAGACACAGCCGGACCTCATGAGGATGGGTCTCTTAATCAGAAAAGGCCATAACCATAGCATTGTCGGCCCTGTGCCATCAACAGATGTGACTCCCCCACAAATGATGCGCCCACGACGTGAGTGATGCAATGGGTCAATCAGACACCATGGGGCAGATTAATGTGGGACTTGCGGCCCTTTCACGCTGCCGTTGCGTCACTTTTGTGACGCTGCGGTGGTGCAAAGCCAGCCCCATGCTGCGGGGTATGTACTATATGACGCATCTGGGAGATGCACCACGTTGTAAAGGCCTGCGCCACATGTAGGCGTTCTGGCGCAGGGGGGGGCCTTCCGGGCGCAGAAACGCCTCCTAAAAATCTACAATATTTCACTCAGTCACTTTTAAGGCCATGCTGCGTCAAAACCCTGCGCCTGCTTGAAGCAGGCGTAAGGATTGACGCAGCATCATAGGGATAGGGCACCCCCGAGCCTTGCTGGAGCTGCGTTGTGCATGCGACGCAACTCCAGCAATGCGCCGCCTTTCCAACGGGGGATGCGTCACGCATCTGCACATCCGAGCAGCACGGTGCACCGAAATGTCAATGCGGCGCATCTGTGTTGGCGCACGGGTGGGCAGATGCATCGCAACTCTTCTGACGCATCTCTGCTGATTAGCAGAGATGCGCCAGAAGCCGTAACTCTGCCCCCCTGTGTCTGTGATATATCCACACTTCTCAAACACAATGTTCCGGAACACATCACACAACTCTGCAAATGAGCCCCTAATATGGACTACATGTACCATAATGCAACGCATGAGAAACTGAAACAGAAACTGCAGAAATGTCTTGAAATGGTCACTTCACCCTCTTGTCACATTTAAATAATTCTCACATGCACTGTCTTTTCTTTTTTATCCACAACAGAACAGCAGGATGGCAGTAGATGTGATTCCAGATTGTGGATGGATCTGGATGACTACAAAATGGCAGGCAACTACTTCCTGTGATGTATTTGCTGCCTCCCACTCCCTGTCAAACATTTCCTGTATGGAATTATATGTTCCGGGTCATTTTCGGAATTTGCGGCCAAAAAGCGGAAGCTCCGATTACAGAGCGTACGTCCCGTGTGCGGAAGCGCCGATTACGGAGCGTACGGCCCGTGTGCGGACCTCCCGCTCCGGAACCGGAAACTGCGCTTACGGGCCGTAAACTCCGAAAATGACCCGGAACACATAATTTCATTCAGGAAATGTTTTACAGGAAGTTGGAGGCAGGAAATACATCACAGGAAATAGTTTGCAGCCATTTTGTGTTCATTCTGAGTCATCCTCTATCACAGACAGATCCTCTGACATCCTGCTGCTCTCATCCTTCTTATTATCCCCATAATGGCTGAGGGTTACGAAGAGAAGGCACCCCCTTTCACTGAAAGTGAGTTGGACATCTTGGCTGAGGGGGTGCTGGCCAAATTTTCTCAGCTATATGGGGACCCTGAACACCAGCTGAGCAATGCAGCCCGGGCCAGGCTGTGGGCCAACATCGCCGAGCGCTGCAGTGCAGTGGGAGTCCACACCAGGAGTGCAAGGGCATGCCGCAAGCGCTGGGAGGACCTAAAACGGTGGGCCCGGCACAAGGCTGAGGAGCTGGTGGGCCAGTCTTCCCAGCACCATGTGCATCGTCCTCGCCTATCCCCACTGTACAGGAGGGTCCTGCGATCAGCTTGGCCGACCCTCCATGCTCAGCTGGAGGAGCATGAGCAGCAGGGACATGGTAAGTGCATCATATGCTAAATGTGTCTGGGAGTATGATGTGAGTGAAACAGTGCTGTACCATTGTGTGTCCGATGCCTCCATTCACAGATTCCGTGTCCATGCA
The DNA here is from genome assembly GCF_964204655.1 of Triturus cristatus. Taxonomy (NCBI): domain Eukaryota; kingdom Metazoa; phylum Chordata; class Amphibia; order Caudata; family Salamandridae; genus Triturus; species Triturus cristatus. The sequence continues at coordinate 1,247,729,881 of NC_140591.1, forward strand.
GCAGTAACCAAGCTTAAAAAGGCACACTGTGGCATATGGACTGTCCTGGGCAGAGTGCATTTTGGGAGTTGGAGTCTCGCCATGACAACTGGCTAAATGAGCCATATTTGTGCATTTGTACTGAAATCAGCTCTTCCCGCACCACTACAATTGGCACTAGGAAATCATGTGTGCATTGGATGAGCAATGGTACAGACACTGTCCTGTGTGCGCAAGGCAGGCCAAAGGGTATTGGATGCTATGACTTGCATTGCATTTTTAGAGTTTGGGTTCCAATTGTGACAAAACATCATGTGCCATGGAGTCAAGACAGACTTTGACATCCTTGCATCACTCTTAAGCGCTTCTAAATTTACAAGGGGTGTCCACTGACAGACGTCTCAGCCTCAGTGGCCTGTTTCACATTTCACATGCACAGGTAGCTGTCACAAAATTCCCCCAGTGTTCAGCGGTGTACTGCATTACCATATCAGTCACCAAAGCCAATATGTGCCACTGGATTGTCAGTACATGTGTGGGGACAGCCAAAGGCTAGACTCACAATTTAGCTACAGAAATAGGCCAGAGCCTCAGTGCATGTGTGACCCACATTCGCCACTTGTTGTGTCCCATACAATGCTACAAAGCAGATGACACTTGTCCAGACCTTCAACAGCTGCGACTCCCTATGAATGGCCATTATCTGAGATTCGGGACTTCATGTTCTCCATTGGTGGACTGCTTTCGGAACCTGCACATGTAGCTGTGGCAGGACACACAGATCCCCAGAATGCCAGGTTGAGGGTTGGCCAATACAGTCGTGTAAGCCACACACATCCACGTGAGATGGCCATGTCAGACTCAATCCAGGAACTGACGGTGAACATACACGTAATGTCAGCTCATAGACACTGACAACTATTGAGTGTGATCAGAGGAAAATAAGTCTGACCTTGGCTCCTATGAATGTGTCTCGTCCTGCATGACACAAACATAACATTCGGATTTTGCTTACATTTCAGCAGGCACAGCTGGCGAAACAGAAGGGCAGCAGGACCTGGTCCGGAGCAAGAGGCCACCAGTGCGGCGGCGGCTACACCCACTTTCCACCAGCGAGGAAGAGGAGGATGAGGAGGGACCCTCAACATCAAGAGGCAAGGGGATTGCGCCCACCCGGACTGACAAGGGACACCCTGATGCTGGTGCCACATCCCGGGTGGAGGCTGCAGACATTGAATCGGGGGGGGGGTGAACACGACACCTCGGACCATGAGGTGTTGGAGAGCTACTCTCCTCAGGAATCTTCACCTGTGGTCCCTGAAAAGGTGTCCTCGGGGCAGGCCAACAAACAATCTGGGCCTGCCATCAGCCCCTCCCTACCTCTAGAGTTCCCCATTCCATCGGGGGACCCAGCTGCATCCCCTGCAACCAGTCCCCCTCATCGTAGCCGCCAGCTCCCCAACATCATTGGCTCCGGACCTCAGGCACCACATCCCTCCTTTTCCACCCATGCCCCTCCCGGTGTTGTTCCTCCTGTGGCTGTGCCAGTGGACTTGATGTGGATGTGTGAGGGTCAGCCAGACATGTCCGCTCGCATCCAGCTACAAGTGTGTATGGAGGTACGCATGATGCGAGAGGACATGCTCCGAACAATGGCCACCCTCACCACCAGCATCAATTCACTGTCCGCAGCCATCTCGTCTGTTGTCTCCCCAATCCCTTCCCATACCACTGTCAATGTCTCCCCCTGTCCGTTGCCCCACACTGTTTCCCCCCGTACTCCTCGTGTGGCACGAACCCAAGTGGTGCCTGTTCCTGCACCCGCCAGACGTGTGCCTGCATCGGACTCTGAGGATCTGGACATTGTGGTCCTAGAGGATGACCAGAAGGACACTTGACTTTTGACGTGCACAATTATTTCATTTTCCCCTTGTAAATAGACTGTTTTCCCTGACGCTCCCTGACGTGTTATATTTTTTTTGCCCCACCCCAATCCAGGTTCCCATCTCCCTCTGCATTAAGATCATCATTTGTTTTCCTTTCTCCCTTCCAAACGGACGACTGTTCTTTTGTACCTTCTTAAAATACAATTCGGAATACTAATAACTTCCACTTGTTTTACTTCATTCTGAATGTCTGGTTCTGAATATGGACACATATTTGGTGAGTCATCTGCTATGCACATAATGGCTGGTTGCAACGATGGGTTACACTTGTAACTGTGTCACACACACACATACCTTCTCACATCTCCAGGCCACCTGCAACGTTACACAGGACATGATACACAACAGATTATTATTTTTGGTAGGTGTTTATTTGGTGCACACACAAACACCTGATCACATTGTCCCGGGTTCCTGTCACTGGTGAGTGCGACGCCGCAATTTGGGGGGGAGGACCGCTCCGAGTGCTCAGGTCTGGCTCGCCGCCTACGTGGAGGTGGGTACTGTCCAAGGGACTGTCCAGGGTCATCCACATGTGCTGGGGCAGATGGTGTATGCACACTTGATGGCTGTACAGGTGGTGGTTGTGCAGGTGGGGGGAGTGACTGTACAGGTGGTGGTGGTGGTTGTGCAGGTGGCGGGAGTGACTGTACAGGTGGTGGTGGTTGTGCAGGTGGCGGGAGTGACTGTACAGGTGGTGGTGGTTGTGCAGGTGGCGGGAGTGACTGTACATGTGGTGGTGGTTGTGCAGGTGGCGGGAGTGACTGTACAGGTGGTGGTGGTTGTGCAGGTGGCGGGAGTGACTGTACAGGTGGTGGTGGTTGTGCAGGTGGCGGGAGTGACTGTACAGGTGGTGGTGGTTGTGCAGGTGGCGGGAGTGACTGTACAGGTGGTGGTGGTTGTGCAGGTGGTGGGAGTGACTGTACAGGGGGTGGTGGTTGTGCAGGTGGCGGGAGTGACTGTACAGGTGGTGGTGGTTGTGCAGGTGGCAGGAGTGACTGTACAGGGGGTGGTGTTGGGAGTGCCAGTTCAGCCCGCTGGTGTGGATGTCTCCCTTTGCTGTGTTGGTGTGCAGTTGGTACAGGTGTGGGGATGTGCTGTCCTGTGGGCAGATATGATGGCTCCCCTCCCTGCGTTGACCGTGAAGGGAAAGGTTGGCTCACTCTCATTATGCCCTCCATCATCTTCATGGCCAAGGCATGGTGTCTTGCACTCTCTTCCCTCTGGATGGATAGCATGTCTCGCATATTTCTGGACATGTCCTGCCAAGTCCTATCCATCCTATCCAACACTTGGCTCAGCCTCTCCACCGCCTGAGGGAAGTGGACCATGTCCTGCAGGGAGTCCGACATGGTGGACAGGGTAGCCCCTATGGCACTAATGTCCTGCCTCACATCGCTCTGCTGTTGGAAGAAGTCCTGCTCCCACTGGTCATCACAGCCAGGTGCAGGCCCTCTCTGCAGCTGTCTGCCATGGATGGGATGTGCAGGTCCTACGGCAGGGGGTGGGGTGGGAGGTGGGAGCCTGTGGGCAGGTGAATGGTGCCCAGGGGATTCCAGCAGCACAACAGGGCTGGTACTACCCCCAGATGGTGGAGAGGATGGCAGGGATACACTGTCTAGGGAAGAGTGGGTAGGGGAACCACCATGTTGGTCCTGGACGTGAGGACTGTGAGGGAGTGATGTCTGTGTTGTGGTGCGTGTGTGCTGTGGCTGGTTTGCTCGAGTCTGGGGACAGGCCATGGTATGCCTGGGAGGAGGCGGAGGGACGTTGCTTGGCAGAGGAGTTGATGCCCTGACCAATTTAGCCAGTCTGGCACGATATCGCGCATTGGCATCTTCATCGTCAGACATGTAGTCCTCATCATACACCAAGTAGAGGTCCTCAGGATATTCTTCCTCCTCCTCCTGAGCAGTGCTTGCAGCCGACATCACAGCTTGGAGGATCAGGGGATTCTCCCCTCTGATTCCCCGTCGGCCCGCACTGGTCATAGGCCTGTCATCCTCGTCATCAGCATCCCCTGGAACAGAGGTTGCAACCGTATTAGGGATTGACCTGGTATGACATGTGGTGCAACACAAGGGTTTGTATCAACTGTACTTTGCATCAACAGATGAGGATCATGTGACCTGTGTAGGGTACCACCACAAATGACAGCTCACACCATAGCACTGAGGTGTTACACAGATACAGGCAAACTCACCAGCTCCAGCCACAAATCTCTGTCCCTTGGTGTTCCCCCCTAGTGTCACCTGCTGGACCTGTCTCCTCACGGGCCTAGCTGTCCCTGAACCATCAGCTGTAGAGGGAAGTGACAACATTCTCAATTATCTGCATCACCAATTGTCAGACAGGCACATGACACTCCTGATTTGTATTTCACTTTGTACACAACTGCTGATTACATGCAGAGGGGAATCAGGATCTCTGACATGGCTTTGGAGTCGAAGCCAGTGACACACCTCATGCTAGAATTACCTGAAAGACGGCTGCGCGAGGGTTGGATGTCATTCAGTCCCCGAGATGGTGCATGCTGCTGGGGTGTAATCCGGTCAGCAGCTGTGATAAGACATACAGGTCTATATTTTGCAACAAGAGATGGTAGCTCTGAGCCAAAATGTCATTCTCAATGACCATTTGTGGGTAATCCAGAACTATGTGCAGCACGTTTAGCTCCTGAACTTTACATTTGGGCACCTGCTCACATGCAGCAGTTGCCAGCCGTTCCCTCCACACAGCAGTGACATCAATCAGATGACACATCAACAGACACCTCATGCTAGAATTACCTGAAAGACGGCTGCGCGAGGGTTGGATGTCATTCAGTCCCCGGGATGGTGCATGCTGCTGGGGTGTAATCCGGTCAGCAGCTGTGATAAGACATACAGGTCTATATTTTGCAACAAGAGATGGTAGCTCTGAGCCAACATGTCATTCTCAATGACCATTTGTGGGTAATCCAGAACTATGTGCAGCATGTTTAGCTCCTGAACTTTACATTTGGGCACCTGCTCACATGCAGCAGTTGCCAGCCGTTCCCTCCACACAGCAGTGACATCAATCAGATGACACATCAACAGACACCTCATGCTAGAATTACCTGAAAGACGGCTGTGCGAGGGTTGGATGTCATTCAGTCCCCGGGATGGTGCATGCTGCTGGGGTGTAATCCGGTCAGCAGCTGTGATAAGACATACAGGTCTATATTTTGCAACAAGAGAAGATAGCTCTGAGCCAACATGTCATTCTCAATGACCATTTGTGGGTAATCCAGAACTATGTGCAGCATGTTTAGCTCCTGAACTTTACATTTGGGCACCTGCTCACATGCAGCAGTTGCCAGCCGTTCCCTCCACACAGCAGTGACATCAATCAGATGACACATCAACAGACACCTCATGCTAGATTTACCTGAAAGACGGCTGCGCGAGGGTTGGATGTCATTCAGTCCCCGGGATGGTGCATGCTGCTGGGGTGTAATCCGGTCAGCAGCTGTGATAAGACATACAGGTCTATATTTTGCAACAAGAGATGGTAGCTCTGAGCCAACATGTCATTCTCAATGACCATTTGTGGGTAATCCAGAACTATGTGCAGCATGTTTAGCTCCTGAACTTTACATTTGGGCACCTGCTCACATGCAGCAGTTGCCAGCCGTTCCCTCCACACAGCAGTGACATCAATCAGATGACACATCAACAGACACCTCATGCTAGAATTACCTGAAAGACGGCTGCGCAAGGGTTGGATGTCATTCAGTCCCCGGGATGGTGCATGCTGCTGGGGTGTAATCCGGTCAGCAGCTGTGATAAGACATACAGGTCTATATTTTGCAACAAGAGATGGTAGCTCTGAGCCAACATGTCATTCTCAATGACCATTTGTGGGTAATCCAGAACTATGTGCAGCATGTTTAGCTCCTGAACTTTACATTTGGGCACCTGCTCACATGCAGCAGTTGCCAGCCGTTCCCTCCACACAGCAGTGACATCAATCAGATGACACATCAACAGACACCTCATGCTAGAATTACCTGAAAGACGGCTGCGCGAGGGTTGGATGTCATTCAGTCCCCGGGATGGTGCATGCTGCTGGGGTGTAATCCGGTCAGCAGCTGTGATAAGACATACAGGTCTATATTTTGCAACAAGAGATGGTAGCTCTGAGCCAACATGTCATTCTCAATGACCATTTGTGGGAAATCCAGAACTATGTGCAGCATGTTTAGCTCCTGAACTTTACATTTGGGCACCTGCTCACATGCAGCAGTTGCCAGCCGTTCCCTCCACACAGCAGTGACATCAATCTGATGACACATCAACAGACACCTCATGCTAGAATTACCTGAAGGACGGCTGCGCGAGGGGTGAACAGCTGCAGCCAGGATGTCATTGAGTGCCCGGGATGGTGCACGCTGCTGGGGTGTAATCCGGTCAGCATCTGTGATAAGACATACAGGTCTATATTTTGCAACAACAGATGGTAGTTCTGAGCCAACATGTCATTCTCAAAGACCATTTGTGGGTAATCCAGGACTATGTGCAGCATGTGTAGCTCCTGAACTTTCCATTTGGGCACCTGCTCACATGCAGCAGTTGCCAGCCGTTCCCTCCACACAGCAGTGACATCAATCAGATGACACATCAACAGACACACATGTATGAGAAGATTACTGATAGGAAGGGATAAATGACCCGGATTCCTCCCCATTACACTGCTATCACCTTTGCCATTCGGACTTACATATTTCCAGAGTCTCATGTTGTTTGTTGTCAAGTCAGAAAGGGTTTCATATGTGAGATTTACAATAGTCAGGGACATGATGTTGCTCATTTGTGCTTCCCCACGCATGAAGTCACACATATTTGTATGAGAGAACACAGATGTCTTACGTCCGTCCTTTGAGTGTCCTCTCTTTGCGTACTCTATTTCCCAGATCATGGTACTACTTAGCTGACGACGATTGGTGTCTTGTACAGCAGACATCCAAACCTCTTTTGTCAAACACTAACCTATACATGTGAATACAGTAGGAGAGGAGGCAAGCAGAATGTAACATTGCGGATAGGCTGAAAGGCTTTGATGCCTTCTGCCTGCACTGGATTAGCGTGTTGCTCTTCAGCCTAGTCATTTAGCAGGTGTAACTACATGAAGATTCACCTTAGCAGCCCCTACATTCATCTCAAAGGTACACTACTGGCATCAGTGTTGGCCTCAGCCATGCTATTTTCATCATGGTGTTTCCTATCATTGAATTGCAAGCCGGTTGTGTTTTGGTCACTTCATATGACTCATGGTACTATTGAATGTCCATTCTGCACTCACTTGGCATACATTTTGTGTCATCCTTTCATTAGCCACCAGGGTCTGATCTTGCATGGGTTCAAATGCCATATGTGAGCATATTGTGATGCAGGACAACAGTGTTGTAATACACATGCAACATACGGCGGACGTGAAAGGCACATTTCTTGAGCAGTCAGCCTGATATATTCTTGGGTTCCCCTCCCTTGGTCCAGCACGGGAACAGTGTGTGGGCCCTGAACAGATGTCACAGCCAACCTTGTAGCAGAAGTCAGTGTGTGTCTTTGATTCTGGGAGGACCTCGTTGTACCTACAATGATAAGTGTGTTTTGCTACTTAACATTCCGGCAGCCACATGTGATGCACTAGATTTCTGGCACAAAGGATGAGCACAAGCAGTTGTGGGCACCAGCGTTGCATTAGTGTGTTATACGTAATATCATGATTGCTCCCACATTACTTCGAATGGGCCCACTACCTGGATGCAACCTATATCACAATGACATGTCTACGGATCCTGATGTGCGGTCCACTATCGTGTTTTGTTGATGGGCAACACAGAAGCCAGACAATGTAAGTGGTACATGACCAGCTGTGTGGACTGGGCATTTGATCTAAATTGGAAACATTCAAAGTTGGACAGTGTATGCATTGTCAATACTAATGACCCTGGGATCTCACTTGTTCATCATTGCCATATTTCAGTCAATTACTTTGATTGATTACGTCTACAGACACCATTACAACATAGTGGGGGCACCCTTTTGAGTAGTTGTGGCACTCGATAACAGGATTGGATTCCCAGGTCTGGGCCTGTTGCTGTAAAACATGTCATGTTCCGCAATTACGAAGGTTTGATGAGCCAAGACATGTAATATATTGTCTTCAGCTGTTCACAATTATAATTAGCTAAAGGTGGATGTCCATTGACTACTCCAATAGTAATGCAGCTATTTGTACATCTCTGGTTGACTTTCATATGTGGGCACTACATGTCCCTCGGTCACTCCTGGCAATGTATGCATTTTGACCATCTCCTGGCCACTTTCACTTACCAGTCGGTGAGGGTGTACGGTGGCGATGCCTCCCAGTAGATACAGGGACCTCCGCTACGGCAGTTGTCTGTGCTCTGGCTGAATGTGTCAATGGGTGAGAAGAGAGAAAACTAAACATCTGGAATATGTGCTTGTGGAACATTTCTGTGATTTCCCCATTTCTTCTGCATGCTAACAGTGTTATGCAGTATTGCTGCTGACTGGGCAGGTAGGAGCACTGGTGCATTGGGGTCGTAGTGGCGTGGCAGGGTGGGAAATGTACAACAGAATAGGTGTCTGACTTTTGGACCAGATGGTTCTCTCACCTTCTGCTTTGTGCTTTCAGCTTGCACGGGGTGATTAACTTCTTAGAGATTTAGTGGCATGTTTCCACGCCCCTTGTAATACATTTACACCGCAGTTGCGTCACTTCTGTGACACAGCGGTGGGGTAATACAGGTGACACATTTAGACTTATTCCCAATGTTATGCATCTATGGGGATGCCTCACAGTGTGCGGTCCTGCGCAACATTAAACATGCATCAGCTGTGATGTAGGCAGGGTGTGTGTTTATTTGGTTATGCCTCGTACAAGTGATGCATTGTAATCGCCGGCATTTCACGTAGTCACTTTTCATAGGGTGTTGCCATGCAAACTTAAACCAGCTTGAGGCACCTGTAATGAGTTGCCCTGAACGTTAGGTGTAGGCGGTCCATGGACATAGTTGGAGTTGCGTCACACTTGCGACACTACTCCAGCAGAGCATCCCCCTAATGCCATCAGTTGCGACACCCATCTGTCTATCCCAGCGCCACAGTGCACCGCATTGTCAATGTGACGCATCCGCGGTTGCACAAGAGTTGGATTGGGTGTGGCATTGTTACTGGCGCATCTCTGCTGTTATTTGTCAATTGCTACTTAGCGGGCTGGGGTATTAATGCAACTGGACAGTGGCCATGTTTTCAGAAGTGGAGGAGGGATTTGCCATTTCCATCGCTAAGGATTGTGGGACTTGTAGTGCTACATACAGAGGGTGACACAGGAGTCTCTGACTTACGGATTAATTTATACACTTTGGACTACTTCCTTATTCACACTGACAGTGCAACACAGACCTTCTATTCATGCACTTTAACTTTTCATCCCACTTACCTGGTACCACGTAGCGGACGTCACTGACAGGCAGCCCATGGACCAAGTGGGGGTGTATGGTCGTCAGGATGTCCTCCTCCTGTGTGGTGAGGCGGATGCGTGGTCCAGAGTGTGCGGCTGGGAGGATCCGTTGTAATTCCATCCTGGAGTATTTATCCTTTACCCTCAGCCGCTCATCCTGCCATTTTTTTTAACGTCCTGGACAGTGCGCCTGTCATCCCCCAATGCTGTGACAGCAGTGGCTAATTGCTGCCACAGGGCTGCCTTCTGGGTCCCACTGGTGCAGTAGGGTGGGAGTCCATAGAGGCGTTTGTGGTGCCTGACAATGAACTCCACAAGCATGGTGGTCTCCTCTGCTGTATAGTTCCTCTTTCTCTTCAGGAGCTCCATTTTCTTGGCCGGTCTCTGCTTGGAAATACAAACTGCGTGTGGTCAAACCGGTTCCTTCACTGTGTGCTGCTTTTAAATGTTTTTTGCTGCTGGTCAATCTGTGTTAATTGGCTTCAGCTGGATCATGGTGGGGGATGGTAGGCACTAGCAACATGATGGCTAACTGGAGCTGTTGGCTGGGATTGGCTGGAGTGCGTCAGCTGATGCATGGTGGGGGATGGTAGGGACTTGAACAGGTGTTTCCCCTTGGCTCAAATGATCAATGGCAACAGTTAATGTAGTCTGGTCCCAATTCTGATGTTCCGGAGTTTCCGGCCCGGGAGCGGATATTCCGCCCCCGGAGCAGACATTCCGGCCCGCGTGCGGACTTCCCGCTCCGGGCTCGGAAATTCCGCTCCGGGGGCGGAAATTCCGGCCCGAGTGCGGACGTAAGTTTAGTGGTCGTAAATGGATTCTGTGAATATCAAAAGTCCTAAGTTCATTTTGTGAATCGCAAAAGTAGTAAGTTCATTCTGTGAATAACGGAAGTACTAGGTGCATTCTGTGAATACCAGATTGGTACTAAGTTTAGGATTTAGTCTTAAGTTTATTCTGTGAATCGGGCCCCCAGTCTGTAGGCTGGAGGCCATGGCCTTTAGTCATGGACGGGGCAGGTAGGGCATCTGCCAGTCACAATCTCATGAGTGCTCAATTTAGTGGTGGCATTTGGAGTATTGCGCATACTTAGAAGTGCTATACGCAATGCATCTACTCAGGTCAGTTCACTCTCTGCACATATCTTCGCAATCTTTGCTTTAAGAATATTATTCCTATTCTCCACCACACCCGCTGCTTGAGGATGGTACACATAATGAAACGTTTGTATTATCGTAGACCCTCACATGCCCACTCCAAAACTTTACGCACAAAGTTTGTGCTGTTATCTATTGAAATCCTGCGTGGGACCCCGAATCTTAGGATCAGTTCTTTTAGCAGATACTTAGCCACTGTTTGTGCATCATTCTTCTTTGCCGCAATCCAGCCAGAGAACATAAAGACCACCACCAGTGAATACTGAAATTTGTATGCTGGTGGGAACTCCACAGAATCCCTCTGTAAATGTTTGATAGGCCCCTCAGGAGCTGGAGCGTTTCCTGATGTTGTGGGTGTTCCTTTACCTCTGTTAAATAGCCTACATGTGCAGGACCATGAATCGCCAAATTATACACCAAAGCATTAAGCAACCTAATCATTCCGTTAGGTCCTACCCAAAACTCATCAGCCTCGGTAGCCTCCTTTTGCTATTGAATCTTTTCTTCATCAGTTGAATTCTGTTACAACAAACAGGGATCCATCTTTAATTTGCATTCTGCTTGTGGGGTTTGCACTGCTTGAGCCACACAAATAGTACCTGTCTCAGCTAAGGCAGTAGTTTTAGCAGTTTGATCAGCAAAATTGATACTCCTACTTACATCATCAGTCACTTTATGATGGGAAGGACATTTAATGATTGCTTAAGCCTTGGGTAAAGCCAATGATTTGAGGAGGTTTACAATTAAGGTAACATGTTTTATTTTAGCACTGCTAGAGGTCAGAAAGCCTCGTTCCTCCCAAAGCTTACAAAATAAGTGCACAACCCTAAAGGCATATTGTGTGCAGGACTTGCTGGAGAAATCGGTGTTTGTCTAGTCACAGTTTTGAATCATCTCAAGGTAGCACAGAGGGTTAATGTGCCTGATGAAAAGCACAGTATATACACATGCACATCACAAATTTGTATTTTATGTAGATCACTCAGTGGGTTAATGTTTTTAGCCCAGAGATCCTTTGGTAGTTTTCTAGTTTATAGTTACAATCCTTTTAAAATTCCACAGTGAGCTATGAACTGGCATAAGCGCTGCAAGCAAACTGCAATCATATGTTCAGATTATAGTTTTTTTTCTCAAACCTATATTATTTTAAAGTAGCTTAAAGGGTTCCTTGGGATGTAATAAATTCTTACTAGTATTGTCAACCCCAATCTTTGCATTACGTTTTAAATCCTGAGTTTGAGTTTCACCAGACCAAGCACTCAACATCAATCAATCAATCAATCAATCAACCAATCAATCAATCAATCAATTAGGGAATTATAAGTGCGCTACTCACCCATGAGGGTCTCAAGGTGCTGGGGGCGGGTACGCAGACTCCGTTCAGAGCCAGGTCTTGATAGTTTTCCTGAATGTGTTCAGGGAGGGGGCATGTCTGATGTCTGCCGGTAGCTCATTCCAGGTCTTGGCTGCAATGTGAGAGAACGATCTTCCACCTGCCCTGGCTCTGTGGATGCGCGGTGTTACAGCCAGAGCCAGGTATTATGTCTACCACTATGGATGGCATGTAACTCCTACAACTTGTTACCCTATTGTTTTTCTCAAACTTGTTTTTATTAGTTTGCATATATTCCACAGTTTAGTCAGGTCTTGCCCCCACCATGTAGTACACACATCCATTTCCAGGTACAGTTTCTACAAAACTCGGGGGGCATTCATCTAGTCCACAAATGGCCACTGTGATCTGTACATCCATATATCTTTTAATTTCCCAACCCCTCCCCCATTCCTAAAAAAAGAAAAACGACGTAATTTCAAACCTCAAACAAAGCCCTAACCAGTTAGTGAAACCAAAGGAAATGATGGACAGAGTGTTGAACATTGCAAGCACTCACCCCCAGTCAACTGATCTGGGTTTAATCCACCACCGTTCTTTAGCCCACTCTGCCACCCCAGTTCAGACATGGCCATATGCAAATCAGTCTGACCCTGTGCCTCATGGGAACAGTCCAGCCCGAACTGCCAAGCCATGTCTTCCCTGGACCGGAAACAAGCTTCCTAGGACCGGTTTCTGGCATTTCAGCCGTCTTCAGCCAGGCTTGCTTGAATCCAGTGGCAAAGTGAGCAAGGGACTCACGTCTGAGCATACCCTGCCAACTTATGGCGAACAAAGCAAAACCAAAGGAAATGATGGACGGAGTGTTGAACATTGCAAACACTCACCCCCAGTCAACTGATCTGGGTTTAATCCACCACCGTTCTTTAGCCCACTCTGCCACCCCAGTTCAGACATGGCCATATGCAAATCAGTCTGACCCTGTGCCTCATGGGAACAGTCCAGCCCGAACTGCCAAGCCATGTCTTCCCTGGACCGGAAACAAGCTTCCTAGGACCGGTTTCTGGCATTTCAGCCGTCTTCAGCCAGGCTTGCTTGAATCCAGTGGCAAAGTGAGCAAGGGACTCACGTCTGAGCATACCCTGCCAACTTATGGCGAACAAAGCAAAACCAAAGGAAATGATGGACGGAGTGTTGAACATTGCAAGCACTCACCCCCAGTCAACTGATCTGGGTTTAATCCACCACCGTTCTTTAGCCCACTCTGCCACCCCAGTTCAGACATGGCCATATGCAAATCAGTCTGACCCTGTGCCTCATGGGAACAGTCCAGCCCGAACTGCCAAGCCATGTCTTCCCTGGACCGGAAACAAGCTTCCTAGGACCGGTTTCTGGCATTTCAGCCGTCTTCAGCCAGGCTTGCTTGAATCCAGTGGCAAAGTGAGCAAGGGACTCACGTCTGAGCATATCCTGCCAACTTATGGCGAACAAAGCAAAACCAAAGGAAATGATGGACGGAGTGTTGAACATTGCAAGCACTCACCCCCAGTCAACTGATTTGGGTTTAATCCACCACCGTTCTTTAGCCCACTCTGCCACCCCAGTTCAGACATGGCCATATGCAAATCAGTCTGACCCTGTGCCTCATGGGAACAGTCCAGCCCGAACTGCCAAGCCATGTCTTCCCTGGACCGGAAACAAGCTTCCTAGGACCGGTTTCTGGCATTTCAGCCGTCTTCAGCCAGGCTTGCTTGAATCCAGTGGCAAAGTGAGCAAGGGACTCACGTCTGAGCATACCCTGCCAACTTATGGCGAACAAAGCAAAACCAAAGGAAATGATGGACGGAGTGTTGAACATTGCAAGCACTCACCCCCAGTCAACTGATCTGGGTTTAATCCACCACCGTTCTTTAGCCCACTCTGCCACCCCAGTTCAGACATGGTCATATGCAAATCAGTCTGACCCTGTGCCTCATGGGAACAGTCCAGCCCGAACTGCCAAGCCATGTCTTCCCTGGACCGGAAACAAGCTTCCTAGGACCGGTTTCTGGCATTTCAGCCGTCTTCAGCCAGGCTTGCTTGAATCCAGTGGCAAAGTGAGCAAGGGACTCACGTCTGAGCATACCCTGCCAACTTATGGCGAACAAAGCAAAACCAAAGGAAATGATGGACGGAGTGTTGAACATTGCAAGCACTCACCCCCAGTCAACTGATCTGGGTTTAATCCACCACCGTTCTTTAGCCCACTCTGCCACCCCAGTTCAGACATGGCCATATGCAAATCAGTCTGACCCTGTGCCTCATGGGAACAGTCCAGCCCGAACTGCCAAGCCATGTCTTCCCTGGACCGGAAACAAGCTTCCTAGGACCGGTTTCTGGCATTTCAGCCGTCTTCAGCCAGGCTTGCTTGAATCCAGTGGCAAAGTGAGCAAGGGACTCACGTCTGAGCATACCCTGCCAACTTATGGCGAACAAAGCAAAACCAAAGGAAATGATGGACAGAGTGTTGAACATTGCAAGCACTCACCCCCAGTCAACTGATCTGGGTTTAATCCACCACCGTTCTTTAGCCCACTCTGCCACCCCAGTTCAGACATGGCCATATGCAAATCAGTCTGACCCTGTGCCTCATGGGAACAGTCCAGCCCGAACTGCCAAGCCATGTCTTCCCTGGACCGGAAACAAGCTTCCTAGGACCGGTTTCTGGCATTTCAGCCGTCTTCAGCCAGGCTTGCTTGAATCCAGTGGCAAAGTGAGCAAGGGACTCACGTCTGAGCATACCCTGCCAACTTATGGCGAACAAAGCAAAACCAAAGGAAATGATGGACGGAGTGTTGAACATTGCAAGCACTCACCCCCAGTCAACTGATCTGGGTTTAATCCACCACCGTTCTTTAGCCCACTCTGCCACCCCAGTTCAGACATGGCCATATGCAAATCAGTCTGACCCTGTGCCTCATGGGAACAGTCCAGCCCGAACTGCCAAGCCATGTCTTCCCTGGACCGGAAACAAGCTTCCTAGGACCGGTTTCTGGCATTTCAGCCGTCTTCAGCCAGGCTTGCTTGAATCCAGTTAGTGAGCAGGATCGGTAGGCTGTGTGTATCAGTTGAATTTGGTGCAGTGTGGCGTCCTGGGCAGGTGGGGTCATGTGGTATCGGGACTACAAGCTGTAGAGGGTTTCCGGGTGTCTTTATAGGAAGGCTCTTAGTATTGAAAGAGGTGGAGGGCTCTTGTTCGAGTGGGGCAGGCCGCCCCCTTGATAAGTAGGCCACCAGCGGGCCCCAATTGTATCAGAAATTCATGTAGTTATCTATAAAAATGCTTGCCATTCTATCCATTGTGGGCGTCTGCCACAATCTAGCGTGCCATTGAAGTAATGATGGGGCCTCTTTCTTTTTCCAGGCCTGCGCTGTGCCATTTTCACCATCCCAAGACAAAGCCATAGTATAGAGCGATCTCCAGTTGTTTGGTATTTAAGAGAGTCTTCCCTGATTCCCAGCAATGTGAACCCTTTTGTGTTCAGTAGTGGATAACCTAGAACTTCTTTAATCTGGGCCAGTATCTCCTCCCAAAATGGATGGATCCCTGGACAGTCCCACCAAATGTGTCTGAAATCTCCCTGTAGTCCACAGCTCCGCCAGCACATGTCTGAAGTTTCTGGATATATCGTCCGCAACTTAGTGGGGTAAAGGTACCAGTCTTATGCTATCTTGTAATGTGTTTCCCTAATCCCCATAGAGTGATTAAACCGTGATATGTCTTTTCAGAGCCCCCCCATTGCTTATCTGTAATTGGGGATTCTATGATATTCTCCCAGATAGCTTTGTAGCATGAGTGCGTGTGGGTGGTGGAGGTTAGCAGAGGAGAGGACAGGAAGGAGAATCATCCCTTAGACCCTCCCCCTTTCAGACAAAGTGTTCTATGGACCAAAAGCCTCTAGTGGCTGCCTCCCATATTTCGCGTTGAAGGCCCTGTGTCGTAGTTGAGTATAATAGTAGTGTTCCGTTACTGAGAGGTGAAAGTCTCTTTGGCAGTTCTCAAAGGTTTTGAGATCCTGTTCCTAGAGAGGTCAGCAATCATAAGGCAACCTCCCTGTCACCATGCATTGAAAGGGCCTGTCTGTAGAGCAGAAGGGAATGCTGGATTGAAATGTATCAGGTGTAGGGGGATGGGAAGGTTGTCCAGCCGGACTGTGTAGGGATTCCATCCCATTCCTTTAGCGTGGTTCTAGTGGGTGTACTGAGGTATACGTTGGGTGGTCTGTCCCTCTTAGGCTTCCAGTGCAAGTCCCATATGTATCTACTTGCTATTGCTCGGTCCATGTGGAACCAATGTTTATCAGACTCCTGTGAGGACCAGTCTATGATCACTCTCAGTTGGGAGGCTTGGCAGTAGATGTTGAAATCCGGGAGTGCCAGCCCCCCTCTGTTTTTTGGTAGTCAAAGTTGCATGTAGGGAAGCCAGGCTCGTTTCACTTGCCAAATAAGGTTTGTGACTATAGATATGAGCACTGAGAGGAAGTCTCTGTCCACCTCAATTGGGAGACCTTGGAAGAGGTACAGCAATCTGGGCAGCACGTTCATTTTAATTACTTGTATGCCCCCCAGCCAGGAGATATACATTGGTGCCCACCAGTGGGGGTCTTCTTTAAGGCGGTGGAGAAGGGGGAAGAAATTGGCCCTAAAACGATCAGCTATCCGGGGCATGATCCTGATTCCAGATATTGTATGTCTTTTTTGGCTTCACAAAAGTGTGTCTCTGCCACCACTTGCTCCAGCTCCTCCTGCTTCACTGTTAAGTTGAGGAGCGAGGACTTGTTAAGACTGATACGGAAACCGTATACTCACTCAAAAGCCTGTAGTTCCAATTGTATCATGGCTAGGGAGGTATTGGGAGCCATCAGTGTCATTAAGACGTCGTCAGCTAACAATGAGAGTTTATAATCATCCGCTCAAAAGGGAATGCCACTGATCTGAGGGTTCTCCTGAATTTTAACTGCAAAAGGCTCAATGCTCAGGGCGAGAGGGGCCACCCTTGGCATGTCCCCCTCTCCTTGTGGACCCGCTCCGACCCCATGCCGATGACCAGGACCCGAGCACATGGTCGCGCATAGTTAGCTTTAAGCATATTAATACATTTCTGACTAAACTCCAAAGCAATGCACCGTAGAGAATAGGAATTGACAGTCCACTTGGTTAAATGCCTTTTATGCATCTAACGCAAGTAGGACCGAAGGGACCAACTTCTTTTTTTTAAACTTCTTTTTATTCACATCTGCATCATAATACATGCACTGGAGTTTTAACATCAATTGGCATTCGACTGATATTATTTGTCACAAACATCCAATATCTGGGCATTAGACATGCATCTAATTGGTGGCGCTTGTACGGCCAAATTTTTAATTGAATGGTTAAGCGCGGTCTAGAATGAGAGACGTGAGGGGCGGGGGAGGTCTCATGATTATGCTCAGAAGGCCTTTTTGCTACTGTCCATTTCCCAGTATTTTTGGATACTCTCAAACTCAGAGACCCATGTATGCCCGCTACTTCCCCCAAATCTTCTCCCACTTTCCAGAACACCCCCTGCTATGGTACAACACTCGTTCTGCTGCCTGACACCAGTCCATATCAGATTCCCACTCCTCCCTAGTCGGGAGATCTGCCCGGCCCCAGGCTCTCGCTGTATTCCTCTTTACCACCATTGCCGCCAGCGTTAGCCAGATATTTTGATACTTAGGCCATGGGTCCTCCCCACTGATATTCAGGAGGAGCTTCTTGGCATCCAGTGGGACCTGTCGCGTTACTACCTATGTAATTATTTCTGCCACCTGTGCGGGGATCGACCTCTTGACCGCTTTTTCAATTAAGTGTATAACTATGCGGAGATTATCATGGGTTTGGCCCGGATGGATGGATCAAATCCGGCAAAATGGTTTGCATCCTAGTGGCTAATATTTTCGTATATAATTTAGCGTCTAGGTTAAGTAATGCTATTGATCTATAAGAGCCACATTGTTGTGTGTCTTTATCCTGTTATTGGATTACTGGAATAAAGGCCTCTATCATGGAAGGGGTGACTGACCCAGAGTCTGCCATGGCGTTAAAGAGGTTGACCAGATGCGGGATAGGTTCCGACCCGTAGGTTTTTATAAAAGTGGGCTGTTAGACCATCTGGCCCTCGGGATTTGTGACTCTTCAGCGCTGTGATAGCCGCTCGGACTTCCTCCTCATCAACTGGTTGTTGTAACATCTCGTTTTGGGATGCTGAGACTTGCGGAAGGGGGAATTCCTTCCAAGTATGCTCTCTGATCTGCCTCGCTGCCATGACCCGCCGTCTATACCATTTTGATAAAAAGCCCCAAAGGCTTGCATCTTCTCCCCTTCTTCTGCGACCACTTGCCCTGAATCCAGCTTTATGGGCCTAATATACTCCTTCTCCCTCTTTATGCGTAGCTGCCTAGCCAGGTGGGTTCCCATTTTATTGCCATGTTTGTATGTGGGGCGCTTAAGTTTCAGGAGTGGGAACTCTGCTCTATTGGGGTAAATAGCCAAAAACTTGCCTCGGAGAGCTGTGACGTTCCTCTGCAAAGGGAGTGTCTGGTGTGCCTTATTTGCCTGCTCTGCCTGAAGGAGTTCAGTCTCTAGGGCAAGTCTATCTTTGGTGTGTTCCTTGTTAAGGGCGGTCATCAGTGCGATGCATTTACCCCTTATAATGGCCTTGAAAGAGTCCCAGTTGTTGTTATGATTTATGTGTTGTGGATCATTAAACGAGAAGTAATTCCGTATGGCTACCCTGAGCTCATCTCTCGATTTATTATCTCGTATCAATGAATGGGGGAAGAACCAGCGTCTGCTTTTTGGGGTCCATGTTCCCATCTCTGGGTCAGTGAGACCGACGCTTGATCAGAGATGGGGATTGAGTGGATCGTAGTTGCCTGTATAGCGGGTGCTAGGGCCTGGCTAAGAAATATATAGCCAATTGTAGAATAAGACCGTTGGAAGTGCGAAAAGAAAGTGTAATCGCGGTTGTTAGGGTGGAGCGCCCGCCATGCGCCAGTTAGTCCTAGCGCGCCAATTTTTTTTTTTCAGTGCTTTAGTGAAGGAACCCGCGGTTGTCCTATGGATGGATGAGCTGTTCAGAACCACCTCCCAGGTGAGATTGAAATCTCTCATAAAAGTATGCCCCCGTCAGCAAACTCTCACAGCATCGATAGTACAGAGGAGAGAAATGGGCCCTGGTTCATGTTGAGGGGATATGAAGACGCAAAGGTGCACTGACGCCCCTGGAGTATCCCTTTAACCATGATCAACCGCCCTTCTTTGTCCATCCTGCTTCCCTCTGGCTGGAACCCCAGGGAAGAGTGAAAGGGAAGTGCCACCCCATTGTGCTTGCTAGGGGATGAAGACTTGTATATAGCTGGATATGCTCTGTGCCAGAGCCTGTCTTCTTCTATCTATTTCAAGTGAGTCTCCTGAAGCGCCACCATGTAATATATAGCATCTGGGAGATATTTCCAAAACATTTGACACTTTGCTGGAGAGTTGAGACCCTTAATGGGCCATGTGAGTGTAGTGATTACCATCAAGGGTTACTTAGCTGGGATCTTGTTCTCTCTTTTGTCTGCCCATAGCCGTTGGCACGTGTTCCCTCCTCCCTATGTGCCTCCCTCAATGTCTTCTTTGTGCATTACCCTGACCCTCATAACCCCCCACAACCCCA
This sequence comes from Triturus cristatus, assembly GCF_964204655.1. Classification (NCBI taxonomy): domain Eukaryota; kingdom Metazoa; phylum Chordata; class Amphibia; order Caudata; family Salamandridae; genus Triturus; species Triturus cristatus. The sequence continues at coordinate 1,247,749,534 of NC_140591.1, forward strand.
AGCATAAATTCCATCCCATGCACTAAATTCCCATAAAACACAAATCCCAACAACAATTCCAAACAATAAACAAATGGGAAGAAATTCCCCTGAAAAACATTTTATCTCTTGAGAAAACTTTGTGGGGTCATCTAGGTCAGTGTCTGCTAATGGCAGGTGTATATAGTTACCAATTTGAAGAAAAGACAGTATTAACTATAACCTGTACTGTCCATCAGTCATACTATTCTTCTGTGGAACCTGCTGTGCAGGAGGTCTGTTTCCCCCTATGTCAAAAACTTTGGGGATATTTGGCGTCTTTCCAGGGCATGTACTGAAAGCGTGTAGATGTCCCTGGCTCACCTGTTCTGTGGCGTGGTCCCCGAACATTGACCTCTGGACTTCAGGTTTCCAGCGCATTAGAGTCAGCTCTGCCATGAGCCATTTCGGTTTACGTGCAGCGTGGACGATTTCTGGCTTGCGCTTTTAATTGCTCTCTCTCTGTGCTCCATCGTATATCCCGATTATTTAGCTCCTCTTCCTCCGCCGGTTGCGAGTTGGGGATTTCCATGCCCATCGCCTGTGCTGCTTCACCAAGTTCAGAGACATGGTGGCTTTTGTTTTGGAGGGTGAATGCCAGGCCAAAAGGGTATTTCCATCTATATTTGACATTGTCTCTTTGTAATTTCTCAGTGATGGGTCTAAGCTGTTGTCGGGGTGCTAGGGTGGCGGGAGCAATGTCTTGATATCAGTTGCACATAAATCCTTGGAAAGTGACCTCCCCCACTTTTCGGGCCACCTGCAGTTTTGCCTACTTGACTTTGAAGGAGCGGAGTTTGGCCAGAACATCTCTCGGTTGCCCATTGGCCTTCTGTCCCGAAGGCCCCACTCTGTGGACCCTGTCTACTTTAACTTTTGTTCCTGTTGGACCTAGTAATTCCACAAATAGACCTGCCACAAATGCCTCTTGATCGGGTCCCTCAGCTCCCTCTTCCAGGTCCTCAGCCTTATGTTCTCTCTCTGAGATCTGTTTTCTAGATCTTCACATTTTAGGAGGGAAGTTTGAAGTTGAGCTTTGACAGCGGTCACTGATTCCTCTGTCTGTTTTGCGTGGCATTCAATTTCTTGCATTTTTGTTTTTAGGTCCAGTGTGCGGGTGCCCACAAATTCTACATCCTGATGGAGGGCGGTAAGTAGTTTGACTAGTATATCGGCATGGAGTGCTTCCACGGATGTCTGGATGTCGGTTTTAAGCTCTGCCCTCAATTACTTTTTACATTCTTGCAGGAAGGCCAGGAGGTCTTCTTTAGTTTACACCATGGGGAGCTCCACCTCTACTAGATGGCTATGGTTTCGTTCAGCTGTTGGGGTAAAATAACTGAAGACCCGGTTGGGTTTTCTTGGGCGGCATAAAGCCGGTAGCCAGCCGGTGCAGATGCTGCAAATAGACCCCTCAGACGGCCAACAAGGTGCTCTCCACTGATCTGCATTTTTAGGGTGAAGTTGCCTGTTCAGTAGCTAGAGGCTTCCTCCTACCTGTGGCAGTGTGTTTGGTACTCCTAGTGGCTCTTCTCCCCCGCAACCTCAAGTCCCTCCACTACCAGCATTGGCTGTGGTCAATATTGTTAGCTGGCGATGGCCACACAACTCCCTAGTTGGAAGTGTCCTTGCAGACCACCAGTGGGATGCAACTCCCCTTTTCTCAGGATAGCCGCTGCTGTGGGGAATGGGGCAGTCGCCTCTCTTCTTTTGTCTGTGCTCTGAGTGCCCCCGGGGTCCTGAGCCCCAAGTTCTGCGTGTCGTCTGATGTAGCAGGACCCAGGCGGTTCAGGTAAGGGAGAGCCCCCACCCCCAGTCACCACCTTCTCCTGTCTTAGGCACAGCGTTCCCGGAGTGCCTCACTGGTTGGTAGCAGCCGTGTAAGGCTTGTGTCCCGGAAGCTCTTGCCTCAGGATCCACCACTAGTTTACGTCACTCAGGTGCCTCGCCACTTGTCAATTATAGATACACCGGAATTGCCTCTCCGTCCACCTAGACCCCCACGATATGTGGCCTACTTTCCTTGATGCCTGACCATGTCTGAGGAGGCCGCCATTTTAGGGTAGGGCACTCCGGTGATCGACTCCAGGCCTCCCCTGTGGTGCGCATTACCCCCTAATCCAGCCTCCATACTTCTCAGGGCTTCCCCGCTGTGCTTGCCCTCGAGCACCGTAGCTGGGGGTCCGTGGCCGAGATTACTTGCAGGTCGTCTCCTGGCGGCCTCACTGCTTCGCTTCTTCTATTACGTCCAAAGTGGCGGCCCAGGCCGAGGGCCACGCACCGACTCCACCCGTGGCCACCGAGTTCCACCAGAACCCCACTATGCAGAGGCGCCCCTCCCATTGTAGAAGTCGCCTCTGGAGTTTACATAAGGTAGGTGCGAATTATCTGGTCCCTGCCTTCTATATTGGCCTCAGTGCACCTAGATTGCATGCTGTCAGAGCGGGGGTAGTTTTGTCCGCCGATCTCAATATCCCTGCGAGGATTCCACGGCTTGATGGCTTTTTCCCCTTCAGGGAATCAAGTTCAATTTGTCGATGGGCAGAATCCGGCCCAATGCATGGAGATATCCCGTCTTTCTGTTTTCCTTACAGTGGAGCCTGCACGGATTAAGTCCGTTCAGCCATCTTACCTGGCCACTCGCCTATTAGCCCTATTGTTTTATGTAACATTCATTCTACATTGATTTGCAGCATTGTATGATTCATTGTCCCTGAATAATGTATGTGTGTGATGTAAAGCACTATGACATTGGGACGACTAGTGCTATAAAGGAAATTAAATAAATGTGAGTAGGGGCTAGGAAGAGATGGCGGGCACTGATGAAGGCTGGTAATGAGGGGATCCAGGGAGAAAGAAGTTGTGGGGGCGGGCAAAACAAAGATCGTCACATATGGCGTCTCCAGAGCTAAAGCCGGCCCTTCTGCCGCTGCTGCCTTCAGACATTTAGAAAGTGCTCTGACTACAGAGTCTAATATTGAAGACAGATATGCACATGGTCTCTTAGGACCCCAATATTCCTGTGTGAGAAATACAAGAGTACATCCTTCTCGCTCATGTGTAAAGAGTTGAAACTCTTTAGTGTAATCTGGAATCTGCGATGCTGGAGATTCACAAAGAGCATTTTTAGTAGTGTGAAAACCTTCTGATGGATCTGCATGCAGGAAACAGGGTCAGTAACATCCTTGTGTGTCAGGTCTTGTCAAGGTATTGGAAATGAGGGAAAAATCTGGTATCCACTGCCTGCAATACCCTGCCATTCCTAGAAATGAATGTACTTCATGTGTTGTCATGAAGCAGGATGTTGCATTATTGCACCCAGACGTTTGGGTGATAGTCTCCTCTCCCCTTTAGAAATCAGGTGGCCTAAATAAGACAACTGTTTTCTACAAAAATGTAATTTCTTTGGAGATGCTTTGTGACTGAGGGATGCTAAGAAGTGAATCAAGCTTATAATGGCCCACGTTCACTGTCTATTAGCTGCTATGAGAAAATCGTTTACATATTGGATCAATGCCACTGCCGGTTCCAGAACATATTGATCAAGGTCTGCCTTTAATATTTGTGAATATGTGGTAGGAGATTCTGTATACCCTTGTGTCCAAGAAAAACTGTGCCCTCCAAAAGTGGAGGATAATCAATATTGACTGTCAGGATGTAGGGGAATGAAGAGGAATACATTTGTCAAATCTATGACAGAGAATTATGTAGCCAATGGGGGTAGAGTGGTATGAATAGTAGAGGGGTTTGGCACCACAGGGAACCTGGGTTGAACTATTTTATTAATCTTTCGAAGGACTTGAACCAAACACCATTCATCGGGTTTTGAGGGCTCTTGCTTTGTTTGTGCACCAGAAGAATTTGTGAATTACAACCACTCCCCTTTGTTTAATATTATTATTCTTATTAAGGAACTTATAGTGCGAACAGCTACTCCAAGGGGTTTTCTGGCACCAAGCAAAAGTAGGGGTGATGTCAGAAAGGTGATCTAAGTAGCAAGTTGATAGAGCCAGTTCTTTAAATCCCTGCAAAAAGCAAGAAGGGATGTAAAGTCTCTCAGTGAAGCTGGAAGGGAGTTCTAAAGTTGAGGGCCTAAATAGGCAAAAGAACAACCTTTCATGTGGGACAGATGGAATCTTGGTACAGTGAACCGGGTCTGTAGAGAAGATCTCAGAGGTCGGAATGGCTGGTATAGATGGACCAGGTCCAAGAGATGTTTGAGAGCCATTCCAAATATTGCCCTATTTTCTGCAATCCCATCTCTCCCTCCCATGAAATATGGTACTGTGGAACTCGGGGAAACACAACATTTTTCTTCAAAACAACATGGATAGCCTCAACATTCAATATTCTTCCCACCTCAGATTTGTTTAAAGACCAAACATCATTTGTTACATTATGTCATATAATATTAGGGAAACAATCCAGAACATCAGATTCAACTTCAGTATAATGTATATATATTTGTGAGATGAATGGGTATATGGCACTGCATTAAAAGAAAACACCATCTGGTGTACATTTTATAGCAGCATTAATCTTTTTCAATAAACCAAGACCGAGCAAATTAAAGGTACTTATGTCAGAAATCACAAAGGAATGTTTATCTGTAATTGGACCAATAGCAAATGTTACAGGCTGACTAATGGGACTTGTAATGGCGACATTTAAAATACCCACATAGGTGTTGGTCATCCACGAGAGGGATAAGTGGGGAAACGAATTAGCTGATACTGTTGAGTGAGTGCCTATTAGGAACTTGTTATGACCATGTCGTCTCCTTGAACATAGGGACCTGTCTGGTCAACTGACAATGCAGGCACCTCCTGCATCTCCGTTAAGTCAAAAGTTCCCTCCATAGGAAATTGCAAATAAATATTGTCCTTACTATACTCATGCTATTGATTAAAAAATAGACCTGTCGATACAGAATCTTTTGTCATTATTTCATGGGCTGGGGACCCTTCGGGTGGCAAAGGCAAACTCAGGTCTGTCCTATTACATTTGCTAAATGCTTGACCCATTATTAAAATAATTCTTATGCACTCCAAAACTCTTAACAAACCCGTGGAACTTCAAATATCCTAGAGTGGAGGACCTAACTTCCTGAACTGAGAAAGAACCAGCTTCCTCAGGGAAACCAATCCCTTTGTTCCCTTTAGCAGTGCCTCTCTTTCTCCTTTCTCCTGCTTGTCACCCTTATCCATTGACTAACCTCTCCATAGTTCTTTAGGATGAAGCATGGGTTATTCACCTTGTGTCAAGGTCACACAGCTGGTCCCCCACAGGTGCCGACTCAGGAAACCAGTCCTGTTGTTGAGGTGGGCACTTTGGGATTTGGGTATTATCATTTTTCACATTTGTCTCCATGTGTGGCCATTTCATACTTGGCAGATGATCCAGCAAGGCAAATGTATCAAGTTTACAGTCCTACCTTTTTGTTGATTTCACTAACAGGTCATCTATGTATTGAACCAAGACTGAGGCGCAAGGCAACCTCATATTTTCGAGCTCTTTCTTCAGTATTTGGCTGAAAATTGAAGGACTTTCAGTATTCCTTGTGTGATCCTACACCACACAATTAAAGAATTTCTGGAAGTGAAACAGCTTGCTTTATGCAAATGGATTGAAAACAATACTTGGCATAAGGTGATGATAGTATACCATTCTGCATCTGCTGGAATTTGGAACAAAATCACTGCTGAATTTGGTACCACAGGACAATATGGGATGACAATTTTCTTTATATTTATTAGGTCCTGAACTATTCTGTATGTACTACTAGGTTTTGTTATTCCTATCATGGGAGTGTAACACTCACTGTCAAGTATTTCCCAGGGGATTTCCTGCTCAATAATTGTTTCAATCACCAGCTTCATTTCGTTTTCTACTTCCTTTGAAAGTCTACACTGTTTAGTTCTATGGAAAACTGGATCAAATCTCATCCTTATTTTAACTGGCTCAGCACTGTTTATCAATCCGGTCTCTTTTCCAGAGTAATCCCATACTCCATCCTTCACAGTATGTCTTAAATCCAGAGGCAGGTCATCTTTTGTCAAAGCAGTGAATAAATAAACTCTAGTGTCTTATGATTTTATTTTAACCACTGAGTCTTAACCTTGTGTTTCAACCGCAATGCCATTTGATGTGCAATAAATCACACAATTAATTTTGTACCCCAGTTTTCTACCCAACAGATTCACAGGCCTTGAATCACTAAAAAATGAGCTGACTTTTATTTTATTATTTGACCAATTCTAACTGAGACATCTGCTGTAACCTGATTAACAGTGTGTTTATTACTAATCCCTTCAATTTGGACCGCTTTTCCAGGGAGAGGTAGGTGTGCAACGTTCACGGAATGAACCATAGAATGGGTAGCCCCTGTGTCAATCAAAATGAAACAGGGTGGCCATTGACTTGTCCTTCAACGTTTGGATCACTTTGGTCTAACTTTAAGACTGCTCCAAGTAAGCAACCCTCCTCCCCATACAGACACCATCATTAAGAATGGCTCCCTGCTGAATCGACACCCAGAATCAATGTATGCTGTGGGTACCCTGCACTACAAGGTATTTTATTTCTGACGTTTTGCTGCATCAGCATTCAAAATTATTTCTGATTTTGGACACCCTGCTCAGAATTTTGAACTGTTTGAACTATCATGTTTCTCTGCATTTGTGAAACACCTTCACCCTGAATTCAACATGGATTCTGGTGATGCCAGCACTTCTAATTCCCGATTTTTCCTCAAAAGTGACAAGTAGTATTTCTTTTTATTATTTTAACACTCACTTTCATTCCATGATTGTTCATCATTCCTATTCCACCCCCTTGCAGTTGCATTACACCATTTACCACTGCTGCACTTGGCATTTGATTGATCCCATTCATTCCAAACTGAACAAAATACATATTTGAAATCATTTGGTTCCAGGATCCATTCTCAAATTGCTCTGTCTGGGCAATCATCAGCTTTTCTTTGTTTTTTTCTGCTTTGCATCAAAGTAATACGTGTTATATTTTGCCAGCTTCAAGATCTCATCTATGCTCAATGAATTCAAATCAGTCCACAGCACCTGTGATATGTTTTTCAGCTTGTGCACCTCTTTGTACCTCCTCTCTGACTCTTCTCACAATTTAGGGAAGTTTATTGTGAAAGCATAAATATCAGCCCTTGTCCATGGCACATGCACAATATTGCCTCCATGTACTTACCTCACAGGAAACTCCAAAACCATTTCCATCCCAACCTCTGAATCACTTTCCATTCTCCTCACTATACCTTCTGCTCCCTTTGCTTTCTTTTTACTTGCTGTCCTTTTCTCCCACTTCCCCTTGTATTTCTTCAGGTCACATCATTCCCTTGTTGTTTCATTCAAATCTTTAAAGTGAGCTCTCAGAGAGATCAAGCCCACTGCTTTAATCTCATCATTAGTTGAATCCATTTTATAATTTATTTTTTACGTTTTTCATTTAACTAATGTCCATTTCACACTCATCAGCTAGCTCCTTTAATTTCTCATGTGCTTGGTTTGCATACCTGGCTGTTTTTTTAATCAAATATCTCATTTCATCAGCCTTGTATGTCAACAGCCAGGTCAAATTACTGTTCCCTTGTAACATTTCCTCAAATTCGATTTTTAAAATGACAGTATTATTAATTTTAGGAGGCTCCTCATCCACCACTGTTCTATCAGGTGAATCGACTTGACCCTGGGCAACGGCGGGTCATTCCTATTAGCGTTATGCATCACTGTCATTGGCCCCTCAGTTGGTGCACTCAGAATCACAGCTGTAGGAGCTTGCACAGTTGTGCCATTTCCTCCAGCTCTCATGTCACCCAGTGCCTATAGATTGTGTACGCAAGTTTTTTTCTTCTAATAATAATAATAATAATAATAAAGATATTTATAAAGCGCGCAGCTACCCCAAATGGGGTGTACCGGCGCTTATATAGACAGTTTAAGCATTTGGTGAGATTCTTATGAATATTACACCTTCTTCAGGACTAATTTGTATAATAATCTTCCATATTTAAAAAATAGCAATTTCAAATTTCTTTTTTTTTTGTATATATGTCCACATACTGGGGAAAAAAATCCAGATAATTTTATTCTCCAAATGTCTCTGTTTTGTCCCGTGCTCTGAGATTATTCCTTGGGGTCAGATGACTTAAAAACACTTACAATGGTGAATGCTACTTTTGTTACCTGTACGCGACCACACTGGATTATTTGGAAGAAAATGCACCCATATCTCTTAGCAGTCATCCCTGCATGTTCATGATCTCCAAGTGTTGCCTTAATCTCAAATCATATATTCTGCTCCGCTGCCAAGCATATAAACATCCAACCGCAGCAAATCGGTGTTCGTCTGCAGTTTAAACCGATCCGATCCAAAAGTGGCACTAACCATTCTTTTTGTGTTTTTAAGTCATCTGACCCCAAAGATTTGGTTGAAACCCAAAGATGTGACAGTCTGGGACCAGTACATATAGACTAAGAAAATGATTGAAGAAAATGTTGACACCACCTTTAGCATCGTAATGGAACACCACTATTTAAATTACAGAGCTCAGGCCCCTGGAGAACCTATTGAGATATAAGTTGCTACTCTAAATGTGTTAGCATTGACGCGCGCATTTGTCAACACCGAAAAAATGATCCGTGACCAAGTAGTTATGCTCAACTTATGCTCCAAGGCACAGGAGAGATCATTGTGCCACAAAACCAGAGCCTTGACAAGGTTGTCAGCACCATCCAAAGTATCAAGGATGTAAGAATGCTAAAAAAGAGAGGAGCATTCTACCGAGGTGAATCTTGTGAAAACCACCACACCATCCAGACATGGAAAGTGTGGAAAAAGAGTTCAATTCACAAAGGTTTCTCTGGCTAGAAGTTGCTTGAAAAAATTGTTAGCCACCCAGGACCAAGATTATGATGAAACAGACCTTGATGATTACATAGAAGACATGGCCCTGCTAGTAGCCATCCTAGTTAAATGCAGCAAAAGGGATCAAACTAAATGCTTCAAACAAATGAACCATCATGAAACCACAACGCTGGTGGATACCGGATTATGATAATTTCTAAGGAGGTGTACAACTGTTTACCAATGAAGAATCTTCCACAACCCAGCTGCAAAGGACCTGGTGTCAGAGGAGGACATAAAATTAATTTTGAAGATTTCTTTGAAGCAAATCTAACGTTTGAAGGAAGAACAACGTTAGCAAAGACCTACATCATTAAACAAGGTGTCAACATCTTGGGATGGTTTGAATAGCAGAATCTTTATATGCTGGTCAATTAATACAAGGCACCCTAATTGACCAGTCTCTACTCAATCAAAGTTAATTTTATCCTACAGGAATTTGAAGCTGTATTTACTGGGAACTTGGGGCGGTTGAAGGGATTTCAACAGTTCATGAAACTAAAGGGCCAAGTGGTGCCAGTAAAACAGAAAGTACAGAATGTACCCCTCTCCGCCCATAAAGAAATCAAGAAGGTATTAGACAGTTGGCTGAAGGAAGAAATTATTGAGCCGATTGCAGAATCTGTTATTCCTATCCTGTTGAGACCACATCTTATTTGGCCAACAAAGGGCATCTACGTATTATGGTACTAAACAGAAGTTGAGAATGAATTATTGGTGGCCATCCATGGACTATGAAGTTGAAGTGTAAATTCAAGAATGTCAGTTTTGTAAGGCTGCTGACAAGACATTGAGAGTACAGGCTTGTCCTCTTTTACCTGTTTCGCTCCCCAATTGGCCCTGGCAGAAAGTGGGAGTCGATTTAATTGCACCTATGAAAAAATGGCCCAGATATATACATTATGTCATAGTCATGATAAATGGATAGACTTAGAATTTCTAGACTACCCCACCACAAAGAACATACTTGAATCTTTAACCCGATATTCTTTAAGGAAGGGTTACTCTTAGAAATGGTCAGCAACAACCATACTCAATTTCTCTCTTCAGAAATGTCCATATTTCTCAATTCATGTGGCATCACTACCATAGATCATCCTTATACCACTCCTTAGGTAATGGGCAGGTTGAGCGAGCCAACCGCATCATTAAGGAAACCACACAATTAGCTTTAAAAGGCAATTTACACATCAAAAAAGCTTCAAGAACTCACCTTTAGGGATATCATACCTCTCCTCATAGTGTGACAGGCAAAACCATAAATTAAATATTGAGAGGCAGCTGGCCTCACCACAAACTACAACCTCATTTGTTAAAAAAAGGGAGAAAGGGTTTCCATTGTGATAACTAGCTAAAAGGAACAAATACATGGTGCTTTTGAAATAAGACAAACCAAAATGAAACATTATTAAGACCAGAGGTAGGCAGCAACCAATAGTAAGTTATCTGTTGGGGATGTGGTCAGAATCACGCACCTTTATAACAAATTTGGTGGTGACAAATTTGAAAGTAATTAATACCTATGGTTCTGACTTGGACCTTGAAAATGGGTATTGGTAGAATATGTTGTATGCTGTGCATGTCGTGCCACACCAACTGCCATCTGTGCATGTTTTCCAATACCAGTGACTATGTGCCCACAAGACAGGATGCTAGTAATGTCTCCTCCCATCCCAACACTGGTTCAACTATTGTATCAACACCAAGTGTGACATAGCCCCACACTAACATTAGGTCTCCTCCAGATACTCAGGTGGAACACCAGAGTGTTTTGGGTGGATGTTCTTCACATAAAATTGGTAAACATGCCAGGGTTCAGTTAGATTAACTTTGTCTAAGAGAGTGAGAAGATGTCATATTGTTGTTGATATAAGGTATCACAAATGTCATGTATGTATTTTCCAAGTTGTCCATGCCTGATGACTTGAATTTTCCTTGTATTTTTCCTTTTCCCCTGCCCCCTTCCATCGTGTCTGTTCATGTGTGGGCCTCACTCACTGGTATTGGAATGTTGGGGATGTTGTGCACTTGAGAGAACATTGTGATTATTTTGTGAAATAATGCCACAGTGATTTGAATAAATAATGTTGCGCTCCCTCCACTCTGTCTTAACTAGCAAATCTTACCCCTCACCCTGTGTCCCCTCCTGGGAGGTCTTCGAGCTTCCAAACAAAGCATTGGAGAAACAGAGGTATAGGCCAACATGCATCCTCTCTAGTTAGCTATTATAAACACAACAGGTGTGTGGGTGCCAAAAATCAGTTTTACAGTACAATGTAATCTCCTACCACTTCGTAGATCTCTCATAAAAATAGAAATCACCTCACACGCAATTCATACTATCATGCTTCATCATAGGTGTTTTCCCCTCATCTAGATAGGTTATACAATTTGGGTGAGCTCAACCTCTTATGGGGAGATCAAGATAAATCTTTTGATCTGTATAAATCAGGGATCCTGTCGCCAGTAAAAATGGCTAAGGGTATGCCCAAGATTTCTCCTTTATTAATAAGTGCCGTACAGACCAGAAGGCCAGACTCCATTTTGAGTAGACCAAGATTCCATTTTATAAATGATCACTGGTCTTTTTACCTTTGACCTCAATCAAGCAATCAGGAGTTTGTAAACCACGGCTACTCACCTGTGAGGGTCTCAAGGTGCTGGGGGGAGATGGACCTGAATACTTTCTGCCCTTATCTTTCAAAGAACCTATAAAACTGTCAAATCATCCAGACAATGACATTGACTAAACACCTAATGTACCATCCCTGTGGATAAGTTAAATTTTATCTGTATTTTAACCTCTTCTCTGCCCATGACGAGATAGTCTCGTCATGGAGCACGGTCGCGCTGTGCCCATGACGAGACTATCTCGTCATGAACCCCACCCACTAATGAAACGCCCGGCACAGGAGGGGGAAAGGGCGTGGCACAGAAGGGGTTAAGGTCAGAAAGCAAATATAACATAAACAATGTAGTCTTAATAGACATATTTTTGATATACTAGCAGATACTGATTTGCCTTAAGACCATCATAGGCAGGCGTGCAAGTTCTGTCCAGAATTGAATAGAAATTCCTCATGTAAGATAAGAGCTGGTGGCCAACAATACAAAAGGCCAACAAGTTGCCACAAGGCAGAGAGGTCCTGTGACCCAGGCTATCGCACGAGATTCTGTCAGAGAACCTGACAGAAACTGCCAGACTGCTGTACTGCTGTGGCATCCATTCTTATGCTGAGAGCTGAAACCAAGTTGGGGCTGATGTGCATTTTCCTTTCGAGGGAACGCTCTCTCCCAGGTACTGATAACTACAGCTTCTTGCTGTAAACAGTCATGCATGCACTTAATCCCAAGAAACTCTAGATCCAAGTTAAACTACTCCATGCTCTCATAGTGTAGTGCTTTGAAGTAGTCTTTAGGGTGCCAATGATATTCCAACTATGCTAGTAATGTTCATATTAATCTAGTTGATAGTGACATGCATCAGTGCTGTTTTAGTAATATTCCGTGTGGTTATGTTGCCTGTGCTAAGCAACAGGGTGTTACTTTTGGAATTAAACACTTTTAAATATAACGTTTCTATCTCTTAGTGCAGTACTTGTGTGTGATAGTCGGAAGAACAAAATTGGTTTGGAATTACCAATGCATCCCTGATCCAAGTTCAGGCATCCATGGGTGGGAAAGTCAAACCTTGTAGAATTAACTCAAAGTCATAGTTTACGCAACATGACTACCCACGCCATGTTTAAAACTAGATATGTATTTGATATTTAATTGAAAGTTATGCTTCATACATTCACAGTGAATAGCCTTCATGTTTCAGCCATCAACAACCAATAACCCAGTTTCTTACATTGGTGTGCAGTGTTGTGCATTGCTACTCGACGATTTGTGTAAAGCCAACATCCATTGTATTAATCGTACATCAAAAATACATTTTAGATTTTTTAAATTCTATTCTCTTTCTGTGCTATTTATTCTCTTTATGAATTCAATTCCTGTCCATATATTTTCTCACCTGTGATTTTTGCAAGAATGGAGAAGGATCACAGCTACATTAAAGGCTAGCAGAGCTGTAAGAATTGTGTTAGGGGAGGGGGTGGATACTGGCTAATAGGCTCAGAGAAACTGGTCTATAAGATAGTCCTCAGAGCCTGGGAGGAGGCTCACATGTTGCAGTCTGCACCACAGGAGCATGAAGATGAGGATATGGTAAAAGGCGAGGATGGAGTGGAGAACATTGGAGAAAATGACATAGTAATGGTCCCAGAGAAAAAAGGAGTGCCCAAAGGATTGAGATCCCCAGTCAGAAGTAGTGTGTGCTCCCATAGCCTGACCTCTGAAAAACAGGAGGGCAGGAGAGTTGAGAGAGAACAGAAGTTGCAACTGGCCACCCTGGCCATGGAAAAGAGGAAAGCTGAGGCATCTGCAAAAAGGCCTCTAGATGAGCAGGAGGCAGAGGCTAAGAGAGCCCTAGAGGAGAGGCTGCTTAGAAAAAATGGTAGCAGCAGAGTTGACTCTGGAGGAGAACAACTTAGATTTGGAGGAGAAAAAGGCCTTGTTGGCTCATGAAGTTAGTAAAAAAAGAAATGGCCTTAAAAGGCAAGACAGGGGCGTGGCCAAGATGGAGGCTGCAATGGAGGCACTTTAGGGAGCTCCATGGTAGGCCCAATAACAATTCTCAGATACTGCTGCCCAGACGCTGATCCCTCATTGCTGGCACACGTGGGAGCTATATGGGGGTGCCTGGTTGGAGCAGATGGGACCCCTGCACTACACATTGTCTGTGGGGCTCATTTAGGGCCTGCAGCGGCCCCTTCCTGGACACCCTTATTGTCAGCGGCTGCCGGCTGGGCTGGCACAGCCTTGGATCGGAGGGCCCGTGCTGTGTATTGCAGACTCCCCCCGCTCTGTCAGACTGCCGGGCTCAGGGCGCAGACCACGGTGTTGTGAGGTGCTGGGGCCTTCCTGCCCGCATGCCACTGGAGGTGGCGGCGGCAGGGCCTGGAGGCCTGGGCTGATCCTGATGCTGCCACTAAATGTGAAGGGCTGATGCTGCGGCCCATTCTGGACCACCGATGAGGCGATCTCCCGGAGTGCTTGAGGTGGGAGTCCAGAGGTGAAGGCGGCGCCCAGTGCGGGGACCCGCCTTTAATACAGGAGGCTGCAGCCTGTGCTGGGGGAACGTCTGGATCTTTTCACCGTTTGTGCCTGGTGCTGTGCTGGATGGAGGGGTGATTACTGGACTGGCCCTTCATTGGCCCTCGAGGGGCAGGAAGCATCACCTGGATTTGCCTGAATCACCTGCCCCTACTGCTGGACTGCGTCACACTTGGTACAAAGTTGCCTTAGCCCATGGGGGCTGAACTGCTGGGCCTGTGTGGACCGCCCCCCCTGGACCCCTTGTATCGATCTGTGCCTTTGGGGGCCGTGAGTTTGTGGATTTGGAGCTGGGGATCAGAGCTGGTGAGGGGTGGCCCATTACGGGCCTCCTGGAGGAGCGAGATGGGTCCTGCTCATGTGGACAAATGCCCACCACCCCTGCATTGTTCTCCTGATTTGTGAGCTGCCTGGCTGATTGCCTACGTGGGGGACAGTTGAATGACTACAGACCTGGACACCTTGTGACAGGATCCCACAAGGAGTACTTGGCAGACCATCTGGGGGCCGGTTCATTGATTGCTCCTGTGCCATGCCGCCCCTCCTTACTAGCAGTTGCAACTGCCATTGCTCTGCTCAATACACACCCGCTTGCCTCTCTGCTTGTGGCATTAATCTGGGAGTGCCAGCTTTACGTACAGGGTTGAGGTGCCGTCGCTGAGTGGTTACTCACCCTGATTATTAGGTGCCTATTGTTGGACATCATTTATCAAATGGCCAGCTCTTTTTTCGGACTTCTGCTTTGTGAGGGTGAACTCTTGCCCCCTGCTTGGAATCCACGGTTCCATACTGGGGGTTGGGCTTCAATTTCCCTGGTGGCCCCGCGCCCCCTCACCTCTGGGATGAGGAAAGATAGACCACAGCGAAGAGCACAGCAGACCAAGATGAATCAGTACATGGCATGGGGGGCCAGCTAAGGGTGACCCTGTCCAGGGACCCCCAGTCGGGGGAGCTGGGTCATCCTCCAGACCCCACTGGGGCACAGATACTTGCAGCCATAGAGGCATTGAGTGCTACAGTACAGGCTAAGATTGATGCAGGCTCCCTGAAGTCAGTCTTGTGCGGGTTGACCTCCGCGTGATGGCAGAAAGGTTCCTGGCCATGGAACACAATGTGACTGAATTGCAGGGGGAGGTGTCCAGTTTGAAAGCTGCACTGACTGATTTATCGGCCAAGACGCCAGCTCTAGAGCGCAGGGCGGAGGATACAGAAGGACGTTCAAGGAGGTGCAATCTTAGAAGTGAATTAGATTTGCCCTTCCCTCTGTTGACCTGTCCCCCTTGTTTGTGATTGAGTGGGCTCATCTGACCATTGTCCCTTTGCACCCGACGGGAGTGCCACAACATTATCGCAAACATTTTCAAATATAGGGACCAAGACAATATCCTTAAAGCTGCCTGCTGTGATGGCGCCCCTGTCTTCAAGAACAATGTCATTTGTATATTCCCCGATTACACTTGTCTAGTCCAACAGATGAGAACATCCTATGGGAGTGTGAAGCAAAATTTGAGGGCTATGGGACCCCAGTATATACTCCTATACCCAGCCAAGTTGAAGGTGCTTCATGGTGATCGGGCTCACTTTTTTTTACGACGCCTGCAGCTGCTTGGGATTGGCTTGAGGTGAGGGGTGATGGTCAAATTCCGGCCTCGTGAGTGGCGGGATAGCGCCCTTCGGGAGCCAGCAACCTTTGAGGGATAGGTCAGTTGAGTCAAAGAGGCAAGCAGGCCTCTCGCACTTCCCAGTGTGTTGTGGTCTGGTTCCCTTGGCTTGCAGCATTCAGAGATAGATGGAAAGGGAGGGAATACTCCATCGTATGGACCCCTGGCAAATAAAAAGTCATCAGGAGCGCTCGTGGAGGAAGTACCTGCCTCCAACTCGGACAGCAGTGTTACTGATAACATAGAAGAGACCTCTCAATCTGCAGACTCCTGAGGACATTGGAAGGCTGGTGGGTGGACCGCTCCTGGGTGCAGGGTATGATGGGGTTCAAGTGTTTGGACATCAAGAGGAGGAACTATGGCAAAAGGCATGCATTATGTGATCTGAACTTTATACATGATTCAAATACTGGTCCGGAACAGGTGTGTGAGTGATGGGCGTTTGCAATATGGGCATTGCCACCCCCCACCATTTCTCTTTACAGCAGGTGTTATTGGTAGTCTGCATGAGGGTATGAGTCGAATGCCAGTGTGCTGCTGTAGTGGGTGCCATAGAGGTTGTTTGTGTTGCATGAGTGAACAAGAAGGGAGAGTGACCATGGTCGGGGTGGAGGACGTGCTGCTGGATTCTTCCCTGTGCGGTTGGTACCAGTGCGCTTCTTTCCCCTGACACTTATTATTGCATTGTTTGAGTGTGTAACAGTTGTGACCAGTGGTCGGTGTTTGTGAATGTGGTGCACTTCATTCTCTTGTTTTATATATATTTTCCAGTTCCTCCCCTCCCAAGTTGTGCTCGGATAACTGCTGGCACTTATTGTTTATTGTATTCTTATAAGGCTTGGGGGTACAGATAATGATTTGGGAGGCACGAGTTGTTTTCAATGTGTTTACCCGATGGGTGGGAGTTCTTATTTTTAAAGTTGTAGTTATTGGTGGTTATGACAGCGGGGGCTCAGATGAATGGGATGGGGGAGATGTAAAATGGGAAAATGGGTCAATTTATGTTTTTGACCTGGAATGTTAGAGGGCTCAAATCGTTTGTGAAGCGTTACTGACTGCAGACCTATCTTCATAGACATGGTAGACAGGTTGCGATGCTCCCGGAGGCACCCTTGGCTGATTCAGAGGTCCAGAAGATTCATAAGAAATGGCGGGGTCAGATGTTTTCCACTACATATTCCACTTATGCCCGGGATGTTATAGTCTGGGTGGCCCCACAGGTCCCCTTTCGGGTACAAGGTTTTACAGCAGACATTGAGGGGAGATAAATCCTGGTACACGGTATGCTCAATGGCTTAGAGGTCTGCCTCCTGAATGTTTATGCCCCAAATGTGGATGATGGTAGGTTTTATTTGGAACTGGAGAAAAAACTGCTCCCATATGTGGGAGTGCCTCTATTATGGGCCCAAGACTCTAATTGTGTGCTTGATGGTGCTTTTGATAGACATCTCGAGGTTACACAATAAACCCTACATGACGGACGCATTGCATGCAGTAATGGACCCAGTGGCGGCTCTTCCATTATGGAGGAGGAGCGTCACCCCCGCTGAAAGCCAGCAGAGGCAAGGACATAAATAAAATGATAATAGGCATTTTTATTATCATTTCATTTTGCGTTCTGCAGGCTGCCTGCCAGCCGAGGGAGGGGCAGGGACAACCACAGTGATGCTGCAGCAAACACCAGGGTGGAGGGGGGAGTGGTGAGCACTGCTAAGTGCGCATGATGGTTTGGCTGGTCCCAGAGGGCCGGCCAAACTGTCATGCGCACATACTCTTTCTCCACCTAGTTGTTATACAGCTGGGTGGAGAAACCAACACAGGCTGCCAGTCAATGTCTGAGCACCGAACAAGGCGCTCAGACCAATCCCAGTGCTGCTCACATGCTGGGAATAGCATTCCCAGCATGTGCGCAGCGCTGGGATTGGGAGCTGTGAGCCTGCGCCGTGTGTGTGCAGCAGTTCCTGGAAGGAGGCGGCGGATCGGAGGAAGGTGGCGGCCGTTGGAGCAGGTGAGTGCTTCATGATATTTTTTTATTGTTATTTTTTTGTTCCTCCGCCTCACCACTTCACATTACTAGCGGCCGCTACTGAATGGACCGTTTGCACTGTGTTAACGTGTGGCAAGTGATGCACCCTGGAGAACAGGAATACACCTGTTCTACCCCTGCTTGTAATGCGTATAGGGACTCCACAGGTTCCTGGTTTCTGGCGGGTGGGGTGTAGGTGGAGCCCGATCAAGAGATTCTCTGTGACGTCTTCACCTGGAGATGCTTCAAGATGACCTGTTCCCGGAGGAATTATGGGAGGAGACCACCGGGTATTTCAAGACTAATTGCCTATCTGCTACTAATAGGGGACTGGAGTGGAACGCGTTCAAGGTAGTGACGCGTACTGAATGCTTGTCTAGAGTGGGCAGCGCGAGACGGCAGTTTGAGAGGGTCCTCACTGATGCGAAGAGGGTGCTGACAGACCTTCAGGTACAGGGACCCCCATTGGTTGGACATCATGAGACCCTATTGTGTGTGCACCGCCGGTTGTGTGCGACATCTGGGACAGACTAGGTTGCAAGAGTATCGCAGCTGCTGCACCGGGAGGATGATAAATCCAGGCGATTATTGGCGTGGTTACTGAAGCTGGAACACCCACCCCCTCTCATATTTGCACACCGATTCCCTGATGGGATGGAGGGCTGTCACCCAGATTGGTATTAATAACCTGCTACGAGAACATTTAGCAGCGGTATATGGGAGAGGTCCTCGGGAGACCTGACTGCAATTGGGAGTTTTTTAAATGACCTACGGCTCCCGCACCTCACAGACGTACAAAGTGAGGGACTCGGGGGGAGCTTAGACTTGAAGACCTGCCACAAACTGTGACAAGCATTGCTCATTGTTGGGCCCTGGGCCTTTAATGGACTCCCAGTGGTATTCTATCAGACGTTCGCTGACCCCTTGTTACCGCGCCTCTAGCAGGCCAGGCGTGCAGGTTCATTGCCGGTTTCTATGCAAGAGGCCCAGATCATCTTGCTCACCAAGCCAGGTAAAGGCCCGCTGGATCCCAGCTCCTACTGTCCCCTGTCCGTGTTGGGGGGTGGACATTAAAATATTACCTAACATTCTGGCGCTGCGCCTCGGTTGTGTGGTAACCCTTCTGGTGCATGTAGACCAGTGTGAGTTTATGCTGGGCAGGGATACGCATATGAATCTGTGGCGACTCTTACACATTGTTCACTCGATGACAGGTGTTGCTGTGCCACTGCCGGTGTTTGCCTTGGACATCGAAAAAGCATTCAATACCTTAGGCTGGGACTACTTCTTGGAGGTCCTGGGAAAGATGGTACTAGGCCGGGAGTTTTTTTCCTGGGTTTGCCTACTTTATGACTGACCGATGGCACAGGTCCGCAGCGGTGACATGAAATCAGAGACCATGTCCATGGAAAGGGGCACGCTGTCTCCACTCCTTTTTGCCCTGGCAATGGAGCCTTTGGCAATAGATATGGTTGCATTGAGGAGTGGCCAGATGGGGCATCCTGGTAGGGAGAGATACTCTCATTATTTCCTTGTATGCCAACAATTCATTGCTGTATGTTTGCTAACCAGAGAGGTCAGTACCTGCCCTCTTGGATATACTGTCCTCCTTTGGAGTGGTCTCGGTTTATGTGTCAACTGCTGGAAGTTAACCCTTTTCCTGCTGGTGGGACTGGTCGAGGTGCAAGCTGCCGCTCTTCCTGCGGAGGAGCTGCGATGGGAGTGTGACCACTTTCGCTATTTGGGTATCCAAGTCACACATACAGGGCGAGTTATATGCTAAATATGGGAGCAGTCATTACGGGCCTAACTGCCTCGGTTCAATTCTGAAATCACGGATGCAGCGTAAACTTGCCCTGTTGGGACTTGTATTAGCCAAACGCAGCATTGCAATACACTGGGTGCATCCCGCCCCGACCTGATAATTGGAGAGCAGAACTGAGTGAATGGGGAGTCCCTAAAGATCAACGGCTCCACCATTTCCGCACAGATGAGAATGAGGAGTGCGACTTGGAGATTTGGGGGGACATGCTGGGCAAATTGACGATGGATGAAGACTTAGGGGCTGTATTATCTTCTCCCTCTCGGACTGTGGAACCCCCTTCATACTTGACACCCCATGAGGTTGACTCCCTGACTGATTGAATGGTAAATAGTGGAGTAGGTAGGGGTTGGGATCGCTGTCGGGGACCACACAGGAGAATGCTCCTACACTCCCACCAGTGGGGTCTGGGGCCACCCACCTAAAATGAGACAGCATTCCATGGTTCTGGGTTGTGTGTGAGTAGTGACCTGTGGTGCCTGGGCAGTGCCCTGCACTTCACGTCTTGCTGTGCCCCCTCATTTTGGTTACTCCCCATACAGGGGTGATTGTTGACCCCCCCCTTTGAGGACTCGGGTACCCCACTCCTGTTTCTCTTTCCTCCCAGCTAGATCCGTGGATATTCCTGACCCGCAGCATCTGTTGCTACCCCTGTTGATGATTTATCTGTTTTTCTCTGGATGATTCAAACCTGGTATAATGCACCATGTGTGGTTATAAGACACTGTAAATGTTATACTATGACGTTATTGAGATGGGATCCTTGGTTTGTTATATTGGTCCAAAAGCAGGATGCTTATGCACTCTATTGTTGGTCATGAGATGCTACCTGTCCTTTCCTAATGTACAGTTGTCATGTGTGATGGCATGTAATGCATCATACTGTGCAATTTCCCAATAAAAACAACCCAAACAAAAAGGCAAGACAGGCCACACAGTCCAGTGATAATGGTGTCAGCAACAATGGAGTGCCTACGTATGGTAAATGGGTCCACATACCCAAAGACCTGATGCCTAACTTTGTGGTGGGTGATGATATTGATAAATATTGTGAAGTCTATGAGGTAGCCTTGGAAATGCATAGAGTCCATGAAGAGGATTGGGGGGCTACTCTGTGGAAATATATACCCAAATCAAGGACGGGATACTAGCCCTGGGAAAGGGGGAACGGATGAAGTATGGCCTGATTAAAGAAGCCCTGGTTGTAAAACATTGTGAAAAATTGTCTTACCTCAGAAAAGTACAGGGTAAAGCTTAGAGATAGTCAGAAGCTGTCTAAGCAGTCTTGGCTGGATTTTGTGGAGTGTTCTACTAAGGGCAGTAAAGTGACTAATTATGATGAGCTGTACAATCTTTTCAAGAAAGAGCGAAATATCAGTAATGGCTTTCCAGAGCCGGCAACACCTAGTTGATTCCAAGCTCACTGTACCCAGACAGCTTGAACGGGAAGGCTTCTCTGTCCAATTCTCAACAGAAGAAGGATGATTTGAACAGGAACAAGTCCCAAGTGCCATGAATGCTACTAGTATGAGCATTTGAAAGCGGATCCCATCTGTCGGTGCAGGAATCAACCCATCACTGGTGGTTCTACCCTGAGAATGGCCAATGAAGTTCTGGGGAGGATGTTGCCCTAGTTAATTTTGGGGAGTGCAGAGGTTACCCTAGAGTCCCCTTGTGATGATCTCAAGGGCTCACATGCCTGATGATACCAAACACGATAGGCAGTAGGTCTCCATCAATGGGCAGAAGGTGGAGGCTCTGAGACACAGGAGCCAGTAATGCTACTGTTGAGTGTCATCTGGTGTTCTCAGAACAGGTAGTCCCTAATGTACCCCACCAGGTTGTGACAGCAGATAACCAGGTGAGCAACTATCCAGTGGATTTAGTTTCCTTTGGATGGGGGCGGGTCTCAGGTTCCTTGAAGTTAGCTGTGAGACCATTCTCATTTTGACTATCTGTTGGGGAATAGCCTAGAACACACCATCTGGAAAGAGGTGGAGCTGAGGTCCCACCTGGTGATGTTAGGATTGCTTGACTGGGTGTGCCTGATCACATGGTCCATGGCAGCCTGACAAGGCAGTTAAAAGGACTTAGAGCCTGGAAAATTTGCCCAGGTGCCTGACAAGAAGCGGAAGGGCAATTTATGTAGGAAACCCACTCCAGAAGCTCCCATGGTCTGGCAGGAGGCTGATCCTGAGGGTGAAGACCTTGAACCTACAGGGGAGACATTGCTGCCATGGGAGACCTATCTGAGTTAGCCGGGGGAAACTTAAGGGAGCCCGTCCCAGGCAAAGTTCTGCAAATCGCAGAGGCCCTACAGCAGAAAGACAAGGCCAAGGTTGCTTAGGATACCTTTAGTGATCAGCTCATTTACTGGGAGAAAGGTCTCCTGTATAGTGAGCTTAAGGCCCCCTGAGCCTGGAACAACATGTGTTGCTGGTCCTCCAGTACTAAAGGACCTTCCTACTAGAGTTGGCTCATGATTTCCCACTGGCAGGCCAGAACTGCCTTTTCACCGACATTGGATGAGGATACAATCATATGATTCTGCAGATCCTGTGTAACCTGTTCGACCACTGGGAAGTCAGGGGTAAAGCAAACAGCCCTGCTGCTTCCATTCCCTGTGGTGGGAACCCCCTTTGGAAGGATAGGTATTGACATTGTTGGGCCTCTGGCTGCCAAGACTGCAGTAGGTAAAACCATGCCACAAAGTACCTTGAGGTCGTGACTGGGCCTCTGGTGGCCACAGCACTGATGAGGATATCGACCCGAGTGGGTTTCCCCAAGGACATTAAGTCTTACCGGGGCACCAACTTCATGTCTGCCTCCATGAAGTCCATGTGAAATGCATGTGGAGTAACCTGCAAGTGCTCCACACCACCCCCAGACCAACGGGCTTGTTGAAAGGTTCAAGTTCATCAAACCCCTCAAAGCCATGATCATGGGCCTATCAGAGCTCTGGAGGAGTAAGTGGGATGTCTTCTTACCATGCCTTTTCTTTACATATCGAGAAGTGCCTCAGAAGAGAGCATGATTTGGTCCCTTTGAACTTCTGTTTTCCCACCCCATATGTGGCCTTTCAGTTTTGTAAACGAGGAATAGGAACAAGCTCCCAAGAAACCCTCTCAATATGTAGTGAGTAACATGTTGGCCCTCCAGTCTCAGATGAAGCACTTCTGAAAATAGGCCACTGAGACCCTGGTGGCCAACGAAGAAGTCATGAAGCACGGGTACAATCAAAGATCAAAGTTTATTCCGATTGCACAATTAATGAAATTCATTGCAAACATTACAATCTAAAAAAAAAGCACAACAATGAGGAGACTGTACCATACATTATCACATGATAAAAACATTCACTCATACCAGCAGCGGATAAAGAACAATGGCAGGCTGGCAGGCTAAGACAAGTATGAATAAAAGTGGAGGTGTGTAATAGAGCCAACATAAAGGAAAGAACCTTGTCTAAAATATACCAGAATTAAAGTGCAAAGGGTATCAATGCCAATTAACCATAGGGATCATCAGACCTTGAATGTGAAAAGCATGCCATGCTAGTGCTTACTGAAGCAGACATTGGATTTTTTTACTTTACTTTCAAGGCGTAACCTTTTTCAGCATTAATAAAGCTATAGCCATGAACTTAATGAATCTTGTGGTCAATTGACATGAGTCACCTTTCAGACATTCAGCTACAGCTGTGTTGCAGGCCCTGATGCTCAATTGACTGAAAACTGGAAAAAGATAACCTCAAAATGAATATAAAAAGGGTCCTAAATATAGGACATGTACAAGTGATTCCTGGTTAAAAGACCACAGCCCCTGAAAAATGCATCTGAGGTGCCTGTCAGGTGACCGCACTTGTATGCTTTGAGTGGTATTAAACTAAATATCAAGCGCATTAGTTGTGACTTTAATTTAAGGTTCATACGAAGTGATAAGTAGGCTGGAGGAGTAATTGGTTGGTATAAAACAGTTTTCAGTTCAGCATACTTCTTAGTACTAATAAAAGCTAAGTCATCGGGAGCTGATAAAAGCCGTGCTTCCTTCATCAGTAACTTTGAAACACTTTTCGGAGTCTTCAAGAGGTCTCTACCAGCAAGTTGGTCAGTGGCTTCCTGGATGAGTTGCTGAATATCTGATTTCAGGTCATGTATAATGTCCCATAAGAGTCTTTTTATCGAACTCTGTTCAGCTATTGCAAATTCGGAGCACATAGATTGAAAACTAGCGGACAGGGAATAGTTTTGATGGTCCAGAATAAACTGTAGGCGAATTTATGCTTGTGCAGTACCGGTTGGTAGCTTAAATAAGAATCTGTAACACTGACATTTGGCAGGGTCAAGCCTACCTGTAATGCAGTTTAAATAAACTAATTTGGGCATCAATTTGCTTTCGATCACTTTGCGGGCTGCAGTCAAATCAAGATTTTGAAGAAGGCGCTGTAAAGAAAATGTAAGCGCCTTAGCTGATGTTGCCAGAGCCAGATGTGCTGAGTTGGAAGGCTTGTTCATTGATCCAAACTCCTAGGTACTTAATGCTTGGTATTATTTCGATCTTCTGTGAATTAATGAACCAAGCTCCTTTTTTGGTTTTCTTATTACCGAAAATTAAGATCTTATTTATCGATATATTAATACTCAGTTTGTTTATCTTGCAATATTTGGCCAAGGATGTCAAGGCTCTTTGAGGACCAATTGCGTTCTAGTCCAGAAGTATTGCGTGATAGGCATATTGTGGCATAGGCCCTTTCTTCACTTGGAGTTTCAGTGGAAAACAATTGACTCTGCCGAGGTGGACATTGAGGTCCGCAAGATACAAACTAAAGAGTAAAGGAGTCAAAATGCATACTTGCTTAAGGCCCCGGTTGCTGTAGATGTTATCCGAGTAGGCCCAATTGCTGGACATTCATACCTTGACCCATGTATTGGTATGAAGGCATCCAATTGTGTCCAATAAACGAGGTGATATACCCAATGCATTCAATTTGGCACACTACAGGTTTTCTGTCTACTTTGTTGAAAGCAGTAGCAAACTCGATAAAAGCACAGTACAGCTGGCCAGCCCCCCCCCCCCGTTTTGTTGCCTTGTTGTTTAGTATTGACATACATAGCAGATTAATCTTGGTGCCCTGCCCCTTTTGAAATTCAGTCTATGTGGCAGGAATTATTTTGTTAAATTGTGCCCAAGCCTCCAGCTCCTGGTGGAGTATTTTCGCATAACATTTGCCCTCTATATCAGGAGGGCGATGAGTCTAAATCTTCCCGGCTTATCCTGTGCTCCCTTCTTGTGTATTGGGACTAAAAAGGAACCTTGCCAACTCTCCGGCACCATAGCATTCTGTAAGCAGTTGTTGAACAGGGGAGTCAAATAGGTTGTCCATTTGTCAATTGCTACCTTAAAGATGCTTGCAGGAAGGCCATTGGGACCAGGGGCACCTGCTGTTTGGATTGACGCCAAAGCATTATTGTCCATTTCATCCGTAATTTGAAATGAAGGACCACCTACTGGGCTGAACATTCCATCGGAATGTGACGGCTGAGAAGCCTCCTGGACAGAAGATTGATCAACGTATAATGTAGAAATATATGCCGTCCATTTGGCCTTGGAGATGTTAAACAACTTCTCTTGTTTTTGCTTCCAAGTTGCCTTGTGTACCATGAGCCAGAAGTTTTGGGAGTGTCTTGTTTTTATTGCTGAGTAGACTGCAAGCTATTGGGTGTCCAAGTCATGCTGTCTTTTCTCATAAAGGCATCGCCTACAGCTTTTGTGCACTGAATTGATCACTTCTGCCCGTGCTGTTTTCATTGAGTCCTTGTACGCAGCACTTATACTTCTATTGAGCTCTCTTTTTTTAGCCAAACTTTTTTTATTAGGTTTGCCGCAAAAAGCAAACACAATACAGTGAAAATATTAACCATGTGAGAAAAGACATAGCCACAGAATAAGTAGCATATCAGAATCGCCCAACACAATCACATGGTCAGTTACAATCTGCATCGGCCAATTGCAAAAAACAAAAACATAACAAAACAAAAAACAAACATTACAAAAGCAAAAATGATCAAGCTCCCACTGTGAACACCGCCACCCACTGTAGCTTCAGAGAAAAAAAGAGAGAAAGAAAATAAAAAACTGCAGAAATGGGGGGAAGAGGAAGAAAAGGAGGAAAGGAGATGTTCCCTCCTGCCCATTGCCTCCATTCACCCACCACCCGCACAACTCCGAGGTCTTGAACGCTCTGATCTCGGCCTCCAGGGTTCCCTCTAATTGGGAACATGGTTCCAGCTGTATCCCATGGTAGGCAGCCCAGCATTAACAGATTTTGTAGTATATCTGAAGACAGTCCCTTGCTATGTGTATAGGACATTCCAGGCCCATGCTTCAGTCCAGGCCCTCTCTCCAAACCTCCAATGAAGCAGCTGAAGTCTCCTTCCAAACTCTGGCGATATCACGCTTCGCCACCTTAAGTCCCAGCCACAAAAGTGCACTTCTGTAGCCATTCCCATCAATATCATCCGAGATGTTAAATATAGTACACCTCAGCGATCGTGGCAGGGGGAGACCCAGCACTTCCTCTAAGCAGTCATAAATCCCGTCCCAAAATGGGTCGAGGACGGGGCAGCACCAGACTGTATGTAGATAGTCACCTGGTGCAGACAAACAGTGCAAACAATTGACTGTATTGAGCTCTCTTTTAAGCGATATAAGTTCATAACTGTTTGTCTGAACATAGTGTGTTTTGCAGAGTAAACCTTGCTGAGGCTGCAATGTTACTAAAGAATTTAGTAGACCGCTAATGAACTCTGACCAGGATTCAGTTAGGGTAAAGTACATATTTGCAGGAAGCGATATAAATTATTCAGAAATGTTGGGGTTGGAAATTCTAAATTGACGCCCCGCCTTATTCGTTTGATTGCTTCCAAACCTGCTTGCTCTCCCAGCAGAGTTTCCTTATGTAAAGCAGCAGACGTCAAGTGCAAAGAGCATGACAATATAGCATGATCATTCAATAAGTTGTCGTTGGTTTTAAAGTCCAAAATCGTGTAAAAGTCTTGAATCGTGATTAATAATCGAGTGTTGGCAATTTTTCTTGAGAGGTATGCGTGTGCGCAGCACCACGATCAGTGCTACACCTGTCATTCAGAGAGGTCAGAACCATCATAGGCAAGGTTGCGGACAATTCAGTAGAAAGTTTTAAACATCTTGTGGAGGAAGGGGAGAGTGAGGGTGTAATGTTCCATAATTTGTCCTCACGTCCAGCCACTCGTGATCATTCCTCAGCTTTAGCAGATCTGCATTAAAATCGCCAGCAAATAGCCATGTAGAATTTAGGTGATCCTGTCTTAAGTCTTGCAGTGTGTCAAAGGGATAATTTGTTATCGACCTTTTTGTTCTCTGGACTGGAATTGATTCAAATATTTGATAGTACTAGTGAGCTTAAGTAATTCCACTGTGTAGCCGAGAATGCAAGTTTAATAATACTGACAGCTCCCTGTAATTCTGCTTGGGTAGAGATGGTAAAAATCATGTTTGATCATGGTTTTAAAATCATCCTGCTTACTTTTAGAGACTACAGAGCAATAGGCCCTAACTATCTTATGGCTAGATTCACTTGTTACACAGGCCCCCGGTCTCTGAGATCTTCAGTTGCGAATCTCCTTAAACCTCCTCATTTCAGGCTAAAGACTAAAAGAGGCAGATTTGTTACGTTTTAAGGGGCAAAGACCTGAAACCAGGTCCCCATGGAGTTGAGACATATTGTTTCAGAACCCCTTTTCCGGAAACAGCTGAAGACATGGCTTTTCACGGCTTCCAACCCAATCTGTCCCTCTCTAATTTGATGAATCCTGGAAGGCAATCTTACTGACACAGAGTCTCAAACTCTTTTTTCATTCACTAGCACAACCTCGGAGTGCTTTATACCACCTAGTGCCAGAATGCTCCCTTGGGGGTCACAGCAGCGCTTTATAAATGTGAAATTCATTCATTTCTTCAAAACCCATTTGATTGTGTACATATATTGATATACTCATGGATTCTTGACCCTTCCAGGGTGGAACTAAGTGCAGGAGAGCACTATTCAATATAGTCCAGCCAGGGAGTTGAGGATAATTGCCATGTGTCTTTAATTAAATTAAATTTACGGAGATAATCCAGGTGTACTTGGGAGGAAATTAAGTTGTTATATCCTCTGGGGTTCCATGAAGCGATCGTAAGTGGGGATAAAACCTTGCCAAGAGGTTTATTAGGGGAAGTGAGGGTCACATTGCAAGGTATATTAGGGCAAGTGAGGGGTCACATTGGCTAGCGTGTTCTCAGCCGAATTCGAAATGTTGGTAAGGCAGCAAACTCTACTCGCTGACTCCAGATTTTTGTACATAATTAGAACATTAACCAGAGAGACAAGAGGCTCTTGATTTGGGGTGCCTCGCAGAACTGTGGGCTTGGAATGGATATAATTTGAAGCATTCTTATTCTTATAAGGCTGATGTTGCTTGAGGGCGAACGTTGGAGGACATTTTACTTCAGCCAGTTTAACGATCCTTATTCCACATTGAGCCAGTCTATCCTTTTTAGCATGTACCAGGCGAGCCTTTTTTT